>NW_027269267.1:32042500-33451668 GCF_023055355.1 Agelaius tricolor | reverse complement strand
CTGTACAGCAGTTGGCTCCTAATTCAGCCCTATGTAAAAGAGGAAGACAGCATTATTTCAATAAAGCAGATGAAAAATATTTTTATAAACCAGAGGAAGTCAAAGCCCCTAGCAAGAGAATTCAAAACCAAACCTATCATGGCTTGCTTGGGACATTTTAGAAATCAGAGCTATAAAACAGTTGAAGTAGAACGTGAACCTCAGTTTATTAAAGGAATATCTGTCAAATCTTCAATTCTTTGATCTGCTCATATTCTCTATAGCCAGAATACAATCTTCCTTTTCCATTTATATCAAGTGCACTTTTATTGAAGACGCTTAGTGACAATGACCTTCTAAAGCAAGTACTTAAATTTCTTATGACTGGGATGGACTGCAGTGCCACCAAAAGATTCTGGTCAGCTGATTTCAAACACCCCAGCAGGAGCTGAATACCATTCTCTAAAGGCCTTTCAAGTATATTTTTTTTTCTTACTGATTATATAGGCCACCTCAAAATTAGGGGCAAAATAGCTGTGCAAGTTAAACGAAATAAATTCCATCAAAGTTCTTTATCACAAATATATGTGTTTTGGATTAAAAATAGCCCATAAATGTTCAGCTTCGACTGTACTGGATATTACAAGATAAAATAATCCTGTCTTTACACATTTAATTACAGTAATTAACTGAATCCTGCATGTAGGACTACTACAATTTCTTTTAAGACCATCCTGATGAGAAAGATAACATTGTTTACTTCATGCATTGCTTTGTTAAGCAAAGTACTGAGAAAATGTGTTTTCGCTCATCTGAAAATATCTAATGAACAAGCAGAGATTCAAGTGAACACTCAGAGCTCAAATAAAGTAAAAAACACAGACTTATATAGCTCAGGAAATGTAAAAAAGTACAGCTGTGAAGTTTCTTAGTCCAGGCAGGTGGGGACAAATAGAGAGAACATAATTTAATTACAGGCTTTTTCCTTTCATTGAGAAGTAATCTATCTAATCTTTTTATTTGAACACTTGATATGGATGGGGTTTCTAACACTGAGAACTCATTTTGTGTTTCTCACATGGGCCTGAGAGTATTTAAGGATTATTCTAAACATGCTTAATCCTTATCTTCCAAGTGCCACTCAATAATCACTATGTGCATGTTAAGTATGAGTGCAGTTAAAAGAGGTACACCTATTAACAGCATTTCTAAAGATGGAGAGGAAGAATTTGGAAATAATAATGTATAGATAGAAAATTTTGTATTCACAACTTGAAGGTAGCTGTTAAAATGAAATAATTATAGCATCCTTGGGAGTATTGGCATCCACCTATTTTTCAGTGTCCAACTTCTAAGGTTAGAAACACTCTACAATCTATCCACACTGGCCCCCATATAGAAATTTTCTATCAGATTTCATTTACAGAAATCATTGTAGCTAGATATTCAGCTCACATACTCCATATATTTTGTGACTAGCCTGAACTGTACATTTTCAGACCCATGAAAATGAAAATTCAGCCATCGATAATGTTTTTTCTAAATTGCCATGAAACCCATTACAAGCTTCACAGAAGCTGCATCAGCAAAGCCCATGGCTTTACAAAAGCCATCAGAAATATACTATTCTCAGTCAACACAGCATTAATGGAAGTAGGTTATGAATTAGACTTCCATACAAGTTTATTATGACTTTTATATAGATCTTCTCAAAACAAATCAGGAATGAATAGCAAAAGGTAAAACAACAGAACACTCCAAATTGAAAACACAGTTTTTCCTGAGTACTGCCATTTCATAGAGTAAAATAATTTGCAGCATAAATTCAAAACTAAACAGAAAATTTCATTAAAACTGAGATTAAGCAGGATGAGCTTTTAAATGAAATGTGGAATAGGGCTGTTGCTGTTGAAAAGAAAAAGCCTATACAAACTATTTTTTTATGAAGGACTAATGTCTCTTCGTAGCATCACAGTGCAGCTTAACATGTGAACTGACATTGAAAAATCAAAATCAGTTATTTATGGCTAATTTCTTCTAATAAGGGGGGCAGTTTCACTTTATTTACAAAAAAAAAATTAGTGTTATCTGGTTATTAATGTCTTTACTATCATTCTGTATGTAGATTTATTGTTATTTACAAACCTTTATAGTGATTTGTACACACACTAAAAAATAACATACATAGTGCTGTAAAGTAAAGCATCAAATCAATTTCTATTTTTCTGGTAATATTTTGTTAGTTTTCTAGTTTTAGCTGTGTAGGACTAGTTTGCACCTTATTGGCAAAGCATGCAAGACTTGGCAACCAAAGACAAATGTTAAAATACTTTTTCTGTCTCATGCTCATAAAAAAAATGAACTTTTTTCAGTCCCTGAAAAAGTCATGGCTAAGATGTAATGTCCCTGATCATAATAACAGCTCATCAAAAATTATCTGATGGAATGAAATTTCAGATGAACAGAACACATTGTTGATTTTGGCATATTTATAGTCACACTCAAATTCATGAAAGCACTGTGCTTTTTTTTTTTTTTTAATTAAACACCAGCAACAGTGTTATGATAAATTGGTAAATACATTCATACTGTATTCACTGTATTTTTCTTCTCTGGAAACATTTATCAACATCTTTGTCTGTCATTTACTTTTCAAGCATCTGGACTGTTGCTTCTTTGGTTATTGCCTCCCCCCACCTCAATATTTGTATCTCATTTGCTCCTGGAAACTGCTAATGGAAATTAGCTGATAGTGCTGTGTACTACACCAGTCCAAGTATCCTTCCTGTACTTTTCTCACCTTTTGAGATGCATGTATAGGTTACACTGATCTTTCTCTGATGTGTCTGTGTATCTCAGTGCCTTAATCTCTTACCCAGGTATGTTATTTCCAGCACATGAAATTCATTTTGGTTAGTTTTAGTTTAGCTTAGCTAAAACTTCTGAGCAGTCATGCTCCATTACAGTTCTCTCCAGATTCCCAGAGTGACTGTAAATCTCAGTATCTTACAGTACACAATAGGGTAAATACTGAGTCTCCTGAGAGTTTATTTCGCAATTTCTGGTCCCAGACTCTAATCATGATCTAAATCTCCTCAGATGATCCATTAATTCTCTAAAATTGAAGAGTTCTGGTGGAGGTAGAACGAAAGAAGCCAGGTCACTGATCCTTTTTCCTGATAGAAAAAAGATATCAGCTGTGCTTCCCTCATGCATCTCAATTTTCATTGGGGTGCCCTATTTCTTAGCCCTTAGGTTCATGGATAGCTTTGCCTGTAGTTAACCAGTAAGTATCAAGTTCTTCAATACCTTTTTTCAGAAACAGATAAAATCTGAAATAAGTCTACACACCTGCCATACGTAGTTTTGTGTTGCTTCATTTTCTGATAAGGATTTAGGGGCATTTGAATTTTGTATCAGCACAGAACACATCTGCCTGCAACAGCTCTGAATCCTCCTGAGCCTATGGCTCCCCCAAGTCCTTCCAGAGCATCAGGCTACTGTCATCACACAAAATATTATGGCCACAAGGGTGGTCCAGGGTGCATGCTGGAAGCCTAGCAGCTCTGTCCCAGACAAAGGTGCTTTTTGGCCCTTGGGTGATGGACAGTGAAACAGCCTGTTCTGTGGCAGTGGAAATGACAATAATGCCAGGTTCACAAAGCAGTTGCCAGGGTCTGTCAGAGTCATTTGTTCCTGAAAAATGTGCACCCATGTTTCTAAAAGAAAATATTATCTTTATATCCAGCTCATGGAAAACCCTTTTTAAAAAATTTGCTTGGCATGTTTATATTTAGGAAGGAAAAAAAGAAAACAATACCAAACCACCATTATAAAATAGTGAGACTCTTTGTGCAAGATCCTATACTCGAAATTTTTTTGGGGGAGAATTTTTGGGATAGCTCAAATTTAATTTTCTTTCCAAGTACCTCATTGTTGTGTACTCTTCTTGTATCCCAGCCCTAGTCTGAATACTGTTCTGAAAAGTGCATAGCTATTCTAGGCCCTATATAAATCATACTGACGACTGTTAAAAAAAAATCCCCAGACAGAAAATCAAAACATCAGCAGCTTTTGCTTCATGTGTCTCTTGGCCAAGTAACAGTAATTAAATCTTTTTTAGCTTGGTTTGCTCAGGAAATGAGGCTTATGTAATTACATTCATTGTCTATGTTTATATGCATGTTATCTATCCTTGCTGCAATAAATTTTGCACCCATTCCCCAATTTTGTTGTAATTTGACAGAAGAAAGTAAGCCTCAGATATTATGTATTCTTAAAAAAGGAGCTCCCGAGGCATTTTGTTATAATGCCCCTCAAGGAGGAAAAGATTGCAGTCTTATTAAGGATCACAGAAAGGCCACTCATCCTCAAGTTATGTGCCCCTGGGATATCAATCTGCTTTTGTCCTGCAACCAGAAATGCTTCTGGACACTGCACTACTCCAGTGGGTTGAGAGGACTTTTCCCACAAAAACAAAAAGAGAAGGGGAAGAGCATCTGCTCTTAAAAAGGCATGAAGGCTCATCCTAATGATATGTGCATTGTGGAGCTCAAAGTCTCCATTTTAAGTCTCAACAGGTCTCCTGACATTGTTTGTAATACACCATTTCCTTTGTGTTGCCTTGATCACATATTTCTCCAGCAGCACTACTTATTTTAGCATCCCTCCCAGAAGATCTTTCCCTTACTACCAGCCAGTGATTTAGCAGATGCCATATTTAATGGGCTTAGACTGCTGGAATGGCTTTGCCCAAGGACACTGACAAGTAGAGGATTTCATCTTTAGGCTACCAGCAGGCAAAAATCTGTCATCACAGAGGCTTTCTGGACACAGCTTTCTGCTTCTCAGCCAGCACAGATTTTTCAATTGGAATGGCTGGTTTTGGCATGGCATGCTGTAGTTTCATGCCAATTACATTCCTTTGAACATGACTAATAATGTGCCCAAATCACTTTTGATACCAGGTCTTCTCCAATCACATTACCTTAACCCTGTTAGGTTAGATAGGCTTCTCTCTTTTTTTTTATATATTAGTCCCGGATTTTTTTATATCCTGTAACATTGCCTTTCCCTTAAAGCATTTTGGAAGAGGTAGATGTTTCAGTTATCTCCTTTTCTGCCATCTGTCTCCTTCCCTTGACGGGTAAAAACCCCAGTGCTAGTGATCTTCACTCTGTTTGCCTGTTCACTGAGGACAGGTTGCTCGAGATGCTAAAGGCAGCTGTGGTTTGGCATGCCAGTAGGACAGAAAGACCAGCTCCAAAACACACAGCCTGTGCTCCAGTGGAGACAGCCCTCACAGAACCACAGGGTAAAGCCATTCAAATGCAAGTGTCAGATGCTTGGTCCAAGTCTTTAAGTTTTTTATGAGCTTTCCAAGGCTCTGGAACAGGCAAAAGTGTCAGAAGAAACCTGCACTCTTCTGCCTCAAACAGAAGACTGCTGCTGATTTTGTCTGTCCTAGCATTGCCTCTCCTTGCTTTCCAGGAGCAGGCTTCTAAAACAAGGAAATAAAGATTTCAAGGCACAAGTGAAAGAGGAAAACAAGGAGGGCCTACAGTCCAAAGTAAGCTCTTTGACCTATACTAATGCATGAGTATGGGCACAGGGGGCTGCAATTTTCTCTTTAAAAGTGAACACCACTAAGAAAGGAACAGAATAAAATTTCATCTAGAATCTAAATATGATGAAAACCTGTGAGCACCTATTAGAAGATTTCTGGATAAAAAACCCTTTTAAATTATTGGAAAGTAAGAGCTCCTTTCCTTGAATGATAGGCCTGAAGCTGTTCTTCAGTCACTTCTGGTAACAATGAAAATATCCTCTCTCTGACAAAATGGGAGCAGCTTCACCACCCACTCATTACAGCAGCAAGTCTAGTTGTACTAAACTCCCTCTCCAAATTGTTCAGTTTCTTGTTTCCTTTGAAAGGGTTTAGTGAAGCACAGGGCTGCCTGCATGGAGTCCCCACACCTTTCACAGAAAGGTCTCCTTGCACAGAAATTACAGGACCTGTGACAAATCCCACTCACTCCTGCAAAAATTCTCCCATAACAGCTAACTTGGCAGTCTAAATAAACATATGAACAGAATAACAACTGTCCTGGATTTTCAGCTGGCTTGGGAAAAAAACTTTCAAAGGCAGGAAATAACAGTCATGCAGAAAAGCAAACAATGGGGCAAGCCCTCCATCACTGGAGTAACCCTCTTCTTGTCGTGTAGTGAAATGAAGGCTGAAGTTCACACTTGTTACCAGCAGCACAGACAGGAAAATTTGAATGGCATATGAAACCAGTCACTCAACCTCAGAAAACATGGAGTTTTCTCCAGGAGACTAGGATATAAAAGTATTTGTCTCCTGAAAGCACCACCTCCACTTCAATTTCTCTTTCTTATTTTTTCTCTGATCAACAGACATATGTAATTTATAGTGAGTCACCCTCCAGTTCACCACCCCCATGTCTGGGTGCAAAGAATCAGAGAAGTGATGTGCTGGGGAAGGGGGTGAGAGAGAGAATTGCCTGGTGTTCTCTGGTGCAGTGGTGGAGAGAAGGTGGGATGCTCTCTATGCTTCATTTACCTTCTTGAGAGCATAAGTGTGGTGCCCAGTATTTTAAGTGTTGACTGTTGCCTTTACAAAATTTCACTCTCTTCCTCTCTTCCTGATTGCTCTATATACAGTGTCATTTGCTCTGCAGTGCTTCCTGTTGTGATACTTAACTATTTTGAGCCTCAAACCATTGTATTATTAAAAGTAAAGTATATATTTCTCATGTTTCCAGAGATGCTAATTAGCATGTCAGAGACACTAAATTAGCTGCAGTACTCTTCACTTCAGAACATGATGGCACATAAGAGGACTATGCAAATGTTCTCCCTCTACATGAAAAGACAGTCATAGCTTTCTTTTTTTTTTTTTTTTTTTTTATCCTGGTATTGCAGATGCTTCAGGTGGCTGGAGACCCTTTAATCTGCTTCTCTTGAAAAAATGCTGTCCAGTGTCTGGAGAATTACTTTGGGCCTATATTTTTCCTTTTTGATCAGATTAAGATATTGGTAATAGTAATTTAAAAGAGTTTATAATGGCTAGAGAGGATCTGAAGAGATGGCATATTTCCTTTATAACTGCACAGAATCCAAGTGAATTTTAAAAGTGAAAATTAACTTTTTCAGACCCAGCATCTTACAGTGAGCTGGCATCTATTGCTCATCTGTGTTATAATGAAGCCAAACAATATCCTTCAAAACTGGATACATTTTAAAACTGATTTATTACATATGGAAAAGTAGATGTTGATGCTGCTACATGGGCTGCCTAGTAGGTTTGTTCACCTAGGTAATATATGTAAGTGTAATATGAAGTACCTTTTAAGTGTAACCCTAATGTTGACTGCTTATAGCAGAGTTTGTATAAAATGTGAGGAAATAAGGACTGAATTCCTTCCTGTTTGCCAAATACTGCTGTTTTTTCAATTAAAACTCCATTTAAAACAGTAAAAAGTGATCCAGTTCCCCCACCCTTTTTGCTGAGAAGGCAGCCACATGCACTTCTGATTAAAATCTGCTGGTTTTTGACACACCAGGTATGTTGGTGGGTGCTCCCTGTCCCTGGAGTGGAATACAGAAATGTTGAGTTTGCTCCTGCTCTCTCTATTCCTTCTTCCCCACTTGTGCAGGCAACTTGCCCAGGGAGCCTGACATCAATCTCAATTTGAATTACTATGGAAATCACTCAGCCCCCATTTCCAGGAGCTGCAATAGGTTTCCTACGTAGACCCAGATGCTTGATGCAGGGGAAATCCACATGCCCATCAAAACTATACCATCATGATCATGATGATTGCTGAAATATAAAAGAACGCAGCTGAAGTCAAATGCTGTGGTAGCTGACATTTATAACAAGCACAGCATGAACACAGTCTTCTGAAGTCCCTTCCACAGCTTTATGACATGAATGTTCCCAAAAAAAGGGACTTAGCAGACAAGCAGGATGGAAGATATACACCCTACCAAATCAGTATAGCAACAACAGAGTCCATAAACTACAATGACTGACTTCTCTAATAATTTTTCTATATCTTTATGTCCTTCAACTATAAATGCTTCTTAATTTTTTTGGCCTTAATTTGCATTCCTCTGGATATAAATCTGGCCTAATATGTTTTAAATTGGATACCACCTTAGTAAGTCTTCCAAATGTAGTGCTTTGCTAAAACAGACTGAGACCTAGATTAGTACTCATAGTTACAACAGTGCTCCTTTCTGTATTATTTTTCAATCTTGTTTTGAACCACATGAAATGGCAATGGAGATGCATGATGCTAAATTCAGGAATTCTTTTACATTTGAAGGGATGATCATTGCTTGCAGAACAGCTGGTTACAATAAAATGTCAGTATCGCTTGAAATAAATCACCTGGGACTATGGCTTGGTGTGATTCAGGACATTAAAGTTTCCAGGTGATCTGAGGAGAATTCTTGTTTCCCCTTTGCAATCTATAATTGGAGTAACCAATTTGAGAAGAAAGCACATGTTAATAATGGAGAAATAAATATTTTTGGGGGCTATATAATATATATAGCTCAAGGACTAATTTTGCTTGAGTTTTCTCATAGCTAGTGATATGTGCTGTCTCACAAGATGTCTCATGTCTGCTTACTGATGATATACCTAAGACTGGGAGCCATGTGACAGAATGCCTGTTAGGAATGCCTGTAAAGGTAGGGCTAAAGATGATTATCTGTGGGACAGAATGGCTTTTCTGCAAGATGACATAAATCCCATTCAGCTCCAGTCTGTCTCTCCCAAGTTTTCACATTCTTACTGTCCTTCCCCAAAGAACAGATCTCACTGAAGTGACATTGCTGTAACACCACAGGGAGTTATGCAACTATTGTGGCCTTTTCCTTTAGGAGACTCAGGTGTGCAGCAGACAAGTATCCTAATTCCTTTATCTCTCACACCTACCTTACAACTCAGTGATGATAATCTAAAACATCTCACTTTACCAGGATCCTATTTGGTATCTGTGATTCCTTGCAATAACTAATAATTGACTTGTAGAACCTTGTCACCTCTTTGCTGCTCACCAGTGTAATGCATTGGGTGGAAGACTCTGAGTTATTAAAAAAACTTCTCAGGGTCTAAATTAAAGCTGCAATAGCTCTAGAAATTCTTTGAAAGCCCTGCCAACCAAGGGGCTGCAGTATTCAGAAAATAAATTGCAATCGAATGAAATTTTAGAACAAACAAGAATGGGAAAACCAGCCTGAAGATGTAACAAATCCATTAAGAAGTGCCTAAGCATCTGAAACAAGGTGTTCATCTCCAGCTGTCCTTTCTAAAAAAGTCTGAGAATAGGAAGAAGTGAGAGATAAATTATGGGTATAGCTGGTTTCAGAAACTACATTTGTGTAAAGAGACATTGAAAAGTTTGGGACAGTTTATTTTAGGAAAAAGATAAAGAAGTGTTGACAAAGGCTTTCAAAATAATGTATGACATCAAGAAAGTGGCATGAATGCTTCTAGATGTGTCTCCACAGACTAAAAAATGGAAAGAGCTTGCTATTAAACTCAGAGGGTAGAAAATTAAAAAAGGTAGAATTATTTTTCAATGGACAATAAAATTTATGACCCATTGATGGTTATTATCAACACTATCATTAAAAAGCCCTCCCAAAACATTAAACAAACCTACAGTTAAGACTCTGGGATGTACACATTAAAAGTTTAAAAAATTAAATAGGATTTGGGGAAGACAGAAACCCTCATCTCCTTTTAGGACACCTCAAATTTTGCATAAGAGTGTTGGAAAGAAAGGTCTTAGAATCTTAGGAGGAGTAATGGGGTCAACTATGAAGAGAGAAAGACAGAAGGGCTACCACAGCTACTTCCAGGAAATCTGCCAACATTGATGGGTGCAAGGTCTTCTCCTCATCACAAGATTGCCAGTTTTGGCAGTGCATTTCAGCTTGAGGTTGAATAACATAGCAAAAATCGATAGTTTTGTCCTTCCATCACCTGGTTAGCCTCTCATATGTCCCTGGCTGCTGGATCATTAATTTGGGGAACAAAGAGTTGCCAGATCTAGCAGTGCTCACCAGCTCTGGAAATTATACAGATAGTGGGCTACCTTCCAAGGAGCAGCAGTGCTTTCAGGACAGCCTGCTTTAGGGCACCTCAGCATAGAAGCCCAGAGCAAAGGGGCACAGGGAGCCCTCAGGAAGCACTGGGACTCAGGGGAATCAGTGTTTAACTCTGCTGAAGGGATTGCATTGCCACAGCAGTCCTGCCTGGCAGCCCAAGCCTTCTGAGGGACAGAAGATTGCTGTAAATTTCCTTTGTGCATCAGTAGCAGCAACAATCAACAGATGTTTGCTGTCTTTCAGGACTCCTAAGGAGCAGGAATTTAAGGAAAAAGCAAGACAAAGAGCCAGCACAGATCAGCCTGTGACTTGACTGAAATTCTGGTCCAATGCACACATGTGCAGGATCCAGAAACCTCACACAGATAGCTTCCCAAATTATCAAAATAATTTAATTTTTGCTTGCAGACTTTCACAGACACTTCAGGTATGATCTGTTGCAAGAACATGATGCTTGGACTAGATTTAGTGCCCAGTTTAATCTATCAATGTTTGTGTTTTTACCAACAGAGCTCTTATGTAAATAAAATGCTCCATTTTCTCTATCCTTGCACACTCATCAGGTGTGAGCAGAACAATTTCCTTCCTTGCAATATTAAATAGAGTTAAAAGGTGAGTCCTTTTTTCCAAATACCTTGGAGACATGTTCATTCTTTTAGTGTTCTTCACTCTTTGCTGATAATGCATTTCTTTTTTGTATCTGGGAAACAAATATAGTCCCTTCTGTCTTCAGTCTCAGATGCTGCTACACCAGTGCTGATCTCTCTGCCCTGGATGCCATTCCAGCAGCTTTGTTGTAAACCATTTCATTGCCTCAGGACCTTATATTTGCAAGGTCAATTGCTGCTGAAATGATGATTACTCTGCAGCTGCTATGTATAAAGAGGGTGACAATCACAGTGCCCTTGAGCATTGACTGTAGGAGGTGGCTACCATCCCATTTTCTGTGCCAGACAAAACTATAGTTAACCAGTGCACTGTTCACTGGTATGGTCCCTGAGAAGGAAAAACTGAATATCTGTCCTGTGATTTCATCTCTGGTATTAATATTAAACAAAAAATGTATCTTTAGAAAAAAGATCTTCAGAACTAAATCTTTCACAGACACAATGTTGATCCTTGCTTTTTCATTTACTTCTTCTTATATAATTCAAATAAAAATCTCCTTACTGCACATTTTCATATTTGCAGCTGGAAAGCAAAATTGAATTCTTTATCTGCTCTGGAAGAATGGAGTCTAATTTCTGCTTTATAAATATAAAACTACACAAAAGAAAGCAATAAGGCTTTGAAATTCCTCAAGGTAAGTGCAATTCTTGACTGACACCGTCTCCTGCTCTGGAGACAGCGTAATGTCCACCACAAACCACCTTTCAGCCCTGGTCATGGGAAGCCAGCCAGGGACTGAATTCCTCTTTTGGATACAGACAATCAGGTAAAGCAACATGGAGGGATGCAGATCATCCCACAAGGCCAAAGACAGAGTCATAAAAACTACTCAGGGCTCTGGTGCCTTGAGCCACATCTGCTACATTGCACTGCTTATCCTAAAGGATTTCTGAATGCACTGCTGCACGCTTGAGACGATCCTTCAAAATGTTCATATTGTTAGAGTAAGCTTATTTTATGGTCCATATATTATCCCAGTCTCTAGACATTAAAGCTCATAGCCTTGAATATATTGGTTTCTTTGGCCATTGTAAAATTTGTAAACAGTTCTGTCTACAAATGACCTGAAAATCAGCTTAATAGGCAAAGGCAAACAGCACCACCCTCATTCTGCTATCCTTCTTTATGGATAGAACAGCAACTTTTTTGTGCTTAGGCTATCTTAAAATGCACTGGATACCTCAGTCACAGAAACTTAGGCTTTTTCTAGCCTTTTCAATTATTAAATAGGAGGAATTTACATAATAGTAATACATAGTTGATTAAACTTCACTCAAATAAAAATTAAAAAAACCATTATCAATCATCTTTCCTCAAATACACAGGAAAAATAACATATATGGCTAAACTGAAGAAGTAAAGTATATTTCTCTACAATTTGGCATTCCTTGCTGACTGTTTTTTTTTCTAATTAAGCATTAAAAAATCATCAAGTTTTTTTCTACCTGTTTATTTAATAATCCACACAAGTTATTAAGAAACAAGAGAGCCAAACCCAGATGTCATGTTCCACTAGTCCTGGATGTGGGGCCACGCTTTAAACAGCCAGTGTTCCACAGCTTCCTCCCTGCTGCTGCTCAGAGCACAAGGACTACAGCACCTGAGCAGACCCAGGAACCTCCAAGACCCATCCAGGATATCATCCCAGACATCTAGCTAAAATGCCTTATTCATTCCAGAGTGCCTAAATACTTTGGTATAGAGCCCAATTTCTAATCCCATCAATGTGAAAAAGACCTTGAGTCATGGCTGAGGGGTTGGTAAGCACTGCTAGCACTGGTGCTGTTCACCAGCCAGGGGCTGGGGATGCACACCATGGTTTCACCTACCAGAGATTAAGGTAAGGGCTCAGTTGCTGCTACCACCTTCTTGTGGGGTTAACTGTAAGATTTCCTCTCAGAGCTCCTTTTTCCTGAATATTTCCTGGGAAGAAAAAGTTAAATCTACACTTGGGTTCAGAAGGAATGAAAACCAGAAAAGAAATAAGAGCCACTCTGGGAATTGCTTGAGAGACTTTTGAATGTGTGGGATGCCTATGAAAGCAATTGGCATCTGGCCTGCTTCTCCCTCTGTGACACCTTCAGAGCAAAAGGATACTGTAATAATGAAAAAGTATTGATAGCTTTTCCTCAGTAATGAATTAAAAGTTTGCAGAAGACAGCAAGGAGCCCGGCATAACAACATTGCATTTTTGGAGAAATGTGGTTATTACAAAAGTATTAAATTATTTTTCAATCAAATATTTCATACACTGAAACACATAAAGCAGCTGGAAAAAAAATCAAATTCGAATTCTTTCTTTCATTCCTGGTGATAAATGGCTTCCTTCAGGTTCCAGGAGATAGATACATTTAAAGACAGGCTTTCATGTAGCCTTGATTTCTGCTATCCTCTCAACTAGGGCTCAGGAATGCCATATAGAAGATAAAATTTAATTTCCATGAGAGAGCTGGATGACTCTGGGAATTGAAAATGGCACATAGGGCTATTTGCCTTTGTAAGTCACTGGTTCAAACAGAGGTTAATCTGTGACCAAACTTTGCTCCTCTGATGGTGGTTGGGTAGATGGTCCGTGACATGGATCAGCCCTTCACAGCTGCTTTCTGCATCCTTGCAGCTGGCACAGTCCCAGCTATTTTATTTGCCAGATTCTGCAGGGCTATGGGGACAGTGGTGGCAATCAGGAGGTCAATGACTTCTTTGTCATTGCTGGATTTTTGGTCTTCCATCTGACCAAGGTGGAGTTACTCACTTGGCAGCATAACAAAACTACACTGCTCATATTATACTATTTCTATGGCTGGCAGAAAATTTAACTCTCCACGGCTGTCAGCTGAACAGCGTCCAGTAAGACTAAAAATAAATTTAAAACCAGTGTCCTTTTCTCTTCCCCATACACAGCATATGTCCACACATACTAAAATCCCCAACCAAACCATGGCTAAAGATACTTCCTCTGTATACAAGCTGATCTTTGAAAGACTATAAATCATTTCAGTGAATTATAGATTATTTCCCACTGAACCAATATGGGAGGGGAAAAATAAGTCTGTTCTTTGAGAATTGGAAGGAAGAGATAGTGTTAAAAAGGCTTTTTTCAACTATATTGCTATTATTCTGGAAAAAATTGACCTTGGTAAATTCTATAGTTTTAAATTTTTATGCCATGGCACAGCATCATATTAAAGGCATGAAAGTTGCAGAATCTGTACTGGAATTGCTATTCATAGGGGGAGAATAAAATGTAGTATGTCTTTGAATGTGTCTTCTTAAGGAGGCAAAATGAGATTTGACTCTAAAAAGGAGAAACAGAAAAAGGATCATGCACATTCTCATCTCCCTTCACCTTCACCAGCCCTCACCTTGAGCTGAACCTGTCATCCTGCAGGGCCTGATGCCCACAGTTCCCATCTTACCAACTCTATGCACAACACCTTGGTGCTGAAGGTTCTTACTGCCTTAGGTGCTTTCCACATTCTATTCACGAGCTCACCAAACCATAGCTCTCCGTGGTATTACAACTTTGCATAGACCAACATGAAATCAAAAGCTTATTTCTGTGCCCTTTAATTTACAGTTGTCAATAGCAGTGGCTATATCAATGACTGGGCTTTTGTTTCTTTTGGACCATATCAGTGTTTCATTCTGCTTCTGTTATCTAATCAGCATGATACATCAGCTACAACAATGACATTAAACCTGTAGTTCTGGTAGTTGGAATTGCCTGATACACAGCAATGCAATAATTCTCTGTATCTCCTGCTGTCTAGAGATACAAAATTCCTACTCTGTTTAGAAGAAAAAAATTGAGGGGCATTTGGTGTTTCTTTGGATAAACATAATTTTACATAGAAATAGCAAAACATTTAACAAGAATAGTTGGAACTGATGTCACAGGTTTTAGAGAGATCAAACTTCCTATGGACTTCCTGGAGGAAAAAATTGTAGTAAAAAATAAATACTTGGACATTTACTACTCTCTATAGAGAACTGATGCTTTTTTTTCAGGCTATGTTAATTAAAAATATTACCACAGCAACTTCATTTAGGCTGAGGGTGTTCGTTTTAATGCAAAGCAAATATTCAGAATGTCCCTTAAAATAGTCAGGATTTAAAAAAAAAAATTGTATTTCATTGAAAGCTTTTTTAAAAGAAAAAAATCAAGTAAACATACTACTTTTCAATCCAATAATTTCTATTAGTCCATGTCCTAGATTAATTAAAAAGAAAGTGGTTGTATGGTGAAGTATATGCATGTGTATAGTTCCCAGGAAGGACAAAATTCAGTATATCCCTAATTTTCAGTAGATGAGGTCCCTGAAGTATCTCTAGGTTAATCAGAAGTCCAAAAGACTTTTTGACACATTTTTCTGGGTCACAAAGCATTATTTAGATGTAAGAGATTTTGCAAAGATTCAGCTGTGGAATACTTAAAGCTAGAACTTTCCCTTGGAAAAGGTAATACCAACTTCAGCAGGATGTGGTCTTTCCCAAAACACAGATCTCAGTGGAATCACTGATCAGAGTTATTACTGAACTGATCACACTCATGATACTTTCTACATACCAACAGCTGCAAGTTCACTTATAAGAATAAATATGAATTATGCAAATAGATATAAATATTTGAGAAACATTTCAACATAATTTAATGTGTTATGATTAATAAATTATTCTTGATTATAACAAAACAGTCATCCTAATGACATGAACCAGTACATTTAATCAGCATTTCACAACAAAGGAGATAACATTTTGGAAATATACTTCCAAAGATTTTCTTCCATGATTTTTCTAACAAAATCTGCTTGCTTCCTAGAGATTCAAACACGATTACTATATTTCTATTCAAATACAGTTTATATAACAATAAAATGTTAATGTCAATGCACATGCAAACTGGCAGGGTTGCAGCTGAGACATCAGATTTCTCACTTATTTGATTTTCAGTCATCCAGTTGGAAAGAAAAAGCATATGAAAAAGCTTAGCTGGCTATGTATCAAAAAAGGTGTGCAGTTATTTTTCTCCAAGTAAAGGTTCTCTTTTATGCACAATTAGCGCAAAGTTTTCATCTATTATTACAAGAAGCATACTGATTAAATTATATGAACAAAAGAATTCTTTTTAAAAGCAAGAGCAATGTTGAAATGTAGGGAACCTCTTTTACATTAATCATCTTGTGTCCAGTTATTCAGTGATGTACTCAAAAATATGCAGAAAACATCTACTCTAAAACTTAAAAATGCCAATGTGAGTCTTTAGTTAACAGCTAATATCTTACTTCATGGTTCTAGACTCCCTATCAAATATTTTAATCTAATTTTGTTGACAAACATCCATTTTCATAGTCTGCTGCCCAAACAGCTCCACTTACTGATGTTTTTCTTGCTGAACTATCCAAAATTATAATGAATGTAAATAAATTCTGCACTGCTGATACAAATGCTGGGGCAAATTTGCTGCATAAGTGCAGGGTACCTTAAAGGACAGCAGCAAACTCAAAGAATAAAACTGATGCCTGTTGTGTAATGTGTGGTGATATTAATGCAGGCTAATTAATGTCTGTGGCTTAACACTGAATTTTACTAGGTAAATATATGCCTTCCTTCACTCTAACAGTACACTTGGCCCTTAATTCTGAGCCATATAGACAATATCGATAGATATAGATATAGATATAGATTATAGATATAGATATAGATATAGATATAGATTAGATATAGATCTGGAAAACAAATTTGGAGTCTGGTGCTCCTGGAACATTGATTATTCACCCACAATGTTCCTGGAGAGCAATAATTGGCTTTGGAAGTATTTCTCTTGATTAGGGCAGGTTGACCAGACTAGCCTGTAGGGTCTTGACTGTTTGAATCTTAGCATCCATTTACCATTGCTCAGCACTGCCCTGCAATGGAAGGAGGAAGATGTTATCAGGATTATGCCTTCCCTTGCTCTCTGTGGGTTTAGACTGTGAGCAGTACGGAGTGATGGCAGTGCTGTCTGCCTGGCTACAGCCCATTAGGGACCAGCACCTCCATCCATTGTAAGCAGCAAATGAAAAATTTTCACTGCATTTTTAGTGCAGCCTGTGGTTAACTACACTGATGTATTGGTCCATGAATTGCTCAAGGACATCTTGAACCTTTGAAAGTAAACAAATGATTATTCAGTGAATGAATTAATAGATTAATTGAATAAATATAATTAATTAACTGAATTAATAATTTTTCATTTAATATGTATATTCATCTTCAAAAGCATCTGGGCTCATGCAAATATTCCTCATTGCTGAAAACTTTAAAAGAGTTACATTTTGATTGAAGACAAAATGCATCAGTATTTTTTACTTGTTGGCAGGCATTATAATAACAAAGACTTACTTTCTGAAGAATAGAAAACCACATAACATTGGGAAGTGATATTTAAATAAAGATTATAAAATAACTTTGTCCTCTGTGGGGACATATTACCTAAAAAAACTTTCTGCCATTACCTTTCTGTGGTTTTTTGTTTGTTTGTTTTTCTTTGCATGACTACACCTCAGAAAAGATTAAGTCTGTCTTTTTTCAGCAATAGGGAACAGGTGGTGAAATATGTTCAAAATTCAGTAAATATATTTTCATGTGGTGTAAAAAAGCATCCAAGAACACTGCAGTTTACCCAAAGCAGCCAGTGAAATTTTTACCTCACATAAATTTCTTGGCCTTCTTTAGGAATGTGTTAAAAAGCTATTTATTAGTGGAATCTGCAAATAAGCATTACTCAGTCCAATGAAACATTAATTATAAATACATCTTCTGCCAGATCTAAGTATTGGATGTTTATGAAATTTATTTGTGCATGTAGGGCAAAAACTGTAAAGCATAAAACTAGTCATTAACTTGAACAGTACTTCTCTCATGTATTTCATAACATTTTTCAATTAATTGAAGTTCCTTCTTATGAAGGCAATGATCTCTGTGGAATCTGATTCCTTCACCATCCATTTTTCTTCCCTTTATCTTCAGGGCTTATATACTTCTTTTGCATTTTAAAATCCCCTTTTTCTTCAAAATATTTAGATGCTTATATAAATGCATGCATATGGTTTTTCTATTTACTTTCAATGATATTATAGTCTGAATGAATATTGTGACTTGAAAATTAGATTTTGTACATCAGAGCTACCGGCAGGTTGTGTTAGTTCACATAAAGCAAAACTCTTAGATGGAGAATCAGGTTTTTTATCTAAAATAAAATTTTCCAATTTTTCAGAACTCAAGCTAATATTTAAACCCTGGGGAGAAAGAAAGTATGATGATGTCTATTTCTTTTTTTTATGGCTTTATGTTTTTTCCCAACTTCTGGTCTCCAGCTAGGATCATGAATGCAAAAAGAGAAAAAGGCTGTTCTAACACCACCTGCTCAGCAGCAGAAATCAACACTGCTCATAGCACAAGCACAGCTGCTGTTTTAAGAGTTTCAGCACAGGTTTACAGGTTGATGAGCCTGAGGTTTGGGGGACTCTCACTTTGTAAAAACTTGAAAAATTTTTATAGTAAAGCTCTCCAGGTGCTCTCTCAATTAATACAGTCTACATCTATATGGAGCCAGCCATATGCTGTCAGGGAATATGTAACTTGTACCTAACTGCTCAAATGAGGAATAATTTGGTCTGAATTTTATCTGGGCTCATTAGGTAAGTTTGAGGTAAGGCCAAGGAATTTCCAGAAGAAACACGTCCAAGAAGTAAGAAATATGTCCAAGTTTTTAATATTTTTATTTGGATCTTTATGCATCTCCTGCTAGTTAGATAGATTTCTTTAGTAATCCTCCAAAGCTGATGTCTGAATGAATGAACTGTCTGCATGGAGAGTTAAGCTGTGAGAATGTTAGAAAGTTTTAAATAATGGAGGAGTTGGGCATGGAAGAGCAGCAGGAGCCCCACAGCCTTTCTTCAGGGATCACAGACAGACAAACTGTTCCCAGGGCATGAGCCAGAGGTGATGATAATGGCCAGTGCTGGAAGTACTTTAGTTACAAGAAAATTCAAAATCAATCAAGTGCAACACAATTTGACCAAAATGTCTCCGTGTCTGGACTCCTGTGGTAAAAGCACAAACTGGGTTGAATATTTTTCTAAAGTGAAATATTTCAAATAACAGTGTTACCTCACATCAGACTTCTTTAGCCACTTCACACCCTAAACATGTACTGGTTCAAAGGTGTCCATTCTGGCTCCCAATTGCTGCCACACACAGATGTAAGGTGCAGTGTGATTTGCAGTGCTGGAAGTCCATGAGTACCACCCCCACTACAACTACTCGTGTTGCAGGACGTTTCATAGGCAGGGAGGCGAGGAAGTTCAGGGAGCTGTAGTGTTCCAATACAGGTATGTCCTTGTGAAGCTCTGTTTGAAAGACTACAACTCCCAGAATATTCCACTTTTTCATTAACTGCTGCAGAGACTTTTCTAAGATGACACCTGCTGCAGGAGAAAAAAGAATTAAATAACTCCAGGAATCAACTGTTAGTGTGTAAGAAGAAATTAGGAAAGTGTAATCCTAAAATGATATTCCAGGATCCGTGTTGGGCTGCTCTTAGGTGGCTTGAGAAACCAAGATACAGAGGACTTCATACAAAGAGAAAAACAGCAATACAAAACCAGTTATTTCTACTTTATAGAATGTCCTTTTCAAAGTTCCAGCTTAGCACTGAAAAGAGTGTTCTGGATCTGAACTGGAGTTGAACTCCAAAAAAACATCCAGAAGGCAATATTTGGGGCAGACATAAATACAGTCTGAATGGGAGAGCTCAGCAACTCTCTGGACTTGGGGATTTATGTCTCATCTAGGGAGCTATTCAGAGACAGGAGCACCCCATGTCCCATGCAAAAGCATAAAAAACCATCTTTTTATTTCAACACATTTTTATATATAATTTGGTCATACCAAATTATTTACGCAGCACAGTTAACAGTGCACTTGAACAGGGACTAAAGAATTCCATAAACCTTCACTCCTGACCCCCAAATATTCCTACATGATCATTTTTGCAGCTGCATACTTTTGCTTATCATTGTGAAAACAATTAATTGAGGATTAGCTTCCAGCATATGCTGAAATTGTCTGTATCTTTCAATTTCTTACCTAAAAATGAGTGCTCCCAGACAGCAGGAGTACATCTAGACCACTGCCAATAATTATCTGGGCCCTAATATTCTGAAGACTGAATATAACCCATGCCACAACAGAGGACTTACACTCTAATACTTTTCTAAGTGCAACACCATCCCTTAGAGAAGTCTGGAAACAGCACAGTAAATTGTAAGGTTATGAAATTTATTCTTTCAAACTGGAAATTCCTCTAACTTCATATTTATTCAGTATTTAACCTAGGAAAAAGGTAATTTCTCAATATGCATGCCAGGAACACTGAGTTTTCTACAACTTTTAGTTTCACCAGTTCCTTGGATCAGCCCCAGAGTTTCTGTGTGCATCCTAGAATTTAATACCCTCCTGAGGATGAAGTTCCTTTGTTTACTTTATTACAGAGCAACAGCTTCTGCTCTCCAGAATGCTGTAACCTGCAAAAAGTGCATCAGTGGCACAGTGATAATGATAGTGGCCAACTGTCCTAGTTTCAGCCAAGGATATGAGGGGTGGGGCCTGAAGCAGGATGTTTGTATCTAGGTCATTATTCCATACCTCCTTCATTGCTGGGGGACAGAAATAAGGGATTTGCACTTATGAGAAGAAGAGGACTTCAGGTGGAGAAAAAGGTCATATGCAGAGGGTTCCAAAGCCAGGTCCTTTCCCAGGGAAGAGGGTGGTGAGAGGAGCAGTGTGGTGGTGTTGATCCCAGCTGGAGGGCTTGTCTGACATTGTTTTTTTCATTGTCTTGGGCTTGAGGAAAAAAAATTGTGAAGGGAGCAGTGGGGTGGCCCCAGTCATGTCACAGACTCCGTGGAGATTTTGCATGTAATCACCCTCTTTTTATATGTTGCTGTTATTACTATTGTTGCTGTTACTGGTTTTGTTTTCTTATCTCATTGCTGTTTCCAGAAAATTGTTGTCTCAACCTGTAACCTCTGCCTTTTTTCTCTCTCTTCCACCAGAGAGAGGGGTGAGGGGGAGAAGTGACTGCATGGGCCTAACTTCCAGCTGAGCTTAGACCACAACACCAACCCATGAATTGTTTGTTTACTCTTGACTTCGATTGACCGAGAAAAATACCCACTCCACTAGATGACAAGATTATCATAACTACAGACAATCAGAGAATGACCATTTGCATTTTCAATTTGCAAGAACATCTGGAAAGTCAGAGAAGAAATACTGTATGGAATACCATGCTCCATACTTTTTTGTAAATACTGTGGTATTAGGCTTTGTACTGAGATCTTTAGCCTATGATTCAATTATGCTGTGAATGCCTGGCCTGTACTAAGGGACTCCTGCAGTTGCAGAGAGTGCTTTCCAAGCATGCAAAGGAGTGACTGTGCTTCTGCACATCACTTACAGGTGTAGTGTATCTTCCTCAATTGTATGAGAACCCCTCTTTCAATACTTTCTTCTACAGAGAAAATGATAATGAATAATTTAATCTTCTTTCTCCTCCCCTCATTAGGTTTGATACCTGTACCTTATGGAAGCAGAGAGACAGCTATTCCCACTTTGTCTTGAAAAGCCAGAGCTTTACCTTGATCTAGCCTTCACAATATAACAAAGCTTTATGCTTTTCATTTTTCATAAGTTCCTTTTCCCGGGAACTTAGTTGGAATTGGTCTGGGTGAAAACTGAAGAGAAATCTCAGCTTTAACTTTTTCAAATGTGCTAACCTTTTAAAGCTAAGAAGCAGTGAAAACAACAGAGGAACATTTAATATTTTAAGATTAAGGACACCACTTTTTGATCTCACTACAAAGCAGGAGATAACTTCGTGTGTGTGTGTGTGTGTTATGACTTGGTGAAGGGCATGGATGGTTCAGGCCTTCTGACTGGAAAACCCAAGGAAGAATTATATAACAACAAGCAAGCAGCAAAGATATTAAAGTGGATCCTGAGCTCATCTATATGGTGAAAGATTAACTTTTAATAACTTCTCTACACAAAATTTTACCAATACTGGAGGCATTTTAATCTTGTTGTGGCAAACCTTCATTGTAAGCTCATCTTTTCAGAAATATATTCAAATGTAAATCACCGAGGACATCTTTAGTTCCCATATACATTACAGTAAGGATAGAAAATACCTTTGACATGAGTCTATGTGTCTGTTATCAGAAAGGAATTAGCAACCTTTACCTTTTAAAAATATGAAAGAAAATATACGATATTGTAAATTCTACAGTTCCAAGATTAAATATTATTCAGATTCATTTGCCTCAATTTAGATATCCAAAACTGAGAGAACTTATCATCTCAGCTAATCATCTGAGATTATCCAGACAATATTTCTGTGTGTGCTTTTACAATGGGATTCAGTATATTCTAAGAATTTTCTTACATGCCTTATATAAATCATATTCTGGAGGTGTCTATTTTCCTCTATTTACAAGTGAGGAGATGGATTTCATCCTCAGAGTCCAAAAATTCAAAGATGGCAAAAAATTGTATGTTTCAATTACATTAGTTATTTTATTTTCATTCTAATTCTATCTGTTCTGTACACTCTCAAAACTTGAGGCAGTGTGGGATACAAAGCAATTTAGGTGTATTTTTGTAGCAATTGGGTGTACTCCAGACTCTGATGTATGTAAATAGTCTGGGGAAAATCAGAACTGATATCAAAACAAGGAGCAAACCAAGCTGCTGGTATAATCACACCTACTAGTTCAGAATTACATTGCCCTGTAGTCCTGCACCAGTGGGATAAAAAAGGACATAAAGCCCCATTAGATGCCACCGATCAAGTGTATTTTTTTGGAGGGGCTATGCATGATGTGTCTGGTCTGAGAACTGCACGGAGCAGAAGTTTGATATGCTTAATTTGTATCCTGCTTCTGCTTTTAATTAAAGGGAGAACAGAAGGGACAGAAGGTGTATGTTCTGTGTCACCTTTTGCAGTAAGTTTTCTTTTATCTCTTTGTTCCTGCTGTCCTTACTCCTTGGCTATTTATTTTGTTAACAAACAATCTGCTTACAACTAGATTTTTTTTTTTTAAATTAGTATTATGTCAGATTTTAGTAGAAAAGCCAAGGAGAAATGATCCGTATGTAGAATAAATCCCTCTTACACTCAGCTCTGCAATATATCATTTAATGCTCTATTTCAAATCACTTGCCTTCATGCACTATAGCCATTGTAATGGGAGTAACAGTGTTGCTGTATTATGGGTAGAAGAAATGGCATTTGCAGAGTGAATGGCTTTACTTCATTTGAGTGACATATCCATGCATCCATTCCACCATACTCCAACCATCCATCCAACTACAGAGAGACACTGCTGCATAGATACAGATACCTGCATCAGCACTGATTTATATTTCTTTCTTTAAGCCAACCAGTCTACCTTTTTTGTAAGAAATACGTGTAATTTCTCACACTGCTGATTAGCTGACATTTTCATAGTACCCAATCTGTTATGATTAAATTATTTGCTACAGCGTGCAGAAACTGGAATGCTGTGCTAGAGAATCACAGTCAATACCTTTACTGCCAGAAAGGGGGATGTGAGATTTCCTGACTGCAAAGGAGAAGATGATGAGGATGAAGGGCTGGAAAAGGAAGAATGCTGGCAGAGGTTCACACTGGTGAAAAACAACTTGATATTAAGTTAAATTTAAACCACGTACAGTACCAAGAAATAGTGCTTGGTGGAAGGGGATGGCTTCTTGTTCACTAACTGAAATTAGTTGCTCTTTGATGAGAATAAGTATTCAGCCAAGTTTAGCACTGGAATGAACTGAGCCTACTCTTAAAATATCAGTCACAATCCTGTATACATTTTGATATAGAAGATTTCAAAGAAAGATTAAAAGTAGTAATTTCCTTCTTGTATTGCATTTCTTGGTGAACATGATCATGGTCAATGAAATATCAAGCAAAGGGTTTCTAGGTCATGTACAATCATTTTCTCATTTTTTTAATAAGCCAGAAGGATGGAAGAACACAAAACCACTTACAAAACATAAAGATATGCTAAGTTAAATGTGATAATGCTAAATTATCGACTTAAAGATGTTGAACTCCAAACTAAACCTAAACTTCAAGTTTTGTGAAGTTTGACTTTTAAAATCTGTCACAGATTTAATATTGCATTTGATGAAAATGCCTAAATATATGTGTCTGCAGTAAACTGTCTTTTCATATAGGAACTACTGCAAATATATAGAAGATGAGTACAGTCACTTCCAGTGTTTCTATACATACATTTTTTTAATAGCATGAAAAAAAAAAGAAATTTAATCTACTAGTATTCGACACAAAATATCCTATAAGACCTATGACTGCACTATTTCTTCATTAACTGGTTTAGGCTCTTAAACCAAGAGGAAAAAATGTCTCAGTTAAAGCTTTCTACACCTAATCACAGGTCAAGTTTTATTCACAAAATTCATACAGAATTTTCTCTTGAACTGTTGTTCTTCTGGCTACTTTTTTTGATCAGTCTATCCAATGAAGTTACAGTATTTTTGAGTTACTCTCTGCCATCTCTTGGTAACTGTTTTAAGGTAATGAGCCACCTCCATTCATGACATAAATACCAAACACGAGGTGTTCCAGGAAAATGACACTACTTTTAAAGAATGCTCTGATATTCATGGAACTGGGGATCTTGGTGGGAAAGAGGAAGGTGCAGAGTGCACAAACCTTGTCATGGCAGTACTTTTGATAGAAAACATACTCCTTCAGCTGTATTCTGAGAAAGGAATATGAGACAAGTTTGACAAGACAAGTTTGCCTTTTCACATGAACTGAGTTTCTTCAGTGAAGATGTGAATACAAAGTGAAAACAGAAGGTTGAGCAGCCACTCTAAAGTCTGCAGAGGTTTGGCTGTGGCTCTGTACACTGGTTTATAGGAGTACTCCTCTTTGAAGCACCTGAACTTACTGTATAACAAGTTCCAGACTGCCTTGCTTTGTCTAAGGGTAGATCTGATTCTCTCCTTGTACACAGTTAGTTAGCTCTGACAGACAGCACTTCACTATGCCAAGAAACAGTGAGCAGCACTTCTCACTAGTTTCAGCATGTGATGCTACTGTGCAAAAAGACCAGATAAGAAAAGGCCTTTATTGCTTAAGAGGTACAGTCCTCATGAGAATCTGACTCATTTCCATTGGTTTCACTGACAAATAATGTTTTAATAATGCATGGTCCCAACAGCACAGTAAAGCTCACACAGAAAGAAAAGATAGAGATGGATTTTTTTATCATGTGCAACAGAATAATTTAGCAATTTTGAACTCCATTTCTCAATGATACTGAAAACCAGATTTTGTGAATGCTCCATTTCTGGAGAAATTAAGAAAGGCACGTGAAAAATATTTTTGATAGAATGCCAAAATGAAATTGGAGGATTAGAAATGGTAATAAAATATACCCTAATTTCAAAGTTGTGTACTATTACTACCATCGTTATATACTTCACAGCATTTTTTCGTTATTTTTTGTCTATTTCTTCAACAAACATCCTGTTTTAAATCCTTTATCTATGATAATCCCTTATATTTATTTCTGTCTATATCTGTGATTTTAGTGGCCTGAGGAACTCAGTACATTCCCAGTGAGGAGGTTTGTCAGTCTGCTCTCAACACTTTCGGAGACATTCATACCTGTGCAGCCAACACTACATTGAAGTTGCACTAGGAACAAGAAGACAAGGGTTTTCTTTCAGCTTTATGTCACATTCCTAACATCTCTTTGACAGCACAGAAGTAATTTCTACAGTAACTACTGTGCTGCTTTATATAATAGAATGCAATAGCGAAGAGGCAATGTTTGTGATAAGACTGTATTTTCTCTTTTTCTTGTCTCAAAAAGACCCAAAACTCCCAAATGGTTGACAAGGAAAAAAAACACACCAAAACACCTTGAAATAACAGGGCCTTATCAGGAACTCCCTTGGAGCTTCAGATCAAATGTCATTTGTTTTCTGGTTTGTGAACTATGCATGCAAATACTTTTCACCTTCATCACACATAATGACATATATGGTATATATTACATCACACTGAAGTACAAAAACACCTTTTGCTAAATGAAAAGGAGTTTCATTCTTATATGGAAAATCTTCCATATTGGTGGTTGGGATTCCTTACTTAGAATATTCTGAAATTTTCTCACTTTAACTGCAGTGGAATTCTTTGGCGTTAAGAATGAAGACAATTACCTTGTTATTTAATTTGTTTATATATTAATAGAGCAACCTGATTGCATGCCATAAAGTGAAGAGAAGAAATTGTGACTTCAAGCTCATATTCACAGAGTTGTAGAAACATTAATATTGGAAGGGATCTCAGGAGGTCCTTCAGTTCAAGTTCCCTGTTCAAAGCATTGCTAGCTTCAAAGTTAGATCAGGCTAGATCAGAACCAGCTGAGTTTGAAAAATCTCCAAGAACTGAGATTCCACAGCCTCTCCCATAGCACCTGTTCCTGTATTTAGCTACTCCGACAGGAGTTTTTTTCCCTTACGCTTAGCTGGACTTTCCTTTGCTGAAACTTAGAATCATTGCTTTGGACCTTTTGCTTTGTGTTTCTGAGAAGAGATTGTCCTTCCCCTTAGCCCTCCCTTTTCCAGGCTGAATGAACTCATCTTTCTCAGCTTCTCCCCAGCCACCTTAGCGGCTTTCAGTTGGACTTTTTCCAGTTTGCTGACATCTGCCTTGTTTTGAGGTATCCAGAGCTGGCCTCACCAGTGGGGAAGAGAAAGGAAAACTCTTTAAAACTCCTTAAGCTCTGAGGAAGACCAACCAAGCCCCTGGGGAAACTGCCAGCTGCACTGATCCCTACAGGGAAGTTTTTGAGTAAAATTGAAGCAAACCCCATCAGAAGTGTTGTTGGGTTTAAAGCCTGCAAAGTCATAGATAAACAAAACCACAGGAATGGAGATACAGGGTTCTCCCTGAAATTTCTTGGTGACTGACAATGCAAGATTTCTTGCCACCTTATAACTCCAGTCTCCAACACTGGATATCTGGTACTCAGATGTATCTACTGGAGAATCACAACAAAGGGAGCTGAAGACATTTCATCCTACACCTCCCCATATCATCTCTATCCTGAGTATTGCCACACTTGAAACAGAGAAGTAGAAAGAGGTATGATTTCTCTGCACCTATTTAAGTATAAAGAGTATTCACTTAAACTGCTATTAGATAGGCAGACATTGAGATAAAAACAATCCCAGCAATATTTACAAGAATACATTGTCTAAGCCCTTGTATTTTTGGGCTGTCTGAATCTTGCTACCTTTAGTGGTTATTTGCCTGGGCTACTTTAACCATGTTTTAGCTCTTTTTCAGGAATAACCAGAGCTGTGCTCCTTTTGCATCAAGACTCATTTTTCTTAAGTGGTAGGTACAACCTCCTTTTTATACCTCCTGTATATGCTGACTCTAGATGCACTTTTTCAACAACATCTTCAATTACTCAGCTGTCAATGAGATTCAGCAAGGTTTCAGTTTATTTTCTCAGAGCCGCTGGAGCAACTGTTTGCTGATTGTTTATCTGACTGCTATCCAACATAGATATCTTACACTTATATAGAGGGAGGTTTAAAATTACACTGATGACAGTTCCAGAACAAACTGAAGGTGTTATTTCTTCTTAACCAAAACATGGTGAAACTATGTACAGGATGTTGTAGATATTAAAAGGTTTCATAGAGTTTAAAAAGCCACAAGAAAAAGTCCAAAAGAAAAATGCATAAAAGCTGTTAAACACAAAGATATCATCTTTACCTCAAGATGTCCTTGGGCTAAAGATAAGGAATAGGAAAATGTACAGAACAGAAAATACCATAACTTTTCCATTTTTATACTCTTCTCTGAGCATTTGGTTGTGGCTGCAGTTAAAAACAGGATACAGAGCTAGAAATTTGGACTGGTGCTACATGGCCCTTCTATGTTCTTATGCCAGCTGCTAAGTACAATACAGCAGCAAAACCAGGAATAACAAAGCTGTATTTCTAGAGCTCAAAATATCTGGAAAGATATTCAAATCCCTGAGCATGCCCTATTTTATGACCAATCTTATCCATATCTTCTGTGTGTCATGAACAGAAAATTAGTGAAATTCAAGATTCTGCGCAGAATCTTTTATTCTGAATCTGCTTCCATCTTTACAGAATTAATCACCTACATCAAGGGCCTATTTGTGCTGCTGGATGACATAGGTACAACGTAAGAGCCCTGTAGTAACTCTCACTTTTGACCAGGGTGTGTCAGCAATTACTGTGTGCTTATTTTACTCATTAAGGTTTACAAATAGAAGGTTCTTAAGGAACAACTCTGAGATGGCTATTGGTATTAGTAATAGTATCCACTATTACAGACTATAAAAGAAAGACATACTCAATTTAGAAAAATTAATTCATTTCTTTGGTTATGGGGAGTGTGGGCTAGAAATAGGAAAGTGTACCTAAAAAATCCCCAAGTTATGTGCTTGCAAGTGGCAATATTTCCTTACATATGTACTAAGGAATCAGAAATTCCTTGAGTCAATCTTCACATCAAGTCTATCTTATTTTACAAGAGCAAGAAAGCTTTTGCTGTGCTCCTGGGGATTATGTCTTTGAAATCTGTAGAGGTAGACTTGTTTCAGGTCAATTTTATTTTGCTTTTCCCTCCATTTCTTTCAAAACTTTGCTTTTAAAAAGCTCTCCTGGCTTCAGAAATCCCTATTTAATACCTAACTGCTGATGGACTAGACACTAATGCATTATTTATTATTTACATTCTTATTACATGCTAGCTTCAAATCCTACCTTTGTGGGTGTAAGTGCTTCATAAGGCATTGGCATTTCTCCTGTAGTTTTCTATTTCATGAAAAGTAAAAGTCTACTTGCTAAAAACCCCCATGGTTCAGTGATTTGAGTGCCTATATTATGCAGGATCAGGAATCTCAATCATGTGGATTCAACTGCAGCCTGCTGAAGTATTTCTGAGCTTTACATGCTCTCTGGGGTTTAGCTGCTGTGTGACAAGAGGATGACTTGACTAAACCAAATTTAGGAATTTCTTGTACAAGTTGATCCTTTTTACAACAGACAATTCAGAAAAAAAAGACTTTTTCATAACCAACTAGAATCCTCAAAGTCTATTTTGCTCTTACACTGTTCTGACAATGCAGTTTGCTGCAGAAAGCATTGAAATAAAGTAAGATTTCTCCTCTACTACAAAAACAAACAAACAAAAAAAGCAACAACAAAAAATCAGATGGCTGTTGGTGTTATCTGAACATTTTCACAATTTTTTCCTTTAGGTTGATTTTAGTCCGGCCTAAGTCTAAGTGCCCTTTCACAGTTGGCATGTGTCTCTGGTGTGCTGCTGGAACACAGCTCCCAGTTCATCTGGGAGTAATCTCACTTGTGAGCCCTGAGCCTGCTCCATGGTGTGTCCAAAGCACAGAAAGGGAGGGCAAAAGGGAAAGCTCAGCTGGCCTGAACCAAAAGGCTGATGTAATACAGCCACAGATGTAGCAAAGCAGGAGATGCTGGAGGATGTGTGCTGCCTTGCTCAGGTGTCCCGTTTGCATAGGAGGGGTGGCCACCTTGGAAAACTGGCAAAGGCAGCTTGGCTCTTTCTGCTCCCTGTACATAGATGTGTTCTGTGGGTAGGAGAGTCTTTTCTCTCTTCTGGTTGTCCACTTTGAACATACTTTTAGCAGAAATTTCAGGGAGTAAGACCTATACTTACATATATTCTTGGGACCTTGAAATGCCCTGGTTTGCCATTGGCTTCCTGTGACTATCTGTTCCAAGAGAGCCTATTAAAATGTTTTAGTAAAAAAAAGGATTTGTTCTACTGCAAGCTTATTATCATCACTGGGAGAAATCTCCAACAGGAGCTAGTATAACTGTATTATAGTTCTGTTTCCAATCTTTTCAGCAATTACTTGAATCATGGCATGAAAAATACTTTTAAATTCTGTAAATCATTTCAACTTTCAAAAGAACTGCAAATGCTCTGGATTAGATCACAGCTCAAATTATGTGGTTAAATTGGAGATAGGGTCAGCAGAGTCAAAAATCATTACAATGAAACTTGTTAAAAATACATGCATGAACTGTGTGGGAAAAGACATGAACACCATTCAAGGCCGATGTTTACTTATTCCCAGTGCCACCCTTTCTGAGAAATACCAACAAGCTGAAGAGAATCCTTAGAAAAGTAGAGAGAAAACAGGTTCAAGAGGCATGAGTAAATTATGAATAAGTTTGATTCTTTAGTTCTGAAAAAAACTCAGAACTGTAAAGTTCTACTAAAAGTTGCACAGATTGTAGAATTTCCTCTTGAAGGTTTTTTTACAGCTGATCAAATAAGCTTCTGTTAAGGTTCACAAAAGTGTCCTTGAATCCATTTCAATGCAAAAGGTACTGGATTGCCTCTTGAAATTTTTTGCATCTTTAAATTTCTATTCTTTAATATTATGAAGCACCACTGCCTTTATAAAGAATGGAGACCTGGGGACTTTCAAAGTCTCCACACCATCAGAAGCACTCCTGTTCAGCTATGAAAAGATGATATTCCCAGTACATAAGTACCTGGAGCTGCTAAAGTGTCTACAGAAGTAGGCATTAAACACATCCCAGTTTTTTCTCCTCCTCAGAAGTTCACTCACAGAAATGGTAAAGAAAAAAAAATTCCTTTTAGATGCATATTTTGTTACTGTTAATATAAGGTGATTCCAGGAAGAACAAAAGGTTTGTAATTTATAACACAATTCATAAGATGCTGAGTCAAAGGAGATTATTTGTTCGGAGAGTGGCTAACAGAGGCTTTCCACTAGCAGATCTTTGTCATTTGAATAAACTTAATTTCTGAAGTATTCTCTCATAAGTAGCTGGAGAAAAATTTTTACTCCTATTTTTTCTTGCAATCTTTTTTATTCTTACCTAGAATTTACTGTTTGAGTATTAAAATGATAGGAAATTGCAATGGAGAAAAATGTCAAGAAAACTATGACTTTGTTAAAGAAAATACTTTTCCCCTCTCTATCTCTGCAGCGAAGCCTTTCTTTCCTGAACAAAATATCTTAGGAATAACTCCCATTTCATAAGAGATGTGAAGTAATTACAGCCAAGGCAAGGATGACTGACTGGTGCCACTCTAGTTGCTAATCTCTGGAGGGACATTCAGGCAATTAAACAGCTTGTCCCAGTCTGCCAGCATCCCTGCAGCCAGCTTACCAGGTTTTGTGTTTGCCAAAGTAAAAAATGCCTTCCAGGGCTCTGGCAAACAGTCAGAGTTGCCATGGTAACTGGAAAAATGGTGGCAAAACATAAACAAAGCTCTAATAATACTTCAGGAATTATTTACCTTTTAATCTCCAGTATTCAGTGGTTCTGCAAGCTCATTTTTAACTGTTTTGTGTCTCATAAACTACAGTTGACATTACTTGGCCTGCAAGGTCTCTTCCTGAGCTTTAGCGTCCTTAAGCAGATTTAACTGATACACTTTCAAAAAATTATATATCAGTACAGAAATTTTACTCAGTTTTGAGCCTCATTTGTGCATTTATTGTGATAATTTGATTTTGGAACCAGTTTAACCCTCCCAATTTTAATCACTGGAGCATAAAACTGAAATAATATAGAGCAGACCATCCTAAACAAGGCAAAATTTCTTAATCTGTGATTTTGATGGTTCCTGCTAAAAGTCCTAATTTGCACCGTCTATTAAGTTTAGAGGCTGGTGATGGAATTGACAGAGTACACCTTTACTTTTTGTTGTTCTATTATGTACCAGACTAGTTCATGCTTTCCTGTGTTTGAATTTGTGGGGCACTTCTATTTCAAAACATATCTGGCACATAATATTTTGGAAGCAAACCTGGGGAACTCACCCATTATGACCACAAATACCCCTTGCAGAGATAGCCTTGCTGCAAATTGTGTGGAATATTCCTACTTAAGAGCTACATTTTCATCTTTCCCAAGGGAGATTATAAACAAAAGTCTAGTGACAACCACTGCAATCAAATGACAACTTTCTATAAACACAACTACATGACACAATTACTCTAAATGTTCCCTGTGAAAGTTCTTCACATACTGTGTGTTGCGGTTTTAGCTCCAAGAGCTCTGTAACACTTTATTAAAAAAAGACCTCAGAGACACTTCTTAAACAAGAACAGAGAATATTACTCCAGTAAATCAGGTTTCAAACTGTTTTGCAAAGCAGTTAAGCATTAATGAAATTGTTCCAAAGGTCACTAGGTTTAGTTCAATTTCCCACTAAGTGGAGATGAGAGCTCAGTGAATAATTAATAGCAAATGATTGACTGAATTTCACCTTCCCACTGTAGTTACAAGCTCTTTCAGCAAGTCACCATAATCTCAAGGATGTTTTGAAATCACTGCCTAGCTTGTTTTCTAATGCTTCCTTCTCATGTAGTGTTTGGGCTGGCTCACCTCTTGGCACTACACGGATAGACCCCATGGCACTTGGGGCCTGCCACGTTCCTTCTTCTCTCCTTGCACTGGAAATACAAGCCAGCAGCAGTACACATACTGTACCCATGGCAGAGTGTCACAGCTCATCAAACTCACCTGAAGGATGAGAACTAATCATAGAAAAGGGCTGAGAACTCACAGGGTATTTCTCTAAGTTTTATATTAAATAGAGTAGGCCACAGGATGCGATGCATTTGTTCATTGCTTATTTTAGCAGGAAAAGGTTAAAGAAGAAGCCAGATACTTGAGTGGGCTCGTCTGCAGCTTTAAAGTCTAAAAAAAGAGTGCTGTCACTGCATACCCTGTAATCAATGTTTTTTAAAGCTAAGAGAGCAATTCAGCTGAATGATAAAACTGCTTACCACAGTGATTAAACAAAGAACATGCAGTATCTTAAGAGCAGCAGCCCATCAAAAGAAACAATTCCAGGCATCAGCAGAGGTTCCAAAAGCCTTATGATAGACTGGATAACCATAAACACAGTAAAAATGCTTCTTGAGAAGGAAAGGAGGTACAGCCTGTCTCCTACAATAAGTCATCAGGAACATCTAACTCCATGAGTCTGAGAGATGTCATTGCAACATAAAGAGTGTAGATTTTCTTGTTTGCACACTTCAAACTTTATGTATTATTCATCTGAATTTCTTCCTATAACACCAAACTCAGTGACCAGTTTTGGTGTTACATCACATTTGCCTTTTTTTTGAAAAGAATTTCACCACAGATTACCTCTGATACAAAATACTGGCTGGATGTTTTGCCAGGAAATTTTAGTGTTTTGCAGATCAAAAGAAGTTTCTGCCCTTTAGACACATTATTATTAATTAATTGTACTCCTCAGATACTACACTGGCTGTCCCTGGGATGATCATCATATTAAAGTTAATGGCAATCAGATTCTTCTCTCACCATTGAATGACATTTGCTTTGCTGTTTCAATTCTGATGATACCAAGACATTTGGTTTACAACAGGCAATAAAGGGAATACAGTCAGCTCCTGATGGCAGATTAGCATCTCCCTGTTTGAAAGACCACTGGACTAACAATAAGGAAAGGAAATGTAAAACACAAAATGTAAAAAAAGGAAAGAAGAGTTAATTTGTGAAAAAGAGCAGCAAGCTCCTTCTTTTTCCTAACAAATGGTTTCTTCATTCCAGTAGACTGCAACTTTTCTGTATTTTGGGAGAGTGTCTTCTGCTGGGAAAGAAATTCCCTAGAGCTGGCTATTTTTATATCATTGTTTTGATGTTTAATAACTCTTGATGTTCTTTTTCTCGATGTCTAGATGCATGGCTAAGCACTCTTTGAACCATTCATATTTTTAGTCTCCAGAACACCTGGGACAGAGTTTAAAAATCAAATTTTATAAAGGAAAGTCAACCTATCTGTTGAAAACCTGTCTCTCAATTGTTTCACTTGATGCTTCTGAGTTCTTACATTAAAAGAAACACAGAGTAATCATTTATTTTCTCTGGGCCACTAATCATTTAATAGCTATACATTATCCATCCAAAACTGTCATGACAACTTTCCATAACTTTCTGTGATTTCTTTTTTTAATAAGCCTGAATAATTTTTGTAGCATACACAAATTGTCTAACCTCATTATCCATCTCCCTTTCCAGGTAATTTGTGGACCTGTTAAACAGGAGATCTCCCTCTGAGACCCTACTGTTAACCTCTTCTCTTGTAAGACTTTACAATGATGTTTTCCTTTGTTTCCTACTTGGTCTCAACAACAGCCACATTTCTGGCTGTGTTTCCTTGCACTCCATACTTCAGTTTATTTTCAGAATGATTTCCAGTAAACCCATCTAGAATATTTTAAGTGAAAACATCCATCTTGTTTTCTGCTATTTGGCCTTGTAACTGACTGCAGGAGAAAATGAGAGTGGGAATGTGCAGTGGAGTAGTGTTTTATGTGTTCTTTGCCTAAATCTTTTTTGCTAATTCTAGATGTGTAAGTGCTATGCTGAGAATGTTCAATGAGGTAAGGAAAACAGCCCATTGCCTATGTGAATAAGGAATGGATTTGGCCTGTTAAGGAGTTGATTACCTAACATGACAAGGATTGAACAATACTGAGATAAATAAAAGTAGGAATACCTCTGATTAAAAATGATGTCTGATTCGTGTCTGTTTTCGTATTTAAAAAACAACTTTGACAGCTGTGAGCTAGTTTTAGCCACAGGTAGGTTTGTGCCCTTGTTTGCATTTGGAGTGTATTAAAGAAAAAAAATCAGAGCAGCAGCTGGGAGGAAGATGATTAATCACAGAGGGAGTTAAGCCTAACCCCCCTGTAGAACCAGCTTTCCCTTAATGCACAACCTTGTTCATGCTGAGCAGTATCTTGCTCTGCGAATCATCTCTCCAAGATTAATGCTGCCATTAGTTTCAGAAATGAAGCCCCACTGAAGACAGGGAGGTTTGCAAGGCACTTAATCAAAAGGCAATGGGATTATATGTTTCGCCGTCAAAGTACAATCAATCCTAGACTGTGAATGGCAATAATTTTTTATAAAATAGAAAATAAAGCTCACTACCAGTTTTGAATCATTTTGATGCTCCTATTACCACTTCTGTCCCTGATTTAGATTCAGTTTACGATACTGGGATCAGAAGTTAATTGGTGAAGAGCCTATTCAGAGGTGGATCAGGCTGCCTTAACTCTGGGCATTAAAGGTGCAGTGTAGCATTGTGTGTCCTGTATGGGTTTATTGTAAAGTTGGTTATTTTTTATAAGTTAAGAATTTGGTTTGACCCTCGGTTCCCCCCATGTTCTCCCTCATAATGGTTCGTTCCTTCCACCAGTTACCTGTCCTTCATTGTAACCAAGCCCCTTTGATTTCTAGAAATTTCTATGTCAATCTTCCCTTAACTGACATATTATTTGTCCCCTGAGCCTTTTCCCTCCCCTGGGCCATTCCCATTGGTTCAGTTGTGTCCCTCGCTCCTCCCCTGGGCTTCATTCATTGGTCCCTCGTGTCTCCTCCCGTTACACCCTTCCCCTTTATCAGTGCCTCCCTAACAGTTTTTCTTGACACTGTTACTGGCCCCGCCTGGGTCAATAAAGCGCCTTGGCATCCGTACGCGTGTCCACTCCTTCCTTCCTTCGCCAGGAGTGCTCCGCAGTCCTGCTCTCACCTGTGTCACCACGCCGCAGACAGAGCCACTACCCAGGGGTTCTCGCAGAGGACCTGGGAGTGGCGGGATTCGTGGTCTCCACCGGTCACTCTGGGAGCGGCTAGCCAGCACCCGTCAGCTCCATGGCCGCGGGACAAGACTGCAGTGCAGGGCAGCTGATGAGGGGCACTAACAGTTTCAGCCATCTGATTTTAACTTGCCACTACACTTTTGCCATGGCTCTCAGCATTCATCTAAGTTGTGCTAATGAACTTAGAAAAAACAGTTAATTATTCCCAGCTACCTTCACTGCAAAATTTCTCTTTTCAGTACACCCAGCTTTTTATTCCCCCCCTTCTTTGTTTTAATTCTTTGTATGTCTCAGCTCATCCTTTCATTTACTTCGGGAAAGCACCAGATCTTTATTCACATATTTGGAAACTTCCTCATCAAGGTCCTAAAGTATGCACAACTGGAGTCAGCAGGGCTACTTAGCTTCTTAATACAAGCACATACTTAAGCACCTTGATGAACTCTCTGAATTTGTGGATAAACACTCTATATAAGGTCAGATCTCTGATTAAGCTGAGAACAGATTAGGCAGTTCACATCTGTGTTATAAAGACATACAAATACTGGAGGAAACATGGGAGAACCCAGATGTTTTCTTTGAAACTACTAATGGGGAATACAGCATTACTGAGACAGAATAGGTGAGGACTTTATGGGGCTAGTGTTAGGTTTTCCAACTAGGTTCTGTGATCACTTTTCCCACTGATTTATGAACTCACAGATTAATTTCAATCAAATGTAAAAAAGCAACAAAAAAGCTGAAACATACAAAATTTTCACAAGTTTCACAAACCAGTAGAAACTACAGGTCCATGTCTGGCTGAATCCTGCACACTCAGACAAAGTAAGGCTGTGTCTCCCTGTGAGTGTTCCTAGGTCTTGGGGCACAACCTGAAGCTCTTGCAGGTGTTGCAAACGAAAAACTATGTTGATAATGGGGTTTTATTAGGTCCTTGTCCCATTGGAACAGTTTGTTACCACAGATGTCAGAACAGGCTGCACTAAAATTGCACGGGCATGTACAGGACTTGGCTTGCTAGTAACATTTGTTACAGTGAGTGATGGAACACTATTTAAATCCCTTGCTTTTTCATTAATGTTTTCCCTAATTCATCACAGGATTTTAGAGACAGCAATATGATTTCTCCAAGCAGAAGCTGCTTCAGGGGTTTAGACACAAATTTTTCTATTCCAGCTGAAAGAAACCTGGCATTCAGTCCCTTCTGGCAGTTGGACACACTAGAAGAGCTACTTAAAAATGCCTTGTTTAAGGACTCTGGTTGTTCAACCTAGGTAGGATGCCAGGTGCCCACCAACCTGTTTTATCACTCTTCTCAGCAGGACAGAGGAAGAGGAAAATAAAATGCAAAAAGCTGATGAGTTGAGATAAAGACAGTTTAATAAAGCAAAATCAAAGGCCAGATGCAGAAGCAAAGGTAAACAAAATCTTAATTTTCTACTTCCCATCAGTGGATGATGCCCAGCCACTTCCCAGGAAGCAGGGTTTCAGAAGAAAATACTGAAGGACCCCCCATCCTCCTCCTCCTTTCTCTTAGCTTTTTCTGCTGAGAAGACATCACATGGCATGGAATATCCCTTTGGTCAGTTTTGGTCAGCTCTCCTGGCCATGTTCCCTCCCAAGATCTTGCCCACCCCCAGCGTCCTGGAAAGGAGGAAAGGTTGGGAGAGACCATTGATGCTGCACAAGCACTGCTCAGCAGTAGCCAAAACACTGGTGTGTTACCCACACCTTTCTATCTGACAGTAAAAGGCACAACACTGCAAGGTTTGCCTCAAAGAAAAGCAACTCCCCCTCAGCCATATCCAAGGAAAAGCATCCTGTAACTCTCCTGGATTGCTGTGATTCTTTGTGGAGGAAGATGGAGCAATAACATTATGTCTAATCTATGTTGATCACCTATCAGTACTTTCAAATGCTTCATCTAGTTTAGTAGTAAGTGCTCTCTGCTTCCAATACAGTCGCTTGCAGCTATTCTGTATGATAGATATGCATAACAGCTGTGAATATTTCCTCCGAAAGCAAGTGCAACAGCTCATAGCTCAGGTGAAAAAAAAAAAAAAACCAACCAAACAGCAAAAAACCAAAATGCAACAAAAAAACCCCCCTGTATAATGTAGCTTTTTAGCAAATTCTACTCTTCTGTCTTCACTGATTATTCAACAAGAATATCATACTTGGAAATCACCTTCTGTGATATGACCCTGTAGAACACTAATACAAGACATTAAAAAATATTTGTTCATTATCACACATCAGATCAACATCCTTGAGGGATTTTATAGAGACAAACAGCATTCAAACAATTGCCTCTCATTAAATAACACCTAAAAGAATAATGTATTAGGAAGGAGACAAACTACACACATTCAGTATCTTCATAACTAGTCAGAGGATGCCTGTTGAGCCAGAATATCTACTTTATGATATATGTTATTTTATTTCAAAAATGGGATTATTCCACTTTTCCTAAAAAATGCCAGCTATCATGTATGTGCCATGGGCAGATGGTAACCCCTAAGAAGACATATGTATGCACATATGCTTTAATATTTGTATTCACAAATGACTTTAATATTAAAACCACTCTAATCCAGAAATTCTATTCCTGCAGTTCATATTCTCTGTGAACATGAGAATGTGTGATTGCTGAGGACTTATAAGCAACGAAAACCCTACTGAGAAAGCTTTACAGATATTAATTATGCTTGCACATCACTGAGGGAGAGAGAAAATGAGTAATTCCTTTTACAGCCCATTTACAACACTCAAGCAGCTCCACTTGTGACTCTGAATTTGAGACAAGTCAGGCTGTCAGGGTTCTATTGAAAATCTGTATTGGACAGTAGTGAGACTCCTTCCAGCACAAATTCCAGCAACAGAAAGGACAGAACACAAGACTCCATCAAAGTCCATAGGCTAAGCGATATAAAAGTTATCAGAGGAAATACAGAGAACATATTAGCAAAAAACATCAAATTAAGTTCTTAAAACTTCCTTAGTAGTTTCTTGTTTGGCTTTTGCTTTTTTTTTTTTTTTTTTACACTAATGTAAAGAGGAAAAAATGGGAAAAGTGGAAAAGGGTGGGACTGAAGGAAAACTGAAGGATCTCTTCCTTTATGAGGCAGAGCTTTCAGCTTTTAGCTGAAATACAAATAGGTCCATCAAACTATAAGGTAACATCCTGGTGTATATACATGACATGCTGATAAGGAGAGCAACAACTACTGATTCTGGAAGCAACAGTTTGCTATATGTGTAACTGTGCTCTAAAGTACTTAAAGTCCACAAAAAATAAAATTCAAACTTGCTAAAACAATGGGAATTATATTCTCAATTTATTTTGAGATCAGAGTGGCTCAGGTATTTTATTACATTTCCTTCAGTACGTACCTCAACAAATAAACAACATGTATTCATTCACCAGGCTGACACAATAATTAAAGGACCACAGGAGTGCCTGACTGGCTTAGCAAAATGTCAGTCAGATATATTCAGGTAACATTCCTTAGGTAACAGATATGAAAATGAAGAGTTGATTTAGTGTGCTGGGTTTTAGGGTAACAACACAGAACACACTACAGGTTTTTTTTTCATGTAAATTTTTTCTAAGAGATGTTGTTTTCAATTTCAGGATGAAATAAATGATTCAGTTTTGATCTCTGATGAAATGTGAAAGGAAAAACTTCTTTCCCTTACTTCCATAAAAACTAACATGAAATCCTTAATACAGTAGGAGGGTTAGTATATTAGCTTTCCTCAGCAATCTTTCCACCAAGTCAGCAAGAACCATCACCAGCTAATAAATGATCCAAGGATAGTAACAGTAATCTCCAACTGAAAAATAAATACCAAGATAGGAGTCTTTTGGGAAGTGACAGAAAATAATTGAAAACAGAACTTCTCTATTTAAAATAAATTAAACTGTAATTTTTAGCTGAGTCTGTGTGGCTGAATCTGGGGGAGTGAGAAATCCAAACAACAAAAACCTATCAGCCTTACTTACTAACAGTATATAAGAGAAATTACAACTGTGCTCACTTATTCTGTCTTTCAGTTGGAATATATAGTTGTTAACCTATGAGACAGATCCCATAAAGATGCTGGTGGGGGATTCTCAAACCAGGCTGGAGGTGACTCCCTGCAGCTGTTGCCTGTCCAAAAGGAGTTACATTCTGCCAGTGGGAAGGCACAACATTGGAAGGAGAAAGATGGTGTCAGTGTCTTCTGAGAGTGAGGAACAATGGCTCTCTCACAAAGAGAGAGCATTAGTCCCATGGAACAAGGGACTAATCCCTGAAGGCTTCTTGCTGCCTTGTCTGTGAGCATCTCATGGGCTTAACATGAGATGTTCCCCATGGCATTATTTATGTGCTTGATCATGGAATGCATTCAGGTTTCCAGGTCTATATTTGTGCTCCTGCTGGGTGAAATCTTCCTATTAGGCCAAGATCTGACTGCTAACCATCTCTCCTTACCCTCATTTTTCAGAGAGAGAAAAACCACGGCCATCGAGAGGGCTCCAACACACTGTTAAGCAAGTCCTCTGGATTACTAAGCAACCAAAATCCTGGAGGCACTGTAGCTTTCCCCACTGAGGAAGACTTGATGCAAGTGCCCAGAGACAAAAGTATACAAATAACATAAAATGAAAATTTGGAGGAGTTCATACATCATATCAGTGTCAACAAAATTTCTTCCTCAACCTCCTGAAAGTTGATTGACCAGAGCCTTTGATGTCTATGCATCTTCAGGGCAGCAGTAGAGAACTAAGCCTTCAGGTGGAAATTTAACTTTAATTTTAGAAGCAGCATAGAAACACAAGACCCAAATATACAGTTGTCAGTATTCAATATATCTGTGCTGGTACTGACTGGATGGTCATGTTTTCTGCCTGCCCTCTGCCTCCCTCACCACCAAGAGCCAGCCAGTGCCTGTGTTATTAATTCTCCCTGTGTACTTAAAAGAAAAATAAGCTTGGTTGTATCTCCAACCTTATGTTCAAATCAATATTGGTAGCGGTTCTTAAAATCCAGTTGACTATAAAGGCTGAGAGATAATGTTTGTTCTCTCCAAACTGCAAATACAAGGGAATGAAATGTGATTTTAGTGCTTTGAGTATTCCTCTGCAAATAAAGTCACTCACTGAAATTGCGTGTTGTGTTTATTCTCATCACACATCAAGTTTGCACATGCACAGTAACAGCAATGCTCTTCTTCCAATTTGGCTCTGGTCACTACTGTGACTCTTAACGGATGTTTTGTGCATTGTGTTCCTGAAAATTACTTTCAAAAAGAAGTTTTGCATTTCTTTGGGCAACAAATCAGAGAAGAAAAGCTGAGATGTACAATATAATGAGAACTGTTATTTATTTCCCTAAGAAGTCAGCATAAGAAATCCTTTAGATATTTTTAAAAATCAATAAACTGCTATAAACAATGTAATGCACCAAAATATTGATATTATACTTGCAGGTCTGTAAGTGAAAACTACAAGTTGTTCTAGAAATAAGTGACAGACCAATTTCATTAGTTCCAATTATTATGATGAATCATTGGACATTTTTTCCTTTTTCTTTGTTTGCTCAAAGATAAGCCAGGAGTAATGAACCATAGCCTTTTCAGCACTCTTCATACCTCCTGGTTTCAAAGCATGCTATTTACCTGGGAACATTTGAGTAAAACCATATTACTCCATAAACAGCAGGTAGCCATGAGATGACTGAGCTTTAATGCATGGCAGCAGGCTTGCACACCAGGTTCTCCCCTTGAGTAGGGACAGCTCTCAAGGTTAGTCCTTGAGGTAGGAGAATCCTCATTCAGTAAGCGAATTTGGAATAAGGACACACTTTGCTCTTTCAGCTAAGTGATATAAAACATTGATTGCACTTACAGAATCCTTTAGACATAAACCATTGACCAAGTCTTGGACTGAGTCTGAATCCAGCAGCACCTAAATCCCCTTCTAAGAAATTTAGACTGCATTTCAAAAGGTGCTTTAATAAAGTGCTTTCTGAACCTCATTATTCAACACGGAGGTATCACTGTCCATTTTGACCCTGTCTTCTATGCAGTAAATACTCCAGTGTACCTTACCAACAAATCCTGTTAAACCACTGTCACACTTTCCACTGTTATGTCACTGGCTTGTATCAATGCAAGACATTGTTGCTAATCTCTTGAGAGTGAAGTGCATGATCCACCTGTGACAATCACACAACACAATCACTCTATGTAGTCTATATAGTGTTGGTGGTCTGCAGCATGGGCACATATTTCCTATGCTAATATAAAAAAACCTTCAGAAAATATTACTTGTATTTATAGGAGCAAGGGTACAATATAGGAAATTAGAAAGATCAGAAAGAAATGCAAAATCCAGTGCACTACTGAAATTTGTAGGTACTTTTCCTGTATACAACACCTTGCTCTCAGGTATTTAATCCAGACTCCCTACTCCTGGGAGAGTTATGTGCCTACCAATGCTGCCTAGCACTGAAATTGGCACAGCAAAGTAAAGTTATAATCCACAAACAAGAGAGCTACAAAGATTTAAAGCAGCACAAGCACTATGGAACTGCAGCTGAAACTTTATCTCAGCCCTCCAAGCATGCCTCCTTGCTTCACATGAGAGGAGGAGTTCAATATCCAGAGAACAGGACAATTCAATGTGTAATGGCAAATTCTCCCTTTGAGACTGGTAGTGGAAAGATGGTTTTCCATCCAAACCAACATAGCTTATTCATAGCAATGTTATCTTAGTTAGACACAATGATTAATTACACACAATGATTAGATGCAGTAATTAAATCCATTAATTAAATATTGTTGCTTACCCACTTTTCATTAGTGAATTTCATTCCTTCAAAATACCAACATAATTGAAATTATTTGTTTCCCTTTAGTCATAAACAATGAAATTCACCAAAGAGCTAAGAATGGAAGTGCATCAGTTCCATTCCTAATTTCCCAAAGCTTTTTCTTACCCTTCTGTAGTGCAAGAAATGCCTGAATTCATAAGGTGCTTCTTTGTTTGACTTTAATCCCCATTAGGAGGCTGACTGTGCCCAGAAGTTGGCTTGGAGTAAGGACACCTAGATTAGAGCTTAAAACCTCTGCAAGAGAATACCTTCTCTCTCCTCATTTTGGTGGGCTTATTCATATCACACCAAAACAATACCAGCTACAACTACCACATTCACATGGCATCTAAGTGAAGAGTAGAGGGAAGTGATATTCAATAATATTAGTTTATAAGATAAGAGAAATTGGGAGAAAATTCCTCCCATAGTCTCTAGGGATCCAAATTCCCAAGATTCATTAACTGCAGGATTGCCCTGTGTTGCAAAGTTGGATAGATCAGGACTGCAATGCCCTCTGGTAAGGACAGGTCGAATATAACACAGGATTCACAAGATCAATCAAGAGCAGCTATCAGGGCCTGTGGTTAGGATTGTCTTGATCTTTGTTCCTACATCTTCTTTAGTATTTTTCCACTGTCAGCATTCTACTGTGTGGGAGGATTTAAAGCCCTTGAAACTGAAGGAGGAATCAAACCCAGTGCTCTCATCTCTAGGGCAAAAGCTGTTACATTCTAGGGATGAAAATATTTTTCGCCTGTACCACTTGCACAAACCCTGTGTTAAGTTCCTCAGACCTAATTCAAGAGAGACTCCAGGGCAACGGTATCAGTTTTCTGAAGTCCTGGGTAAGATGCCTAAGGATTCAAAAGAAAAGCACTCTTTAAACATTTCTATCTTTATTTTGTCTAGCAGTTTCCAGCTCTGAGTATCAGCCTGTGGGGATCCTGTCAATCTGTACCAAACTACCCCTTTAGGGAATCAGACTGCCTGGACGTGCTCTGGATAAGATGCCTCACTTTAAACTTAAAAGCACATCATTGGATATAACACAGATTTGAGATGCCCTGTTAATTAATATGGAGGTATCTATGCAACAGAGCATGGTGTCAATAAGAACTGAGAACATTCCTCTCTCCTAAAAATATTCTTGAAGAAAAGGGGAATTAATGAAACTGCCCCTGAATTTTTATCTCCCTGAAATTCTCCAAGCAAAGCACCTAAACTTTTCTCAGAGGCTCCTGTTCATAAGCAGAGATTTCCCAGCACCTTCCTAAAAGGCAAAATGTGAAGCTATTCCCTAAGCCGTGACACATGAATTTTAAAGTCACAATTCAATCTCCATCCAACAAACAAAGGTACTCCTGGCTGAAAGTTTGTGGGTTACCTCTGTGCAGGAAGAAATACTTGGCCAGTTTCTTACTTCTTGTTTTATATTTGTCAGACCACCAGAACTCAAGGGATAAATGAAGCTTTAAATTACTAAACAGATTCACAAACTTAGCAAAAGAGGGAATTCTCTTGATTCTGGAATGATTCCATGTAATATCATCATCTTTTGCTAGCAGGATGCCAACTGTGAAATGAGAGCTGGGGTGTAATTACAATAGTCATGACAGGAGAAGAAGCAACAACTGAAGAAGCAAAAACAGCCATGAAAAAGAGTGTGAAAACTCCAGAGAAAAATGTAAATAGTAAGGAAACCAAAACCCTACCACCACCTCAAAGCATCTCCCTTCCTCCATCCTCTTCTTCCCGCAAAAAGAATCCCCCACAACTCATCATGAGATATCTGGGGTCATACAAATAACCCAAAATAAAGATGTATCATTGTGCAGCATGTCTACTGCACTGTGGCATATGTATAATCATGATCACAGCATTCTCTGGACCAACATGTTAAAAAATATAATTATGTCTAAATAAAGTTAATGGGCTGGAAAATGGCTCAACAGCTTAAAATATCTAATGACTTTGAGAGCAGCTTAATTATAACTACATTAATTCTAGGCTCAGGCATGTACTCATTTATTGTAACAGTCATGAAAAAATATTAGTCCCAGCACAGAATTTTTGCTAAAAGAGCTTTTTACAGTAATTTTCCTATTTCTTTCTAATCTACTTCCCTTAAAAAAATCCTATGCTCCAGCACCACAAAGAATCAGAAGTTTCAGCTGGTTTAATCACATAGCAGACACTGCAATATGGCAAGATGCCCACCTTTGCAAAGCTCAGGAATTAAAATAGTTTTAGGAAAAGCAACATGACAATGTGCTGGTTTTCCAACAGAAGAGAAAAAATGCAAGGGCAGCAAAGGCTGTATCCTTCAAAGAATTGTAAGTGTTTTGCTACTAAAACAGGAGGTAGTGTTCTACACAAATCTATCATCCTGGCTTCAGTGTTATTCAGTATTTTTACTAGGAGAAAAGAAATAAGCCTAAGTTAAACTTTCACATTAAATAAAATTCAAAGAAGACTGAACAAACTGGGGAAATGGTTTGAGGAAAACAACATAATTCAATTGGAAGCAACACAGATGCTGAACTTGTGATATTCAGCTCTGAGCTGCATGGAAAAACTGCATTTTTATGTGAAATTAGAAATGTGTAAAATAATTGGAGAAAGGAATAACAAGAACAGTCAGAAGTGTGTGAGCTGGAACTGGCTGTTTAGAGAAGTGCATGGAGGGCATAAGAAAGCTGGGTAATTTCAACTTTGTGAAAAACAGGTATAGGGATAAAAAAATCCATCTCTTGTATGGGCAAAACTCCCACAGAATGACTTTAAATTGTACTCGAAGAATTCAGTCAGATATCACAAAAGGTGAAAAGAAAACCTAATGGTGAGGTTTGAGCAATGACCAAGCCATGAGTACAGCCCTCCTGGGCAGGTAGGTTCCAGTCACCACTGAGGAAAACTAAAGAACAAGCTTGGGGTGGGCTCCTGGGATCATCAGAGCCCTGGCTAGGGCTTGGTATTTGACCTCTCTCTTTTCATCAGTAACCAGAAGCTGCTCAAAGTTTATACTTATTTTGGTTTTTGTCTAGAAGAAGGAAATACAACCTCCATAAAGGAGCTCTTGAGCAATGCCTTCAACTTTTATGGTGGTTCCCCACTCTGTACTGAGGTGCCTTATTTACAGGAAAGGAGATTCTTCTTTGCCTGTTTGAGGTTTAAAAAATAAGTACTCAAAAAACAAACTAACTTTGAACAAAATAAACCAAACAGGAAAAAAACCCCAAACCTATTATAATATATAGGGGGGGGGAACAAGTTGATGGATTGCTCTTGTCAGCTCTTTGTGGAAAGGCATAAGTTTAAGACAACTACAGGAACAGAAAATGAATTGGCACTTCACACTCCAATATACTGTGAAGCCTCATGAGTGCTATTTTTATTCTTCTGATATTGCCCTAAGACCATACACATTGTAGATAAACACCCCCTGTCTGAGGCCTACCTGGTGCTGAGTCCTGGAGAAAGCCCTGATCAGACAGCTGTGTGAGAGCATTGGGTGGGTGCCCATCCTCTGGATGTGCACACCTACTGAGGCATGGCATGGCTCCTCTCTCCAGTACCAACACGTGGCTTTCCCTCTTTCAACACCATGACTAAACAGAATTTCATTTGTTCTTCCTTTCTGCACGCAGAAGGTGAGGTGACCACAACAGAGCCAGCCTCTCCATTGTCACCAATTTACTTGTAAACCTGGACTTGGAATGGAGGAACACACCAGCATGTGAAGTACAAACACTTATCCTGCTGTGAGCCACATCTTTCCTGCACACCAGGGAGACCAAAACCCTTTTCAAGTTATGAGAAGCACACTTGAAGTGAATACTTGGCACTTGCCCCCAGCTGACATCAGAGCTCACACACCACTTTGGTGTAGTGCTGACCTCAGTTTTAGATCAACACTTGAGAGACTGAATATAGCTCGTCAAACAAATATGAAAGCTAGTAACTTTAAAGTAGGAAACCTCAATATTCTATATTTCATTTTTTGCATATTTAACATTTGGTGACCATATTTAAGTTAAGGATAATATGAACATTGTTGCCATGGAAATTTCATTTGTGAAGTGCCCCAAACCACTACGAATTAAATGAGACCAAGAGGCCATGGTTCAGAGATGAGAACTCTTACGGAATTTCCAGATGTTAATAAATAAAAATTCAAACCATCTCATTATGATTATTTCTTTGCTGTTCTTGTATCCACACCTGGAGAAGTTGCAACACAAGAGCACTTCAGACCAGGAGAGGTCAGGTAGCAACCACCCTACAGCATGCATGAAGTGCAGATCTGTGGGGGCTTTTGTTCAGCAGACATTGGAGAAAGGAGGAAAAGATCCTTCCTTTCACTGTTCATTTATCCTCATCTAGTAATGCAGTATTTTTGCACTAGTTTAATAACTGATAATTAATTAAAATACAGTAATAATGGTAAATAATAATGGCTAAAGTAATAATAACAATAATAGAAAAAAACAAGTGATGCACAATGCAATTGCTCACTGACTGATACCAGATCCCCCCTTCCCAAACCAGACCAGCTGCCCTTTTGGGTAACTCCTCCTAGTTTATATACTAGGCATGACATTCTATGGTGTGGAATATCCCTTTGGCCAGTTTGGGTCACCTGTCCCAGTTAGGCTCCCTCCCAGTTTATTTTTTCTTTGTACTTCTCACTGGCAGAGCATGAGACAGGAAAAGACTTAAGATAAACACGGCTTAGCAAAAAAAACAAAACGTAAGTGTGTTATCAACACCATTCTTATTCTAAATCCAAAACACAGCACAGTAACAGCTACTGAGGAGGAATTATCCTAGCTGAAACCTGGACAACAGTTCAGAACAAATCTGACTCCAGGCTGCTGACTTTAGGGGCCAGACACATTGGCAGGGCCTGTGGCTGTGTACTGTAATGCCATGCAAATGGCTTTTGTAAACAATTTACTGGGAACATTTCACATTTAACTTCTAATTTGCATTGATCTGTACTTATGGGAAATTAATTTTTCAGTAAATAAGCCAGCATTTATAGTTGTTTAAATAAAAATGCCTCAAATACATTGTACGTAGGAAAAGCTATACTAATATGTGTTCTAAACTGAAACATAATTATTAAAGAAATTTGAGCATAATTGTTAAAGAAATTAAATATTATTTGTACTTATCTATCTACCAATTTATATCAGACCACCCTAGCCATGATTTTAGGTCAACTAATTCTCCTTTAATTACAAATAAAAATACTGCATCACTAGGTTAAAAACTCCTCTTTTTTTCAGGTTCTATTCAGCTTGACTAGAAATTAATTGAAAAATATAGGGAGAGAGATGAGAGGCTTTTCTCTGAAGTTATGGGAGCAGTTATACCTGACAAGGGTTAAGTTTTAACCATCTGCAAAACTTCAACAAAGCTAAATGTTCCCCATTAGTGGAACTAATGCCAGAGTGATTCAATCTTCCAAACTCATCCTCACTGCTTAACTGCCAAAGCATTTTTCTGCCTTCCCGTACACATAACAAGGACTGGCTGGCACAACCATAACTTAAATAGCTTTGAGCACAGAAGTAAATAGAATGTTACATGAAATAATAAATAAATAGATGAATAAATAAATAAAGCATTTAAATCAAGCATATGCTATTTATTTAGTTTGTCTACATATATTTATCTGCAATGAAGTATCAGAGAGACAGTTGTAGAAAATGTCTGACTATGGGTATGCTCCAATTTTTTCTTAATAGAGAAAGCCTATTTTTCCACCTGCTCTCACACCCTGCTCCTGATTTATACCTCCCTGGCCAGGTGCATCTGCACCAGCACTCTGACCTGATCAGTGAGGTGAACCCTTATCTGTGTGCCAGCAGCAGGGGCTGTGAGATGTGGCAGAGAGGGAGAAGTGACAGCTTAGGAAACTTTGTAATTTGAGAGGGTGGAAATTCTTGCCATGATTTGGTCTGCTCAAGGTCTCACCACATGAAAGCATCATCCATCTCAGTGCAGGACATACATGCAAGCACATGAGCCAGCTGGCATTGACATGTGTGGTGCAGGCACTGTGGCATGGCAGAAAACAGACCTGACCCTCAGAGTTAATCATGACATCCCTTTTTAAAGGAATGGCTATTCACACTCCCAGCATTGCACATCATAAAGTTCAACCATGATGAGTCTGCTCATCTGCATCTTCTATTTTCTCTCTAAGCTGCTAAGATACCTTGGCAAAGTGACTACCTTCATTTGTGTATTTATATATTTTTTAAAAATCTCAGCTCTAACTAGAAATGTGGGAGAAAACAAGCTGAAAGCAGCAGGCCCTCAGGTACTGCCAAAAGTCATTCCTCAGATGAAGTCAGAGAGGCTTTATTAGATTTATGTCTGGCTGGAGGCATTCCCTCTTGAGAACCTTAACATTTCACTCCCATCACCATACTGTGTACTCTGGTAAAAAGCTTAATATTTTATTAATAGTATTTCACAAAGTATCTTACCACACATGAAACAATCAGATGCTTTACTCCATCATCAGAACTACCTCTGGCACACAAGTGCACGCTCACATTCTTTGTCCACATCTCATTCTCACTGGCTGAGGTGGAAAGCCCTCTGGAGTGGGTAAGACAGGGAATCATTCACCAAGTTATTAGCCTAAGATGAAGTATTTGTGCGATAACATGCCTCTTACTGAAGTCAAGAGGAGCCATATGAACACAAGAGTGCAGAATTTAACCCATCCAGTTCTTAATTTTCTTGGGAGACAGCAACAACTGGCATGCAATCATGCTAGAAGAAACAGGTATATAAGAGGACTGTACTTTTTCAATACCTTTGCTTTTTATTTGACTCCTTCAGTCTTTCTGAGGCTTTCCTTTGTCAAAGTTCTCCGAAAGAGAAGGCCTTTGAGAAGGGGGGCAGAAAGGACACTGCCTGTTTAGAACACCTTCTCTTACAAATGTATGAATAAAGCACAACTCCCCTTTGTCAGCTAGAAGGTTCTGGTGAAGTGGTGCAATGTTTTTCATTATTTGGAGTGAATAAAGGCCCTTTTGATGAGATGCCACCTGTCATTCTTCCTTAACCAGCAGGTAGCCATTCTGACAGCACTGTGACAACTGCATCCAGAACTTTTCCTTTTATATAATCTCCAAAATTCAATATAAGCAATTCTCTGCTAAGATCTAAAATTCTTTGGTCTTTTGTCATAAGTTATGCTTGAATTACAGTTCATGAAAACTTGACACACACTTTTCAGCTATCCGGAAACACTCACTTTTCTGATTGCCATTTCTTTACATATGTACAAAAGTTTTTGGGATTTTCAGGTTTTTTTCCTTAGTTTGCTCCCCACCCTCTGCAGCTTAACTTTTCCAGTAGTCCAAAGAAGGTTGGTTTTTCAATTATAGGACATCTCTATATAAATTACGGAATATACCCCCATCTCAATAACAAACTAACATTTAAGTAATGAAACTTACTTAAAAAATCCAAGTGAGGCATTAGTTAGAGTTATGAAAATAGTTTTATCTTCATTGCTCCTGATTATTGCAAAATTAATTTAGTAAATTCACTTACCATTCTGACACTGGGATAAAAGGTTATGCTTTTCTTTTGGTAACATTTGTACACCAAGAAGCTTTGTTCTCAGCTCAAAACACTCTACTGTGTTGTGACACAGTGATGTACTACTCCCTCAGCTCTCTGACACCATCACTCGCATTAGTGAACTTCCAGCCCACATACAACAGGAAACACTCTGTCACTTCACAACACGAGAGAAACCAAGGCAGCAGGAAAAAACCTGAACATCCTTGTTCTACAGCAAAGACATGTTTTTCTGTGATTAGACTACTTGTAAAAATTCAACCTTTTTTCACTGAGTTTTAATTGCTCAAGGCTCAGCTTCATGTAATGTTAATCTTTTCCACTCAGAACATGCCTAAAGCTTATTATAGTTCATCCTTTGGTACAGGAACTGAAATTAGTTACCTAATTGTCTTTCTGCAAATTTGTGTATTAAGCATGGATTGATGAACACTCAAAAACTGTCATTAATCCATTTTTCTGTACCACTCTGTATGCTTGGGAAATTTGCAACTTTTATAGCAATACATGTAAAACTCAAAAAGCTTCCTTTAAAAAACATAGTAGAATTTGCATTCTAGTTGTTTGAAAGATCCTTCTGTTGTTTGAAAGATCTTCAGAGGCAGCTGATGAAATACCAAAGAACTCTTGGACTGCGCAAATATTACATTTAGTAGGAAAATCCACTACAGTGGTTACAACATTCCTATTAGACAACATTGGAAATGCAGGGAAAAAAAAGAAAAGATAAATCTAGGGATACATACCATATGATGGAGAACTAAAAAGATTTATTCTTTAAATCAGAATTATTTGAATTCTCAGCCACAATAACCACATATATCTCAGCTGTATAGATGAAATGCTATGGAAAAATTAAAGTTGTGATCAGTTGTGATCTGGTTTTACTGCTCTGCCACCTGCTTAGCTTATTGAGGATGGAAGGGCTTGATGTGAGCTGTGAAGAAAGTTAGCCCAGGAATCAGATGGCAAAATTTAAGTTTCTATGCTATGCAGAAAGATCACAAACTGTTGGGTTTTTTTGTCCCTAGGCTAGATATGCTCAGAATAGTTCCACAACAAGACAGAAATCATGAGGTCAGTGGTGGTATAATTGTGTAGCTTCAGGATCCTAGTAACAATACTAGCTGCTCCATGCAATTCCATGGACATGATAAAGCTACTGAATTCACAAAAGATAAAAGCTTAAGGGTTATCTACAAATAATTTGACTGAAACATGTTTTTTTAAACCTCCATTTGCAAAGTTGAACAAACAATATGCTGTTTACCTTCCTCTAAATTTTAAGTCTCATGAAGAAATTAGGTTTCCAGTTTAGATTGGTTTAAATATTGCACAAACCCTTATCCAACCATTTTGACTGCATTTCATAGCCAGTGTAGAATCATGCTTGGAGTAGTCTTCTATATTTGTATATTTTTTGAAGATCATGCAGGAATTAAATACAAAGTGTTTTACATAAACCCAATATATAATTGTATTCCCCATAACAAATATGGTCCAAATGATACCACCTGATCTTATAAAATGTTCAGTTATGTAGAAAATCAGATAGTTTTGTCCTTGTTTATTTTATGTACTTATGCTTATTGTAATTCTCCTACTCTTTAAAATATTAATTTTGAGTTGGCACAGTTTCAATGGAATTTTTACAATAATTCAGGAAAAGTCTCTATTTTAACTTTCTGTAAATATACACGCTTAAATTGTCACAAAATTTGCTTAATAGTTTATAATCTGTGGCCAAATGGATGGATGATGTTCAGAATTTTTTTCTTATAATATATTCTTTGTTTACAAAATCACCACTTAAAATCCAATTTCCACAGCATTTAACAGCAGCTTCACTGTAAAAAAAATATTCTGCTTCAAAGACATTGAAAATTTGCTAAATCTAAATAGATTATCTCTAACTCCTGGCAAAACATAATGCTTGCAGATGAAAAACAGCAATGCTGTTTTGTTCTATAACATTATAGAACAAATAAATACAAACACTTTTCAAATACGGAATTACAAATTATTTTATACTACAAGTAATCTAGTTTTACTTCTGCCTTACTGCTAATAAGAGTTGATGGCACATATATGATGGGGCAGTGTTACAGCTGAAATAGTCATGATGCAAGTCCCCAGGCAGAAATCAAGACAAGAAATCTGTGCCTCATTCATTTTCACTCATCCAGGCATTCTTGCCAAGCACTACCCCCTGTAACAATCATCACTCACTGCAGCAAAGTTAATCTAAAAAGGAGGTATTTTTATCACTAAATACACCATTGGGGTAAATTTGTCTAACACATCACTATTAAAAAGTTTTACATTTTATGTGCCTTGCTTGCAGATACTGGAGCTTATTTTCATCGAAGATTATAATAATGTAATCCAACATTGAATAAAATAAAATATTTTTTAAATATTTAGCTTTCCAAAATAATCACTTTTTTCCTTTGAAACTGCTTTGTGTATGACATTTACATACATACTGATTCTTCTCTAGACATACAGTGAAATATCCCTCTCTAAATTACCATGCAACTTGTTGTTCTTGCCTCTGCTGTCTTTTTTTCAGCCAATGTCAGGAACATCATGTGTTACACCTGAAATTTCCTCATAAACATTTCAGGACATAAACTGAGGTCCCTTGGATGTAACATATCTATAACAACAGTTTAAAACTCAATTACTGTGTCATACTGAGCTATAAGGAATACTTTATTTTGTCATTTTGAAAGTAATACCTTGGGATTGAAGTGATCAGGTGGCTTCCTCCAATTTGGACTTATTTTTCAAAATATTATAGGTTATGTAAATATTCAAATCTTGGATGCTAAACAGGTCTGTATTTATACAACAGCTTGAAAGAAACTTGCAATTTAACATTAAAAAATGTGTATTTTCGTTAGATCATATCCAATATACTCTAATGACAATTTTTTAAAATGGAAAAATTGCAGTGTTTCCAAAAGTGAAACACAATTATTTTGCTACCTTTTTGAAACAATGTAATGAAACATCTCACATGATTACTTTATAAGACAGAACACTGTTGTACAAACTTAAGAATCACATACTGTGATATTCAATCAATCAAACACACTAGAAAAATTCAGACTATTGATATACACTGAAAATCAACAGTAATTTTTTCTCCTCTCACTGCTATTAAATGTTCAATTCATCCAAGCTTCTAGGGTAATCTTTACAGTATCTGAATTCTTATAATTATGTTACTCAAAGAATGATCTGTCCTTTGCTAAAGCTTTCCGTACACCCGCAGCAGACCTAGGTCGACCAAGTGCAGCATTATTTTATTTATCATGCTCCACTGCATTAGTCTATATGAAATTTTCTTAAAAAGTTAGGTTGTGAATTCATTTAATATGGCCTTCTGCTGAAAATTATTTAAGAAGCAGTCCAATGCTTGTTGTTGAAATAAAGACAATTTCGTAGCACAGCCATCTAACTCTTCAACAATGTGTGCTTGTTTATTAGTCTTCAGTTGTTTGAGACTGCTGTCCAAATCCATGAGCATATTGTGGTAATATGAGCAACGTGAAGCTTGAGCCAACAAAAAAAAAAAAATACTTAGCTTGAAGTATTGTTATTAGGCAACAAAAGTAATTTATTTGACTCAGAGTGTTCTAATGGCCCACACACTCTCTTTTGAAAATAAAGTCAAAGTCCTTATGAATGCAGGCTCCTTCGAACATCACAAACCCCATAACTTCCAGGAAAAGAAACTGAGCAGAGAAATGTAGTTTCTTCAGTTCCAGCAATTTTTTTTTCTTCAATAAAGTAGTAAAGAGGAGATGGATACCACCAAATTATCAAGATTAAGTTCTGTTGAGAATTGCACATGAAAAATGCTGAAAATAGTGCATAATGTGACTGAAGATTTGGTGCAGTGCTTTCCACAGCATTCCACAGGGATCAGTTCAGTCCCATATTATCCCAAGGGAATATGCCACTTTATAGGTAAATTTATGCAAATTTTATTAAAATTTATTTTTTAGCCCTAACTCTGCCTTTTTTTCATTCTGCAAGACAAAGGGATTAATAAATATGGGTGGAGGTTAACAGATGGCTGATAACTACTGGAGTTGCTATCTCCATAATGCCTTATCAGTTGAAATACATTAAGATTATGATAGAAGTTTAGCTTACAACTATCCAGACATGAATCTACATTTGGCCATATGGTAAATTTAACACATGAAGGGTGGAGGAATGATTATTTATACCATTCAGCTAAAAATGTCTGATTTGTAGTCTCTCTAAGCAGCCTACATAGCTCAGGTGCTCTGAATCATCCTCTGGAAGAGCCAAATTCTCTCCATTGACAGCCTTGAGAGCCTTGTCTCAGATATTTGGTAGAGCAATCAGATTATGCAAATCTCCCCATTCTCCTCCTCCATCTGTCCCCCACACACATTTATACATATAGCTCAGCCCTGAGAGCTTTTAGAGAGGATGCAGTAATGGGGGAACAGCACACTAATGCTGCCTAGAGCCCACAGGACACCTCAATGTTTACTGCTTCATCAACCTGTCACTGCTGCTAAAAGACACAAAACAGTTTAATAACTGAAAGGAAGGACAGTTCACTCAGAGGTATGAAATGAATAAAGACAGTGTTTGGAGCAGAATACTTAAGGTGTCCTTCACTTCTGCCTTTTTGTCCTGTGCATGAAAGTCTAGGACACAGAGCTGAACACCGTAAGGGTGAGAGTGTCACCATGATATTCTCTGAAAAATCACTTTGCCAGCTTTTCTTCTCCTGGGAAGCTGGGAAACCTCAGAGAAGAATGAAAACAATAATTATCTGATTGCTTGGGAATGTGTCTGGAGATTGTTTACCAACAGGTGCATCTTTGACTGCTTCCATGTGAATTGTTTTTAATTAATGACCGATCACCATCAGCTGTGCCAGACTCTGAGGAGTCAGTCACGAGCTTTCATTATCATTCTTGTTTAGCCTTCCGATGTATCCTTTCCCTTTCTTTAGTATAGTTTTAATGTATAGTTTCTTTTAATAGAATATCATAAAATAATAAATCAGCTTTCTGAGAACATAGAGTCAAATTCTCATCTCTCACCTTGTCCTGGGGGCCTCACAACACCACAGTGAGTTACAAAACTGGGGTAGGTAGTACAGTCTTTAAAAGACTTTCTGAGAGAAAGAGGTATATATAAATTAGGCAAAAAATTTTACAGAATTAGAGAATTACTTCTTCAAAAGACTTACACAAAAGAGAGCACTAATCTCAAATTATTTTGAAAGTAGCATTTTTATATTTTTATTGCCCCATTTCAATGCCCAACATTTGAAAAAGCTCTATTCTTCAAAGTCCTATAAACCAAAATCTAGCCTTTAAAACATTGCAAAATATGACAATATGTGTGATTGCCAAATAATTCTCTCTAATAATTTTCCTCTTTGCAGCCTATCTTTGTAAATAATTCATATAAAAATCTGAATTATCCCAACTTTATTACTGATTTACCCAAGAATTCAAGTCATTGATGCCTTCATATACTCTTTAAATACCAGTTTCCAGAGGAAACCAGTACTTCAAGCACATCAGTGAATGAGATTGGAAATATTCAGTTGGAAAATGTTTGTTATACCTGTGTTATACTTTTAATAGTTTCAAAATGACACATTGTAGCATGATGCTTCTAATTCCAGTGAACAATACTTTCTTCCCTTAGTAAGTAGAGGCTGGAAAGACAGGCACTACTTGTCAAACCACATGGTTATTCTTGGAGAGGCTGAAATGCAGTTAAAAATTCAAATATATGCATAAAAAGTAAACTGGGAGCCACTTGTATTTCTCTCTTTCCTCACCCTGTTGCCTCTGCCTGCACCCATCAGAAGGAAGCAGTGTGCTAAGGGACATAGCAAATGAGGGCCAGCAGTACCCTCAGGTGGGATCTCATCAGGGGTCAAATTACTGAAAGCACCTACCCTGAAATCTGACTTGCCTAAAATTCTGATTCAGGCTAAAATAAGACTTGGGACTTGCTCATGAAGATACTTTCTGCACGTGGTAATACCCGAACAACTGAAAATTTTCTATCTGAATATTTTTTCTGTCAGAAAGACAGTATCAGTTAACCAAACTCCCCTGCAGGAACCCACTGATTGCCGCAGCAACACAAGCTGAAAAGTCAACCATTAATTTCCTTCAAAGGAAAAATACTGGCAGTGTCAGTGGACTCTGCCTGTTGCACAGCATTGTAGCCAATCTTGCTCTGTGATGTTATCACAAGACACAGGCGCAAACTGAAATACAGGAAATTTCATTTTAATTTAAAAGAACAACTTCACTATCTTCACCATGGCCATGTTCACTACTAGTGGAACATGTTCTGTGGAGTCTCCACCTGCAGAGATATTTAAGGCACAACAGTGCTGGCAGCCTGCTGTATCTGGCCCTGGGCTGTGTGGGGGAAAGGACCAGATGATCTTCTGAGGTTCTTTCCAGAGTCAACCCTGCTGTGATTGCTCTCACCTATTGCCACCACACAGCCTAATAAGAGGTTTAAAATGCCCTAGCAAAAACTACTATGTTAGTGGATGCTGGAGTGAAAATAAATAAATGAGAAATGTAGTTTTATTAGAGATATAAGAAGAGAAATGGTTTGTTTACATTCAGAATAGATTACTTCCTATTACTACTAGTAATGCTTATGATGAGCTCTGTGTTTTCATTGTATCACACACTCTGATCTACTTTGCAGTAGGATTTTCCTCATTTTCCCCCAGATTACATCCTCCAGGAAGCCAATGAACATATTTACTTTCAATCTCTCCTTTCTTTCCAAATATCATGCAATGATTAAATAAAATATTACATTCAATATACAGCACTGGAGGACAAGAAGGAAAGCTATCATTTAATTAAAGGATTGATTCAGCATTTTAACTGACATATTACTGTTCCCTCACACTTGTGATTTGAAAAAAAAATCAGTCCATCGATCATTTATATCTCTGTGGCTGGGCTTAAGAAAGAGAAATTGTTAGGCATACTTATATTAGTGTAACTACTTTAATAAGTATAGAGGACATTGTAAAAGGAGAGTGATTGTTGTGAAGAATCTCCACAAAAAAAAAATCCTTCCATAGACTACTCTTGGAATATCCTGATAACCCATTTTAACTAATCACTTGTTTTTCTTCTAGAAATTCTAGATGTGAGATGGGTTTGGAAAAAAAAATCTCTCAATTCAAAACACAGAGATATTCCAATTAGCAGTAAAATCATCAGAAGAGACACATGTATTTATTTTTGGTTGAGGTACAGCAGGATACCATGGATATCCATGCTCAGAATACAAAGGAGGAATTAATATCTTTTTTTCTTCATATGCTGTTGGGAAATTTTTTTATTCTCTGTAGGTCATTTGAGAAATCACTGTCATTCTAGTATCTGTCACAGGTTACACTTGATTTGAGAACACAAAGACTTTTTTTTTCTCATACACAAGGTTTAAATTGAGCAAAATGAAGTTAAAGGGCTAATGTCATTAGAAAATACATGTTTTTCAAATAACAGTAACATCAGTAGCAACAATCTTGAGGGTTTTATTTAAATGAAACTGAAAGAAGGAAGCAATCCTAGAAGAGATGATTTTAGAAAATATGGACAGGTATATATTGGGGGAAAGTCTGAGAAACAGATGTCCTAAAGAAAGCTCACATAAGGTTTCTTCCACACACATGCCTTTTTGTTTTTCCTGCAAATCATAAAATTCAGTCATAAATACTTGAATTACACTTTTCTCCTGCTAATCTAAATTACAAGTCATCTATTTGTATAACATGAAGAAGAAATACCAGCAAATGAAAAAAGTAATCACAAGATTCTATTGATTAAAATTTGTTCTAGATGTAGACAATATGATTTTCATTTTCCTCTAATGCTGTTCTTTTACTGTAAAGTCCTAAATCCTAAATACTTCAATTTATGTGCCTTGGTAGCAAAAAAGCTACTTAACACTGTGCTATCCAGAGATTACATTACACAGAGAGCCACAGGCAAAAAAAGCCCCTTGATAAGCAACTGAATGGGAACAGGCTGACAGTGTTTCAATCTGGAGCAGGACTGCTTTTCCCTTATCTACAGGGTTATTAAAATCCACGTACTGATGTATTGAAATAACCTTTTAAAGAAGGTGACCTTGTGCCTTGAAAAATTTGACCTACTCGCACTGTTTCAGCAGAGTGCACAAAACATCCAGTGACATAGAAGTGAGGACAGAACAGTGCTTCAAATCTCTTTCCATTCTTTTCCATTCTGCAAATCTGCCTGGCCTCTATTGAGCACAGCCAGGGTCATTCAGCACACAGTCACACAAGAGAAAGAATTTGGCTCACTCAGGCAAAAAATGAATTTCCCAGTCTGAAGCGTGTAGGTGCAGGTCAGGTATGGAATAGGGAACAAAAATCCCAATTCACTCCAGAAAATTCAACAGTCAAACTAAGTAGAACAAAGGTTTGTCTGACATGTTCAGTCCTGAAATTTCTTCCTGTGGCTGATGAAGGTCAGGATTTCTCCAGCCCCTCTGTGGATGCAGAATAGAGAGAACCTGACATCTTGCTGCTGGCAAGGGAGAGCAGAGTATTGCAATAAGAGACATAGAGAAGATTAAAAATAATCTAAACACCTCCTCTAAGTTACTAAATCTGTAAAAGGTAGAGTTCAAAGAATGAGCAAAGAACCTTGATGACTTTGTGAAGTATTTTTCAGACCACTATAACATTTTCTTTACATTAAGTAGACATTCACTGTCTAATGAATTCTCCCTGAATTAGAACACAGCAAGACAAAGTGTTTCCCAGTTGTCCCCATCTAGAAATCTGAATAGATTAGTGCTGATTAAAATGACATTATACCATTTGAGAATATCCTCTGCCCACCAGGATATGTTAAAAATACATTTTTCACATGCAGATTTTCTAAAATTGACACAAAACACTTCACTTTTTGGATGAGCTGGAAACGGCTAGACTAAACTGACTAAACTAATCTAAACACCTAGTTTTAAACAAATACCCCATTCTCACTGTCATTCTGGATAGTGCAATTTAGAGCTGTGACTAACTAGCTAATGCCTAAGGAAGATGTAATAGGAATCCTCATCTAATTTTAACACAGAAAAGTCAGAAGTCTTTTGAGACAGTATAATTAATACACAATTGAATACTGTTCAAACAACTTTAATGTAATCCTCATGAAGCTTTTTCTATAAAAAAATACCCATTTACAGGGAAAGTATTTTCTATAAAAGAAACATTACTCTGTTAGAGAGTACCTAAAGAGGGCCATGAGGATGGTGAAAGCTCTGGAGGGGAAACCTTATGAGGAGCTGCTGAGAACATGTGGTTTTTTCAGGCTGGAGAAGACTGAGGGAAGACCTCACTGCAGTCTCCAACATCCTCATGAGGGGAAGAGAAGGGGTAGGTTCCAATCTCTCTCTGTGGTGACAGTGACAGGACCTGAAGGAATGGACTGAAGTTGAGTAAGGGGAAAATTAGGTTGGATACCAGAAAAACTTTTTTTACCCAGAGGGTTTTGGGCACAGGAACAGGGTCCCCAGAGAAGTGGTCACAGTACAGCCTGACAGGGTTCAAAAAGCATTTGGACAACACTCTGAGGCCTATGATGGGATTTTTGGGTCAGGGGTCAACATGATGATCCTGATGGGTCCCTTCCAACCAAGCATATCCTTTGATTCTTATTCTGTGACCAAATGCACATGCACACAGCCTGATAAAAGACTGCCTTACTTTAGTTTCCTCATCCACAAACCACCACAGTCTTAGCTGTCCCTGTGAGTCACAGATGGTTACCACCCCACCACTTCTACAAGTAGACAAAAAGGCATTACTTTTCACTCCTCTCACACATCCCTAAAGAACCACATTACCTCTTTTATGCTCGCTGGTGCATGCATGTGTGTGGGAAAGAGCTCTTCTAAAAGCAACACCTCAACATCAGGCCAGGACATAGTATTCTCCAAGGCTAGATTAAGCCCCAGCATACAGCTGACATAAAACAATGTGAACAAAGCACTACTATTCAAATGTTTTAATGACTGCATCCCATTAAACTAAATAAAATGCCAGCTATGAGGCAACTAAAGAAAGAAAGATAATAATGAAATTAAATCAAAGAGTTGATTTCAGTAAAATGAGATTTGACATAATTAAAAGGCCTCCTCTGTGATCAAGGTAGGCTTTTTCTTCTACAACTCCATCAGTGCAGTAATTGTGAATGACCTTGAGTATTACTAGTTCAGAATCCAAGTTGAGAACACTGCAAAAAATGGTTTCTGTGTTAAGACAGTGTGGCCACAATGCATCCTTGTAAAGGTCAGGCCAATGTGTTGAGTTCATCAACTGTATGACTGATCCCAAGGAATCATAGTGAGCACCTTTCAGAGAGCCCACTTTATCATGGGCTCTGTTGACTCTAAAGTTTGAAGAATAGTTGAAATACCGGTATTTCAGATTAGGTAAATGGCATGTGCCCAGATGTTATCTATGTCTGTTCCTTGTAACAGTCAAAGGAACAGACATAGATTTATTTTTATCTTGTTATGCATTCATTTGGTATTTCGTTTTAAATAATGGAATGCATAGAAGACTCTCATTGAGAAAAAAAAAGGAAAATAAATGAGTAATTGTCGCTATAGGACACAAAAGAACACACGCTCACACCGTTCTCAAGGTGAAAGAGAAAAAAGGGCCGTTTATTTTCTGACTCCAACATTTATAGTTTTCCAAAAGTGACAGTGGATTGGAGGGTGACAGTGGCACCTCTCCAATGCCACTGGTCAAACCAACAGTCCATCAACTCTCTCCTCCTCCATAAAGGAATGCAAAACAATGAGTTATTTACAGAAGGTGTGTGAGAAAATTCACCACAAGAATGTCAACATCAGAAGGCTTAGAAAATCTTAAAAACTCAGGGTGACAAGTAATTATTTTAGGCTAAATAGAACACAAATGAAATTCCAGGTGTCTGGTAAGTTAAATACCTGGTCCCTATACAAATTTTGACTTAAATCCTTGAAGGTTTCTTTAAAGCAGAAAGAGAAATTCTGCTAGGCAGGAAGCAGTGATTTGAAGAAGGAAGATGACTGAAGAATCTTCTACTTCATGGATAGCATAGGTGAAGGTCTCCTTGAGATGGAATACAATGAGAAAAACATTGTCTAAAAGTTAGGTGAAGTAATAGTTGCCAGACAGTACTTCCTCTGACTTGGGGACAGGGGAGGGGCTTTTTGCCCTGAATATACATGCAGAGACAACTTCTGTTCTGTTTTCCATCATCTGGACTGTATTTTGAAGAGAAATTTGCCTCTACTTGCTACTCAGAAGAAAAATATCTAAATGCAAGTGCATATCTGCCATGGTGATATATTGCTTATCAGTTCTTATTCATTGCTCCTGATTGAATTTGAGACAGAAAAATTATTGATGGGATAAAAATATCTTTTCTGCCACTCACACAGGAGATGAGAGAAAGAAAGTGATATTGAACACTGGCATACACCATAAGTACAAGGATTAAATATGACTATATGGTGTTTGAGTGATTAGTACTACCTGGCCAGCTGCTTCTTGTCGAGTTTTGGCTTAGAGAAAATGAAATAACCTTCAGTGTTATTTGGCATATGGAAAAACAAAGGCGCAGGCACTTGGGTCACAACAACACCATGCAGTGCTACAGGCTTGTGGAAGAGGGTCTGGAAAGCTGCCTGACAGAACAGGACCTGGGAGCTGACAGTGGCTGATCATGAGCCAGTGTGTGCCCAGGTGGCCAAGATGGCCAATGGTTCACATCGTGGCCAGCAGGAGCAGGGCAGTGACTGTCCCCTGTGCTCAGCACTGGTGAGGCCATCCCTCAAATCCTGTGTCCAGTTCTGGGATCCTCGCTGCAGGAAAGACACTGAGCTGCTGTCCAGAGAAGGGCAATGAGCTGTGCAAGAGTCTGGAGCCCAGCTCTTATGAGGAGCAGCTGAGGGCTGTTTAGCCTGGAAATAAGTAGGCTTACTGCTCTCTACAGCTGCCTGAAAGGAGGCTGTGGCCAGGTAGGGAGTGGTCTCTTCTCCTGAGTAACAAGCTGCAAGACAAGAGGAAATGGCCTAAAGCTGTGCCAGTGATGGCTGCAATGGGAAAGGTTGTCTAATATCCTAACTGGATATTAAGAAAATTTCTTCACTGAAAGGGTTGTTAAGCACTGGGCCAGGCTGCTCAGGGAAGTGGTTGAGTCACCATCCCTGGAGGTATTTAAAAGACACGCAGATGTGGCACTTGGGGACATGGCTTAGTGATGGACTTGGCAGTGCTGGGAAAAAGGTTGGACTTGATCTTAGATGTCCTCTCCAACCTGAATGATTCTATGAACAAACACTATGTTAGAAGTTTGAGCATTCTCTTTCTAAAATCAATTCAGACACACAAACTGATGTAGAAAATTCCCCAGAAAAACACCACAAAAACATTTAGACCCCACAAAAACCAATCAAAAAACCTACTAAAAATAGGAAAAAAAAAAAAAAAAGAAGTGAAAGGTAACTGCACCATAGAGAAAAACCTATGAAATACATCCAAGAATTTCATTATAGGGAAGATGAGTAACAGATGTAGAGCATTTTAAGCCTATATTTAACATACACACAGGCAGCACCAGCTCTCTGATGCCCACCTCATCACAGAAAAGCACCATATTCATAATGGAAAGGCAGTCAGTTCTTCCTCCATGGTAGAAGGTGGTAATTATTAAGGAGACTGATGCTTCCATGCATCCCAGATTTGCTTGCTGTACTGATTTTGATTTTTGTGGGCAGAGCATTTCATGTGGCAAGCATCAAGTTCAGAGGGAAACAAAGAAGGGAGGCATAGCCAGAAGCATCCAGGCAGCAGCCTGAAAGTAATACATGGTAATACCAAACTGACCACATGATAACTGAGAAAACAAAGAGTAAGCAGATGCAAGGAAGAAAAAAAACAAAGAGCAAGAGATGACAGTAAATGTATGACAGAAGACCCATGGAAAGTGAGAACAAAGCAAAAACTGGTGTTGCTGTGAAACTAATGAGAACACAACAATGAGATCTTGAGGGAGAGTCTATATTCCCCAGGATAAGAACAGGGAAAAAATTCCCCCCAGTCTTCTTGAGGGGCACCAATTTTTTTGAGTTTTTCTTGTCTGTTTTTCTCCTAAAACTTCCTGTCCTTTTTGTCTTGTCAGCAATTCTATGGCTTGTACAACTTTATAGAATCTTTCTCTCAGCAAAGAGGAAAAAATGTGTTATGCAGAATCTTCTCCGAACTACAAGCAAAAACTTCTGTGAATCTTGACATACTGAACTTACAAAACACCAGATATTTCTCTCAATTTCTCTTTCAATGCTATCATTATTGAACTTGTGAAAAACAGAATTTTTTTTTATAGCAATAACAGAATAAATTTTGAAGATTGTCCTTCCTGATTCCCTCCTTTACTCTCTTGTTTGGTTAATGAGGTGGAAGATAACACAACTGATAAAGACTGAATAGCTGAATGAGTTTGTTGAATAGATATAGGGAATCTAATTTCAACAAAGAATAAAAATAATAGTTGACGTAACCTTTTGATATACATTATTCATGCTAGCCGAGAAGAAATAAAAAAGCAATTTCTAGTTTTCAAATCCTCCTTTGAATACTGTGTTGTTTCATGGGAACTACTTGATTTGCAAATGAATGTAAATCTAGATAGCAAGATTACATTTACTCTTGCCACTTTCATAAAAAATCCCACTTCTTGCATTGCCCACTTTCTGTTTCACTATTAGTTCTTGTCAAATATTTCATTCATATGCTGACATTTTTAAATAACTTTGCTTGATTTTAGTTTGCTAATAAATACTTTCTTTAACAAATTCAGAGATTTATTACTTCTTTCCCACGCTGAGATTTTTTTTTTCAAATTATTTTATCTCTCTGTTCCCACTGACACATGGAATCTGACAATTCCTCAGCTATAGGAAGTTATCCAGGATGTCCAGGTCCTTTTTGTTTGCTAAGCTGCTTTCTAGGCAGCCAACCCCTACATAAAGTGTTTATTCCACCTCAGAAACAGAATTTTGCTTTTCATTGTATTAAACTTCTTTTAAGGCTCCTGTTACCCCATTTCCACCACTGTATAAAACCCATTTGTTTTTAGTTTCCTGGTAGAGATACAGCCTCAGTGCTTTGAAGGAACTTGCTTTATAGGGTACCTTACTTCATAGGGTACTGATTCTGGCAGCTATTTAGTAGATGTTCTATCCTGAAAGTACACAAATATTTTGACTCAAAGCCAGACCCCCAGATTTATTTCAGACCTTTAAATATTTAATGATGAACCTAAAAATGTAATTTCTTAATATTAGGAATCATTTTATATTCTACATCACATGCACAAAGGTAAAACTGGGAGCAATCCAGTCTTGGGCAACATAGAAGAAAAATAGTAATTGGGTGAGATGTTTTTCTCCCAGTGAAAAATAAAATTACCTTTCCTAACAATTAGAAAACTCAATACATTAGGGGAATAGAATTTTGGTAAAATTTTTGGTATAGAAATAACAAGGCCAGTGATTGAAGGAATACCATGCTTTTCTGTTACTATCTGTAAACTCCAATCACATGCTGTGTAAAACCTCTCCTGGTGGAGCTGCTATTTCACTTACAAACCCAGCTCCTGGAATCAAGAACAAGGATGTTCTCAGGTTGCCATTTTTAAATTAAATTTATAAGTCTCACATTTGCAGGAAGAGAACTGAAAATAACAGTATGATTACAGAAATTCTATGGAATATCCCCTCTCATCTGACAGGTACCCAGCACAATTACACTTGGTGTTGGCAGCTCACATTAAACAAATTAGTCAAGGCTTAAGCAATCAAGAGGAAAGGCACTGAGGCCTTGGTGACAATCCTATATGGATTCACTGATCAGCTACTTTGGCATTCAAAGAATTTTAGCAGATGTCCATGCCAGACATCTAAGAAGATATCCACAGCACTAAACTTATTAAGATTCTCCTCTATGCCATCACAGCATGTGAATTTTATGTGTCTACAACATGACAACCCTTGAGTTTGGGGGTTGCTTTCAACACAACATGACACCTCCTCCAACCTGATAACCTGAGGTCTTTCTGGCATTGCACTGTTACTGTACAGACTTTGTAGATTTCTTATAGTTCTGAATTGTAACAGATGTCCAAACTAACACACTGACATAAACACAGCAAAGACATTAGAGATTTATTTACTTTTACATATACCCGGGTCATGTTAAACCTGGTGCAATGCTAAATGTATATGTGTCAGTGGGTTTGTTTTACTTTCAGTTTATAAGATCACATAATTCACAATAGTGAATGAAAGAACAGGCAATATTTTAAAGAGTAGGAAAAAAAAACCTTAAAAGTCACATCAAACTCTGATCTAGGTCAAAATCTACTCTATAACCATCTTCAAAGTTTATCATTTATATGAGGAAAGTAATTTCAACTGTTAAACTTCTATAGCTTTGTATTTAAAAAAAATGCTATCCCAAACTCACTTTAAATGGATTTTTCAGTAAAAAATAAAGTCAAGTAATTGTGAAAAAAACCCTCTTGATCAAGACAGTTCAGCAATATTCATTTCATATGTTACTATTCTAGAAATCTGATCGTGATAAATATATATCACACTAATAGTCATATAAAGTAGTTCTTTCAATTTTAATAATATTTCTAGTTGCAGAATTTCTGTAACTTTGGTACTGAATATCCTAAAAACCTCCAAGGCTGTACAGAAAGTAATATCCTACAGCCAGAATAGCTTAATAAAAAGGCCTTGAAATTACTGACACTTCAATGGTGTACAAAAGTATTTTAGGTTACTTAACAAAGGTCTCTTCAGTTTCCCAAGACCTTATATAGTTGGAAAAGTAATCTCAACCTGAGGTAAGAGGTGAGAAGAAATAGAATAAATAAATTAAAATAAATTAAATATGTTTTCAAAGAACATGCATAAATCTCCTTGAGAGATTTAACTGCCATTATGAATTTTCTATAAAGTTCTGATTATTACAGGTATTAGCTTTTCCTATGGTTTCAAAAGTGGTTTGTGCCTTTTCTAGTTAATGATGTTAAACTGAAGTTTATATTAAAATGATGATGCAAATTTGCAATTGCAGTCTGTCATTCAAGATAGTATTTGTGTGATAATTACTTTCCAGAATGTCAAAAGATTTCATTCTGACCATCACTGAGAAGAGTGTACATCTCTCTGAGCAATATTTCAGTCTCACATTCAGTTATTACATTGTCCAGAAATTCTACAGAGGTAAAACCTCCAGAGAGAAATTTCTGCCATGCCCTACCTCTCTTTATTGAACAAACACCATGAAAATATATTTTACAATATTTCAGCTCTTCTGCTCCAATTTCTGATTAAAGTGAAAAAAATACCAAAACAAAAGTATATGATAAGAAAACTACTGGAAAGAAAAATACGGAGAGTTTTTTAGGGATAGCTGGTCAGATTTCAGCAAAGAACAGACATTTCAGATCATTACAGAATTATTAAAACTGATGTTTATGAAAAGAATTTAGAAAAACAAATTCACAGAAACGTTTAAAATTGTGTGATAGGTATGTATATGGCACCGTTCCATGGTTTTTTATGCTTGAATCTTGAACAGTAAAGTAACTACAGATTTTCTTCCTCTGTTTATTTTTTGGTCTTGGTCTAGCTTCTATACCAATTCTCTATGTTCTCAGTACTTCCTAAATGCAAGTTTCCTGTGGATACCCTGAAATTCAGTCATAGTTCTTAATTTTTCTCTCTGGGGGTTCTACTTTGCATCACTAGTTTTTTGGATCTGTCTCTTCAAACACAGAAATTACTGTCTGTTTTTCTCCTCTGTTAACATCTGCATCACAAAAAGATTTTCTACTCCTTAAATATTTTCATTATTTTTTCCCAGGCTTCTTCTCTCAGCATTTTGATTCTGCCTCCTTAATTATATATAATTGTCTAGCTGAATGTCACTTGACACTTATCACACCCTGATCTTCCAAGGAAGATATATTCTCTAGGTGTTACAGTTATGGTTTCACAGGTGAACCTCAGCCACTCAACTCCTTTCTGTTCTTTGACAAAGAATGAAAAAGCTGAAAAGAACATCTGTTCTTGCCAGATGGAGAAGGACCACAGCCAGACAATAGTGGGGTGCAAATAAAAATTGTGTAGGTGGATAAAGGAAATATTCATGGGTTGAAGAATACAATAGGATGAAGTGAAAAAAGTATGGAGGGAAAGGAAAAAGAGAAAATGAGAAAAAAAAAAATGAACAGGGGTGAGGAAGAGGACAAAAAAGGAGAAGAAAAAAGGTAGGAAAAAAGGAAAAGATCATAGAAGACAGGAGAGACATAGGATGTTTCTGGAGAAAGCTACAAAGATAGGAGATGATTCTGATCCTATTCTCTGAATAGGAGATAGAGTAAAGGTGCAACAGATATTGTGTTTGACCTGTGACAAAAAACAGAAGTACTGTCTAATTTTAGCTGAGCAGAATGAGCTGCCACAGGGTCAGAGCCCTTGTGTATTGTTGTGGTGAATGCCAGTGGCCAACAGGTGGAAGAACTGGCTATGACAGGAACCTGTGGTACAGGGACCCTGTATGCCAAGGACCTGAAAGTCAGTTCCTGCACAGTGAGGAGACCTCTAAATGGAATAAAAGGAAAAATTCTGTACTTTGCTTGGCTTTTGAACATATTGCCTGTTTGTTTCACTTTTTGGAAGAATCCCAAAATATTGATCGACTTAAGTTTACCTTGTTTGCATATAATATACCAGTGATTACTGGTGGAAACAACCATTTCACAGTAAAAAAATACAGAAAAAACTTTACCATTTCTAACAGGATAGATATTCAGCCATTAAAATATATATATCTATATAAATAGGAAGTGGCAACAATTTTCAACTCTTTCCCAACTCCTTCCTGCTTTCTTGGAGTTCCTTAAGAAAGCCAATTGTGTTTTAAGACAAACACAATCAATTTAAGGGAAAGATGGTTTTCCCAAGTAGATATTTGTACTTCTGAATGTGGATGAACTTCTCTATAAAGAATAATGTATATTTTAATATTAAAAATTGTATTTTAATATAAAAATTGTTTTGAATGAAAAAAAGATGTTACAATAGAGTCCATCAGATTGGAAGGGATTTCAGGATGTCTCTAGTTCAGCCTCCTGATAAAATTGAGGTTGAAACTAATTCACACCAGGTGTCTCAGGGCTTCCTCCAGTTGCATCTCAAAAACCTTCAAGGACAAAGATTTCTCAATGTCTCTGAGAAAAATTTCTCCAACTCTTGATTGTCCTTGCTGAATTTTTGTTCCCTTCCATCAAGTCAGAACCTCCCCCACTTCAGGTGATGACCATTGCCACATTAATTCATGATGCACTTCAGTACAGTACCTGCCCGTTAAAGATTACAAACATGCACTGGCCATTATGTGCTTTGCTTTGGCACATGCAGTTATGCAAGATACTGGAGGGAAGACACCCTTTGGTGGCTGTGACAAATCATAGTGAATATGAGTGCAGATATAAGGGAGACTGTTATTCTGGAATCACAATAATACCTCAGTTTTCCTGCTGGAACTCCCATACAAGTAGTGACCAGTTCCAGCAGGCTGATTTTGAAATCTGGTAGCACCACAGACCGGGATTTTTGAATGTCAGTTCTGCTAAGCCTTTACATAAGAAATGTTGCTATATTTTGCACATAAATCAATAGAAACAGGCAGTACAAATCTCCCAGACAACTCTGAGATTTGCAAGTTGCTGGGAACAGCCTTTTATCTTTCTTTCTGCAGTCTCATGTTGGTTAGAAAAGAAAAGCTCTAAAGATTTCAGGTATGGACTTTGGAGAAAGGTGTTGGGGACAAACAGAAAGAAAGGAAATCCAGTGTTATAAACCACTTGGATATCTCAGTTTTCTTTTAATCATAAGAGATATTTATCCAAGAGTTTGTGGTTGTATTCTCTGACTGCCAGAGGCAAGCAGTGTTGTCTTACTGAAATACTGATTTTTCAGACAATTGCTGTGAACAAATACACAATTCAGACCTCAAAGTTCGCTTGTGCTGAAAGTCATCACTTGCAGACAAACTTCTCCATGCTCATTTGGTCTAGCAGCTTCATTTGAAGTCAATCAATACAGGAATAAAATACCTGTAAGGTAGAAACATGCATTTCCTGCTGCTTTTTCTTCCTTTTAACTCAGAAAGACCAATTTTCCAGAGCTAAAACATCAACAATAGTGAGTACCCTAAATGGCTACCAGTTGTTTCCCTAAAGAAGTGGTATTTTTGCCCTCTTTCATAGTAATACATAGATAGTACTGTAATTGCAAAATAGCTACTATCCCGTTAGGTATACATTTTGAACTAAAATAAGCATATTGATTGCACCTTCCGCAGTGAAAAAATCAGAGAGACAGAAGTAATTTAAAAACTGTAAAATAGCTACTGTGTGATCAGGCCACGTACAAACAAAATGAAAAAAATCTACTGAGAAGCTTTACATTGTCCTTTTAAGGTGAGATTTGAAACGAACCGTGCTTCAGGTTGTGATATGGTGGATATGTCTTTCTGTTGATGACCAAAACATGGCAAAGTTAAAATGTATGTTCCTCGAAAGATTCACAGGAATAATCTCCTCTAAAATGAAAAAAAAAAATTTCTTTGAAATTTCTTCATGAGCTCTGACATTCAGCCTTCTTCAGTTCAAATGCCTTGAGATATGCAGATTATTCCACTGCAACCCTGAAGACAATACTTTTAAAGCACAGTTATAGGAAATGTAGACTCAAATGTCAAATCAGTTAATGTTGATAAAACAAAGACCTATAAGCATAGGAGCATTGGAGTTCCTCAAGGTCCTAACCAAATATTGACATATATTCCATTGAGAAAAGTTAAAGGCCAGACTGTTTGTCCATTTTAGAGGATTCACACTAGGATTTGTTCTTTTCTTTCCCTCATCGTGTTTAATTCTACCTGGCTGCAATCATATTGCTTGTCACCTTATTAGCTGAGAACATGCAAGTAATGAAAAGATTAAAAATTATTAAATATATTTTTTCACATCCTTTCTCATTCTTCTAGTTGTGTCTGTGAGTATGTGTAGAAGGATGGATGTCTGTGAGAGAAAGAAGAACACAGATTATTTTTGGTAGGTTTGTTTTGGTTATGCTGATTGTTTTCTTGCCAAGGGACAAAAGTAGAGCAGAAGATGGAGTGGTCTTTTTGTCCAATATGTCCACCTAAAAATGTCATATTAGCCTTTCACACACATTATTTGATACTGCTCTAGTCAAAAAACATTTTAAATTAGGAATTTAGATAGCTTTAATATATCCTGGGCATGGATCTAGAATACCTTGATCTAGGGACCAAGTCTAGGAACCTCAGTAATTGTTTTGTTGCAAAAGAGACCCATGGCAAGCATGGAACAGCTCTGCTGTGTTTTTGTAGTAAACTGTGCTGCTGAGGATGAAAATAGAAAGATATTGATGAAGGACCTAAGTACTGTGAACTGCAATTCATTCCACTTCCTGACAATCAGATTCATTTTAATAAAAGTCTTGTTTTTTTACTGATGGTTGTTTTCTAGAGAAGAAACACTGAAGTAAAATGAGGCTCCCAGAGTTAAAAAAAAGGCATTAACTGGGACCTTCCATATACTGATGCACTCAGGGCTGGCCAAGCAGAAGAGACAGGTACAGCTGGCCTGGCTTCCCAGTGCTTACCAAGAGACAACAATGCAAGTGGAGCAAAAGCGACAGGCCACATGAAACAAATAATCTGATTAAGGTGACACAGCAACTGAGGGAGCTGGGAGAATTTCTGAGCTCCCAGATTCTCCTACCCCATAAAGTCACACACCAAAGAAAGTCCTTTGGCTTTCCTGTGAAAGAAGCTCAGGTAGAAAGAGCTAGAAAGGAAACTCAGTGTCCCCTGCACAAGCTGTTGATTTGGCAAATCACCTCAGAACAGCGTGAACTTTTTCTTCAATTCACATGCCTCTCTATATTTATTTTCTTAAAACTGATGGAAAGATTTTATGGAAAAATCAGCTCTTCCTGAGTTTTAATAGACTAGCAGCAAAATTGCCAGAAGTCACATTATAAAAAATTAGGGAAAAATAAATTACTTTTTAATATGCATGGCTAACCAAACATTAAATCATAACATAATGTCCATTCCACAGAAATAATCTCTCTATTTCGATACACAAAATTGCAGTGTTTCTTAAAGTACCAACTAAAAATCTACGTCCTATGGGAGAACATAAAAATACTTATTTAAAAATTGATTTAAATTTCATGTCTTGATGTGTGTTCCCACCTTCCCCCCTTAAAACTTATCACTTGTTTCTTTGTCTGTCTGAGGGGCTGTGTGGTAGGAAAAGGCATAATCCCATCTTATATATTATTTTGACAGAAAAATATGCTACCTAACTCTGGAAGAGGATTAAAATATTATTATCTGTCATACAGCATGCCCTTTACACAAAGTTAATCCCTTTTAGGGAGGCCAACCTGCACTTCATAGCAAGGGATACAGCCAGCCAAACTTCAGCAATGTTCCTCTTAGAGGAACAGATGAGCAGGGCATTTCCCTGATGGTTCTCTAGCTCTGTGAGGGAAACAACATTCAAAGCTGCATGATGCCTCAGTCTCCTTTCCCAGCTCCATCAGCACTTAGGATATGCTTTTGTTTTTCCATGAATTTTTCAGTACCAGAAGCAAGAAAAAGATGGGACATTTTATTTTATGTTTCCAGGCTGTCTTGTTTTTTCAGGTGGTGTTAAAAGTAAATAAAATTGACAAGACAAGGCTAATGAGTCGAGGACTTGTTTTCATCTTATATTTTGAGTCTGTTACAAGTAAACCTTTAATGGCTTCTACTAACTCCATTCTCATCTCTCAGCCAAGCCTGGCAAAAGTAACAAGCATCAGCTGGGCTCTAGCCAAGATGAGTTTAATTTGAGAGTCAATAGTCACTGGTTTTGTTACACTTCTGTGGAGTACTGCAGGTGTTCTGGATGACCTTGGCAGCTCTGGTCTCCCTTCATTCTCCTTTTCTCTTTTTCTCAATTACTTGGTATTTGTTCTGGATCTGACACTGCTTTGTTACCTTTTGGTTCTCAAAATCCCAAAAGGTTTCTTTATACTTTGAAGAAATTCTGCAGCAATCCTTCATTTCTTATAAGAAGATCAGCAAGTTCAAACATACAGTTCTCATATTTGGAGATGCATTACTGTAATTGTTAATGTGGCCACTGAGGTAACTAAGGACGACAATAACACAATCAATTCTTTTTTTTTTTTCTGATCCACTCTTTAAAACCACTAAAGAAATTAGAAAATGACGTGCTCTTTGTTTCTTTAAAAACATGAAATGTATTGTACTAGAGATCTAAAATAGCTAGAACCTTCTGGATTCAATCAAGCTTGTCTTCTGCCTTTGGAAATGTGCAAATTAGAGTAGGAGAAAGGATATGTTGCAACTTTTATGTTGCTCAGCAGGGGCTACCTGGACTTGTAATTTCATATTTTATGTAATATTTTATGAGGTACATTTCAATTACATTAAGGGAGGCTACAAGGAACAAAAGCAGTTAATTATACCAGCATTTGCAGCACTCCAAAGAAAGGAATACCAAATAAGCTATGTTGTAACATCTGTGCACACACAGCATGAATTGTGGAAGGTGTCTCTGGAAATTTCTTCAAGAATTAAGATAATTATCAAAGGACCTTGCCTGATTTCTTACACCTGGGGATCAAGACTTCTTGCAATCTATGGAAAGCACCCTTAGACATCTGTCAGATCTGTCCCTGAGGGCAGTATCCCAGGGATTTCTACTGGCTCACAAGGTTCCCCTTGTTGCCTTGGTCTCTAAATCTTACCCATAAGATGTCGACCAAGTCAAGGCCATTCTCCAGAGACATTCTGTCCACTTCTTGGTGTGGCTGGGATCCCTTGCATCACCTTCCTGTCCTGTCCCTGCTGGAGAGCTGTAGCCACCAAAAGTCATCGATGGCTACACGCTGAGACAACATGGCTACATTTTCCAGTCATATAATTGTTACAGTGTGTCAAAATCAGTCATTCCTTATGCTAAGAAACACGTTGCAAAAGACTGTGACTGTCTCCTCCTGGTGCTCTGAATATCACAAACACAAGCTCTGTATATCAGATTTTACAAATGTAGGGCTGCCAGGACTTCACAGCTTATGGACCAGCCCCTCCCTAATTATCAGATTAATCTGAAAACCAATTATCAAAGACCTAAATAAGCAGCTAACAACAACAGAAACCCGAAGTTCGTAATAGGTGTTATATTACATTTGAGGGTTAAAACTATTTTCTTTCTGCTAATGGTGCATTTGTCACGCTGTCAAATGTCTGGTTAGAAGAAAGATGAAAAGAACAGACTCACATTGGCACATGATGAGATGCTTAAAGGGGTTTTAGCTTCAAATACACACTGAATATCTTGAGATCTGTGATGAAATCATGGGAACTAACAATGACTACCACATGGCAGAGATTCCAGGGCCTGTTGCTGATACATTCAGCTTTCAGATATGCAATCAGCCATGTCTTGCTTCAGCACTTTCTCTTATTTTCAGCTGACACCACAAGCACAACTTAGCTACATATATTCTTGTCAAAAATAACTGGGGCTCTCAGGCAGGTTTTTTCTTTTCTAAAAGTTTTTGAGGCTGTTTTTTTTTTAATTTTACTAATAGAAAATACAGAAAAATAAGACTTTGAAAGGCTAGACTGCACCTGGGATTTTTAAGACTTCCAGTCTCCCTGTATAAATATAAGTAAGAGCTGGGGGGTCCTATCCATGAAATACAATCGCCTATATTAAATTTCACATCCAGGAATAACAGCACTTTTTTTTTTGCTCTGAAGCAGGTTGCCAAGAGTGTTTGTTTCATAACATGGGCATCCCATCTTCCTCAGAAAATTGTGCAGGGCAAACGGAGATACCGAGGATCCTTGGAAGACCGCTGCAAAACTGGGGCAGGTGCCAGGTTCCTGGAATAGCCTACCATCAATCCAGAGAGTCTCTGGAAGACTGTGCTGGCCTCAAGATATCATGAGTTAAGCATTTTAGGCTTCACTAATTAGCACTTACTGTAATTTTACTCTAGGGTCTCATTTTCACTGGAAGTAATGGCAGCTGCTCCCTCTCCAGAGGAGCCTTCAATCTTGTGGAGAAAAATTTCACTATAAAAGGAGAGAGACATTTGGTCTGCTACCAGTACAAAATCTTAGCTCTTTGTGAGGAACTGGAGCATGGGAACGAATTAACATGAATGAACCAGGGCCCTCAGTTCTGCCTGATCACTAAGGAGGCAGCGGTCAACCTATGACCCTGGGGGAGTTTCACTGCTTTTTTTACCAAAGAAATATAATCTATGTACTAGTGGTTATCAGATGCAATATCAATAGTACACTTCCACTACAACATGTTGCATAAATTTGTAGCCAGCATTGAACCATATAGCCATAAATGTTTAAAAAGGTGCCAGTAATATACCTTGAACAATGGGACACAATGCTAACAGAAACAGTAGTGCCAAAATAATACTTACAATTTGGCACAAATCTACCATAAATTTAATGTAGAAAGTATAATTTTAGTACTGAGTGTACTAACATCATGGATGAAATTTGAACAGTTTCATAAAAATACATCATATTTGAGAAATTAGATAAAAGTTAGCAGAACTTGCAATAAAAATTAACTTGTAATAATTATTATGAGTCTTGGCTTGGCTATAAAATAGAGTCATAAAAATCTAAAGATACTTAATGCAGTGTCTCTTACGTATTGAGAAATTTATTGAGTCACACAGAGAAAAGTAGTAGTGAATTAGTCAGTAGTGAGTAGTCAAGAAATTGGATAAATATTCCAATATTGATTCCCCAGGAAATAGTACAATACTCCCTAGGAATCTAACTTATGTTAGGTAAAAAAAGAAATATCCTCAGGGAATTTTAAGGAAACCTAAGGAGAGTTAAAACTGAGCAATGCAGTAGCAGAATACATTCAGAAAAGCTACTGGAATGACGAAATGGAATTGCATAAGATTATCACCTATTTTAAATTCATTGTATCCTGGTGTCATTGCAGGTATAGGTACCTCAGGAAAAAATGCTCAGAAACATTAATGCTCACAGGTTAACAAAGGCAAAGAAGATCCCTACTGAGTCATGCACACCTCATAAGTCTTTGGGATGATCAAATTTTCCTTAAAGATTGTCTTGCACACTAGTCAAGCTATTTGAAAAAAAAAAATGTGTAATTAAAACAGTTTAAGAGAGGGGAAATGAAATAAGAAGATATGGGAATGTGTAAGAGAAGAATTAGCAGATGAATAGGAGGAGGGGTGTGTCACAGATATGCTTCACATATTATGTTCATTAATTGGCATATATGACAAAAGTCATGCTAAATACAGAGCTTGGGAGGAAACTTCAAAGGACAAATTTTCCATAAATAGATTTGTTTTTTCTTCTTTATAAGACCTCTCTATATTGACTAGTCTCTGAAAAAGACAGTCTTCTGAAGAGAAGGATGAATGCATACGAATATTTCTACCTTCCTAGAAGAGGAAAAAGTGGCAATAGGTAAAATATGCTTATCACAAGAACTGGTTCAAGAATTCCATTGATGCCCCATGATCTGGCTCAGCCCATTACAGAAAGCACAGATGGAAATTCAGATCTGGATTAAAGTTCTTTCTGCACATTACAATGCCTTCCCAGCATCTTTAATGAAACTTCTCTTGAGATATGAACATTAAGCTGTGCTCCTTCTGGCCTGTTCTTCATCAGAAGTAAATTTCTGCCCTCAGACTGCATTAATGACTCTGCTGATGACAAAGGAGATGAAACAAAGCACAGCTCATTCCACAAAACCAGCAATTACTTTTCTAGGCTAGGAGAAACATACTAAAATGGGTGATGACAGCTAGTTGTGTTAGAAATTAATGATACAAGGCTCAAAGTACTGATTGCATATCCATAAGAGGTTTCATGTTCAAAGGGGGAACATTTGATTGAACTGAGTTTATATTTAGAAAAATGGGATCTGTTCCTTTCAAGCACTATGTTAGATTTGGATAAATTTCTTTTAAAAGCATTGCACATTTCCTTCCAATTTTTTTCCTGCAATACTTGCTATGCTTTTGTATATCACTTTAAAAAATCCCAAAACAACTCTGACATTTAAAAGGCAAAAATTATTTAAGTCCTGACTGAACAAACTGGACCATCAATAGCTGGAAATCTTGCTTTCTCCTATTTTAAACTAACTAAAAGTAATTGAATTCTTTGTGAACCTTTGTATAAGTATTCTGGTGTTTGCAGTAAGAATGGCATTCTGGGCATGCCCACCTTTTCCTGTCTTGCAGAAATCCTCCAATAATGGGCAGCTCAGGACACCAGACCTTCTCACTAGGGAGCAGATCAGTAATTGCCTATAAAGGGTGCCATAATTCCTGTTGTCTAAGTCAAAGGTGCTTTGAAAAATGAACAACTGTATCTGCAGTTTGATCAAAACAGCAGCAAGAAAAATAAACCAGTGAAAACCCATTAATCAATTTGGTCACCTTTTTTTTTTTTTAATTTGGCATCTTGCACTGCAGCTCAGTGCTACTGCATCTGGTAAAGCCCCAGGCATGGCCTTACAGATTGTTTCAGACCTCAGGTACGCAGCTAGCACACATTCCCACCACAAACCTCCTTGGACATCTTTAAAAAGTTAGTTGACCAGATGCTCAAAACAAGGTGTAATGGACTTGTCAGCTTCATTTTGTCATGGCTTTCATATGCTGTCACCTGAAGGAGTGTCAAGTTAATCTTGAGCACATGTATGGAGAGAGGAGATTTCTGCTGGTCTGGAAAAAACGAAGACCTCAATTAACTGTTACACAGCTTTGGGTGCAAACATTCTCACATTATTTTTACAGCATGCTTAGTCCCCTCAAATTAAGAAAATCCAGAACATTCAACAGTCTCACCAGTGACTGAAAAAGGAAAACTAAAACCATGTAAGCTAGCTAGAAAACAGTCACATGATAACTCTAATGCTGAAGAGTTCTTTCAAGTAGCTTAGCCATACAGCCCCTTTTTCCTGCTCTTTAATCTGTACTGTTCTTATCCCTCAGAATAAAAAAGTAGTGGCTGTTACTACAGAGTGATCTTGTTATGCTTGATGGTTCCCAATGTACTGTTGTTCTAGTGCTTTGTTCAAACACTTGTGAGTCGTTAAAATATTTGAGCACTCACAGTCCCCTGCAGAAGAAGTTTCACAATTAATGTGCTTAACTTTTCATTCCCAGTCTGCCTTTTGTTGCTTGTGTTTTATTTATCTCCTCTTGTGTTGACATCATCCTTCAGACAGAACACCTCCTCTTCCTTCCTGAAGTTTATGTGAATCCTAACTACCTCAATAAACTAAATTTTATGGCAGCATCCTGTGAGTATTTCCAAAATGCTCAAATCAATGCTGAATAGAGATAACCAAGACAGTTTAATGTGCTATTTGAGTGCCAAAAGCACCACAGCAGCCTCCCTTGGCTCAGGAGGATAAATTAACCCAAATGAAGAATGACAGTGACAGAATATTTTTACGTAGTCGCATATAGTACTTTAAAACCATAAGAAGAGTGATCATACAGAGAAAAATCTATCCAAGACTGCTTTAGTGCAATGAAGTCACAGCACTGAATCTTTCTTCACATTTACAGGGAAATGCACATTCATACCATGCCTTGCTGTAGCTCGTTAGGGAGAAATCCTGCTTGGCACATGTGGTTGATCAAACCAATCTGGTGCATGGAACAGACACAAACTGTCACATGGCACAGCAGCCCTGCATTTTGTTACTGGGATCAACTTCTCACATAAGCAGTGTGCTAAGTGCACATCTACACAAGAACAGCAGCTGCAGACACACACTGACCACAAGGCCTGATATGCCAGATGAGTCACCCCATCATGGCACCTCGCACACAAAACGTGCACAGGTTGAAGAGCTTCAGATTATGTCAATACTTTTTAAGTCCTGTAAAAGAAACTAGAGAGCTCTAGGAGCTTGTTCTTGAACAAGATTCTCCACAGGGAGGGGTAGGTGTAACTACTGTTAGCACACTGAGATGGGTCCTTTTTATAAGCCTTATAAAGCCTTGTTTTTTCCTTATTCATCCTGGCAACCAGATGAAGTAGAGCTCAGTATTCCCACTGAGGGAACATCAACTGTCTCCAGAGTAACAACAGGGTTAGGGTGCAAATTAGCTGGCACTAGAGGTAAATATTCTAGAAAAAATTTAAGATGAGTTTCATTACTTCTGAAATATCAAGGGAAATTTATATAAAAAGTCATAAATTTCAAATATTAAACTTCATCTGTGTGTAGAGGTGTGTGGAATATTTCCTGAAACTTGTGCTTCTTTGTGCCTGCCTACAGTGGAAACTAAAAAGATTTGTCTGTGTGCTGAGGAACAAACGGAAGGGAAGAAGGGGGAAGCAGAGCTGAGCTGTGAATTCTACAAAGGTTATTATTTCATTCAAAGACATACATCTTGGAATCCCTAATCAGCTTGTCCCTTCAGAAACTTGTCATAGAAGGCAGTAATAAATCATTCATGCATTCACTCAGTCATTCACTTCCTGAGTCCCACTGAGAGCTGTCTAGCTGGAGACTGCTGTGAATGTACACAAGAGTGAAAATACAAGTGAGTTATGTAACAAACTAATCATACAGGAGATGTCCTGTATGATGGCAATAGCAGCATTAAAACTGTTCAAGGAAAAAAATATAATTCAGTATGAATCTAAAGAAATAAACCCTTGTAGTCAACATGACCAAAAAGGTTGACAAAACTATAAAATATTATTTTAATATTCCTCTACAGGGTCCTCCATCTGGAAAGAAACTAAAAAGAACATACACAGGAACTACAACACATTCATATTCTGCTTTATCCAATGTAATCTCCATCTCCATAGACAGTAGTACATGTCTGATGGAAACACATACATTCCAAGGTCATAAATGTTATGAGCTAATAGATCAAAATTAGGAGGAACATTTGCAAAATGTATTTGGAACTTTGCCATGGAGCAGAGCCTGCTGAAGTACCCACTGATATCCTCTCTCTTTCAATAAAAACCATAGAGCATAACTTACTTCCATTTAGCAGCTGTCTAGCTATTAGGGAATGCAAGGTTTGAAGTGACTTCCTGTTTACTGGAGTTCACTTTCTTTGGATATTGCTATCACAGGAACAATAGAATTTATGTGGTTTAATTAGTATCTTTGGACTTCAACCAACATTTTAGTAGGTTTCCTTAAATCTCTGGAATTTGATTTTTAAGTTCACAAACCTTTCCCAGCTCTTCAACAAAACAACAGCAGATTGCCACAAGAGCAGTTTTATGTAGTAACTAAAGATAGCTGAGGTGCATAGAGTTCAGTGACAAGTGTTCATGAGCAGGAAAGCTCCTTCAGGAGCTATCTGCCTCTTGTAGTTGAATATGCATCTATTACACAAACCTGAACTAAGCACACAACTGTGTATTTCTGCCCAGATTCACTTATACATACAAAAACCAAAAAATTGGCAACATAGTGGTAGAATTTTAGAGGAAAGGGAGATATTTATGTGACAGATTTAAAAAAAAAAATTTCCTGGGTAAAAAGAAAAATCCTGGGTCAGAAATTCAAATCTGTTTTGTGATTGTGGATCACTGTTTATATAATATTTATAAACAGAAATATATACCATCACAATAGCATATTTATTATGAAAATATTCAATACTGTTATTCTTCTATCACTTTAAAAGGGATTAGGGAGATAATCTCATTTCTAAATAGATGGACAAAATGATACATTTTCCTTTCACTTTCTGAAGAACACATATCTTGAGTCTTATAGATTGTCAAGATTAAAATCTTTTGTGGAGATCCTTTTAAAGATGTTTTTAAAACCTTTGCATTGTGCGGTTTTGGAGTACAAAACTGTGCAGGTATTCCTATAAACAAACAGCTCTCAAAGTTTTCTAAATGAATCAGTATGAAGATAACTTCTCAGAGTAATATTGGACCCCAGAATTAACTCACCTGACTTTTGTTTTCCATACGTTTTCCCATGTATTTGTTTCGTCTGTTAGGAAGGTTTTAAATATGCCAGCAACACAACATACAACACAACACTGGGACTGCTGGCAAAGCTGAGCAATAAAAGGAAAATGAGATTTACAGTAGCTGCACCATTTACTTTTACTATGAAACAGAGAGGCATTACCAGGCTACGTGCTATAAACTCAGATGTTCAGAGATTTCTGGGCCTGTCCCCATGCTGTGCACCTCTGCCAGAAAACTGTGGTTTCAATTCTCATTTGCAATGTCAAGTGATTGTATAAATTAACATGGCACAGAATGGTAGGAATATCTGCTGAGTTTGTGACTATGGTATCAGCTAAAAAGTCTGATTCTAATAAAAATAACAGAGTAAATATGCAGGAGACTTCATGTCATAAGTCCATTGATCAGAAGTGCAAGAGAGGATAACAAAAATTCCCTAAATATTTGAGCAAACCTTCACTTCTTATACTGGTTATGGAACAACTGACCAACCTGACAGAAATCAAAATTAAATTCATGCCCCTGCATACACAGGAATAAGGCATCAAAGAAGCACTTACAGCTGGAGAATATCAGAGGACAGGAGTGTTCATCCATGGGGAAGTTGTGCAGCTGCAGCTGGCACTCAGCATTGATGGTAAGCCTGTGAAGAAACCAAGAGTCTGTTACTGTGTGCCAGTACAGGCAACAGCCAGAGGAGGAGGCAGGGTAACCTTAAGCATCATGCAAGAATGGATTTGATATCCATAAGTAAGGCTTGAAAGGAAAGAACCATATTTGCAGATTGTTCGGTGGCTATTTATACAAAACAACGATAATTATCTTTAATAATTTCAGACACATCATCAAGACTTTCTGGATCCCAGGAAATCTGTGCAATATGTGTTTCTCTAGACAATTCATCATAGAAGGTTCTGGGATGAAAACAACTGTTCTTTACAAAAATAACAGGAAATATGGCTCATGTTGTATGCAATTCCACAAAATCTGTACTTCAGAGGGAAACTTATAAAAATATTCTCCATGTGTACTTATAGTGTGAACTTAAAATTCTTTCAATTTCTTCAGGCTCCCTCTCCAAAACCTAATAAATCTCTACATGCCATTCTTATCGTACAGATGCAGCAAACAGATAAGCAGAAACATCTCCATCCCTACTTGAATGCTGGTTTTACATGACATCCCTAAAACAAAGTATGCTATGAACACAGCCAATTTTAAAATTACTGATAAAAATCAATAATCTTCAGTCTAATAGCCTACAAAGTGAATGTACTTACTCAGGGAAATTGAATTAAGTGCTAGTTTATTGTACAGTCTTTTTAAAAAATGCTACATAGTTTCATGACAATTAATGCATGTGGGCTATGTGGGTTTTTCCTTTTGGAAACTAAATAAAAAGATTAAAAATTTTATGGTGAAAGGTTTGTGTCTCAGATATAGGATGGCACAGAGAAAAACTGTCTTGGAACAGGTCACCTGTGAGGAATTTCATTACTGTAGTAAATTGCCCTTATTATTAAATGATTGCACTGCCACTGGAAGAGGATTTGCAGTGTTGCAGCAGGAGGGCATTCACACCCTAAAAGGGGCAGGGAAGAAGATGGAGAGGTAAGGAGCATGACTGTACCTTGTACACTTCCTCCTGTACACATAACACCCATCAACACCTGACAGCACCAGGGCATACACTAGCTACCTCTTCCATGTCATTCCAATCGTGACACTTAGATAAATTTGGCTTGAACTACACAGTGTTAACAATGATCATTCCAACAGCTTTTCCTGTTTAAAAATGAGGTCAACCTGATAGATCAAAAAGGACTCAAAACATCTTTCACAAACTAGAAATGCTCATTCCAATGGGTCAAGTATTAACATACTTTTAGCTGGTTTAGACAAATTTTGTAGTCCATTTGACAAATAGTTTCTTTAGTGAGAGGTACGTAAGTCTAACTACTATTATTATGTAGATACTTGGCCTGAAATACTGAAACAGATCTTAATAGAAAAAAAACCCAACCAAATAAATAATCAAAATCTCCTGAGGGAAAAAAACCCCAATAACCCAACCAAGAGAATATTGGAGCTGACACCTTAATCCCCAAACTCTTCAGCTAACGACAACTGCAATAAGCAAGAGCTCTTCACAGTAGAGCAATCCTAAGAAGGAAAGGGCACTAAAAATATCAGCAGCTTTTCCAGATGTTTATTTCCTTTCCTAATGTTTTCCAAAGACTTTGCATTGGAGCCCGAGAGCAGCTGCAAGTGTGATCAGCCCTCTCAGGTGCACTGAGAGGGCTGAACACAATCACAGAAGAAAATGTAGCGTGAAAGGCACATCTCTGAAACAGTTTCCCTTGTGGAACATGGCTTATGGCAAAACTCCCTTCTGAACATCTCATCTCTTCCACAAGTAAACACATATTTTGATTCCACAGGCTTTTTAAAATGCAAATATATACAGTATTTCTAATACCATATAGTCGATTTTATCACAAATATTAGAAAACTGTAAAAGCCTTTCCTCCAGCAATTCACCCTTGTGATGAGATGTGACAGACTATCTTTCAGCATGACTTATTTGAAGAATCAAGTATTGGCATTAGCATGAATCTAAAAATGCTTTATCCAACCCTGCATCTAACTCCGATCAAAAAGGCTTTTGACAGGTTTTATGGGACTACATATTCCCGATTTTATTACAAGTACTAAAAAGCCCAGCTTGTCCAATTTAGACAGACTTATTTCCTATTTCTCAAGGTCGCGTTCATAGAAAGACAAGACTTTGTTTTTTAAACTTGGCAGTACTTATGCCTGAATAATTAAATATTTGCAAAGCATGGCCACATACACATCAGGAAGAAAACAGCAGAGGAGAGCAAAGATATTGCTGAAAATTACTCTTACTACACCAGATCTGGGAGAAGCTTTCAGCCCTGCACCTTGCCAAGTGCTCACCTGAGGGTGTACAAGATCTTGCCATCATTCCAAATGCGGAGGAGCTGGTTGGGGGTGGTGATCCAGTGGGCCTCTGCTGTCTTTGAGTTACGAAATATCGTGTCTGGGATCCAGATCAAGCCAACCATGTTGCTGTTCAGAGTCAGTATCTTCATGGTGCTGTTGAAACGAAGACGGCTGTCTGTCCACGTCTGGGCAAAAAATATATCAATTTGATATTCCTGCAAAGAAAGCATAATACATCAATTGAAATCAGTTCCACATTTCTCACTATTTGGTATTTGATTAGGTCTGTTCCGGTGTAGATCAACAGGGTATGTTCTGGCCAATGGAGCTGTGTTTTCTTTTTCTACTGCCTTAGGAATACTTTTTTTCCATTTTTTCACCCTTTTTTTTTAATATCTAGCTGCTTAATGAAACATGCTAAACATCTCACTTCCATTAGTCCTGTGCTATAACAATTTCAGCATTAGCATATTCTTTTTCATTGTCTCTGAAGTGTCACAGCTAGAAGGTATAATTTACAGAGACTTTGTCATAGAACCCATAAGAGACATGAAAGATGAACAGGACCAACAGACATAAGCTAGAGAATGGTAAATTCCCCTGATTATAGCGATGCTTTTTAGGGAACAAGTTGTGTAAATGCAATAAAATAATTTTTCCATTTGCTACCAATTATTCAGCCACGCTTTCTCAGGCCACACTGCAGTAGAATGAAAAGGCAGGCATGAGCTCCTTTTACAGACCCTGATTCTAAGAGCTGAACACTCATCCCTGAATATGCTAATACCTTAATTTATATGAAATTTGTCCTTCCATTTACTCCATGTTTTACTATTCTGTTTCTGTAGGTAAGCCATCATAGTACATATAAATGCAGAAATTAAAGTACACATGGACGACAAAATTATACAGGTGAACATACAAACACAATGGTTTATGCATTTAAGACCCCATGGAAGAAATTGTATTTTAATTTTGTATTTGAATTGTGAATTCAAGCCACTGGAGGCTGGAAAAGGTCATGCTACATCTGCTTGTGTTCCTCTTCCTCTTTTCAAAGACTGAAAAATGAATAATAGACTGCTCTATTTTTGAACTTCAGGGAAACATCCTTCTGAGTCTGCCATGCAATACCCTCCCAATACCACAGGGCTGGCTCTGACAGGGATGACGTTTGCTGATGTGGCACAAAGTGTGTGCTCTACAACAGGGGCTAATACAGGGCTTGGGAATAATCCAAAGGAAAACATCTCTTTAGGACCCCTGGTAGATGCACTCCCAGTATATCTGAATAAAGGCTAATTAGGGCTGTATGTAAAGTCTAGTATGTCTTTGACCACCCCGAGTTTGCTTTTATTTCACTTCTTTCTGGCTATGGTTTCAATGCAGTATTATTGCATTTTTTTCTTTATAGACAGTTAGTAGAGCTTGCAGTCTGAATTGAGGACAGTGTTTTTACTAAGAGCCACCTGTTTCTCCTGTGCTATTACATTTTTGGCAGGCCATCCCTTCAAAGCTGATGTTATAACACCAGGAAACCCAATTCACTGGCACTGTAATCCAAGTCCAAAACACACTCTGGGCCCCACATCTCTAGATGATAAATGATCAAAAGGTGCATAAGTGGCACTAGCAGGTATCCAAACACCAGATAGTAGATCACCTCAGGAATTAAAGCCTAGCCACCAAAGGCAATAAAGACCATTTTCCTTCATAGCTCATCTCACTACTATTTCTCATTGTATTATTAGCTTTAGTTTTGCAGGAAAGATGACAGATTTGAATCTGAAGAGACTTTTCTTTCATAATGGATGACATCTCCACAGATTTGAGGCATGTAATGTAATGTACACAGTGTACCTCTGTTATTCAGAAAGAACATCCTTAATGCACCAGGTTTTAGATGTCAGAGCACTGATGTTCTTTTTTTAAGTCAACTGCATTTAGCCTTTGAAAGTCTAGTGACAAGTATTTGGCACATTCAGCTTCTGTAGAGAGGAATATGCCAGACATGTCTATGGGTTTCTCCAAATGCTGAGTGAGTAGAGTTGCTTTTCCTAGCCCACATGTGAGAATCTGTATTTATAGAACCAAAGACCGTTTGTGTACAGCTGGCTAATGACAGTGCCGTCTTTTCACAGGATAAGTTTTTGCATGATATTCACATTTGAGCTTATTTTATATGAATGCTTCATTTTGACTAAATTTAGGAGTAACCATATTTCTTTTCTAGTATATCATGCATATTTAATGATTTTTAGGATTTAAGGTATTCAGGATTTCTACCCTGCCAAAAGACAGGAAAGACCCTGAGCTCCTTAATACATTACCATGAGAAGGTACTGCAGCTACATCTGAGCGAAGTGGGCCCCAGGAGCAGTGTAAATGTAACATTGTGGTTTCTATTCCAGTAAACCACTCTGGCTAAATGGATTACATCAGCCTAGAAACAGGGTCATGCTAACACCACTGCCCAACTCCTGTTCTGCATCTTTGTTATTTATTGCTGCCACCAATGATCATTATTCAAAATACCTGTAGAATGGGTCACTCCATTTCCCTTAATAAAAAAATTTCAACTCAAATTAAATGGTTCCCAGATCTTCTAGAGTTAATTAGTTCTGAAAAAAACCTTCATTTTTCTTTTGGCAAACTGAGATGATAAAAAAAAAAAGCAGCATTTTTAAAAGAAAAGTCATTAAAGTTGAAGTTAGTTGCATTGACTTTTTAAACACTTTAACCCTATTTTTAAAAAAAAATTAAAGTATTTACAGTCCTCAGTCAGAACATAAAAATTACAAAACCAATTTTTTTTCCAGGAAAAATAAACACACACTTCCATTTAATATCTGAATTGAGATTCTCACCATTAATCCCTTTTGGAAGTGAATGTTATATCAGTACATCCCTTACATTAATCTTTGGAATTTCTTCAGTCTTTAACCAAGCAAATAAGTCACTTTTGAAGTTGGCACTCAATTCTCCACTTCTAATGGTTCCAACTCTATGCATATTTCAGAAAATTACCTCTATCTTCACTGACAACAGATACTCCATTCCCAGTGAAGGCAACAGCTCCCATACGCTGTTTTGCACAGAGCTGGTACACTGTGATCTCCAGCACACAGCATCCAACAAGAAACTGCCAGAAGAAAGGTCTCTATGTTGGTTTTACAGACAGGTCAATATCATATGATAAAAGAAAATAATACTCTTCCTTTTCTAGCTAATACCTGCCATTTTAGATCTTTACAAAACACAGTGATTGCACTTAGAGAGTTCAGACAGGACATCAGGTTTCAGTGATGTGATGTCTCACATGAAACAACATCCTAGGACTCTAAAAATATTCTTCATGTTCTGTTCTACCAATGCTCATTATGTCTGTTTATTTATTGCATCAGTAATTTTGTTAATAATCTTCCAATTCTTCCTTCTCCCCTTTTCTTTTTTTTCCTGGCAGCAACTATTGACTGCTACAATGAACACAGAAAGAAGTGAAAAACAGCAACATTTTAAACAAGGTTTCTTCCCAGCAGCAAAAAAGGTAAAACATGTTCTACAAGAAATATTGAGGTCATGTACAGAAAAGTGTTCTGTCACTAAGCCTTCTTGTCTTAATAGCACCTAGTTTGCCATGCTACCTAAACAGACCCAAGATTTTCCTACTTTTTCCATATATTCACAGAGTGCCTGGATGCATTCACTCCAGAGCAGCCAAACTTTGAAAAAGGCATTCATTTCCCACGAAAACTCAATCAGTTTATTTGTATTTTGTTTGATTGTATGAAAATACAGAGCCTCATTTCAGGCAGCTACAGAGTATCTTTGTGTGAAATGTCTTTTTGTTTTTCTTTTTTACTCCCCAGTGTTGCACAGCTACTTATGAGCAAAGAATTTCTCATGGGTACATTTTTTTGCAAATGTAACCTTAAATGAATGCATTACCTTATATATTTCATCGTGTAAAGAGACAGATTGTCCTACTTGGAAGACTTTGCAAGAAACATTTAGTATCATCTTAAAATTATAAGGGACATTTTGTCACTGAAAACCTCTGCATCACCTCCTATGAGGTTCTCTTTGAAAATGGGATCGTAATTTGACACCTGACAATGCTCACATAGCTTCCAAAAGTAACTCCTAAAACCAAGAAAGCATATTAGGGCTTTTTTACCTGCACAGTATGCAAGTAATTGTTTCATGTAGAACATTTCTTCCCATTCAAATTGTATAAATTCTTTAAATCTGTAACATTGGCTGAGAGAAATGACTGAATGAGATGAGGAAAATTAGATGGTATTTTCCTGTTCTATGGTTATGTAGGGAACAAGAAATTAAAGACAATTTTACCTACTTGATTTTCAGTGATTTTTGGACAGAAGCTATAACCCAGATTTAGCAACAGTATTACCTGAAAATAGCTGCAGATAGTCAAAGTTCCAACTACTTGATTTCAGCTTTATTTTTTTCACATTTTCAAATATTCCTAATGTGGTTTCATTAGTACTTTGAAAATAATCAAGAGTCAGCACTGAATTATTTGCCCTTCAACTGTGTAGGAATGATTAATGATTGTGAACACCTTGAAAATGCCATTGTCTAAGTTATCTGTAGTCACAGAGAAAAATACATTCTTTTCAACCAAGTCTTCAATTGTTTTCTCAGTCAAAAGAGTAGCTAACCTGCTGTTGGTAATACATGGAGCTTTTCTCCTATCACAATGTCTCCTTTTAATTCTGAAAAATATGATGTAATAGGCTGTCACAGTCAGGTAATGGATGCAAATGACTACGGATAAACAGTGTGGTATTCCTTTGTTGCTTCTGCCGAAGCCTTCTCATTTTTTCTGCATTTCCAAAATTCTTCACAATAACAGCAACAACAATGTCAAGAATCCTGTCCTTGGAAAAAATGCAAGAATTTCTTGCATGATACTTTTCAGGTTTTTACTGCTGCCAACTAGACTCTTTTTGCTTTTAGTTTTAACTTTTTTCATTTTAGAACCTCTATCTTGATTGGTGATAGAGTGAGACTGTAAATCATTAAAGCTGCTACTGGCATTTGTGTGAGGCTGGTAATCAACTAAAAATAGTGACATAATTAGGGTCCAGTTTATAGTACAATAATTCTGTGCCCTCCCACACCCCTTGTATAACATGCCAGCACACCACAACACACCACAAACATTGTCTGTAGAAGCTTGGAACTACTCTAATAAACTGTGTAAGGGATAAAATCTCCTTTAGCTACCAAAAGGCTGGACTTCACTGAAGTGGGAAATCCCATTTGGAAGTCTAAAACTGTTCTGGAAATAAAAACTTTGCTGTTATATTTCAGCCTAAACCATTCAGTAAGAAGTATGCTTAAAAAATGAATAATGGTTGAGTCTGTTATGTACAAAATGTCATAGAAATGTTAAGTATTATGTTTTAAAAGGGAACATGGGAAGGGGCTGTTCAGGGAAACAGGAGAGACATGGGAGCAAATCTCTAAAGACTGGGAGTCTCCCCCTTATTGCACACAGCCATAGACCACAGGTAAACACACAGGAATGTTCTTTCTTTATGCCCCTGTCACGCTTGGCTTAGAAGTACAAAGGGAAGGGTTTGAGATATTGTGTTTTCATAGAAAATGTCCCAAATACTAAAGCAATGCTCATTATGTCTGTTTATTTATTCTGCAATCTGATGCACTTGAGAACATTAAAAGTGAGTAATCTCTTAGGAGTTCAAAGGTGATTTTCAATAAAAGCATATTTTTTCCAGCCCAGCTCACCACTAAAAGAAAAGTTCAATGACTGATTCACCTGCCTGTTTATTTGTGTGACAAACAAGTGCAAGAGTAAATACTCCCTGAAATGAGTATGGATATATAAATACTCCCTGGATATATAATGGATATATAAATGGATATATATATGGATATATAAATACTCCCTGGAATGAGTGGTTCCCTCTTCCTGAACCAGTACATTCACATGTCTGATATCAAAACACAGAGAATTCTCTTGAGCACAGGCCACCTTCAGCTTCCCTGATTTATTGCATTTTACCCTGGGCTAGAGTGAGGAGAAAATTGTCCTCTGTCCATCTTATGAACAGACTTTTGATAATTTGAAGAGGTACCTTGATCATACCTATTTTTGGTATTGATGGAAATAAGTAGCTCCACAGCAGCTGCCACACAATGTGTGCTGATTATTGATCAGATTGCATGCTGTATAGATTGTGAAAAGTCAGGAACTATGGTGATCTCAGGAGACCTCTAGAAGGCTTAAAATGTTAAGCTTTAATGTAAACCTTAATAGTACTGCTTGACAGCTTCTGCTTGGGTTTGCACCCTGTGTGCAACATGCATTTTAATTTTAAGAACTGGTTAAAAGCTCTCAGATATCCTGTGGAAAGGAACTAAAAGTTCTACCAATGGAAACCTACATTCTCATTTTGTGGAAATAGTGCAGAAAGAAATAAATTATATTTGCTGTAGAAAACACAGTAAAATAGTGCACTTCATATGCAGGGTACATTCAAAACTCTTGCGGTACCAAGACCAACACAAGCCTTCCGTGAAGACAATAATTCTCACACAGGTCCTGAAAGTTTGCCTTGCTTCCAGCAGAGCTTGGGATGAGTGGAGTAGCACCATTAGAGCTGCCTGTCACTTTTCCTGGAGTATCTGCCAGGCTGGAGCTTTGTGTTTCCAGAGGCTGCCCAGGAGTTAATGGGGGTGTATTTACTTCCCACAATATACAACACTGGGTTTGTTGCCTAACAGACAGCATAGCAGGAATCATCTTCCCATTCTCCACCAGTTTACTTTGTTTCCACTCTCTGTGCTCCTGCTCCCTTTCCAGAACCTAATTCCTAATAGCCTCTATTGAGAGTGGAAGAGTGGGCAACATATTCCCACTTCTGGATTTTTTCTCTTCTTAATCTGAATTTATCTTTCCCATCAGTGTTAAGGCTTTACCTCCAAAAGACAGTCAAAAGAAAGAGATTAAAGATTAGTTTTACAGTAGTAGTAAAATATATAAGTTTGAAAACTTTCCAAACTGTTTTATGTATAGAAAGGCTTTCAATAACTTGCTCTTTTTTTTTGAGAATTTGCTTTGGTACTTTCACACTGTTACAAGCATCATGGTTCCATGGGCAAAACACAGCGGAAGAAGCAAATTCAAAATTGAGATTGTCACCACAAATGTAAGGGCTAATCTAGTTAGAAAAATCAAAATATTTTAGCAAGCAGCACCAATCATCTCCATAGCTGAATGCTTTGAGTCAAAAAAAAAAAAAGCTATTCTCATCACTGACTCAGTAGGAATGTTGGGGCAAGAAGGATGGAAGCTCACCTTCTTCACTGTAGTATTGCCTCCTGCCTGCTTCAGAATGTTATTTCTCTGATGATTTTCTGCTATTATAAAGAGGGAAAGACATCTAACTTCACACAAGAAACAAAGTATGCAAGTATCATATAGCACTTCCTTTCCCTGAGAAAACACTTGTCTGTCTCCCTCTGCCTATTTTGGCTCTTTGGAGGCTAGCTTTAGCCCTTCTTCATTCCAGATAAATTCTTCCATTCAGTTACAGGAAGAGCTGGAGATTTTTGGCTTGGCCCATCCCCTGACATCTCTTTGAGACTTCTCTTCACTCCACATTGATGGATTATCTCTTCTGCTTCAATCAATCATTTCACAGTCAGCAACAGAGCATGAAATTAGAAATGATGCATTTCAGAAAATCAGCTGTAGCTCTGTTCTCTCCCCTTTTGGTGGAAGACTTTTTAAGTATTGCCACTTCCCACTTCCTTTTGGAGCCTTTTGTTGGGTTCTGTTGCTATTAAAGCATTCCCAAAGACATCCTGATTGCTATGATCATGCCACAATTGCATTTCCACAGCCTGTTCTCTTGGTGTGTCAGGGTTCATGTCCTGTTGCAGACTGTGCCTGATGAGAAGCTTTGCCTTTGATGAGACATAACTGTATATGCTTAAAATTGGTCTGCTTTAGAAAAGAGGTATCCAAAGCATGCAAAGAAGTGCAGGGGATGCACATGGCAGCGTGCAGACTTTTCACCTCTGTTAACTGGTGAGCACTGTTACTCAAAATGCTAATCAGAGTAGTCCTTCCTAAGAAGATTGCTGCTGGAAGGAACAATGTTTTTTGGGACTGACAGAGAAAGTACAGTGCTCACTCTGACCTGCAATTTAAGGCTTTACTACTAAGACAGCAGTTGGGATGGAGAGAGAGAGAGAGAGAGAGACTAAAAATGCATAACTGAAGAAACTGAGGTTGTTAACTTAAGAATTCAGTAACATAAATGCACAAGGACAAGCTTAACTCCTGTGGAAATAGTAAAGAAATAAAAATTAATAATCCCTGATCAGAAGAAACAAAGAAAGAAAATTAGGAGACTGTGAATATATGTTAATGGCTGTACCTAATATAATAAAGTACATTATCAATGTCTCCTAAGAATGCCTGATATCTGAAAAATTTATAAAATTATAAAGGTACTCAATAGTATTTACATATTACAATAGAAGACTTACTGACTTTATAAACATAGTTTTTGAGGCATGACCTTATTCAAAACAGAACCTAAACTATACTTTTCACAAAAAATAAATGCATTCTCAAAGACTGCACACAAAACCACAAAAAGATTTTATGCTCATAGTCTCTGTATGAAACAGATTTTTTAACTGGAAAGAGTGCCTTTTAACCTAAGAAGTGAAAGAATATTTTGAAATGTCTTTTATGCCATCAGGAACCTAGGAAAGGAGAGGTTACCATGATGTTTTCACACTTACTGTCACTCTTAGCACAAGAACAGTTGTAAAGAAATGGGAGACAGGGCAGTCATGAAAAAGCAGACACTCAGAGTAGAGGGTCAGGTACAGTGATGGTCTCACACAGAATTCTGAGTGAGAGAAAAGATGGTAAGGAATACTTTTTAAGGAGGCAGATGGGAAGATCAGGTAGGTAAAAGTCTTGTTCTAGCTGCTCTCTTCCAGAGGCACTTTCAGGGCACCTCCCGAGGCCATGTTATACCTTAAGATCCCACATGCCACTCCACTAAAGAACCCAAATGTCCCAGAAAGTTGCACTCTTACAACACCATGGTTGGGAAACAAAAAAATTACAACCTCTTTTTCTCAGAAGCTGAGATATTGAGGGCATTCATGTCTTCTCCAAGATGCAGGAAAGCTACAGCTCATCTGGAATATTTTACCATCTCAAACCATCATGCCACGCATCACCGAACACTTTCAAGGATCAAAATACATAAATACAATCCTGCATTTGATCGAAACAAACCCTAACTCAGTGATTGTATCCCCACAGCTGAATAAAGAGAGACTACACACATAGCTCAAGCACCACACACCCAGTCATTCACTTCACTTTACTGCCAGCTGAATTCCTTGCACTTCTGCTCCCAAGGCAAATGTGCCACAGAGGCAGCTAAAACTAAAAAAATGTAGACATACACCAGTTGGTGCCACTCAGTCTTGGGGACAAGTATTGGTCCCTGGATATCTTTGATTTAGCAGAATAGACATACCCAGGTCACAAAGTCTAAATTTATTACAACATAATAGGATCCAAAAGGAGAGTTTAAAATTCTGGATGACAGAAATCAGGGAAATAAATGAAGCCACAGCAAGCAGGGGAGTTATATCCCATATCCACGGGATGTGAATAGGTGTTACTCTAATTAAACAAAATGATGCACAAAAAAGCCAACTGTGCACAAAGTAGCAGAAAAAAAAGCTCATCTGTAAAAGCCCTAATTTGCATATGAGGGAAATGCAAATGTTTAACTGCTCTAAAAATAAGATGAGTGTTTTGCCACGTAGGCACAAGAGGATGGTCTGTAATGAGTCTGTGTACAAACCTTTCTTGCTCTTGGCCTCCAAAGGAGCCAGGACAGCCCTGCACCCTGTGAACTGCTGGCTCAGGTGAAACCAGAGCCTTCTCTGCTTCTGCACTACTGGGAGCATGCTTTGAGAGGAGGCTGAGACTTCATGTGCAAAATACAGAGCCCATAAGACTGGGCTAGCTGCCCTAGTAGGCTGAGCCCAGCCTTCCCACATTTCTGAGCCTAAGAGCACTCCAAATCACAGCCCACCTCTTCAAAGGAAAACACAGCAGGTAAACGTGTGCATGCTTCACCTAGGCTTCACAACAGAAGCAAAGAGGCTTTTTCATAGGATAAGTATCTTGGGGTTGATCCTTGCCTCAGCCGCTTTGATCTCTTTTTATGGCCAACTCCAAGGCCCTGAGCTCCAGTGATCCAAGCCATACCTCCTCCCAAATCTTCTTGTATTATGTGGTTTGACACCCAGAATTAGTTTTGCCACGCCATAAAACCCATCTTTTCAAGCCAAATTCCAATTCCTCCTTGATTTCAGTCCATTCTTTTTTGATGTGAGACTTATTGAAACACCTATTGACATTGGTAATTCTTCACTGTCCCTATTCAGGGCACAAGGGACACCAGATGAAACAGTAGATGGCTGATTGCCATTCACTGGGCCCTGCAATGATTGAAATTTCAGGAGTTCAGGTTGTTCCTATCAGTTTTACATGAGCACATTCCTCTTATGTTCACAAATGCCATCACTCACCAGTTGGGGAAATTTTAAAGAAAATTACCAGAAAATATGATTAAGGGGGAAAAAAAGAAAAAATTAAAAGAACCCAAACAAGAAATGTTAAGATCTGTCTTGCAAAGCTCATTGGGGAAAATGAAATATAGTCCTGAAAAGATGTGCAAAACAAACTCACACCTTAAATCAGCATGTTTTCTAGTACTTCATTATTAATTCCTGATATTGGCACACAGCTTTTTACACTATATTAGAAAGAATAAGAAGGAATTCTGCTACAACTTGTGACCCATGAAAAGAGATAATTATGGGTGTAGCTTGTGTGGGAAAAAATGCTTTATATCCCACATACATTCACTTTTGAACTAGAAATGAAATAGTTAATGTAAATAGATGGTAACATTAGCACCCTCGATATGCTGTGCCCAAATCCCCCAGCACCAAGCAGGTAATTTTACATAAGGGCAGCTGCATCTCAACCCAGGGGAGGAAGGCACTTCATCTGTTGCCATGGTAACACTGCCACTCCCCCATCCCCCTTTGCTCCCCCACCCTCGGCTGGTCCCCTCCCTGTTGCTATGGTAACCACCTGACATCAGTCCCAGCTCCTCCCAGCCCTGCATCCCCTCCCTGGGCCCCCCCCCGTCCTTCAGCCATCAGCTGAGGGGACACACTGACATGGGCAGCTGGGAACTGAACCAGGGAGACACAGGGAAAGCACTGTTCCAGAGTCACAAGAGCTTGTGCAGGATCTGTTTGTTTTGTTTGGATGGACTTACAGAGGGATGTGCTACAGGGGAAAATCATGGGGTCAATATAATGTTTGTATGCAGTGTTCTGTGCTCCATGGACCCAGGCTGACCCTTTGATCACAAGTGTATGTCACTTTCTATTATTTAATGACCAAAACAATAATATTGACGCAGTCACATTTCTCTGACTCATGTCTTTTGGATTATTCAGTCAGCATTTTTTCCTTTCTGAATACTGTCCTTAAATTGGGAGAGGTTTTATTACTACTTCTGTTTTGTTTTTCTTTTTCCCAATTTCAGCTTAAGCAAGACGGAAAGAAATGTTTTGCTTAGAATCTTGCAGTATTTCTTCCTGAATCCTGCTAAAACTTCTCCAGCCTTGAACACTTTCCACTGCTAAGATATAGACCTGGTAAGCTTCCCAGCATAAGTTTTCTGAACCTTTCTTAATGACTTCAAACTGGCCCAGATTAATAAAGCTTCTTTCACTAGAAGAATAGGACAAGTCTTTCATGGTCTATCCTTTTGTTGAGTTGTAGCAGACAACTGGAAGTACAGCAAGAAGACATGTGAAAGTCCAAGGGCTAACAGTAATCTCCATTTTTACCAGATATCAATACAGATTCACACTTCCTCACCTGAACATCTCTAAACTCGTAGCAAGAGAGAAAAACTAAGATCTAATTCAACAAAAATTACCCCAGTACAGGAAGAAAGAGATGTCTTTTCTATGGCAATTTTCTATTTTACTGTTGTTCTCCAAAATAGATTTCATAATGCCCAGCTGTGAAGCGCTTCATGTAAAAATTTATAATATAAATTTCAGCTGCCTATGAAAGAGAAAAGTTATTATTGCAGTTTTAATACCAAAACACTAGTTCATTGGGAACAACATGAAAGAAGTGGACATGCTTTTTTGGTAATGAAATCCTCCATAAATCCTTACTTTTTCATTTCCTAGCATAAGAGTAAAAAGGAAAACAAAAGACTCAAAGTACAAACTGCTGGAAGCAGATTTTTCTCATTCTCAAAATGTGGAATGAAAGACATGAGAAAGATGGTTGAAATTGCTCTGGAGGAAATAACTGAGTGAAAAATTAACTAAAGAATGTGAGAATTCTTGAAAGCAGCTATTGAACAACTGAATTTTTAATTATGCATTTTTTAAAAAGTGAACATCAGGCCCAGTTGATAAATACATACATGTGTCAGCTGCCATTACAGTGAACAAAGCTTGAGAAGCAAGCCTAACACAGTTTATATATTTTTCCAAACTCATAAAGATGAATACTCATCAGAGCTGGAAACTGGCCACCTGCTGCAACTTTGTTCATTTGGTTCAGCAACCTTCATAATTAAGTGGCATTACCAGCTTGGGAGAAATAAGTGATCAAATATGAAACCAAAGCATTTTCTCAGCTGATCCTTTATTTGAGTTTCTTTTCATCATTTTCTTATTACAATACACAGATGTAGGAGTGCATAACAGCAACCATAGGAACTCTTCTACCTGACATTAATGTTCTTTGATAATAAGCTGACACTAATTACTCTGCAAGTGAGAAAAAAAACAACTTCTAATCCTACAAAATTAAAAATTAAAAGCATCCAAGGGACAACTTTGGACAGTTGCCAGTGGTCAATGAATCTAAAATTAAAGAAAACTGAGCACGATTATGTTTTAAAGAATGAAGACTAAATGTATAACTGATGCTTCTTTCCAAGCATGAAAATCTTCATCCAGATAAGGGTCAACAAAGGTAGGCAGACATTCCTCAAAACATTTATTTACTCAAATCATATGAACCATAAGTTCAGGGGAAAAACTCAGCAAAGCTCTGACCAAAAATGCTGAGGTGCTTCAAAAAACTAAAATGCCTAAAGGTGTGTTATGGAGCAAACTCAGCAGATTTTGCTGCTGGATGGCAGCACATTGCACACCTTCTGTTGAAGATATATCAATGTGTCACCAGAAAGATTAGTTTCACAGATCCAGAAGATCAAGACAAAAATATTCCTTTGACTGCAATATACAGCTTCTTGTAAAGTTAGCCAAACAGTGAAACAAGAACAAGAGTTTATGCAACTCACATTAGACAATTACTGGATGAAAAGGAAAAATATCATGCTAAAGCTTTGTCCTTCTATCTTAGCTCTCCAATCCTGTCTAAGTCAAGCTCTGACTTCTATTCTCCCAAAGATATTTATGGCTATCCAAAAGTCAATGCTCTAAAACATGTCCTTTCCATTAAATGTAATTTCTGTTAATTTAGGTACCCCAGAAATCAGAATTGTGCCCATTATAAATACTGAAATCTGAAAAAAATTCAGAATTTTCCTGGTGTTTGTGTGTCAGTCAAGTGCATGAATTATGCTCCCAGAGAGGTCTGATTTATGCCCAAGCCTGGAGTGAATGTCACAGCTCTTCAGACCTCTCATTTAAATTTGGCAGGCATTGCAGTAGATCAGGAAATGTAGCAGGAAAAGAGCACGTTTGCATCACACCTTGAAAATTTCCATACTATTTTAGCAGTCAATTGTTTCTCATAAGAAAAAAATTTAAAAAAAGGCAATTTAAGCCAGTTGAATAACTATATTTGACAGTGGTCAATCACATTTTTATTGGGAAAACCAAAGAAACTAGAAATAAAGGCACAAAGCTGAAGCGTCATTAAAATATTTGTGCGGAGGAGAATTCTGAAGTAGATAAAAGATAACGTAATCAAATGGCAAAGGCCCAAACTGATCCAGATGAATAGCAAGCAAACACAAGTCAATGACCAAAGTGTAACACCTGCTGCCAGAGCCAGCTTTGATGCAAGAAGTGTATTATTAATCTAAAGCATTATCTCCATTCCTATCAGAGACCCAAATATTTAATCTATTAATCACAATTCCTGCCAAAAATATTTTTATATATGAACCCAAGTGACATGTACTCCACACACTATTGTATAAATAAGGTTTATAATGAACATTAGGAACTTCATGGACAACTCAGCATAAGGCTGCTCTAAATTATACACCCAGAAGGATAATGCTAAAAGCCTCAAATTTATGAGGTAAATAAGGTTCTCTTTAGATAAATTTATCAGAAAATGCAGTTCTATTATGTAACTAAGAGTTTCTATATCAAAATCATTTTGGTATATTGTAGGTGAAGTTCCTAATGTCAACAAACAATATGGGATCTGACTTGTCTCATTATAGAAATCTATTTTCAGTACATATACCAAAAGCAATATCAGAGTCAAGTAAATGACTCAGACCAACTTTTTAATTATTGTTTTCATTCCAGTCAAAAAAAGTACAGCCATTTCTAAGTATGAAGTTATGATCACAACATAATCTTATTTAACATTACAAAAAAGTAAGTTTTGCAAAATTCCTGAAAGAAATTATTGCCTCAAGAACACAAAAGTCACAACAAGGGCAGCTTTGGCTGAGAAATCATACCTTTATGTATGTTGAAAATTTGCCCAAACTGTGACAAAAAGAAAACAATCAAACAGTAAACACATGTCACAGTCTATATATTCTTGTAAACAATTTCTAGATTTTTGCAGCTAAATTTCGCAAAGAATCTATCAAAATAGACAATTTTCTCTGTTGACAGTATGCAGGACTTTCTTTGTAATCATTGCTCTGCATTGCTGAGGCCCCAATGACAGAGCAAAAAGGAAATATCCTATCTCTTCCTACCTCCACATTCTTTTATTTCCATGTGCAGAGGGTGGAGGACAGATTACACCTTAGCAGAACCCAGCAAAACTTCATTGCCATCTTCCCAAGGAGGTGAATGAGAAAATGAGAAAAATAACTTGACCAGAAATTTCTATTAACTTCTGAGTTACACAATTTCACTGAGACCCTTGCATGACAATATGCATGCCAGCAGATATTCACTCTTTGCTATTTGCAGTGGAATATGGCATGATGAAATCACTGTGACTGTGCATGCAAATGTTCCAAAATACATGTGTTGTTGAAGGTAAATACCGAGTTTTATAGCAAGAAAGCAACAAATCTGATAAATTAAACTGAGCAAAATACTGATGAATGAGTTCGTGGTTCTGACAAATGTTAGGAAAATAAGAACAAAGATAGGGTCTGAAGAAGTGTTTGAGAAAAATTGTACCAGTTTTGGATTTACACAGTCAAGAATTTCTATCAGAAAATGTACAAGTAAATTATACAAGTGGTGCTTTCTTTATTCTTTCTTTATGCTTTTGCAATTTTTAATTCTACCTGATTTCAAACATTGTGCAGATCACTGTAACCTAAACAGGAACTAGAAAAATTGCAAAATTTATCTCAAGACTGCAGTCCAGGCTTGCCTCTCACTAGAGATCTTCCTTTTCATTTTATCAGTTGAAGATAAAACAGTTAGTATGACATTTTACACTATCACATTATCAGAATTCATGTATTTGACAGTGGCACCTCTATGCTAAAATCAAGCTCTGGCTCAAGCAAAAGCTAAAGTGCTGTTTCAGAGCTCAGTCTGGAAAAGAACATGTGCACACCTTCAAATCCCACTGAAATTTGCAGAAGTGCAGTGCCCTTAAATGCTTCCAAAGTTTGCACAAACTCATACCTCGAACTGGTAATGAAATGATGCAGAGATTGGTCAGGAAAAGGAGATGATGATGGCAGAAGAGCAGGACCCACCAGTGCCAAGGGACTGCCAGGTGTGACTGCAGAGCCCCTCTGGGTAATCCTTGATGAGTCAGAGTGACTGGGAAAAGTGTCCAACGACTGGAGAAAAGCAAATGTCATTCCCACCACCAAGGCGAGCAGGAAGAAGGTGACTACAGCCTCACCTCTGTCCCTGAAAAGGCGATGTAGCAGCTAGTCCTGGAAGTACTTCTAGGCATAGGAATGACATGTTTTTTTGATTTTCTGTCATTTTATGATTATCAACTAAGATTTTTTGATTTATGAATTTTCAGGAACAGTTTATCTTCCACTACAGAGCTGCTGTTTCATTTCTTATTGTCTTAGATTCCTAAAGGTTAAAGAACATACCAGGTGTTGTAGTTCTCTGTGTCTGTGCAAAGAGAAGGAAGAGTCACATTTCACCTGATTGAAGAGTGATCACATCCTGAAAAACACTGCCAGTGTCATACTAATTGTTTCCCTTTCTCTCACAGAATATGGGTTTGTCCACCTCAAAATATTTAATTTCATGAAGATCAGCTATAGTAAGTATAATAAGTAATATATATTTGAAACAGCTTTTTTTTTTGGTTTTTTTTTTTTGGTTTGGTTTTTTTTTTTTTTTTTTTGCAGTACAGCTTTGCAAAAATCCCACAAAACAACCAAAAACATCTCAGGTGTAACATCATCCTCCATATGCTCAGTGCAGCTCTTTGCTTTGGGACAGACAGGCGATACAGGCATGTCAACTTAGTGAAACGTTTCATGTGTCAAAATTATTTTCCTGTATCTCTTGCCAAAAAGGATTTAAAATGTCAGTTCTGCTGAGATGGCAGCTTGGTATAAAATGAGGAAGACAGCCTAAGTGTTTTGGTTTCCTACATGTACCATATGTATTTTTGATGTAACAAGTACAATGATTTCAAAGAATTACATAATGATTTCTGACATTAGGATCTTCATATCAATCAGTACATTTAGAAAAAATAAATCACTATGGTAGGCATTAAAAACCTATTTAAAGTACAAAATACATGTCTCAGAATCAAACATGACTTTTTTTACCTTAAGAAACACTGCCACCTTCTTTAGGCAGTGCCTACACCTGCCTTTGCAAAAGCAGTGTTATCTCTGAAATAGTTAATGTTTGATACATTTTCCTGCTGCCCCTTGTTAGGTTTACTCCAAGAATTCACTTTAGTGCCGCAAATTAGAACTGCTCTGTTGCAGAAGTGCCAGCTGGGACAAAAAAATTGTTATCAGACTGATTAATCAATTATACAAAAGGTCTGCTTATCCTGTAAAAGGCAGTCTCCAGAAGATCCTTCCAAATTATCAGTTATGGGACCTCTGCACAGGTCCCTTTAAAAGAAGGGCAGAGGTTTTTAAATGGACATCTCTAGAAAGATTTGGGAAAACATTATAACTCACTTCAAACCATATTTGGCACAATGGATGTGAGTTACCCAGTGGAAATTACTTCTCCTTTTCAATTAGGAGCTTTGAAATACTGCTCTGCACATGATTACTTTTTCAACAGCACTGCTATACTTGTAAAGTCTGTGGCTGAAGAGCATCTCACTGCAGAGTGCCTGAGCATCTGTTGCCAACTGTGCATGGCAGATGAAAGTTGAGAACAGAGATAATTACAAGATGGCAGCATTATATCATTACTTTTTTTGTATAAGAGACGAACAAAAATACCATCCAGAAACAGTAAAAATATTTTTGTGACCAAAACCTCAATATCTGAACTTTTTTCACATAAAATAATATCTTTGCTTATAGCATCACGAACTCTTCTCATATGTTCAAGAACAAAGATCTCCTTGTTCTTAATTCCCCCATTGTACCAGGAAGACATAAATTAATCTCATTCAAATATGACACAGTTTAATAGTATCAGAGCAACATCAGTTAAACTGTGTACCAGCTGCCCAGCTACATTGTTAGGTTGCCTTTTCTCCAAAATTCTACCAGAAGACTATTTTTCAGTTAAAAAACCTAGAAAGCCAAAAATCTCCATCCCAACACAAAAAAACAACCATCAAAAAAAACCCCAACTCTTTAGATTCTCCTTAACAAAGAAGGACTGCTTGAGTAAAAACTCTTAATCCACATCTTCTGTCCAGAGTGTTCAAATTCTCACAGAATATTTATATATAGCTCTATTCATGGAGACGGACAGATTTTGCTGATACGATAGGAATAGAAAAATTACTGAAACTACTCATACCATAGAGCTAATTGATATTTTGTTTTGGCTGGAAATAGCATGAAAGTTGCAGGAAGAGATGTTGAACTACATACTATGACATTAAAACTATAATAGAGTTATGATTACTGCAGTTGCCATTTGAATGCTGCCATTTAGCTACACAAGTGTTTAACCAAGGCCCTGTTTATATTCTCCTAATATATTTCTAAAATAAGACACTGCTGTTTGATGCAAGCATCATTTTCCCTATGAGCTTCCTGGAAAATGTTTAATTGTAAATCTGTGATCAGTGTTTCCAGGCTTTGCTGCCTGCCCGTAGGTCCTATAGCAACAGTTCAACACCCTTTAAGAGTCCTGCTTTTCAGAGTTTTGAGACATCAACACAACCCATGAAAAGCAATTGCTGATAACTCACATAAAATTTAAACATACTTTTGAAGACTAGAATATGCAGCTGGCTGCATAACTATGATGGCATTTGCCAAAATTTTGCACCTAAGTTAATTTTTTTGTTTTATTATAATAAATATAATAATTCCAAATTTAATATGGAATACTATAATATAATTCCAAATAACATGTGGAATAATTCAACTTTCTACAGGAAGCAGGTATTTCATGGTGTTTCTTTGGAATCTTTACTCCATTTGGACACAGATATGAAGAGAAGTCTAGAAAGTATCCTGGAATTTTACTGTTTGGGTTATAGTTCTCAGCTGGACTAACAAATAGCACAGAACTCTATGCATTTTAAAGGTGGCAAGTGTATTGCATTAAATGACCCAGAGAGTAAACCACTAGGCAGAGCCCCACCAAGGACAAGAAAAGCAAATCACAAAACAGCAGCTCCCCTGCTCACCAAGGAATAGCAGCACTGTGGGAAAAGTGGGGCAATCAATGAAGCACTTTGACAGCCCTAAGGCCTGATTAAGTCCTGCTAGGTGTGGTAAAAGCCCACGACTCTCACTCATGACTGGGAACACCTGAGTTCACAGCAGGAGTGTTTCCTGCAGGAGAAAGCCCATGCAAGCTTCCTCAGCTGCAGTAGAGCAGCAGGGAGAAAAGGGCTTGAAGGAGATTGTCCTTGTGTTACAGGAACTCTCAGTCACAGAAAAACAGAGTGGTCCTCATGGAAAATCTGTGACTGCAAACCACAATATCCCACTTTAAGTCCTTCTAAACAGAAAGCATCAGCCAGTGAGGTCAGTCATATATTAATGTATAATACTGCCATTTGCCAGGCACACAGTGGTTACTAAGGAAAAAAACATCTTCCATTAAATATTTCACTGGAGTGTAATACCAAGTTTTCACTGTATTTGAAAAAGCTGCAGCAATAGGCATCAATACAGGTCTGAGTTACTCAGGCTTTATCCCCCACTTTAAACACTGACATCTCCTCAGAGCAGTATCCTGCTCCCTCTTAAATTCCTATGCTACATTCCTTTCTCATTTTTGATGTCTGATTAGCTTAAGGATTTATCTGATTCTGAATTACGATAGAAAGAGTATATTTTTAAGTACAAGCCATGACTTCATGGAGCTTGTTATCAGAGCAGGACTCACCGCCATTAAGACTTATATCTTGGAACTGTTTATCTCTGTGAAAGAAGCATGTTGAATTAGGAAATTAGATCATGAAGAGCCTCACTGGTCTCATTCAGAACTATATTTCACATGTGTGTATGTCAGTGCCTCTGCTCAAATATCATTGTACAGTTAGCCAGACTTGGCCAAAAATTATATTATCCAATAATTTCAAAGCTCTAAGGTATTAAATACTGTATTCATCATGAATCAGTAAGAAAAAAAAATCAAAATAGCAGAATCATTCACAAAGAAAAATATCCCAAAATATTTTTTTCACTTTCAAGATATCGTCTGTCCATAAAAATCTTATTTTGAAGCATTAAAAATCTGTCAGGTACACTGAAAAACCTGGTGGTATTTTGACTGAACTTAATTTTTTTAAAAAGCCTTTTTCCATCATAAGGCCTTGATTTAGTTGAATTAGCATTTTCCAGTAGAACATTTCTATGAGAAAATTTTAGCCCTGGCCTTAGGAAGGAACTTATCAACATATTATTATTAACTTATTTGTTTGTGAAATGAAAACTTGCAAGTTCACTTGCAGTAAAAGTAGAAGCTGGGTGAGATTGACATCTTCCATAAAACAGAAACATCACCCATTTATCCATCCAACCTACTGCAATCACTGTGTCAAACTGTACACAGGTTGTACAGGTGGTACCAGGACTTTCCAGCAGACAACACCTCCGTGCCATCCAGCCACAGCCTAGCAGAGAAAGCAGTAATTCAGAAGCTTGGTACGTTAGTGTCAAATAACCATTTCTGTACTTCTAGAGCAAAATGTGAATCATTACATTCTGTAAGCCAGTACACACTAGGAAATTATTTTCCTTCATTCTAACCACTCTAAGAGCAGAGGGGTGTTGTCATCTTATTGCAGGGGCTCCATACTGTTGTCTCCTATCACAAAAGTTCCACACCTTCTTGGGGTTTCTCGTGGGCAGCTCCTCCGAGCACTGACTCTTTCTCCTTCACAAAGCAACAAACTGACTCCAGTTCCCCACTCCACCAGCCACCCCACTCCTTTATAGCACTCTTCTTCTCATTGCTTACAGCTACAGCTGTTAAAGTCAGGCTTGTTCCTAATCTTTGATAATTGGCCCAGCTGCAACTCCTTAGGGCTAAGATTACTTTCTACGCTATCTTTGTTTTCTTATATTCTATCCCCCTGCAGAGAGGCATTTTGGGGCACTAAATTGACCAGCTTCTAAGTATGCACCAGACTGTACTCTGCAGTTGAACACTAAAATAGTGCTATGTTTTCATTTCCTCCTGAGAAAAATGCTTTAATTTACATAGGAAGATAACCAAACACATAACACTGGTCTTTAGGCTATAAAAGCATCATAACATGCTACAGAAGGTGAGCATTAGTAACCAATTAGTAATCAGCAGTTTTTTAAAATTTCTGCTAGATTAAACAATATGTTAAGTAAATGAACTACTGAAAAGATCTGGGCATGGTCCCCTTTAGTCACCCTCTCTCATCTTATCTCCTCAGACTGAGTGCTTCTCCTGCTAGGTCTGAGATGTTTTTAACTGCAGAGCACGCTAAAACACCTTTTCAACGAGGCAGAACACTATTTCACTATTTAGTGCCAACTAAAAAAGGGGATCCAGTCAGCTGATATTGTTTAAGAAAGAGGCAGTTGTTGCTTCTGCAAGGTAATGTGCCTGCAAAAAGGAGGAGTGCAGATCCCATCCACTCTAGGCTGCCACACGTTTCCTGCCTCAAGCCATGCTGCAGGATTATGGTAGGCCAGAACAGAGCAGCAGTGCCAGATCCAGCCCAGCTGGCTGAAGTGGATGCCTCTGCAGCTTCCTTGCTTCACCTTCTTCAAAGAAGGTGCTCCAAGGACAAATCAGGAAAGTCTGTACTCACATCTTGTCATGACAGCAATGAATCTCTCTGTATCTATACATGTGCACTGCTCTTTCTCCTTCATTCGAGTAGCACACACTGTGTATTCATCCTATGGAGCCCCTCACAGCGAGCATCTGGAGTTCAAAGACAAACTGACAGTGAGTTCACTTTATGTGTCTATCTAATTTTAACCATCATTTACTTATATTGGCTTCTGCAAGGCTCTCAGTTATTAAAAATTCAAATAAAGTCATATCATTGGTGCTTTAAAGAATATCATGGAGACATATCAGTTACACAAAGCAGTAATATTCAACTACATTTATTGCCTATAACCAGAAAAGCCATCAAGAATGAAAAAAACAACTATATTTAAAAATAATAAAAGCTACACTTTTGCCTATACTCCCTGAACAAACTTGAATGGGTTGTGGCTTATGACCAATTTAGAATAATTTACCATTCAGATAGTCTGCACTGGAACAATAAAAATCCCATTTGTTTAGATTTATTTGAACAGCAAGATGATCATAGACTAATCATATATGCATCTTTTTCCCTACTGCATAATATATGTTTTCATTTAGGCAAAATTATAAGAATTTTAAATTCACTGGCCTTAGTAGAATAGAAAGGTAAAACAAATTATTTTAATGAATAAAAAAAGCCTTTGGGTCGTTGATAATTCAGAACTCTAACAGAGAAAAGAGAATAATATTATAACATGGATTACAATATTCAAGCAAGACAACAGCTTGGTTTACTTTTACCCTATTGATTTACCTCTTATTAGAAGATATGCCGTTATAATACTAAGGACCAGGGCAGATTTTAAAGTCCAACACTTCTAAAAAGCTTATGTAAGTTGACAAAGCTCGATAGAAATTACCAGAGTAGACCACCTTAAATGGTCTTACCTGTCTTCAGACTAAAAGTTACTTTGTGAATTAGTAAGCATTTATCCAATACTTATGTCAGAATGCAAGTGGTTACACATCACGCTCATTTGTAGAATCAAGAGGATTGATTTTATGTGTATTTATTTAAATATCAGAATTTCCTAGGTTGCTTTCCATACATTGAAGTGGCTCCCTCAGCAAATGCCATGACTCAAATGACAGAGCAGTACATGCAATCCTTGTGAACAGCACCAGGCTGGCACTGACTGACAGCAGGAAGGGTGAGCAACCTGGGGACTGGCACTTGGCACAACACAGGGAAGCCTCATTCTGTAGGGAAGCCTCCTGCAGCAGCTTCACTGGAAGTAAAACAACGCTTTCAAAACAGCTCAAGCAAGGTATTTATCAGAGTGATTGATTTTTTTTTAAAAAGCTTTCACTCAGGAATTATATTCCTCAATACAGTCCTGCGAGACCATCTGCAGCACTGTCAGGGAGGAGGGAGGAACATCTTTAGCAGGGCCCAGGCACAGCTGGCTGTAGCTGCTCCTTGAGAGGGTCCATGGCCTCCAGGAGCAGCTCTGAACATGAGGGGAAGCAACACTCCTGGCCCCTCAGCAGGGCTGCACAAGCACTTGCAGGCTCCAGCCACAGAGGACAGCCTGCATGACAGACCTGTCAGGAATACCTTAAAGAGCTCTTAGCCCTGAGCAGCTGGTGGCATGTCAGAAGTTTTGAGCAGAGGCGTATTTTACCTTAGATGCTTGCACAACTCAAACCTTTCTCTCTGATTTTCCAGGAACACAACAACTTGATGATCACTTCTCCCCTTCATCTCTCATGGGTGAGCTCTATCAGTCATAATTATTTCTTTATTTTCATGTTTGCAAAACAAGTAACAGAAACCGTGAAGAGTTATGAGTCCTGATGGGCAAGCGGCCATTAAAATAGATACATTTAAAATGCAATGTATCATTCACTTTAATTAAATTAATGCAAAAGTAGCTGCCTTTCTCTACCCATTTCTTGCAGCTCAGCGTGCAGAATCAGCAGACTAGATAAATATGCACAATCTAGATAAATATGCACAATCTTGAACGGCTGCATCATGACAGACTGGTTCACCTGGTAAATGCAATCCTGGGAAGATGCTGATCTTTTTTTTAGTGCTGCTCTTCATCAGTAACTGATGGATAATTACTGTGACTGACTGAGGAACCTGCTTGCATGAATTTAGGAATTCTGTTAATTATGTAAATCACTCAATATTTAATGCCTCAGTGTGTAATGAATCAGCCATGAACTACCTAAGTCCTTTGTAATTTACTGCCCAATCTGTCTGAAGATGAGGCCATGATAATGGAAGAGAGAAGTTAACTGAAATATTTAGGGTTTGGACGAACTCTCCAGTCAGATTTAAAAAAAAAAAAGCACTTTGGTCCTTGGTCCTTATCTGGACGTAGGAGTGGTAGATGTTTGAAAAATTCCCAAAGAGGAAAGCAAAGTATACAGAGCAGGGGCTGACAGAAACAAAAGGAATTAATTTCAGGGCAAGCGAATAAGGAAAGGGACATACTTTAACTGGTGGATTGGCTGTGGGAACAGCTGAGAAAGAGAAAATGACTGCAGAGAGGAGGAAGAAAGGGGTGATGTTCAGCGAGAGATGCCATTTGAAGAAAAGGATGTCAGGAGGGTGGAAGAGGACAGAGGGCTGTGGGTTTGTATCTGACTATGAAGGCAGATTCGTGAGCTCAGAAGGGAGCTGTGCCACAACCAGAGCCATGTCCAGCTCATAAGTGTCTGAGCTGAGAAGAGCTGCCACAGACCAGAAAAAACAAAGAGTTCTGTTGCATCTAGACCAAGAAAAAATTAAAGAATACCCACAGATGCAGCACCTGTGGGCTCAAACACAAAAGCACAGTAAACATCATGGACCTCAGATGGGATATGAGGCTGGGAAGGATGGCATTTGCCATTGCTCTCCTCATCAGCAAGAGCAAACAAGAGTTCAGTTACTAAATTAGAAGAATTTAATGTTCCATGCAATTAAAATTCTTGTTTTTTCAGATCATTAACTGTTTTCTAGGGGACAGAAAACTCTGATTAAGCTCCATTTCTACACTGTAATATCAAGCTATTTTTGAGTGCATAACGATGATTTTGAGAATACTGTCACTATAGAAACTAGTGGTAAAGGAAGTTGTCCTCTATTTTCCCACTAGGGAAAGGAAAGAAAATGCTCTTTATTAGCTGGTAGAAATGGATGTAGTTACATTTAAATATTTTCCTCCTGGTCCTCTTTAACTACTTTTGTACTTGCCAATAATACCTTCAGCTTCCATTATCTTTTGGGAAAAGGGAAAATGGGATTTTCCCTTTTTCTCCTGCAGGCTGTTGTCCTGGTATGCTTGTGTGTGACTGTGTTTGTGTGTGATCCAAGTAATAGACACCACAAATAAAACCAACACAAAATCCTTTTAGATTGAAGCTGGTGTTGTCCAAACACCTTGTTAAATAACATGCACTTTTGGACATGGGAATTCCTAAGATAATCTTCCTTCCACAAAGCTCAAGTTTGTCCTCATGCATAATATACAAATGCAATCAAGATGAGTAATAGCTTAGGAGAAGAATAAAACTGAAGAAATCACATCTTAAAATATGATATTACTATGCATAGTATAGTAAAACTCAGATGCTCCAAGCCACTTGCCCCCCCACTGTTTTGTGCCCCAATTGTGCTAGAATCTATATGTATATATCATAAATATATTTCTGGCTTCTAAAAAAAATTTGTTTCAGTATACAGGACTTTGGAACAACCCCACAGTTTGGGTATTCCATACTACCTATAATGTAAACACAGACATCATTTCTCCCTGCAGGAAAGCTGGTGTGTGTTGTGAAGAAGGCATTTATGAACCATTTACAGAGAGATCTGAGCACCCTGTTGGCTGCTCCTGATGCTGCAGCTCTCTCAGATGCACCTAACTCGGTGAATGGTCAGGAGGATGGTGTGACAGCAGGCAGGGCTGCCAGGTGACTCTGCACTACAGGCTCTGGTGTGCCACCAGGGCAGCCAGTCCCCTGGGAAGGTGACTGTCACAGCCCAAAGGCAACACCCCACCACTTGTTCAACTCTGCCTGCTCAAGCAAGTGCTATTGACTCACTCCGCAGCAAAGGCCAGCAGAGTGTAACCCACAGGTGCTCTGCTCTCAGCACCCCAGAGCCACAGGCCACACAATCCCAGCCTTGCTGAGGGAGTCAAAGTTCTAACCTAGGCATCAGCTTTGGCATGGGAAAAACTGAGGGGCAAATCCCCACGTTGAACCCACCCTGCATGTAGCTGTTGTTCTGTGATCAGATCCCCTCCCAGCCCTTGCATAACAGAGTATATGGATCCCGTGTGGATATGTGGGCAGCTCTGTGCTGCAAGGATTTTACTCCAAAAGCATTTGTCAAGGAAACATTCACTGAAAAGGTATATTTGCCTTCTCTGAGAAATGTCTGTGAATGAATGAAGACTGATTGGAAGCGAACAGAATTTTAATAACTCAGACTTCCAAAGACCAGCCTCCCCATTTTTTATACCAACAGTTTGTCTTTCAGAGCAAGGAGTTCAACAAATGTAGAGGCACTCTAGCACTATACAAACATAAAAAAAAATGTCTAAGGCAATAAGAAGGAGGTGATGAACAGCAGGGAATGGTCTTGCTTCCTTCCAACAGATAGTCCTGGGTAATATTGTCAAGAGAATTCAGAGCTGATCCGTTTAATGCTGCAGGCTGACATACTCAGTTTGACTTTGGTTTCTAAAATGCTTAGGTCAATAAAAGTCCCTCAATCTTCTTAAATTATTCCTGAGAGCATGTACAACACTCACAACTTAATTATGTGCTTTGGGTTTTTTGGTGTTTGGGTTTGTTTTCTTTAATTATTATTTTACAGGTTTCCTTTCCTTTACATTGAATTTCATGTCATAGGGTGCTAATACAGCACTAGAAAATAGTGCAGACCACTCACTGCCAAAGCTGCTGCTACCACATAAATATGAACTGAGTGAAAAAGTCAGAGTTGACTTGAGGAGGAGAAAAGAAGAGATTAAATTGTGAAATCATGCAGTAATATTATTTCATATAATGCAGAAAACTGCATTGCACTGTTTGATATATAGAAGAGGGACAAAAGCAGCTGCAGTGCTTTATGGTAGACCTGAATCCATCCATACAAGAAATTAAATGGCCTACTGAAATTCGATTGAATTCTGTTCTTTATTCACTGGCAATATCATGTCAATAACATATGCAGAATAAAAAAGCCACTATCCTGAGAAATACAGAGCCTTCTTAGCTCCAGGAGAAAACTGGTGATGAAACACACCAATTTGGTCCTAATGGATCTTTTAAAAAACTATTTTCAAATATTTTTGTAAATAATATTTGAATCTGAAAAATCTGAAATCTTTCACTAGAAAAGAAATTTCTACAGAAAATTTCATCTACAATTCCACAAGCAACATTCCAAGCTCCCTTGGTCAAGCTATGACCTTCTACTGCTCCCACTGAGGCTAAATAAATAACTTGGTATACAATTTACACAAGTGGGGAGAAAAGAAAAGTGAGACCAAGTTAGTAAAAGTACACATAATTATTTCCAGTGGTATAAATTATTTTAGAAGTTGCGAGATATCAAGATACTACCTATGCAGTCTATACAACTGGCCGGAGTTGAAAGACTTATTCCTGTGACTCTAGAACAAAAATATTTTACGATTATAGAATGCTGAATATGGAGTCTTTTACCACTCTAGACAACAACAGACTACTAAAAGCTAAATTTGCATGTCATGAATGAAGTATTTTATGCTGTAAAATGATAACAAACATGCATAAATTAATGGCAACTGGACTCTGGTAGTTAAAGGACTACAAACCTGGGATTTCCTACTTGTGTGCACCACAGCTCTTACAGACCATTTGTTCTGGCAAAAATGAACATGTTAACAAATGAATATGTTACCCAAACCAATGACATTTCATCCTGATTAGCACTTGTACCAAATAAAAAAATCCCCACTAGCATAATACTAATGCTGCACTTTTAAACAAAGGCTAAGGAAATCTGCAGGAAAACCGTGTTTGTTCCTAAGCTGTGCTATTTTCAATTACTTGTTTGTGCACACTGACATTTTCTTTCTGAAATTTGTTTTAATAGAGCCCAAAGTAGCAATTTAAAACTGTAATGCACAAATCTAAATAGAGCTGAAAATACCCCTAGGCGTTTACCAAGGAGGAGGCTTTTCAAAATCAAATGATACGCCTTTGGCAATCAGGGCATCAACAGGTTGAACTCAATGAAAGAGGACAGTAGCAAATGATGGGCAAAGGATTGCACAGCTCCCTCCAATTGAAAATGTATTTGACCACGGGCAACAGCAAGATATGGAAATAAATTTCCATCAAAATCAGGGATCATAAAAGGCAATCACATCAAGCTAGGCTGCATCACTTGGAAAGTACAATTACTGGAATACCTGGAAGTGAAAACAGTGTGGTATTCAGCAAAAGACTGAGCAGAGAAAACACACATACTGGGTTCAAAGCTAAAAAGTGCTGTTTTGTTGAACAACAGGAATCTAATGCTGGTCCTCCTATGGTCAGAAACTCAAAACATATACTGTCTCTCTGATTTTACCTTATAAAAGGTATCAAGAATCTGCACTTGTGAAAGACCTCAGCATCAAAAGAATAGTAGATGATGAATCACTTAACTGTACTCAATCTTCTGGTAAAATATATACAGCAACAAGAGAAAAAAATATAAGGAAGATTTTCATAATATTACAATTCTAAGTTTTCCAAGTCTTTAGAAATATTATGAAACTGAAACTTACTGGTCAGGATAAAAATATTTGTATTTAGCCTCTTCTTTCAAATATGGATTTTTATTTCCAATTTTGTACTCTTTAACACAGTCCTCAGGTTCAGCTTACTTTTGTTTCAGAATTTGTGTTTATTTTCTTCCTTTCTCACTCACAGAATCACAGAATATGCTGAGTTGGTAGGGACACACCAGGATAATCAAGTCCAACGCCTGACCCCACCCAGGACACCCCAAGAATCACACCGTGTTGCCTGAGAGTGTTGTCCAAACACTTCATTAATTAAGACAGGCTTGGCACTGTGACCATTCCCTGGGGAGCTGTTCCAGTGCCTGGCCGCCCCCTGGGCAAAGAACCTCTTCCTAATATCCAACCTAACCTTACCAACACAGCTTCAGGCCATTGCCTCAGGTCCTGTCACTGCTCAGCACAGAGACCAGTGTCTGTCTGCTCCTGCACTTTCTCCCATGAGGAAATTGTCGATTGCAATGAAGTCTCCCTCCAGTCATTGGGATATCCAAAACATATGAAATGAGGAATGCATCTTTTTGTCCAGAGGCAAAACAAAACGGTCTCATAGAAATCTAGCAGAAATATTTTCATTTCTGCTTTTATTGACAGAAAGATTTTCTTTAGGCAAAGTGAATTGTTTTAGTGTCTTCAACGATTGGCAGGGTCTAGAGAAAATGAAGACAGAACCTTCTCAGGGGACTACAGTGGGAGGACAAGAAGAAACAGGTACAAGTTATAGCAAAGAAGTTTCTAGTTAGATGTTGGAAAAAACCTGACTGGAAAAGCCTGAAAAGAGAGGTTACTGGAACTATTAAAAATTCTAGTGGACAACAGTCAAGCACTGAAAAAGCCTGAAAAGAGAGGTTACTGGAACTATTAAAAATTCTAGTGGACAACAGTTTGAACAACCTGATGCAAGGTGTCCTTGCTTTTAATGGTGGGTTGAACCTGATAACCCCCAGAGGCCCTTTCCAGTCCATATAATAATACTACAATATCAGGTTATTGGATACAAGCTAGACACAACTATAACTGAAGCTGGCTTCTGAAGAAGGAAATTAAATGTTTTTTCTTTAAAGGAAACAGCAACAACATTTCTACATAGCTCACAACTTGTTTTCTAGTTTCCTTTGATATCAAATTCTGAATAAATTTACCATTTGTGACTACAACAAAAACATGCAACTCCACAAAACACTGTTCCTTCAAAATTCATTTAATTAGCTCTGCTGTTTTGATTGTTATTCATTTGAAATAAGAATTAATTTTATTTATAAGCTACAGTTTTTTCAAACTAGCCATTGAATTTCAAACGAGTCAGAAACATATCCATGTTGTGGTATTCATGGGAGATACTAGAAGATTTAAAAAAAAAAAATTAGCTCCATGAATAATGTTTCTAATGTTTCTGCTTTGAATTCAGAGGTCTTTTTTTTTACTAAAGCCAACTATGAATCAACACGAATATCCTGCTTCCCACAGTGCAGTATTCCTTGCCTGTGCTATTAAATGTGTTCTTTGGAGTTGTAATTGTAGAAACATCTACTTGGGAAATGAATGATTTGTATAAATTCACTATTTCTTGTTAGGATTCTTACAAGTCATGAAGTTCAGGGACCCAATATAAGAATTGACTGGTCTTCTTCAGGTCCTAACTAAGCATTTTCTCCAACCATGTCTGACAACTCAGGATAATGTAATGTGAATGAGTCCCCATGATTTTGGGATGCCGATCATCAGGTGTGAACAGAAGTGATGTATCCTGAATGCTCTGACTGATGAGACAGTACTGCCAATTACAAAGCTGACAATACCTTCTGATTCTGGAAAAACTGGAGCCCAGCTGCTGAAAGAGCTAAAAGGGAACAGTCTCAGTGGAGGAAAGATCCTGAGGTAGGGGGACCCTGGAGGTCAGCAAGGTGCATGGAAACAAATGGCAGAGATCCCCAGGGACCTGGTCTCCAACAGCTGAGTCAGGTCACCAACAGCTGGGCAGCTGCAGAGCAGGGACTTTCTGTCCCACCTTCCCAGAGCAGAAACCATCTCTCTGCTGGGAAGAGAAGCTGAGATTTGTGGAAAACAGCACTGAGGGAAGTGCAAGAGGTTGCATGAGATAAACAAATATAATCTTGCTGGTTTTAAACAATTCCCAGTATCCAGATCCTCTCTGGGATGTTTTGCACTCTGCCTCACCCATGGCAGATCCCAAAAATAACAGTGAATATAGGCAGCCAGCAAAATGGAAGGTGTCTGTCTTTTCCTCAGTCATCTTGTTTGTCACTTCATGATGCCCTTCAGGCTATCAAGTGCCTATGAAGCCATGTAGCAAGACACAATACTTTGCAGTGCACATGACAGCACAGATCACATTGCATCCAATGTAATGTCTAAGGCAATTCCCCACTTTCTCTAGCTGATCTGCACTCAACAATGAGGATGTTTCCATTATGCAAGTAGAAAACAACCACAGGAAAAAGGCTGCACGTCTTTTCTGAGATAAGTCACTGGGATCAATTTTAGTGAGCAGATGTCTTACAAAAGGAGAGCAACTGATCACCTGTGGCACTGTTTTAAGACATGCAGAAAAACAACACCACTAAGCAAGAGTCAATAGGAAAAAATGAAGAAGAAGGGGGGAAAAATACAAGAGGCAACACATTCAGAAGAATGAATAAGGGAAGATGGCACGTGGGATGTTCATCCTTCCATTTCCTAAAAGCAGATTAGTCCAACTATTACCTTTTCTGTCTGCCCCCCTGGAAAGAGCAGCCAGAACTGAAAAAGATTTAGAAGTAACTGAACATGGTCTCTGTACCAGGGCTTCAGGATTTTTTCACATACCAAGACCAAATAATTTGAAGGTACAGTATTATAGAGAGAAAGGAATTTGGCAAACATGATCACTTATATAATAATTAATATTACTCAGACTCAGAAATCAATGTTCTCTTTTCCTTCATTTTTCCCATTTGTGACAGAGTTTAACTGGCATGTAAATTAATCTAATGGAAAACAAACTGAATGGCTACTGTTGACCTTCCTGATTAATTAGATATCTCAGCCAATTAGATATATTACAACTTCACTATTTACTTCTTTACTTCTATCAAACAGCCTCCTCTCCTGAAGGTATAGTTCTGGTAGTTGCCACTAAGTGTCACTGTTCACATAGCCTCAAAACCCGTATTATCATGCAAACAAAATTGGGCTTGGGGAAGACCATCTATAGTTGGGTGGGTTTAGGTGTAGAAGCTTCATGGGTGACATTCTCATGTCATCAGAGTCATCTACTGACAGTGCCCCAAGCCAGGCCTGTTCCTGTCCTAGTCTGGAGGCTGTGACACAGCACTGAGAAAGGATCACAGCTGTTGGAGGAAAGTACAAAGAGTAGATACCAAGTGGTGAGCAAGAAGGTTAACATACAACACAAGAAACTTGAGGTGAGACACCTCAAGTTCGGTAAAGAGCAGCTCCTCACACCCCCTCGGTGGTAGCCAACTGCAAGAACACTTCCAGCCTGTTTCAGAGGAAAGGCAATCTCAGGTTAGCTGAAAACACCAGCCATCACCATCCTGCTAAATAGCAGGCCCCAGCTGAGCACTACTTTGGGTGAAGAACCCAGCAGTTTGTTGAGACAAATAGGCTAAGCTTTTCTTGGGAATGCAGTTCATATACATTAGACAAATCTGCTCTGGAAGTTCAGTTAATTCCTAGAAACCAGATTTAACCTATAGAAAAATTACATTAATATTGTTTGACGATCTAATTTCAGAACTGGTAGTATGTGTGAACAAAAATCAGATTTACAAAGCAACAAAATCAGATACCACCATCAGTCAAGTTTCTGGGAAATATTCTCAGTCTTATTAGTCTCCCTTCTGTAGGACATGTGAAAGTGCATGGGCTACCTTCAAAATCCAAGATAGGAAGTTTTCCAAGCAGTAAGGTCCCAAGCGCCCAAGTAATCCTCCTTAGACTTATATGTGAGGGTAATGCTAATAAAGAACAGCCTGCTGTTAGCTTTCAAAGTTTACATGTGTTCATCAATAGAAATAAGTTAGGCAAAAAAATCATCTTTGCCTTTTGGAAATCTACTTCGAGTCACTTAATCTATGAAAAGTGTTTTCCTATCATCTAAAGCAAGTGATAGGCAGGGCACAACTTCAGCAGAGCTTAGAAAAATACTGGGAAGCAAAACTAGGAATTTGGATCACTTATAAGGGTAGAAAAGGTGAAGAGAAGACTGTGGGTGGTGTCATTGACTGTTCAATGACAGAAATGTGGCTGCATTTTATGATTACAGGACAGTTTGGCTGGAATTTTGAGACCTGGCTGCTTAGGATGAGCAAACAGCAACAGAATGTCAAAAAGGTTCAGGGAACTAAAAAGATTAGGAAGACTGGATGAAGGGAGCCCAAGTTTGTCCTGCTCCAAGGGTCTGCCCAATGACTGACCTGGGGCACTCATGCTCTCCAAACTGAAGTAGCACTGACCTAACTATGAATGTATAATGGAAAGATTTCTCATCTATTACCCCAGTAATGGACTGATCACTGTGTAAAGAACAGTTCTTGGTTCTTTTAACCTTTTTCTGTTGTATTTCTTCCTTCATCATTTTATGCAGGTCTCCCTCAGCTTGAGCTCCCTCTTCATCATGTAAGGTGCTCCCCTACACAGCTCAGAGTTTGGGATTATGGCAGGTGGCAAGGTGTGAGGGCTTTCATTGTTACAGGACAGGAGCTCTGCTACTAGACTGCAGCTGCCAAGGATTTTGGTATAACATAGGGTGATTTGATGCTTTCAGTTTTATACTAATGAGGCAAAAAATTCATATTAAAAAAAACCCCAAAAAACAGAACCCTCAAAAATGAACAAAAAAAAAAAACCAAACCCCAAAACAAAACATAAATTTCTCCCTCACCTTTACTGCCCCTCCAGTGAGATATGATAAGAAAAGAAACCTAGATAACTAGAAAAGCAAACATTTAGCAAATGCTTAGCAAATAGATATGATTTCATTAAATGTACCAAAGAACATGATGAGTAAAACATGTAGTCACTTCCAGACTGCTCTCTTATCTGAGCAAGAGTTTAAAAGTTATACAGTTTTGTGTTCAGGCAAATTACAGGAGGAACATTCTCCAATACAATCCTGTAGTGTGTGGGAAGACATTTTAGCTTGTGCAAGCTAATCAATCCCTCCTGTTAGCAGATTGAGCTGTCATTTAGTAGGTCAGAGAAACACTGAAATGCTATTCTGTAGTCAGAGGAGACATCTCTGAAACAGATTTTAAAATTTCTCAGGCCATTTTCTTCTGCTCTGTCAGCAGGCAACTCTGATTTACAGACATGTCAGACCTGAACCAACCATTTCTACTGAGAAGAAAATTACTAGAGAAAAAGATGAAAACATGTAACAAGTGATTTGGGTATTTTCTCATACAGGTGAAGAATAAAACAAGTTCAACTGCAAATGTTGGAACTAAGCATGAGGACAGATAATGGTTCAATAAGCTTTGTTTCTAAACCTTGGCTCTATTTCATCTCCTCAGACACAAACGGAAAAGCAGAAGTCATGGCTTTCCATCAACACACACAAAGCTGGAAGTGTGTTGCCTCTGCCATTTGTCCTGACAAATAGATGCATCTTTCTTCAGCATTGCATCAGTAACCTTTACTCTATTATTACCATTGGGATTGACAGAAATATTGACACTGCACTACAAAAAGAATGAACAGCAAAATGAAGCCCACTACAGCATACAGGACTTACTTGGGATTATTGCTGTTTTTGGGGAAAAAATTAGAGATTTGGATATTTGCTGCTCACAAAGACTGTACATTCTGATGTTTTTTTCCCACAATTTCCAAATAGCCATACCAAATTTTTCATCAGGGATTTGGATTACTGTAAATTTACTGTCAGCAGTACTATGGTACCACTGACACAGCAGTGAGTACAGCATCAGATGCCACAGCAGAAGGCAATCACAACAATTTACAGACAACTCTGTGTTCACTTCTACTGGCACATCAGACATTTTAAGCAGAGGGAGCCATCCTGCAAACACACAGGAATGTGGCCCCAGAGGAGAGTTCAGTCCAGCAGCTATTGTTATTCATCTTGGAAAGGTCAAGATCCCATTTGTTACATACTCAGAGACACCCCTTCAGACACACAGACACATCTTCCTCACTAACTTAATATTTAGACAAGCGTTAGAGTTGCAAGAAAAAATTTTGGTTCCAATTATTCACTTCTTATGGTGGCTGGCAACTTTTGTCACATCATACACCAACTAACAAGCCCATCATTTTGATTAAAGCAGTAATTATCCGTATCTTGAGCCTACTAGGGGATTATTTTTATTCTGTCCAGTGTTGGCTGAACTTTCTAGATATGCACTCATTATGATTTTTCACCTCTAACTTTAAATCTGTCTTTTTTTCTCTCTCTCTCTCTCATTTACCTGTTAGGTTTGTTCTTTTCCTTATCTTTGAATTTAAACCTGACCTTTCCTATTCTGTCACAATGTTAGATGAGTTCTTTGTCTTCATCTTATTGGATTTTCTTTCTAGAGCTTTTGACATTTTGCAGTTCATGGTTTCCTTCAACAAATGAATGCCTTGAATGCCTTGAGTGATGAATATTAGCATAATTAATATTGGTAATGGCAGCTTTATAGTTTGGGATTTTTGTTTTGTTGATTTCTTTTTAGTTTGAGTAAAGACTAGTTAAGGTGAAAAGAATGTTCTTCATTAAGGCCACAGGCACTTTGTTTTCCCCACTTGGTTTTAACCAATTTCAGACTCAGAAAAAAGTCCAACAGTTAGGACAAAAAACCAGATAATTCCAAAGTAAAGGATGATGGAACATGCTACTTGAAAAATTAAACAAAATAATAAATGTTAACTCAGCAGAGGAAAAAAAAAATCTCAAAATCCCCCCAGAAATGCAAAAATTTGTATACTTTATATGAATTTGATCTTGCAAACCACAATACAATACAGAGTTATCCCAGCTGTTAGCAAATCAGCTGGGTTTACAGGCATACCAGCTAGATTTGCTAAATCTAGATTGCTTCACTCAAAACAGTGATTCACAGTCATATTTCTCATTCTTTATTTTTAGTAATGTCAATACCAAAACCTTGCACTGATTCAGAACAGCTTGCTGGAGCCACTGGGCTGTCCAGACTGTCTAGAACTGAGATCGTCTTCCTAAACTCTGCTGAGATACTGGTTCCATTTAAGGTTGCTGCAGTTTGAAATTTCTTGGGCCATTTGTTGTTTGGGTTTTTTTCGTACAAATGAACACACTTGTAGAGCTTTAGGTTTGGGGGGTTTAAGTGCAACTATAAGTTGTACTTTAAGTTTTGTCTAGTGACAAAGATGAACAACAATGAAACATAAAAAGCCATCGCTCCTCTACTACAGAGAAAATGATGAAAGGAATGAAAAAGGAATATGCCAAAGTTCACCATACCACAAGAACTTTGAAAATTGGTGAAAATTTCTAACACATTTCCTAAGCAGCTGAAATTCAACATTTCACAGTGAATTTGGAAAAAGCTTTTTGGGAACAGGAATATTTTGCTTACTATGGAATACTGGTAAACATGTTATACCAAAGGAAATCAGTGACAGCAGTTGTCAGGGAAAGCAGGGAAAAAGTCTGGAGGTAAAATTAAATAGAAGCGTATAACAGTATGGAAATTAGAGGGGGAAATGTGGTCACTACTCCCTGGATGACACGGTTAAATGAATGTCTGACTTTCCACACACAGTACAATCTAAGGGGACTCAATGGAGGTTCGTGAAGCAGAGTGGAGACACCTTGGCCAGGCTCTGTTAAAATCCTTGCAGAGGAGGGAGCCTGGTGACACCTTTTAGCTGATCTGAATGATTTCTGATGTAGAATGTACTTCTTTGAAATCAGAAAATCAGGTGTTCAAGTCATTATCAGCCTTTAAGAGGGATAGATGAGAAACATGGGAATATGAGTTGATAAACTTATGACTGAAAATTATCATCTTAAAATTGGGAAAAAGCATCTTAAAACTGAGGTAGACCACCTTAAAGCTCTGCTCACTGCAGCTGAGCACAGACAAAACTGTTGCTGAAGAAACAACCTCCTATTTCAGATAGGTGGCTCTGCAATTCAGTACTTTATACAGACCTTGAGGCTTAGGATGGGGATATTTGGTATGATAGTGATGATGATGAGCCCTCAGAGAACCCTGACTCTTAATCTGATGAGGGTAACAATGAGATCCTTACTACTGTGCACTCTATTCCCTAGTCTCTGACAGAGTTGGCAAAATTGCAGGAGAATTTATTAAAGGAAACCAGAAAACTCTGAAGTTGAAATTATGTTTATACAGACTTCTGATTCCCTTGGCAATAATGAAAATATAGAGGGGTGATCCCTATGATTACAAACCAGGGGGAGATGATTCTTTATCTCCTTCAAATTCCTATGTGCATAAAGCCAGGTGTCCCACAAAACCTCAGGATGGACAGGGGGAGCCTACCTGAAAAACAACTCAATTTAATCCAATTCAAGTGGCTGATTCCCAAAGGCATTATGGCCATAAGCCAGGCAAGACTGAAAAACAGCAAGTGTATACATAATATCCCATGCATTTGGATTCCAGTGGGTTCTTGTCAACAGTTAATAACATTTCTAATGGATGGGGGAGCTCAACCTTTGATACTAAGGTAGTGAGATGACAAGACTCCCATGCATTTGGATTCCAGTGGGTTCTTGTCAACAGTTAATAACATTTCTAATGGATGGGGGAGCTCAACCTTTGATACTAAGGTAGTGAGATGACAAGACTGGGATGGCAAAAAGTTAAAATCACTGGAGTAAACAGAGCAAGTGTTATCTGCTGCTAATGTTAATTTATGGCTCTTGGGTGAGAAGCAGATGTTGGCTACTCATTGCAATCAAAGATCACGAACACAAATCAATCACAAAGGATTTGAGAAAATCTCTTTTATGTGACAGTGGTACACTATGTGCTGTTGAAACAGCTAAGTCAAGTTTATTCTGCATCAAGCTATCTAAAGTAACATTATTAGTTCTAAATCAGTCAGGTTATTAGGAGAAAGCTTTTAATATTCTAATATGTAAATCTTTATGTTTATTTTTATGAGTTCTTTTCAGAGAAAGACATTTTAAAAATCTCTTTGTCCACTCACACACATGCACAAACACACACACTCCTTTTCTTCTGCCTGCTTTGTATCAGCTTTGAGAGATTAGAGAAACATGATGTGAAAAATATTCAGAAGTCATACCCAAACCAATGAGCTTCAAGCCTAAGGCTCAGGTGGCCCCAAAACAATCTCTGGTTAGAAGACTAAGAGATCAGATGTTCTGAAATAAGCTTGCCCCAGTGATCAGACTTCAGTTCTAATCACTGCTTTCATAGCAGTGAATGAACATTCCAGTCCTGTTCTCTTGGGAATTGCCTTTTGCAGGATATGCATTTTTTACCCCACAACATTTTGCAACATAAATGCTAGAAGCCTCTCACAATGAACAAAAAACATAGGCTCAGGAGTCTCACATTCAAAATCCGTCAGTGCTTTGCATGCAGAACTATTTGAAACATCTTTTTTAGCCCACAGTGATTTATACTTTGAAAATTATTTTTCTTAACTAACAGAAATGCAATGTACTGTATTCCTGATTATTGTGAGAGATTGTTTTGGGAAAACTATGTAACACATCTTCAGCATGGAAGTCCAGCCGCAGAACAGGACAAGATCTTGCAGCAGGAGGGTAACAACGAAATGAAAGAGAAAAGCATCAGCTACCTGAAGAGGAATTTCAGCTGCTCTTGCTATAACATCATTTCTAGATACCTAAAAAAACCTTGATTGAAGTTATGCAGTCTTGACTAAACATGAGAGGTAGCTACATTTCTGGATGACAACAGGTCTAAGTCTGGAATTATCCATGGATACCTCCCACATGCCATGTTATCAGTATTTTGTGTGAGAGCTTCCTAAGCCATCTGAGAAAATGGCTTTTAGTTGGCAATGGCTACATCTGATTTGCTGCTGGCAAAAAAGATAACGAGTTTGGTTTTGGCAGAGAGATTACTGCAATGCTCCTGATGAAGACATGAAAAGGTATACTTGGTAAAAGTATAAAAGAAGTTCCTGATCTGACTCAGACTATTTACGGATCCCTATTCCCTGTGCCAATCTGGGATGCCAAAAATGGAAGAGGGCACTTATTTTTTAAATTGAGCCTGAGCTGATCATACAAATTAACTAGTGAATTATTACATAACAGATAAAGTAATATCCAGGGTGAGTTAATTCCAGGAGAATGTCATATACTAATGGATCTTATATTCCTCAACTATCCAGAGCTCTTCTTTGCTGACCAATGAGACTATTTGCTTGCCAACTGGACCGTAGGGAATTCCTAAATATCATGGCAGATCATGTACTCATGAGGCTCCTGAGCAATCTCTGCCTTACGTTATGATGCATGCTTCACTAAAGCACAGCACAAAATCAAAATAAGTGAGCAAACCCCACCTAAGGTGAATGCATGAGAGGTTGTTACAGTGCCCTCTGCCATCTGGTCCCTAGCAGTCCACACTGGCCATACTGTTGTTGCACAACAAGATGCACATCATGGCTTCACAGCTCCCAATTTCCTTGGAAGGAAATCTAGCTGTATGCCAGGTTGACAGCTATGGTCAACTTCTGTACGTCTCCCAATTGACTTGATAAGAGAAGGACTCTACTGCAGAGTATACCTCCCTCACAACATAGGTAGAAATTGTCTTCTAAATGCCATGCACCACTAATAAAATATCCTATTTTAACATACAAATCAGTGGGGGAGAAAAGGTATGCCTAAGACTTCTTGGTACGAGTGCTGCTCTTCTGTTGTGTACTTCTTGGGAGATGAAATACAGGAATTACTCAGGAGTTGTGTCTTTTCAGAAGAGGAGGTTTTCTAAGTAAATGCTGAGTCTGCTCTTTAATGATTTAAAGGCTGCCTTTCCTTTGGATGGTGTGTCACTGACCCTGTGCCCAAAACACAGAGGAAGTATCTGCTTAGAAAACCAAAGGAAACCTCAACAGTATATAAGTTAATGTTATTCACCAGAATGACTGCCCCCCAAAGAGCAGCTGAAGATTCAAGGACAAACTTAAACAAAATAACAAGGCAGGTTTGTTCAGTCCCATTGATCCAAAAGACAGCACTCACTAAACCTTAAAATCTATTTTGTGTCTCCTGCAGAAAGTCTGCTGTGAAAGAAATGGAGTTTTATAATAACTATTTGGAGCCTTAGGGGTTCAGAGCATCCTCTCATTCACATTACTGCTGCCTTACTACCCAAATGCATTTTCATGTGTACCCTAATCAGTTCATTTACTGTTTGAATGCTATTTTTGATGCCAGAAAGAAATATCTAAGTAGAACACTGTAAAAAGTTCTCTTTTCATTGGGAATGATGAAAATCCTTCCACATAGATTTCAGACTCTATTATAAACTGCATCTGATAATGTGAAAGCTCCATCTCCTAGCAGTACATTAGGAAAATTAGTTTTAAGCTCTACTTGCTCATAGGATTTAATATGAGGTTTTATTTTTTAAATCTGATATGTCAAAAGAGAGATGACAGGTAGTGCAAGGGACAAAGAAATTTCCTGCAGAAGGGAATTGAAAGGAACAATATCTGGAACTTAAAAGAAGGGGAGAAATGTGTGAATATTTCAAGAATAGCAGGAAAACATTATTATAAGCATGGGGAACATGAAAGGGAATTGGACAGATGTCAGGTGGGAAAGAGGGAAAATTCCTCTGATCAAGGCATTTGCTCATGGGTGCAACAGAAAGAAAGCCAAATGCTTAAACATCGTGGTGGAATTTAGTAGTCACTTTAAAAAAATATTTTATATGAGTTCTGTGTGATAAAGTTTAATTTAGATACCAATTTATGGTATCTAAAGGCTTTGGATTAGATATAAATGTTTTCATTTGAGATGTATTTGGTTCACTTTGTTGAAAAGAGTTTAATTCCTCACTGATGTCCTGGCTATTACTTGAAGTCCTTAGTGGCTCCATTCATGGGTGTTATGCACTAAAGCACCTCCCCTATGAGGAAAGGCTGAGAAATATGGGGCTGTTCAGCCTGGAGAAGAGAAGGTTGCACGGAAACCCCACAGCAACCTTCCAGTACAGTGAGGGTATTTTTGTCAGGAACTGTAGTGATAGGATCAGGAGTAAAATGGGTTCAAACTAAAAGAGTAGAAATGTAGGTTGGATTTATGGAATAAATTCTTTACTGTGAGAGTGGTGAGGCACCAGAACACATTGTCCAGGGAAGTTATTGATGCCCCATCTGTGGAAGTGTTCAAGGCCAGGTTGGATGGGGCTTTGAGCAACCTGGTTCCAGCCACAGCAGGAGGCATTGGAACTAGATAATCTTTAAGATCCCATCAAACCCAAACTGTTCTATGATTCTGCAATTCTATGCCCAATAATTTGCAAATTACTGCAATTCTTACCCTATTCTCTGTACGAAAAAAAAAGTGAAGTGACATCTCTAGCTTTCTTACAAAGCAATACAGGCTCCCTTAACTTCATCTGGAATGGCATTCTTTCATCACTAACTTAAAATACATCCCTGTTGTGCTAATTATGATCCAATGTTTTCTAATCCTTTCCTTCATAGATCAGAAGACACCAGTAGTGAACAGTTTCCCAGCCCCACACAGGTGTACAGGACATTACACATCTGTGCGTGCAGTGATGCAAACTGCAACATAATGGTTGAACACTCGCTCTGCTCAATTTAACACAAAAAAGTGTTTGTTTTTTTTTTTTTAAGTAGAAACAGTTGCAGGATGCATAGCATCTACACTAAAGGAAACAATATGCACAGTCGAAATTTAATTTGATGTCTGTGTCATCCTCTGAGAACCTTCTGTTGGATTTCATGTGTTATTTCATGTTTTATTCTGTTGTTATTTCATGTGTTGGGGTAGGAGGCTGGAAAGAAGACATGACATTCACCTCCTGCTTCTAATACACAAGGTAATGGAAAGTAACATAAATGTAGACACAGCAATGCATAAAATATTTTCAGTGGGTAGACTGCTGGACTTTGCATAAGGATGGGTGTGTGTACTAGTTATAAAGACGTTGATCATACCAATAGACTGAAATACAGTACAGTTTGAATGCAAAACTACCGCTAGCCTAAGGTAAACACACTGTTTACCTCTGTAGTCACTGGAGTTCATCCTACCAAGCAGCTGTGGATCTATACATGTTAGCAATGCAATTCAACATTAGTGGAAAGACATCACTGAGCTTCAAGATCTTAAAGGGTGACTTAGTTGGACTGGACAGTTGAAGGACTTTGATGCAGAGGCAGCTCTGAACTTCTGGAAGACAAAGAGCACATTGTTGGTTCTTGACTGAGATTGAGGTTAGGTGGTAATCAAGTGACTTAGACTAATAAAATATGTGGGGAGGTTGATCAGCAACATTTTATTTTATGTCTAAAAATGGAAGTTGTTCCTGCTGTAACAAGTCTGTCAAGACAGCTTTTCATTGTTCTAGGGTGCAGCATCTCTGAAAAGGAGAGAGGAGGCTTCAGCTATCCTGCCTCATCTATGGCAGAGCGAAAGTTGGCAGAAATAAAAGACACCTGTCTGTCCTGTATATTCAGTCCAAAAAGACTTAAAACAGCATTTTTCTTGGGTAGGGATAGTAACACAAAAAGCAGTCAGGCAAAACCAATAATTTCAACAAAATTTCCAATTCATGGAAACCCAAATTATACATGTTCAGAGAGTCAGACAGTAGTGGAAACTGCTGAAGAACAGATAAAAAATTAAATATCATGCTTTCAAAAGCATAGAGGTTACAAGATCTGGTACAATTTTTGAGCATGTAGTTTAATCTCTAAATGTATGAGTTAAGTTAAATAGCAAGAACTGAATCCACCACTTGAGGTACTATTCCACTAACTAAAGGACTACATCTATTATATAAATAAAAGCAGTGATATCTCCTTGCAAATATCCCAGCAGTTATGAGATGTCTTGGATAACTCATTGTATACCTGCAGCCCCAGGCAGTCACAAGATTGCATTCAAGCAGGGCCTGGTTGCAACAGGACAAGGGTTGATTTAGATACGAATAAGGAAGAAGATTTTTACCACAAAGGTGCTGAAACACTGGAACAGGTTTCCCAGAGAGATCATGGATGCCCCATCCCTGGAAACATTTAAGATCAGATTGAAGGGGTCTCTGAGCAACCTGGTCTTGTTAAAAATGCCCCTGATCACTGCAAATGGGTTGGACTAGATGACATTTAAAGGTCCCTTCCAGTCCAAACTATTCTGTAATTCTATGATTTAAGAATTGTCCACAATCATCAGACTGGAATGAGTGTTTAATAAATTCTTTTATTGTTCAACTGAAAATGCTTCTGTGTCAACAATCTTGCCCCCCAGAGAAGGTTCTGAACCACAGTACCAGCATGACTTACAGGAGAAAAACATTTCACAGATTTTAAGATTGAGCTTTTCTAGCTTATAAAGTAGATTAGGCCACATGGCTGGATACTAGGAGATGCTTCTACTTCTAATTTAATCAAGACACCACAGATATAAGTAAGAAAGAAAAAAAATTATGCTTTAAATAAGCAGAGTTCACCAACACTACTAGTAATGCTAACTTTGAATGAGTTTTATTTTTTCAGTCAGAACCAGCCCCGATTCTAAAATGTAACAGAAATTCAACTTAAAGAAATCAATTTTGAAAAAGCACCTTGGAGAGAGCTTTCACAAGTCATCTTTTAAGTCAGTACAGATTGTAACTTGGTATAAAGATTTCATCTCTTATGGTTAAATAACCTGCAGCTGAGAAGAATGATTTTAATGTGCTTTTCATTTTCAGGATACACCCACCCATATTTGTAAATTTAATTATGTTGTTCAAAAGTAGACACTTTTCACTTTTCATTTCTATGTGCATGAAAGACATTTCTATGCAGCTTTTTCCTTTTTTCCCACAGCTATAGCTGAAGAGCAAGCCAAAATGGCAACCAAGACCCCATCACAAAAGATATATTCTATTTTATATGGTGTTATAATTAACAAGAAATATTTGGATGTAGAGAATGCAAGTATATGAGAGAATATTCACATGATGCATATGAATTATCAATCACACTCTTCACAGATGGGATATTTCAGTTTTCAAAGAATAAAAAATAATCCTCTGTTTTAAATAGTTTATGTTCACTGAAGCTGTATAGGAAAATTCATAGAATGATGAAAAGAACTGCATAATAATTAGGTACACTATAACCCAAATTACACATTATCTAGACTGAGGAGAGCCTTAGGGATCTGAAGGCTGAATGGGAAGAAAGACTCCCACTTAGAAGTAAGGCAATAATGGAATACTAAAAAGATCATCCTCAGCACTCTTCAGGATGACACAGAAGAGATTTTACAAGAAGCCATGGCAGCATCCCCACCATCCACACTGCCTGTGGGCCAGATCTTCCAGGTGGGATGACAAACCAGCTGCTCTATCACCATACAGTCATCACTCCAGTCCCACCCTGGCTGCATCCAGCCCTTGAGAAAGCACAGAAGTGCTGCTCAGCCATTTACAACCAGCAGTCAGTTTCCCAGGAGGGCTCAGATGCATACAAAAGATCAGGGAAAGCATTAAGTGTCTGTGAAGGTTTATGCAAAAATTCACATCAGTATTCAAGAAAAATTATTCATATTGCTAACTTAGAAGTTCTTATTATGTTTAGGAGTCATCCAGATAAAAAACAAACTAAAACTATATGGCTTAGCTGAGCAATCCCAGTGTGAATTACAAATCAAGAACAGTGTCATAAAGTTTGAGAGTAGTCTGCAGGGTGAAAAGGCTCATGTAAATGCCTATACTGAAAAATTCAACATAATCAACAACTTCATTAAGAAAATAGTGCCTAAATGTAGGCTACTCAGACACAGAAAATAAAATTGGATTCAGTACTTTGTTTCTGGTAAATAGCTGGTCTTCTGCTGTTCTGCTAGTGTGAGGTAGAACTGCAGCATTGCCCAGAGCTGCTACAGCTATTTAGCTACATAAGCAGACAGAAAAATGGAACAGTATTAGTATGACTACAGCTAGTAGGAGTTAAGGATGCATTTCTTCACCTCCATTAAACTCTTTTGGGGTCACATTTGAATAACTGTGGTCCTCTTGGGGCTCCCCACTGAAGGAAAGTTACTGGAACACTGGAGAAAATCCAGCAGAAGACCCCAAGACGTTCAGATGCAGTAGCACATGAGATAAAGGGAGAGGCTGAGATAGCTGTGTCTCTTCACCCTTAAGACAAGGCTCAAGCCAAGATTTTAACTATTGCCAGATAAGAAGGCAGAACCAGATTCATCCTGATGCTGCACAGCAAGAGGATAAGAGGCAAAGGACTGAAACTGGAACATGGACAATTATGAATTATGATTAGAGAAAAAGGAAAGGGAAAAAAAAAAGGAAAAAAAGAACTTTAAATGTGGTCAAATACTGGGAAAGAGGCCACAGAGGTCGTAGATTTACAGTCTGTGGAAGTGTTGAAGACCTGATGGACATGGCCCTGAGCAACTTGATCTGACCTACCTTTGAGCAGAGGGATGGACTTAATGATTGCTGGAGCTCCCTTCCAACCTAAATTACTCCATGGTTCTATGACCTTAAATACACACATATATAGAATAAAAAGCTAAACACTAACATAGAGAACTTACTTACTCAAAAGATGAAATAATGAATCTGTTGTTGAGGAGCAGAAGACTGGGCATTACTATTTGAAGTTATTCAGTGTGCCAAGCATGTAAAGACAGGTGACATTTAAGACTTTATGATACACACTAAAAACCATGAAAACGAGTCAGAATTAGCAAGGCCTTTCAAAGGAGAAGAGCACAGGCTTTCCAAGTACAGCATTTTAAATGACTTGTTGCTTGTGGGCCTAAATTGTCCTCCAAAGACAATCAAGAAGGGTTTTGATGGTATTTGAGAAATCTGCACTATAAATATGTAATTCATCTCAGCTTGCTCTATATACTGGACCCCCACAGATGACGACAAAGCCACTTCAAATCACACAAAAAAGTTTGAGAGTAGGTAATATTTTGTTCTGACTTATGTCAGCTAGACAGAAATTTATATGGGTAGCAATTTAGTTTTTATTCACAAAATGAAAAGCATAAGAGAAAACTCTCAAGTTCCTAATATGTACATCATTTTATTCCAAAAACTTTCTGGGACAGTGAACCGATTGCATTAATATGCAAAAATCAGACAGCTATAACTATCCATTTGAAAACTAAGTTTAATATTGACTGTCTTAGTGAGTGAAAGTAAATAGTAAATCCCTATTTATTCATCCTGTAAAATAATATTTTATTTCATCTTTTGTAATGTGAAGGAAATGAAAATACTTAAATAACATAGGAAGGAAAGGAAATTACTAAATTATAGTTTTGTTATAAGTAACAATAAAGCCATTACGTGCTGTTCAGAAAAGTAAAAAAATATATTTTTAAAGGTTATTCCAAATGTCGTAGAATTAAAGCATAATTAAAATCAATGTAAGACCAGAAAAGGAAGGTAAAAGAAGATGTATGCCCCCCCATCCCTGAAAACAATACTGGTGAACTGGTAACAACAGAGAAGAAAGATGAGATCAAAAAAGGTTTTGCCTTGGTCTTCAATGAAAATTCTCTTCCCACCTCTTGAGTGGATGGACAGCCAGACAGAGGCTGGGGGAGCAAAGTGTCTCTCACTGTAAGTATAAACCAGATTTACCACCACTGGAAGAACCTGAGTGTGCAGGAAACATAATACTATGGACTGTGGAGGACCAGGCACAAGCATGTTTTTGTCTCAGACATTGTGACTGCTGTGACAGAAAAGTTGTGGTTGGAAGAGAGGGTCCTGCTGAGTGGGGCAGTGCTGTTCTGAGCCAACTTCTGGTTCCACCTGGAGATCTGTGCTCAGCATGTCCAGGTTGAGTCCCACCCTCCCACTCACCTCCTGGAGGTTTCAAAAGGGGCTGGCTGTGCGTGTGCCAAAACATCTACTTTGCATAAGAAGTGTGCACCAGGTTAACTATGGAAGGAAGTGGATCAGCAACCCTCCCCTGTCTTCTATTTTTCGTCTCTTTCTCTTTCTTTGTCAGATCCATCACAGGATCTAAGGACTGATGATATTATTTGTTCTCTTTCTTTTTTTCCTCTTTATTTCTCTTCTCCCTTGCTTTGTCTGGGCAAAGTGCAGCTGTCATACTCTATTCCATACTCCATCCTGAAGGACAGGATGTCATCCAGAGGGACCTGAACAAGCTGAAGGAGTGGGCCTCTGGGAAAGTCGAGATTTAAAAACTCCAAGTGCAGGGTCCTACACTTAGGGCAACCACCAATATCAACACAGGCTGGGGGATGAACAGATCAAGAGCAGCTGTGCTGAGAAGGACTTGGGGGACACTGGTGGATGAGAGGCTGGACATGACCCAGCAATGAGCACTCACAGCTCAGAGAGCCAAACGTGTCCTGGGCTGCATCCAAAGCAGTGTGGGCAGAGCCAGGGAGGGGATTCTGCCCCTCTATTCTGCTCTGGTGACACCCCACCAGGGGTGCTGTGTCCAGTTCTGGGGTCCCCAGCACAGGAAGGACACTGGACTGTTGGAGCAAGTCCAGATGAGAGGCACCAAAGTGATCAGAGGATGGAGCACCTCTGCTATGAGGAAAGGCTGAGAGAATTAGAATTTCTCAGACTGGAAAAGAGAAGGCTTCAGGGTGACCTAATTGTGGCCTTCAGTACCTGAAAAGAGCCCACAAGAAAGATGGAGAGAGACAATTTACAACAGCATCTAGTGACAGTACAAGGGGGATTGGCTTCAAACTGAAAGAGAGTAAGTTTAGATCAAATGAGGAAGATCAATATTAGGAAGAAATTCTTTAATGTGAGGGTGGTGGAACAGGTTTGTTGATGACCCATCAGTGGAAGGGTACAAAGCTAGATTGGATAGATCTCTGATCAGCCTGGTATAGTTGAATATGTCCCTGCCAACGGCATGTGAGTTGGAACTACAGTATCTTTAAATTCCTTTCCAACGCAAACCATTCTATGACACACAGACAAACAATATTTTCCTGCTTTTTCTTTAATGATTATTTTTTTCTGCTACAAAACAAAATAAATTTCCCAAATAGCTGCTGTTGAACTGGAAATAGTTTTGCAATCTTTATTATCAAGGGATTAATATTTATGGGAAAATATTTCGTATTTTGAGGGATAGTCTCCTGGGCTATCACTGTGCTTTTAGCACTGCAGATGTCTCTGAGCGTTTCCTCACAGCCAGTTGCTGTAAAAATAAGTATATACAGATGGAAGTACAGCAAAATGATGCAAAGTTACCGTACCCCAGGCACTAATATTTTATGCACTTTTTAATGTTACATTTAAAAATTTTATGAGGATCTACTCTGCAAACCAACTCCATCTCTGTTCCTGGGGGTTAAAGTGTGGCTTTATATACCACAAGTATTTCAGGTGAGATGGTTTGAGAACATAGCAATGAAGGGAAGAAATCTGTTTTCTGATTCCCAGTGGTAGGGTGGATCATGTAAGCTGGAATTAGTAGGTTCTGCATTAATTCCTTAAATTAAGTGCTGGAAGAATCACTGTGATACCTGAGGCCAGCTGGATGATCTAAAGATCCTTCTCTCCTTTTAATCTATAAATGTGAACATGGCTATTTGATTGAGTGTCCAATCAAGACAACAAGTACAACACATGCAGTAACCACAATACAAAAGTAGATCAGGGAGCCAACAGCAGCTTCCAAATATTAGTTTAAAAATGAGAACAGGCTAAAGAAAGGCTTTTAGCATAGCAAAAGACCACCTGTAAGTATTCTTCTTATGTAAGTCCCATATTTGCCATTAAGACTTTCCTTATTCACAGAACCTTTCCAAAGTCTGATCAAGAAGCTATTTACACCACATTTGCAATGTACAGAACTCACAGCAATGGTTTGCTGGTATCTCATAAATTGGAAGACAGAAGAGTGGCATGAAGCTGTGCTAGCCAGATTCCAGATCTTTACCAGTACCCAACCAATTCCTTCACCTTCACAGGACATTTTCTAAGCCATTGAGTGATATAGCTACAAAATGCAGAGCTGACAGCATGGGCAGAATGATTTTGAACATGCTTACCCAAACCTTAATTTAACCTTCATTAGCAATTATGAATTGGTTGATAGCTGTAATTCAGCAAAGTTTCTGATGGAACACAGTTTCAAAACATTAGCAGTAGGTGATTTACATTTAAAATTTATTGTACAATCAAATTGCTACTATTATATTAAAGGCACAGTGATTTATCATAACCCAATTAGCTGAAAAGCCTGATAATCTCTATTAGTGTCACTTCGATACACTAAGAAAGCTCAGATTCCTACTAAGATATTATTTCATTTATTAAAGGAATGCAGATCTTCTCTGAAAAATGCATGTAATGTCTGCTGACTTCTTAACTCTTTTCTAGGAACTTAGAAGATAAAAGCCATGTCCATGAGGAGCCTCATCTAACATCTCAGTCTTTTACATAATCTCGCATCCAAGCATGCAATGATCACAAGACTAACTGAGAATAAAGTCTGACTACTCATTTTAATACCCTGTCTAGTACTTGTAACAAATTGTCATCTGAAATACTACACATGTCTATGGCAATACATAGTCATGTACAACTATTTAAAATAAAAAATAGAAATATTCTGAAGTATTAACCCTTAAACTATGCTTATCAGCAGCATTCTGTTTGTGTACTCCAATATACAGCAGTAAGTACTTCCAAAGCCTAAAGTACCAACAGGTCACCATTTAAGCAAACATGACACAATCAGATAAAAGTCCACATTGCTAAAACTGGAAAGGACAATGAAGAATACATAATGAAGTGAAAATATCTACTCAGTGTTTAGCCTGCTGCAGTATGTCAGTTGATGCTGAAGCACTAATTTTCACGTGGAAATTATTTCCTTGGTGTCAATACCTACAGAGTGAATACCAATTTGAACATCTCAAATGGGGCACTAAGGCAAATTGAAGAGTAGGCCCAGAGGTAATAGAGCTAAGAATCTTAGAAAAAGAAACAAATAAAAAAAATGCATCATAAGCAACAGTATTTATGTGTGGCTTAAAAGTCACTGTAGAAATGTTTACAATGAGATACAATCCATTTTGTTAATTTGCAAAACATCCTGTATACATAAATAGGCTCAATTGCAATTCAAAATTAATTCAAAGTAAGAAGAGTTGATAATTTTATAATGCTACAAAGGTACATGCAATTTTTAACTAGATATTTAATAAAAGAAAGAGAAAAAAACTTGGTTAAGCAAGGCAGCAAAAGTTTTTGCTGGCATAGATGTTGCCATATCAAAGATTTGCTAACAAAAGGGAAGAAAAAATTTTAATTGAAGAGCTGGCATACAACTATGCTGAATGGCAGGCTCCACCATGTTACCATATCTGTGAAGCAATCACCTTGAATTGCTGAAGCCACCCAAATCATAGCTAGCCAATTTTTGGGGGAAAGAAAAAATGTCTCTTAGAATACAATCATCCACTTCCAGAAGAATGACTAATAATCTCCAAAGTAGGCATTCCCTTCACTCCCAACAACTTTTATGAAAGTAAGATGCAATTTATGACATTGTAATACAGAAAAAGCAACTTCATAATTTTCATGTAACAGTGACAAAATATATAATCCATAAGACTGTTGAGCATAAAGGTAAACTAAACAACAGGAGAGGCCCTGTTAAAAATTCCTTTGCAGTGCAGGGATATGTTTAGATAGAACTCAGGAGATCTCCTCCATCTCTGACAACGCTAAGCAGTTGGCTGATTTAGGTTCAGAGTGGAAAAAGCTTGCGCTCTTGAAAACCTTGAAGGGAGACCTTTAAAAGGCAATCTAGAAATTCCCCTCAGCAAAGAATTTTATCCTGGGACAATACCTTTGCTTACTCACCAGTGGCCCATAAGCTATTAGCTGCCCTCTGGAAATCTCTTTGAACAACTCCCTTCTTCCTGCTCTCAGTGATGAAGGCAGGTATTTGTGACTGCAGTTTAGAGCACATTTGCAGTCAAAGCAGCAGTTAATCACAGATGACAGCAAAAAGCCATGATCAGTGAGAAATCACACTGAGAACAGTTTAAAATTCCCTTCAGATAAACCTGTAGCACAAGCAGGACAAAATATTATCCCAGACAAATTAATGTCTCGAGAAGACACATTGCCAAGCATCCATGTACATCCATTGCCACGTACATCCAGCCCTTTGAAAGACATTTCCATGCATCAGATCCTACTGTGAGGTAATACCCCTTGAAAATATTGCACCAGAATGTCTGATTGGCCTCTGGTTCAGCCATATACTTTCCTACACAGGACAGGTAAATATCAAAATAGCACACGGTGTTTTGGTAAAGAGAATTCAAAATAGAGCATGCAAAGGTGGATGCTGCATAGATTACACCACAATTTACCATGCCAGACCTGTGATGCCACCTGACTTTACCAACTAGCTTGCTGTTCCTCTCCTCCAATGGCTGACAGTGGACCAGATGCTTGCAGAAATAATAATTTAAGTGGGTACCCTCCAGCTAAAGGAGGAGAACATGAAGAAAAGGCCACTTCTACTTCCTGAGAAGAGCCAAGTGACTAGAGAAAACTGAGGGGAGGGTGAGTTGGAAAGGACAAAGAAACCAAAGTTGTTGAAAGTTACATAAGAAAGAAAACGCTGAAATACCATCAGTGAGTGGAACATTTAAAGCAGAAGAAAGACTAAGAACAGAGAAGACTCTCTGAAATTTCTCAGGTACAATTTGTCTTATTCAACTTAGATATTTCCAAAGTCCACACGTCAACTACTCACCCTAGGCTACCCTTGGGAAAAACAGGTTCTTAAAACCATTTACACTCTAGAAGCATCTGGTTTTTTTCCTCCTTCGAACATTCAGGGAGTGAAGATTCCTTTTTCAGAACTTGACATCTACACTTGTGACCTTTGGGAAGGAATCAGACTCACAACTGGCTAGAATACATATAGTGTTATTAAAAAGAGGAAAAATACAGGATTAGACAAGGAACCACTTTGAATTTGGGCCCAGATTTATCCAAATGGTTTTATACTCTTAAAATTATTATGGGAAATTGATGTTGTTTTTTGGTTGGTTGGTTTTGGAGTGGTTTTTTTTTTTTTTTTTTGAGGAGGACATTTCATTTTCCCTGTCAGTATTTTCTTGGAGAGGTACAAATATGCTGCATAGTTTGAGACATGACATATGTCTCAATATCAAAATATGTCCTGAAAGTTCTGGATATTGAAGTCAATCAGGCATCCAGATTGTTGGGGTTGTTTTTAATAAACAACTAAAATAACCTCTAAGTTTTTCTTTCTCTTGATTCCAGACTGTGGTAATTGGCTTGGGCAATTCCACATTCCAAATAAGCCATTTCCCTTTGCTCTATTTTTTAACCTTTTCAGCTATTTACTCTTTTATCCTTTAGGGAATAGGGCAGCAAACTTCAGGGTAGCATTTTCTGCTATATTCAAGGTAACCTACATCATGGCAGTAGCCAATTGATTGTCAAGCATTTGATATACAGAGAAGGTTTTCTTTAAGGTCATTCTTTACTTACAGAGATTTAACCTTCTGCCAATTTAACAAGAGGAAAGTGGAACAACCTTTGCCTAATAAGATGGTCTACCCTTGCAGCATTTAACAGTGGTAAATATTTCCCTCTAGGGTCATATTTTTGTCAATATGTTGAGATCAGAATTTTATCTCAGCAAAAAAAAAAAGTTTTGTCCTTAAATAAATTTAAAAGGAGGTCATCTAGCCATCTGCTATGGGAAATGGACAAATATCACCCAGGAAAATTCAAGATATTATGGATGTCACAAGATATCTTTCCCCTCTTCTTCTAAAAAAATCTGTGGGGGAAAATGGAGAAAGGAAACAATGAGAAAGTAAAATTTGTCAGTAAGGAAAAGAGAGGGGGAAATATGCACAATCTACTTTGTTGCCAATACTGTTTCTAGACAAAAAAGAGTAAAGTTCTTACAGTATGAAAGTGATGCCAAAATTATTTTTGCTTTCATATTTCCTTCATATATTCGTAGTTCTGTAGACTATTGTTGTATAGTTATACAGTTCCTAGCTAAATCCAGTACTTTTCCTCCCCTGATAGGCAGAAAGACCAAATATATTCACCAGAGGCTCCAAGCCCTGGGGGTCCAAGGCTAAATTCTGTGGGAAGCAAGAACGAGCTACTCTCCCAAGACACTTTCCCATAAACAAAGTACAGCTAGTATCAAGAGGGGGGGCTCTGGAAAAGGAGCAGAATTACCTCACCACCTGTGCTGCTAATTGGGAATTCCTGTCAATTATGCTAATTTGCTAAATTTATAAAACTGTATTAGCTCTGTGCAGGGTGGGAATTTTTCCATATCTGCCTCTGGAGGCCTCCAGTTAAAGACCAGCTTTTATATTACCTCCTATACTAATAATATCTTGAAAGTCTGTTGTTTTATTTCTAGATCTTTAAGGCAGCAAAAAATCCAAAACCATAGCTAAAAGTTAGACTGAACCATTCCAATGGTTCATATAGTGCTTGAATCAGGTTCCTCTGTTTCTGTAAGATACAGCTGTTACATACTAGTAATACAATTAGTACTGAAATACAAATATTTGTTTCTTCTGGTTTTATCACTGTAACTAATAGTTCCCAATGTTATCTATCTCTTAGACAATGCACATGCATTGTTTTTCCAAATATTTTTGTACTATAACTCTGGTGTGCTCCGTAAATTCATGAACCTCTTTAAATTGGACAGCAAGTGCCCATAGTGCTGATAAATCTCTCAGCTCTGTTGTAGTTTACGGAGCAGATCCACTATATTTCCCCTAAAGAAAAGCTCTATTTGGTTTTGACATTCATGCTCTTTAAATGATGTCATTTTTGCATTGCAGCATTTCTGAGAGAAGCTATATATTTACATTTTAAGGACAGCTTTGCATTCTCTTACTATCAGTTTGTATCTTTGAGAAAGAATGTGTATCTTCTCTGCTCCTTCCAAATGTTGTTAGATTTGACATCATTCTGAGATTTTTTTCACTATTCTTTGAAAAAAAAAAAGACTGCAATGATTAAAAGAGCACCACATATTAACAATCACAGCTACAATGAAACTGTGTGCTGACTATAGTTCTATTTGTAGCACTTGAATATTACTAAAACATAAAGTCAGAAAAGGAAAAGTCATCTTCTATTCCTTCATATTTATTTGTATACTTCCTGGGATTTGTTCCCAGCTATTTTCTACCTAGATTTAGCTAAGAGTACAGTCAGTAGGAACTTATTTCATATTCCAAATAGAAGAACTGTGGCAGAAGCAGAGAATAATAGCATAAAATTTACATTCATAAGAGTAGGTAGAAGGGTTTATACAAGGCATGCTACAGAACTGAAGTAGCGTATGCTGTTCCATCCTCAACCAAAGAGTAACCTCAGAGCCCAGTCGACTTATTTCTGACACAGAATTTGTGTAGAGGTGTGAAAGCTAAGTAGCTTTACCTTGCTGACTAACCAGCAAGACAGAAATATTTTGTTGCTCTTACTTTTCTTGAGTTTATTTGAACAGACTGCGCCTAAAAATCTGCCTGCAGCTGACACTTGTTGGAACCAAACTTAAATGAAATTACTACTATAGAAAATATAATGAAATTATGTAAAAGGCAAACCAGTGAAGATTTTTATGTTAATGAAGCATTTGAAACAAATACTCTTCTCTGGCACCTGTAACATAATATAAAGTGCTATAACACAGCACAGTTTAGGGGTTTTTTAAATGTTTTATTATTGATCAGAAGCTAAAGCAACAGGAAAAAGAAAAGAACATTTTGATGCCAGGGATAGTTTTTCTGGTATAAAAGATATTAAACTGCTACAGAGCTGCCTATCTATGTAGAAAAAAAAAGAAGTTTTAGGCAGAATAGGTTCAATATCCATACCATAAAGCAGAAGAAATTAGGCAAGAAATTAGCTATGGGCAAACATTTTGGGTTTGGGAGTTTTTTATTATTAGGAACAGATAGCAGACATCCACATTAAACAGAAACTAATAGTTTGGTCAATATTGCAAGTGAGAAATTAATTTAGTGCTTACTTGTGGTGTGTCAATCCAGTTGTGTAAGAATGAACACGTATTCTTAGGCAAAAGAGCATATAAGGGCAATATAAATCAATGCTGCTTTGTCTTTGGAAATTGTTATTAGATTGCAACACCAAAAACATTGCCACAGTTAGGAAGCAAAAGGTTAGCAGCCACTTGGCAGAAGGCTTGTAGACACCAATCTATTCATACCAGGCAACCTACAAGGAAATGTGCAGTGTTACCCCCAGCCCTAGGCAGCCTGGGAAATACTTGCTTTGAATCTGTAAAAAAAAAAAGCTAATTTACCTCATTTCCCTCAGGAACAGTATGTGAGAGGAATCAAGGAATATGTAGAGATACTCCTTCCACAGCCTCAGATTTATCTTTTCCAGGCTGCACAGCACAGCAGCTATGGAAGATCTGGCAAAAGAATCTTATGATCTGAACCTTTGTAGCTAACAAAAAAAAAAAAAAAAAGGAAATCCAGCCATCAGAGAAAGGCTTATGACATGCCCAGGATGATCAGAGTGGCTGATACAAAAGGGAGTTGGGAGTTATGCATGCAGCTGTTCTTTAGGCTAGGGACATAATTTGTATTTACAGAAGGGAAGAAGAGGAGCCCCCCTCCTGCACTTGACAATTTTTAAAAAGTAATTGACAAAGTTTCTAAACACCTCAGTCTCAACAGAATTGCCAGATTCATACCAAGCTATACAAAAACTCCATAATTTGAATTATTAAAGATGCTTCAGTCCTAAAAAAAGCCAAGACTGAAAAGACCTCCTTGAGGTACTTACACTACTCTTGTTTGTGTTAATTGCCAAAATATTAAAGAGCAATTTTGCACTTGGAAGAAAAGAAAGATAAAAAGTAAACAGCAGAAAAGCCAGACCCCTTGAGTATCTAAATATTGCAGGACTTTCAGAAAACTTGTTCTAGCACAAACACAAGACTCAGCTGCATCAAAAGGAAGCCTTCAACTTTTGCTGCCACTACCTGGACAAATAACACCCTAATTGCTGTAGGTAAAACTGATGTGGTTATTTTTACTCTTCTAAATATTAGCTGAACTGGTCGAAACCTAAGCATGCATTTCATAAGTGATATATATTGTTTTTTTAAATGTGCAAATGCTTTTAAAAAGGGGATGCTTAATTATAAATGAAGAAGAAGAGACCTGTTTTATTTTGTTTGTAATTATGATTAACTAACATAGCTCAAGTCTACCTGCTTTTGTAATTAATTTTCAAGAGATAAAAAATATTCATTATGGAACATTGAATAAAACAATGTTTATTAAAGACTATGAAGTATTTGGATTCTGCAAACAAAATCCCAGCATAGATCCCTCAGCAGATGTAGTGGATAAAATGACTAAATTATATCATAGCAGAAACATAACTGCCATTATTACTTCCAAAGCCGTTTGTAGAGATCTTGAAAGTACCACTTCTATAAAACAAGGGGAAAAACTTAAAAGTAAAAAGAAAGGGAAAGGGAAAAGAAAAGAGAAAGAGCATCTATGTTGTTTATATATGCAGAGTGTGAGCATATGCAGACCTATAAATTTACATATAACTTCCTGTGAAACCAAGTTGGAGCATTAAATTATGGACTGCACTCACAGGAAGTATGTGCAATGTCCATTAATTTGCTCAGGAAGAATACCCACATACCTACCCTGTCTACTCTGCACAAGGTCCTGACCTCCAAAAGGGGTCCCCAGTGATCTCAGTATTCATTTGTGGAGAAGCATTTTGTGTCAACCATTCATCTCAAAAATAAAACTACTCCTAGGAGCAGTAGCCACAGTGTGTCTCCTTTATTCACAAGTGTGCAGCATCTGCTCTGGCTCATAAAAGCTGTACAAGGGGTCACCATGGATGACATGTCAATGACAGCTTCTGCCTCTCAAATGAACTTTGGTCTCTACTCAGTCAAAATAGTCAAAATATTATCCCAAAAGCTCTTTTTCCTGGCTACTCAGACTTTAGCCTGCTTCTGCTTGTCCATACCTGTTTTTAATTTGTCATGAGTATTTCAGTAGACTTAAATGGAGATATTAAAATTTTCCATTTCAGAAGAATACAGACAACATTTGTGGGATTGGGGTCATTGTACTAACATCAATACTTTTGGATTTCTGATTAAAAAAAAGAAAATATCTATATACAGATCTGAAAAGCCATGAATCAAGTGCAGCTACTCTGAGAGCTGTCATGACACATAATATCAACAGCCTTCTCATTTAAGTGCCTTGTTACTCAATTTCTCATTTTCTTCTTTTATCCAGATAAACATAAGTAAAAATGCTTCCATAGGAATACACTACTACAGGAACATTGCTTGTCTTGAACTTTCTCTAAACCTATCTTGGTTCTGAAAGACTGTAGTAGGAAACACTTAAAAATTGACTTCCTGACAGACTTCCACCACCACCACCTATTTCTACCTTAAGCATTCCTCACCAGCAGCAAGACTTCCATTACACCGGTAGGCTGACCAGTCTCAATATGAAGGTTAAATTAATGGGGAAAAAGTTCTGAAAAACATAAATACTCTTCAAGATTCTAGAACCTGTACCCATGCACAGAGATATGGGATGTTGAGAAGGAGGTATATGATCTTTGTCATCCTTGGACAGCTTAAAAATCATTAAAGAACCACTCACTACATGGACCTGGCCTCCAAATGTAACCTGCAGCTGTGTCCTGAGTATAAATCAGACAAGATGAAAAAAGGACAACTCCAAAAAGTCTGTAAAATCAAGTAGGAATGTATCTGTGGGCCCAGGTCTCTTCTTGAAGATAACCTGGGGATCAGGACTGTGAAGGTGCACTGGTCCCGTGGTGTGATCCTGTCAACTAAGATCTCAAAACTTGAGGCAACTGCAAAGAAAACTAAAAATGAGCTAACTCCTTGCCTTGCTCTAATTTTCACTCAAAAACTGGACTTTTCTGCCAGTCTTCAGAAAACAGCAACAATTGAAAGTCAGTAGAGGGGACAGAATATCTGATATTATCAGTGGTATCTAGGTAAGATTGGTTTAAAATGAAGTATAAAACTAAAGTAGTTAGTAGTGAAGTAGTTAGTAGTGAAGTAATGAAGAATGCTAGATATTTCTCTCCTGCCACGTAAGCAATAAAATGCATAAGGATGCATTGCACTGTAAATATTATTCAAGAGATTCCCCTCACATAACCAGAATTTTTAAAGGTCAAACATAGATTCACTGGAGGGGAAAAAAATAAAACAAACAAAAAGTACTGCCACTGCAACATTGTTCTCCTTGAGAGAAGTCACTGATAAATTTATTTCCGTAACCAGGTAAGCAGCCTTGGTTGAAAGTGGACTGATATAAACTAAGCTTTTAAAGCTATCAGTTCTAGAAAATTAAATCTATGAGCTTTGAAAACTGCTCATAATTCTACAGTCTCCGGTACATCAGCAGTAGGAGATACTGTGCAAAGACTATCGTGAGCTTTCATTTCAAACATAATTTTTTTTTTTTCTAGGTACTTTACAGTAAGAGCTTTCCAGCAAAAAAATGGCTGTTCAGAAAATGGACATCACTGAACAACAAAGGAATCTATCTATATTTTCAGAAATTCCCACCCCAAACAATTTTGCACATCAATACATAAATTAATGGGGAAAATTTGCATGTAATTGAAATATAATAAAGCATGTATTCATGTGTAAGAGTACATCCAGTTACACTTCTAGAACTTACCCTAAGCCATTGGGAAAAAGAATCCCATTGCATTCAAAGGTGATCAGATGGCTTTTTCAGGTTCTTGCCTACAGAAGTGCCTGGCTCACTTGCTGTCTAAACAGAGATGAATTACAGCAGGACAGAGAAAGGTAGGAACAGAACTGAGTTGACTTCAGTGTGGCACAGAGTGAATTACTCCTCCACAGGCACATGAGAAAGCTACAAATTTCAATGTCTTTGAATAAGACATTCCCACCTTCTCAAATTATTGAGACAATTTACCCTGCTAGAAAAGTATAATCAGAATGAAATTTAAGATCTACTATGACCATGACTGCACAATACTGCAGATAAATTGAAGAACACACATTTGCTGTAAAATATTCATTAACAATTTTGATCCAGTAGTAATCACACAATTCTACACGTAAACACTGAAACTTTTGTGTGTGATTTTTATTTCCATTTATGTGAGTGCATGCTCAAGGTGAGTAGATACTGCACTCTTTTCTTCTATGGGAAAGACAAAAAGGGTTTTGAAATCACAACCAGGTCTAGCACATCATGTCTGATATCCAATGCACTTTGTGAGGAAACGTCAAATCTCTGCTTTTATACCCAGAGCTGCCATAATTCTTTTAGAAGACCAGGTATGTAAGAGAGAGGAACTCACACAACTTGAAAATTACTATTAATTTCTCTATCAATGGTAAAAACAGGCAACAGAATGAAAGAGAACACAAGGGAGATCAGAACAGATGGAGGACAACAGAAATCACATATCATAATAATCTAACAAAATCAAATAAAGAGAAATATTATTTCCTCTTTGGTGGCATTTAAAATACTAAATATGATTAGTCAGTAATGTGCAAGAACACAGGTCTTTCCCAATCTCTCCTCTCCCCACTATGAAAATGCTACTTCATTTTCAAACTTTGCAGTGTAAAAATCTAAGAATTAATCTCTGCAATTCAAGCATGCATCATGAGAAGTGTAAACTGATGCTTCAAATATGGAAACCCAAGCATTTACAGGTATAGTTGTGACAGTTGAAGCATAGAAATAAAGCTAAAAATGGGGAAAAAAAAAAGTAGAAAACACACAGATCACACGTCTATTCTGCCAAGGGTGGCAAAGAATCCTTCTCACACATAGATGGATGCCCCACTATGAGAAGGAAGAGAAATCTCATCCTTAATTTCAGCACGAGGGGCCCAGCTTTCAGAAGCCTGCTTTTAGTTTCTGCTAGTGGTGTCTAACCTCATCAGGAAGCTCTGCTGAAATCCATTCTCCTTTGGAAACTGTGCTAAGCAGCCAGAAAGTGATTTCAACATGCTTCAGGATGCCCTGCTGAAAGGACTCCTTCTGCACTGGAGTCAAATAGTCCAAGAATTTAATGCAAAAATCATAAGGGGAAACATTCATTAAATAAAAATGTTAAAGTCAAATATGCTGCATTATTTTTCAGGCAATTTCAGATATTGGGCTACAATGTCTCCTCACCTGAGTTTTATACAACTCTGTCTTGTTTGTTGTTATATATATGCTTAATACTTAGAGCTGCAAAAATAATATTTACACATAATATAGAGAGAATTTAAAGAATACTTCTTGTGATTTTGGTGATGCCTTCCTAATAGCAAAATATCTTAAGCACACTTTCCGAGGTTTAGTAAATCGCATTTTCTACTCTAAACCACTCAAATAAGTATGTCAAGGTTTATAATTTCTACTTTTTCAACTACCATCCTGAGATTATTGTAGTTATCTAATTTTAAATTTTAGGTTTTAAGGCTAAGTGATTTTAAACACATTAGATAGATAAAATTACTTTTCTTGCATTCTCAAATTAATGTAAAGCCAGTCGTCAACATTCAGATATCTTTTTTTAGTCTGATCAGAATTGTGATCAAGTCATCTTTGCTATTACTCTGTAGCCTTTCAGTTTTGCTAATTATTTCATACTGGTAGTTTTACTATGATCTGCCAAGACTCACTCATGCTAAAGGGAAGTAAGTAGTCAGTTTGTTGATTCAATGGAATAAAAATATGAGGGTAAGAGATACTCATGCAAACTAAATTGCACCCTGTACTCTAATATCCATTATAACTTAAACATTTGGGTATTTAAATCACAGACTTAGGAATTATCTGTTTGCTTTAGATATTCACCAACTGATACACAGCTAATTTAATCACATAACCATTACTTTCATTTAATAATTAATAGATTAATCTAGAATATTAATATGTAATATATATTAGATTAATTAAATTTATATATTTTATGTAATAATGAGTCTCATTAATGACAATACAAAATTTTTCTACTTGTATCAATTTTATTATTTTAGTACAACCCTATGTCACTACTTAGTATCTATAGAGAAGTGTGTGAATATGTGGTGGTAGATATGAATCTACTGCTACACAAACCAGCAAAAAAATTACAATCAGAATATAGTATTCATAATATGTCTCATTAAAAAAAAATCAACATGTTCTTTAGTCAGATTTTGAAATTTGATTTAAGCGTTACATAGCTAATACCACCACTGACTACTACTAATGTGGACACTCCAAAGAAAAGCCACTTTTTCTGTATTGCAAGAAAAATACTGGCACAATTCAAGAAGCAATAAGAGTGGAAGCTTGTGCTCTCCAATTTTTATCATTAGGTTCTATTTCTAAAGAAATTTATTCCAGAAATTGTAGAATAACACATTGATAGAAGGCATATTTTAGAGTGCCTTCTTGGAATAAGGCTACTTGAAAAATTCTTAAGGGAAATAGATTGTCTAATGTTTGCTATATTGCAACATTTTATCAAACACTTCCCATTTTTTTACTAGTAAGGACTCATAAGGAAAAAACCCTACTAATTACATAATAAATTTGTGAACCAATAAAAGCTCATTTTAAAAAAGACTGCATTCCAGTTGTTTTTTCCAAATCAATCCCAGTTTACATTTTATTTTCTAGAGTCTCTGTCTAATTAAGAATTAGTTCTAGATCTACAAAGGGACTTTGACACCAAAATACTTGAAGCAACCTGGCCAGATAGTGGATTGAACTGCCTTGTGTTAGACACCCACATTTACCAAAATGCAAGACGAGTCTCATGAGCAGACTGAGCACTGTCTATGGAGAAGCTTAGAAGAAGGACTAGTCTATACACCTGGATCTTACCAAAACACAAAATACTTCATATAATTATAAATACACAAGTATATATATTGAGGACTCCCAGATCCAAAGTTTCTCCTGAAAAAAACCCCAACATTTAAAAAGCCATTTATTTGAAAAGCAAACTAAAAAGAGGTAGTGAGGCACCTATAAGGGTCATGGAACCAGCGCAATGACCATAGCTGCAGAAGTGCAAATTTTGAAAAGAAAGCCAAGTTTCAGATTAAAAAGACAACACACAAATCAAATACTGAAAGAGGGCTTAGGCATGTAGGCCACAGGACTTACAGTGGGTAGAGCAGAACAATTTTCAAGGCAGGAGTTTCAATGTCATGCCCACTTTTGCTGATCAGTACCAGCAGTATGTCAGCAGTATTTAACTATCTGCCCTCCTAAAAATGCTTGGGTAGTCCTTCCCAGCTGATGGCAGATGAGATGTGAAAGCAACAAGACCTCTAGATGTGTGTGAGATGTATATAAAACAGGTATGGACACAGGTGTTGAAATCTTGGGATACTTGAACTGAAACTCAAATCCCATGGATGGCTCCTATGGCTCTGAAACCCCTCCCAGCACAGTCCCAGCTCTTGGCTAGTTCACCAGCTTCCCTAAAAAAGAGGACTGGATTTATAGGGTGAGGCAAGGGGAGGAATGCACTGCTGCTATGTCCCTCTACGTGTGAAGCTGAGCACTAAACCTCAGCAGGCACGTGTTGCTGAAATTTTGCTCAGGTTCTAACAAAAGCATGTCCTGGGGGTTATTTATCCTCTGACTCATATATTCTTTGGAAAATCATTGAAAAGGTAGAGAGGATATTAATTCATTGCTGGAAACAAGTCCCAGTGTTTTCAAACAGCAAGTAAGTATTAAAAAAAAAAATTTAGAAAAAGTAGTTAAAATATCTAAATATATGGTGACTGGGAGCACTGAAAAATAACAATACAGTTCTGTGGACTTAAGCTATCCCCCAGCTTGCAAAACAGTGGCTTTTACAGACTGTTTGTTAATAACAGTTTGAAACACTGTGGTAAACCAAGGCCTGTAATTTGCAGTTTTTATTTTTAGAAATACTCATTGGAGCACTGTGGCATTGACGGCTATGAAAAAAGAAATAAGAGAAAGGAGGGAGGAAAGAGTCCATGCAAAATTAAAAGCCTTTCAAGTTTCCTGAAAAGAGCATTTCAGAACATGAGGTTCCCCTGTTTCTTAGGGGAAGGCTAGGAGCCTCAATTCAAGGGCATAGCATATGCAAAGCACATTCAGTGTGAAATGCCTGACATTGTATCACATCCATAAAAAAAGCTGCTGCTAGCAAAATAGATAGCCAAATTGAAACACACACCCCATTGCTATAAAAAACAGGGAAGGAAAACATCAGAAAAACTGATGTCAAGATGAAAAGCAGACTTTTTTCTTGCTGTCTTTACTCAGTGCTGTAGTCAGAATCATACTGCAGAACAAGACAGTCCAGTCACAATTAATTCTGAATGGGGTCATTAAAGACAGAAGATACTTCTTCACAGCTTAATTTAATTGTCATTCCTGGAAATTGGAAAGCCTTTTAACATTTCTGGAATACAGATGTGTTTCCAACAGTTTCTCCTCTTTGCTAAAATGCTCAAGAAGTCATTTTTGAATTGGTTTCTTCCCAGAGCTGACAAGTCCTGTCACAGATGTTTTTGTCAAGAGGCCCTGAAACCCCACTAGGACATTGTAGCTTTGTTTTCTGAACCAGACTTATTTATGTTCACTGTTTCACCTCGAATTGTGAATTGTAAAATTACATGCTGTCTTAAAAATTATCCTAACATTAGCAAATGCTCCCTCCCTCAGTGCCTGTTGAAAGCCATGCTGTTTGCTAATGCGACAGTGCAACTGCATCCCTTTCTTTTGCTTTTTACAATTTCCTCAATTCATTAGTGTTTTCCTTGCAGATGCGCAGAAATGAGCTGTACTAAACAGCCTCCAGAAAACAATAAATAACCAAAGTCACAAAAAGTAAACCCAATATTCTCCTTTCAATTAGCACAAGGTTATTCAAAAGTCCTAGGTCTCAACTATCTGGGAGCACTGATTGTGGATCTTAAAAGTGGGATACAAGCTCAATCTGCTGGACCACCTATTTTCAGCAAAAGGCATGGAAAAATTCAGCCCACTTCCTCACATCTTCTTTAACCTCAAGGGCAATTCAACACTGCAAAACAAGAATGGGTTCATCTCTTATCTAGGTAATATCCAGTATGACATAATGTTCAACTTCAAATAAAACACAGCTCAGTCACTGGCAGCACTCTCGTTACTATGGTTCAAAGTTCAAAAGCATGCACAAATCCTTACAGGCTCAAACTACAAGTCACTCACTCATGTACAGTCCCATCAGAAGCTCTGTGTGACATGAATATTTCTGTGTATTTCATGTCTTGACAACAGCATTACTTCTAAAAAAGCATAGAGGAATAGCAGAAGTCCTTATGACTGCCCAGAGACTTCAGGGGACTCTGGATCAGATTATAATCAGCAGCCAAAGAATCAGAACATTTTGGCAGCTTTATTCTCTTTAAATTACCACCTGCTTCTAAAACCAATTTCAAAAGATCTAGCACAGGAGGTCTCATTATTACTCTCATGGGTGGATACAGTTTAAAAAAAAAAAAAAGCTCTTTCAAAATTGGATCTTTTTATTTCTCACCATAACTACTGTGAGACCACCTGCCTTTTATGCACTGTTTGTAAAACCAGTGTCTTAACTGACATGAAATAGTTTCCATTTTTCTGGTTGGGAACATTTAACATCACTGAGTTTTCTTCTCATTGTGATACAGAGCTTTGCACTGAAAGCAGTTCTGCAATCTCTCCTCCCTTGGGTCAAATCCTGCTAAGTTCTGCCCGTTCCTCTCAAATGGCTTCTGGCACTGTGCAACAAGGCAGCACTTATTTGAGAAAAACAAAAAAGCAAAACACACTTTGAAAAATTGTGTTGCACAGTGTGGGGTGCAATTTGTCCTACTTGTATATGCATCCTTCTCCTGATTCCTAAGCAACATGTACATGAGTATGAACATAACAAGTGTTTAGTATTTTATTTCATATCATCCCAAAAAGTTGAGGTTTTTTTCCCCTCTAGTTCTTTTAAAAGAAATTGTACCTGGGACAATTTTAAAATTCCATATATACTAATACTATGAAGAAGAAGGCTCCAGAGCCACACTGAGCTCCGTGCAGAACACACCTCCTTAGTCTGAAATCCTCCTACTTGGAGTCTCCACTGCTGTGGAGATCAAAGCATAGAGGTAACCAATCTCTTGGGTGCCAGATGGGTTACACATCACTACATAGGGTTCACAGCAGAATTTACATCAGTTTTATTTGCTACAAGCATTATTCATGGCACATCTTCCCTGTGTTCCATTGTTTTACTTTGCTTTGTCTAAATCTTGTTGCATCACTCAAAAATACCTGAATGCCTAATTTGGAAGCTAAAATCTCTTTCAAAATGTGTAAAGATTCACAGACAAATTTACCAAGGCTGTGCTTTCACTTGCTAAGCAAAACAGCAAAAATCATTGTGGTTTTTTTCCTTGAGCTATTATAGTTTCCTTCCTTTCCTTCCTGCATCTCTGATCTATTTATAAAGGCCTTTATGTACAAACAGTATTCATCTATCATTAATTTTTTATTCCACAACAGTAGTTTAGAAGGATAACCAGTTAACTTCATTTCTCTTTAATATCTTCTAGGCTTGGTTGACACTGTTTTTAAAATAATGGGTTTCCATGATTTTTTGAGCTACCTCTCTCAGTTCTACCTGCCCCTACACACACACCCTTTACAAATCTTGTAACCAAGTTATAAATACAGAGAAAAAAAAGTAGAAGTACACAGACTGAATTTTAACTTAGTGAAAAATTATAAAGTAATGGTTTATTAATTATTTAAATCAATGTGAATTCTACCATGATCTAGGCACATACTATTCTCCATTAAGTTTTGGGGTTTTTTTTAACTGTTATAAATATCTACAAGCCAAATCTAACTCAGATCATAAAGAAGCTATGCAGGGCTTCTGGCTGAACAGTACATCTAAGCTAAATATGTACCTCTGTCTGTGGCAATTTCACCAGCTCCCTACATTCACCTGGAAAGGAATCAGAGTGAAGAGTTTGGACATCTCACCTACAAATGCTACTTAGAGTTATATTTGGTGGATGGGCATTACTAAATGAATCACTGTACTTTGAAAAGAAAGATTCTACTTTCTCTTGGTGTGCCATATCTTCACATCAGTCTGAAACACCACAAAGCAGCAACACTCAGTGTCACATAGGAAAGAATCTTGAGGTGAGCTTAGGCCCCTCCTGAAATAGGACAGTCTTGAAGTCTTTTTTGACAATGAAAGGGGAACACCACATCCAAATCCACAAAATTAGTAAATTACTAGGCTGAGAAGGGCAGTTCTGGGTGAAGCTGTGAGAGCTCCTATCCCCACTAAATTTCTTTTCAGGAATATTTGCTCTTTGTGGAGTGTTGATAGAGGAGCATCCCTGAGACAGGGAGAGGAGAGAGGAGAAATCTGTTCCACTTTCTGTTTGTTCCTGCTGGAGAGCAGAGACAGGTAGGCAACCCAGCCCCAAGAAGATGCATATCAGGGAGAAGCACAAGATTAGTGAAGTAGATGCCAAAATAGCCACCAGAGCTATGAAGTTGGCATTATTTACAATCTGGGATTATTTTTAAAGCATTATCACCATTATTCTAACTATTATGGGACAGTTCAGTTAAGAAGTCCTTGTGTCAGGAGGGATGTAGAATGAAGAACTCTTTAGGTGGTACAGTCACTCAGCAGAAGTTCATGTTCCCCTTAACAACATCACAAGAGAGGAAAAGAGAAGATAACTGCTTTTCTAAAAACTAGACACTTTTTCTATTCAATGCAATGGAAATAGGGGGGACCACTACTGTACCAAGAATCTGGTATTCTTGGATTTTGTTTAATCTAGAACTGAATGTACCATTGAAGTGAAATGACCAGTTCAGACCATCCTTTTTATTTTCTTATATGTCTTTCCATCTTAAAAATGAAAAATTAAGTTTTGAGTAATTTCTTAAGCCCTTCTGTATATGAAAAAGGGTTGAAGTGAGACAGAAGAAAATAACCAAATTTTCACTATTTGTTAAGTTCTATCATTGCTTTGACCACTGCATTTTAAAATTATGCCCCATATCAAAAATAATGTATAAAAAAACCCCACTAATATGGGTCCATCTTCATGAAATCCTATGGGATAGGAAGGAACGCTATGAGAACTGATGTTATAATGTATTATTACAAATTTCTTATGTTTCTAATAGAAGAATGAGATATCTGATGAAACTTTCAGATGAAAACAATCTTTAGGCTTTTCCTTTCCAAACATAAACCAACTAAGTTTTGAAGGATAAGTGTGTCTGTTTTTCTATGGCAATCAATATATTTTATACAGTTTTCTATTTCCTATGCTATAATCTACTGAGAAACAACTGAGAGAGATTTAGTGGCAGAGGTTAATACCACAAGAAAATATCACATCTAAGACAGCCTATTCGTGCATGCCACAACAATGATAGCTAAGTATGCTGAAGGGTGCAAAGATAGAGATTAGGCACTCTGTAAATGTATTTTTATGTGCAAAGTCTACAATTTAAAAGCTTCCCATTTATACAGACTCAAAAAATCCTTTGAAAGAAAAAAAAAAAAAACAAACCAAGGGCTTCTTTGAAGTATTTCTTAATGCAGCTGGCAAATTACAACTAAGAAATTCAACAGATTTGGTACTGGCAGGAGAAGGACTAACTAATGTAACCAGATAGGTGACAAGCTTCAAATATTACTGTAGTAGAATACTGAAGTTAGCAACAAGGAAAGAACACATGTACTTTAAAAAAAATAGACCATGACTAAGTCTCTGAACTGACAGAAAAACTAGAGACTACAAAGTGCTTTATGTTCTAGAAGCCTGTTTTACTCCAATAGCTGCAGAGGGATTGGCTCACATGCAGTGTGGACCACATGCAGCTGAAGTGGAAAACTCTGATAATGCAAGGCCTGAAGTTGACCATACACCCCCAGCAGAACCAATGATATTACAGTGATGTTACTGCACAGATAAAGGATCAAGCAGACAGGAACCTCATGGAGATCATGCTCATCAAGTATTTACTAAAGGTAACACCTTGCGCTCTGCTCTGGCCCATTTCAGTCTGGGTCATGTTTCCTCTTAGCTAACACCGGTCAATTAATGTCAGTGGGCCCTACATTGCTCAGTACTCAGATCCCAATGGCATGGGAGCACCCATTTAATGGTGTCTGATGTTCCAAACATGTCTTCAGGCTCATTTCTTGAGGATTACTGAAAGCTTGGGGTCACAAACTATAATCAAAGCAATAGTAAAACAAAATAAAAATGCTGACATATGATAATGCAGTCTTTGGGCATCATTAAAGCCTGAAAATCATTGTTTCCAGTTGAAAACCAAGGAAATCTAGTAGCCTGGCCTCTGTGCTTTCTATGCCCCATGCACAGAGCATTAGAGTCAGTGGAAAAGCTTCTGTTGAGTCTCGGGTAAATATTTACTACAGCAGGTGGTGTTCCTGGGGCTGGGCAACTTACTTGGGTTCAGGGTTCAGAAACATCACTCATCTTGTTTTTTTGGTTTTTTGGGGGTTTTTTTTGTTTTTGTTTTGGTTTTTTTTTTTGCACCAGCATAATAACAGTGAAGGTTATCAGGGTGAATAGTAAATGGAAATGCTTGGAGGGGACTTTGGAGCTTCTTCAATGTCTTTTTTCCTCTCCTCAGCTAATGTCTTTTATTGAAGGCTGGACTATACACACCAAGAAATTTCCAGAAACAACCAAGACTGAAATAGGTAAACGCCACTTTTAGAATTACACAGATTTTTGGTATCTTGTTGATCAAGCCTCAGTTGAAACCTCAGTGACAGACTTGGCAACACAACTACTGTGGTTCACCTGCCACCTTTCTTCCTTCCCCTAGGCATTGGTCTTAATTCATATTCATTTAAAAGGGAAATTGCTCTCTACTCCATAGATCCCAAACAAGCAGTGGTGCTGTACAAAAGAGTTGCCCTGAGAAGAACAAGAAAACTTTCATTGTGTATCATACCTTGCATCACCTTACTGGTTTACGAGGATGTGATTGCACTTATTTGAACAGGAACCATTTTTTTTATTTCTTCCAATCTGTGTTAAGAGGGTTGTAATGCTTGTTTAATGAAGCCTGGGGAAATAAAGGTGTTACTCTGCTTCTGTTTAGTAGCTTTGTTAGAATTTATAATACCTCTTATAGAATTTTACCCATTGGTTTTCAGCAGCAATATTTTTCAGTTTCACCAGAATTACTTTAAAGAAAGTCCTGCTCTTTGCAAGATGCATTATAAACAGCCTTCCTGAGGGCTTTGCCTTTTAATCTCATTACAATGATTTATTTGCTTTTATCTAATTTCTCTTTGAAAACAGGTATTTAAAAGTGACGCTTATAAATCGAGTTTGTTATTTGTGTACTGAAAATTTTCCAGTGGAATTCATTAATGTTTCTTTTAAACACCAAATACTATTCAAAAATATAATTTTAGAAAAAAAAACTACACTTATGTAGAAGTGAATGGAATATTTTGGATATGCATTTAGGACTGCTTTTCCAAGATTTTTTTTTTTCCTTTTTCCCCTGCTTCTTTTTAGAGTACTATGTAGTTTAGTTATATTAGGTGTTGTGTTTAGTAGGTGTTGTGTTTATTTTAAACCTTACTTGAGTTACCATGTGATGCTGTCTTTTCAATTCTCTTGGCTAGAGTATTTGAGCAGTTATCAATCATGTCACTGAATATTACAATATTTGATACAAATAGGTATTTTTTTACCTTAAACATTCAATTCAACTGTCAACCCTGAAGGTAGAGGTTTGTCCTTGATAAAAATTAACTTCCTCCAGGGATAGTTGAAGGTCATGGAGAGATCTTTCAAAGCACTAAAGGCAGTAACAATTTGAGTTTTCTGTTTCACAGAATATTTCTTTGACCCTTCTTCATATAAAAAACTTACAGTAAATGTGGGCAGGATAAATTCAATAAAATAAAGCCAAAAAAATTTTTTTTCACTGCACACAGTTGTTCCCTCAGGGTACAGGGAAAATAAACATGAGACAGATGTTAGTCATTCCTGAAGGCATGGTAATGGCATGGCAAAGGGAGCAGTCTGGGAACCTATCAACACTGCAACTTTTAGAGAGTAGGTGTGCAGCATATGCTTTCAATGCCATTCCTAGATCATTTTAAACAAGTTTTATTTTCAAAGCTGTTTTTTTTTTATTTCAGTCACATCTCTTGTGCTAAGGGTGGAAAGCAGAGGAGGTAGGGGAAGTAAATTACTCATTCAAAGACAAAACTAGCAGGGTACCTTCTCTACGAGCTTCCAACAGCAGCCCCACCTGTCCCTCCTCCCACTGACTTAGGAAATTTTTGTGTAAAAAACACCCTAGTGAAGAATACAGAAAATATTTCACTCTAGAACTGTCTTACACAGATTCCAGAGCCTTGGTGAAGGCTGAGTGTGAGGGGGTGTTGTACTTCTCGGTTTAGAGCCACAGCTTTAGTTGGGAACTCTCCTATTTTTTTCCCAGAGTTTACTCACATATATCATGCTGGCCTGGAGTCTCAGGAAATACATTTGAACAAGGAGAATAAATAATACAAGACTTTAAATACTGCCACTGCTGAGATCACAAAGGACTTCTAAACAATTGTTGTGAGAACTTATTTTTGTCCTCACAGACTCACATTGTTTCGCTCTGTTACTGCTGGTAAAAGTCCCCATAAGAGCAACATAATAGCATCCTTCAGGACTAGGTAAAAACAATCGGTGTTCAAAGCAAATAACGATCTGAATCTGCAACATCAAAACTTTGCAGAGATATTAAAATTCATGTTCTAGAAAATGTAGCTTGATATTCTTTATTGCATCATTTGGAACAGGATCCCATTTTTAAATGTTACTGAAAAATACATTAGAAAAGCATAATCTGGTTTGCTTCCTTAGTCAGGAGATTTTCATATTACATAACAGTTTAGTTACTTATAAATATAAAATGTCCACTCCAAAGCCCTTCATACATGTTTTCAAAACTGTCTTATTTTGGCTATTTACTTGGACTTCTCGATGGGGGAAAAAACACCCACATAAAATATGATAATGAAAATCAGCATAATGAATAATTTTGTGCAACTTCAGCTGTTGTAAATCACTTTGAAGCCTTGCGGCTCCTACAGTTGACAGTGCATTACAGAAGGGTCAGTATTTCCAAAATGTTTTTAACAATAGGAAATCTTTGAGCATCTGAATACTGGCTGAGATTTCTAAACATAATTGGTTTCTCTAAAAAGGTCAGTTTCTCTTTCAACAAGTTTTAAGAGCAAAATAAAAAACAACATTCTAGAAGGGTAAAACCGACAAATTCCAGATTCACTCCAGATGGTGTGGAGGTTTGAGTTTTTCTTTAGGCAAATCTATCTTCCATTTCATAATTTCAAAACCTGGGTAAACACTAAATAAATAAATACATATGCTATTTGGAAACCTTTTGTTAATATCTTTTTTGAAGACTTCTAGCAACTGTTTATGGACCTGATGAAGGTCAACAGGAAAAATATAATTAACAGGTATTCAGTGATAATAGCTACAGGGCTCAAAGCCTCCAGACAATGAGGTTACTTATTTTCTGTAGCTAAGTAGATTTCAAATAACAACAGGTTATGTGACATAACATAAATATTAGGTTTATGAAATCAATATATTTACTAAAGAATAGATTTATGAAATAAATATATTTCAAATAGCAACAGGTGCCAATTGCTGTTCAGGGACCACCTGTGCATCTGTCAGCGAGTCCAGTAGGCATAATGGAGCCCTGCTTTCCTGGGATGGCTGAACACCTGTCTGCTCCTGAGAACTGGTGAATGAATTTCTTGGTTTCTTTTGCTTTGCTTGCATGCGCAGTTTTTGCTTTACCTATTAAACTGCCTTGATCTCAACCCAGGAGTTTTCTCACTTTTAGCCTACCCATTCTCCCCTCATCACACTGAGGTGAGTGGCTGTGTGGGGTTAATTGCCTGCTGGGGTTAAACCACCATCGCCTAAGTGCAGGTAATTAAACTTGAAATAGGGCTGTCTAAAGACACAGAAATGAAGTAGCACTAACCTAAAACTCTGGATTCATCCAGATGTAGGATTGTTGGATGGCGTTTTTCCCTTGATATGGATATTGAATATTCAGTGATGAAATTGTTTCTCACTCTCCATCACCCAAAGTAACATGAATTCCTACCACACATCTCTTCATGCAATCTTTCACTTGGCCACAATTGAAATCAAGGACTCATTAAAGATTACTTTAAGTATTATCTTCACTGGTGCCAAAAACAGATGTTTCAAGGAGACGCAATACTCCAAACAGACACTCCCCTCCTGTATGAAGGGCAGTGGAAATATAAAATTCACACAAACTAGAATTTAAAAACTTGATAGCTGCACTTAACATCCATAATGTGTTTTCAGACAACTAAATAAGTGGATTCCTTTGCCAGAGCTCTGCATTCCTGGAAGATCATGTCATAGAAGAAAACATTCTATTAGGTTCCTAGTTCTTTTTCAAAGTAGTTCAGGCTTTTAAACACACTTCTAACTTGATAAGCTTAGCCAGCATCCAAACAATTATGATTTTATCAGTGTTGCTGTTCATTTCTCAGAGAAGACTCCACATATGCACACTGTTGAAATCTCTTTTTGTTATCCTCTTTCAGAGTGAATAACTTCCCAATACCAGAACTCATTCTTATCTTATAGTGTTCTAAGCTACTCTTAGTTGAGTTCAATTCTTGAAAAACTGAAATCCTGTCTAAAATACTTCCCATGAAGTTTTTATTCTTATTTCTTCAAACAAGTTTTTGAATTCATATAAAAAAATCTTACAGGTTTGACTAAAAAGGAAAAAAGTTGCTTCGAATTCAGTTGACCTTTCTTAGAATAGGAGTAATCATTTCAATTTTTTAAAGCAATATTGCACATGTTTTTTCACGCTGTGAAAGATGGAGATTACTGTTGAAATTCCATCTGAATACAAGAAAACACATTTTTACTACAGTAGTTGTCAACTATCAGAACCGACTGCCCAAAAAGCTTGTGGAGTATCTATTTGTGGATTTATTAAAAAGCCCAACTGGACATGGGCCAAGATAACATGCTCTGGTTTACCATGCCCTGTGCAAGGGGTGGCACTACAATGATCTTGAGAGGATCCTTACAGACTCAGTTATCCATCCCACAATTCCATGACTACATGTGAAAAATGAACATCAAGGTTCTTCATTCATCAGAACATTGTATAAAAATCTTGGAATATTTCTGTCCAAAAACCATGGTGAAATAAAAATGGGCATTTAGATATATTAAAACATATACAGAGCTACCTATGTTCTGCATGACATCACACTTCTGTCTGTGCAGAAAGTCCTCACAAGAAACTTGAAGTCCCTTCCTCTTTTGAACCCAGGCCATAAAGGAGCTGTAAACTTTTCACAATTGTGTAGATGGTTTTCTTGTTTCATCATTGCCTACTGACATCAAGATCTCATAGTCTGATGAACAGAAATCCAAGTTACCACACTTTTTTAGTTAAAAGTTAATCTGTAAGTTTAAGTATTTACATTGTGTATACAAAATATTCTATGATACTATGATCTTCCTAAGAGCCACTTCTATTACCCATCTATCTCCAGCAGGTAGATTCTGAGCTGTAGCACACAGTTGCCATCTTTTATCCAAAGCTGCATTTTGTAAGTGAAAGAAGCAATTTCTGAGTAATAAGTAAATTAGGCTATAGATCACTTTGGGATGCTTCTGAATGACAGGTATTATAAAAAAAGAAATCATTCCCACCAAATCATTAGTGACAAAGCCATTATTAGCTGATGGCAGGCTGGAAGTCAAAGTGAAATGAATTGCCATCCACTTCAGTAATGCCTTTAATTTGTCACAGCCTAAACCTAAGAGCCTGTTCTGCTACATAACATGAAAAACTCCTGTTAGCCACAGCTGTAACTTGGTGCCTCCTCCTGACTCAGGGCAGGCATGCAGATCCCAGCAAAGCAGTACTGCACTACTGAAGACAGAGCCTCCCCAGGCCTTCTGCCCAGTACTTTATCCATGGAAGGTGATCAATAGCAGAACAAACCAAATGCACAGTCTCCATTAAACTCATATACAACATCACAAGTTTTGTCTCAACTTATTTTTAAGTTGTTGACTTTCAGTCCCAGAGTTTCTGATGGTTTTCACTAGCCTGCCTGAAGATTTCATCTACAAGGACTAAAAGCCATCTTCATCCATAAGAGGGAACTCAACTCCTATGTGTGCATACATCTGTGTGTATGTGCATTTCTGGGGGGTGGTGGTAAGTGAATCTACCTCACTACAAAAACAGTAATCCAGCAATCATTCCACAAAAAAACAATCAATATATTTATGTCTTCTAGCAGTATTTAGAGACAAAAGATCATTTTTTCTTATCATTATTTTATCACACATTCCAGACCCTTCCAATTAATCTTTTCGAAGCATTCAACAAAATCTGATAGGAAAGGGGACATTAAAAAGTCTTCCTGGAATATAAAACATTAGACCAAAAACAATCTTTGGAATACAGATTTCTCAGACTAAGAAAATCCTCTGTAATTTCAGCTGGCATGCTTTCCATTGATGTATTTATGGCAGTCTATTACCCAAACAGGCTGTTTGAACTTCACTCTGTTAAAATCTGCGACATATTCAATTTTCTGCCTTCACTACTTTCCACATCAATGGATTTCATATTGTCTACAAGAGGATGAGACATTTTTCTACTGCTTGCTGTAGAAGATACAGATAAAAACATGTCCTCTCTTCAAACTAATTTTCAAATGCTTCTATCATAATGCACACTATTTCCTTGACTTTTGTTTGCCTTTCCAGCCTCCCATAACAATTGAATAATCTCTCCTGGGTTTAATGCACTACATTACAGTGAATTCACCATTCAGAGACCAAAAGAGTTTTAAAACAGTCCCAAACTATGGTTACAAGTTTCAGGGGAAAAAAAAAAACAAAAAAACAAAAAAACCAAAAAGAGCTTCAATTTTTACCTCAGTTAGAATGACTAATAATACACTACATATGCAATTTTTACTTTTTTTTTCCAAAACTGAAATCCATATGAGAACTGTGTAATTAAACAAGGAATTTGGAGGGCATTTCAGAAAGTGTAGCACTGCTTTTTTTTTACAACAGAAATCATCCTCTCCTCTTCTCTCACTTTCATGATTCTGAGCCTGGCAAAAGTCCCATCACTGCCCTTTCATAGAGCATATTTGTAGTCCACCAGAAATAAGCTAATAAAATATCTAATACATTTTCACAACAAGGAGCTCCAAGAATTTTCAAGCATCCATCTTTGAAGGTAATTTTTTATACTAATAGTTCAGGAACTTGATAGATTTTTGGTATCTCCAGAGGCTTTATCTACAAAGGACACAACAACTGAATAGTAAGATAGAAAGCACAAAAAGGAAAATACTGTAACTTGGTGTAGTATTTTTTCCTTGTAGAGTTCATACTTCAAACTTTTTCTGTTGACATCCTTTCCTGTTTCTAAAGCACTGGATAGCCAAGGTCATTATAACCTTCTAGTAGCACATCTGTGCTTACAGTACGGGTCCAGAAAGGAGAGCAGCAGTAAGTTGGGAGGTGTTTCACCAGAAAATTAAAGAAACTTTTGCCTGTCTTACAAGCTCTTTACTTCCCTTCCTCCTATCAACATCTCCCCTGCCACAAAAGAAAATCAGACGTGAGGCAGAATAAAAATACTACCATGTCACACGCCATGTTATTCACTGGTTATTACAGATCTCCCAGTTTAGTAAACGTCTCCTTAAACTGGGTCCAGAAGGCTTTCAACACAGTATTTTCAGAGGGTTTTCTCATTCTGACCTCATAAAGGCCAGCTTTACCTAAGAATGGAAAATTCTGCTCTGCAGCAGCAGCAAAGACAAAACCCTTCCCTGCTTCCTTCTTTTTCTGTGTCAATCCAGAGCAAGAGTCTCCAGTGACACACCCTAACTTGGAACTCAAGAACAGGAGGAGCAGGAGCTCAATACCAATCAGATTCTGTCACTGAGCTGGAACAAAGATACCAGTGCTTTACAGGATAAATCTGTTGTCTTTGATCATTTTAAGATATGGATGGCACTGAAATGTATATGGGACAAGTGAGGAGTGTGAAATGCACAATTTTAAAAGAGGACCACAAGACATCAACCAGTTCTTCTTCTACCACAGCCAGTTTGCACAGCAGCAAAGCACACCCATTGTGTTAGGACAGAGTCCAGAAGCAGTGTAAAGATTTCTAATCAGTTCATTTCTCCAGCAATGAGCACATCATGAAAATCTACTGCTAGAGAAAGTCATTCTAAAAATGGATTGCCTAAGATAAAGGTGTAGATATTCCTACTGAACTGAGTGAATGCATTTGTAAAGAAAGAGTCATTATTTCACTGGGATACTGTTACTTGCATAGCACATTAGCTTTAAGTTTCAATTCAGTGCATGTTTAGGTACAGGCCTAATTTTAGTTCAATGTGGCTGCTCCTCTTGAACTCATAGATTCACAAGTAATAGTTCTGTAAAGGACTGGATCCAAGAACAAACACACACTGACACAGATTTACATGTCTTTGCACTGCTCCATAGGATTATCCCAAGCTTTCACTTGCAAGGTGTGGAGTACATGTGGAAAAATTGTCTGGGGTAAATAAATAATCTTACCAAAAACATTCTTAGCAGTCTCAAAAGACATTTAATCCACGTATCAGTAGGAAAAAAAAAAAAAAAAGGCTCCAGACTCCTATGAACTTTAATGCCTTTTCATCAAAAGCTTGGTTTTTGTAACAATACTGCATCTCTGGGGATTTAGGCATCACACATTTCACCAAGAATGAATATCACTGCTTAGGTTTTAATGCTTTAGTTTTTCCTGCAGATAAGTTAAACCTTATCTGTGGAATGTTTGAGCAGTGCTTATCAGAAAGAAAACCAATAAACCAATCCCCACCCCAAAAATAAAAATAACCTGCTAGTAACCTCTGCTCTTACACTGCTGTAGATCTTGATTGACAGATCAAATTGACAAAAAAATGTTCCTTCTTCTTTGGATCATACTATTTTTTGATTGTGAAAAATAAAATACTCATACAATCAACTAATTGCACATCCTCATACTAAGCAGCAAAAAATCTAATTTACAAAAGATTACACATAAATATTTCCACTGGTAGTGAAGCAAAATTGAGTTTTACAAAGATCATTGGAGTTGTATCTGGTATTTTCACAGTAAATTGCATCTAGGAGTGATCCTTGAGGATTAAGTATGAATCTACTTTTACTTATCATCTGTGACAGCAGCACTGCTCTTGTTGAGAAATTGCCCCTGCAAGGTTGCCCCTGCTTGTCTTGACACAGGGAGGCAAATTGGACAATCTTCTCTTGTTCTACCTAACAGCTGTATTCTGAGTGACTAATTGGCTAGAAATCCCTACAGGGAATACGAATACTAGTAAAAGAAACAAGCGAAAAAAATTCCATTTAAACCTGGATCAAGATTAGGGGGACATATGAAAAGAAAAAAAAATAAAGACAGTGATAAAATGGGAGAATAAAGCTTATTAGAGAAAAAGTAGAGAGATTAAAGTTCCCATTATTAGCATTCAGGTAGAAAGTACAAGAGAAGCAAACTCTGACAGCACTCTCTTCCCCATTGCATATGAGCAGCTGATGTTCCAATGGGACTCTGCAGTGGCTGGAAATGGCATATCACAAACAGAACTGTAAAACACTGGGAAGGGAGTTTGCCAAATGCAGCAGTACAGGGCACTTCAAGATTCTAGGTTTGGTTATTTGCTGCATTCCCTGTACAATAATTTTCTTGACAATTTTATCATTTCAGCATGAAAAACCTTACCACGAGCAGAAGTGTGTGAATGGAAAGATCCCTTATAGGGGCAATGCCAGACAACTGAGGTGGAAATTGTCTTTAGCACAACAGAGTTACATAGGTTTGCTTACAAGTAGCACTCCGATAAGCAGCTGAGTCAAGACCTGCTGTCTCATAACTCCTCCCCCTCCTCTATTCAGGAACTGAGAATAATGTCCAGATTACAACCAATAGGGAAATTCAAACACTGGTATTCTTCTTCAGTGCCATTATCATGATGTATAACCTTTCCTGAAGCAGTAATATTTTCTATTATGTTAGGGCAGGATGACTTTGCACACACTGTCCTAAGGGTGATCAAAAGAGTGATCCTGATATGATGTCTGTTTCTATCACCTAGATCATTAAAAAAGGATTCAGCTTCTCACTAATATCTTCAGAGGCTATGTAGTTCCTGTCAATGAAACACCAGGAACTGGAAATCTATTTACATCATTCAGTTTGGTGCTTCTTTACTTTCTGAATTGATGGGCCTTGAAAATTTGACACCTAATCACAGATTATTTACTATGAAACAATGTGTTTGAGGTTTAAAAAATCTTTTGCACTTAGCCACTGATTAAATTTAGTCATGAAGCACTGTCATTTGAATCCACACACCTAACTAAAATCTGTTACAACAGATATCTGTTATAACAGATAAATTCAGCTTTTAATTTCCATAAGTTTTTGAATCCTTAACTGTGGTAAATCACTCTTCATCTCCTGACTGACCATTCTGTAACAAAATTTGTCATCTTTTTACTTATTCCATTTGACTAGTTAATTGCTCTCCCAGTAGAAGGCAGTTAGAATCCACTCTGCTGAAACAATCTGTCCAAAACTAAAACCAAAACAGGGGTTTTAAACTGAACCCCAGAGTCTGGAGCTGCTCTAGCTGCCATTTCAATGATTCTGATCTCTTATATGTAATTTCTTTCTCATTATATCAGTATGGACCCAACTGGCTGCTGCTCTTTTTAACCTATTTCTTTCAACAATCACATTTTACCTCCATCAGTAAGCATCGATCATGAGTTGGAAGAAAGGGCAAAGGCAGCACATTATGATGAGAATGGTAATGAGGAAAGCAATTATAATCAGTTCCAAGGAGGGTTTTGAAAGTATTTTTCATGCTTTGCCTAGGAATGCAACAGACACATACAGCCATGACCCATTTCCAATGGGAAATAAGACAATGGGGAATAAGTGGCTTCTGAATTTTAAGAAAGGAACTTTATACTTCTGACCAGATTCTAGTCCAAACTGCTGAGAAGTAATACATAAATCATCATCACCATCTGTGTTGATGGGGGCACTTGTCTGAGAGGTCAGAACTCTGAGAAAGCAGACAGGAGGATGACTGCTGCTGTCACAGTTTGTGGACTGTCTACTGGCAGGAAGGCAACAAGCAGGAAAAAGGATCAACAAGAAACAGCAGCCTGCTATATGCACACTTTACTGTATCAGACTCACTGTGGGGGCCTTATTTCACCTTACTTCATAAATCCAGTGCAAGTTATTCTCCAAGCCACCCTCAGTTTCCTGCAGATACAAAACCCTTCTACAGACTCTGACCTCATTCACTGAACACAACTGTTTTATCTAATAGCAAGCCTCCTCCAGGCAGAATTTCCTTGTTACTAAAGTGGCACAGGAATAGCCTGCCCTGTCTTATGTTGTCTTCCCACTGCCACTAAGATGTGTAAAAATCTCCAGCAAAGAATTTTTTCCTGCACTGTAGAACATAGCAACCCCACATGCGGTTCAAGTGAGCCATCTGGAAACAAAAGATAAGTGATAAAAAAGAGCAGGCCTGCTTCAGTTCAAGAATCATTTACATTGACAAAATACAGGAGCAGGTTTAAGATGACTTTCACTTTCTCATACCAGTTCATTGCTGTCTTAAACTGAAATGCATTCATACTAGGAGTGATTGTGTTTTAGCCAAAACATTTCGAAATAAATACATCCAAATTTGAGTTGTGTTTGCAGAAGTTCCATGCAAAGCCTGTAAATGGAGCATTACTAGCATTGTCCTTAATAATCTCATTATCCCAAACCAAAATGAAAAATAGTAAAAATTCTCTCCAGTTTTGAGGAACAGCCCACAAGCTGAGATGACATGGAGAACTTCTTCCTCAGCACCAGTGACACTGAAAGAGTTTGGTAAAGAACTCAGTTTTTCTTTCTAACAGATGCAAAGTCAATAGAGATGCCATGATTTTATTTCCCCTTTAAAAGACAAGGTCACAGTTTCTTAGGGTGTTGGGGGCAGGGGGGTTTTGGGAGTTTTAAAACCTCACTCTGATACATAAATCTGGATACAACCAAATGCCCAGACCAATGGTTTCTACACAGGACCAAATCTGTTTTGATTGAGGAGCTAAATGAGGATTTTTCAAAAATTTAATATGGTGAATTAAAATTTTAGTCTGTTTCCTAGAAAATGAGAAAGAAGAATGAGTGTGGGTAAAATCTGTCCACAGAAGCACCAGGAAAAAACATTTGTTTCATCTGTGTTTGCCAGGTTTACCTTAATTGGTTTATCACATGGGGCTGTTTGAAGGCCGATTGTCTTTTGTAAACAGTTAATAGAAGGCAAATCTCATGTATCCATCTATCTGTAGAAAACTGCTAGATTTGAAAGATTTGCATAAAAATAAGTAGTTAGATCAACTGAAGCAGCATGTTGACAGAACCACAAAACAGACTGTACAGTGATGAAGGAGACAGATGAAATACAAGCAAAAGAATTTGAGTGTTGAAAATGCCTAGGGGCTACCTTAGAAACAAGTATCCTTGCTGAGAATTTTCCACAAGGCTGATTTTGGTTATTTGAACAGAGCAGCACATAGGAAATTCAGAATAAGTAAGAAAGGAAACATTTTATTAATTTGTAAGGTTGCATGTCCAGTGATCCAAACCAAATACTGTACTTCTGATAAATAGAGGTTCCATGCTGCCCTTCACACCTTACTCAGACTTGCACAGTGGAGTTGGGCACTAACAGCCTAAGACTGCATTAGGGGTCCTCGTTGTGCACACAAAGTGCTTTTACTCAGCATACCATACCGTTTTCCCCCCTTAAAAAACGTCACATGCAAGTTTTCTCATTGTGAAGGAAAAAAGAAAAAGAAAGAAAGGAAAAAAGTGTCATATGGTAGATCATATTGCTGTCACTTTCCTGGAAGCATCTCAGATTTTTTGGCAACAGGCACACTACAATGATATGAATAGAACTTAACCATGCACAGCCTAGGGAGTTATGCAAGTGGCTGTTATGCATTTACCCAGAGAGAGAATTCTTTCAGATACGTCTGTTGATAACAGTTAATGGGCTGAGTAGGTGTTGAAATATCTTTGCTGAACTGTATTCACTTTCCCACTTAAGTGAAAGTGTTAGCCAAATGAAAATCCTTTCATACTGAAGTGTTTTTGCTAAATAGCTTCCTTTGAGTAAGTCTCAAAACAAATACAAATTTATTTTTTTAAACTCTGTAAAAATTATGGCAGAAAAAAAGCCCTCATCTAGATTTAGCATGTTGAAATACGAAAAAATATTTCCCTTAGTTTACATTTTCAGTCTTTTAAAAGATTGTACAAGTGTGCTTCAATGTTAAACATCCTCTGTTAAGTCAAGGAGGAGGCTGGAAAAAATAGAGATAAGAAGGGTTTAATTGAGAAGGAAATAGAGTGTTTACCAGGGAACCTCATTCCCTCTTCCATCAAATACCTATGTTTATTTTTACTAAGGTGGATTATAGTGCATGTGAACATGATAACAAGAAGCAGTAATGGAAAACTATTTCATTATATTTGTCTTTTAGTAGATTATGACCAAAAAAAAGGAGATGAAAGGCTGAATCAGGCAAGGCGCAATTGAGGTCTAACTTTGATTCAGAACTACCTAACAGTTTTATTAACCATAAAAAAGTACACATATACATGGATAAAAAATAGTAATAACCATATGATATCAACCTGGAAGTGGCTTTAAGCAGTTAAAGGACATAATAAGAATGGATAATGATTTTGAAAATTGGAGAATGTAGTGAAGGAAAACAAAATCAAATTTCTTAGAACATATGTAAATTACCAGATCTAGGTCACTGTCATCAGCTACACAAACAAGAAGGGTATGTGAAAAAAAATCCTCCTCTTCTATGAGATAGTAGTAAGGACTCACCTAGAAATTTATTTTGAGACCTATTTTCAAGTATGATATCAAGATAGGCACAGTCTGTCAAAAAGTTCAAAGGGAACATAAAGACATAGAGTAGGATCCGAGAAACTGGAGATCTAAAATTTAGCAGTACAGACTGAATGAGCTGTGGGACGAAGGAAGAGATGTTAATTTGAAGAATAACAGTTCAAATAAGACCTTATAGGATTCAAATATGTAAAAGGCCGGTGGCCATCTGTTCTCCATATTTTAAATGCCCAAGGCAGAAAGGGATATTTGAGTTCCTAAGAGTATGCAATATGAAGAACTGTAAAGTGGAAAGGCTTGAGAATCTCCATCTTTATACGTTCAGCAACTGATACTACATCTATTCATTTGGTGAGGAGGAAAAGGCAATAGATCTCTGATTTTGTGCCTTACTGGATTTCTGATTTGCTACTGCATGGGTGAGCAGTGAAGCAGAGGTTTACCAGTCTATTGAGCTTGGGAAACAAGAATAAGGACAAAGGAAATCCACAGGGAAATGAATGGCTGTCACAGAAGAGTCTCCTACTCCACACTCCTGTATTTGTATCCTTCAACAATATTGACAATGCACTCCTGCACGCAGTTCCACATTCACAACCATGAAACAACACCTCCCAAAAGTCTCATGGACAGCATTCCCTACTTAGACTCACGTAAACGCATCACATTTTCTAAATGCATTTGATTTTTGAAGGTGAAAGGCAAGATCTACACCCCAGGTGTTCTTGTGTCCAAAAACTCCCACATGGAGGCAACTCTTCCCATCTTTTTTCTGAACCTACAATTACAATTCTGTTCATTCTGCAGTTCAAAATCAGACTTGAAATAGAGCAGACTGAATAGAATTTTTGGACAGGCATGCTAGTGTTGGTAGCCTTAAGTTTCTCAACTCATCCTTGTTATGATGATTCCAGGTATCATTAATAGCTCCTTGCAATCCTATGAGATGGATAAGAAATCACTCTGAGATTTCAACAATGTCAAAAAAACTGGAAAAACAGAGAAAAGCAGCTTTTCCTAATTGGGGGAGACAGTTTGAAAGATGGGAATTTCACAAAGCAGCCTACCTTCAAAATTATTGACTGTTATCTCCCATTAAATCATAGAATCATCACAGAATGGTTTGGGTTGAAATGGTACCTTGAAGATCATCTAGTTCCCATTCCCCTGCAGTGGGTAGGGGCACCTTCCACTAGACCAGGTTTTTACCAAGTTGGCCTTGAACAGTACCAGGTATGGGGCATCCACTTCTCTGGATCCAGTGCCTCACCATTTCCAAAGAAAATAATTTTTTCCTAATATGTGATCTAAACCCACTCCCTTTCAATCTGAATCCATTCCTCCTTATCCTGTCACTACATACTCTTGTAAATAGTCTTGTCCCATCTTTCTTCACTAATTTCCCTTCAGTACTGAAAGACTGCAATCAGGTCATCCCTAAGCCTTCTCTTTCCTTTTCCAAGCTGAGCAATCAGAAACTCTTGGCATCTCCTCGTAGCAGAGGTGCTCCATCCCTCTGATCAGTTTGGTGTCCCTCCACTGCACTCGATCCAACAGCTCAATGCCCTTCCTGTGCTCAGGACCCCAGAGCTGGGTGCAGCACTGCAGGTGGGGTCTCACCAGAATGGAGTAGAGGGGCAGAATCCCCTTCCTGGCCCTGCTGCCCACACTGCTTTGGATGCAGCCCAGGACACGTTTGGCTTTCTGGGCTGTGAGTGCCCATGGCTGGGTCATGTTCAGCCTCTCACCCACCAGCACCCCCAAATCCTTCTGGGCAGGGCTACTCTCCATCTGCCCATCCCACAGCCTGCACTGACCACAGGGTGCAGTGACACAGGTGCAGCACCTGGTACAGGGTCTTGTTAAACCACACAGGATTCCCACATGCCCACTTCTAGAGCATAAACACATCTTGTGTTTATATCTCTCTGGATGGCAGCCAACCCTTCAGGTGTGTTGGCTGCAAAGTTGTTGAGGGTACACTCAGTTCCTCCACATCAGTAATGAAGATACTAAATAACATGGTCCCAGTACAGATCCTTGAGGGACACTGCTCATTACTGATGCCTATTGGGACTCTGAGCCATTGACCACTTCCCTCTGGATGTGACCATCCAAGCTATTCCTATTCCACCTAACACTCCACCCATCATTCTCCAGCTTGGAGGGAAGGATGCTGTGGGGACCAGGTCAAAGGTTTTACAGAAGTCCATATAAATCCAGTTTTTGTACTGAAATTTTTCATTTCTGTCTTTACTCAGGTCTGATTTTTCTTGCATAATAAGGGATTCAAAGAACACAGATTTTGCTTAAATAATTTAACTTTCATTACTTGTCAAACCAGGTTCTCTATCCGTCTTGGTCAGAAGTAGATGCACTCCTCCAATACTGCGTACAGAGGCAGAAAGGTAAAGGGGAGAAATAACAACTATCTCATAGTGGCTGTTGGATGCTTTCTGGATTTGCTTTTTATTGTTGTTGCTTTATAGATTATATTCCCAAGTACATTTTTGGAAAAGACTGACTAGGACTATTTTATTTTTAAAAGACTCCATAAAAAGCAGCTGATGTGTTGCACAGGACTACATTTGTCTACTGTTTTATTCATCATCTAAAAAAATATCCTGCTTTTTTATATTGTGGTGCTGTAACAATTTACTTACCTTGGTAGTACATTTAAGGGATGAGATATTAGAAAATAAAATAATGACAGCAGCAGTCTCTAAGATCCAATTAGGTTGAATGGCAGAAGTATTTCCATAATGTGAAAAAGTGACACAACAAATATAAAAGAGCATTCAATAAAATTAACTGCAAAGCAGCAGTCGTTATATTCTACAGGTCTTCAAGATGATTCCACCATTGAGCTATCTTACTGACTTCTTTTTTTCCTAATTTACTCCACACTTGGAGAATCTTTACACATCCAAGGTCAGCAAGCAGGACTGCTTCAGGATCAAAAGAGGCCGTTTCCTGGTCTTGTTCAAGTGTCAAAATCTCTCTGTCTTGGGTGCTTGGATAAAAGCCTCTAAACTCTTTTTTTTTTCATATATATATACATCCTTATACAAAGACTACCTTCAACTTCATTTTTCATAGTTTTAATTGTTAGGAAGATTTCTCTGAACAACATAGGCTTTATCTGCCCCTCAAAAATGCTATGCACACTCAGTGCTGGAAAAGCCTTCAGATTTTTACCCCTCTGCTTTCCTATTCTGTTCTAAATACAAGGAAAAAACCCACAAGCTAACTGCCACTCATAAATATTTAATAAATACTGTAGGAGAAAATTCCAAGAATAATTACTTCAGATTAGATTTTCCTAAATAATGGATATCTTCATTGGTTGAAGCACTGAATGACAAACTACAGTAAAAGCAAGCCTAAAGCACTGAATATTTATGCTTGCCTGGCATTTGCATGAAGAAAAAAAACTCATCCTAGAAGTAATGTAAACAAACTTCTTAGCAGTGAGATAAGATACAAAGAGAATAATCTGAGGATCAGCTATCAGCACAAATGACTTTGGGTTACAGCTTTCCAGACTTGCCAAACTACTCTAAAATCAATTATCCTTCCCATAATGACTTTCTAGATTTCTGTAAGGGCTTTTCACCTGATTCCAGTTGGTGTGAAGTCAGTATTCAGTCGACAAATTACACTAAATTCTTATGGGAAGTAGTTTTTATAGATTCATGAAAGAAAGTAAATAAGGTGAGGAGACTTGAAGCCTAATTCAAGTCTCAAAGTTGAAGACACTTGTAACACATTTGGATAGGCCTTTGAGCAACTGCGGCGGCAGGGTTGGACCAGATGATCTTTGAAGGTTCCTTCCAACCCAAACCATGATGCAATTCTATGAAAGACAGACAAACTTTGGTGAGCTAAAAGAAACATCTTAGCCAAGATGGAGAGTGGTGTTCTGGGATATGCTGGAATCAAGCACATGACAGGAGAAGATCATTCAATTACAGAAAAGCTAAGCAGAGTAAAGGGAAATTTTCCAGTATCTACTGTATTCTGATGATAAAACTAGAGACATGAACACGTCTGTATGTAGCAGGGAAAGCTGAAAATGTGAATCAGTTTTATTTTCATGGAAAAGGTACAACTTGACTTTGTTTTGTGCCTACTGCAAATTACTGCTCTATATCCTGGTAGAGGAATTCAGAGACCAGAGTTCCTTTGTATATTTCTCAGTTAATTAATCTTCCCACATCTCTCCTGAAAAAGCTGTGAAACCCTGGAAGGGTCTTGTCACTAATTTTACCTCTAACCTCACCTTTCCAACCTCTTCAATTAGGTACTGGACAAAGCAAAAAAGAACGCAGTGTCCTGCTCTTGAAGTACAGTAAACTTAGACTTTTGTTTCCCATTAGTACACTGCTGTTTTAAAATTAATACCTGAAATTAACTATTTTAGATTTGACCAAATGGAGATTTTTGCTGTTGTTCAGCTGAACATAAAACTCTAAGGTTTTGTTTTATTAAAAGACAACCACAGAAGTTTCTGAACCTGCAGCAATCTTTCCACTTCTCTCAATTCAGCTGATTTGGAAACCAAACTTAATCAATTATTCACATTCCCAAAGGGCAAATGCAGCCTAGTTATTAGTGTCTCTTTAAAAGCTGACAAACTATCTGTACCAATTAATTAGCACATAGCTCCCATTAAAACAGGGGGTCTTATCATTAAGTTGTTAAATTCCTTGGCTACTTGCAGTGATTAAAACTCACATCCCCAAAGCCTTCTAAGATATTGCCTATGGACATCAAGGTGCTATTGCATGAATGATGACCAATAAAAATAATTTACAGAAGTCTGAATTTAATTGATCATGCTGCCAGCTTCCCTTTCAAGGGATTGGAGAAATTAGTTACCAATTTAAATTAAAATCTCATGTATCATTACAAGAACAACAGAAAGTGATTTCAACATATCCTGATTACAATTCTGGGAGGATCAGAAGCTCTTGGAAGTCTTATAATTAAAGAATGATATGTCTACACGTTTGTCAATCTAGCACAATATCTCCTAGTAGAAAACTACATAGCTTTTGGTTTTCCTTAAGAGGAAGATCATAAACTTTGATCCACAGATTATTCTGATCCCCCCCAAAAAACCTTAAAAACTAGTTTTAAAATATTTCAAACTAAATAGAAAAAGCACAAAAATATTCCTAATGCATTTCTATGGCCAGCTTTTTAACTAATTGGTTTTACAGATTTACTTTTATTTTCATAACACAATTTAAGCCCTTTTTAATCTTAAATAATCTCAATACTTCTCCCAATTTTTTGTCATGTTTTATTATTTTCTTTGTGTGCCCCTCTTCTGACTGAACTAATCATGCTGTTCTATGCAGAGGATAAAAGTCAATAAACAACCAAGAACACCATTCTGTGAGGAGCTGATTACCAGTAGCAGTATCTCTCAATAAGGGCCTTTTGAGGTAGGAACAAACCCTTTTTGCCTCTCTGTGGTGAAAAACACTAGCACCACTCTGCAAGTGATCCTATTCAGCTGCAGACAAGTTGGCAGAGCAGGAGATTCAGAAAGAACTCAACTTCCCTCCATCATAAATTTCTTTGTGCACTCAAGCGCAGCTTGAGCATCTTTTTGATTATTGTAGGAATGGACAGAGATATTAAATTGCTATAGGCATTGTGAGCTTGTTGCACATTTCATGGGATGAAGGGGAGAAATACCACTACAATATTTCTAATGTGCCAGAAATAGAATCTCTCCACAAATGTGCACAGCACCCACCGGTCAAGCACCATACAGGGTTTCACAAGCTTTTTCTTCAGGAAGAAAAGGAACTAATCCTGGGTCATGTCAGCTGCCCAGTTAGTTTCATCAGTAGTAACAAGTACTGATCCTGACCTCAAGAGCAAAACCTAGATTCCTCAGTGACAAACTCCCTTTTCTACCATCACAGCAGAGGTTGGGACTTCAGATTAATGATGTCTTAGAAGTTGTATGCTCCTCTCTCATCATTGTTCAGTTGCTACATTCTTGCATTTTTTCTCCTGCTAAACTGGCAAAATTCAGAAGGATTCTTCTTTGAATTTCATAGTATCATAGGACCAGTAAACCTGCAATGATGAACTACTGAGAAATAAACATGTTTTTGCCAAGGAATGACTACATTGAAGGATGTGTCCAAAAATGTAAGCCTAATATATGCAGAAAAGAGATGAACTATATAAGGCTATAATGGAGGAGAGACATGTAGATAAAGATTATCTACAAGATAAGAGAGAGAAATCTTTCTCATATTACATTCCTGTCTACCAGAAGAACAAAAACCCCAAAATACCCCTGAAAGCACAGTGTAATTCTGTTACAATTGATACATGCAGTACTGACTCTCAGTGACAAAGGAGAGCATGTAAAAGTTCTATTCTGGATCATAAGGGCATAGACTTTGAATGTCTTGTTTAATGGCCAAAGCTGTAGCTCTGGAACATTTCTTCTTGAGAGCATCCATTCAGGGAGAAAGAAAAAACAAATAAACAAATCAAATTCTCTTTTACTTTAAGCTTGAAGAACACCAAGCCATCCCATTTCAAGAGCTTTGACTACTAAAACTCCTAAACACATATTTTTATCATAAACCATTTTCCTTGAGTTTTATCTATCATTGATGCTGATGGATAAATTGCCTACTAATATTAAATGCAAATGTTCCAAAGCTACATTTACACCCAGCAAGAAGTTTCAAAAAAATCTTTTTAACTAGCAAGTGAGAAAAGTCAGCATTGATCAAAATACAATTAAATGTGTTATGCAGTAACATTTCCAAAATGAAGAACGACTTTCTTAGTTATCTCAATAAATAGGCTGAACAGTTTTTAAGGCCTCTGTAGTTTTCAATCCTAGATCTGCATTCTGAGCTTCTAAATCATCTCTATTTCAGACCTGATTTCTTCTTGCTTATTACAGCTTTCTATCTGGCAAAGTAACTGTTCTTGTTTCTGACATTTGCCACAGAGCCTCAGTTTAGTTACCTGATGGACCAAACAGGAATCAAAATTCTTCCTGAGAGGAAGAGCCCATCTGAAACAGACTGTTTCTTTTTATTGCATGTGAACTCCTAGCAAGAAAATGAAGTCCAAAGATTTTCTTCTTTTAGATAGAGATGTCAAACAGAAAAAAAGGAGCATGTTCTGAAACTGAAATGAAAGGAAAAAATCCTTATTTAAACTGTTACTCATATGCACAATTATAAATGGTCTGGGGTAGGAGTGGCAGGGTTTGTTATTTGGGTTTTTTTACTTGATGAACTAGATGGTTAACATTTTCTCTCTGTGGAAAAGATAGCTTCTTTATTTATATGAGAGGTTAGATAAACCACTTGTAGAACTTAATAGATGTTTCTAAAACTTATTTTTAATTCTTCTTTTGAGGTCCTTTTCAGCTATTCAGAATCTAAAAGTTATAAAATTTTGAAGACAGTATCCCAAAAAGTAAAGACATGGTTTATGACAAAAAAAGTAAATACTTCATTACTACAAATCACAGCAATTACCCTGGATTTTGTTTTGCAGAATTTTGTCAGTCAGTACTGGAAAGTCAGAGGTAACTAATATCTCTAATTTAATGGAAAAGCTCTTTTAACTGAAAATTATATTTCAGAAATTATTTGCATTAGTTTAGTTACTATATGCTATCATGTTGATTTCCGCAATCTACAGAAAGAAGAGCTTCCACAGAGGAAGAGGAAGAGCCTAGGATTTACACATAGAAAAAAATACAGGAAAGTTTTTGAACATATTTCTGTTGACCACATTAGAAACTTCACTTTTGTTAAAAAGTGTGGAAGTATTTAAATAAGCCTGTATCTTCAAACTCTAAGGTCAGGATGCTTTGCTCTGTGACAGGGTGTACTGGGCAGTATCACTGTGCAAGGCAGGCTTTCAATCTCCAATTCAAGTTAACTTGAAGCCAATCCTCTTGGACACACCACTGAAAAATCCCAATACACTGATTACATTTCCCACTGTAAACGCAGGATTGTACAGTCAAATTCCTACATCACAGTTTCTGAAAATTTATGGTTTGAATAATAGTAATCTTAAAATATACCTCAGCAGAAATGAAAGAGAAAATACCAGTTAAAACTAAAGATCAACAGCAGCATCTCCTTCACACAAAATTTTGAGCTAATACCTAGCCTATACCAAATTTGCACAGAATATGGCAAAGACCTAGCAACTAGCCTTTAAAAATGTGTCCTGCACAAAACTCCACCAAATGTCACATGTAGACTTGTGCTGATGAATATACTGGGGCATTACTGACATCTGAAGATACGATGTTTCACCACAGGACTAGAGTTTTCAGTGACTGTCTTGCCTAGGCAGACTTCCAAACCTGCCAAGAGGTTTAGAGTAAAGACTGAAATGGAAAGAGAAATGGCAGAAAGTGAGAGGCATTTTTATGGACTACACTGAATTTTCTGTAAAATGAATGGGAATTCCTTAAAAATTAATACAAAACTTTTGAAGTGCTACCATATTTCTCTCTAAATTTGCAATGCAGACAATGAAAAACAGTCTTTCACATACTTGGTGCACACACAGTTCAAAATCCTTGCCAGAATTCTGAAAGCAATCCCTCTATACTACTAGCAGCACAAAAACGACTTCAATTTAGTCAAAGATGCAGAATGTGTTTCATAGCTTGTCTCAGTTTCTCTCACATTCTTTTGGAACATGCCAAGATAAAGGTGACATGTTTCCATAGGTCAAGGTCTTTATCCCTTTCCTACTAATGTCTTTTCTGGAATTTTTCAGTATTCTTCTTTAGTCTCCATTTCAGCCAAACTGTCACACAATTTTCTTTAACAGTTTATTGCTACCACAGACAAAACTCCCCAAATGGGCTCTGCAACCTCCTCACCACTCAGTTCTTCTTTGTCTTGGGTCTTGGTAAAGAAAAACCTGGTTGCCCAATACTTAATTAAGGAGCACATCAATCTGGGAGCTTGGGAATGTTCCCAAGTTTCTAAAGTCCGAGTATGTATCCTACCTGTATCCACAGTAGGGCAGGACTTAGGCAAATAATAAGTCTTTTGCCTAAATCCTGATGTCTTTCAAAGGTAGCCCATCCCAACAAGATGAGTAAGAGTTGTAACTCACATTGACCAGAGTCACAGCTCAGCTGAGAAACCACCTCAGCTGAACAGATGGTGTCCCAGTTCAGACACTCTCACTGCCTTTAGAGACTGAAGTAGCTAAGAATTGACTTCTCTGACAAGTTCTCTATCTTCTTTCTGACAGGCAAAATTGTATGTGATGAATTCTGTGGTGGCTGGTGGGTGATTAACAGAACATTTTAAAAATTCTACAGTTTCACATCCTTAACTGCACTGGATGAATTGAGCAGAACACCCTCCCCCAAGTCATTACAGAATTGTATGATCTCTTTTAACCAAAATCCCCAGCTACTACGATGAAAACGTGCTGTTAAGCTGGCAAATTTTCATCTCCCAAGTCTGTACTCAAACATAGCTGAAAGCCATCGGAAATAGCTGCTAGACCATGAAAAAATGAGGATTAACCATCTATAAAATGCTATTTATAGCAGACAAACCATTAACTAGGGATGAATTACTAATTTGCCAGTGGTTTCTCTGTGACAGGGTCACCTTGGAACTTTCCTGAATTTCCATCCATAAAGCTCCTGTTTTGTTTCTTTTTTCTTTTCAATAATACATTGTCCTCAGTTTATCTTTTTGCCATTTTAAAGTGCATTGCTCTATTTTGACAGGATTACTTCGTCTGCTGATAATGACTAGGCTGATAAAACAGATTCTCTCATTTCTTAGACTTTAATGGTAGGACCAAAGTCCTACAAGGTCATGAGTCATGGATTGCTAGGAGCATTGTTCAAGCATGAGGAAAAAAAAGCACTACACTACTCATTACACAAAAAATATTGACATATGTGGCTAAATACTTGCTCAAATGCTTGGCTGGGAACTAGTCATACTTCTTATTCCTCATTATTGAAAGAGAATTAAAAAAAAAGGCACTATTCTGAAATTTGTGCTTGAAGCAGGAACTTGTTCAGTAGGTGCCTAATACACAGTGACTAAGAATTTGTTTTTGAAGAGTTAATCCGAAACTGCAGTATGACTCTGTCAAGTATAAAAACTGATTTTCATTCAGTGAAGGCACAAACATAACATATATATGTGCCTGATGTTTTCTTTGAAATGCTCAAGCAATCTTTGCTAGTGCCAATATTTTTTGGATGACGCTCCTATCAAATTTTATTTCCATTTGAAAAAGAAGAAGAAAATCACAAGTGTTTGATAAAATTGTGAGTTCTTCCTAGGAATTGTCCCTAACAACATTTTTTCATGTAGAATGCTGGCTGAGATTTAAGCTGTCTCAGACAGTTGAAATTGATTGATTGATTCATGCACCAGCAAGAAATATAATCCTATGGTAGTTTTACTTCTGTGCATTATTCTTCCTTATCCCTTCCCTCTTTTGCCCCTTGGAAGGTATTGACTCAACATTAATATTATGTTAGTAAATTGCTCTCAAGTCCCATGGGGGCTTAACAGTATCAGAAAAGTGAGGGCCTTCAGTCCTTCCAGACTTTGAAGAATATATGACCAGACTCAAATTCTCACTTTCACACGTGTATTGAAGCCCAAATCAAGAATTGTTCTTTCACATTACATTTGCAACACCAACAATAAAAGGATTATCATCTAGGAATTAAAAATATAAAATATGAGTCCAATCCTAATCTAATAAATGGATTTCCAAGAAATGTTATAAAACAAAGAAAAGTACAGTGTCTAGGAAGACAATACTCAAAAAACTCAAAATACTCAAAAAAAAGCTCAATTTTTCATATTATATACTTACATTTCTGACATACTTTCAGGTTCTAGAACATAGAATTTTGTTTTGGAGGTGCTAACTTTTTCAATGATGACTTCAAATTCAAACAAGATAAAAAATTTAAATTGTACATCAATATTTAATTAAAATCTTGTGTGCTTGCATTTTTTTAAATGGAAATACACCAGAGCTATTTGTCTAAGTTTTTATTGCACCATTGGTGTTAATCAATGAAGTTTTCAGACATTTTGATGTCACAGGCATAAGCCTGACATTTCAGAGGCAAATTATGGCTATTGGTCATTTCTGCAAGAGAACACTATAGCCATTACAGTCCAATAATTACCAGTACTCAACCCTCAAAATCAAATACAAGTAATTAATCTGCTGGTAGACTACTAACCTATGGCACAGACTTCTATTTTTAACAGACATCATTTACATTTATCTGCCTCTAATAGTAACAGGAAAGGAAACACAACTACAAAAAAAATGAATACATCTTTCTCCCGTCTTCTCAGGAATCGAATCTCTCAGAACCACTTTGACTTTCCTGAACACTGAGGATGCTTGCTAGCAAGCCTACAAATAAAGTGAATATAAATCCTGAAAACAGCAAACAGGTGTTGCTATTCAGCATAAGGAGCTTACCAAAATGAGATTTGTCAATCACTTTCCTACTGTCAATTTCTCTTAAGGCTCTGTGATTACCACAGGGGTCTATGAGGAAAGTTACATGGGACGATAAGTGACTGACAACTGACTGCACGTATGGGCATTTCTCAAGGGATCTATACTTTGCCATTTAACTCCAAATGAATGATTCATAGATAGAAATAGGCATGAGAGGATGCCCTATTATTCTGTGTTCTGATTCCTAATGAGATTATTTCCTCAATGAATTTGAGGAAATTCCAAACAGAGAAAACAGAATGCAAAGATTAAAGATGAAAGACAAAAGTAAAAAATGGAGCTGACAAAACAAGAGTGAGATAATCCAGTTTTAGCCTTGCAATCAATAGAAAAGTCTAGAGGCTATATTTTTGGACAGCCTTTTTCACAGTTGGCACATCAGCCAGGAAGTAGAGAAAATACAGGGAGTCAATATATATTATAATAGTCCCAGGTTTAACAAGATTTATATTCTCTGGGAAAAAAAAAATCAAAGAAGTGATCAGAAAAACAGACTCTTACTAACACAGAAAATAAAAGCTCAGTCAACTTAAACTGAACTTAACTAGTATGTATCACCCATTACAGTGCTTAGAGAATGGCACACAACACTGCCTTTTACAGACTGTATAAATAAGGGCATTGTACAAACTGTGTGTATAAACACACAGCATTAAATATAGTCACATTCAAAGTCCACTGATGCCAAAGAGAAATAGCCTAACTTTAATCTAATTTTTCCTCTTAGAGATTTTTAACAAGGCAAAGATTTGTGAAGATTTCTGGACAAGGCACAAACAAGGCAGTGTGAAGCATGATCCTGGATTACCTTCTCTTTGCTCTTAATTACTTAGTACTAATTTTGTAGCACAATGTCTAGAATTTGTTATTAATGTTTTGTTTTTTTTCTTTATGTTAGCAGTAAACCTTTTATTTCATATAGCATCAAGGTAGAGTGATCTGGATTGTCTAGTACCTATGCAGAGGCACCTATCACCTAAGAAGGAATGTTCCTTGGAAACACAGAACAACAGTACTCCTGAAAGAAGCAGGTGTCTGAGTCTCTCCTGATATCCCCCAAGCTGTAGTAATAAGTCTTTGCAAGGCCCTCATCTGAGAAGATTTCCTTTCAGCATTCTAATTTTCCACTGCTCTATGTTCCAAGATGGAGCAAATAAAGAAAGTGAAGGGAGTGTATCTAGCCTTACAGACAAAAATGTGACAGCACATGAGACTATAGGCATCATGGCAAAGAACCTGTCACCTCACTCAGACTTGCATCCATATTGTTTTCCTGGCAGGACCAAAAAATGACATAGCCTGGAGTTCTCAGTGTCTCCTAAAATAGCTCTGAATTTGTATCAAACTTCAACAAGAGAAGTCTTCTCTAGCTTGCTAATTTTCATGTTACTAAGAGCAGTGCCTGCTAACAGGTACTTTGAATTACTTTTATTGAGAATTCAATAAAAACATACAGTAAGTACTGTCAGTCTGAAAATTCTCCCTTCATGGTGGTATCACATGCACCAGAGAGAAGGAGAAGCAGAATGCTACCTCTCTTGTTTGGTAGTCCCAGATCATGACTGTCATAATAAGCAGAAAGATTAAACAAGCCACAGAATTTATATTCTTCATTTAATCTTCATTCTCAACACTGCCCTTGGTGAAGCGTTCTGCGTTTGCATCTCCTGGCTGATTGTTAAGGCCATGGGGAAAAAAACCCACATAACTATTTATTCCATTTAATCATGTCCCTCTTGTTAAAATGTTGCATTATCTAAATAAATAAATCTAAATGCACCATTTACAGTCATGGCATAACATCCTGAATACTCACGACATGCCTTCAAGAGACAGCAGTACAATCTGGTGAATGCAAGAGGTTTGGCTCATGTGTCAAAAATTAAGGTGAAAAACACACAGCTAGAACACTTGTTTGCAATATCCCTTAAAAAAGTATTTCTCTCTGTTGAAGAAGAAAAAAAGAAAAACATTACAGCTGCACAAATACCCTGATTACAGAGAGCAAAGAAGTAATGCAGAAGCAGTGTATGTCACTCAAAGCTGAGGAGTTCAAAGTCATGTGATAAAATGTATTTGGAAGCACTGTAACAGAAACAGAGCAGTCAGAGCTGAAACTACTATTTTCAAGAGCCCTCTAGGAGAGATCAATGAAAAATAAAAAAGTGAAAAACATACTTCTGTTTGTGGAGGAAACGATCCATCATTTCCACTGTAAAATTCTTAGGTAGAGCCAGACACAGCTGTGTTTACCCTTTCAGATGCATACTTGTATTCATCTGGATATAAAGGAGTAGGTAATTTTACAAATTAATTAATTGTGTTCTATGGAAGTCTGCTGTCTCATGATACTTTTTTTTTTATCCTTTGTAGGAAGAAAACAATGCATACACTGGTTTAAAACCTTACTTATTATTCATAACACTATCTTCTCAGAATTCCTTGGTAACAAGTGCAAAAATATCAGAAGCATCCCAGTGAAAAAATTCCTAATGCACTTTAAGTCTAAACATTACCATAATTTTGAGAGGTATTTCCAAACTTCAGAGAGCAAACTACATTTGATGTCAAGCCAAAGCATTTCAGCATGGATGCATCTCTTCAGGCTTCTATTTATAGAACCATCTATTTTAAGGAGGAAACACTACTAAAAATTTACATGGTCTCCCTTGGAGTTTCAGGAATTTGGCTTGAATTTCTCATCATGTTTTCAATCCAGCTCTTCTAGATTTACAGTTTCTCCATTATCTATATGGCCACTGAGTGTGCTCTTGTTTTCAATTAGATAAATTCATTATTTACTAAAGCTTTCATTCTTGGTCTCTTATAGCACATCTAAATGTTTAAGGTTAAACAAATTCCAGTCAAGTATCCTACAAGTAAACATTAATTCAAATATGAAACTGTTATTGTTCACCTCAAACCATAGCATCATTTCTTCTGGCTTACATGAACAAGTCTGCATGAGTTAAAATGCTTATTAGCCAAGACTGAGATGGCAATCCTTTTAGTATCATGTCCATCTGAAGTAGCTTTTAACATTGAAAAGTATACAAATACATACATATTTTATGCCCTAAAACATTTAGGCTGTATTTTTAAAATTAACTAATCTCTTTTCAAAGAGATTACTGAGAATACTGAGTGACTGCTTGTACTTGCAAATTCTGCTTATAAAAATAATTATTCCTGATTTCCACAACATTCTGCACAACCATAGTAGCCAAGAATTAATTTCTTTCAGCTGCCTGGGAATCTTAGCACTTATATGCCTCTTAGTCAATTCAAAAAAGAGATAGGTTTGCATAAACATTTCCTTGTAAATATTTAAAACCAATAAAAGTGATGTCTAAAAGGGATACCTTGAGAAAAATTAATTTTTTCTCTCAATTGGCTCTACAAAGAATCTAGATTATTAGCATAGATCAAACATTTAAAGGGTTTATAAATGGCTTGGATCTGATGACAGGCCTGCCACCCAAGGGCTCCCTCATCTATAACAACAGTAATGCCCATGGGTCTGCAAGGTAATTAAACCATGGAGAGATGAGAAGGTAAATTCACACCACTGACAGCTATCCATAGGTTCTCCATGTATAAAAAGAAACATCCAGGACCTACAGCATAATTATGGGCAGTTAGTTGACCAATGCCCTTTGTAAGTTGGACACTGTACTCCCATGTAAACCATAAAATTTGAATTTCTGATAAACTGACTAAACAGGATTTGCAAATGCACATATTCACCCCAGATTTGTAGTGCTGGAATACTTGCTCTCCCATGGCCCCTTTAGTCTTTTTGTTTCCTTAGGTTAAAATGCCAATCACAGTAGAGCAATGTCAGATCTGTGTATTTTCATCATGACTCCGATTCTAGGAACTCTGTTATTTATTTGACTCATTATACCTTTAAATATTTATGTACACACCTGCACTGAAAGCTACTCAATCTTGCATTGAAGGATTTATTCTACCAGGACTCTCAACCTCAGTAGTTGAGTCAAGAAATTGATTTAAAGGAGCTCAATATTGATAATTTTTCTAACTGAACTCAAAACCTTAGATAACCTCTAGAAAAACCTGTCATCTTTATTTTAAGCACCAACTCAAGTGATAAAGCACAAATACTGTGAACTTGTAGAAAACAGATTAGCTCTTTTCCCAAGGCTTTTCTAATGAAAAAGCTAGAATTAGACACATATACCTACTTTTCCTGGTTTCTCTGTCTCTAGTGAGGAAGCTCTATTTCTTTGGCAGGATTAATACTATCAACAACTCCCTGAGTGGGAAGAGGCAGGAGGGCGAAGGAAATCAGCCCCAACCACTCTCCCCAAATTTTAGTTTCCTTAGTCTGAAAAGTCACAATCTATAAACCAAGAACATAAGGCTATCAGAAAGAAACAAATTTTTTTGTTCATCTGTAGTTCAGAACTTGGGGAATTAAACACAGCAGTGTACAAAATGTCTCTTTCTATTGCTAAATAAAGCTACCATGTCATCTCCCACAATGCAATAAGAATTAGCTAAGTACAGAGTGAGTGTAATGAATGCTAAATGCTTTCCCACCCTTCCCTCTGGAAACTAGCTGACCATTATAAGGTTTCCCTGCTAGACCAGGTAGCATCTAAATAAAAACTCTGTGATGTGGGTAATTTTTCATGCAGACTTCACACCTTACCAGAGCAGATTACTACTCCATTATTATCTTTCCAATGAGATGAAAGAGACAGGAAAGGAGTCCTGTGGGAGCACCACACATTGGGTTTTTACCTCACTGTAATACTGAGATCCTACTAGGGCTGTACCTATACCTGACCAGCTCATAAACAGTCCTATATTTAGTAGTTTAACAAAGTCATCTTTCACCTGGTAAAGCCACTGACCTTATGTCCCAGGCAGTGAAAGTTCACTACCTAAGATGCTCAGTACAAGAAACAGTAAAAGAGCAGTGCCTGCACACAGTTTCTTTAAATTAATGTAACCATGTATGATGGAAGCACAGTCATGGGTTTAAGGTCTACCCAATTTTTATTTGATCTGTTTTGCCTTCTATGAAAATACAGGCTTCCTACTGTGGGATGAAAATCCAGCACCATTGGTACATGGACTGTCTTCTACAGGCAACAAGAGCTTCCAACATCGTGAGGTTTCTGACTGCTTCTGATTCCCTATTTTAACACCTCCTAGTTAAAAAGCATTATGAGGTTGGCATGCAGAATTCCACCAGTATCTGTGAGAGGATTCTGACGACAATGAGGGCAAGAGATCTATAGATGGAGGTATACACACAGCCAAATAAGCCCTGCTTCAGGAACCTTCACAGAAAAGCACCAACATTAAATGTAGTGCCAGAGTGATGTCAGACTGACTTCAAGATCTGGCAAGGTGGGCTTCAGAGTATTTAAGAGCTGAAAAGAACACACTGAAATGTAAATGTGGCAAAGAGTCAAGAGAGAAAAGCAGAAGAGGGAACAAATTGGAGAAAAAATATTCAGAGCAGTGTGTTGGGGGGAAAGATAAAGAATTGAAGCTTTTGGGGAAGGATACAATTGTGTCTTTTCCTCCCTTATTTTTACCAGAGAAGCAGTTGTACAACTTCATCTGTATTAAAAAAAAAAATGCAGGTTTCACCATGAAACCATAAGCAATTATTGCTGGTTAGGGACTTGTTCAGACAACATCTTTCCTCTGCCATCTCAGGCACCCATTTTTTTGTGAGCTGTTTAACTGTAGCTGTGACATTATTGGATTTTCTTGCTCTCTGGTAAGTAAATTACCATGAAGAACCTAAAAGGTCAACAAATTGTCATAACTTGAACTCCTCACAATGTCCTCTGATCACTTAGAGACCCTCAAAAACCTAAAAAGTGTTCTGCAAAGAAAAAGCACACTCACCACTGCTTAATTTATATGAACAAAATTATTTGATCAGGACCATAAAAAAAGATTGACACACTGAGGATAAACCTGATATGCCAGAGAACAATCTCTGTCACTTATTTGTAAAAGTTTCTTAAAGCTAATTTTAAGCCTCTGGAGCATTTATATAGCCCTGTTTATGGTCTGGGAACACTTGCAGAACACTAGACTAATGGTAAGTGTTTAAATAGCAAGAACTAAAGTTTTTTCACTTCAATATCCTTTTGTTGCATTTATGTTCCTTTCTTCAGCTTAAGACTCAGATCTTCTCCTGTTGAGCTAGATCCTGAATCCCTGATTCAGTTTTTGCTTTGATGAGACTCATCTTGCTCAGTAGGACTTGTTAAGTAATGGCCCTGACCTTGGTGCAGTCTCTATGAAGTATCAGCCTGCTTGTGCAGGATGAAGAACATATTGTAATCCCTTAGGGAAAACATTTATACCATACTGTGTCTGCAAAACCTGCAATATTTTAAAGGACTGTTAAGGAGTGAAGAGTGGCAAGAGAAAAAAAACCCACTTGATCAACCTTTTTATCCTTCTTAAATTTCAGTAAGTGTACAGTTTTGCTAAATTCTTACAATGGATTTGGTACCCAGGTCTGAAAAATAAAATCAATAAAGAATATTTAGACTTCACCTTAAGCTCATGTCTCTTATGGCATTCCTAGTCCACCCAGTTAATCATTCAAGTTGCTATGGTTAAATTGGCACTGAAGCAGGTTCCTGTCCAGGTACACATACAGGTTCTTTTCTTCTGACTCTGTATTTAGGCAGGTCTCAGGTGCAAACCAATTCTCAGCCCCTCAGTTTTGGCTTCTTAAGCAACGGGCCAAGTTAAATGAGCTGGAGAGAAGCCACAAAATGATATGGCACTAGGTCTTCAAAGGATGCAAAAAATAATCCATTCTAACAATCACATGCCTGGCAGATTCCTGTTTTACTAAGAGCACATGCATTTACATTTACACACATACACAGCCTTCAAATGTGAACCTGAAAACATAAGACTAGTTGCATTTCTATCTCTTTCAGTTAGACCCAGCTAAGTCAAAGCACACTCATTTTCATGTGATTTTCTGCTACATTTTCAGGACACAAACACTTTTTTCTTTCCCTTGATAGGAATGGAGCTGTTCAAACATAAGATCTTTAGACCCCCAGGACAACATGTAGTTCCCTTCCCACCCTCCTCAGTACTGTCTCTCCTTCCATATTAGTCACTAGTCCAGTTTTCCACCCCATCCTCACTGTAGGCTTAAAATTGACTATTTGGAGATGTACAATTACTAACAGGAGATAGACTCCCAGAACTAAAAGGCTCCCCTTTAGCAGAGAAAAATATGTCCTTGAAGAGTGCACCTGGTCTTATCATAAATTATCTTTGTCTGATTAGATTATGCCTAACCCCACAAACACTTATTTCTCTACTATTTGCTATCATTAGTAATTCAGAGGTAACTGTCAGAACTTAGGATATAACTGAAATTTTCCATACAATTTTTTCCTTTGTTTTATTTCCATAGCTAAAAGGGAACTCTAGGCAAAATGAAAACCCCACACATAATTTCCAAAAAAAATTCTTGAGCACTGGGTCTTCAGAGATCCTCCAAGACATCTGTTGTTCATATTTTTTTCCTCTCCAGAGAAGCATCTAGCTGTTATTTCTATAAATTAGGCCATTTCTTGTTTAGTTGATTTCCTTTCTCCTCAGTCAGTCTGATAAATTGGGTTTTTCTTCTACATAATATGCTCCACTCTTCTGTCCTAATCCCATGAGCAGCAGTTCCTTCATAATTTCTCAACTTTTTTATCTAGACCACTGTCTTCCCTCTTCCATTTCTAGGACATTCCATTATTGTCAGCTTCAAAATTACGTAGAGAAGAAAAACATCAGTACTCCTTCCCATGTCTACTCTGTTTTCATCTGACCAGGAGCTCTCTCTGTTAAAAGGCTTCCACTCGGAGCAGAGTTTCAGTTTCAAGTAGCAATCAATACACCTCTACCTTTAGTTGTTCAGTAAGGCAGGCAGATGAGTCCTGGCAGATACCATCAAGGAAATCACACAGACGTGACACTTGTGGTATCCAGGGACCATCGTGGAATATATTGCACGTTTTTTCTCCACAAATGTTAACAGATGATCAACATGAAGACTGCCATTAAAGGATTCAATTCTACACACACCTATCTGACCACCTTCTCTCCAGAACTGTTCTCATACATGATCATGATAGCAAAAGAAAGTGGTCTTCAAACATACACATTCCTACTCACCGAAAATTTTGAGTGAAAAAGCAGGAATAATATATTCCTTGGAAAGGGGTAATTTGATCAATACCATTTCAGAAGCACAGACAGTAATAGACTTGTGAACAATTGGAATTCACTTTATATCATCTGAAGACAACTTCTAAACAAAAGAAGCAAGTTTCTGACTAAATATCCCCCCACAGAGCAGTGTCCTGCTGCACAGGATCAAAGCAGGACCTGAAACAATAAATCACCCACGTTACAGCTCTATTTCACTCTTTTCAGCTCAGAGGAATCCCTAGGAAAAAGTAATGTGGGGCAAACTACTAGTCCAATTTTTGTTCCAAGTTTTATTCAACACTGAATGCTACAACAGAGATGTAATAAATCATCTGAAAGAAATGAAGTTCCCAGAGCCACCATGCTGAAGTATATTAAATTAGATGTGATTCTGACAAATCTTTGACAGTGCACGTCATCTTATTCCAGCACTAGATTCTCCAATCTATTTCCCTAGGTCTGGTCTCTTGGAAGCAAATTGTGGTAGGAATACGGTTTTTTTCACATAATTCTGAAACAATATAATACACATCTGCAATTTTAGGAAAAAAATCCCCAAACAAAAAAATACTGGGGATTTCTGCAGCTGAGCATGTACTGTAAAACCAGAAATAAATTCTAGTTTTAGGTTAGCTCTGCTGTTGGAGATAAAGCCAAACATCATGATGGTTCTCTAAATAGTTAGAATCCTTTAGGTCTCACTGCCATGTTCAAGCATAATAACAAGGAAATACATTTAGCCTTTCAGTGCACACCACTGGTGTCCTCAGGATGAAGGCACTATGTCCTGCTGTACAACATGAAGCTCCTCCTAGGTCATACTATGACATAAAATCAGTCAGCCTTCATAAACACTACAGATTACTGTACTACAACAAACTATATAAATTACCAAAATAAAATCCATCGCTAAGAAAAGGAAACGTTGAAAAAATCCAAACCAAACTCTAACAAATGCATCCAGACAGCAAACACAAGTGTTGCCATGCCAGTCCTTCAGCTACTTCCCCAATCTTTGTGTATTTTTGTACTTTAAACACTGATCAATTACTTACAGCCAAATGTTATGGTTTATATATAAACTGTTTCTCTTTATTGCTTTTGAGCTAACAGATGGAGGGGGGGGAAAGGAAAAATAAGTATTAGGCTAACAACAGGTTACATATGGATATGGAACACACAAAGAGTTCCTCTGTGAAAACATTTATACCTCATTACCTACAAATATTGTTGCTCTTGTTCCTCCACTAGTCACAGATTATAAAGACCTCCACCATAATCTGATTTGGTCTGAATAGCCTTACCATAATTGTACTCATCCTATATGCTCTGTATCCAACACCTTCTCACTTATTAGAAAACACATGGTACTTACTAGACAAAAATGTCAAGAACTAAAACAGATAACTGTTTTAACCTGAACATATAATATACAAGATGTATAATATGCAATATTATAATATAAAATATGTAAGATGTGTTATGCTAAAAATCTTGGCACAGGTAAAACGTCTAAAAATTCTTCTAGATAATAACAGCTCATCCTTGATCCAAGGTAAACAGACATTACTGAAAAATAGTGATGGCAGCCCCAATCTTTTGTCCACGAGAGATAACATACTATGTTTTAGAGAGTGAGAGTAAATAAAGAATTAAAATAAATAGCCAGGCATTTACTAGGCTAACTGCAGAGCTTATTAGAGACCTCTATTCTTGCATATCCAAATTTGCTGTTTTCTAAGACACTGTGACAAAATAGCAAGACAGAATCATGGCTCAGCTCCAACAGCAAGATCAATTAAAGTCTGTTCAGAAAGAATCTGGGAGTATGACCCCAGCACATACATTAGAATCACTTTAAATGTGTTCTCTTCAGGGTTGGGAAAGGCAAGGCAGAAAGGAAATATTGTCTTGAATATTGCTTTCCTAAGTTAATAGCTGGATACAGTATTCAACAGTCAGGCTAATTTTTGCATTAGCATTTGTAGGTTGTCAATTCAGGAACACATTTTAAAAGAAACATTAACTGTTCAGGTTATTTCTAAGTGAAAAAGGGCTTTCAAATAGCTTTTGTCATGAAGAAAAAAAAAGCCACAAAGCGGTATTTTGTAAGCCCACAAGTTTGTAGGCAGCTAGTTCTTAATATATCCTATTCCCCTGGGAATTCAGGGGCTCAGGAGGAAAAGCAGAGAACCTGAAATAGCTTAGGTCTTTTGCCAGAAGACAGTTCCTGAGCAGGGATGTTACTAACTACTTTTCACCGAGTGTCTGAGAGGACACATTTGTATTCTGCTCTGTTGGTGGTATCTTTATACACGATGGGATTTCCCATCTCAACACACAGTGTTGTTACTATTTATATGGTCATACTGTAACACTCAACTCGATAATACATACCCATATTCTAACGGAACATGCTTGACAATACAACAGTTTATGCATAGCCTGCAACTTCTGGCATTACAGAGAATATATTCTGGCAAGAAAGTGTTCTCTTCCAGTTTCATTTATATTAGCAAAGATCATAAAACATCCTGCTCATTAAAATCTGAATCACTTCCACTGGGAGTGCACTTTTCTGAAAGTATTTTCCTACAGCTGGTGGCAAGACAGATCTGCTAGCTAACCAGAGCACTAATAGGACATTATGAAACCCACAATGCAGCATGAAGACAGTTGCATAATCAGAGCAACAATTACCAGCTCTGCTAAAAAATGGTGAGGGCTGAAGCACAACAGAGTAGCATGTAACAAACAAAAGAAGCCATTCTTGTCAGTCTGAGATCCTGAGCTAAACTTTTATATGTTATATTATTACCTTCATCACAAGCAGGTGAAAAATAGATCAATGATAAAGGCAGTAGTATATGAAATGGGACTATAAATCACAAGTATAACAAATACAATCATTAACTGCAGCACAAGACTCTGATGTGGATTACCAGCCTTTAGTTCTTAGTGTTCCTCCATCATTTCACAAACCCCTGTAGCATCCAACAGATGTCTTGTCTGAGGAACCTCTGCCTCTGAGTCACAAGTGCACTGATTGACCCTGACCAGCCTCACCAGGGAGCCCCTATCTACAACACAGCTGATTTCAGCCCATGGCCATATGCACCTGCCCCAGCAACCTGGCAGGAGTGCTGGTCTCTGGCTGTATGAAAGTGATGCCTCTGCCTGGCCATGACTCTCAAGGATCCTGGCCCTGAGCTGCAGGCTGGCATCCTGACCTGGCCTGGTGCAGCCCTATCACCACTGGAATTTCAGGAAATTTTGTAGCTTCGAGTTTATCTGTTACTTTAGACCAGTCCAACTACCTTGGCCATGCAGATGACCCAGGAAGCTAAGGCTGATGCTTAAAGGGGTGATTTGACAGATCATTGCAGGTCCTCTCCAGGTGGGACCTTCATAGAGATTTCCCTCAGGCAGCTCCTGCTGTGCCTAGCCTCAGCAATTTGGATTTGTTGATTAACATCCCAGGTAGAGAATTTGGCCTTTTTCCCCAAAGGCTCCTCTAAATAGTTTGTGCTGCAAGATAGATTACACTGTAAATTGGCGAGACATTCGTAAATAGTTATTAGAAAGTGAGTTTGTATGCAGTTAAGATAATCAATAGCAATGAATTTTACCTGTGCTGGGTGGTCACCAAGGGCCAAAGCCAGAGCTGAGCACAGCAGAGGTTCAGGAGTCCCATCACATCCAGGTGAAGCTGCCAGCTCAAGGACCTGCAGTGGAGCCTCCTTATTACCACCTGGCCAGTGACCAACTGCTCAATAGATTTGTCTACCCTTGAGAGCATTACTCTATATGAAGAACCCAGTAAATAAGTTTGTATTTCTAAAAAACACTGTCTGCTGCTCTCTATGCAATAAATGCATGAAGAAAAAGGTACATATTTTGATTTATACCTGAACATTGGAGCAACATGGATTTGCATAAGTGTAGCAGCATTTCCATTTATTCACTATGCCTATCCATATACACTAAATATATTCACTGGCCTAGCCAGTACTTTGGCTATTTCAGTTAGTTTAGATAAGAAGTGTGAAAGAACCAGAAATCAGACTTTCTGTCCTGTTATCCAGGTACAGGACACCAGAAGCATGCAGTGTGACCCCCCAGTTCCTATTTGCAGCAAAATTTCAGGCTGCTCTGTCTCATTAGTATCTACCACCACACATCAAAAAAACCTTACACTTAGGTGTAAATTCTCCACAATTTCAACCTAAAACAGCATCAGAAAATTCAAAATTCTGCCAGACTATCTCTCCATTAAACCCCATTGCTCACACTTAATAGTAAGATATAATGTATAGGTTTTAAAGTCTTATTTATTTGTGTAAAAGGATCTAATGGCCTCAGATATGAGGGGAAAAAAACCTGGCATTTTCACACTGCATTGAAACTTTTAACATTAGAAATCCTTACAAATCTGCATTAAATAGAAAACTTCATTCATTATCTATTATATTGTGATTTATAGAGAGAGTTCCTAAAAAAGTGCTAAAGAAAATCACATTATCTATAACCTTACTGAAGGCATATGAACACTCCTAAGAATTTTTCAAGTCTCTAATAAAACGTAGGTTTTCTTGGAAGAAGATTTAAGATTCTGTTCAAAGTACTCCTAGGAGCAGATGACTGTAGATCTACTTTAATAAACCAGATAGGCTGAGGGATTAAAAACTAATGCTGTATTTTTCAACTGGATACAACCTGAACTTAAAAGCCACTTTTTACATCATAACAAACATTATTACATTGTAAATCTACAAATAAATAACAGATCTGTACAAGGAAAGACTGTGGAACAGAAAATTGATTAGCTACATTATTGTAAGTAATTTGGTGATTCTGTGGTTGGTTTTGTCATCTGGAATGATGGAATTGGGTAATCAAATTTAACACTATGTTTGGCTTATGACAACAATGTATAATCCTTTAACAAGCTCCCTCTTGAAACACATTTGCCTTTCCTTGGAGAAGACCATTTTGTTTTCACTGTTCTGAGTTTGAAATATTTTTTCCAGCCAGCAATGAAACAACATGTATCTATAATTGTGTAAGGTTTGTATTAACCTTGTCCTTTGAACTTCTTCATTCCTGTTGTTTAGTCTCATAAGAGGATACATAATCAGCAAACAAAAATCTTGTTACTGAACAAGCCAAGCTTGTTTAAATCGTTCAGTTGTATTGTTCTGGTGAAGTTGCGCCTTCAGAATATAAATCTACAAGTTACCTTCCCTGCCTCTTCAAATGAGCTGGCATAACCATGTATCAGTTTATTTCCTCTCCTGGTTCTGTCAAAATTATATTAAAACCTTCTCCTGCTGGAGGGTTTTTGACAAAAGTGGGTTAGATAATACATAAAAATCATACGCACAGATCTGAATCCATCTCAACTGCAGTCAAAATGGCTTGTATAACAACAGCTTTTGGATTGTTTTTCTTTTCCTAGAAAGTAAAATCTCCACCCTCCTTATATTTTGCTTGCTCTTCTTTACATCTCTTCCATCCATCTTCAAGTCACCTTTCAAAAGGAATTTCAGCTGAATTCTCATCCCGCCTTGTACAGTATCACTAGCCCTCCCTGCTGGTGGTAAATCTGCAATTTTATGCACCAGGTAAAGAGTGGCTAGTCCCTTGATCAATCTGTAGGTTTGTGCCTCACAGTTGTCTTTGGGGTTTTTTTTCCATTTTTCTTAGCTATTTTTCTACAGCACAACTTTCTAATTCAATTGAGCAGGTATTCATTAAGCATTGAGATCACACAACATTGCCAGTGAACAACAGCCCCAGTTGTACATAGTCTCTTTGTACTTCGCAGATAAAGTACTACAAATTTAAATATTCTTTGGAAAATGTTTTATCTTCTGAATTACTTTATTTTCAGACTTGGATAAATGGGCTGAGTTTTCAGTAAGTAATCCACTTTCTGTTCTTAACAAGGTCTTGGCCAACTCTTAATTCCATTTTCCCTAGATGTTTAGCCCTCTTCTTCATTATCCCTTGTACCTCCATCCCACTCCTTCTGCTTGGGATGAAAGTCCGTTTTAGAACTTTGAAGTAAGCGCATGCCTCTTAAACATCAAATTTCTTAAGATGTTCAATCAACATGACCTCATTAAATAATTCTCTTAAATTTCTAAAAGTTTGCTTTTTTAAATAAATCAACTGAAGTGAAGGCTAAGTTGAACCAATGTGCAACCTCTTAATTTAACAGCCTTGGAATTTTTTTTTCAATTTTTTTTAGTACTTACAAAAGCAAACATTACAGTTTTTTGGCACAGTAATTACTTAGTAAAAAAATCAGACTGCTATCACATCCAGTAATAACTGAACTTTATGATGACCTTCACACATTAGCTGAGAAAATTACAAGCCCAAAGTGACCAGACTTTTTCAGAAAAAAAGTAAAATTCTTTTAAGCTATCAACTTAATTATGCAGTAGAGAGACATCAAGAGTAAAGAATCATATCAGCTATGACATGCTACACTTATAAGAAGGTATTGCAAAAGATTGTTTGATAAAGGTAAAATGAAGCTAAGAGTCTGAAAAAGAAAATAAATCTTTAAAACTAAAAGTAATAACTATGTCAAAGTACACTGATACTAAAATTACTTCCACAGGAAGAAACCTTACTTAGCTTATCTCAACTGGCAACTGAGTTTCAAGAAAGCAATCATATGATTATACCATCTTCTCTGTACATAAAACAATATTAAACAATAATCCATTACTTCAGCTGCTTCTTCAATCAATCATCTGTTTTATTTTGTACTGAATACTATAGTTGTCAAAAAGGTTTTTATTCTAGTTATGAGAAACCTTAACTTCATACATGGATATCATTAGCAGAAAAATTTCTCACAACATCTTTCTGAAAGACTCCATGAATAATAAAATCTAGTCCTTGGAATATATAGGTGTCCTGTACATCCTATATATGGATTTCCTTTAAAAGAAATGAAAAACAAATCAAAACCTTAAAATCCAGCTCTACACAAAAATCAAAGGGAGTTCAAACCATGTCTGTTCCACTTATAACATGATTTTTTAAATGGAACTATCCCATCCAACAACAATATTAAAACATGACCTATTTTCCCTTAATAAAACAAAACAATCAGCACTTGTGTTCTGGACAATTATTATTTCTTACTCCTAAAAATGTCTTGTTTTCACTAACTCCGGAACTGTCAGATGCTGTTTGGAGGACACTGATGATACCAGTCAAGTATGACTCCCACTAAAAGGTAAGGAGATTTCATAATAAAAATACCTGAATAACTAGTGGAATGAGCATCTTTGAATCCGGCAGCCTATTCACAGTGTTGAGACCAGAAGGTTCCATATATCACCCAGGTCTCCACTTCAAAAATGTTTTTCTCAGTAAACTGTCCAGGTCTGTGGCAGTGCTAACTGATGTTGCTGAAGGGAAAAATCAAGACATTTTCTTTTGCCTTTATTGCTTCCCCCAGTTTCTGTTTTGACAGCTCCTCCTCCTCTGTTTCCAGTACATCTGTCTCTTCCTCTATTCTCAGTTTTGTCTTCAACTTTGTCATCACGGCCATGTATTTCTACATACTACACTCCCAGTCCAAAAATCTGTATCTTATGATCTCCTCTACTGTAGACAGATACAAATATTTGAGAGCTAGTCAAAACCTCCATTTTCATCTTTAAACCACCAGCAGCATTTCAGTTGCATTTTAGGCCTTCATCCTCTCTTTTTAGGGTGGGGGGTATGGAAAACTTGTTCAAAACCAAAAAGCTTTCATCAGATATAAGAACAAGTATGTCCCACAGTTTTGGCATCCAAAACTTGAAGACAGCCTTCTTCAAACAAAGCATCCAAAACACATTGCTTCATCTGCTGCCTTCTCCCATTTTGGCATCTCAGTTTAAGCTAATTTTTTTTTCTGCTTACAAAGGTAACTTAGCACCACAATATTCCAAGGAATCCTATATAAATTCCTGTCAGCATGCTGAGTATGTAAATACTCTTTTTATTCCAGATCAGGATATACAGGATCCCATTAAGTCCATATTTTTCCAGATTAGGTATTTAGAGGGCATGCTGCTGATATTTCTCATACTAATTTAGGTAGAATAAAGGTTTGGCAGACAATGGATCAATCTGTTTAACTGCCCAAGCACATGGCATCCTAATCTGTTAGAATGTAGAGTATAAAAATACACAAAAGTATTCTACTTTTCTACAGAAAATAATTTCTGTAGCACTAGCCCTGGATTTTCTAGACAGAATTATGGGGAAAAAGCAATTAACCTGTAGATTATAAGGTCCCTGGGACAGCCCTGTTGCCTGTACAGTACCGGACCCTAGTATTTTAGGATTCCTTAACTTCTTAGGGATATGCTAGTTTGGACATTTTTGTAAATTTACAGGAATAGTAGGTTGACCCCTGCCTGATCCAGGCACCCACCAAACAGCTTTGTCACAACAGCCTTCTGTTGTCTGTACTCCTCTATAAGGAAAGGTAAGAAGTAGAGAGAAGAGCAATGCATTGATCAAAATTCAGTGATGAGTCTGAAATACAATCAAAACGATCCAAGTCCCTCCTCAATGCTTTCTCCCCAACTCCACATCACAATATATCTGGTGTGATAATTACAGACTAAACTGAACATCAGGTCAAGATTACAGTGAAAAATTTTCATAAATTAAACGTATCATCAATCAAAGTAAAAATACCACAGCTTTAGCCAATTTAGCTAATTGTGTTAGCTATTCCATGACAGTTTCATGTTTATTAAATAGCTCTTGGTCTTCAAAACTCTGATGAACATGAGCCAATATTACTACATTAAAGGATGCCTAATTAAGTTGCTAAAACATTATAGCTAAACTTGCAAGTGAACCTGAAAACTTTAGAATCTATTTAGAAGTCTCAGAAATCTATTTTTAAAAAAAGTATTTCAGCTTTCAGTATCTTGCAGCCTTTTATCTACCCAACTTGTTTCTATCCTGATAATTTAATGAAATTGCTCTTGTATAGTTCATAGCAATATTCATTAGAATTGCAGATTTTTCTAAAACCATGCAAGAAGGAAGTTCAATTTTTCCACATAAAGATGGGTAGAGAAAACATAAAATTATTTGCTTTAAGAAAATTAATATTAAGCAAGAACAGACTCAAGCAATGGAATCTACAAAACCAAAATACAGCTGAGAAAAATCTACATAAGTTAGCTGAACATGTCTTTAAAATAATACCAGCAGATTTCCAGCGAGATTTAAAACCTTCTTTTTCACCTTTGTCAGCCTTTCATGCTACTCTTTTACACTCAAACCCCCATCATTATGTCCTACCCTTAAATTAATATGCTGTCATTTAAAATTTCTTCTGTCATTGCATGGTAACAAGAGTCATATCTCTAAGAATTATCAAGTGTCAATTAGGACGGTCATGTATAGGACAAAGAAATAGGAGGAAAATTTGCCAAATTAAACCAAATTAATATTTTTCTTTGCTTGAAAAATATTCTACACAGCATCCCTTACTAAAAAAAAAAAAAGCCTATTACTCTGGCCTGGTGTTGGCTTGAATGTCACCACTGATGTTATAAAATATATTTGTTTTCTAGGTTGATCCTAGAATCTTTATAAAGCTATTAATATTTGGCAGTTACAACTCCAAGGACTTCCTCAATTATCTCCCTCTTGCCCTCCCACCTTTCTGAAACTAAGAGACCATTACAAAAATAGAGATATTCAGCTGAAGACTCAGCTAATAGAGAAGCAGAAAGAATAAGGATCATGAAAAGCTTCTAAGAAGCAAAATGCAGTTTCAAGCTTATATTGGATCCCCCTTCTGATTATTTTCAACAAAATAATGACCTTCACAGTTTAACATAACGTAGCAGCAAAATTTCAGACAAAAGCCAACTAGCTCTGACAAATGTATATAGATAAATAAAAATGCTAAGAGTTAATAAGAAAGTATAAGTCAGCAATTTATTAAACATTCTTTTTAGTACTTACTGATAAAACTAAGCCAAAAGTATATCTGTGGTCAAAATGCTTCAAGAAACTAGAGGAAATATAAGGATAGTAATACCACACACATCTGTTTTCCTCTTGACTATAAAGCCTATTAATTACAATCACTTGAGTTATTTCCTACTCTCTTGACTATATTATTCATAATGATGAAAAAAAAGTAAAATCTAAATGGATGCAGGACTCACTTCCAAATCAGAATGCTTTCTTTCATTTTGTACAAATAAAACATCACCCAAAAGAGAAAGTCAAATAAGAATAAATTCCAATAAATTGCCAGCCAAACAACAAGAATTCAGAACAGGCTGAGTAATGATCTCGCCCTTCTCTCTCTTGCCTTCCTCTAGTTCTTTACTGAATTCATTTCCTAAGCCAACTCAGTTTCCTCAAAAGAGATCTACTGTCATGAAACTACTACCATGAAACAGCCTACTATCATGAAACTCTTTCTCAGAGCTCTAATATACATACCTCTGAAACATGAGGAATAGGGTTATAATCTTTTGGAGGATTGCTGTGAACCTTAAGTAACATATGCATAAAACTGCACTTTACCTTTTTTAATGAAGAGTGGGAAAAAATTGAGAAGTAAATAGCCACACTGCCCTGCCTGTGAATCACTTGTAGGTTGCTAAAGCAAGTATTTCACAATGCTTTTAGTGAGTTTGTCAATGAGTTTGTGGACTGCTGGTCCTCAATATGCTGTTAGGACACTTTACTGATACGGTTTTGATAGTCACAAAGCCCTGGTGAACATCAGGAACTAAGCACTGAATTGCTTAATTAGACCAAATGCACGTACATAACATTTGCACTTTGCTCAACTGTAATAATGCTTTGTGAAAGCTGGAATAGCTCTGTAATTAATATGGCTAATCTATTAATAAAATCTAAACCCCAGGAAACAAAAAACAACTTAGTTTTTAAAGAAGTGAAAAATGAGTGCTAAAGGAAGGAGCAGATTTCCATGTTCAAACATCTGTAGCCTTATTGAAGGCCCAACAGCTGTTGCTAGCTTTAATCCCATGGAGACAAATTCATGATATCTGCATATCTGTATGTTTCTGTTGATAATCTGACAGACCTGAGAGCCTGCTGTAGCTGGACTCATACATGCATGAAATAAATTCTGCAGATATTAGGATTTCCTTGGCTTCAAACGGTTGCCTTGGACACAAAGAGACACAGACTTAAAAATAGAGCAGTTTCTACATGTGGATTAGACAGTCAGCATTCCTTGGGCCAGACAAATGAAGATAAATCATAGCTAAGAAAGGCTGGGAAGAAGCTTTCTTGCTGTTTCATCTGATTGCTAAATTAAATCAATTGGGATTGAGAGAATACCGCAATCATGGATAGCTGCACCATGATTTTTCTAATGGCAAAATATTCTTTCATCTTTAGATTAGTTCAGCCAATAAAGGTATTCCACAGCTAACATTTCATTTTTGTTTCGTCAGCTTATCAAGATCCGTTACTGCATGAGGAGGCCATTGAAGAGAAAATTTTGAATAATCTCTAGAGAGATTTTAACAGTTTTTCATGCAGATATTTCCCACTCTTCTTCCCAAACATTAAATTACCTTTTAAAAGTTATCAGTTAAAATATGTATCCTTCTATGACAGTAATTGGCTACTATTGTGGATATAATGAAAGGAAAAGTTACATATCCATTTTTCCCCCCACCCCTCTGTACAGAGCAAAAAAACAATAAACCCGTCACAAGGCCACTGTTTATCATGTTTTGGTCAGTTTCATCCTGTAATAAATAATCCCATGTAGGTAGGCTAAAATTTTGCCACAGAATTAATCACATAGTTGTCTGACCTCCAACACCTGAGCGCAGTCAATGTCCATATTACAAATGCATCCTTGATCCACTATGCACTTCCTAAAGTATGTCAGTATTGCTTAGATTAAAAGATGAGTCATGACCTCATTCACAGAACTGTGAAAAAATAAAGAGGGGGAAAATGGAATTCTAAGAGTTACCAATAGATAAAAACAATACATGAATTGTTTTCCCATGTTACACTTACAGCCAAGTTGATGGAGTGGAGACTCAATAAATAGAATATAAAGTGTATGGAAAATTAACTGGGCTCACATGGGTGTCATCAGTGGTACAAAGTACAGCTGGAAGCTAGTTACTATTACCATTCCTCAGGGATCAATCACTCAATCTGGTATTCTTTCACATCTTCATTAATGACCTCAGTGCTTGACACAGCACTCTGGGAAAGCGTGCATAATACTGCCAGGAATTATCAACATGCTGAAGGCCTGGGTTGCTATTCAGAAACACCTTGAAAAAGCTAAAGAAGTGAGCAGACAGAAAACTCACAAAATTCAACATAAACAAATATAAAGTTCTGCAGCTGGAAGGAAAAAAACCACACAATGGCTTTGCAGGAAAGGACTGGAGGACTAATGGGCAAGTTGACCATGAACCAGCAGTTCATGCTGCTGTGGGGGTGAGGAGCAACCACATAATGATATGCACTAACTAAAGCATTTCCAGGGGGTTGAAGGACATGATTGTTCCCCTCTGCCTAGCCCTTGAGAGGCCTCCTCTAGAGTGTTGTGCCAATTTGGGGATTTTCAGTACAAGACACTGACATACTGGAGCAAATCTATCAGGGGATCATCAAGACCATCAGGAGATTGAAAAACATGAAATATATTTAAAAAAAAAAAATCAGAAAACGTGATTTATTCAGCCTAAATTATAGCCTTAGGGGAGCTTCTCAGCTACATTATGGGAAGGTATATAAAGAATATGGAGCCACATTCTCCTCAGAGGCAGGACAAGAGGCAATAAATACAAAATGGAACACAGGAATTTCCAGTTAGATATATATTAGATTTTCTTAAACCACAGCAGTGGCCAAACAAACTGCAATAGCCTGCCCAGAGAAGCTCTGGAATCTCCATTCTTGCAGATGCTCAGAACTGCCCTGGCTGAGGCCCTGAGAAATCTGATCTAACTGAAGCTGCTTTGAACAGAGGTTTGGACTGGATTACTGGATTTCCAGAAGTCCCTTGCAGCCTAAATTACTCCATGATTTTAAGCATGAATCAGAATTATTTTTCCCTACTTTTTTTTCTATCAGTAAATACATTTTTTTTGTAAATTAAAAAGCAAAACAATACCAACAACTTTTTAGAATAACAAGTATTTTGACTTCATTACCACTTTTTCACATCCAAGATAAGCCTATGTTCAGCTGATTCGCACATTCCTAGTCAATTAAGGATTGAAAAATACAAATTTCATTCATACTAAGGACGTACATAAAACTACATTCATGCATTGATTGAATCAGATTCCAACAAACTGGACAGAGTGGAAAATGATAACAAACAAGATTATGATTCTGACTCTGCAACTGAAACAACCTTTATGCTAGACTGGAATACCACATAAGTGTCCACTTCTTCTGACTCAAGACAGTCTTCTTGTGACTACAAAGAAACTGTTCAAATCTAAAGGAATTACTATAAACTCTGCTCTATGCATAAATTTTAAAGATTGCCCAAAGTTAGTCTACCACTTGAAAAACTCAGTATTGAACACTGAGAAAGACTGCCTGTGGAAGAGACTGCTCCTGCTCTTGCAATCACACTTTAAAGACTTTAATTTAAGAAAAAAGAAACTGAACAGATAAATACAGCAAACCTGAATTTCATCAGTCTTTATCAACCAGGTTACTGATGAGCCAAAATCATCCCCCCATGCTCTCGTTCACATGTGATTTTTGGTAATTGCATGTATAATGAATTAGAGGCTTCTGCTGCTAATATTTTTTCCATGACCATATAACTATGTCTAAACTCACAAGAATCTTCTATCATACACCTTAAGCAATGCTTTACTATCCAAATTACTTGGAATATGGATTTTAATTTTGACTGCTTTGCAATTTTCTTAGTTAATCCTGAGCTACCTTGAATTTCACTCACACACAGAAACAAAACAAAACCCAAACAAAAAAAAAAAAACAAAAACCCAAGCAAACAAAAGAAACCCCCATAGTTTTTAAGAGCTACAAACTTTAGATTGATTAACTCCTGTGAACTTTGGAAAATTTTAAGATTCATCCATCAGTAATTATAATGTACTTCACACAGAGGAAAACACCATTACTTAGAATACATTGACATTTGCAGTGTTAAAATGTTACAACTGTATGAGTTGACATTTATACAAAGAGCCCTCAAATTCTTAATTTCAGTACAGTTTGTATACTAGGGTAGTAGTAGGTCTTTAATATTAATCATATTATTAGGAAGAAATTATATGAAAGGTAAAATTCAATATAGTTCTGTTGTACACACTTTATAAATGTCCCATTTGCTAAAAAACTGGTAAGCATGACAGAACAGCAAAAAGAAGGCACAAACCACATAGAGAATGAGTTATGGAGGAGTAGTCAACTGTGCCACAGCTCTACTGGCAGGGAGAAATACATGTTATAGAGAAGGGGAATGGTATAAGTTAGGATTAGGTACAGCTAAAGGAAAGTAAAGGCAGAACTAGGACTTCAAAAGGGAAATGAGAGTAAGAAATTATGAAAGAACTGAAGTAAAGATTAATTATTTTATAGAGATGGGGAAAGAAAGCAGAGGAACCCCTAGCAGGCCCCTTACTTTGTAATATGTATCAGTAATGAATCCCAGTATCCTCACTCTTTCCACATGGTATTCTGACTATATGCTGCTCTTATGTTAAATAATTTCCATTTTGCCATGTAATGTCAGCAGCTTGAAGCAGAAACTCTTAAAAAAAGACAAGGGAGACAGAGAGAGTGCCTAGGCTTTATTTCCACACTCTGCCAATGGCAGACTGTATGAATTAAACCCCAGAAAGTAACTAACTCTCCCTTCAGATTCCTGTTTCCCTTTTTTCAGCCTGTAAAGATCATCTCTTCCTCTGTTCATTTACTTGATCCAGCACATGGCATCTGGAAATCTGGATTTCAACTCTCTCAAGTAAGAAAAGAAACATATAGGAAAGCAACTCCATTTCTACTCTATGATGTGCTTCTTCACCAGCACAGGAAAAGAAGGAGGTGCTAATCTCTGCATTCATCTGAATGACCAAAATTGAAAATTCTGGTCATTTAATCCTCAGAAGTAGAAAACTATATTTTAGGTCTAAGACTAAAGAAGTATATATGAAAAGGACTAGCTTACAGCACTGTGGAATCAGCTCAGTGAATTAGAGGATAACTTCTGTTTTTATTGCCCTGCATAAAGAAAAGTGTTTTCAAGCATGGTTCTAAGGTTATATCCAAACCTGTACATTAGCCTGGTCTACAGTCTATCCTTCCCATAAAGCTTTCAGTTACTAATTGCTGAAAGATTTCTCCTCCTTTAACTAATTTAGCTTTGTTTACTGCCATTATATACTTAATACTCCCTCTCAGGCACAAAATTATCATCATCTCCAGACAAACAAATCTCAGACAGGGATTGCACTCCCAGTGTAGGAAAGCACTGTGAAAAGCAGAGACATTTTCAAATCAGTGCTCACCACTAGCTAAGACCCAGCCAATCAATATACAGCTGTTACTAACAAACACAGGACTCTGTGCTCTGTAAAGCAGGTCAGAACAGCTACTGGGATCCACAAAGTAGCTGCACCTTTATAACCTTTGAAAGAGCATGATTTAGAAAGGTCCTTCTGGTCACAAAGCCAACTGAGAATTTAAGAGCCCAAATATTCTTTAGCTTGTAGACACATCTAGAAATCTCACAATAATGGCAACACTTTCTTTTCTTTATAGCACACCTTTTATTCCCTCCATCATGAAGCATCACCTGCATTATGTCTAGGACAACAAGCAACAATTTTTCCATTCATGGCTTCTCTCAGTCAGCAGGGACACCTCCATACTTGATTGGCACAAAAAGATTGTACTGTGTCCTGCATACCCAACATAAGAACAGCCTCAACACTCCCACTAGTTTTTCCTAGCTAAGGAAAAGGTCTAGCAAAATTTTATGGGCACAGTCTATAGAAGGAATAATGGGCAGCACCATTTATTTTATTATAACACAAAATATAGAAGATGCAGGTACAAAGTGATCCCGTCTTTTCCATCCAACATCCAAGGAAAAAAAAAAAAAAAAAATCAAGAAATCGTCTTAGCAGGGCTCTTTTATCTGTTAGCTTAACAGAATTACAGAATAATAGGGGTAGAAAAGACCATGTTGCCATGCACCTGGATCCATTAAAAATTGAAACTGAGCCATGGGCTTGCATAGTTGAATTATATCTGAAAAAACACATTCAAGACTCAAAGCCATCTGAGAACTCTAAAAATTATTTCCATTCTCCATATAAAGAGCAAAACTCTCTTTCCTTTTCATTTAATGTTATTTTTATTATTAGTCTTACTATTGTATTTTCAATTATTAAACTGGTCTCATCTTAACCCCCAAATTTCTGATTCTCCTCCCCATCTCACCTACCAGGGTCAGAGGGAGTGAGAGAGTAGTTAGTTGCATGGTACTAACTTTGTGCCAGAGCTTAAAAGAACAGAAGGAAATGGAGGAGAGAAGAGACGAAGTGAAGTGGTATGAGCACAGGTGAGAAAAGGCAAGGCAAGTGAGCAACAAGCCAAGGGGACAGCAACTTTGCCTCACAATTTTCCCCTAGAGAAAACAAAACCCCCAAAACCACATCATCATACTTTCTTCAAAAGCTTTCTAAAAGTACACACAATTTTTGAGAGGAGAAAATTAGTTGAGGAAACTAAAGGTGATAAGAAAAATCTAACTTATCTCCAGAGAACCTGTTGGAAGAATAAGCAGAAAAGAAGCAGTATTTCATACTGTAGTTCCTACTTTCAGGCTGTACCTTCAAGCTATGGATTGGACAGATGTGTCAATTTTGGTTATCTGAAAGAAGATACAGAACCAAGCAAAGGTATCTTGAATAGAGATGTTTCTACACAGCATTACTGGCAAGTATTATAATCAATAATTCATTGATTAAAGTTAATTTCTTTAAAATATATACTATAGTAAGTAGAGGAATGTACCTGTAAACTTAGAGATTTTGACCATTCACATGAATGACATTAAAAATTGCAGGCTGATTTTATAATGCACTAATTTTAAATCAATGAGTGAGCAGGGATTTGATTTACATGCCAAGCAGCTGTAGAGCCTTACTTCCAACAACTGAATTCTTCTAACATGATGTAGAACTTGCCATATGTCATATGCCTTCAAGCAAATCATGCTGAACCCTCCACTTAAGCCTTATCTTCTTTATTCAAGGAGTGTTTCTTGCTTAACTATATCAAAATAGTTAGGGGAAAATAAAGATTTTTGTTAACCTTTGCACTCCCCCCAGTAAAAACATTCCATAAATTACACGGAAATAGAATATGGGGCATTATTTGGAGTGTATCATACAGTCTTCCCTTCAAAATATGAGCCGAGTTATTTTTCTCACTCAGTTTTCTAATCACTGTAATGTGAATTACTCATCCTACATTTAGAAAATATAGGTTATTTTCCTTTTGTATTCTGAGTATCCACAACAACCACTGAAGAGGGATGCAAAATATTCACGGAAATGACTGCAGAGCAAGAAAAAACCAAAATCAACCTAGCTACCAACAACTAAATACCTAGTTTGGATAGGATTCAGTAGTGAACTCCTGAGCTCAAGTACTGGCTCTTTTCTAGGCCAGGCAAAAATAGTGATCTACATTCTATCAGAAAGGCCTCTAATTATTTAATCCCGCACTTTATCTCTGTTTCAAGCTCAAGAAATTCTCCTGGCTCATGAGTAGAAAGCTGCTCTTTAAAAGGCTATTAGAAACTCAGAGGTTTCAAATGAGACATGTCACTTTCCAGCTCATCCAAAGAAAAGAAAACACAAAAGCAAATTGTCCATTCTCCTCAACAAGCTCCACCATCCAGCAGCCCTTCTGCTCAAGAGGCTGCCACACTTTCTGCAGGCTCATCTCATGTTGACTCTGAGTTTCATGTAACTTTCTTTTGTCCAGTTTATTTGTTTCTTTCAAACTAGTCCTGAAAAAGATGCAGGCAATCCACCCTTCAAAAACTATTTGTCAGGTAATATACATATGGATTCTGTATTAAAACCCTCTGAATTTCCACCAGAAAGTGAGATCCCTAGCCATTTCAATATCTCATCTATAGAGATATCCAGAAGTTACGTAGTAAAACTAAGATTAATCCAAGTATTTCACGAAAGATAGAAGTATACCTGGCTTGACACAATACCAGTGCAAGATGCCTTTTAAGTCTCAAAGCTACTTTCACTGGCAATCCCAGAAATTTAGGATAAGCTGATTAAGAAATCAACATACTTTCTTTAAACAGCAAAAGGATCTTAAACCCTACCTAAATCATGCCTCATTGCAGAGGAACTTACACCTTTTTGCTGCAGGCAGAAGATGATCGTTAAATGGCAGCACGTCATAGTTCAGCAAGGTGTTCAGTTGTGTACAGAAACAACAGGAGGAAGCCCCTCTCTTCCAGCTCTTCTAGAAGAGCCCATTATATTTGTAGCTGATGCAAATTTACAGTAAGAAAACAGGCACTTAAGGATACACTAAAGGGAGAAATATAAGGAGAGTCCAGATAGCATGGAAGGCCTTTCCATTTAGCTTTAGTGTGTGCTTAAAAATATATGTTGAATGTGCTACCAGACACTTATCTGTCTTATCTTGTCCTGGGGTCCATCAGGCACAGCATCACCAGCAAGCTGAGGGATTGGTCTGTTCTGCTCTGCACTGGGGCAGCCTCACCTTGAATACTGTGTGCAGTTTGGAGCATCACAATATAAGGAAAATATTGAACTGTTAGAGAGTATCCAAAGTAGGAACATGAGGAAGTTGAAGGGCCTTGAGGAGAAGCCATATGAGGAGTGTCTGAGGTCACTTGGTCTGTTCAGCCTGGAGGAGACTGAGGGGAGACCTCATTGCAGTCACAGCTTCCTTATGAGGGGGAGTGGAGGAGCAGGCACTGATCTCTTCTCTCTGGTGACCAGAGACAGGACCCAAGGGAATGGCCTGAAGCTGTGTCAGGGGACGTTTAGGTTGGACATCAGGAAAAGTTCCTCCACCCAGAGTGTGGTTGGGCAGGGTCCCCAGGGCAGTGGTGACAGCACCAACCCTGACAGAATTCAGAAGTTATGTTCCACTGGAGCTCCAACCCCAAGGCCCTCCTGCTGGGTCCCTACAAGCAGCTGCTTGCACTACAATAGCAAGAAAGAGAAACTCCTGTACCAAACAAAGAGCCTCACACCAGAGAAATTATGTCTCTGTTGAAGGAGGAACTACTTTTGCAAAACCATGGTAGACTATCAAGAAATGCAGGACTGTTTCATCATGCCTAAGTACAAGTGAGGGAAAAAAAAAAATCAACCATAACTTTGACTTTCCAACTCCTCATTGCTGCTGCATTACAGCAAGATTACTAGGAGCACAGAACATTGCTCTTTTACACCAGCTTCAGTAGCTCAAAGTTCTCCAAAAAATCTGGCCCACACTCACACTAAAACATGTACAACACAGGTGGAATCAGAGACCTAAGCTGCTAAAACCATTTTTTCTGCAGAGCATGCACAACCACATTTGCAGGCAGATTTCCTCAGAGACAACAGAAGGCATTTCTAACATACAGGAAATGCACCAGTTTTCCCCCTCCAAAGCCTTAAAATTTAATGTCATTTTTAACTAGCATGACATAGCAAGGCTTGGTGAAAGTTGGAAGGTCACTTGCTTTTGAAAATGAAAAAAATACATGTTCCTATATTTGCTTCAGAGCCAAACCACTGAATGAACTGCCTTTGGCAAAATTTTATAATATATATATATATATATCTGCTATTCTTCACAATATTAATCTGAAATCCACTATTTCTAAAGAAAAATATTACACAGATGTTTAATTAGGTTATAGCATCAACCCCAAGTACTTATACCCTTATTTCACCATTTTTAGTTTTATAGTCCAAGATAGAGCCACAGGAACAAATTACTAAATAAAGCTAAAATTGCCTACAGTTTTTTCTGGGTAAAACTGACTCTGTCCTCCATCTCATCCTGGAAAATGCTCAGTTCAAAGAAATGAAGATTTAGTCCATGGACAAGCTTCAAATTCTGAATGAAAATTGAAACTGAGCCTTGTAAGACTCCATTAGAAACAAAATATTCAAAAAACACTTTCAAATCTGGTGCCCTCTTATTGCAAAAGTTCCATACCTTCTTGGTGATGTCTCATGAGCAGCTCCTTACAGCACTAACTGCTTCTTCTTCACAGCACAACCAACAAACTCCATCTCTTTTGTAGCACTCTTCTTACTGGACACAGCTGTGGCCTATTAAGGGCAGGCCTGTTCCTAATCTTTGGTGATTAGTCCAGCTGCAACTCCTCAGGGGTGAGACTACCTTCTGCACTATTTTATTACATTCTATCCCTCCACACAAATCTAGTTCCTGACTTTAGCTTCCATGTGATGCTTGGCATAAATCAGATCATTTACTTAGAAGCTGACATTTTTTACATGCTCCTCAATTTAATTTAATTATGATTTTGACTGCTAGTTTGTTTGTCATTTTATTCAAAGCATTTTACAAAGATCCTCATAACTCTAGACCTATAAAGAGTTTGAAATTTGAGAGATTCTAGTATGTTATCACTGGCTGTATTTTTACAGGCTGAAATATATTAGTAACAGAACACAAAAAACCAATTCCACATGTAAGAGGTGGTGAGATATCTAGAAAGAAGCCACATTCCTAAACACTACTGTGTCAACAAAAACTTCATGTATAAATCTGAGCTAAATCAAAGAATTTACACAAGTTGACCATTCAATGTATCAGCTATCATTATCTAGAACAATCACACAATGCCAGTTTAGCCAGACTTTTTAAAAATCCAGAAGAAACTCTCAAGTAATTATTTTAATCTGCCTCTTTTCAGTTAGCTAACCTTGCTGTGCCACAATCCATCAAAAACTCTATTAGCTGGTCCAGCTAGGCAGCTCTCAAAATACAGGTCCAATTTTCTCTTTTAAGATATCCTCCCAGACTTCCTATATTTGTTTACACTTTCCTTTTCTTTATGCCATTTTTACAGTACTATCCAGATGGCAAAGTAATGCTCAGACCTATTTACATAAATACAGTTTCAGACACCAGAGAGTTAGAGAACACATTGCAGGGAAAACAATGAAGATAAAGAGATTTCAGGAGAGTTCAATCAAACAATCTTGCAGTCTTTTTTTTTCCTTTTTTTATTCAAAATAAAAACTCCTAGTATCTAACCTTTTAATCTGGAAATAATAAAAGGTACTTTAGGTAAAAGGCAATATGAAAGCAGCAGGCTAGCACAGATCACATTTCCATTTACACTGATGAATTCAACCAGTTATGTCAGGTAAGAAACTGGGTCCCCTGTGGAATTCAGACTGCAATATCAGGCATCAGGCAGATCCTGTGATACTGTATACATCTCCTATTTATTTGGCCCCATCCAGCACAGAAGAAATTCCCCAATTTACAGGTGTTTCACTTTGCACTCTCCAAACAGTGCAAATTCAAAGAAAAGACAGAAGGCAGTGAGAATCCAATATGTTCTAGCGCCAAAATCAACTTTGGGTAATTTTCGGTCTTATAATTAGACTCTCAGTGTGGAGTATTTTAGGAGAACATGGCTCAAAATTATGCCTGGCATAGTTCTATTCACTTTCTGAGAGATTAATTTAGCTCTTTTATTGTTTATGCTGTTCCACACACTGCATATAGGTATCAGAATAAGTCAGAAACAGAGACAAAATCATTGACTGCATTTACTTCAATCACTATGTATGCCCTAATTGAATCACAAGCAAAAATGATTGCATGAACTGAATTTATCCAAAATTGATAGTCTGATTTCAAATCAGCGTTGAGCCTACATTATTCTGACCAAACAATAAAGCTTGATAGCTCATCTCAGTGTCTAATGAAGTAACATTTGCATAATGCATGAATCTAGCTTAGGAAAATTGAAACTGCTTTGCCTTAAAGATGGCCAGATGTTTAGTGAGCATGTGCTCAAGGCACAGTTTCACCCAGAGTAATGAAGACCAAGACTGAGACAGATAAGTAATACAGGAGGAAATTTTTTATTTCCATTTGCAGTGGGAAAGACCAGCAAGCTTTTTGGTGACCCCAATCCTTCAGTTACTAGGAGCAGTAAAATTCAGAAACTGGCACTCTTAGACAAACAAAAAAAAAAAGCTTTTTTGATTCCAATATAATAATCTCTATAAATTAAAATAATATTATTGTACCTTTCTATAATTCACAAATTTGACTGCTTTGCAATTTGACCACAATCTACAGGCCTTCTAGGTAATGAGAAACACATGCTGTGCACACTGCAGCAAATATACCTCAGGGAAATACCTACCTGGAAAGCCATTTGAAAGCACAGAGCTGTCAGAGTCTGATATATGGAGTGTGTGTAAGCAGATGACAGTTACTTCTTTGTCTCAGTTAGCCAACACACTTTACCAAACACGAACTATCAGCCAAAGCTCACAATCCCTGGAGTTCACTAGAAGGATTTTGAAAGGCAAGGTCTAAAAACAAAGGTAACTTACTGGTTAGACAATACAGGTGGAAAAAGTCTTAAAATCTTGGGCACACATGTCCTTTTTCTTATCTGAGAGAACCACTGCAAACTTCTAGCCTGTTTAGACAAACATATTCTGGGTAAAAACAAGAATCAACAGACAATAGAGAGAAAGGTTAGTACATGCAACTGAAGAAGAAAAAGATGCAGCACACAGGAAAGGTGATGAGCAGTTACCACTTGCAGAAATTACCAGGAGCACAAGTACAGAGCCACAATACCCATGTCACTTTTGAGCTGGTGCTTTTCTGTATTCAACAGGATTATGAAATTCAGTTTCCAGGATTTTTCTTTTGATGGATTTAGTAATCTCTCTTAAGGAGAAGGACCAGGAGATCTGAAATAGCATGACTGTCTTATGGAATGTTCTCAAAATAGTACCAAACATTTCTGGACTTCCCCCTCTCTTGCAGCTCCCTGTGCTGTATCACATTTGTTCAGTTTCTTGCATAGCCTCCAAAGAACTTTTGGCTTCATAGAAGAATAGTAATACAGAAGCAAATTATATGATAGTGTAATCATCACTGTGTCTATGTCAACATGATGAAGAGTCTGCAAGACCAAGTGTTTTTTCCACTTTTCCTTCTAAGAGCTGGCCTAAACTCCTTCCTTCAAATACTGTTATTTGAAATCTCAAATCAAAACAGGTACAACAATCCTATTATTATTACATATTTTTTGTTTAGGCCAGAATTCCCAAGGAAGAATACTTAACAAAAATCATACCAAATTTCTTCTGGTATGCCAAGAATCAATAAGATTTCATCTAAATTTCTAATCTCACCTTATTCAAATATTCACTAAATATGCAAGGAAAATATCAGTGGAGCTGGTGTAACCATAGGCATTTATGTTAAGCTAGACACTGTAAGAAAGAGTTTGACACCCTCATACTTTTATGAACCTGTTGCAATTTTCATAAATCTGACCTGACAAACAGAGGGCCATATTCACAAAGGTATGAAGGCTAGGGATTTAATACCTCCTATTACTAAGTTCCTTAAATATTTTTTAAAATTCTGTTCTTGAAAAATATACAAAAGCAATTGTAAGAAAACCAGAATCAGTTATCCCTGCTCCCAAGTCTCCCAAGAAATGCAATTTGCTAGATAAATTATGGGGTAAGCACAGGAAACAGTCAGAAAAGATGACAGCAGTTTCTTTCATTTAAGAGTCTCACAACAGCCTTGAGAATTTAGTCTCCTAGACCCCTGAATAGTTTCCATACCTTTACCATTTATAACTTAAAGAAACCCTCAACAGTTAGTAAAATTATTATATTACCATTAAAATACCTGTGGTGAGTTTCAAAGCAGTCACTACACTTTAATGTCTCAGATGTTTAACTAAAACATATCCAAAAGTCTGTGGTCAAAATGATCTGCTTCTGTGTAGTGTAGAAAAAGTTAATAATAGTTATAATAACAGCTTCCTCTCACAACATTTCTTCAGCTTTCAAGGGTTGCAAATAAAATTTGCAGAAGCAGGGAAAGAGCCACAAAGTTTCATGAGAAGATAAATTTTTAAGTGTAGAGAGCAACTTACCCAATGCAACACAGAATGTAACAGAACCACCTGTATCTTAAAAGTCTAATGGGAAGCAGATACAAAAGAAGACTGTGGTAGAAAGACCTTTGAGGAAGAGAGCTATGAAAACATATAAAGAACCTAGAATATCACTATTTTTGACCAAATAAAAGCCCTTTTTCCAGACCATGAAAGCAATAAATTAAGACTACTTTGATTTAAACGGAGGAAAGTGTATGGTGTTAGCAAAAGCATGGAAGTGCTGGGATACAATACAACCCCGCAGGCTGTAGACCTTTTTAATTGCAGAAACCAAGCATTTGTATTATTCTTCAGTTCTTTGCAGTCATTCAGCAGAAATACCTTGCTTATATCTGAAAAACTATATCTGAGAGTACTTAAAAGTCAAGGGACACCATGTTCACTAAAAAAATCTTGAAAGGAAATGTAATAAAATTCTCTAAAGCTTTTTTTTTTCAGAAATCTGACAAAAAAGGAAATTACGACCAATTAGACTGATGACAAGCTCTCTTATGGAAAAAAAAAGTAAGGTAGGGAGGGTCTTCTGGGTTTTGCTCATGGCAATAATGGTGTGGAAAATCATTGTTCTGATATTCAAATGATGCTGATGAACAGTATTCATTCTTTACCATGCAAAAAACCTTACAGAAAACTGAAGATGATTCTGTGGCCCAATAATGGTTTATAGGGGGTTACACTGTATTCAGCTATTCCTTCCTAACTACCAAGCACATTTATAATGCTGCTAGAATTGCTCTATGGATGCTGTGACATCTAGGTCTACATCCCCAGAAAGTTACACCATGACGTCTTATGACAACTTGTCATTAGTACATCTCTAGTACTTACAGAACAAATCAGCAACATCCATTTGCTTCCTGAATAAATCCATAACTGCAAGCACTAAGGAAGACCAAACTCTCAAAACCATAGTTTAAATTACATCAATATCATTCAGGAATCCAATAAACAGGTCAACACAAAAGTAATTACTCTTTTATGGAGCAATCATGGAAAGCTCAAAATCTAAAATAAAGTTGATAAACACTTGACCACTCAAAAATGAAATTGATTTAGGCCAAGAGATTGCCAATTTACCCTAAAGTAATTCAATACCCTTTACAGCAATTTAGCCATAGTTTTTCTAAACTAACTTTCCCAAGTGCTGGCTATAAAGAATGTGAAGCCATGTACTGCTGAACAGACATGAAGGGCAACTACTGCTTTCTAAAGGGACTTTAACACTTAGTACACTACGTCTAAAGGCCTGCAGCTCCAAGAAACAGGTTTTTGAAGTGGGAAAAATCAAGCTTTAAAAACTGCAACTTAAGTTTTAAAGTTTCAAAAACTTTCCAGCTTTAAGAGCTGTAAAGGAGTTTCTTACCACTTTTTGTGTGATGGCTAATACATTACCTCAAAGAGGAGGTACCTGTTACATATTGTCACCCTGTTATCTATGGAAAAAATATTCAGCCTAGCTGCTCTTCAAATCTTTTTTAATATCCACTACTGAGCAGATGAGACATTTAATTTTACTATCTTACTGAAATTAAATTGCTCATTTGTCATACACCTTTTGAGACAACTCTAAGGCTAAGTTCATCCATATTTGACAATCTGCTTGAATTCTGATAAGACAGAGCAGCAGACCTAAGATCAGTCCATTACCAAAGACTTATGACAGAATCTATCCCTCCTCCAAGAAGTAAACTGGATTTCCTGCCAATGCAGTAAATTATGGCAGTATGCATTTTACTGCTGCACATCACAGCACGTAAGCTACATTGCAGAAAAATTAACAGTAATCTAGCTCATCCAATTGCACCTCAAACAAGAGCTGCCTATGGCCCTTCTTTATCCAAGTCTGTATCTCCCAGGCCCTGTTTTAGTTACACAAAGTGGAGCTCTACAGAAGACCAAATGTAGATGCTGCCAAGGTGATATGTAAAATAATCAATCTATGTTCATTTCCCCAGGCCCAGCTTCCTCTTTTCCAGTCAGTTTCAGTTTGAGATTATACAAGCCTCTCACAAGGTCAATGGTGGAACAGAAGCCACGGACAGATTCAAATTTCATTTTATTACTACTACCTCCCAGAAATATTTTCATAGGGAGGCACTGACTACCAGAGCTTAAGGCAACAAGAACAAGCTTGTACAAGAAGTGATTTTGTTTTATTAGAAAAAAGTCCATTCATCTTAAAAGTTTTCTTTAATGCATATATTTTTTTATTATGAGAGATCCAAACTTAATGACAGTATATAAATATGCTCTAGAAACAAGAACAGTAATCTGATCGTAACCTAGAAAAATGTTTAAGTGTATGATTTGTATATCAGTCCTCGTAAACAAACAGACCCACTCAGACTAAAATTTAGTCCAGTACATAAGTGTTCTCTTAGGTCACAGAGCAACAAAGGAGCTGGTAAGATTTTCAGGGGAAAACACAAATAGCCCAAGGCATACCATTATTATAGTGATTCTCTGAACTCATCAACTGGAAAACTCACTCCTCAAAAATAACTGAAACCATCTCCCTACACAATTGCTTTATAAATAGATTAGGTGAGATAGTGAGATAGAGTTAGAAAAACACACTTCAAGTTAACAATGAACTGGGCATCAGCCTTGTGCTCAAACAGTGACTTGCTCTATCTTTGAGAAGATGTCTGTAAAGGAAATTCTTGGGGGTATTTCACAAGGGGCTAAAAATGGGATAAAATCTGGCTATAAAGTAGCTCTGCCAAATGATGGAAAGATTCAGCAGGCTATGTTTCTATAATTGCAGCTGTTCTAACAATCATTTTAACAAATAGACAGAAAGACAAATAAATATATCAAACAAATAAAGACTGAAAGCATGCAAGAAATTCAGGTTTAATCATAAGCTTTGAGTAGTACTTTAGACAAGTCTCCAGATCAAGACTATTCTTTAAGATACGTATAGTGTCCAGTGGAGAAGCAAAATGAGCATGTGGGGACTTTGAAACTGAAGTTCAAAGAAGTCTACCAATACATTAAAGGGTAAAAGAGAGTAAAAATTGCTTTTATTTTAGAACACTTAACTGAAAAAATGGGAAATATAGCACCCATAAAGATATATGGCTTAGCCTAGAGAGTGGACACAATAGAATGAAGTGATGAAGTACATAAAAGAAACACTCTGAAGTGCCATTTAAGAATACTTGAGAATAAAGAGATGACCAGTAGGCAACCAATTACTATTTTTATGGACAGGTAAGTACAGTTTATAAAGTTGTTCTTCACACTCTCTTCAACATTCTTTCTGTACAGCTGTGTTAAAATGAGACTCCAGTTGCAAAAACCACACAGGCGTAAAATTCTTCCTTCACTAGCAATTTGTGCTGCAATCTCAGATTCTTGTAGCTACTCAGTTAACCCTGTTTGTGTGAATGCATAAATACACAGGCTTTGACGCCACTGAAGTTTAATAGTCTATTTAATCTCAGCATGTTTACTTTTCTGTCTCACAAAACTACTTCTAGGGGATTTTTTCCCCCACTATTTATGTCTAGTTCCCAATTTGATTATTGGTCTCTTTCCCTTTTCTGTTCTTTTATAGACAAGCCAGTATTGCTTATCTGTAGAAAACCAGGTTACAGTAAGCCATGTTAAGACTATGGTTTATAAGACCATCTATAAACCTTTACAGCTATTGACAAGAACCAGAGGGTTGATGAAAAATGGCTTATGGGTTTTAATGCAAAATCATATGCCTCCTGGACACCATTTTCAATGGAAAATACTAAAGAAAAAAAAATTTAAAAGGCAGATATCTAAAAACTGAGTGATATGAAATTCGTACATCTGCTTTACAATATAAAGCATGAGGAAAAAAAAATTGCAGATGAATTCTAAAATTAAAAATTAATCAAGAGAACTCATTTAGAAGATCCTTAAGATTTTCTAATATGTTAGAGCAGTCATTATAATTACAGATATAACAAATATTTTCAATAAGAAAAGATTGAATTAAAATCTTGCATCCTACAGCCTAACGTCTCCAATGACATTGCACCTTGAAATGGCAAATTGCAGATTTCTTTAACTTACTTTATTGGATGATGAAAACCAAGACAAAGAGATATAATGTGCACTCAAGAATTTGGCTCATAGAATGCATTTGTCATTTACTTTTGAATAAACCAGATTTTATATCCTTTAAATGAGTCTAAGTCCTATTATGTTCTTGATAACGGACAGGCAAGATATTATATATGAGATGGCTTTCATTTATTAAAATGACAGCCTAAAATTTTTGAATGGGCATTCATGTATCTTGGAATTTTAAATTCAAAATACTCATAATATCAATAGTATCTACCATTTCATAACATCATGCCATAACTCAAAATGCTGAAATTACTTCTTTAAAGCTATTGCTACTCACAATCACTTCCTAGTATCACTAAGTTCATTATTCAGTCTGGTTTTCTTTGTCTGTTATTACACAATACCTATTTCTTCATATCAGGTTTTTTAAACCATGACCCAAAGAAATCTTCCATGTCACAGACAAAGGAAGAGTCACCCCTGTCTATTAAAAAAACAAGTTTCTATTGTCCTCATAAAGATAATTATGAGTCTCTAATAGAAGACCAACCACATTACTGTTCTACTCTTTCTGGAAATCTTGAGGTCTAAAATAGACATATTGAAAGTACCTAGAAAATGAGACACTGCTAAGACTTTTAGGAGAAGTGGCAGAAACTCTCTGCAGAAAGTCTGGAATGCAGGGTTAGCTGTATATCCCTGTGGATTTTGGTGTCTTTGCCACAGAACACGACCTCTCCTTTGACTTGAATCCTTTTTGATGAGGTCCCTAATATTTCTTCCCTTTGTGGCAGTTACAGCCTCACTCTAAAAAGATTCATTCTTCCTTGTATTCACGTGCAGTTCATCTGAGATTAACTTTGCTACAAGTAGGTGTCTGATAGCAACTGTCTTTTTCCTGACTGTTAAGAATCCATTAGATATTAATATTCATGCTGAAGTCTAAGCATAATTGCAACAGTTAGTGACACCTGAAAAGCTTTGCTCTACAAAATCGGCTTGAATGTTCAGCTGAACACCCATTGAAAAAATATCTTAAAGAAAATTATTTCCTAGGTTTCACCAACTAGATGAAAATCACTGATGAAAACTGATCAGAAAATATACATGCAGAGTTTGATTTCTAGAGAAGCTCCACATGATTTTCCCTCAGAAGTGCTGCAGACTAAGAAAAAAGTAATTGAGCTAAGGTCTAAGTTTGGAAGTACACAGCAGGAAAGTCCGCCTTGTACGTGTTGATGATCTCACCCGTGAAATAGAAGAGATGGAAATCAAAGTAATCATCACTCTTTTTGATAAATCTTACCAAGTTGCCTGGACAGAACAGCTCAACTTTTAATAATAATTTAGGGGAAGAAAGTTAAAAGTTCTTGTCCTGGTGAGAAAAAGAGCATAGGTGGGCTCTACCAAGAATCCCCTTATTTTTTCTCCTGAAATGAGATTTTTCATGCACATTCCTCTCCCTTTGAAATTTCAGTTATATGACAGATACCAGACTGAAGACATCCATTCTTCCTTTCTTCCTCTTCCTCTGACACGGGTAATTTCTAGCTTCTATTTCTGTTCAACTCTTTGTGTACCCATGCTTCAGTGGTTCACAGTCTACATGAAAAACTGCTTACTTAAAAGTAAATAAATTATTATTTTTAATTCCAAAAAGTGTTTGATTTTTTTTCTTCCAGTAGACCAAATAATGGCTACTGAACACTGTAGCCAAACAGTTGAAATAACACAAACTGGGGGAGAAGAAGCTTCTCAATCAGTTCTGCCACTTCAGAGACAAGCCATCATACAGCACAGTGGCCTGCAATTTTGTGAGGACTTGCCATCTTCACTGTAAATTTGAGACTGCAAGATCATTACTGCTCTCTTATGTATGTTTGGACAAACTCCAAAGTAACAGAGCAGAAATGGAGTTTTTGGACAAAATTTTGTTACATTTGAGTGCCTAATGTTAATTTCCTATATTGGTAATTAGGTTTGCGAACAGAAATGAAATTCAAAAATACTAAGGTAGTTCAGATTCAGTTTCAGTGGGATGTACTGTCCACAAGCACACCTGAAATAATGTCCATGTCTATTCTAAAGTTTAAATATAACTTTAACTTTATGCAGTCTTGAGTCCTTAAACCTCAGATACCTAAATTTTGTATTTCATTCTTTTACTTACCATTCTGCCCTTACACATTACACTTATTTTTTCTTCAGCTGTAAGCAAGAAATATCTCAGTGTCATACACTCATTAACCATCCTAACAAGACCATTTACTATAAAAGAGATACAATATGCGTTTTTAAAATGGATATTTTGGTGCATTTATCTATTTTGGGTATCTTGAACTCAAAAGGTATATTGAACTAAAAGTTAATACATAAGTTAGTCCGTGCCACAATAATCTTCCAAAACCCACTGATTTCTTATATTACTAATTTTTTCCTTCTACCTCAAGTAGTTTTGATGAAATGCTTTCTTATTATTCCACATGCACTTCCAGCACCCCAAAATTCTACTTACAAACTAATTCAGAGAGGCAAAGAGCAAAAACACATTGTCCCCATTGCTTTGGAACAGAGTGCCCATTCCTAGAGTAAATGCAAGCCAAGGACCTTCCAATAAATTGTTCTCCAGAGAAGTCATTATGGTATGCTGTCACCCTTGAGCCAAGAACGGCACAAGAACAGACGAGAGACCCAACTGCAAGGGCAGAAAAAGAAGCTTTATTACAAAAGATTCTTTGGTTTATATAGACTGATACGATACACTCCACTTGATTGGCTAGTTAATAAAAAACACCTTTCTCACACACCATCCTTGAGAAGAACAGGAAAACAAAGTGGAAAACACCACCTGCAGATTGTTTATACTAGCAAGTTATCACATTCCTACAACTCCCTAAAATTCCCAGTAGCCACTGAGAGAAACGATTGCTGTTTCTCTCTCCCTGACCAGACTGGCATCCACAGTAGGCCATCGGGGAAGGACAAGATAATTAGCTATTTATTAGTTCAAGAATGGAGCGGCTACTCCCATTGCTTGACATTCAGTACTTCACATGAAATATCAATCAACACATTTCACAGTTGGTGAATATGACACCAAGATGTCCACAGCACATAATTTGTTTCTGTGTTTACTTGTCAGATTTTCAACTACAAGGGTGCATAGGAGTCTCTGACCACCTTGTATTTGATATGCTGCAATGATTTGCCTACTTTCATATTTATAGGCAAAACCAAAGAATAAGGCTGAACAGACACCTTTTAAATTCAGGAGCTTTTCTTCCAAAAATACAAAAGATACATGCAATGCATTCATTAGATTCTTATAGGAACACTGTACACGGCAGCCTTTGAATGCCATTGTGAAAAGAGACATTGCTTTGAAGAGGTTATTTTAAAATCTCTAAGTACAGTAAGATATTAACAGGCCCTCCATTTCCAAGTTGTATTCAAAAAAAATCAACCTAATTTAAGAAGGGGAATAATATGATGAATCCAAACTCAAAAGTTGCACAAGCAGCCACAACTACCCATAACCCCATATCTACATAAACATTCAGCTTGCTTTTTAAATCTGAGTATGTTGCTGCAGCACTGAGGAAAGACCTAGAGTTCAGACTGTAACAAGGGACCAACCATAGGTTTATTATTGCCACACAATCACACTCTCAGTTTCTCCTGCCTTTACACATACAGTACATCTATGAATAACTTCTTCAAAATTATACTCTTACATTCAAGACTGTTGGTAACTCAGTGAAAGAAAAGCAACCACTGAAGAGATTATGAATTCCAAATAAATATGCTGTTATTACACGATGACTTTCATTAACTCCACATTATTAAGCTGTATATTTGATTGCATCTTGAAACAACATCTCAAGAGCTTTCTTGAAAATGACTTCACTTCAAACTTTTTTTTCCTAAGATGGCTATTTTATCACTGAAAATCTACCAGCATGTTTCAATAGACAACACAGAACACAATATTGCTTACACGTTTGTTCTCTTGATGAGACATAAAAACCAGAATTATAGCTAAAAACAGGAGTAAATCAGAATCAAAACAACTTATACCACAACTGTGGTATTTAGTGTCTTTTTCAAAAGTTAGTATTGATGCCAAGATCAGCAATCCAGATAAAAATCTTTGTAAGTCACTTACCATATTTATTGATGATACAGGACCAATGCTGTTAACATAAATGTCAACATCAATAACTGTCGGTTTTACTGTGGAGAAAAAAAAATTAATATTATTTTGTAGACAACATAAATAATCACTTTAAATACTTTTCCCCCCAATAGCCACAAGTTCTTTTTTTCAGATACAACTACTGAAAAATATGGATAATGTATTTTAAAAAAAAACATGGCTCTATTCCTCGTACCCAACAAAAATAATTGCCTTAAATTAAGACCTGTACCACTTCATCATCATGATTCCAATTTGTCAGCAGCAATTTGTTGAAGAAACTTTCACTGCTAGGCATGGTAGCTCAAAGTAAAGCTCAAACCTAAGATGCCTGACATGAAAGTAGAAATAATGTAGCATAGTACTTTTTCCCTTTGCCTCAACATTCAGGTCCTTTAGCCTGTTTGTTTCAGATCAAAAAAATCTTTCCAGAGTACTGCATCTCATCAGCCCTGAAATCATCCTAACTTAGAGTAAAATCTCTATGAAATCTGATTAGCTAAACCTAAGCAACTCCTCTTTCAATTCAGATTCATCCCCTTCAGACGACATTGCCTTTGCACTCTTTCATTCACAGGCTTTTGAATTTGATTTGGTTTAGCCAATGTACATTTCCCATCATATTTTCCACGTTTTCAGACTTCAAGGACTTTATAAGCCAAGACAAGCTCTGTATTCCTTTCTTTTGCTGAAGCCACTAGGATTTCTCTTTCTTTCAGCATCTTTGCTATCAGTGTAGCTGCTGGACATTACTGAGCTCTTATTGGTGACACAATCTAACTCTAATATAATGCCACTCTTACACCAAAAGACACATTAGTTTTCTTTACTTATACTGCTATTATTCTAGCCCCACCGGCTGGAAGAATACATTAAGCTCTAAATTGAAATCTAAATTAGTGGTTTACTTTCTCCAGAGTTAGCTGACTCAAAACTAAGTCTAAAGAATAAATGCTGTTTTAACCTGCATAGTGAGAATTGATGCCAACTTGCCCCTAGTAAGCCAGCAGCTTCTGTTGGACATCTTTCTTTCCCACAGAAGCACCTTCTCCTCTACATTGTTTTCAAAGATCTCCAGAGAGTATTCAAACCACTGAAGTTTGGGAACTATATTGGACTTGGACTTTTTTCACTAACCCCCAGGTCTCCTACAATGAGGAAATGCAGGTGTATCAGCCACGCAAAACTCAGGAAGCTTTCCTCTGGGAAGCTACTGAGCAGAGAAGTGAGGAACAGCTAAATACCAAGGTTCTGATAGAAGCTTATCTCAGGTAACAATCAGTCAATTGGTCTAAAGCCACCAGATAGATAGACAGGGATCTTCACATGTAAAGATTAGTATTTTTTGCCTGCATCCCCCAAATTTCAGACCATCAAAGAGGTGTCAAGTAGTTTAAAGTACTTGAAAATTTAGATGGTTATGAAAAAAAGAATTTATATGCTGGCCTGTCCGGTAAGACTTTGTATGTACATATCATTAGGAAGGCTATATCCCCTGTTGCAAAAACCAGACATTAAACTGGGTACAAATAGTGGTTAAAGATGATAACCATTCTCTCTAATTCATTTTTACAATTACAATTAAGTAACACATACTTTTTGACTGTGTATGGTCAGAACATCCAGGATTATTTAAGGTCACGGTTTCAAAGTGTCTGAAGTACAGGCTGATGAACTCAGATCTCCCCTTCAGCAAAAGAAAATGTGAATTCAGCTGAACAAGCTCAGCTGATTAAAGCAATTCTAATTGTACCCAGCTAATAACTAAATAGGAGTCTAGCAGCTTCTGGTAATGAGTTGCCTCAAAATGCAGTAATAAATGTCATTACACAGGAATTGGTAATAGCAAGAAACTACAGCTAGCTCTTCCACCAGAACAGCATTCATGGAATAAAGAGCTCTAAGCCTTATAGGATTTATGCATGTGTCTACCTGGAAGTTCAAGGCTAAGGAGTTCTGGTGAACATTAATGGCACTAGACTTAAGGATACAAATTGGCATGCAACTGAATCTTGGCAGGATCAGGAACAAAATTCAGGACCAGAACACAGTGCTAGAAATCTGGTTTTTTAATCTGTTTAATCACTGCAGTTAAGTATATAAATAGAATATGAGGTGATAATTTTTCCTGGATGTTCTGGACAAAATTCTCTTACATTGCAAAAAAAATTATTAAGCACTGTGTATTAATGCTAAAGAGAATTTGATCTTACTCACAGTAAAGGTCTAACCTTGAAACAGAACACTAAACAAGAGTCACTTCTTTTATCAGACATTTCCAGTGAAATTCAAATTGAAAATAAACAATACACGTAAGCTATTATACCTGTTCAATTTTTTTTTTAACTGAAAGTTTATTTGAATTTTTGTTTTAATTTTCCTTGGCAGAGGTAAAAAATACAATTGTAATTTGATTGTATGATAAATGTTTGTTCAGGTTTTAAAAGAAAAGACAGAAGAGCATAGTTCTTGCTGCCAGTGGTCTTTCACGGATATAAACACATATAAACAAACAAGGGATTATCAGGTATAAATTTTATGTTATTATCAGGTATAAATTCATTTTATCAGGTATAAATTCATTATCATAAGTTTTTAATTCAAATGCCAACCAAAATATAGCAAGGTTTTAAGATTATTTCCTCCAAAATGTATTATGAAAAAGGAAATAACTGAGTCTTAATGTTATCATGTCTTCTTAGAAAGAACTCACCCTACAGTGCTCTTACAAATAAAACTGAGTTTCATGGAAATATGAAATAGCTACACGATCAAGCAGGCTGGACCAGATGATCCACTGTGCTCCCTTCCAACCACTCTGTGATTCTGCAATTTCAATGCCTGCTCAGTTTTTCTGGGTATTGCATTAATTTGTGAATGCTCAGTTCATGAAGGAATTCAAGCCACACATGGAATTGTTGAGCTGCAGATGGAGCTTTTTTTCTTGCACTAGAAGAATGCTCACAGTGTTGTTGACAGAACAATTAAAGTGTTAATACCTCACTAAAAGCTGACAGTAAGATTAAATATGGATACTCAGCTACAGTACTGTTTTGTTATTGGCCTAAACCCAAGATGGTCCTGAAGAGCTGGTAAGAAACTTAGAAAAAATACTGTCAGAACCATGTGTATACAACATGCAAGAGAGCAATTAAAGGTTGCCAACAAATGTACCAGCCTTCTCAAAGTTCTCTGAAATGCTATTTAATATATGGCAGTAACTTTCCCTAAAAGACAGTGTAAGCACATCTGAGTAATTGCAGTGTTACACTGCTACTCAGTGCTACCTAAGGTAACCTAGCTGCTTCTCACAGTCATTTAATCTTCAAACATGCTGGTTTTAATTGAGATGGGGGATTTATAAAGCCAATCAAAATGTTTTTAAACAAAACTAAGGTCATCTGAGCCAAATGCCCTGGCTTTGAGACAGATAGTGTTTATATTCCAGTCAGCTTTGTAACTATCACATTGCAAAGACGCTACCAACAAGTAGTGCCTACAAACTTTAAAAAAACCTGACAGTTTAAAAGACATCTAGGACAACCATAGGATTCTTTCAGTCCTGCATTGTGGATTTAGACTGGTGAAAGAAAACAGAACCTGAGCTTGAATCTCATTAAAATCCATGAAGACATTACTGTTGGACACATGTGAGTTGATCATGTGTATAAAAAACTCAACAGATAAATCAAGAGAATTTTAAAAGACTCTTGAGTAAATCAAAAGAGGGAACGTTATACAATTTCATGTCATGTAGGGGGGAAAAGCTGTAAAAAGTTCCTGTCATTTTATTATGCTTATTTACTACTCTGAATTATCCTGTCCTTTTAAAAAAGAGATCTTTTGATAGATCTCCACTATTCAGAACTGATGCTTATTTAATGAATGAAACTACTTTTCTTCCTACAGAAAGCTTCCTCCACATTTGAAGTCTGTCCAAATAGCACTAATGTTCCTGCATAAATCATAAATATTTAGAAATATTTTTAAAATTTTAATATTGGGAAATATTTTTACAAGCTCAATTAAACAGAGTAAGTCTTACTGAGTTGTCATAAATTTTAAAATAAAATTATTTTTTGTTGAGAGTTAACCTTTCTTACATTGTTCAACCAACACCCAGGTTTATTCTGGTTTTACCCAACACATCAGTGATAAAAAATGTTGTAGACCAATACACATTTATAGAAGCAAAGCAACAAGAACCAGATTTTTAGAAGGCACATAACTACATAAAAATCACAGTATGATCTCTGTTCAAGAACTACAGGGCCACTTGAGTTCTGCCCAAATTTCACAAGACTTCTGAACACAAATGACTAACAAGATTGGCTCTGCAGTAATGAGATATTTTTTTATATTGCTCTATAATGATATTTTACATTCTCTCATTACCACATAAATTGCTATTTTTAAATTAGGACAAAGCTGTAATAAATCATTACACAGTTATTGGTAACTGTAATAGTAGTGATTATAGTGTTAATTTTTACTTTGCATTGGTGATGATGACTATTCCAATTTTCCTACACTACCTCATAGGCAACATCTATTTGCCTAGCTGTTCCTATAAAACAAATTACTATGCCAACAAGTCACTCCTCAAGACTAAACACTGTTGGCTACCACATCTCCATTTTACAACAAATCACCACATTTGAAGAAAAACCTGGTAACAGGAAGTGTTAAGCCACCATCCCTGGAAGTATCTAAAAGATGAGTGGATGTGGCACTTAAGGACACGGCCTAGCTTTGGATTTAGCAGTGCTAGGTTAAGGGTTGGACTCAAGAATCTTTTCCAACCTAAATTATTCAATGGCTCTTTTCTACAATGCTATGAATCTATCAGTGAGGAAAATTAAAAACCCTCATTCTTCCTGTATGGAAGAGAATGGGCTTGAAAACAGATGTCCAAGTCCTCCACTTGCTACAGACACAGAAACTGACAGAAATGACATCCATATGTTTTAGGTTCAAACTACCAAAACGGAACTGCAAATGAAAATCAAAAGAAGAAAGAAAGTTTGGATTAAAGCAATACCAGGATGAGAATACAGTCCTCTGAAAACAGTATTTTTTTTACATGCTAGGTTTGGTTGTCATTTTGTCCAGGAGTGTGAATGACAGTGTGCACATAAACGGACTCCCTCAATTAACTACAAATCACTTTTATTCTTCATTTCCCACCATAACTATCAATCAACCTTCAGCACTTTCATCCTTCATTTACCATTCCCTAATGCACAAGCTGTAATTTTTCAAGTATTATGTTATGGAAAGAAAACTGTAGATCTTAATGGTTAGGCTTGTTTTTCAATCAATCCCTACAGTTTTAATTTTTGTTTTACTTATATTCATCAGAGAGGAGAATTCCTGTGTGATATCATAAGACTGAACAATAACAGAATTTGTTCCTGCAAAGTCTAGCAAGCTAGCAACCAGGGTCTGGATGAACAATAGCAGCCATGAGAAAACTATACAGATGTAAAAATTAGCAACACTATTTAAAATAGTATGTGCAGAACATAATATGTCCCTGTTTTAAGACGACAGAACAATTAGTTTGTGCCACTAACACTGAACACCCTTGCATTTTACAAATACTTACTAAGAAACCTCGTTAATGACAGCATAGTCTGGGAAATCAGAGAGGGAAGGGATAAGAAGAAAAGAATTTTCTCATGTAAAAACTTTACCTGACTCTTACCTAACTTTCAACTCATGGCATCCAGAAAGTTTGTGTGCTATACTCCCATGATCCCCTCAGATTAAAAAACATGATAGTGAAGCTATAGAAAAGAAGAGAGAATAAGAACTAGCATCTTCTACATTTAGTTTTGTGTGTGACAGTTAAGACTAAGAGTTAGGCAAACATTAACTGTCAACCAAACTTTCCTACCTACAGTGCTATTCAAGAAAAAATTCCATCGTTGTATGCATCAACCCATTTCAGCAAATAGTCTCTGTCAGGAAATAAAACACTAAATAGAAGTTATCTGTGTAAATTAATTATTCACATTCACAAAGATAAGGCTGTATTTTAAGGGAGCTTGCTGTTCAGTAATTAGGTAAAACACAAAAGCAGTACTTTTTTCAAGCTCAGAGATTACACATAAGAAGACATAAGAAGACATAAGCATTGCAAAGATACAAGTGGCTTCTTAGAAATGAGATAAAGGAGCATTTTATATAGGCAAAAAACTGCATTAGCAGGGATAAATTATTGGCAGTAAATTATTAGGTAAATTCAGAAAAACAGGGTTTGAATACTAAAATAATTCTATATAGTGAAGTACAGTAAGCTTAAAATTAAAGTGTTGCTTTCCAGCATTTAATCAAATCCAATTTGATTAAATTAGGTGATCTAAAAAAAAAAAAAAAATTAAACTAGGGTTCTTTGGAGAGTTTTAAGCAGAAACATTGACTTGTAGGGCTTCAGGCTCAAAGCACTGGACTAAAATTTCTCTACTTACACTTTCAGTATGGCACATTAAAATTTTACCTAAGAAAAGGATGAATAAAAAGTAGGTTGTTTCCCCTAAGGGTTGAAAAGCTGCAAACCAAAGCAGGTCAGAAAGCCAAGGTAAAAATTTCCCGTACTCAGTCCATGGTTAAGCAATCAGAAAAGCAGAATTCAGGCATGAAGAAAGCTCACTGTCAAGATCCAGTCCTAATCAGAGTTGCTCCCATGCAGGATTTTGAAAGAGCCTATGTTTAATGCACTGGGCCAGCATCAAACTAAGACTATTTGTTTATGTAATCGTTCAAAACTCAAACATGTATCACAAAAACCAGAAATGGGTATTTTGCAGTGTTTTATAGAGTAGTTTACCCCTAATTTGCTAACTTTGCTATTAATATTCTAGAAATGTTCATGGCCAACACTGCAAAAGAAAGCATCAGTTCCCGAAAATGGTAGAGAATTAGAACTCCTGCAGAATCAGAAGGATTCTCATCTTCACTGAACAGCAATCCTTTCCTCAGGAACATTCCTCTTCTTGAGGATTTCTAGTTAGATGGCTAAATCAGAACAAAAGTCCTTGAAAGGAAGACAATCCACTTCCACCCCACCATAAAAGAACAAAAGGAGAAGTATCAGTGAGAACAATCAATGCATTTCTGATTTTTTTGTTATGATTTTTTTTCATTGAGCTGTCACTATATTCAGCCCTGTTTCCTACTAGTTCTTAGCCACAGCACTCTGTGTCCTCAACAACAGGTCATTCAAGTTTATTCTTCCATATAAATCTAAATTAGACTAAACTCTACAATCTTCTGCAGTGCCCAGTACTACAGAAGTTGGATCCAGGACTATGGCTTTCCCTTCCTGAGTGCTGCCATAATACAAACAGAATTTACCCCATCTCTCCTTCCCATGTGCTTTACCTTTACACACAAGTTGGCTTTCCAGGTACAACTCTCGATGATCAATCCTGAAACAATGAATGTCTCTCTCACTACCTCATGCTATAAGATGCCTGACACTGTCTTGTAGGCTAGCACCAAGAAGGACTTACAGCAGAAAGTAGTAATTTGACCTTGCATGACACTTCACAGCTTTCTCTGCACTACAATCTGGAAAATATTTTGATCTGTCAGGCAATATGCAGCCCTCTGTCACCACATATGGGGAAACCTAGCTGGAGCTAATTTAAAGAGCATCAGGTGTGGCAATCAGCAGCTAGCAAAAATAACCTGACAGCCTCTGTGGTAATCGCCTGTGATGCACTTCAGGGTTCATTTCTGTGTGACATGGTAGGAAAGCAGGTCAGACAGGAGAAAGACTGTGATACTGCTTCAGAACTCAAGATTTTCAATAAGATTGTGCCTGGAAAAGGACATGTTCTTTAAAAACCAACAGAGTTGTTTCCTCTCAACCAACAGTTTTTCTCCTTGCACACACTGAGAAACTGGTTAAATTAGTTGCTAAGAAAACTTTTAACTGCTTTAAAAGAGGACTGCTGTTAATGCTCCCAAACAGCACAATAAAGCACATCAGACAGAGCTTACTCTTCTGAGTATGCTGATTCAAATGAGCCCATCTATTTGTACCAGCTCTGCTTGTACAAACCTACTCGGGGTAGTGAGAGCTGCACAGCAGTATCTGAGACTGCTCTCATCTTCAGAAATATGGCTAATGGTTATAAAGATACTGGAGGAGTAAAAATAACCAGCATGACTCTCAAGACAGCTAGAACTGGTGGAGTCATATTCACTTCATATTCCAAAGTGAATTTATTTGGGCTTATAAATAAAAAATAAATACAGATGACTGCTAGAGGCTGCAAGGATCAAAAAAATTTAGAGGATCCAAGAGGAAAAGGAAGGAAGGAAGGAAGGAAGGAAGGAAGGAAGGAAGGAAGGAAGGAAGGAAGGAAGGAAGGAAGGAAGGAAGGAAGGAAGGTTGGTTTAAAAGCAAAATTCAAAATTGGTGTTTGTTGAAAATGTCTCAGAACACAGACTGGTGAAGCTTTCTTCAACATATGCAATTCAGAGGCTTCCCTAATGTAAGGATACATCTGAGAAAGAGAAGATGTAAATATGAAATACAAATTGCCTTACTACTCTGCCATTCAAAGCCTAATCTAGGGTGAGGCTTTTTCCCTCCCACTACTAATGGCACATTTCAGAAACTGTCGCAGTGGGGGAAACTTGGACGCTCAATATGAGTGTTTAGCAAGCTTCATTTATTGAAGAGAGCATCAGACTTTTATGCACAACAAGTAATAAGCTCATACATATTCTGCAAGCTAAGCAATCTATTGGCTATACTACAATATCAGCTCTTCCTCATACCTTAGAAGTTACATCTTTCTTTTCTCATGTCTCTCTCACAACTTGTTATTGTACCACAGCCATGCTCAAAGACACAGTGTTTTGCAAGTGCAGGGACCCAGATTAGCTGCATCCTCCCAATTCTTAGTCCAGAACGTAGCCCCTCTCACATAGCCATTCTTCCACAAGAAACCTCACATATACTAACTTTTTGATTGGTAACTTTCACAATTAAAGAAAAAGATTACATATTAGTTTCCACACATAAGGTCACTCAGGAAATGTGACTGGAAAACTTTCCACTTAGTTAAAAATTTTCTGTTTGAGGCAAATTATATTCCATATGAAGTTAAGCTTGAAACCATGTAGGGTCTGAAGGTAGCTGTTCTTTTCCATAACTTTGTTGTGGTCTAAGCTGTCCATGAAGGAAGGTGAGAGGGGAAGATTTCATTAAAGTAAAATGACTTTGAAGGAAACTGTGTTTCACTTCATTTTTGGGTTTTCTTTTGTTTGTTTTTGTTTGTTTGTTTGTGTGGTAGGGTTTTTATTGTAATTTAAATTTTAGACCTGTCAATCAAAGAAAAAAAAAGATCAATTACAAAAATATGGTTTATTTCTAGAATCTAAATTAAACTGAAATATTTTCAGCTCTAATTATCATCATTCCGTTCCATGCCTGTTGGTTTGCCTAATATCTCTGTTTCATTTTATTAATAAAAAGAAAATAAAATTTCAGGGCCAGAACCTGCTCTACTAAATTTTAGGATTTGTATCAATGTGACATAGGAGGAGAAAAGCACACTTGCAGGGTAGCAAGCCTTACTGCACCTGCACGTAGAAAATGACGCATATCCATTAAAGAGGTCTTTTCTTCAAAGCACTTTGAAACAAAACACAGAATACCTGCCTATGGAAGAGATGTTAAGACTTTCATAGTTCAGAACTGGTTTAGTTTTTTTCTAGGATTGGTGCCTTTCATACCACGCAAAAGACCTGAGTATCTCAGATCTATAATTGTAGCTGGTAAAAAAATAGGTGAATAGATGCTTTACATCATAAAACACTTTTCTTTTTGATCTAATCAGTACACTGTTATTAGCTCTTCAGTATAAAGTGCTTCCTTTCTTTTTTTTTTTTTCCAATTCAAAAAGGCATGTATTTTTTGTGGTATAATAGAAACTTTCCAGATACCACCAGTAAAATAAAAATGCTCAAAAGCCATGATATTCATGGAGACAAGAAATCTGCCAAATGTGTGGCCACAGGGGATGCAGTCAGGCATTCCCCTGCTGGTAAAACACTGCTTTGCTTCTAAAGATCAAAGGAAATCTCCTTTGAGCGAGACAGGTCCTGTAAAGGTATCACTTTGCTAATAGCCTTCACAGGTTAGCTGTTTTGCCTAATATTTAGTTTGTTCAATCCACTCAATCAAAATCCTGGCTTGGAACCTTGCAGGTGATGCCTGATGTGCTGAGTGTAGATTGTGCCTATGATCTGAGCAACAGCCACTTATGTACAAGCTGAGGCCAAGTATAGGCCAGGATGAGGGGAAAAAAAAAAAAAGTCCTAGTCTTGCATGCAAGCAGTGACCTACACACTCTTTACAGTGGTTTAGATATGCTTGGGTGACAGGAGGAAAGAGGGTAGCTAGGTGTTCACAGTGCCCTCACTGATGGCTGTACTGCTGGCCTGGAGGAGATGAGATTGCTGACAATGCCAGTGCCCACAGTACAGCAAAAGGGCACTCAGAATATGCCTGTACCAGGTAGGACTCTATTTTGAGCTAGCCAAAATATCAGTTGCCCTGAGAGGAATGAAAACCACGGAGAAGTCACTGCCTGTGCCAGCATGCACTTTGATATATTTTATTCACCACAGTCTTCTCCTTCTCTCCTCCTTTTTGGGCTGCAGAAGTGTCTTCCCAAGTGATCTGAAACTGGCAATCCTAACCTTAAAAAGTGGAAAGTATTTCCTGGGCCTTTCTGACTGCATTCAGAACAAAGATCATTTCCTCAGGACAATAGCTAAAGCTACACACTGCTAGAAATAGTGGATTTGCAATAAATGATTGAAAAACTGAGTGAAGAGCAGTGTGACATGAAATGGTGAGTGTCCCTGCCCTGTGGGTCAGACAACTTACTTCCCAGCAGTACCATGCTAATGCAAAGGCCCTAGTGAGTAGGTGACTGTATATGAGTCCTGGATTTAACCCTCAGTATTGGCTGAACTTCTGCTTGAATCTGGGAATCACTTCTCGCCTCTTCTACTGGTACATGCTTCCTCTAATTTCCAAAATATGCATTTTCTTATTGTATGGTCTATGTTACCTGGCACACTACCTTTTCTTCCTGGTGCTCTAGCTGGTATGTATTATGCTTTAAAGTATTTGTATTAATACTGAGACCTTCAGGGCAGCAAGACAATTCTGTTGCTAGGACATGTCAACCAGTTTGTTAGGAGGATAACCAGCTCTCAGATGGAAAGGACAATGTGTTTGTGTGTGAGGCACCAGCCAGCAATTCAGGGAAGTTATCTGTAATGCCTGATTCTCTAGCATTCCCCTTGTGTTCTCCTTGCCAAATGCGACAGCTCCACAACTTCAAAAGGGCAATGTTATTTATCTGCATCAAAGGTAGGAGAGGTGCAAAGAGGGACCAGGGGAGGAAGCACAGATGAACTGACTTCTGTAGCATTTGAACAACACTCAGCACAGGTTCTGAAATAGCCAGATTGCTATCAAAGACAAAAAACAGCCTAGGACCAAGATGCTTGATAGAAACAGATGTAGTTGAGAACTATAAGATCTGTTTGATACATGAACAGCTGTGTAATTTCTCAAAAACAAAATGTTGTGGAGACACAAAAGGAATTATTTTGGTAACAATGACTTCCCAGAGCTGTAAGTTATGCCTGACCTCTACTGATTTTATGGCAACTGATATGGGGACTTGGAGTGATTGCTTTGCCCCACATAAGCATAATGTAATTCGCTCTGCCTTAAGTCAGTGATCTGAGGACACAGTGTACAAAATAAATCAAAAAATTTGTCTGAGACTGTCTTCCAGATGTTGATATAGGTGGGAAAGTGTGTTAAAGCATCTCTTCATCAGATATTAAAGATAGCTAAATCCAGCATGACAAACGAAGTAGAGAGAGATAAATGTCACTTTGGGATAAAAACAGACACATCTATCAAATATGATCTTTGTAAATACTATGGAAAATCAAAGTAATAGCTATAAAAAAGAACTAAACAGACCCTCTTTTTAATACCACAGGATAGTCTTTGTTTTTCTGCAACTGTTGCATTATTGTGTAGCTATGAAATACTCATAATTGTAATGATGAATACATATAGATGGCTCTTACTTCCCTCTAAACCAATCCAAAGGGATCACCTAGAAAGCATATCAATACATGTGCCATTAGCAAACAATAATTGCACTTATATAAGTGGTAGGAATGCTCCTCTAATCCCTGCAAATATCTAGGGAAAGCAAAATATATAAAATATATTATATATTATATTATGTGATTATTTTGAGTATTCCTCAGTCTCAGTTTGTCCTGAAGCGCATGCAAGGTACAGTAAATATAAAAGACAAATTCTCTCTGATTGCTGTCATACAAACTTGCTATGAACAAACTGAGCAGCAGTTGTGCTACCAGCCAATATGCTGTCGGGGTGCAAACTGAGAAAAAAGGGCATAACTCCAATAGGTGGAGAACTAAAAACAAAACAAAATAAAACAAAACAAAAAAAAACAAGAAACAAACCAACAAAAAAAAACCAAAAACCCAAACAAAAAACCACAGTTGATTTGAAACCTCATTATACAAGTTAAAGCAATATAGTAGCCCAAGATGGTAATATGCAGGTACCTACAGGCTCTTATTTAAATTTTATACTTATATGTAGTAGTGCTGACCATGAGACACTTTGACTATGTAAGATTTCTTTTGGAGATGTCTGCTGGTTTGTGGAAGATCATCTCTGGAGTTGCCCTATACACAGGCAAATCCCAGTGCATTATTCTCTGCATTAAGGAACAGAACTTTCAGGATCATATTTTGAAGAGAACAGGTGCACATTCTTCTCTTGCTGTGTCCTACTTTCTGTTTTAATATGCTGAGGTTTTGTTTGCTTCTCAGAGTGTGAGATTTTCAGCATGGACTGGATGACAAAAGAGGTGTGTTCCTCTGCCAAAGACCTGCTGAATACTTAAGGATTAGCCCTTCCATATCCTTACACAAACTCTGTAAAAACCAGCAAAATTTTAGGACCCCAAGCTACCACCAGATTTCCTTGTGAGAATTAGCATTTTTAAAATACTTGGAAATCAACTTCAGCCAAAAAAACTTAATCTACACTTCCCCAGATTTTTGTGCACACTTCCAGAATATAGTAACATATCTACTCTGCATCCAGAGAAGCTTATCCTCACTTGTGCAGAAAGAAGTACTTACTTCCAATATCTGGCCGCAGCTTTTTGTCATACTCTCTCAACAGCTTGTTTAGTATGAGAGTCACATCTGTATCTTGGGTTTTTGGAGCTAAAACCCAGTTTTGGTTAGTTGCTCCATCTTCATATTCATCGTCTTCGACCTTTCTAGAACTGCAAAACAAATGAAACAAACAGGTATTATTTTACATTACTAAAATAGGATGCAACAGGATGCAGCAGGATGCAACAGGTGCAAGAGGATTTTCCCATTAACAATTGTTGAGTATCTGTGGTTGGGTCATGACTGAGAATTGTTTAGAAATTGTCTTCTGGAAATGTCTTCAAAATTTATACTCTAGAAGATAATACAGCTATCAGAGTAGTATTTTATATCCTGTATTTTAATGAACCTATTCTGACTAGTTTACAATATACTTTTACAAAGAGCGAACATCTGCAGTATTACTTTATTAATACATCAAGACAACTGATTCATCTCTTGCACAAAGCCTAATAAGAGTATTAAAAATTCAGATCTGTTAATACTTCCTGATCATTTTATCCTATTAATAAATTATTATATTCTCAGTGCATGAATTTCAGAGTTTAATGTATTACAAGGCTTAGAATTAAGAGCTCATTCCTTGAATTTGAGATGGATTATCACAAGCACACAAACACATTGAATAAATTAATCTGAATTTCCCTGCAGCTTTAGTAACTTTTTTTAGAAACAGTACTACACCAAGAGTTGCAACTTTATTCATTTATAGGTGGATTATGTTTGTTTTAAGGCTATATTAATGCAAATGTGATGAAACTACAGTTTGGCCAGAAATCACAACAAGAGCTATTTTCACACAAGACTAATTTCATTTGTGCAGCTTTCTGGGCATGGACTTTAAAATGTTGATTTGAAGACGATATCTTCATCAGATGTATCTTTTGGTATCTTAGAAACCAAATCTGTTTGATGCCTCTCACTGGAGAAAATCTATGACAGACTAAGATGAAGTTATTAGAAGAAAAGATAACCTCAGTGGTGAAACCTATGTAAGGAATCATGTGTTATTTCAACCTGCAATTGCCCAGGGGATATGATATCATTTTGGGACTTTTTTACATAAATGTCAATAATTATGTGAGGTGCAAAGCAGTGGAGAATGAGAGGAACAAGCCTTGTTTGTTCATGGGATGTGCTACACACATCTGTGCAACTTTCTTTCTCTCCTTCTCCTTTTCTCCATAATGACACCAGTGTATTTTAAAATACCTCAGATGTCCAGAAGACTTGATAAATACTCTATGTGAACATAAAAAAACCTGATACAAATATAAAAATTTAATCACAGAGCATCATCGACCCTCACATTGCTCGAAGACCACAATTTGAGAACATAATGAAACTTTAAACTGAAACTGCTTTACAGCCAATATGCCCCTAAAGATTAACCACGAATCACTTAACATGACCTCACAATTTGCAATTGCTGTAGGCACAATTTCTATAGAAAAATAATTTTTAAACCTAGACCCTGGGGATTTTCTGAAGTGAGCTCATATAACTAAGCTGTAAAAGCAGAGAAAACTTAGGGCAAAATTTTGAATAGACAACCACTAATTTTCTGTTATTGGGCTGTATTTTTTAAAAACTTGAGTTTTTTTTTTTTTCTTTTTCTAATTCACCCAATGAACATTGAAAAAATCAAGAGGATTTTGGGAGAATTTTTTTTTCCATCAGATTCATGATAAGCCCTGTGTCTTAATACTCCTCAATGGTTACAGAACCATTCTCAAAGGAGGTATCATCTCCAAACATACATGGTTGATATTTCCGAGCTGAAGCTCTGCAGTGGTGCTGAATTGCTGATAGCAAAGAAGGACAATTCATATGTCTTCTGCTGCTGCAGCCACCACAACTTTACCACAGGCATTCAGACTGCACCTGGAAATGAGAACTGAGTTCAAGCAGTATCATGATTCCTATTTCAGGGAGATGCTGCTTTAAAACAAGTCACTAACAAGAGTCTAACAAAGCACTGTCAGACCTTTTAGATCCCCTCACTCTAGCAGCTTCTTTCCTAGAAAGTACCTCCAAACCATTTAAATCCTTACCTATCTTCTAGATTAAGATTGGTGGTGGAAGAGGTTTCACAGTGGATCAGACTAATACACTAGACACGTATTTTTCAAGCTTTTTTGCTTTCTCCCTTAAGAAGTTATTATTTCCCTTCCATTGCTTGTCTCCACATAGTTAAGGCAATAGTGCTCCTTCAAGGCACTTGAGGCTGCATTTTTCTTTTGTAACCCTACAGGTGACTGGCAATTCCTCTCATATTCCTGTGATCCAGAGAAATAACTACAGGGTGATGACAAGCCAGCCTCAAACTAGGAAGGAAAAAAGGCTACATGCCTTTCCCCACTCTTCATCGTTTTGATTCTGTAAGGAGACAGAGAAAAGACTGTGCATAAACTGCAGGGGAGGAAGTCTAGAAAACTCTCAGAGGTTGTCAGGAAAGGGTTTCTTTCCTGCAATAGGTGTGTCCCACACCTGCTCTGGAGGCTGGCAAGAAGCATCCTCTAGTTCCTGTGGGGATTTAGGAGATAGACGCCACTCAGGTGTGGGGCAGGCTGCCAAGGAGGACAGGGGAAGGCCTTTGAGCATGCCTGTAGCCTGGTTTGTGCTGGTTCCTTCAGGGGGAGCGGAGCTGACCCCTCTGCCTGAGTTATTCTGTGAGGGTGTACAACAGCCCCGGACAACCAAAAAGACCGAAATCCAAAAGGTCGGGGCTGACGCTGCCGGCTGTGCCCCTCTGGCCTCTAAGAGTGGATACCGGACCCCCTTCCCGGCCCTGAGGCGGGGACCAGGGGATCACGCACCCCGCGGCTCATCCCTCACGCCGACCCTGCCCGCGGATCCCCCGGGGGTGGCGTGGAGGGAAGCTGGGGCCGCGAGGGGAGCCCGGGCAGCTCCAGCCGCTGTCCCACCGGGTGCCGGCAGCCGCCCGAGGGGGAAACTTTCTGCCGGGCCGGCTCAGGACAGGGCCACCGCGGGCGACCTCCGGCTTCACGCGGGGCCGGGAAGGGACGGCGGCGGTGCCACCGCCCCGGGCGCACCCGGTGCCGGGCGGGTCCCAGGATGGGAGCCGGGCAAGCGGCGTTTGGGAACAGAGCCCCGGCACGGCGCGGAAGAAGGTGGGGAGAGCCCACTGTTCTTCCTGGGTGCCGAATATTGTGCAAACTCCGGCAACTGGGACTTCAGCCCTCCAGCCCCGGAGCAGAGAGGAGAGGGGCTGGAGGGGAGGCGAGGGGAGCGCAGACTTACCAAGCGTGGAACACTGAGAGGAGGAAGAAAACCGGCAGGAGCTTAGCGGACATGGTCCGGACAGCGCTGGCCAGGTGAGAGGTGCGGCAGGATGAAGGAAACGTTGCAGAACGTTCACATGGAAGGGAGAATGAGGCAGTGAGGTAAAGGTCTGAGCCTCTCCTCCTCTGTATTCTCAGCTTAATACCCTGAAGAAAACACTCTCTTCCACAACGCTCCGAGAAGGGAGGGGGGAGGCGAGAGGGAAAAGAAAAAAAAAAAAAGCTGAAGAAGAAGTGGAACGAGGGGGAAATCCCCAGCGGAGAGGCCAGGTATAAATCAGGCTCCGCGGGCTGACAGGTGTTCAGCGGGCGCGGAGCTGCGGCGCGTCCCCTCAGCCGGCAGCCAGCAGCCGGGAGCAGCGGCGCGGCCTCTCCCGCTGCCCGGGCTGGCGCTGGCCGTGCCCCCCGGGCGGTGCACAGCGCCGAGCAGCCCGGGCCCCGCCGGGCCGCGGGAGCCGCGGGGCGGGCCGGGCCGGGCCGGGCCGGGCCGGGACGGGGGCGGGCCGGGGCGGGGGGAAGGGGCGCACCTTGCCCCCCCCCGAGCGCCTGCCCGCAGCCAGCCCCGCAGCGCGGCACCGGAGCGCTGCCGGGGACCGCCCCGCATCGGAGAGCACCTCGTCCCCGCTCCCTGCCCAACAGGTTCCCGCCTCGCCGGCAAGTGGAGGAGCCGGGAAGTGAACCCTGCCCCCGCCCCAGCGGGCGCACACACACGCACACAAGAGAGGGGGAGCAGCAAACCCGGCAGCCGCAGTCACTCGGCAGCCGGGAATTCTCCCCGACATCACCAGCCCGATGCCCCGGACAGGGTAGCCGGTGGAAGGATCCCCGTGATGTTTTGCGGGATCCCCTCACGCCCAAACCCCACAATTACTTGCCGAAAGCCCCCCCACCGCCCGGGGCTAGAGGTGCTCTCGTCACAAGGAGGGAGAGGGGTCGGGTGCTGGTCTCGGGGTGATCGGTGCGAGGGCATCCCGATGTACACACAGGCGCAGATCCGTGTAATCGGTGCGGCTGCTTGCACGGACAGATAGACAAACCCAAGGCAGTGTGTTTCGGTGTGCCTGTGTATCTAGGTGGATGCATGCAGAAGTTTGCATGCACTGTACGAATGCATGGGTACACATGTATATGCAGAAGGTATGCCAGAAAAATGTATACACAGAGAAAAGAAAAGGTCTACACGATTCTGTAAACCAGGTTACATGGACTTATGTGTACATTGTGAACTTCGCAGTAAATTAGGTTTTTCTGCTGTGAGAGCTCGTAAATGAGACAACAGTCAAGTGTATTCAGGGCAAAAATAGTTAGGGTTTGGACAACTTTTGTCTTTCTACTCCACTAGGAACAGCACAGTGATTTTTAGCGACTTCAATTCTCTTCATGGAGAGAGAAGCTTTGCACCAGGCATCAGGGTAATTGGAATATTCCCCTTTGTTTTCAGAATGGGGAGTCACAAAATTTCACTTACGTAATGCTAATTTGAAAACAAAAAATTGCCAGAGGTACAGCGAGTCACTGCTTTCCTGTGATCAGAAATCTCGGGAGTGTAAAATCTCTGTTTCCTTCTCCCTTAGACATAACTTCCATGTCCTGGGGGAGTCGTTTTTAATTGTTTAATTAAAAACAAAATCTCCTGGAAGATGCAATCTTGCTTTTAGAATAACTCCTACATGAAGCCTAGAAGAGCTGGCTATAGGGAGTTCTGTTCCCGAAGTTAATTTTTGAAGGAACGACACAGCTTAAGGAAAACCTGTCGTGAGTCAGGCAATTAACTCTCAGTAATTCACTTTAGGGCTTTTCTTTCAACCTTTCAAGTTTTGTTGAGGTTTTTTTTTTTTTATTTCCAACCTAAACGCCTCTTTACTAGATTATACAGCAGTTCTTTCGTGTTTACTTTGTCTAATTGGAGTTACCGTGAATTGCTAATAATCATTTGTTACAAAGCTTGTGCTCTTTTCGGTCACCAGCAGAGAAATGCGGGTGGAAGCCAGGCCGCCTGCTGCCCCGAGAAAATGAGGGAGGGAACGGACGGCGAATGCTCGGGGGTTTCCTGGATTTTTCCAGGAACAGCTATGCTGACGGTCAGGCAGCACACCGATCCTCTGCTGTGAAGTTTGCGGGAGCAGCGGCGCTGCGGGGCGGGCGGGAGGCGGGACGGGGCGAACCGGGGAGCCGCCGCCTCCCAGCGACCCGAGAAGGTCCCGCGGCACGGGCTTTGCCACCGGCGGCACTGGGTTTGGCACCGCCGCACGGGCTTTGCCACCGGCGGCACGGGCTTTGGCACCGCCGCACGGGCTTTGGCACCGCCGCACGGGCTTTGCCACCGGCGGCACTGGGTTTGGCACCGGCGGCACGGGGTTTGGCACCGCCGCACGGCGCCGGTCCGCAGGCACCTGAAGGTTTCCTGAAAGCTGCTGCTTATGCGAACATCATTTAGGGTTCCCAGGTCTCGGTGCTCACGTCTCGGCTGGCAGCGCCCGCGCGTTTGGAAAGCAAGGACAGGAAGCGCCCCACATGCAAGGAGGGTTTTCCCCTGCGCTGGCCGTATAGAAAAATGTGTGTATTCACACGCACACTCAATTTGAATAAATAAAAGCTTAGCCCGGCCTCGGTAACCGTGCCGGGGAGCCCAGCAGCGCGAACAGCTGGGGCTGCAGCATGGGAGAAGGCTGCGGCGGCCGGGCCGGGGGAGTCGCTTCGCCGCCAGCGGGAGGGGGCGGCTGGGGCCGCCGTGCCCCGGCCACGTCCCGGGTGGGCGGCACGAGTGAGCCGGATAGCAGGTGGCAGAGAGACCCGGGGGAGAAACACGCCAGCGGCGATTTACGATGAGAAATGACGAGGGTAGGTCCAGCCCCGCATCCCCGCTCTCGGCGGCCCTGCTCCGCGGGAACCCCGGGCGGGATGAGAGGGAGCCGGGGTGGCTTCCCCGCCGCGGCGGCTCCGTCGGGCGCCGCTCCGCCTCTTCCTCGCCCGGCAGCCCCATCCCGCCCTCGGCGCATCCCGGCGCGGTTGCGGGATCCTCTGGCGGCGGCGGCGGGAAGCGCGAGAGATCGGACCGGTCCCCGCTCCGCGCTGCCTCCAGCCGGCGGCAGAGAGCTCGGCAAGCCCTGCGCCGCGACAGGAACTTCATGTGACCATCGAGTCACTCAGACCTCGAGAAAGACCCTCACAGTGTCCCCTCTTTCCTTGCATGAGAGTCTCATAAGTCCCCAAGGCTCGATCGGAGCAATGTGGTTCATTGATTATTGACTCCTTCTCCTCAGGCTGTAAGAAAAAAGGTGATGTTTAAGGGTTTCTTTCTGTTCTCCTCAGTGTGTTAATGCCAAAGGGATACTTTAGCACCACTCTTCATTACACCTCATGCCTCATTCATTTCTGCTCCCTCTCTTAATTCTCACATCTTTTTATTTTATTTTTAAGCACACTCTTTGCTGAGCCTTTCAAGTTGTATATTCAGGTAAGGGTCGTGATTATCCAGCACAGGCTTTAACAAAAGAACTTTTTATCACGCCATGTAATGATAGTAAAATGTTTAGGTTCTCAGTACTATTCTCCAGCATAACAAAATGCATCCACATTCTAACCTACCTTTCATTGCACTTTCACAGAAGGTGAGTATCTTTTCAGCCTGAGGGATACCTGTGTGGTATGACCTGTGCAGTGGGGAAGAATGAGTTTCTGAAAGTAGCTGTGCAGGGAGCTAGCTAGCATAAATAAGGGAGGAAATGCCAAAGAAGGGAATGGGACTCATGGATCAAATTCCTCACTTCCTAGAACTGAGGGCCCCGTCTCAAGCACTGATTAGTTTGGGCACCTGAATTTTCTGAGATTCAGCGTTGAAGGAGAGCCCTACTGGTGATTTTCCTGGCACCCCAGTGCTACCTATATACCATGAGAAGCACAGAAGGGAACTGGGGCTGCTCTGAGACAAAGAAGGAAGGACCTGAAATCCATATCCTACAGCTCCTGGAGTCCTCCAGCTGAATGCTTATTAGAGATTTCTAAGAGGCTTGAGCCACGTTATTCTGACTGAAGGTCTCTGTTGCTCCTGCTGGAGTCTTTAGGTAGGAAGTTGAATCTCAGAAGTCTCAACAATTTCTGTGTTCTCTCAGTTCTTCAGCACAGGGCTCTCTGCTCTCTGGCTCATGGGCAGGATAGGGAGAATCCTTCCTGATACTGCCATGCTGCAGCTTTTCAGCAGCTTTGTGTAGACTTCTGGCAGAAGCATGGGCATCCAGGGCAGGCAGGGCTGCTCCTCTGGGGCTATCTTTGAGCAGTTGTCCTGAGAACATCAAAAACTCCAGCCCACAGTCAATGAAGAACTGAGCCCAGATCCACTGAGGCCAAAACTGCCTTGGGTAGCTGGCTCCAACATTTATTATCATGTATGTGTTAAGTTATAGTGGGTGGTTGCCCTCTGTGTAGTAATTTTCCTACCTACAAATCCAGCCTATCATTGTTGGTCCAGTCTATTAGAATCTATCAGGGCTTCTCAAAAACTCTCCAAATTCATCTAACTGAAATTAGTTGGTCTCTTCAATCAATATTCTTACCTTTTACTTTGCTTTTAGCCAGGGACTAATTTAAGCAGCAACTTTTAAGACATTATGACTGTGAGAAGTGATAATTGCTTTTGAGGATGGCACTGAAAAGGAAATAATGCATTACAGAATGGGACACTTAGACTTTAGTCTAAATTAGGGGCAATTCTTGGAAGATCCTTCAGAAGTCCTTCAGGCTTCATAAAATCTAACTTCCAATCTTTCTATCTTCTCAAAATTGAACAAATGTCTATAACAACATAGTGGAAAACAGAAAATTGATAAAGTAAGGATGTCATCTGAGAGTCACTATGCAATGACCATACTTAAGTGTTTGTAGTGACATAAAAACATATAAAAGGTTAGAAAGGATTCAAGTAATTTTATAATTTCAGTGTCAATTCCAATCTGAGAAGCAAGGGTATTAGGGGAAATACATCCTTATTACAAAGAACTGTTTCTCCACAAATTTTCTCCAGATTTAAAAAATCTGCAAGTGATACATTCATCTTCTCTGCATAAAATGAAGAGCAAAACAGTTTAATTCATTTTTCTTCAAAGTTTAACTTAGATGTTAAGCAAGAATTTTTGAAAGATGAGATTATTTCATAATATCATTACTTCCTCAGTTTTGTTATAAATGTGTTCAGTTATTCCACAGAGGGCACATTCCATTTAGAAAAAAGCAGAACACAACTCAAGATAACAGAAGAGGGTTCAGCTTTAGAAAATACATTGTTGCTTAAATTCATCCTTGAAGTAAGCTGGCACAGCTCAAATATCAGAAATTAAAAATCTCTTCCATTGTGTTTGATTTGTTCTTTCATTCTTACCGGGTGCGAGGAAGGAAATTTGGCAGCAGCCTGCACACACTTCCCCTACAGTGCTGAATTGTTTAATTCACTTTTCAACTATTTTTTCATGAATGCATACATGCAAAAATCAATGAGAAGCAATTCCTATTTATTACTCCCTTTGGCCATGACTAAGCTGTGAAGTAGCTGTGTCCTGCAGGGTCCTGGTTCACCCATGCTGGGGACAGTGACACAGCTCACTCTGTTCCCAAAAGCCCAAGCTGCTTCCAGGGATACCAGGGGAAGTTGGTGCACATCCAGATACCACCCCAGCCTGGGGCAGAACAAAGCTAAGGTGTTTTGGTTGAGCCAGGACCTGGAAAAATGCTCCTGTCTCCCACAGTTCAGGTACCATCTCAGTGAGTAGTGATCTCCCACACAAACAGTTCCAGTGACTGTGGAGAGATCTGAATTGTGAGGTAGGACATAATGCAAGGCAATAGCATTTCAGTATTCCAGCCTGGAATGTATCGGCTTATTGAAGCATCTTCCAAACTATGGGACATCTAGTGTTCATGCACAAGGACATGCTGCAGGTACACCCATATTTGTTGATTACTTTCCATGTAAGTAAAATAGACCAGATTTAGAGATCTTTTCACTAAGTCCTGCAATGGACACCAAGAAATGATGCTGTAATACAGAGTCAGACTGGGTGTAAGCAGATAAAACCAAGTACAGAAACTCTCTGGGGAGACTTCAGAACTGGTCTGGAAAAGATGCTACACAAAGATGGCTCTGAGTTTCTCATTCTCAAAACTCAGTCATGTAATTCTTCGAGTTTTTCACCTGAAGAAATAGCCAAGGGACTTGTATAAAGTTTTGCCTTCCAATAAGCACAAAAGCCAAAGGGATCCCCCAAGGGGATGATGAACAAGGAGATGTGTAGCCGCTCAAAGACACAGAGGCAGGCTACATGAAAACAGAGATCTTGCCTCAGCTCAGGCTAGCACTGAATAGATGGGTGTGCTCCCTCCCTTGTTCCTGTTTATCAGCATCCAGTCACTTGCTCAGTTCCATGGCTTCTCTATTGCCCTCAAAAATGTATGGATTTTTCCTTCCACAGCATCAAAAAAAAAAAGCTTCAAAACCAATAGACACATGAGATTTTTTTTCTTGGCAATTTTTAGGAATGAAGGGGTTGAAGAAAGATACAAAAGAAGCCAACCAACTCCCCAGTCCTAGACCAGACCCTAACCTCAAAGTGAAGCATGAACTGTCCACTCTGTCCCCAAAAGATCATGGGATTGTTGCTCCATAGCAGGATAGCACCAAATTCTGCAACAACTCAATTCACTGTGTTCACCTAAGGCATGTCCCTTTCTGGGCAACAGGGAGGATATGTCATGTGTGCACACGAGATTGAGTGTGCGCATGTGTGCTTTCCAGTTAATTCTTCAGCTTCTCTGGTGTGCTCTTTGGTCTTTCTAAAAGGACAACCAGTATAAGAATGACATTTTGCAATCAAATGTTGAATGCATTTTTTATTTAAACATTAAGATTTAATTACAAAAGCCTCTGGAACAATTAAAGGATGCCAAGGAGGAAAGAGCTGAAAACTCAGACTGCATTTTCTCATTCATTGTGAAAGCAAAACACATTGTCAGCAGCAAGGCGTTTTATAGAAAAGTTTCAGATGGACAGTACAAAGACCTTTCTGTCAATATTGTCACTGAAACACCTTGCTGTCATGAAGCACATCTTTTTTTTCTGATCACACTTTCTAGTGTTGGCTGATTGATTTTTGCAGTGGGAAACAAGTAATAATTATTGCAGAAATACTGTAATTCTTTTCTGCTAATCTCTGCTAATATAACACAGTCTTCTTCTTGGAAAAGTGTCCAAACATAATTTACTTTACCCTGATAAAAATGTCTGCTGCTGTTGTTAGAAGTTTTATTTGCACAAATATTTTCCTAATCTATGTTAATTTCATGCAATATAATTCTTAATTTTTGGAATAAATACTGAGAATCATTAGAGAGAATTCTTTGGAATCCAAAATCCAACCAAACTTTGTATTTTCATTTAAGGGCAAGATTCCATCATCTTTATTTACATAAGTAGCATCCTGCTCCCTGTGTTATTTCACTGCAAACTAGAGTCTCAAGCAGTGAAAATCAGCATAGTCCCATTAGGATTTACTGCATTGTATTAAACTTCCAGTGAAAATTGGGCTGAGCAGTTTTGTCTATGGAGTAATGCACTACCTGTAACTAGTAAAGGTGCTCAAACATAGCCCTACACTTAATAATTTGGCACATTTACAACTGGCGTTACTCAGTAACTTATCAGATGACAATAGTGGAGCTCTTCTGTAAAATATAGGTTAAGCCCATATTCGTATGACTGTACATCTGAAGTATAAAAACCACGATATGTAGTACACTTGAACAGTTAAAAAATATAACTTATTTTATTTGTAAACTATCAATGCAAGATACTCAGCAGCAAAGAAGCCATGTTCAATGTCTTCTGATCTTTTATAAAGATCCATTGCTGTAAGTAATATAATCGTCTCCAAAACATCTGAGGTTACATGTAGAAACAATCAAGGCAATATTATTTGTACATATTATTAAACATGCAAAAAACTTCCTGAAGAATATTGCCCAAACGTAGAAAGTCATCTGGATCTCAAATTTTCCTTGGTAGCATCTGCTTTGTAAGTATGGCTCACATGTGGCTCCAGAGTACTTCAGTTTATTTTGGAGAATTGGCACCTTTAATAACAGGCTCCCTATTCAAATATGTGGCCCAGTAAACTAAGTTAAAAGTTCCAAACAGCACTGGAAAAATTATCCGGGACATTTTGTCAATCTTACTGATGCTGTTGTAAGTCTTTTTGCTTTCAGCAGGCTTTTCTTCTGGAGGCTTCACTGGAGCAGATGTAGTGTTTGAGATGACAGCTGGGGCTGAGTCCTTTGGCATGTTTGGTGCAGGAGTCATCTTCCCAGTGGTGTAGGTATTAGTTGGTTTATTTCCCAGCAAGTTGCGCTCCTTTTTCTGCAGCATAAAGAACAAAATGTTATTCCACAAGAACAGAAGGTGGAAACATGTTCTCAAGGGACTGACCCAAAAAGCTGAGCACCATAATCAAGCATGCCCATTAATGCCTGTTGGCTCTTCTGACTTTGACTACCAAACAGATTTTTTGCCTTCATTTTGTAGCCCTTACTCAAGTGTGACTTTCCCTGATGGGAGAAAGCTGAGACTTGCTGGTTGCACCCACATCCCACCTGGCATGTGCATTAGCAGCTTCTTTTGTCAGTGAGATGTAGTCTGGCATCTGCCCCATGGACAGCTGACAAGATGTGAACTTCATTTCCCCAGATGCTGAAAAGGGTGTGGCGAAGGGCTCATTGCCCCTGCCAGCTTAGCCTCTTTGTAGACTCTTTTGGGATGCCTGTGGGTATGAGCTCTCTAGGAGATGATTTACTAAGTTAGTCCTATCCCAAAAATTTCATTTCAGCATGAAACTCAAAAGTTTGTGTTTTTACATAATTAGTCTTTTGTTTCTTTTTTTACTGTGGTGGGACCCTGACTCATGGAGCTCAATGTGAGCATTGTTATTTATTGGGAGAGAATACAGGGACTGCTCTGCAGAGACATGTTTCATAGTTATATTATCAGAAGTCTGATCACTGAAATCCCATGTCCTGTGTACTCAATGCCCAATGTACTTCTGTTAGCAGTCCTCTTCATAGAGATGACAGAGACTGGTAGTCTATCTCTGTGAAGGGAAGGCGGGAAGGCACTGTATTTCCTTGCAAATTTTCCTCCACAGGAAGATAAAAGGTATGTCATGAGGTGATTAAATACCTTTTTCACAAAGAAGCTGGAAATTGACCATTCAGTATATTTAAACTATACTGAATATCTGCTTTTTATTTTAGGTATTTAAAAAATGTAACTTAAGCACCTTGATTTTTGCAGCTTCCTGGGCTTTTTTGCCATCCCATGCCCAACTCCTCTTGGTGAAATAGTTGACTGTTGCAAATTCAATCAATGCCGAAAATACGAAGGCATAGCAAACAGCTATAAACCAGTCCATTGCAGTAGCATAGGCCACTTTTGGCAAAGAGTTACGGGCACTGATACTTAAGGTGGTCATGGTGAGGACTGTTGTTACTCCTGCAAAGAAAAAAAGTAAGAGTCAGAGATCAGTTTGCTAACCCTTATGGGATCCCAAATGAGTTATGAGCAGGTCCCAGTTCAGCGGGATATCTAAGAAGGCCACATGAAGTCAATCAGTGTTTGCATATTATGGTTTGAAGGAATAAGAAAAAATGAAAGCCTTCACCCTCAGATATTTTATTCTATGGAGTTCTGGTTACTTCTAGCTGTAGTGTGTTTAAATAAGGATTTTTAGGGTAACACAAGCCCAGGGTTTATAACTGTCAGAATGAAGTGGGATTTCTTATTTTGTTTTCTTATACAGAGATTGCATATTTAAAATTGTTGACTGTTACTGGTTTCCTTGACTGTAGCTCCTCCTTTCCCATATGATAGTAAAAGACAAACAGCCAATGCTTTCATCTGTGGGAACATTTCCCCAGGATCAAAAAACTCAACTCTCAGTTACAGCTTTGTAAACCTAGAGTAAGTCAGCAAAATGATGCTACTACCTGTATTCTCTCCATACAACTTGCTGAGCTGATTTTTGAACAAAGCTGCCAACTGACTTCAGGAGGCTGGTACAGAAGAGTGACTCCTTTCAAATATCTGAACAAAGTTTTACTTAAAAAACTGCTCCTACTCCCCTTGTTTTTCTTCTAGTAAAAATCTTGTATTTCATCAACTTTCACTTTCTCAAGTGCTTATTTTCTGCAGCTTTCTAGGGATAAACCAAGTAATTTAATGACACCCCAAAGGTTTTTTCCATAACAATTTCTTCAGTAAATACACATTTTCTAAATGCAAAGTCATATTAATTTGTTTGATGGTTATAGAGATAATTATCACTAATTAACCTCTACATGGTTTTCCTAGATAAAGATCCTACAGTAAAGATGAGCAAAATGTCTTGAAGTGATATCTGCTTCAACTGCTTAGCTAGGGTATACATTAAGTATGATAATCCATATGTATTTTTTTCTAAACCATCCAGCATCCACTGAAATGAAAAAAAAAAAAAACCCAAACCAAATCACACTAATCTTATTCTTCTATCTTCTGTCCTTAATTTTCACATAATCGATTGACCAATTTCTGTCACAACTTTACAAAAACAGCCCAGACAAGGCTTTTAAATTGATTTTGAGTTTAAACTGGAAGAGAAGGAGAAAACATTTACAACATCTCAAGCAGAAATAAACAGTAGTGAACTGTGGTTTTATTACAGCGAGTCACTTTCACAAGCCACAAAGATCCTATCTGTGTCCTACGAACAAGTGGGATACTCACCAAACACAGTTCTAGCAGGGACAGATTCTCTGTTTAGCCAAAACGACACTTGCGATAAGATCACAGTCATTATGCAAGGAAGGTACGTCTGGATGACAAAATAACCAATTTTTCTTTTCAGATGAAAATGGGCTGTCATAATGGTATATTCACCTAGAAGAAGAAAAATGTGGATTTGAGTAAAATAAGGAAGGCTTACTGACTTAGGTACTGAATAAGGCCAGTTCCAACCTTCCATTAGAAGATATCACTAAGCCATTCTTAATTTTATGAAAAATGTCTGGATTTCTGTGCTGTGGAAAACCAAGACTTGAGACAGAGGTGCTGCTAGATCCTCACAGTCTTCACATTCAGTCTCCAAAGCAGAAGGCAATGACTGCTGTTCCTACTACACTGAAAAGCTGCAGTCCTCCCATGCACCTGGAATGTTGTGATGTTCACAGGCTTAAAAATCTAGTTTGCTGGCACTGCCTCAACACTCTCTGGTTTTGGCTCAGTCCTACAAACTCTTGCAGCATAGTAATAATTAAGACCCTCAACTCTCTGAAACCCGATTTAGCAGCAGGTTTAGCAACTTCATTAGTGAAAGTGTTATGGCCAAGCCAGCAATTTTCAAATGTGAAAATGGGTCCAGACACTCCTTCTGCACCACATTTTAGGGACTGCCAGTCCCAGCATCTTCTGTGAGAACTGCCACGTTGCATATGGATCCTGGGATGTCTTATTAATCTGAGTACTCAAACCCTTCAGATTGCTGGTCCAGAAATAAAAAGTCCCTCTAATGCATGCCATGTTCCTAGAATTTGGTACACTTTAGCCCTACAAAAGATTGTCTGTTTCTGGATAGATATTGTGTTCTGTCTTGCTCACCTGTGCACTGAATAGTGTACTGCCTGCATGGAGAGTTCCCTAAAAGCTGCCACAGCAGTGCTAAATTCCATTTCTTTTTCATATGCCAAATTCACAGCATTGCCTTAATATGCCTTTTATCAGCTACTCTGAATTTCAATAAAAGCCTAAATAAATGCACTCAAAAATCAACAGACCAGCTGTCACCTTCCCTAATGTTTCAGAAAAATTCAAACCTTAACCAGTTCTTTCAGATTGTTCCTGGAAAACCATATAGTTGTTACTGAGGGCTATTCCTGGTAGTAACTGCTCCCTGGTTCTTTCACAGTATTTCTGGAAAACCATGTAGTTGTTACTGAAGGTTATTCTTGATGGTAACTGCTCCCCAAATCCAAAATCTTGCTAGCTAAAAGCATGCTACTATTTACCTAGGAATAATAACAGTAAAAACAAAATGTAAGAATAAAAAACAATTCATCCCTTCAAGCCCTAACATTTCTTCACTGATATCAAAGTAATTTAAAAGCATGCATCATTCAGTTGGGTACTGATGAATCAGAGAAATGCCTGTTTTGAAATATATATTGTCCTTCAAGAACAACTATAGCTATAATCTCTGCTACAAGATTTGACTGTAAGTCTCTACAGAACATCCACAAAAGGAAAATATCCAACAGACTGATTCTGCCTTGAGTGAATAATATGGGTTGAGCTGCTGCCAGCATTACTAAGCTATTAGATTTGGCAGATTACTTCTAACTGACAATATGGCTAATTAGCAGAGAACAGGTTTACAGTGAAAGGGTTTTTGCAGGTATAGCTGCACTCATACACTATGCTACAGGAGCTCTGCTATTCTGCATCAAGTTTACAGACCTTGTTCATGCTGAGGATTTTAGACAGAAAGTGAAATAACACAGAATACCTATCTGACATCCTGCCTCAATCTTTATGTCTTTCTCTGGAGTCTGATTTTCTGGTGAAATGATTCCCTGAAGAATGATGGGGAAATGGACATGGAATGCTGTGAAACTGGGGAGGAAACCCCTGCAAAGAAAAGCCTAATTCCCTTCTATTTAGTGTAATTTTGAACCAGGGAGGCTGAACATGCAATGGTCTCAGGAGGAAGCCCACTTGCTCTTTATTAAGGAGTATTTGCAGCAGTACTGCCTCAGTACTCTCAGGCAGAGGGGCTGTTTCTCAGTTGCTACTGCACTGGGATGTGTTTGAGTCAGTTTCCCTGCTCGCCTGCTACAGAGTGACAATGTGCATTATCTATTTTGACAGTATGCTCTCAGAGCTGGAATAAAAAAAGAATCTACACAGCTTCAGAAGAGCAACAGGACCCTCCTTTTTTCATTTTTAAAACACAGGAAATGAGTGCCTACGTTCTGATGGCCCTCCACAGCTGATTTTTACCTTACCATTTTCTTCAACCTATCAAAACTCTTGTCTCCACTGAAATAATCACAGCACCTTGATTTTGTACTTGCTTTTCTCCCAGCTGATATATTCTTTGATTTCCCATGCTGTCCCTTTCAGAGATGTCTATACCAGGAATGCTTCCTCCATTAGACTTATGGCTTAAGAAAACCCCAGAGCTTGGTTTTTAATGCCCTGGGACCACTGCTTAAAGTAAAGCTAAAAGCTGCCTGAGTTGGCGTTTTGTTTATAGAACAAGATACTGGCTCTGTTGGAGCAGCAAAGCTCCCTTTTACTTCTGCAAGGCCACTGTTTATCCTTAGACCATAAGCTTTCTTGAGCAAGAGCTAATTTTTGTTATAGGTTTATGTAGCACTTAAAAGAGAATCCTGTTCCTGATGGGGTCCACTCATCACTGCAGAAAACAAATTATTGTTAGTAAACAAAAACAAATCTAGTACTAATGAAAAGCCCTAGAGCAGAAATGGCTGCACTTCATGGAGCTGTGCAACTGTGCTGCTGCTCTTAAGGGGATTTTTATGCTTTAAAAGCTGCTACAGTATTTTTTTTTTTTTTTGGTATATAGTTGATGGAGTTCTGGAGATCCCGCTTACAGATTTTCCAGGATCTTACACACATTATTCCATTGCCATCATGCTGAGATTCAACTGAGTACTTTAAGGAGGCTAGACCAGCCCCCAGGCTTGTTTGTTTACTAGATATACCTGGACTCAGTTCTATCAATGGCTGTTCTGGCAAGATCCTGACAGTCGGTACATTAGACACCTCCCTGACTATGCTGACATCCAGAATATTTCGGCCCATGGAAAAATGCATGTTCCCTTTTATAGTGATACTAGAGAAATACTCATCTCAAGAAAAAAATCAGAATTATTTGGTTCAAAATGAAGAGCTGAGTGATTCCTTTATTGTTTCGGCTTTGGGTATTACAGAGCTCAGGCTCCAGCTGGCAGTATACAAAAGAGTGGGTTTATGTTTTGTTTTTTGCCACTGCAGATCCTAAGTTAGCTATGAGAGATTCTGGGTATGGGGAACATAACTGGGCAACCATTTGTGGAAAGCAGCAAGATCCACTTGGACTCAAATCTCGTATCTGATTGTTTTCAGCACTTTTACCACCAGAACATAACAGGTGCTGGTTCTGTTAGAAGCAGAGTGAGTAGGAAAATGTCTTCCTTTCAGGTGGAAGACATTTGGGGATGTTAGCACAAAAAACCCTCAAAAACCAAAAAACCAAACAGCCAGAAAAAACCCCAAAACAAACAGGTGGCACATGACAGAACTGTTTTCTGTGCCATGGCTAAAATGTTCCAAGTTTCAAGATTGGTTGGAGAATTAGGAATGCCAGGGTATTTTTTCTGAGAAGCCAGCCAAACAGCAGCTTGCCTACAAATCAGCAGAATCCCAAGGAACCAGTACAGGTCTGGAAATTCCATTAAAAAAAAAAAAAAAAGTCTGCTGGAAAGAAGGGCATAAATGACCTATGACATACACAAACATTTTGTCTGTACAACTGCAAGGGCTGTGTAGTTTGACTTGTGTGTCATAAAAGCCACAAAAATCCAAGCACTTGGATTATGCAATAGCTATTTGGTTTTTCTTTTTCACGTTCAACAATTCAATAGAAGGAAGAAATGCCTTCGATGGCCATTCGTAAGTAATGCTGATTACTGGCCTCCTACGAGGTTGATGAACTCCAGAAAATCCATCGTTGACTGATGCTTTCCCTGTGCAAAATCGGATTTTTGTATTTTGCTAATCCCCGGTTACAATCTGTGTCCTGCTCTTTGTGATCCACCCTGCAATCAGAATCCAGCCAGCCCAGATGTAACCCAGGACATTAATATAAAATCTTGACGTTGGAAACACAGCATTTATTATAAATCTTAAATACGTGAGGGAGGTGTTTACTGTGCGGAAACTTTGGGATTTGTCTGGAGTGTTTCCTTGGGCTGAGGAGTACAAGCAGCTTTCACAGGCAAAGCGGCAAACTGGAAGTGGCCTGGAGCTGACACGCTGGAGCACTCACTGCCTGGGCTGGATGGTTTTCTTGCTCTGAGGAGCAGGACGAGGTTGTAGGAGATGCTCCAGTACATCCTTTGGATCTTTTTCTTGGCAACAATGAAGGCGAGAGGGGAGCTGCCATTCATTGCAGAAAACAACGCGGCTATGATGGTGAACTGGTAAGGAGAAAAGTGTCTTTACTCTTTAATGGGAGATAGTGTGCTCATTCTTTTTCTGCAAACGTGACCACTCTGATTTTATTTTTCTCTTGACTTTATCAATCTTCTCTTTAGCATCAGCTTTGTGTCTCCTGAAATGGGCAAGGGAGGGGGTGAATGTCCATAGGATGGAAATGGCAGTCAAGTTTAGTGGCTGCCCAAGGCAAGCCTTCCCTCACTTTGTGTCCTTTCTGGAGCACAAGCGCCAAGCTCAGACGTCTCCTCTTTATTTGCCAGGCGGAGCACAAAGTTTTATGCATCTTTATGTTCCGGTTCAGCTAACTTTGTGTGCAAGTGTACATATATGTACCTGTTTTCATGTCTCCTTAATTTCCTACAGATAGTAAAAGGTTCCTAATTTAATCCGTACTTTGTCCTCTACCATTCTGGCCGTCATTTTTCTCCAGGGACACAGTATATCACCAGCACACTCTGCTGGGCTTTGCCTGCAGGAACTGCTCCCAGGCATGTTGCCACAGGCTACCCCTTTCCCCGACCCAAGCCCCTTGCAACCCCTAGCAGTGGAAATCCCCCTTTTCTCCATGGCAGGCTGTTTCATTTCCACCTCCCCCTCCCTCCCTTCGCTGGATGCCACTAATGCTCTCCAGCCGAGTGCATTGTGTAACCTGGCGAAGCCCGGGTCCCGCTGAGCGCACGTGATCCCTTGTCCCGGCCCCGACCCCCGGGAGTCCCCCCCGCCGATGCACGCCCAGGGCTGCCCTTGCGTGGGAGCCTTAGGAAGCAGGGGGGCACGGCTCACGTGGATGCCCGGCCTGGGATTAAAGCTTCTTTGCCTCCCTAATGCTGCCACATCTGGCGCCTCCGCTCCCAGCCCGAGAGGGAATGGGGATCCTCGGGGTTTGCACCTCCTCCCCGGCCACGCCGCACAGCCCTGCCATGCCACAGTCCCCCCTGTGCCCCCATTCCCTTCCCCCCCACGCAGTTCCATCAAGCAATCATTTTAAAGCGATGATTGAAACGGATCAAATGCGTGGGTGGTGTTTGCCTCCCAGGGTGGTTCCTCACTCGGGGAAATAAGCCAGCAACAGCGCTGGCAGCCGCGCCGAGGGCGATCGCCAAGGAACTGCGTGAGGCTTCTCAGGCACTCCTGTAAATACCAGGAGCCTGGATATGTCTTCAGCAACGTACCTACGAGCCAGCATTTAACCCTCAGTGTTTAAATGCCTCTACATTTAAACACAGGATCTCCCTGGCACTCCACATCCCACAGGTGCTTCCCTAGCCTTACTGCAAAGTGACCAGAGCCTGTGAATCTCCCCTCCTGCTCCAGCCATCAGCAACCGTGGGATGGAAATGCTCCCCCTACCTGTACTGGTACTGATGTTTTCCGTGCCCACGGTTTGTCCCATCAGGTGGTACTGGTTGAGTCGTGAGCCATCTTCAGCCACCACCACAGATGTTGTGGTGCTGTTAGTCCACACGTAGATCACTTCAGAATTGGGGTAAGCATCTGCCAACAAGGGGGGGGAAAGACAGTAAGGAGTAAAAACCACTGTGTAATATTTTAGTGGATCTTTAAATGATAATGACAGGGAGAGAGAATAATGGAGGAGTGAGAGTGAATGGAGAAAAACAAATAAAGATGATATAATCGTGGTCCCATATGCCCAGCTCAAAAAAATATTAGGTTGAAGCCTCCTAATATAAGAGATGTGTGGGATGGTTTGTGAAAGCCTGGAACAGTAGAGGTATAAATATAATCCATCACAACCACTCAATTTAGGAAAGCAGTTCAGACCTATACTCACCTCACTGGTGGCTCCTAATACCCTAGCAAGCTGCTAAAGGTATTTTGCTGAAGTTCCCCTTCAAAAGGACTCAGACACCTTGAATGCCAGGACAGCAAGGACCCTCCTTGTCTTGTCCTTCCCCAGGATAGAATTCTAAGTGATGCCCTGTGCAAGTGCAGGGTCTGGTGTGTATGCACTGACTGGAATACGTACGTGTGGGTGAGGGCACAGAAGTCTTGCATGTGGGTAAAGGAAGCTGGAATGTGCCTGCCTGTGCCTGTGATGCTGAAGAGGAGACACAGAATGCAGGGGTGAGAATGCATGGAGAGCAGGAATAGGGCAGGGAGCTGCAAGGAGAGGGTGGTAGATGTTTGTGCATAGCAGAATGGGTGATGGTGTGAAAACACCTGCACAGCTGCAGATGTGTATGTGACTTCTCTCATGTTCATTTAGAAGTCCTAGGAATTAAATGTGGTTGCAGTAGTGCCAGCTCATTCCTTCCTCTATAATGCTGGTGTAACTTTTAATGCTCCAACACCCAGAGTGATCATGGTATTATAAGGAAATCTCAGTTTTCTTTTACAGACTGTCAATGCTGGGTTTAGATTTTAAGCCTTCTCTGCAGATGGTCTCAAAAACCCCAGGAGACAGCTCTAAATTTAATTATATTTCATTTAATATAAGTAGCTCTCCCACTTTTTAGAACTCCTCTAGCATCAAAATTTTTCAGGTCACACTTCTGCAAGCATGTTACAGTAGGCTAGAGTACATTGTACTAAAATGTCTGGAAATCAGGCAAGGCTTACTCTCCAAATGGAAGGTGAAAAGCAGGTAAGCTTGGGAGGGATCTGAAGTCAAATATTAATATCTCATCTTCTGCACTTTTGAACTTGGAAGGTGTCAGGACAGAATGTTTCTTTATGGAAAAAAACCTGACATCCTCATTCAGGAGACAACACATGGTGGCTTTCCAGATTGGGACTTAAGAGTAAAGGACAACAGGCTAGGTTGAAGGATGTTAACTCACTCCATCAGACTGCATGTTTTGTTTGCAAGTGAGCTGTATTGGAAAGGTGCAGCTCCATGGAGGACTTACAAAAAATTCATAAGCATTGGGTCATAGGCAGTGGGTCAGCATGAGCTTCTGAGGCACTGCAAGGACAAGAAATATGGTAAGGTGATCCCTGGATCCATAAAACCAGGAATGTCCAGCAGAAAATGGGAAGCAATCCCAGTTCAAGCTAAGAGCACATGTGTAGCACTATGAACTTCACTTGAATGCTTGACCAGGTGGCAGGGAAGAAAGCAGCACCTTCTTTGCACTGTTATTCGTGTTACCATGTCGGATGTGGGAGGCAGGGCACTAGGCTCAATACACCTTTGCTCTGACTGTTTATGGCTTTTCATCCACACCTCAGAAAAGTCATAGAAATAATGAAGACAGAGAAGGGGAGAGGTCAAAAGAAGGTTACAAGTACCTCCATGGACTGGAAAATAAGTCATGATTTGACACTTAAGCAGCTCAGCTTATTCAGCTCACTGACAAAAAGCTGAGATGTAGCTCAAGCTCTGAGTATAGATAATTGCACACATAAATCTGAAACCAGGCTGAATCTCTTGGACTACTCACAAAAGGTGCCTGAAAGATGGTTCCAGGCAGATTCAGATGAAGAGCAGGGCAGAATTTCCTAACTGGGTGGGAGATGGGTAATTATACAGTGGCTAGCCTTCTGAGAAAAAAAAATAATTACAAACTACTGTCACTACAAAGACATTGATAATTTGAAATAATTTTTTGTCACTTATCTGATAGTTGCTGCTGTATCCAGGGCTGATCCTGGGTTTGGAAGTTGAGAATCTACAAATTTTTTATCCTTTGTTAGCCATGCAGGACTGCCCACATGCCTTCCTTATGCTTGTATTTGTAGCTCTGCAGTAAAATTACTGTAATTATATGTCATGATCTGCTTTGAAAGGCTAAGAAGAAATGTCTTCCCTATTTCAAAATATTTGCATCACAAAAAGTCATGGAATTTCACCTTCCCTTTAGAGCTGAGATACTTTACTATCTCTGAGATGATTACAAGTTCACAATGAACTGTAAATAATTTCAAAGCTGCATCTGGAGAAGACAAGTGGGAGGAGATGGGTCCATTTAAAAAAAGTAATGCAGAAAGCCCTCATTTTTTTAAATGGTGGTATATGGTATATGTTGTTCATGAGCCAATTATCCCCAGGAAATGTGGGATATGTTTAGGTAGCTTTGGGATTGTCAGAAAATTCGATTTTTACCTATGTTACTTCCTATGCAAAAAAGAAGTTCCTAACAACAGCACTGGACTAATTTTTTTTTTTCTTTCTGGGATGATCTAGATGTATCTCAGCTCAGCACCTCCCTGTCTCTGCAATGATCCCAGCAATCAGGATAATTGGGTTTTTCTTTGTTTTCTGATGATGATATACATTAATTCATCCTGGCTAGATGCTTCCCAATGCGAGTACTGTAACCAAATTCATTGAAATTGCAATCACACAAGAATTTAGCCTCTAAGTTTTAACAAGATTTCAGATGCTTTTCTTCTCTCCTCTGTCTGGCCTGCAGGGCAGGGGAGTCCAAAAATAATTCAACACCTCTGCTGTGAATTGCAGCCTTTACTGGGTGCTAAAGCACATGTGGTGGAACAGAGTTGGGGGCTCCTATCCTCTTGTAAAATCCCTGCAACTCAGAGAGAGGCCACAAGGTGCCAAAACTGAAGATCCCACAGGTATGCCTAAGCATTACTTCATGAGGCTGTTTTCTTTTGAAACCATGCCAGGGAAGGGGGGTGCCAATCCCAGGCCAGTTGGTGAGAAGAGAGAGCATTCAGGCAGGCAAGAGCACAGCATGAGGCCAGTGCCTGCCTGGGAGGAAGACTCTTGTCTGTAGGTCCTTCCTCACAGGATCTGTTGTGAGGCTACAAGACAGAGAGCTGTGTCACTGCTAGGCCAGGAATAGAGTATCCATGGGAGAAGGGAGAATAGCTCATCTAGAAAAGACTCTTGTGCAAGGGCAGGATGGTTATAGCCACGCCTTGAAGACACAAGAGGATAACAAATGTGTGCCTGTGGAGCCCAACCCAAACCAATGCAACCTGCAGTGATTTTACCTCCTCAGGAGAATCTGCCACATTAGGAATAGCATGAATTTACCTCAATCTAGATATATTCTACTGTGATGGATCACATGTATTATATGATCCTCATCTATCTTCCATGCAAATATAATAAAACATGGTTTGTGTTTTAAGAAACTCTAATATAAGATTTCTGACTTAGTGCCTCCTTTCCTTATTACACATCAGGTTCTGACAGGAAAAAGCCACCCCATGCTCCTTGGTGTGGCAGCTGAACATCTCTTTTCTGGTCATCTAGATAAACCTCCAGAGGGATAAGCCTCTGTACTTTTAGCAGGTAGCTGTCTTCCTGCTGCAAACCTTATGCCATATCTTCAAGCCTCAAACTCCAGTTACCCCACACCTGACAACCAGAAGCTCCAGCTCTCCGGTTGATAACCCCTGCAGTAAAATCAGGCATGGTCATATTGAAAGCTGACACTGTGGGTACAGTAGAGATTGATGTTATTTTGCTATCAGGGTAGAAGTACTAATGGAGACACAATATTATTCACTGTCATAGCAAATTTTGTAAAAACACTCTTCCACTTAAGCAAAGCTTCCAACAGGTTGCCTTCTAGCCTTGCTTGCTGGAGCACTGAACAACTTTAGGTCTTGCTGTTTAGAAATATGAGAAAGATGTACCAACAAAAGGAAATATGTAAATATATCATCTCCTTTACGGTACACATAGAGTGGGGATGTCTACAAGAGGGTGATAGCAAAATGTAGTTGCAGCTCTGGAATAGCAAGCTGAGAAAATGATGCTGATAGTTTTGCAAAAGCAAACTCAACTTCAAAACCACTGTAAATCCAAGTGAGACTGCTTGGTGTTTATTCTACTTTAAGCAAGTGCATGTCTTCTGGATTTCTGAATCCAAATAATTAATCTTGTGTTCTTTACAATCATTTTGTTGTCTTGTCAAAGAAAGGATGAAGTCTCATTAAAGTATCCTTTCTCTTCTATGCTCACTTCTTTGAAAAAGGAAAAAAAAAAGGCTGCAGTTCAGATGAACAGCTAAAATTACAAACAAGTATAATGTTATTAAATGTGAGAAAATGACAACAGACATTTATTTCTACTGGACAGTTGATAAATGGCTGCAGGCTTATCACCTACCAGAATGATGAAAGAAATAATATCTTCACTTATGTATTTATTGACAAGCAAATCTGTTTTTCTACATTCTAGCATCCAACGTACAGCACACAATATAAAAATGGTAAAGGTGTCCTTGCTCTTCTCCCACACTTTCCCTGCTCCTGTATGGCTGGCAAGGAAAGCCAGACATGGTCTTTCTTATACAAGTGAACAGTGGGCAGGGGAGAGAGAGGAATTACATTAAGAAAAAGTCTAGCAAAGCACAGCAGCAAGTGGGTAAGACCTGGAGGGTCCCAGACATTTGCCTTGGCATTGAGGATAGCCCTGTTTGCAAATGAAACAGTGTGAGCAGTGCAGAATCCTCCCTTCATTCAAAAAGCAGCTCACAAGCAGGGAGTTTTCTCCTGCCACTGCCCTCCCACCACAGGGCAGTGATGGCTTCTGACAGACACTCTCCTCCTTGCTTTTCTCTCTCCTCCATATTTGAAAGAAACTCCATGGAGGAAAAAAAAAAGTGGTGGTGGGGAAGACTGTTTCTTGGCACCTTAAGCCAAATAAACCTAAATGTGGATGGATTAACACAAACTTCGAGTCTATGGGACCCAGATATATTTCTAGGACTTATTTTTTTAAGCTGCAATCCTTGATTAAAAAAAAAAAATCACCACTGATATCTGCCAATAAATTTTCATTCCTGCATTACAAGGCATAAAATAATTGAGAAACAAAGAATCCCTCTCCAAAACACCCCCTAAACCCTTTGACAGACCTCACAGGAAGCATAAAGCAGTGTCTGCATACTTAAGTTAAGGCAGCCTGTGCAGCATGTTTGGATGCCCACCCAGCATGCTTGAGGTACGTTCCACAATTAAACAGACCATTTATCCACAAGCCATGGCTGGAACTTTCAGAATTGTGCTAGTTGGATGCTGAATTAACTTAAGGAGATATTGCAGAAAGACTACTTCTGGTTTGTTTTCTATTTTATTCATTCCAATTGTGCAGTTACATTCTAAGCCTTTATTATCGTGACTTTTAGTACATGCCACAAGGATTGTCAGACTGCCTAATCTTGGGAGTATTGCTAATCCCTGCCAAAGCCTGTTGATTGGGGAAGATGTGCATAAATTTTCAGCTTTTTTAGAAACTCTAATTACAATCTGAATACACATACAAATATCTATCTTATCTAACCATTAATGTATTTGACTCACTTAGAGGCTGTTATATAACTCACTAGTGATCCAGATTTACAGCCTCTCAGACTCCTGCAGGCTACGAAACAGCGCTGCTACTAAGCCATCATGTACCAGCTTGAATTCTAAGAGTCAGGCTGGATTTCTTGGGGTTTGTGCACAAATACTTTGTAGCCCATTACAAAGCATCTGTCAACAGTTGTGCCTATGTGACTCAGGCCAGATTTGAGCTCCATAATTGGAATTTTCCCATTAAAATGACTTTATAAGAACGACTCAATGTACAAATGAGATCATTGTATAGGAAGGGCAAATGGAAAGCAAATCTAGTAAAAACATACATTTAAAAATAACAAGACATGGTACTAATATGCATGGTCTAGGTCTTGGGGGAAATAGCTATTTATAAAAATAATTTTTGAATGTAAAATAGGAATACAAATACTGAGAGAAATGTCTTCACATATTAAATGATTAAGAGCCTAAAATAAAGACTTTGCAATAGTGTGATGAATTCTGATGTCCTTGGGAGAATTTCAGGGTTATGGCAATTACTTTAGGGACCTGAAATCATTAAAATTGAGACTGATCATTTAAACTGGCATGAGTTTACAGCATACAAATAAACAGCATGCATGATTTTGAATACATCACAGACAAGAAGTGTAATGTGTACAAACACACGGGACTACAAATTCATGTAAAACAGAGTCACAGGATGGCAGGGACTGGTAGATACCTCTAGTGATCATATGGTCCCACACCCTGCTCAAGCAGGGACACCAAAAGCATTTTTTCCAGCACCATATCCAGTCAGTTTTTTAATATCTCCACAATATTCAAATCTCTGTGGCCAACTGTCAATCCCTCTTGACAACCTGTTCAGCCACTTCCACAGTAAAAGCATGTTTTCTTCTGTTTAGATGAAATGTAATATTTTTTAATGACCACTGGCCCTTATTCTGCCAGTGGGCACTACTGAGCAGCACCAGTTCCCTCTTCTTCATCTCTCATTCCCCAACCCCTGCAATTTATACAGATGTATTAGGATCCTCTGAGACTTCCCTTCTCCATTATGAACAGTCCAAGATCTCAGTCTCCCCTCACAGCAAAGATGCCCCAGCCCTTCAATGATTGTTGTGGCCCTGCACAGGATTCTCTCCATAAAGTCTCTATTCTTCTTGCACTGGGAAACTCATATTGGCCATGCACTCAGAATGGTTTCAGATGTGAGTAAAAATTAAATGCCCAGAAGGAAACATTTTTGGAATTACATAGTATCATTGTCTGTGACAATAGAGGACATCCAAGAGGAAATTATACATGAAAACTGATGAAACTCATGAGCATATTAATGAAAAATTATAGGGCACCACTGGCTGTAAAACAGGCAGTACGAAGTCCGATCATACTGAAATGTTCATTTCTGTCCTTCCTGAAATTAAAACAAAAATAAAATTTGGTAATATACGTAGTATTCTCTATGTTTTCCTGATACAGTTTTATCTGATCTTGTTGTCACATTCTGCAGGGAATAGTATAGGATGTTCTGAAAAATGTGCCAGACAGGTCTCAAGAGACTTCATTACTAAGCAACACTAATATACTCTACTGATCATTGCTAAAAAAATAAAGCTCTAAGTTAGATCAAAATTATTCTCTTTCAGAATATGATTTACAAGTCACCTCAGGAAAAGGTGGGAATAGACATTTGGCTTGGAAAAGAAATGGAAGCACAGACTGTACCCACAAGGTGGTGAAACATACAGAACTGAAGATGTCTGTCAAATTCATTTTGAGACACATAGTTTTGCAAAAGCCATTTTCTTTGGCTTTTCAAAGAAAGAAATCAGGTGGAAGGTCCTGTGTAATTTTAGAAGTTCCAGTTAATGGGAAAAAAGTCTAAACATGACCCAATTTTGAGGTCAAAAATATAAAGCAAAGGAAAAAACCCAAACTGAAAGCAACTGTGATTTTGGAGGTTGGATTCATGATTAGCATAGGCAAATCTGCTGACTTCTTTAATACAATAAATTTACTGTTTTCAAGTCACTGAATCACAGTCATACTGATGATGGATGTAACACAAATAATAATGAATAGTGTTGTCCTAAGAAGTCAGTCAGGCATAGCACCTTCACAGGATGCTATGGCAGCCTTTAAGAAGAATCCAGAGCTCAGAGCTGTGCAGAGTAACACAGAATGTCTCCCATGAATGATCACAATCACCAGTGACAGCAGCTCTTTCTTACCCTATCATGCTCACCCATACCATGGGGGAGCAGTAAGAGGGAGGCATCTATATCCCAAGCACTGGGATTGCAAGTGGGAGTGACTACTTACTGTGAAATCTGACACAAAGGCAGTAAAAACCAGACATGGCACACTGAACTGAGCTGTATGTCTTGGGATTGCAGGTTCTCAAGGCTCAACTCAGAAAAGGAGGAAGAAAAAAAACCCAGCAAATTAAATGTTTTTCCATGGTGCAGCCTGGAGCATGCCAAACAGCAAACAGGCATGTAGGTGTAGACAACTGATCTCTGCCACTTGTGGTGTGGGACACCTGCCACATACTGACTGAAAGAGGTGTCTGAACAGGGTGTGCTGTGACATCCAGTGCTCCAAGGCACCAGCAGCACCAGGTCATCCCCCCAGCGTTCCTACTTTCATCTGAGAGCTGATGTTAGGGAGCGTCATGCCTTCCTTCTTTTGTCTCTTCCTGTTTCTTCCTCTCACCGTGGTCAGTAGTTTTAACACAACTTCTTTCTTTATTTTCAGGTTTAGTGCCAGCTGTCTCAGTCTAGAACTAATCTGAGAATTGATTTTACATCACATTTAATGGTGGCTACACAACTGCTTTTCATATGGAACATGTCAAAATCTGGTGTGCCAGCCTCTGATCCTTTTCTTTTTCCCCTTTATGCCTGGCATAAATATCCACTGTAAGAGAACTAGAGAAACAGAACGGTGGGATGTCCTAGGATGATATTTTAAATGCTAAATGTCCTAGGAATGTTTCTGACCTTACATTGGTCTTTCTAGGCCATGCACGTGGTAATGCCACACCAGCCAGCCAATTTGAATGCTGTACTAACACTTAATGAACTTTGAATTTACAACCACAATATTAGGCACTTATATTAGCTGCTTCATTAGGAAAAGCAGTATGGTTATGAGGATGATGTTAAGACATTTAATTTACTTTTTGCACGGCAAACAAAAGTATCCTCCAAAGTATGGCACATACCATTACTCACTTTGCATAGTACCTTTAAAAAGATTAAGCACCTTTGCTTAATTTTAATTGCAGTGGTCCCCTCCTTTTGCAAGGTGCCACTTAATATCAGCAAAGCTAAAATGACCTGCTCTGCAGGAATGTCACTGGAGTTTCTTTTGAGACATGCAGAGTAAATTTTAGAAAATATGCCACTTGATCTTGTTGTGGAGGGTGCCTTCACAAACATGGTATTTTTGGCCACGTGAAACATCATAGAATGAAACTGTAACCTCACTGTAATCTACAGATATTCTTCTCACCCATTTACGTGGCATCAGGGACTCAACCATCATAGTGTATCTGCTGAGCTTACCATTCAAAACACCCTTACTTATAAATCTGTATGGCCTGAAACCAGCTGAGAGTGATTGGAACTACTTGCACAGCTAAATATATACCTCTGTTTCTGAATCCTATCCCTTAATGAAGACATTTACAAATCTCAGAAGTACTGCTACATTAATAACACTGTGTGAATGTGTAATCAATAGGTATGCAGAGAGAGCAGGCTGAAATATTATTATTCAAACACTTTAATACTGCCTTGAAATTGCAATCACAAGAACTTATTCCCTACACCAAAGGTGCAGTCATCTAAACTTCCGAAGGTGGATTACAGACCTCTGCTCTGGGGCACAGTGCAGCCCTGTATTTCAGAGAAGGGGATAAAATCTCCTGAGGCTGTCAGTTCAAAGTGCCCAGCCTCAGTGATGGATACAAGGAGCCTCTGAGGCAAGCTGTTGCTGACCAGGGGCACTGCCATTCCACCTGCTCTCTGCTGGAGTACTCAGGCACACATCCTCTCTTTGGGAACTGTCCCCTCCCAGTCCCTCTGGAGACCCAGATCCAAAGGGGCTCACGATCTCATTTTCTCTGTGCATAAATAAAACATCTCCTTATTTACAGCCATCAGCTGACCTATTTTAGGAGGAGATTAACCTGAACCTAAAAATATCTACTTCTCTCCCCTAAGACGGTGAGAGCAATCAGCTCAGCTGTATATATTTACCCTACAAAAATATAAATTTAGGAGAGAGGAATCCCAGCTTTGCTGGCATATTTAGCTCTGGGATGTTTTCAGCAAAATGGCTGGCTCTTAGCATAGGCTGGCTGTGAGGAGACTTTCAGTGACAATGATGGTGAAGGGGGAAAAAACCAGAAGGCTTATCAGGCTTTCCCTTCTTGGCAGTTCTCTTTCCTTCTCATTTCTTCATGGGGGACAACATGAAACAACTGTTTCCTTTGAAGAAGCTTGCTGGGCTGGGACTGCGGCAGCACTGGGTAACAGCTTGGACTGGCTTGGCTCTCTGTGCAGGAGAGGAAGCTAATGAGGTTCCAGCAATTTAGGTGGAGGACTTCCTGGCCCACCAGAGACTGAGGTGTCATAAAGGAGCTGCCAGACTAGAAACTGAAATCCAAGTTTGAGCAGTGTCTTACAGCTTTTTTCCTTCCCCAAAAACCTTAGGCAAGTAATTTTGTCATTAATGTACTGCAGTAGCACTGGGAGGCTCTAATTGAACCTAGGGACCCATAACGACAGAGGCAATAAAAGCAAGTAATGAACCACTCTATCTTTGCACAGAAGAGACTGTAATTGCTCTTTGCTTCCTTTATGCCCACCTGCAAAATGCAGGCAGCAGAGACCTACCAACCTCACACAGGGATCATGAGAATGATTCCAGAAATGTTTATGAAATGCTTACAAGCCATGGAAACAGCCACCTTAGAAAATAAGAGACATTAGAAAGCTGGCGCGTAAAGCAGTGGAGCAGTATCTACCCATTTGTCACATTTACAAATAATATCCCTTTTGCCAGTGGTATAGACCCATGATCCACGGCTGGCAACCGCAAGCCTGGCACTGCCTTCTGGGGCATGATGAGACCAGCAATGTTTTTGCAGGTTTGCACCCAAAGGCCATTTGAAAGCTTAAGCATATTAAGCACAGCTTCTGCGTGTTGTTTCCTATTGCTGGCAACTTATATTGATTCCCTGTAATCAGGCAGTTGTTCAGCCTTTAAGTTTAGGCTGTAATCTCCAAAGTGGGAAACGCGTGCTGATGTTTGTACCATTAGCAAAGCACCCCGGATCTCCACGCGGCTCCACCACAATCCTGTCTAGACTTCTTCCACGTGAGACAAAAACACCACTGCTGAGTACCTCCACACCAACCCCTACCCCCGCCTGAACTTTTGTTTCCTTGAGCTCAAAACCACCACCAGTTGAGCTTTTCTTCCCCAAAGAGCCTGAGAATGTGAGCCACCTCAGGAGGAGGAGGAGGCTGCTCGCAGGGCAGGCGGAGCGCAGCCTCTCAGTGCTGGCTGCTCAAGGGGCTCCTTGCAGCTGCTACAAAAGCTGCTGCCAGCACCCCCCAGGCAGCCGATCCAAAGAAAGGGGCTTTGGTAAGGATGATCCTGCCTGCATGGACACTGCTCTCAGCTGGTAGGGAGCCAAGCCCTCGGCCACTGCGCGTCAGCAGAGTTTGCAGCCTGGGCTCAGCGCTGGCTGCGAGACGTGGGGAAGGCAACAGCTTCTGTTCCTTCTGACCTCCCTTTCTCACTTTTTTATGAAGCTAAGAGGGAAAAACTCACTGGCTTCTATGCAGCAGGTGACTAGAAGTAGAAGCTGACTGACCCAGAGCTGGGCACTGTTCCAAAGGAAAGCCATCACACAGCCAGGGGGCTAGGCTGCTATTTTAATCTATTTTAAGCATTATCTCAGTGCAGGCATACAGTAACTTAACCCTGTATATATGACAAAGCCTTTGAAAAGTTAGAGACAGTTACTGCAAGTGCTTGAAGGATATACTACAGTTTCTTCAGCCTTTTCAAGGAAGTCCTAGATGTGTCCCTACAATGGGTGAAGTAAAAACTGACTGATCTGATCATTTTAGGGAGCCCTTTTCTCTTTTGTTAAACTAGAAGGTATACTTCAATGGCAAACCTACCAGACAGTGGTTAAGTTATGGTCCAATACATTTGCAAGTTATGCAGGCTCGGGTCCTCCAACAACAGCTGCTGCAGAAGCCTTATGGTCCACACCCAGAACCCTGTGTTTTAATTTCTAAGTAGATTCCTGTTAAGAAATCTTCTTACATCTCCAGAATACTTGAATATTACAGTTTTTTCTTTTACACACCATTCTGGATGAATTTCCTGCCCTTTAGATGTTCTGGGCTGCACTGCTCCACCTTGACTGTGGGACCTAACTGCCCAAAATGCTGAATTAAAGAAGCTGTATTGCTATACCTAGATATACATAGGCTACGATGCAAAAGCTGTGAGAAGGCTTAAATGTCTGTTCTAACCCACTGCACTCAATGCAGAAGAAACAGCACAGCTCATACAAGATGCTTGAAGAAGTGGTTTTCTCTATACTGAAAAGCCCTACTGACTGTCTCATTGAGATACTTTGAAAAAATGGGACTTCCAGCAGAAATAGCTGTAATAGTCATTAGGAGAGATACAAAAGCTCACCACCAATATAATGTAGCACCTAACTAATCTACAGCAGTGACTGTTTCTTCTGAACAAAGTATGGTTTTGTATTTCTGAGCTAGCAATGCAGAGAAAAATGGACTTCTAAGTTGCTCTGACTAGGGTATAATACACTTACCTACATGAGATAGCACTGCAGAAAAATAGGAACTTCTAAAACATGATTCATCTCATCCTTAGGCATATATCAAAAGTAATTCTAATGAACCTCACTGCAGAAGTACTTCTTTCCTTTCAATGGCCATAGAGGAACTCTAGATAACTAACTGGAGCATATTTTTCTATCTGAAACTGTCACAGATCCATCCCATCCATTCCCTAGAGCTTTGCTGTCAATACAAGGCTTTTGATATGGGCTAAATCCCTGGGCTCATTCTGCATTAAAAGATTTAATTTTTTTAAACAACACAGCCCCATGACAACTCATGACAAGTCATCTGTCCATGATTCCAAGGAAAATAAAGGCAAATAACAGCAATATCATTATGTGGTGTCCATCCCCTCCATTCATTCTAAGGCTTCTACAGAAAATTAGTTCAGGCTAGATGTCTGTGCTTTACTAGCTAGCTATACTTAAGTAGAACAACAACAATGGTCCAACACAGTTGTCTAGACTGCCTGTTTGATGCTGCCACAAGCAAGTCTTTCCTTGTGTCTGGAGTTCTAGCTTCTAAACAGCTAAAAATAAGGGGAAAAGTGTGTTAACTAAAGAGGTGGTTGGAAGCTGAGGGTAATGTAGGGTTGAAAGAGAGAGAAGAAAAATACATCAAATGTCTTAGAAATATTTAGTTTTAGTGTTCACCTAACTTCACCTTATTTTGGTAATTCAATATCAATATTATTTTAGTAATTGCAATGGAGGTGTCTAAGGAAGCAGTGATAAACCTTGGAAAATGTAACAGAAGATATTATGTTAGTGAGCAGAACACCACCAAACCTATCCATTCCCTATTAGCTGACTTCTGCCTCAAAGTGCAAAATCATAACTTAGTCTTGTTGAACTTGGCTGCTCAGCATTTCACAGAGGTGTGCCCTGGCTCTCTCCACGTGTCTTTTCACAAGGAAGGCACTAATACATCCCAGCAGAGTCAACGAGCTGTGCTGACGATCTCTGCTCTCAGGAATAAATTCAAGGAGCCTCTTCTGTCCAGCTGTAGGGAAAAGAAGCAGAAAAGCTCTGCCTCTACATATGAGACTGCAGTTCCAGCTGTCCCTGAGAGCAACCTATGAAAAGCTTCCTAAGAGCCATTTCCACTTTTCAAAGTCTCTTAAAATTAACATTTTTCTTTATTTATTATTCATTTAATTATATTCTTATACAAGACTTTTACACAGAGGTTTTGAGAGGCTGAATACATTATTTATCATATTTTACTAAACCAGAATTAAAGTCTGTTTAGAAGGACACTATTTTCAAGTTCTCCCTCCATACTTGCAGTTTTGCTGCAGCTCTTGCAGATGCTAATTGGGGAAAGTACAAAATCAAGAAAAAACCCTGTAGGTGCCTTCACCTCAGTGCCTCCTCTGCATTCTAAGAAAATATCAGAGAATTTTTATTAAAATGCCTTTTTTTAAAAAAAAATCCAAGTGGCTAGAAGAAATGGATAGTTTGTGAGCAGTGAGTGCCTTAATGTTCAGTGTTGCAGTAAAATCTGGGATACTGGTGAAGTTACTGTCTCCTCATTACTCTGACTTCACCATGCTTATTAGAGGAAAATAATTTGAGCATATCTCCTGCTACAGAACTAGCCTGTGCACTTTCCTTTATCAAAAGTCAAACTGTGACTTAGTTTGAGGTGTTAAAAAGGAAGATGTACATAAACTACGTTAGCTACTATCTCCAGACACTACAAATTGTTCCCTTACCAATAGCTGGAAAGCTCGCTTGTTGATCAACAGCAATCAACCTTGGCCATCTTCATGGCCGATTAAAATTCATCAGGAATCAACACAGGTCCTCTTTTTCCTGTGCTCATGAGCTTGGGGAACTCATTATTTTCAGAATATTCATTAAATTCTCTACTTACTCTAAAAATAGCAGGGGGTGGGGGTGGGTTTGCTGCTGAGTGACTACGAGGTGCTTAATGTATTTGTCCATTCCATGATACAAGATCTGGTAACTCCAGGTACTCAGGCACTGTGTCTTCAAGAGACAGTTGTCATAAATAGACTCCACCTTACAGAATTCAATATTGTCAAAGCACCAATTAACAGCAATTAACTAATTCATCTTCAGGGCAACCCTGTGAGCTAGGTAACACCGACATAATTAACACAGGAGTAAAATGAGATTTAGGAGTTAAGTCAGTTGCCTGGGCAGAGGCCTTCATGGTCTAGTGGATTAGACATCTGCCTCTCCAACCAAAGACGTTGAGTCTAATCCTTTTTCTGACATTGATTTGCTGTATGACCTTACAGAAAGTCAATTAACTTCTCTGTTTCAGCTGCACTAGAGATAATGACGCTTACCTACCTGGTGACACACGGGCGTTGGAAACTGTACTAAATTATACTCTTAATGTATTCTTAGGGACTGTCAGTGGAAGAGGTGAAACATTAAAGCTAGGAAGCTTTAATGTCCTTGCTATTTTATCTAATTCTTCCTTCCCACACCAGAAATAGCCTGGAGTTGAGATCAAATTTCTTGGGTTAAGGTGCTCCTAGTCAAACTGCTTCTGGCATCAGGAATTTTCATTACATCCTGTTTGACCAGCAAAGTTATTTAGAGTACAGGTCAGCACTAGAATTGGAAACCAAAGTTATTTTAAATTTGGCCATGGAAGAAACCAGCACCCTTCCCATGCTACCATGAGATAATGAACTGACTGTCACAGCAATCCCCATCAAGCACCCTGAATTCAAAGAGAGCAGAGCCTGCTGCAGAGATCTCTGAGCCTGTGCTCATGCATCATCCCCAGTTCCCTCTAAATGAGACTTCTGCAGGATAATTTCTACAGGTGTTCTGACCCCTAGCAGGGATGCAATCCCACAGGAGATGTACCTGTATACATGTACTCCTGGAACAGAGCCACCTGATCTTGCCGTCTTGGAGCAGTGGGGAGCTGTACTTAAGAGAAGGACAACTAAAGGACAACTAAAACCTGCTCTGTTCATTTCATTAGGAGCTGTCCCTGAACTTCTGCCCTTTTCACGACATGCCAGAGAGTGCTAAAAAATACCACTTCTGCAGTGGGCATTTGAACTGCCCAGCAGGTACCTAGGCTGGTGGCATGCACAGGTACCTTTCTATCACATTTTGTGTATTTGACCAGGCTTTTAATTATTTCTAAAAAATATTCTGTTGCTATGTATCATGTTTCCTAGGCCCCTAAAATCTCACACAATTCTAATTTAGCAAGAAATCAGTAAAACAGGACATAAAAATTCAACATTTACCTTTATTTATGTGAGAAAGCTTAATTTTCCTTCTCTTTCATAATGAAGAAAACATCAAGCACTTTTTGCCTTTTGCCTGCTGAATTATAGCAAACATAGTGAACACTCATGCAGCCAGAAAATGAATAACCTGCTCCTGCCTCTGCTGCAACACTGATCCCTTCTCAGCATCCTTTCTGCTGCTGATCCACCGTACGCCAGCTCTTTCATTCCACTGCCCTGCTCTCTTCATCCTCAGACTGGTTAGCACCACTTCTCCACCCTCCCAGCTCCACTGATAATGTGTTTAACATTTACTTTGATGCTATTCCTTGAGGCTTTTCAAAAACCTTTTTGGAAAGAAGGCCATTAAAAAAGAAGGCCTGTAGGGAAAGACAGTGAGGAAAGCTAAAGCAGAAAGGGTATGTGCTTATCCATCATATTCCCCTGTAGGCTTTGTCTTGCTGCAAGCCTGCAGGTGACTCAATGCAAACCCACACTGCTGTAAATAGGGAATAAACATTGTCCTCTCCTAAAATATACCTGGACTAGTTCAATAAACTCAGAGTTACTGGCTGCTGCTTGTACAAACATATTAAATCCCAATAAATTACAAGGGAGCTGTCAGATCAGTAATACAGATATTCTCAAGGCTGAAAGACTGTCTATAGCTTGTCCCTGTATATTTACTTTTTGCAGAGGCCAGTGGTGTGGCTAGCACAGACCAAATGGTTCCATGTCTACACACTGTGAAAGAACTTAAAGGTTCTTTAAATTCTAGGTTCTTTGAAATCCTAGAATACATTTATAAGGTGTTTCTTGTAATACCTTATAAAGGTATTCTAGGATTTTATTCTGAGCATGGCAAGGGGCATAAACTAAAGCTCTATTCACCCCTCACAGGCCTAAAATATAAATCCTTAGTGTTGGTTTTGACACAGATTAAAATTACCTGTGCGCTAAGAGGTGATTAACATGTAACACAATTGGCACTAGCAGGACATATAATTACATTCAGACAGATTACTGGGCACTCCTTCTAAGCATTTGTAGCTTATCTTGTAATGTTATCTCATGCACTCACATGTTTGACTGGGATGCTTTTTTTTTGGTCTTACTATGTGGAGAGTTAGAACCTGGACCTTACTGCACCTAATCTACTAATACACAGGAACATCCTTTTAACTTTAAGGTTGAGCTTCAGATCTCTGCTGCATCAGGCTCTTTATTTAAATATGTATGTTTTAATATTGCATATTTTGCAAGATTTCATAAAACTATACAACACATCAGTTCTGTAGTCTAGACTAGAAGTCAACTAATGTAACTTCATCTACTGATAAACAACATGTAATACCAGGAAGGACAACTTATTTTTCTTTGTCTTATTAATTCTTTCCAGTGGCTTTTGTTTAATCCTGTATATAAACAATTACAGTCTCCTGTGAGATGTTTTCCCATTTTCAAGTTCAGAATTAAATGGGTGATTTGCATACACATTTTTTAAGTGGAATTTAAAGGTGCCTGGACCTTCACATTTATATTGGCTTTGGTGTAAATTAATGCTGCTGAAGTCAATAAACACACTTGAACCTGCAGTGAGTTTGTAAAATACTGGTGACTATTTGGATGAAACAGAATGTGGATTGGAAGAGGGAAAGGAAATCAGTTCATCTTAAGTTTGGTAAAGGTATAGTTACTGTAAACAGTGTTTTTACTTCTTAGTATGATCACTAGAAGACAATGTATAGTCAGTATTAAATCAGGGCAGATACAGACGATAAAGGCAAAGCTTAATCTTGCTAGGATTAGTGACTCTAAATTGATACGGCTGAAAAACATTGCAAAATGCTGAAGTTAGGTGGCTTCAGGGGCTAGCAAAATGCCTTGCATGGTAATTATCAAAAGTCTTCAGAGACAATGATTGCACCTGGAAGCGCTGATTTGATTACCAAAATAAAAAAATAGTCTACTGCAGTAGCCTCATTTATACTTTAATTAAGAGCTTTGTTTTTAAATATAACCATCTGATTCCCTGGGGTTATTTTTAAAGTAAGCTTCTGGCAAGGCAGCAGTGTGGTGGATTAGAGGCTTGGAATTGAGGAAAAATCATCGTTCAGCATACAGTTTAGAATAATGTGTGCATATATACAAATACATGTGTATTAAACATCATGTAACAGGATACAGGACTGGATTTATTAAAGCCAAATGGAAAGATATTTCCTCTTTTAATATTCTAGATCTCTTTTAATATATGCAATGCAGATATTGTACTGCAGTCTGGTTCATGTAAATACCATAACAATTGCATATCAATCTGATTGAGCCAGTGAAAGCTGTTTTACTGCAGACGTAAAACCAAGTTATCAATTTAGCTGTCTGCATCTAGAACTCCATCTAACAGTGGCTGTTACACTTGATGTGGATATATAAGATAAGGTAAGACATATCACCCAGCAACTCACCATTTATCATGGAGTATGCAGGCATGAGTTGAAAAGCAGCAGGCCCAGATAAAGCATAGTCATGGGAAAGAAGCAGCAGGGTAGCAGAAGGGGAGCAGAATGGGGATGGTAAAGAACCTTGTTAAAAGGGGAAGGCTGGAGGGGAGGGTGAAAGATCTGTACAAGACCTTTCTGAACATGAGAAGACAGAAAATGGTATTTTTCAAGTTCTTATTCCAGAAGAGAACTTACAGCTTCCAAATTTTAATGGGCAAGCATGTGCATCCATGGGGAAATCTTCAAGCTGCATGGGACATTCAGCAGAGATGGTCAATCTGTGGGGGAGTAAAAAGAAAACACATCATTTTTTTTCCCTGCGCTTTTCCTTTAGGCCCCTCCCTGCACTACATGAGTGCTGACACAAGCACACTTTTCCTGACGGCTCCTTGCTCCTGCTGAAATCACATATAACCCCCTGTTAAACTGAATGTGAGATAAGCCAGGTGGACCACTCTGTGTGCATGCCCCAGGCATTATCTAGTAACCCTGAGACATGTGGGATGATTTTATTTATGTAAGCTGTCCCAATAAGATCATTCTTTTTATTAGTACATGAAGAAACTCCTGTGATGGAATTTCTGCCATGTACTTTATACTTATCTGCTCTCTGTACATACTGCAACTGGACTAGGAATTTGACTCCTGGGCCAAATAGCACTGTTACAGACATAAAGAATCATTGACCTTATATGTAGATGTAACTATTTAAATGCATTAAATAGATATTTATAGATAGAAATATATAATATACCTAATATAGCTATATATAAAGTTATATATAATCAAGGACATATATGCATCACTTTATCTAGCACTATGGTTAACTTCTGTGGAAATCACACAATATTGGAGTCCATTTCAGTTGAACACACTGTGAATTACCTGGGCAAAAACAAGAGGGTCATATCCCCCAGCATACTGCTTAGGGAAGCAATTCTATCCTGGACTCCCAAGCCACTATGTGAAAATATTTCATCTAGACCAGACAGAGGGGTAGGGAAGAAAAAACCCTTAGGCAAATATAGATATTTCCCATGGATGTTCTGCATGATTGACCAACCAAGCTGAAGACTAAGAATAGTCTGAGATAAATTTCTGGGCAGTGCAATATCAGTTATATTGATATCAAATGCATCAAATATATCAAATATCTCAAGAGAGCCAAAACGTGCTTCTAGCACAAGGAGAATCTGTTTTGTTTATGCCATTTCGGTATTTGCATAATACAGACAGTTTGCTCAGGATGTGAAGATGAAAATCTCATTTTACTTTATGAATATCTTTATGGCTTTCTCATTTTATGCTGTTATTCCACCTCAGAGGCAACAGCCCAGAGACCCCCAAGGCTCTACAGACTGCCTGGTGATGGGCTGACACAGGGCTCTACTGGAGGGCAGCCTGGTTCCTAACCAAATTATTGCTTGGGGAGGGAAAACTTCCAAAGAAATCCACAACACCATACTACCAGCATGCAAAAGAACACTTTCCTATCCCTACAGCAACATGGAGCCATATATGCTGCCTATATAAATAGTCATCACTTCCTATGGTGCCATAAGAGCTGCTGTCAAAAGGGGCTGTGAAGGTAATGATCTGTGTACAGATGGCACAGTGCTCAGCCAGTCCAGTTCAGTACAATGCAGTGATGCCTTGCTAGGGCACTACAGCTCACAATCAACTGGAGGAAACAGCTCCACTCTGCTGGAGCTAAAACACAGAAATTCTGGAGCTCTACCAATGGCTGGAAATGGCAAAGTAAGCATAGAAAATGCAACAGTATCACTGGCTAGAGATCTGAGGATGAGGATGAGCAGGGAAACAGGGAGAGAAAAAGGCAAAATGCACACAGTAATAGAAAATGTAAAGATAACATGCCATAGAAAGCCAAAGAAAAAGAAATCCAGTTCAGAACAGAGATAAAAATACCATTTGTAAGAACAGACAGGAGAGTACAATATAGAAAAGGCCTGAGATTCTTGAGCTGTTATTGAGCTTTATTTTTGTAAAAGATATTTTAACATCACTCAGATATATAGTTGTCTGCAGTGGCGACTGCCCTTGGGCACCAAAGCCAGCAAAGCCAGAGTTACCAAAAGTGGTGTGTGGATGAATTTAATAAGCTGGTTCTAGTAGTATCCTGCCCAGAACTCACATCCTTTTCACAAACAACACTCTAATGGGCACTTGAAAGCAAGGCTGCCATCCCTCCAATGCATCATTTTATTTTCCATGTTAAGCAGTACAAATTTAACCTTCTTGATAAATTCAGAAACCTTGCTGCAAGAGCCCAAGTAAAGCTAGTGTGCTTTGCTGCAGTCCATCTCCTGTCTGTCTACCAACAGTTTAGGCATGCCATTTCAGAGCTGCAGCTTGACAACATTTTAATATACACACTTGTCATCTGCTAACATCAAAGGAGGGAATGCCTATATCCATCTCACAAAGACAAAAGGTGTAGTATCAGGAAATGAAGAATATTCAGTGCAGAATTATGCATAAGACCTTCTGCTTCATCTTGCTGTCCTATGAATTGTATCCTGCTGGCCGCATCTCTGGAAATAACCCTTGTGTGTAATGAGGAAGGTTGTAGACATTCATCAGCTATAAATGTGGAAGAGAAGTGAAGATGAGTTGCACAGACACTGTGACCTAGTGGAATTTAATTAAGTCCCTCCAGAAATTATTTTTGCCTGTCTTAAATAAAAGGGTAGCAGATAAGGCTGGAGGACATCTGGCTGCCACTACCTGACTCAGAAACCACAAAGACTCTTGAGGTGCCAGGGCTACTCCTCTGTCCCTTCTTAATTTCTCATCCAGCAAAAGGCAGAATATCCTTTAAAAGGGTGCTGCCTGCTGCAGTCTTCTGGGTCTAGCCTGGGGAAAGGTAGAACCAAGTTTAGGAGCTGTTAATGTGCTTGGGACAGCCTTTCCTTCCATTAACATGAATTCTTCGGTTAAAAATGTTCATTTTGCTCTCTATCAATGATATCTGCACGCTTCTTTCCTTTTCCCATGCCCCCATCCTAGGACCACATGTAGTCTGGCAGTCTTGAACAAAACTAAGTATCTCTACCTATTTGTTACATGCTATCAAGAACTATGTAGGTGATTTTTAAGTGCTCAATAAACACTCTCCTAGAAACCTCTTACAAAAGTGTGCATTACCCGAGGCTTTTGAAGTGTCTTGTAATGGCCAATGTGACAAAAATTTTGACAGGAAACTTGTAAGAAAACTTGACTGTGGGTTCTGATTCACAGCACAAATGTCACCACCCTGAATTTCTGTAGCTGCTCTGTGCCCAACACGAACTGGTTTTCATAACTGTGTGAGGACCTAAAAAACAAAGTCACTCAACTGACTCCTGGTTCAAAGAGGCTGGATTTCCTACTGCATACAGAAATAAAAGTAGTACAGCAGACATCTACACTCTGGGGGCTGGAAGCACAGGTTGTTGCATACAGATTTGCTCTGAGATGCAGAGTACAAACTATATATTCAGATCATAGCCCCAGGAGGCTCAAAAAATTGATATCTGGGTCTACTCCTTCAAATATCACCTGCAGTGGTATTTGCACACTTTGGCTTTTAACATTGTGCTAAAGCTTAGGGACCCTTTGTATATTCTAGTTTACACAGCTGATTATTACACAGTCCTTGGTCACAGCCAGCATGGCATCATGCTTTTCAAACCTGATTTTCTTTAATGACAACATAACCCATCTAGCTGATCAAAGGAAGTCATCAGGGAAGCTGATATCATCTTCTTGGATCTCCATACAGCCTATGCTACTGTCTCTCACAGTATCCTTCTGGACAAAATATCCAGCACAGAGCTGGATAAATACATCATGTGATGGGTGAGCAACTGGCTCAGGGGTTGGACACAAAGGGTTGCAGTGAACAGATGACATGAGACTGATGACCTGTCACTAGTGGGGCTCTGCAGGGCTCTATCTTAGGCCCTGTGCTTTTCAACATCTTTGTGAATGACTTGGATGCAGGACTGGAAGGGATACTAAGCAAGTTCATAGATGATACAGAACTGGGAGCAGTTGTTGCCTCCTTTAAAGGCAGGGAGGTCCTGCAGAGAGACTTCCAACAAATCAGAGGGCTGGACAATCTCCAACACTATGAAGTTCAACAAAGGAAAGTTCTGGATTCTGCACCTGGGATACAGCAGCCCTGGATATATGGACAGACTGGGGAATGAGATGCTGGAAAGCAGCACCACGGAAAGAGACTTAGGGGTCCTGGTCAGTGGCAAGTTGAACATGAGTCACCAGTGTGCCCTGGTAGCCCAAAGGACCAACCATGTCCTGGGCTGCATCAGGCACAGCATCACAGCTGGGCAAGGGAGGGGATTGTCCTAACTCTGCTCTGCACTGGGGCAGCCTCACCTTGAATATTGTGTGCAGTTTTGGGTACCACACTATAAAAAAGATAGTAAATTATTAGAGAGCATTTAAAGGAGTGCAATGGACATGGTGAAGGACTTTGAGGGGAAACTGTATGAGAAGCAGCTGAGGGAAGCCTACAATTTCTGTGTGAGGGGAAGAAGAAGCAATGATCTCTTCTCTGTGAGGACCAGTGACACGGGACCCAAGGGAATGGCCTGAAGTGGTGTCACGTTGGATATTAGAAAAAGGGCTCAGGTTGGAGGTTCAGGTTGGATATTAGAAAAAGGCTCTTCACACAGAGGGTGGCTGGACACTGGAACAGGCTCCCCAGGGAAGTGGTCACAGCACCGGCCTGACAAAGTTCAAGAAGCATTTGGACACATTGTGTGTTTCTTGGGAATGGTCCCTTGCAGGGGGAATTGCACTTGATGCTCCTTGTGGGTCCATTTCAACACAGCACATTCTGTGATTACAACAAAATTACTCTTAGTTTGTATTCCCTTAAGAAAGAGAAAGGAGGCCTGGGCATGCATACATGAAACAGTCTTTGCCTAATGCTTTTAATATGGTGACTCCAGAATGATCTGTGATTCTCCAGAATGATGATGATTGCTGTGCCCAGTGTAGCAGTGTGTAACAGTGTGTAGCACCTGAGCTAGAGACAGTCACCAAACCAGGATTTTTCTGTCACAGCACACACATTGCTCAAAAGGCAGTTCTCTTCAACAGAAGCACTTAAAAGCTTCCCTCCCTCCACCATCATTCTGTCTTAATAAAACCCCTGAGGGATTAGTTCCACTCAAACAGGGTCTATGACAAGATTATAAGCAGCTATTAAAGGTCCTTTGCAATAGGAGAATAAAACTCTGATTTTATTGAAGATAGTGTTAAAATTCTCTCTGACTTGAATGGGACCTCTATTCATCCAAAAAATGTAACAATTTACATCACAGCTGCTGATTCATTAATGACAAAATTTTTGTTTTCATAATGCTCCAAATACTCACACTGCTAACCAAGTGTTAATCAATCAACAAAAAACTGCCAGTGTGTATCTTAACTATCTGAAAAAAAAAAAGTTAGGTCTACAAATTCTTTAATCTATCATTATAATTGTACATGAAAGCTTTATCAAAGCTTCATAATATATAGCCTTTAAAAACATAAAGTGATTACTGACATTCTGTTTCAAGACACATAAACAAAATTCTAAGAAAAGCAGAATTCAAGCAGCAAGACTTGTTCACTTCAGAAAAGTCACCTTCAACCATTTCCACTGGGGAATTAAGCATGACAATGCTTTCAAGAGATTGTTCCTTTTTAGCAAGAGGGAAAAGAAGGAGGTGTTAAAATCAAGGATGCAGCAAGGAAATAAATTCAGATATTAGGGAGGGAGACATTTGGAGTTAGTGTGCTTCAAGGTGAGGTGAGAAATCCTCAGTAGCAGTCCCCAAGACAGAGGGCACCCTGTCCTGCAAGACCCTGTTTTAGGTCACTACAGGGACCCCCCAGCTGTTCCCATGATCTCCTCAATGCAAGGAGCATCTGTTCCTACTTGTGGGTCAAGAGAGGGGGGACTGAGCATCCTTCCCCGACCCTGTGAGTGCAGGAAACATTTTCCAACATATTATCTGCAGCTGCCAGGCAGGAGTTGAGGGCAGTCACCTGCCCAGGGAGCCACAGACAGCTGCAAAACTTGCTTCTGCTTATCAAAAGTTATTTGCTAGTAACTTTAATATGAAAAAAAAAAAATAAAACAGAGAGCTCTAGAATGAGAGGGGAGCAGAAAGGCAGTCACCAGTGGCTTTTGGGAGAACTTAATTCAAGATAAATGATGAATAATAAGAGTTACAGATGAGGGGACACAGAAATACTTTTGTTGGCACTAAGGTACTATGGCTGGAGAGATATGGAGTTTTTCTGCCTATTTGCACTCATCCCTAAACCAGCTCCATCTTCTTCGTTATTTATTTCAGTGCACTACCCTCACCCCTGTTTAAAGGGAACATTTAAATGATGTGCTTTGACCCCACCTGTGCTGGCAACTAGTATCTGCTATGGGGTTCAGGTGAACCCAAGTGCCCTTCCCAGCATGAGACCAGCAATTTTCCTTAATAAAAAGGAAACTATTTGCTTGAAACTCACCTTAAACCTACCACAACCTATCTCTCCAACACACCAAAAAAGAGTTAAGTGGATGCAGCCTTCAGCCAGGCTATATCTCACTCCAGTGGGCTTGCTGACCCCAGCTGGGTCAGACCCTTTTCAGGAGTCAGCTCCAGGAGAAGCTTCCTGGGGTACCTGCTCCAGCACGACCTCAGCAGAGCAATTTGAGCCCTTCTGGAATGCCCTCTGACACATATGGGGCCAGGAGAATAATAGAGTCATTGGTTTGGATTATTTTTTCAAACTGTGCTGTTTCAAACTTTAGGTTTGTGAAATTATTCATTTGACCTTGACTGATGACACAACCATTCACCTGTTCTCCTACTGTGATGTCTTGGGAACACTTCAAAAACCAAACTTCTATTTCTTTCAAAAGGTTTTACAGTAAGACTTGTTTTAGACCCCAGTACAGTAAGTGTATAGTCCAGGGAACTGATCTCTCCTGTGTTCCTGAAGTAAATGTCATGTGCCAGTATAAGCCTATATATTGCATACATACATACATACATATATATATGCATGCATAAACAAGCAAATACACACACACACACACACACACAAATATATATGAAGACCTCTCTTGGTTGTGAAGCACTTGCCATATAGTCCTAACAAACCCTGTTGGTGGTAGTGGGTTACAGAACAGAAGTTACAGAAGTTTTAGAATGTGGACAGATGTTCACCCATGGAAACACAGTGGCTGTGAGAGTCACCCTGAAACCTGCCCCTGGCTGGGTGACTGTCTGCAGCCTGGCTCATGGGTAAAGAAGTGATTATTCTAAGTAACTCAAACACTGCTTTGCTCATGGATTTCCATCACTTTGTTGTAAAAAAGGCCAAAATGCAGATTCAGAGCCTTAATCTACATGTCCATGTGGGATGTGTAAGCAGTTCACCACTGTTTCCTACTTATAAGCACTGATTTCTTTGCAATACACCAAATAAAGTGAACAGAGAACAGAAAATAAAGCTAAGACTAGAGTGAGGTGCTCTGCAGAAATTTCTGTCTCAGCCCATTTTACCTTCATAACCACTCTGCCAAGAATACTACCATGTCCCAACTTTCCTATGATGCTAAGATATGCTATCATTATGTGACAATGAAATATCCTTTAAAATGCTACAGGGAAGGAACTATGGAAGACTAAGAGCTCCAGTCATTGATGCTTTTGGGAGCTGTGAATACATAATTCAGATGCATGGTGTACTTGACAGCAAAATTCTCACTTTAAGCAAACAAAATCCTCAGCACAGCTTCTGCTGAAGTGTAAAACAAGACTTTATTTGCCTAGATGAACTTTGCTGAAGACAAAATTATTGTGATGTGATCTGTGGTGGCAGAATTGATCTCAAAAGCTGTGCCACTATAAGAATGACCTCCCTGAATGTGGAATAACTTGACATACTCTTAGACAGGAGCAGGGGAGATGTTTAGCCTGTAGACACAGGAAAAACAGAAAAAAGGCAATGAAATAACCAATAGGACACACAAATTACAATATATGGATTTGGGAGGTTACAGAAAGATTCGCAAAGCAGACATTTATAGTAAAGGTTATACTTTTCATTCTCCAGTATTTCTTTTAAGTGCATAAAACCAGTAGATGAAGCAGTGAGTTTATGCTTATCCAACTTGTCATATAAGTAATCTAATGAAGTCCATAAGCAAGGTAGAACTTGCTGGGAAAAGCTCTGTTTTTTTATCAGACTAACTAATGCAGTAAAACCCCAACCTTTTTGACAGAGAATTCCTTCTTCAGTCTCTCTTCCTAAAAACTTTACTTCCTAAAGAAACCTGAGATCAAAATGTCTATGCAGCTCTGAATGCTCTGCACAGTATCACACCCATCTACTGGATAGTTTCACTTAAAAACCTCTCCAAGCTTTCTCTTCTTTATGGTCCCTTATCCATGGTGAATTCTCTTTTGGCACCCCACGAAGAAGGCTTCCAACCTCTGCAGCAGCTTCTTTTTTTAGTGAGTTCTTGAATTAAAACCCAAAAATCTAACTAGCTCTAGCAATGCTGAGAAGCTGATGCAGTTGTTGATGCAGGTGAAATGGGAAACAACATCTCAGCAAGCCCACACCTCGTTTTTCCAGGCCACACATTACCCAAGTCTGCCCATTCCTATACATTTTGACTATAATCTCCTTATCTGCATGGCTTTTTGATAGCATGTTGAAGAAGGAGCAAACTGCAGTAAGTACAGTTGTTCTTGAAGTGCTGAGTAACACTGAACTATGAGCTTCTTTTTGGCTCTCAAGAGAGGCCAGTCCCTGTTACTGGCAGAACCAATACCTGGTGCCAGTCAACTGCACATCTGATCTTTGCTTCCAGTGGAAGACAACCCAAGTACACGAGAAAGAAGAGAGCATAGAAATCACACTAAATTCTGAAGGCTAAGGACTGTGATGGACACATTGCAGTCATCCTTCAATTCTGATATCACCTGCTAGGCAATTTGATCAGTGCAGGTTTTCTGACTGTCCAAAAGGGGTTTTGGTTTTCCATTTCTGCCTGTCAGTATGGCATGAGTTCCTCCATGGATGAAGGATACCTCACTGCACAGACATCTTTTTGCTTCCTCCCAGTTCACAGACCCTTTTTATTTCTACGGACAGGCATAAACTATATGAAGTATTTTCTTCTGAGAAAAATTATCTGGATTTAGAAAGTAAGACTGGGGGAGGGATGAGGAGGAGGAGCAGACACCAGATGGGCAGTACCAGCCCATTTGGGCTCTCTCATATTTAGATTGGGATGCACAGACATGGCAGGGTAGGTAGGAAAGATTATGACCTAGCAACACAGAATACAGAACCCAAAATAATCTTTGGTTATTTTCCACAGTTCAGACCTAGAACTTAAAACCATCAACAGCTTCCTTTCAGACACTTGCATTTAATTCCTGCTTCCTCTTATCCACCTCAGGTTTACTTCCAAGATCACACCTCATCATAATCTCCTGCCTTTTGTGTAACATTAATGCTCACCACACCTCTGCAAAAGAGGGAAGCAGTGATTTGGATTAGAGGGAAACCTGCACATCCCTATGTGTATGTACCTTACTGGTACATGAGGAAAGTTGTTTAGCCATCCAAGCAGGATGTTATTCTCTGGATGTTTTTTGCCTTGCTTCCAAAATGCTACATGCTCCTGATCAATACAGCCATGAAGGGCCAGGTAAATGGTCAGACTGCGGATTTTCACTGCTCCAGGAAAAGAGCCCTATGATTCCTCAGCTGTTTAACATCATAAATAGCCATTAAACAGGCCTCAATTTACCATCTGTTTGCTATTTATACCACCACCAGTGCTAGCATCTGCTACAGCATAATCACCTGTTTGCTACAGTTCAACCTCAGAGAAGGAAGGGCTGAATCTGCTGGAGACATTTGTTTCTAGAGCTCCTCATAAGGTGCACTATATTCTCTCCTACACCCACCTAGACAAAAGCAGAGAACTGAACCCAATTTGTGTGTTCAGGTGCACTGCACTTGCACAACCTTGGGCTTTAGGTTGCACAGAGAGGAAAGTGTATGAGTCCTCCACAAAACAGCTACAGGACCAGCTGCTGGCCAGAACATCCCATAGCTTTAGGTTGCTGGCACACTACCCATTTCCAGGCTACATGAGTATGGAAGTGGGAAACACCGAAAGATATAACTAAGATGGGACTCATGTGACTTAACAAAGGTATTAGTTACACTGTACTCCTCTGTCTGCCACTGAAAAAAACAACAAGAACCCCTGAAGTGTGAGTGGAGAGAAATAAGCCTCTTTTAACTTCACCACTAAGTAGACATCTGAAATAATGTAGACTTCTAATTCCATGAGAAATTCTCTCTCCTGCACTAGGAGCAAATCTGAGCAAAGACACTTGGCTGCAGTCACCAACATTACAGATGAACAGAATTAGGTGAATCCCACCCACCCTGCCTGGTGCATTATTACACCACAATGTATTTCAGATTATCCATTGGATGTTTCAGCACAAATATAATGTACTTCAGAGGATGGTATTTCTGATTAGGCAGATGAAGATACTAATTTCAGTCTAAGTGAAATGACCAGGGAGTCCACTGTAATGTCATCCTCCCCTAATAATAAAAAAAGACAGCAGAGCCATAACAATTCTTCAGCATCTATCAGGTACTTTCAAAGCCCCCAGATTCAGAAGCAGATTGGGATGATACAGAGACACCAAAGCATCTGTGCTTTCCCTGGGTGCTTGCAGGCACCTGTCAGGACACTGCTTCCTTCCAGGTTCTGTTCAGTCACCCCATCCATGCATGCCAGCCCTGCTGGCTCATGCCTATAAAGCAGGTGTAACACAAAGAAATTTGGCAGAAACTGTACCAGCTAACCCTAAAGGGAAGGTGGGTCTGCCTCTGAGCCCAGCACAGACCTGGAACTAAAGTTGTACCTTTTGTAGCTCCTCAAAGTCCAAGCAAGCGTCCCCCTCCTCCAAGGACATGCCGGTTCTGGTTTGGGTTTTGCTTTTAATCAATTCTGCCCTTGCTGTGTGAATTCCCATCTCTGTGATGGAGATCTCTGTGGGGCTCTGCACACTTTTATTACCAGCAGAATAGACCGTTGTTACACAATCTACATTGGGATTATATTTGGTCATAATTGCCCATTTTGAATGAATACACCACAGTCTCCTCTGATGCCTTCCTCTCCCTGTGAGTAACTCCAGCCCTGGATTTTTCAAACCAACAAATCATGGTTCCTTGAAGGACAACTGTTGAGAAATGGGGCAATGCGCAACCAAAACAGAGCGAGGGGAACCAAGAGACTTGGTGTTTAAACAAGAATCCTGCTGCTATCCTCGGGGAAGGGCCCTTCACTTCACATATCCCTATTTTCTCTTGCTCTGTCAAAATCTGAATTGATGAAAAGCAGCTGAGAGTCCTTGCCACCACGACAATTTTTCATCACTCTGCAAGATTCAGCCCAATGTACAGAAATCACTTTTTTTTCTTCCAGCTTCAGGCAGGTTGAAGCTTGAATACAAAAGAAAATGCAGCAAGTCTAACACAGGGAAAGGAAATGCTTATTTGTATGTCTTCATAGCTTGTAATTAATTTTGCAATAATTATGCAACAACTTAAAAGCATTGACAGATCCCTTTCTGTAGATATAAATAAGAAATAAGAAAAAAAAAATTCAGATTGAACAGAAATGTTCCCATCTAGACATCTGGCTGATGGAAAACTGAGAATTCATTTTAAATCATAGATTTGCTGGTCACTTGTCGCTCGTGGGCACACTAGCAAACCTATGTCTGGCAAAGTCAGAGCTTGAGAATGTACACATTTATCATAGAATAATTTTTCCTTAAACAAACAAACAAACAAACAAACAAACAAACCCTGTCTTTCCCATTAAAAGTCTTGAAAGCAGCACCATATCTTCTGGTGAACTGGTTTTATGATCAATAGCTCAAGAGCATAAAATGGTTAGGTTGCTAATCCAAGTCCTTCATGGCAGAGCAGAATTAGTGCTAACATGCACCCAGGACATGTGTTCACTTTCACATACAATTTTAACACTAAGTGCTAATGTAAGAATCCGTATTTTCAGCCTAGGTAAGCCTGTGTGTGCACCACAGCAGAGCAAGCAACGTGGTTATGCTGCCATCAAGTGGACACACATTGCTGAATTGTAAATACCTTTCTGGAACAGTAAAGATAAAAGAATTTCAGGGCTGTATTAAAAATTTTGGAGGTTTTTTAACACCATGCTGAAGAATTTCTGCGTTCTCCAGCTGTTAAATTATTCATATGCAAATTATTGGGGGACAGATTTTACTGTAAACTCTACCAGGTTCTCTGGCAACCTTCAGTCACCATAATAACATGGGAAAAATCTGTTTGAAAAATCCTTAGATATATGACTATGTCCTATTTAAATTCCCAGATTAAAATCCCAGATTATATCAGATGCATAGAAGCCTTGGTGGTAAAAAAAGGGATTTGGGGTCCTTTCAAATTGACAGTGAGAATAGGGCTCTAATGGGGCTTTTGTGATGGTACAAGAAAGATTTTTCACTATCTACAAGCTGATAGAAAATCACTAAAAATGTGTTAAAGCTGCTGGCCAAAAGTTAATTTATGGTTCAAAAGTTTAGCTCTAGTGAGCATACTCTACCTCATATAATTTTTGGCTTCTTTTCTTCACAGCATTTTTTTCTGGCATTCTACAGCAATGTTTATCAAAGCTTCTGTCTTTACATCCAATTCCCACTGAGCAAAAAAAAAAAATGCAGCTCACTGAAACATGATGGTTCTCAGCCTGAAAATGTTGCTTAAATCACTGTTCCAATTTTTCAGAATAAACGAATTCTATACTTTTTACAATATTTATTTCTCAGATAAGATAAACTAAATACATTTTCGTTTTTTAAAAGGAATCTAATTTTTACCTTCATTCACAAAGCTATTTATATAGTGGAATATAAAGTACGTTTTCTACTGCTTTTTATAACACAGTTTTTACTGGGGAAAAAAAAAAAAGTAAAAAATTTGAAAGTGGAGCTACAGACAATACTCCCCTCTAGGGGCCGAAGCAGAATTTGCAGCGCTCCATTCAGGAGCGCTTCATTTGTAAATCACATTAGTGAAATAAAACTAATAGGTCCTCCCGAGTGAAAGACTTGCAGAATTATTAAATCATTCCCCACAGAGAACGCTGCTGTCTGTGAAATCTGTCTAGAGGACATGTTGTGCTCCTGTATTCACACAGAAGGGCTTTAATGCCACATATATACAGAAGCCCATTTATCAAAGATTTCCCTGGCAACACACATCCCATCTCCTTCCGACCCAGACCACGTATCCTCAAACGCAATATGCGAGGTGTGCATCTTTCTGTATAAGTAAACACGTGTGTCACGGAAACGTATGTCCTGACAAGTACTAAAGCTGGAAGTTTGCTCAGCTGCTCATACTTGGTATATTTGGAAGTGAAATAGGATGGAAGGTCAGCATTGGCTCGGCTGCTTTCCTCCCCTTCATTCAGGCAGCCAGATGCAAGGTTGCAAAAGCAATTCAGGCATCTCTGTCAATGACAGAGGGTCCAATCCTCCCCACACAGAATACTCCTACGTACAGTCTGGGAAGCTCGCAATTCCTCCTTGGAAACGAGGAGAATGCAGAGCTAACAGAGGGTTGTCTACACATCCCCAGATCCTGAGAACTGAGTAAGCCTGATGGGAGCTATAGGAACTGGGGCTCAAGCCTCAGCTGAAGCTCAGTACTGCACAATGCACTACCACTGAGACAAGCAGCTCCCCCCCAAAAAAGCCCAGTGCTGTCTATCTTCTCAAGAAATGCCATCCTAGGTAACTCTGCTAGCTGTTACCTTTGTTAGGACACTCAAGGAAGCTGAAGGGGCTGGCTGCTTGTCACAGTCACCTCTGAACAGGCTGGGATGGAACCCTCAAGCCACTCTGTGGCACAGAATGGCTCTGCTTCTAAAGGAGCACAGCTCCATGCATGTTACAAAGGCAGGCTCCTGACTCATGACTCCCTCTGACCCAAGCAGAAGGGATAAACACATGAAAGTTATTACTTGTAATATTGGAAAGCAAGCTGATTTAAAAGCTTTGCACTCTATTTCTTATCACATATCCTGTGGTCAGTAGAAATTTTATTTCCACAGACAATATTCTAACAAATAAAAGTTAAGTTGCGTGGTTTTTAGGCTACAAAAGCATTCTGTTCTTTCTGTAGTCTACAAAATCATCAATCCCAAAAAATCAGGAGAAAAGGAGCTGAGTGGGATGATGAGAAAGTCTGTGTCACATCCGCATTTTTCTCCAGCTGCATATGCTGAGCTTTTCCTCAGCAGGGTACCTGCGGGTACCCTGAAAACAGTGTGCCATTTTCACCAGAGAGACACCTTGACAGAGTCACTCAGATCCAGTGATGAGCTCACCTAGGTCTAGTTTACCCACTCTGCTAGCTGTGGTGGCTTAGCTCCTCACCTCATGAATCAGGGCTTCACTGCATTTGTTTAACACTGCAAAAACCAGTGCTTGCACAGAAATTGTGCAATCTGCCCCACAACGTAAGGTTCTGCTCCAGGCTGAATGTGAGTCTGATCTGGACTTCACTTACACAAGTAATTTACAAAGATAATTGGGAATTGCCATTTCTGCAATCTCTGAGCGGTAGTTACGTAGTCCATGCAGCAGTGAGACTGGTTTTAAGGCTGGCATTGCTAATTTTTTTGTGAAGTTTCTCTGATAGCTATTTGGACTTTTAAGTGTGTCCATGCATCCTCACGTTTTTTGGTTTATTACTGCGGTGATCACTAATCTGGGGCTAGTAAGTACAGCAACACACACAGTAGAAGAGAAAATTAGGATGGTTTTTCCTTCTTTTAAACATGACTTCCATCATGTCTAAGTCTTTTTAGTGCTAATGTAGTTACAACTGGGATGGTCTAAAGTTGTAAGGACATACCTAAGGATACCCTGTGTTTCCTTTTCCTTCCACAATAAAGGATTTAAGACTAGGTTCAAAAAACTCAAACATATCTGAAATTACTGAAATAAAACCTGGGAAGCTCCAGGGCCCTGTGTACAGAAGCATAACCTCCTTGAGTCTCAACAAGTCTTAGCCACTAGGCCCATGAGCGAGCCTGGGACTCGCCCTGCCGGCATGCAGGACTGTGTGGCCCCACAGCAGGACACAGCACGGGCTGGAGCTCAGCTCCCCACACATGGCTGGGGCTGCCTGCTGAAAACCCAGTCATCTCAGTGCCCAATTCAGGCTCCTGAGCACTTTGCTGGGTCCCAGGCACCACTCTGGGCTCGTTTATGGAAAGTTTAGAATAACCCTTTGCTGCTCAGTAGGTTTTTCCTTTTGCCTCTTTTTCAAGTTGTCCATATGACTATGGTCTTGGAGAAAACCCTGTTGAAGATACACAGCAGTCTTAATTACTAGAGGCTAATTACCTTTAATGAGCAAATTTCCATACACTGATGTGGGATTTGTCCTGAATAGAATTTCAGACACCTAAAATCATTGATGTTATATCTTCTATCTGCATTATGCAATGATGATTCTTGGCAGTATACTCAAATCAGAAGAGGAATACATCTTTGAAGATCTGAGACATTCATTTGCTCCTTGGTAATAAAATGTCCCAGCTTTGTTTGCAGGATTGTACTTGCTAAAGCAGCTTCACAGGGCTGCTAGCTTATGTCATTTATCCCTATGATCATTTGCCTTTTAGCACTATTAGTCAAATCGAAAAAAAAATATAACAAAAGCTCCAAGGGTTCAAGATGTACTGCCCCAGAACAAAGTCTCAGTTTCTGGTCTTGGATACTGTTTTCCTGCAGTCTGCACTACAGCTACAAACACAAACAGTAAGAGAGAACAGATCTTAAAAAAGCTGAACTGAATCATCAAATCTGTTGAGAATATGCTTTCCATTTAATCAAAAGAAATAGTTAAGCACTAGCACTATTCAGAAGCTACTAATTATTCTATACTTGAAGGCTACAATTATATTTTTCATTTTCCTTGATATTCATACAAATATGTGTGAAAGATTGGTTCCCTGGCTCTACTAGGAGTGGGGAAAGTGATGCTCACCACAAGTAATTGCAGTTATCTGGAAATCAGTATCAGAAGACATCAGTCCTGGCTATTACCTCATGGTATACAGCAGAGTGCCATCATCCTCCAGGCGCAGAAGTTTGTTTGGGGTTGTCATGTTGTGAGCAATAGACTTCTTGCCATTGTGGAAAAAAGTGTCTGGGGTCCAGATCTTGCTGGCAAGCAAGTTGTTAAGAGGGAGGCGTTGCATAGGTCCTTTGAATCGCAGCCTTTCATCCTTCCAGCTTTGTCGGAAAAAAACATCAATGGTGTATTCCTGGCACAAAGAAACACTCAAGGTATTGCAGGATCTGAATAGAAATGATGGTTCCAAAAATGACTTTAGCAAAGTAAATACAACCGAGTTGGCAGCCACATGCTAACTTACCATTTCTGTGTCTGACACAGGACCAAAACTGGTAACATAGATGTCTGTTTTCACCTGAGTTATTCTCTCTGTAATAAACATAGGCTCTGCATCAGTAATTGCTTTAAAATGCATATACCCACTGGCAATGCTTATTTCTATTAATTTCTGAATCACTGAAAAATCCCCAAAAGACTGAAATTAAGAGCATGCTTGAGTAGGCCTTTCATCCCAGATCAAATGCAGTTGTTGACCTTTGGGAGCCCAGGCTTTGTTCTTACAAACAGAAAGAAACCAGCCCTTCAAGGATGCATTTCCTCTGACTGACAGGTTTTGATCATAGAGACACAGAATGGTTTGGGTTGGAAAGGATTTTAAAGATCATCTAGTTTCGACCCCCTGCCATGGGCAGGGACACCCTTGAGTAGATCAGGTTTCTCAGAGCCCCATCCAACCAACCTGGCCTTGACCACTTCTACAGATGGGATATCCATAGCTTCTCTGAGAAACCTGTTTCACTGCCTCATACACCCTCAAGGTAAAGAATTTCTTCCTATTACCTAATCTAAATCTACCCTCTTCCACTTTAAAACCATTACCCCTCATCCTATCACTCCCTGATAAAGGGTCCTTTCCCCATCTTTCCTCTAAGCACCTTTACACAATGGGAGGTTTCTATAAGGTCCCCCCAGAGCCTTCTCTTCTCTGGGGTGAAGAACCCCAACTCCCTCATCATGTCTTCATAGGAGAGGTACTCCAGCCCTCTCATCATCTTAGTAGCCTCCTCTGGACTCGCTCCAACAGGTTCATGTCCTTCTTATGCTGGGATTCCAGAGCTGGACACAGTACTCACAAAAGCAGAGGGGAAGAATCTCCTCCCTCAGCTTGCTGGGTGCTGTTCTTTTGATGCATCCCAGGATGGGATTGGCTTTCTGGGCTGTCAGTTAGCACTGCCAGCACTTATGCAATACCTACCACAGGATCTGATCAAGTGTATCTTGGAAGGACTTACTCCCCTCTGCTGGCTTGGGTGATCTGCCTGATTCCAGACATCTATCAGAGATGTCCAAAGTTAGGTCAAATTATTTCCATCCTCAAGTCTCTAAGTCCTTCTGGCATCTTTTCAAATCCAGGTCTAATTTAATTTAAGGGCAGAAATTTCAGAAGTTCGTTATATAAGATAAAAAGCATCAAGCCCTATTTTCAAGTAGCTCTGTGTAAAGTGAGAGGAGAAGGAGAGAAAGGGATGAAAGAAATGTGTTGGTCTCACAAGAGGAAGGGGTGGGGGTAGCCAGATTAAAAAAGGGCCAGGAAGAAACATAACAGATGGTTTACACATGGGTAGAAAATGAGAGAAATCTGGGGGAAAGAGAGCTGAAGGAGGGCTCAACAAGGTTAGGATGGCAACCACTATTCACATGCTACGGTTTTAAAATAGCTGCTGTAGAGGTTATCAAAAAGACATATCAATACAGATTTGCTGTACTTGTCTAAATACGGGTGGTTTGGGGATCTGTTTTTAAAAGAAATATGCATTACCAACATAATTTTATACAGGCTGGCCAGTTAGGCAATCTTGCAGCAACCTGCTTGCATAGTGTCTTGCTCACCTTAGGAAATACCAGAAAGAAAAACCCAAACCGTATTCAATTACAGGAAAAAATGTATCACAGATGCTCCTCTAAGCCAACCTCAGATGACCTGAGTGACTGAAGAACACAACTTTCAGTAATCCTTTTCTTGTGCTCCATTTGCTAGGAGACAAATCTTCTTTCTGGACTTAGTTTAATTAATCAAACACAAGTCCCCTGTCACAGCCAAGAGCAGGTAGCCACTTGAGAGGTCACCATGTGGACAATGCTCCCCTCCAGCAGGGGACAACACGTTATCCTACCTCCCAGTCCTGGGCGCAGCCTGTTGTCGTAGCCGTCCAGCAGACCGTCCAAGATCCTGGTGAATATAGTGATGTTATCATTGGCCTCCTCTTTTACTGATGGTGTTGGCGTTTGTGAAAAGCTGTTTCGTGCAAACGAAAGGAAACAACGTCAAAAGCCACGCTGGTTTCAAGGGGCTTCAGTCTCCAGGGTATTTTGTGATGGAGCCTCCAAGGCTCTCTCCTCTCCTCTCCTGCTGCTCCTGAACAGCACAGGGAGCTGCAGCCATTTATTTCATCACTACTATAAACTTGTAAATAGCTCTCCCTGGAGGAGGACCCAAAGAAGAGCCCACGCCATGGAGGTAAAACCATGGAATGCAGGATCAGGGGACACCTGAGCCCTTTGATCTTTGCCCGTGATGGGTAGGCAGATCCCTGTCCCCTGTGCTTCCCACATCAGCCCCACCACCTCCCCAGTGCTGGCATGGCTCCATCCATGGCAGGGAGCAAGGTCAGCTCACAGCACTGGCAAGAACTGTTACTGGTTTTCCTAAGGAACTACATCAGTTCCTTGGGAATTACATCAGTTGGCTGCAGAGCTACATGAGAAGCACAGGTATGCCTGGAGATGCACCTTCAAAGTATGCCTGAAGGTGCTGTTCAATCTTTAAATGCCAAACAGCTTCTAATTTTCAAAGTTTCTATAATTTATTGCCAGAACAAAGGATGAACTGTGACCTTATTTGAGGATAACAAACTCCCACTACATTGAAAAATCCCACTGGGGTATCACTGGGGTATCTGAAAAACATACTGCTGTACAGAAAACACAGTTCTTCACTCCTCCTCTCTCTTTTGCATAAATTAGTTCTCCCTTGTAGTATGCAAATAACAGCAATGTGTAGTGGGCCTCATTCCATATCTTTGGGGCCAGATTTGTTTTTATTCCGAACTCTTTTTTATTTCATCATTTTATCCATGGCTCAGACCTAGGAAGCTGCTCACAGCACAACTAACAACTTGCATTTTTAAATCTGTTTGATTTTCATTTAAAGATGCTTAGGAGAATCCCCTGCTTATTAATGCCTTTGCTTACCTAAAGAATAGACATGGGAGATTATCCACAAGCATGCTTCACCTGCAGCAAGCAATGAGCATCTCTTAAGACAGCTCACACTAGGCACTTATTCATGATTCAGCCTCTGCTGAGATCACCAGCAAATCCTCCAGCTGTGACAGGGCACACTGCCCCACCAGGAACTGTTCCCTGCCTCATGCACCCTGCCAGCAGGCAGGAATAGTGTACACTCAGCAACCTGAACTCGATGGGAGAGTTATACAGCGATAAAAAAAAAAAAAAAAAAAAAAAAAAAAAAAAAAGAAGAATCCATGTTTATTTACTACCAGACCCCAGGAAAATAAATCTGTAAATAATCTGAGCATCTCTCTGAACAGCTTTCCTTGCAGAATACTCGTAACATAAGTGGTTGCCTTACCTAACAGAATAGGATTCATACAAAGAAAGACAAAGGGACCTCAACCTGGTTTTACCTGCAAAAGGTTTCCACTAATGAGACCTCACTGACACCCCTGTAGTGCATCTGAAGTTTTAATGACACCAGAGCTAGCTCAGAACAAGCTGCCCTCAGCCATGTATCCCCTCACAGACACAGCAACCCCCAGTCCTGCACTCATTCCCTTTACAGTTTGGATGCTTCTGCTGGAAGAGGAAGGGATTGCAAAGCCTCTAAGGACACAGGAGTAAGGTCAGGTCAAGGGAGCACAGATGTGATTCCTTGAAACATCGAAGCCCATAAAAACGCCTGCTTGAGGAGGTTTCTTCTGACCCAAGTGCAGCTGGCACTGCTGCAACCCTCAGCAAGCTCCACACTGCGGAGCCCAAGGCCACCAAGGATCTCCCCTCACTGCAGGTGGAGGCATAGCCACAAATCTTGCCTAGTTTTCATCTCCATGGTCAAAAGACCAAATTAATTCTGTTTTCTTTGCTGTGACCACAATCTTTAGTGAGCAACTGAGGCAAACAATAAAGTTAATCCAGCAGATGCAAACTGATTTCAGAAACATTAGACATGTTTTCAGGCTGGACCATTCCAGAAAAAAGGCTGTACACTTTTTTGTCAATTGTAATTGAAGGGATTCACCATTTAAAAGTGAGTATTCACAAGTAGCAGCCTAACAAATGCAAAGAGGAGACAGAACTTAGAGACTTTCTTTAAATGCAGCAACCACAACGAATGCTTTGATAAAATCCTAGTATAAAGCATGAAAATCCAGTAGACCTAGAATACTATTTTCGACTTTTCTCATCTATTTTATCTTTTCTTTTTCATAAGAAAGAGATATGCATCATGCTGTCTGCCTGCTACACCGCATCAACGTAGGAACCCATTTTCATTTTCCACTGCATCTGACAAAGAAGCAGAGAGATCAAACTTCATTTCATTCCTACAAGTTTCATGAGAAACTATGACTAGACAAGGGGAGAGCAATCTAAATTAGTGCCTCATTAAGTAAAAATGTGAGGTTAGCAGTCATCTATTCCCTCTGGCTCACTGACTGGGCCACTCAGTATGCATGTAGCTCAGAAACAGCCCCAGCAAGACCAGCCCCCCTCCTCTCTGACAATTAAGAGATATTGCAGGGTCATTATGAAAGATCTTGGGAGAAAAGGACAGTAAAGGTAAAACGTAGGTGTTGCAATGGGAGATGGGAACAAGGGATATCAAATGCGGAGCTGGGATTATTGCAAAGATGCAGTGCTGGGGGCACAGGACACAAAGCTTCACTAGTTTTTCTGCTCTTGAAAAAGCTTGTTATTTTTAGTGCTTATAGCTGAATTCAAAGCCAATTGAACTCTGAGGGAGGATTTCCATTGAACTATTTTTGTGGGGATGGGACAAAATACGCTTAATTCTCGGAACTGTTCCTCTCAATCTAACAAGAGGAATTGATGCTACTTCCTTCTATCGCAGTTATGTACGTCTTTCACAGGAATAGTACACACACCCCATATACTGAAATACTTTTATTTCTTCACACCAAAAGCTAATAAATAGAGGAAAAAGATGGAGAAACAACTATGGTGAAGACCAGTAAAAAGTCTGCACTTCTGCAAAACTGCAATCCAATTTAGATTTGGCAGATCACTTCACCCAAAAAAGAAGGCATCTGATTCCAAATTTCAGTGAAATGCCAGTATTATGTGAAGTTGCATTTGTAGATGGATTGCTTTTTGCTCTCATCTAAGTGTGACTTTTTCTGTCTTAACAGAAAGTTAGTGTTTAATTTCTGTTATTGAGATTGCTGGTAAAATGCATGTTTTGGAGTAAGGGCTGAGATTGTCGTGACATGTAAAAAGACATGTAAACTCCACTTGCAAAGTTACATGCATAAATTAGATACTATATAGCTCAATGAATAGAGAGGAATAGGTGCTACCTACCTTAAACCAATTATTTCCACACAGCTGAGGATTAGGCTTTATCAACATATTAGTAGGTAAGCACATTATTGCCTCTCTGCAGTGAAAAATGTTTTTATAGCAGAAATTTTCAGTTACGGATAAAAATAAACCTATAAAAGAATCTTAGGGAAATGCTAAGAAAATTCAGAGATAATTGCATTTAAAGCTCATTATTGAACATAAACTAAACCAACCAGGAATACTTCTCATCACATTTATTTAATATTGCAATTTTAGGGTAACTGAAAAAAGTCATAAGCCACAGAAGGGGCTCATCAGTGTAAAATGTAATAACGCTCTAAAGATGCTCAGCTACCTCTTCTGATAACTTCATAATTTACCACTTTAAACATCATTGTCTTTTTTGCCATCTAGTCAGAATCGTGGTAGGTACTACTCACAGCTTAGTTGTAATAAGAGGAAAAGGTATGGTAGATATTTAATGATTTTCCCAAAACCTCTTTTAAAAGAAAACGTTAAAATTTCTGAAAAAATAACTGAAGAGTGTTTTATTACTGAAAGATATATTTTACTCTCTCTCTAAGAGTAGTGTTTCCAATAACTTGCTTTAATAGGATTGCAATTATATCTGAACTTCAGACAAATTAACAGTTTGTGGAAGACAGTGGAGAACACAAACTTTTGGATAAAGCCAGCTGGCCAGACATCAAAGGAAATTGATTTACTTTTCTAAGTTAGCTTCTTGCCACCCCTTCTGTATGGATTCTTGAGATCTAAAAATGTTGATTTTGTGAATTTGTGCACTGAAGACTCAATTCTTTCACATTGGATTAGAATAGAGAACTGACTAAGATGATGAAATTTTAAAACAATTTTCAGATTCTTAAAAAATAATTTAATTCTTTTGTTTAGCAAAAGCAGTGTTTTACTGCCTTCGGGGAAGGAGCAATTTGTGAGCAGTGCAGTGAAAGCTTGTTTTTCACAGGGTGGCATCTTACAGTCCTCCCCATCTCCCGACATCCTAATGCCCCTTTCCGCGTCCTGAACTGCTTCCAGGGTCATTGAACACCTCCCAGCACTCTCAGCTCCCCAGGCCACTGACCTGCAGCTTCACTGGGAGGCACTGCATGCCAGGGCTTCTCCTGCACCAAGCAGAGCTGGAAGGCCTGAGGGACACTCCTGCTCTTTGGCCAGCTGGCAGGCCAGAGATGCTGAAGCTGTTCAGCTGTTTGGCAGTGGGACTGACTGATACCTTCTGCCTCCTGCACGCAGCTCTAGATTGCAATTTAGTTTTCCGGTTATTAAAATTATCTAATGGGTTCAAAAAGCTATCTGGAGATATGAAGAATGAAAGGAAGACAGAATAAAAAAATAAACAGACAAGCATGACTGCATAAGGATACAATAATTCTTACAAAATTAGTCTTTAAAAATATGAGGAAGAACTCCCTAGCATCACAAGTACTTGAAATGAGGTATCCCAGCAGAACTAACTGCTTAGGGCTGCAGAGACTAACTTGAAATAACAGCCTGAAGGAGAGGTATGTTTTGCCTAAATAGCAGGATTATGGTCTTAGTAATAACGGCTGTGAGCTGGAGAAGAAGTATGTGAAAATACAGACACACCATGGACTGAATTCTTCAGAGTGTACAGAGAAATGCTGTGCTGGCTACACATAATTGGGATCTTCTGTTCTCTGTGTTTCTGCTATTATAAATATTATTAGCAGATGGCAACTATACTGTGGGTACAGGAACAACGTCCATCCCTGTTGGTTCTGGCTCTAAGACAGATTTCTGAAATTCCACATCCAAAACACAAACACACCAGGACTGTGCATCACCAGTGTGACCCCATGGACAGCCTGGGACTTGCCAAGTAAGAGCTGGCCAGCTTGGAGCCAGGCATGGGTTACCTCATCTCAGGGAGATCTGTGGGTAAGCAGCCACACGTGGCAGCAACCCTCACAGGGCTGCCACTGCCTGGGTGCCCTGAGGGCTCACAAGCAGTGTTTTATCTCACCTGAAAATATTCTTCATGGTTTTATTTCACTTTCAGTCATTCTCTAGCTTTATTGTTTACTTTTGAGACAATTGTGAGCTACCTTGAAATGCTTAAGTAAAACACCTTAACTTGTTAGAGCATTATACAACTCAAGGCTGAATTCAAGCACACTTGAAAAAGCTTTGACCCGCGCTGGACCATTTCTGCAGAAGTAGATTCATAAAACTGTTATACCAAAAACAGGAGTGGGGGGGAGTTCAAAACCTCTTCTCAGTTCATCTGTATCTTTGCATTTTAATTGAGTGATTTTTCTTTAGATAGCTGCTACCAGTTATGTCTACAGTCCTCCTCTACTGCCTACTAATGTGGATAATTCTCAATAGTAATTACACATTTATGTTTAACATTAATCACAGTCTTTTGCTGAGATTTCTCAAGTAGCCTAGTAGATTGAGATACATAATTTCTGTGTATGTTACCAGGCATTGTGCATCAAAATCCCCCAGGGTGGCTTTGGCTATGTCAGCAAAAACCGTATCTATGATTTAATATAAATATGGAACGACTATGGAGAACTGTAAAAATATCTGCCTTCATCTGTAATGTCCTACTGTATTTTGATTTTTAATTTGTGCTCATTTGACCAATCACTTTTATCTAGCACATTGCAAAACTCACTGCAATATAACAGGGCAGTAGAAACATGGATGAAGCTAATAAAGAAGAATATGGTAGCAACAGCAAGTGTTATCAGTATTAGATTCCTGCAGTTAATACAGCAGCCTACATGTTAATTGTACTCCTCCGTCCTGAAGAGTCAGTCCCAAAGCACTTAGCAAATTACACTCTGAAACTGCTTCTGCCTCTGAAGCAGAAGCGCTGGAGCATCCTCTGTCTTTTGAGCAGGGTCAAAATTCAGCCCTAAGGCAGTGTGTGAATGGTGCAGTGAACTGGAGCTGCTTATCTCTGCAGGCCTGGACTAAAATTACTGGATCAGAAATGGGGGGCAAGGGGGGTGGGGTGGGGGGAATTTATGTGATGATCTCATTTTAGTGCACAGAAGCTTTTTGACTAACTTGCAGAAAACAAGTGTCCTAGTTTCCTCAAACTGTCCTATTCTGGTTATCTGCCAGGTTACAGGTCACACTGATTTCTACCTGGGACTTTATTCAGTATTTGCTTTGGAGTCAAAAGGGAGTTAAACTGTCTGGGTTTTGGATTGTTTGGTTTTGGGGTTTTTTGCATCCTTGTCTATCTATTCTTGCGTTAGAGGAGATACACACTTATAAGACCCACACACCAAGCAGGTCACACTCAGCTATTGCAATGTGCTGCCTTCTGCAGGGAAGACAAGCAACCAAGAAGGGCTTAAGGTTATGGTCACCAAGATTTTCTCAATGTGGAAATACTTTGTCAAACTACAATAATGTAAAGACAAGTTTAAAGCAAGTCCCACTCTTCCCTCTTAAATTCTGTCACAAAATCCTGGGACACTTTTGCCTTAGACCATGGTGAAAGAAGGACCAGGTTTTTCCAAGGTGAATAGATGAGTGTGCAGCTCTTTGCATCCTTTGTAGAGTGCAGTCCTACAACTGTTCATATAAACCTCTGAGGTCACAGGCTTCTGCCTACCTGCACGGGACACGTGCTGGATACCAGGCTAAGCTTTGCTTACAGCATAGACAGCCACCACTCAAAGTTTGGTCTTTCTCCTTGTTCCAATCTGGAACAAATCCGTTTGCTTGAAATCAGAAACTGATTTGCATCTCCATTTTGTATCTTCTTATAGCAAGGAATTGATGGGTGTGCTTGTGAATCAGCATACTGGGAGGATTCATTTTTTTTCTGGTGAAATCATAAATAATTGTTCTCCTCCACAAAGAAGAATCAACCTACGTTTCCCAAGCACTTGGAAAATGCTTTTTCCAGATTCTATTGTATAGCTCATATTCAGAAAGTTCTTAAGATCTCTGGGTACAGGGAAAACATATAAATAGAGGGCTTCTGATTTTATTTTTCATTTTCTGACACCTACAGTTGGAGCATCTCTTATTTCCGATACAGTTTTTGGAATATCACTGTCAGGAAAGCATCAAAAGTAAAAATAAGGAAACGGGATTCCTTGCTATATGCTTCAGGGAAACACGATTTCTAATTATTCTAACAGGTTTCCAACTCAGATACCCTTCTAAGCAGTCACTATCTTAGGTCACTCAGGAGGAAAGCCTGTACCAGCTAATAACATGCATCAAGTCCCATTATCGCAGTTTTGGGGCTGGTTTTGCACTACTGCCTATAACCAGCACCCATCAGGTGAGAGGGAAGGTGCAAGATCCCGACATCACAGACACAGGGGCAGAAGGCACCACAGCCCCCGGCTGTTCTAAACCCAGGTCAGAGCACTCGTCAGCTGGAGGCCTGATCTGAGCCCCTTGTGCCCCACAAGCCTTTCCCTGTGCCACCATAGCAGGCATAAAGAACTGATACAAGAGAGCAAATTTGAACAGGAGAGCCAACCACTCCCTTCCCCCTGACACCAGCACCTTAAGATGAAACGCAGAGCCCGCTTGTTTTGCTCAGCTGCTCTGTACCACACGGAGCCAAGGTTTCTCATCTCCTTAAAAAAGCAGAAATTCAAATGCAACTGGCAACTCACCCGAAGTGGCTGGCTAAACTCATGGAAACGCAGAAGAGGAAGAAGTTTTTGATCATGATAAAGTCAGAGACCATCCCATTGTCCATTCCAGAGGAGAAGAGGAACGCAGGTGGTTGTTTTGGTGGAGGTGCAGCTGTTCACTTTGTTCTTACACTGCAACAATACAAAAAATTGATAAATTATTGCATGGACAGAGAGCAGGATAGCGGAGTTCAGCTCACATCGCATCTTTTGCTATCTGCGTTTTTCACAAACTTATCTAGGCTTATGTAAACATCAGCTGTTTATGTAAAATTGTGTATCTTCAAGGACATGTTTTACCTTCTGCTGTCAGCAAACTGCAAAACAGGAAAAATTCTTTGTGGCCCAGCTTTTCCCAATATTCATCTGTGGTACAAGTAACTAAAAAAATAGCCACCATTTTCCAAATGCCAATTTCAACCCTTTACCTATTTCAACAACTTCCACATGCCTGCAAACCCAGGGCTGTGTGCAGCCTCCGCATCCTTTCCTTCCATCGCAATTTTTTCCCATTAAATACCCGGCTTCCCTTTCCAAAATCCCAGTTGAAATGCCAAGAAACACCTACTGCTTCTTGGAATTCATGCTGCTGATGCACGGCTTAGCAAAAGGAGGGTGGGTTGTTGGGGGGGGGGGGGGAGGCGGGGGGAGGAAGAGGGTAAAAAGTGACCTTCCTCGCAAAGGCACATAAACCTCACGCTAGCACGAAGAACGACAGTAATGTAGCTGCTCCAGCGACTGCTGCTTTTTGGATACCTGCCTCAGCGACCAGATCACCAATTTCAGCATTGTGCACTAACGTTTTCCTCTGTGCCCTATTAAAAACAAACAAAAAACCAAAACCACAACAAAACCCCCCAAAAGCCAACGGAACAAAAAACAAACAAACCACCCCGAACCCAACAAAAACCCCAAAACAGCCCTCAAAAACACACCCAGAGGGGAATCGCCTGGATTTTCCACCTGGACCCTGTGCCCCCGTGCTACATCGCTCAGCAACTTGTTCTCCCACCCCGCCGGAGCCGCAACGCAAAAGACCCGAATCAAAAGCCGCCCCCCGGGGCTCCCCCGCCCGGCCCGCGCTGCCCCGCAGCGGGTCCCGCTCGCTCCGCACCGGGCACTGCGGGGCCGCCGCTCCCTTCCCGCAGCCCCGGCCCGCCCGCACCTGTCCGGCGACCGTCGCTCACTCGCCGCCGCCGCCGCCGCCCGCGCACTGCGCCCGGGGCGACGCGCTCCGCTCCGCTCGGCGGAGGGTGGCACCTGCCCGCCCGTGCCCGCTCCGCCGCTCCTTCCCGTCTCCCCTCCCCGGTCCCCTCGGCACCCCGGGAGTGCCCCCGCCCCGTCGGCCGGCCGAAGTTTCCCGCGGCCATGTGCGCGGCGCTGCCCGCCCGGGGGGCTGCAGCCGGGGTTCCCCGCCGCCCTCCTCCTGCCCGCCCGGGTGCCGGAGCCCGGCGCTTACCAGCCGCCGGCGGGGGGACGAGGACGAGGGGGCAGTGTTTGCCCGAAAGTTGCGGAGCGGCAGCACGAGCGGAGCGGGAGCGGCGGCGCTGCCTCCCGGCCGCTGGCAGGCGCGGCCCCGCCGCAGCGCCGCGCCCGCGCCGCCCCCGCGCGGAGCCCGCGGCCGGGAGCGCGGGGCGGTGTGCGGGGCGCGCCCGACCCTCGGCACCGGGGCACCGCCCGGCAAGGCGCCGCTCCCGGAGCCCTCGCAGCCCCGGGAGGCTTCAGCGGCTCCCCGAGCTCCCCGCACTGGTGTCCCTCGAGCAGCCCCCACCGAGCGCCCCCCGGGGCAGCGTCCCGGGCGAGCCCGGCCGGCACCGACTGTCCTCGGGGAGAGAGGGAGCCCCTGCCACAGCCCGGGCGTGCAGGTGTCGTGTGACCGTGGGGCAGGGGTACCCAGCACGGGCGAGGCTTGCCGGTGTATAGGCTCGTTGCACCACACGTGTATTAGCGTATATATGTATAAACACACCCCTAGATACCCAGATCTTACCTATGCTCCTCTTCCAGTGGAGCTGACCTAAACCTTCACAGCTCTTAAATGCTGAAGTGGTAGGTTTATATCCACAACATAAAGTCTCTTTTTACATCCTCGGTGTTAGACATCCATAGGTTATATATCAGTATTGTATATTCCACGAGACCTGCAATAACTTCGAGGTTTCCTTGTGATTGTTTGTGGTGCTGTTCCTGAAAAATGGATGCATTGTTTCACAGCTTCAAGGACAGGAGCATCACACTCTCTATATGTTCAAGTCACATATATAATGTACTGCTTGCAGGTTCATTTTGAACTACATGAAAGATGAAATGAGCAGTATAGTCCCAGTTCCTTGGGATTCCTTGAGATGAATGCAACGTTTTGCAGCATGCGCATCTTACACGTGATAATATATGATTTCAGTATATACTGCTGTGACTGTATTTCAAAGTAACACTCCAAACTCAGTTATTAAATTATCAGATCTAATGAGGCAGTGCATGTCTTTCAGGCAACGTTATGGATCAATGAAGCACTTGTTTTTTTCCTATATCTGTATAAAAGCTCTATGGAATTAATCCCTCCAAGGAAATCAATATTGGTTCTGTGTTCGTTGCCACAGAGGGTGTTGCTTTATGTGTGCCTAGTTCACAGTCTGCAGTGTCTGAGTTGAAAAATGGTCCTTAAAAATTTCAGTTTACCTTTTTTTCTCACCTAACAAAACCATAAATGTTGCACCAGGGAGAATTTTCTATGTAAACATTGAATCATTTTCCTACTATCAATCGAGTAGATTTTTCTCGGACAGTTCTTTGTAATTCTTCTCTTCAACATTCCCTTGAGACTCATCAGGGATTGGATTTGATGATTTTTAAAGGTCCCTTTTAACCCAAACCAGTTTATGGTTCAATGGCTCTATATCTGGTGCTTAGCTGTGTTCATTTTACAGCAATGATTTATGATCTTGAATGCAGAGCCAATGACATACGTTGTTCCTCGTTGTTCCTTAGTGACTTCAATAAATATGAAGTTGTGAATGAATGTTGCTATCAGAACAGCTTTCCCAGTGCTTAAAAATATCTGAGTTAAGTAGTATGAAGCGCCAGTAGTTTCTCATTAAAATCTTCATGCCTAGGAGTGTTTAAATCACATTTTTTACAGTGCTTTGATTTATAGTACAAGCTATTTATATCTCTATATAGGTGATGTTATAAAAATATGTGATCTTTAAATAATTTTACAAAGGAGACGTGTAGGAGTATTGGCCTAGACTTGAGTGCAAGCAGGTGAGAGATGTGTGCTTTGGCCTCTCGCTCCAGCTCCCTGGCGAGCAGAACTGAGTCTCGGTTCCTCTGACTCCCTACATCTTCTCCGCGAAGCCGTATGCTGCAGATCCGCTTCTCAACACCAAAGGGAGAGAGCGTTTCGGCGCTGGGGGAGCAGAACAGCAAGAGAATGTTTAAGGAAATCTCAAAGAAAAAGAAAATATGAATGGCCCGGAACGGTTTGGTCTGGGAAGATATTTTAGCGATCACCCAGTTCCACCCTCTGCCACGGGCAGGGACACCGCGAAAGCGCCTTTCTCGGCCAAACAGCGAGCCGAGCAGTGCCGGCCTCCCGGGGCCCCCCGAGCCGCCCCGGGCCCGCCGCTCCTCCCGCCTGTCCCGGTGCCCGGGCGGGCGACCTCGGCCAGCGCTGCCGCTGCCGCTGCCGGTCCCGGCTCGGCGCCGCCGGAGGGCAGCACAGCTCCACGCAAGCGGCGGCACCGCGGCCGGGCTCCGCTCGCTCGGAGGGGCGCGAAGCGGGCCGGGCAAACGCGGACTGCGCAGTTTGGCGGGCTGGGTCCGGCAGGACAGTGCCCTCGGCCCGGGCTCGCAGTTACCGCCGGCAATAGGCAGGTGCTGCTATGGAGGCAACGGTGTTGCGCGTCCTCCGCTGTGTGTTTCTTCAGGCAGTCCCTTGTGATTCACACACACCCTGTTTGGATCCTCAGCCTCCTTGTCACGTTTTAAAGCATACGTTGAATTTAGTATGTGAATCAAATGCATTCTATTATTCTATTCTATTTCAGAGAAATGTTTTGTTTGGCTGATTGTTCTCTGTGCTGGTGTGTAGCAAAATACAAACATGGCCATTCCATACAGTGATTTTCTTTCAAATTTGGGAGAAGTTTGTGTGGTCCCTCTCTGACAGTTCTCCTTCCTGTTTCACTATGTCACTTATTTGCAGTGATGAATGCATTTGAGGTTGATCATCCTCTACATGGGACTGATACAATAGTGCAGGCAGATTGGTCTGTGATTTTTACCATGGCACATGCTTGGGAACTCACTGGGAAACACACACCAACCTCTCACTGTGTTAGAAAATGGCCTGTTTTGCCAGTAACCAAAAGTGCCTCTGTAATTGATCAAGTCATTTCTTCTTCCAGGAGAGTTACAGAGAGCTCATGGAGTTGTGTGGAGTAGTGACATGCTGAGGGAATTGGTGTGAGTAGGCTCTTCTGAGGCATTCCCTCTACTAAAACAATTCAATTCCATCATCTAGGTAGGGAGGACTGCCTGTTCTCTTGAAATCTTTTACCTTTGGCCCCTTAGCTAAGATTCCATAAAAGGCAGCACTTGGAACAGTGACTTTTGTGATACAAATCCTTTTCCAATAGAGAGCAGTCTGAATTCATCCATCATTGAAGGATCCCCTAATCATCAGCTAATACAGACTGAGTGACTCTCAGTGCAGAGACTGGATCTGAGCAAAGGGTGAAAGTCTGGTTTTCACTCCCTTCTTTACTGGTATCTCTAAAGACTGGAGTCAAGACTCTACTGAGTCCAGGTGAGACACACCCGGAGTTCCCCAGCATGAAAGAGACATGCACATGGGTGGAGAAAGTCAAGCAAAGGACCAAGGAGATTATTACAGGACTGGAGTGTCTCACCTAGGAAGGTGAGGCAGAGAGAGCTGGGATTTTCCAGACAGGATAAGAAAAGGCTAAGGGGGATACTTATCCATGGGTATAAATACCTGAGGGCAGGGGGCTGAAGAAGAGGGAGACAGATTTTGCCAAGTGCTACTGATGACCGTAAGTCCTATGAGGAGGGAGCTGGGGTTGTTTAGCCTGGAGAAAAGGAGGCTCAAGGGAGACCTTACTGCTCTCTACAACCACCTGAAAGGAGGCTGTAGCCAAGCAGGGGTCAGCCTCTTCTCCCAGGCATATATATATATATATATATATATATATATATATGTATGTATATATCATCCCAACGAAAGGATGAGAGGAAATGGCTTCAAGCTGCACCAGGAAAAGTTCAGGCTGGACATCAGGAATAACTCCTTCACAGAAAGAGTTGTTAAGTATTGGAATGAGCTGCTCAGAGAAGTGATGGAGTCGCTATCCCTGTAGGTGTTCAAGAAATGACTGGATGTGGCATTTAATGTCATGGTCTTATTGACAAGGTGGTGATCAGTCAAAGGTTGGACTTGATGATCTTGGAGGTCTTTTCCAACCTAAATGATTCTGTGACAGGAAAAATGATTCTGTACAGTGGTCACAAATTAAAAGACATGACATTCCATCTGAATACAAGAAAACACATTTTTATTTTAAGGGTTGTCAAACATAGGAACAGGTTGCCTAAAGAAGTTGTGAAGTCTCTGTCTGTGGAGACAAAATTTGAAGGTAAACGATCCTGGGGAACCCACTGTAACTGACCCTGTTTGAGCAGGAGGTGGGCCTCAGTAATCTCCAGAGGCACCCTCCAGCCTCAGCCATCCTGTGATCCTGTGAAGTATGAAAACTGTGCCATCCTCCAGAAGTCTCTCCTACGTTCTCCAAACCATTTCACAGCTGTGTCTGGAAATGATAAAAACAACCTTGCTGATGTGAGAGGTATTAGAGTGTGATAGACTCTGAAGCATTTGATGTCTTTCTGAATGAAATGGAGGGATATTGATAGCCTTTTTTTTCTCTCCTGTAATGCCATGGACACCATAAAACATGACCAATTTGCTGTGTTTCACTTGTCTGCTGGGCCATGCTGCAGAGAGAGCTGCTTTTAGGACCTGTTGGTTTGTTCTGTGCATCCCAGTGGCAATAGGGAACTACTTACCCAAGTTTTGTGAAATGTGGCTGGGGGCAGGGTAACACAGGGAAGGATTGCTCAGAGAGAGAGTTGGTCCCTTATTGTGTAGCACAGAAGACATCAGTGGTGCCATTGGGAGAGAGAGGCAGATGCCCACCTGCAGTGTTCCAGCAAAATTCCAGCTAGTTGTGAGAAGTAGCACCTTTAACAAGCAACACTGATACATCTGTGTGCTATTTGTTGTGATTCTCAAATCTGCAGGTTCAAAGGTTCATCTGAATCTAATCCTGAGCAGGGTGCTTTCTGCATGGCTCAGTTTAGAAATTAATGAAAGGCTGCATTTTCTCTTTAGCACTTCTTCATCCTGTCTGCTATGGGCAACCTTCAGACCATTTCCACATATCAGACTAACAGCTGAGCTAATGTTCAGAGTGTGCCAGAATGCTGTTGTTGTGGATTTATACAATGTCCTAAGATTCACTGTTTCTGAAAACCACTCCAGGCACCTTTCAGAGGTCCTTATCCAAGACTAGAACCCCAGGTGCTGGCAGCCTTATTTCTCAAAAATGTCTGTCAAGAAATGTATGACTTTGTATTAGAGACTATTTGTATTAGAGACTTTGCCCCATTAGATAAGAAAAATGTTTCCTAAAGATACCTCCCACACCCAAAGGAATGGAGAACATTTCCAACATTTTTCAGCCCATTTTAAGGTTTTAATGCTCTAACCCTTGGATTAGTGCATTAAAGCAAAGATTGTTACTTAAAGTGACATCCCTGTCTTTCAGCAGCCATATCAAACTTCCACCTTTTTCTCCAAACCCATGTAGGTGTTTGACTCCTTACAGATCCCTTGTCCCTTACCCATTCTCTCCTCCCTACAGGTTAACCCAGCTGTGGGGCTGATTGTGGGTTTCATCAGCCCTGACACTGCCCTTGCAGTGCATTTGCAGGGAAGTGTTGCTCACAGGCAGGTTTTGACCATTTGTTTATATCAGTTCAGCTTGCCACTGAGATGGCCCTCTTTGCCTCTGCCTTGGAAAGGAGAGAATTTCCTCCACACCAGTGGATAGCAATGAAAACTCAGAGTGAAGGGTCAAACCTCCTACAAATATTTTTCCTGTGGAAGAATTGTGTTTTTATTTATATCCTTACTAGGTTCAGATGTGAAATCTGCTCCCTGTTCTAGCAGCCTACTGAAGTCTGCCCTTGAAACACAAATAATGAAAGCCAAAGGGATTTACAACACATCCTGGTTCATGGTCTTAGATTTGGGAGGCAGAGGAGCTACCTAACAAAAATCCCTCCTGCATCACACAGTCCATGAATTTCTGTAGCACTATAAACTGTGACTTCCTGTTTTGCTTTCCTCTTGTGTTGTTAGAATACAGGCTCTTTTCTCTGGGTATCCTTAAACTGCAGCAAGTCACCTCTTCCATGAATCTTATATCCCATAAACAAGGGCCTGCTGTTATCTCACCTTGAATCTTCTCCTGGTTTCTTCTCTTGTTGGCACTGTGCTTTTAGCAGAGATAAGTTTGTGGACACAAGATTTTTCCACACAAGTGAGCATCAACTCAGAAAACCTGTGAACTGGAACTTTATGACCCTATCATATGTAAAATACCTTTAGTTAAATTTTTCAAAACAGTTAAATTGACTGGTTAGTATTTTAGCTCAGTAGAGTAGCAGTTATATCTATATCTGAAAAATAATGGGTCATTAGGGTAGCATTGTACATAATCTTTAAGGCCTCAGCCTCGGGATTTGGGTGCAAATTTACTGTAAGGTGGTGCATGGTGCACTCCTTGTGAGGATAGAGCATGCCTTTAATGATACAGTGGAGCAAAAGCCCATCTACTTGAGAAAGTACTTTGTGGAGAATAACCACACTATTCAGCTTCATACATATGATTCCTAAAGAAATCTTAATCAGGCTTAAACTGGAGCATGCAAGCTCTGCATCAATATTCAAGGCTTTATGCATATGCTACTGTACATGTAATTCCTTCACAAGAGGAAGGAGAGAACAAATCTTAGAAGGAGCAACACAGAAATTCATTGAACTAAGAGGAACAGATCAATGTTGATAAATTCTTTATTAAGCACATATTCAAATATTCATAATGGATGGAAGGTGAGTGTATTAATGGACAATGTAGGACTATAGTAAAATAATGTACTTACTGATGTTAAGAACAGAGTATTTGAAGTTTAGAAATTGGTTAAATACAGCCAAGAGGAATCAAAATCTATTTGACATTCAGAGTAAATCTCTGAGTTCTATTATACATACATATGCATGTGTGTCTCTCTCTCTCATATTTAGGTTATAAGATCTACATATTTATGTCTATTGATACATGTATGTACATATCAACTGTCAGCTGGGCTTTGGCTGTGTAAATACTAAGATAAGACTGGATTAGCATGTTTTAAGTTGTTGTGATGAACCCAGGTCTTTTTTTGGTTGCTGTAGTTTCCATATTTACTGCATTTCCCTGTGTTGTTTATATGTGTGCTGGGCATACTGACAGAACTCATTATTTCTGTTTCTGATCAATAAAGGTAACTGTCAAAGATGCCAACAAATATTAGTATCCACTTTTGTAAAATTTCACATAAGCTTTCAAGTCACCCTGTTCATGATTCATTACAATAATTAGCTGCTGCTACAGGAAAATACATTAATGCATACCATTTGGAAAGCTTGTAGACACTACTTACATTTATTTTAGGATTTGCAATATACTGATTTTCAGGCTGAATTTATTGGCAAAGGTTAGGTGGGAATAAATGTTCTCAGCAGTTCCGAATCCCATTAAATGTGACTTCTGTTGTGTAGATTCAAGTACTATAATTAATAAAATTTCAAGAAAAATGAGTTTTTAAATTGTTTTATCTAGAATTAGCTTTTACTGAAATTGAACTGAGCTGGTTAAAAAAAAAAGGAAATGACCTGACAGTGCCTTGTTTTGGAAAAGATATTGATTATTTCAAATACTTACAGGACGTTAAATATTAATGATTGAACTATAGCAACCATTAAAATATATCACACCAATGCAAGGTGATGCCAGTCCTGCAGCTTTGTAGGAAAATATTTTATCAGTCCCAGTGCAGTACAATTCAGAAAGATAAAAATAGTAGCATATATCAGTCAATAAGCCAGGTTTTCATGCAGTATAAATTGGCTAAGTAAAGGGCAGCAGAACTACACCCATTCATCAGCTGAGGTTATGCCTGGAGTGTGACCCAGTAATTATGACTCAGTCAATGAGAGTTTGTTTGAATCTGAAGAATTAGATTTGGCACAAATATTAAAGAGGGGCATTTTTTTTCATTTTATCGCAAACTTATTCAATGAAAAATGCAGGTGGCTTGCTCACAAAACAACTGCAGTGCAGCCTCAAATTTGCTGATTTGTATTAGTCAAGGGAAAAAAGTAGATTAAAACGGCAGAGTTAATAAGCATTTTGGTTTTAATATTTCTGAAAACATCAGTGGGATGGAAGAGGAGGCTGTAATTGCAGAAAAACTTAAGAACAGCTGTGAGGAGCCATCATATAACCCATGCTTTAGATGTTCACTTGTGCTATGAGAAAGTCAAATTAATTCTTTGCTGTGGGCAGACATTTTCTTTTGGGGCATTGGGAATTTTTTATGGGTTTTCCTTGTTCTCTCCTCTTAGACTGTTCCAGTTTTATGGAGGTGATTGAGTGTTCAACATATTTAGGATGTAGAAGATTCAGTTTCATTCCTAGGTGCAGAGTGTTTTTCTTGACAGCTTGTGCTGTAGTTTTTGAAGGAAGGAACCAGGCATATGAACTGAAGGGATAAGGACAGGGCTTCATATCTACTGTGTCTGGTTCTTCTTTAAAGTCCATAACAACTTTATTGGCTGCATATTTTTGAGAAAGAAGACTGCTTGCTTAAGTAAGATAAACTGGATTTATCACTATGCCTTCCACCTTCAGCAACTGAAAACTAGTGGGTTAGTTTGGGGCTATATACTTTGAATGGATAACAGACTGCTGGTCAATTGTCTGCAAGAAACTTTACCTGCTTGTCTCAACAGATCACTTGTGGATGCAAGGAGCTAACACCCATGTTAATTTTAGCAGCCAAAAAGTGGGAATGGTCAATGAGCACAGCATCTCAGTTGCACAGAAGAAGATCAAAAGAGTATCTTCAAAGAGAAAATAGTGACTTAAATAAATCATGACCACTAGAATGATTGCAGTTTGATCTACTGGTGTTTTCCCAGTTTACTAAAAAGAACAAAACAAGAGCCATCAAATGTTAATCGGATGCTTTTTGTGTGGAGAGTGCTGGGGCAGCATCCTGGGTATGTCCAAGACAGCTGGAGGGAATGAGTTTCAGGTGAAGAATCCAAGAAAATGGAAGAGCTGTATCATGTTTCTTTTAACACACTCTGGTGAGATCTGTCCTTATTTCAGCCCTTTGTGCCTCACACTGGGTGTCAAAAAGGCCTGTCATGATTTAAGTCCCCTTCCCAAACCCAGGTCAGCCCCCATTCATGGTGACTCCCCCCATTTATATGCCAGGCATGATACTCTGTGGTACAGAATATCCCTTTGCTCAGTTTGGGCCATCTGTCCCAGCTATGCTCCCTTCCAGTTTCTTTTGTGTACTTCCTCACTGGCAGAGCATGAGACAAGCAAAATGCCCCTGACTTAGGATATCAACAACTTAACAAAAAAACATAACATCAGAACATCAATATCATTCTCATTCCAAATACAAAACACAGCACTTGAGAAGCAGCTAGTGAGAAGAAATTAATTCTACTTTTGCTGAAATCAGGAGAGCCTGCCAGTTAGTTTTCCACTCTACTGTGTTTCATCATGAAATGCCATTTTTTGAAATCAGATTAGTGTTCTTTTATCACAGCTTTTTGAGTTCCAGCATCTACATCATGGAAAACAAAATTATCCACCCTGGAACCACCAGCAGCCTGGTAGCTAAGGTGTTCACCTAGGCATGGGTGAGCACTTTTGTAAGCACTGGATTGGAGTATTAATCCCAGTGTGAAGACAGCTCCAAAATTTTGGCAGCTGACCTTTAACTGCATGTCTTATTTTATGGATGACCAGCTTGGGCTGCCCAAGGCTTATGGAGCACTTGAAATGGTAGACAAAGTTGGTGAGAGCCATGGTTTCTCAGTGCATCAGACTGCAAGGCAGTGCAATCTCCAGTAAAGTGGGCAGGGTTGCAAGCCATGAATTTTAATCCTTACTCTGCCACTAATTCACTGTGTAGCTCCAGGCAAGTCCCTATCTCTTCAGCTGTAAAATGGGAATAATAATAATGGTTTCCTATCTTTCGGCAGTGATAAATTCATCTGTGTTCTTGAGGCATGCAAATACTACAGTGATGAGTGGCCCAGAAAAGACCATGAAAAAATGAATAATTCTGTATTTACAGCAGGCTTTGGGTGTGCAGTAAATAAGGCACTGCTAACTGGCTGGTGAAGATTACTTTTCTAAGTATCTGTTTATTCAGTAGGTACTGTGTAATCAGTACCTACTTATCCTGTGTAATGAATGATAAAGCGTTTCTTGGGGGAAAAAAGGGAGGTAAAGACAGATTTCAAGAAAATCTTAATACTGATTTACAGGAAAGTACAGTTAGGATTTCATCATCCATTTAGGTTCTAGTGTTCTTCAGCTTTAAAGCTCTTGATTTTGGCAGACATCATAATGTTCTTCTGAGGCAATTGTCTTCTGTGCAGGCACATATTTAGGTGTAGTAACCTGCCCCCTGCCATAAGACCGAAGGGATGCTTTAATCAAGAAATAACATTGGGACTATACACATGTATCATTCTCCATGTGCAATTATTTTGGTATGAAAAACAGGAAAAACTAATCTAACATTATTTTTTTTTAATGGCTGTTTTGATCACACCATTATATTCCCATTCCTATATTGCATTTTTCTGAGTTCTCAGATTAGTTTCAAGGTAGGTGACCTGCACAATACAGTACCTTTCTCTTTGTACACAAGTAAAATTCCCCTAAAGGGCTCCTCTCTTAGCAAATAAATTTCTGCTGTTGCAAGTAGCGAGAAAAACAATGAAGGCCACTGTACACAGTGGAATGCTAACACCTGAAACTTTTTTAGAGTAGTCTGAGCATGTTTATCCTGCAGTTTAACTGCTTATTAGACCATTGCCATCACATCTGTTAAAAGCATGTGCAATCCTCAAAACAAGCTGCCAAATGTCCCTTTACAATTACATTGTCCAGAGATCTGTATTATCATTCTGGCTGGGTAGATGAGGTAAAAGAAGTGCCTGTGGTCTCCCTTATCTTCAGCAAGACTTTTGGAGTCATTTCCCATAAGATCCTCACAGGTTAGCTCAGGAAGTGTGGGTTAGACCAGCGCCCAGTGAGAGTGAACACACAGTGAGGGGAGCACACAGGTGGAGAGCTGCATGAGGGTTGTGACCAGTGCCACAGAGTCTGTTTGTGGACCTGCAGCAAGCAGTGTTCCCCAGGGACCATTGCACTGGGGACCATTCTCATTCAACTCAGTCATCAGTGACCTGGATGAAGGGATGGAGCATGCCCTCTGCAAATTTGCTGATGGTGCAAGATGGGGAGGAATGGCTGGCACACTGGAAGGCTCTGCTGCCAGTCAGTGAGACTTGGACAGGCTGGAGGGTTGGGCAGAGGGGAACCTAATGAAGTCCAAGAAAGGCAAATATATGGTCCTGTACTTTGGGAAGAGCAACCCTGATCTACAGCACAGGCTGGGGGCTGACCTGCTGGAAAGCAACTCTGCAGAGAAGAACCTGGAGATCCAGGTGGACAACAAGCTGTCCATGAGCCAGCAGTGTGTCCTTGGGGACAAGAAGGTCAGTGGTGTCCTGGGGTGAATTAGAAATAGTGAGGCCTGCTAGTCAAGGGAGGTGATCCTCCCCCTCTATTCAGTCCTAGTGAAGCAGCATTGGGACTACTCTGTCCAGTTCTGGACTTCCCCATTCAAGAAACATAAGGAACTACCTGAGACAGTCCAGTGGAGGGCTATGAAGATGATTGGGGAATAGATCATCTCTCTTGTGAGGAAAGGCTGAGGGATCTGGGATTGTTTAGCCCACAAGAAAATGAGAGGCTGTCTTATTGATGCATACAAATACCTTAAGGCTGGGTGCCAAGAGGATGGTTCCAGACACTCTCACTCTCAGTATGAGAAAGAAGTCGACTTTGAGGGTGACAGAGCACTCAAACAGATTGCCCAGGTTGTAGAGTTTCCTTCTGTGGAGATATTCAAAACCTGCCTGTATTGTGTAACATGAATTAGGTGGACCTGCTTCAGCAGAGGACTTGGAGCAGACAATTTCCAGAGATAATTTCCAACCACACCCATTCTGCAATTCTGGAATTCTCTATTTTGTACTTGTGTATATGAGGTGTTAGTGCAGCAGTCAGTCCCCCAGTGGATCTTTTTGAGTATAGTTTTGAGTCACACTTACTTTTCTATACAAAAGAAAAATCTGTGTTCTGCCAAGACGGGGTATGCATAGATTTTTTAGTCTGATCTGCACCCCATTCGGTTGTGCTATATTTAAAATTAGGACATATCAAATTAGAATCGTGGTATTTGCAGTAGTCTTGATAGAACAGGAAATCATCCACTGCATAATACTTACAGCCCCTAGGTAAGCATGTTTTATTGTAATCTAGCCCTACACATTTCTAGACATTTACTTGTTGTTATTATTTGTGATATTTAAGATCTATTTGAAATAAAAAGAATAAACTGTATAAAACAATGTACTATATGTCCTCAGAGGATATTTATATTTAGATCTTAAAATAAGTTTTTTCTTGCAACTTTACACTGAAAACCTTCACAAGCAAATATTTTGGAGCAAATTATTTCCATAGATGTTTCTTTATAGGCCCTTATGATCTAAACACATAATTCACTCTAGGCATGTGAATTTTTGGCAACTGAGCCCACATGCAAAGTCATAGCAGTGATTAACTCAGTAGAAACATATTTGCAACACTTTAGGTTTTTACTTTTCACTTAACAAAGGGTGCTACCAGCTATGAGCAGGATACAAACAACAGGCACAGAATTATTGTTGGGGATGGCTTTTACCTCTAGTCACTTATGAATTAAACATCTAATCTTTCACATTGAAAACATTTTAAAAATAGTTTGCATATAAAAAGGATGACTGTAAAACAGATTTCAATGAAGAAATCTTCAGTGTGTTGTGACCATGGCAGCTTTGCTGCTCAGGAAAACTTTGCCAAAAGTACATCGCCCTTTGCACTGTTGTCTAACAGAATCTGATGGCCTAAATTTCATTTAGTATCTTTTGCTTAGTGTTTGCTGTGGGGTATGTCTACACTTTCAGAGGCACCTAGATAACAGAAAACATGGTGAAGTAAATGGAATGGAGATTATTTGAATGTGAATTTTCATGTGGATTCCCTCACAAAAGAGAAGTCAGAAATGTCCTTTTTCTTTAGCCACTAATGAGCTCATTGGAAAAAGTCACCTAGCATGATCTCCCCTGAAAATGGTGGCCACTGAAATAATGCTACTATTGAAAAGTATGAGATGAGCACAATTGCAACAAGCAGAACTTCTGCAGAGACTGTGCTAAATACAGAGAATTCAGTGCTAGAAAATGATTGTAACCTAGCTGTACTTGGAGTTAAACACAAAACTCTCATCTTCTTGGAATAGCACCCTGATGCTTGTAATCAAAACCAAATTGAAACACTGATGTCTGTTTCTTGGTGTCAGGGAAAGAGATTAAGGGCAAGGAGAGATCACTGTCATCTTTCATATTACAGAATGTACTTTGAAAAGGTCAGAGTGACACCAGGGAAAAACCTGAATGAAGAAAGGATGTACCATCTACCAGTACCTCAGCACCAGCTGTAACGCAGAGCTGCGAGCAGCACCACAAGCTAGGTTATAATAAGATGCCTTAACTTAAGAGAATCTGCGGTGGCCAGCAGCAACTACGCAATGGTGGCCTGTTTAACCCAGTTATGACTGCATACAGGTTTACATTTTAAAGATGGGAATTAAATGTGGAAAGGAGATTGATGCTGTAAGTTTTGCTGTATAACTCTTTCCATTGGGATGCATGGAGAAAATTGAGTGTGTTTGGAAGGCCAGAGCCAGGTGACAGCATGACAACCTGAGCAGTGCTCCATATTATATAAATAGCCTGAATCATTCAGAAGATTTCCTATCTTTAAAAAAACAAACAAATAAGAAAGCAGACATTGCTGCTAGGCCCTCAGATGCCTGCATAAATAATGACAGCTTTCTCTGTCATTCTCTCTATTGCATGTAGGCACTCCATGGTATTTGTGACTTTACTAATGTGGGTAATTTAATTTCAATCTGATTTTTAATTGTTATCATCCTCCCAGTTTTTCCTTAAATATATTTCCCCAGTGGCTAAAAGATTAATGATTACCCTCCCATTAGGGTGGAACAAAAAGACGGCTTCAGCATTATTTATTTATTATTCTTTTTCTTAGCTGGAAATTGAATTATCTACTCCCTATTTAAGACCCTTCTAGTGAAAATGTCACTTGCCATGAACTAAATGCTCTTTAATAGCAGCAGTACATATGTTTCTTAATAGTAACAGGACATAGCTACCCAGCAGAGCAGAATAGGAGAAGAGAACAAAAATAAGACTTGGATGTAGAACTGTGCACATCTACACATGGAAATAGATTAAAACCTTTACAAGAACACCCTGTGCACCCTCAGCAATGTGGTCACATCTTTTTCAGGTTACTCCTAAAGGATGGAATACCATCCATAGGGACTTGGACATTTTGAGGAGTGGGTCCATGGGAACCTAATGAGCATCAACAAGGCCAAGTGTAAGGTGATGCACCTGGGTCAGGGCAACCCCTGGTAACAATGAGGGCTGTGGGATGAGAGGATCAAGAGCAGCCATGATGCTCCAGCCCTGCCAAAAAGGACTTGTGGATGCTGGTGGATGAGAGGCTGGACATGGCAATGTGCACCCACCATCCAGAAAACCAACCACACCCTGGGCATCAAAAGCAGGGTGAGGGAAGGGACTCTGCCCCTCTGCTCTGCTCTGGTGAGACCCCATCTGCAGTGCTGCATCCAGCTCGGGGTCCCCAGTGCAGGGAAGGCATGGACCTGCTGGGGAAGATGGAGAGGAGGCTACAAAGATGGTCAGAGGACTGGACCCCTCTGCTGTGAAGACAGGCTGGAAGAGTTGGGGCTGTTCAGCCTGAAGAAGAGAAAGCTCAAGGGAGAACTCATTGTGGCCTTCAGGAGTGTCACTGAGAAAGATGTGACCACATTGCTGAGCCCGTCTGTTCCTGTAAGGTTGTCTGTCCTAGATGTTAGATGAACGCTCTCTTTTAGCAAAATATTCTGACTTTTGCTAATGAATATATGTAATAACCCCCCTAAAATATCCCATGCTACCCATGTTATTAAGGTTTCCTCTTATCTAATTCTTAGGAAAATTACTCAAAATTATCAGAATATTCTAAGGAAAATTACTCCTCTATCTGATGGTACATCAAGATCTTCAAAGACTATTGGAGTTCCCCAGAGTTCGGGCTAACCAAATTATTTATGGTGGTTGCTAGAGGCTGCTATCCAGTACCACAGTATGGTGGGGGTCTTTCTAAAGAAAAAGCCAAAATAAATTTGTCAATCCATTGAGTTTTTTAGCAAAATGACTCCTGAACTCATGCTATGCCATCATGCAATCTGCTCCAGGTTGTCTTTCCTGAAGTTTGGACTTATGCAAGTATTTTAGCTCTTTCTATCTCTCTGAGCTGCAGGTATAAAACAGAGATTTGCACCAAATTTTCTTTAACCTGGGATATCACCAGCTCCCTATGTTTGCTGATTTGGGCTTCCTGTGCAGAAATGGCCAGAGTGCTCAAGCAATTCCCTTCCTCCTGATGGGAATCTCAAGCATTTTTATTCATTCATAAGTATCCACAAGAGACATTTCCTAAGGGGAAGTTTGGCCTAATGCTAGCCAGCCCATGGGACAAAGAGGGTGACTATACCATGTGAGGTGTGTGTGGGGGAGGCACAGGCACACCTGTGTGTCTGCTCCCACACTCTTCCAAGGCAGTCATGCATGTTACTGAGGGCTGTGTCAGCATTGCTCTCCCATTCCTGGCCCATCAACCATCCTCCAAGATGGGAAAATAAAACCTAGCCACCTTCCACACTGCCCAAACCCCTAGGAAAGGGCACGGTGCATGCCTGAGAAAGGTGCAGCATCTGGCACGTCTGCCATGTCCAATGGAGTTCCAGAGCTCCCAGTGGGCTGTGCAGCTTGCCATAACCTCCAGAGTATGCATGTCTGTGTGAGGCACAATCTGGCCCATCATTTCATTAAATCCCCTTAGTTTAGCAGAAAAATAGGGAGTTGTTACTTGGAAAAATATTTTTTTTTCTAACTATTATTGTTTTTTACTTATTTTTCAACGTGGATTGTGTGCATAAGTGTCGAAGAAAACAGATCGGAAAGAAATTACTAAAAGAAGAAAAAATTTGTTTCTGTTACAAAAGCTAGATTCATCTTTCCAGAAGGGGAACTGGAAAATATGATAGAATGTACCACATTGAAACGTAGAAGCTGTCAGCTCTATCATTTCCTTTTTCAGTCTAGTATTAATTACAGTGGACTTGTAGCAATTTCACTTAACACTGAAGGGATCATATTAAGGTGGGAATAAAGGCTGACAAAATACATGTTTTATTCAATTTGCTACCGTCTTTAAGAAGTCTTAAACTTACTGCAAGTTATTAGATTATATGCATTGAACAAAAAGCACAAAAATTTTTAAAACATAATATGACATTGATTTCTATAGCAAAAAGGAAATTTGGTCTGAAGTTCAGTGAACTATAGTATATTTTCATTATAGATACTTCTGCTGAGAGATTCTGTTAAGATTTAAAACTGCTCTGAGTGCATGCAGTGAAATAGCAAATCTCTGTACAGTTATAAGCACATAGAATGGGAACACTGGAACACACCAAAACACCCTATTCAGTGATGCCCCCTAAATTTACAGAAAATTAATAACAGGACAATTACTTACACAACTACTGAAGGGGGGAGCAGTCCCCTTGTGCTGAGCAGCAAAGAAGGCCTGGGAAGGCTGTGAGAGGGTCCAGCCTCTCATCCCCTCCTCCTGTGGTCCCACTCTGCTCTGGTGTCAGTCAGAGACCCCACTCTGCCTGAGGCCCACCTGCCAAAAGTTCAAGAGGTTTAGGAAGCTTAAAAAAAAATTAAAATTCCAGGGTGGTAGTTTAGAAGCAATGAGAAACTTTCTGGTGATCAAGGAATTAATATCCCATTGGCTGAAGGGCCAAAATTGCATTCTGTGGTACCCAGCATTCCAGGGAAAGTCAGTTCTTCTATAACTCCCAGGTTCTAGCAATCTGCAGCTTAAAGTTAAATGTTAATTGATATTTAATCATATATAATACATCTTTCTATAGAAGAGTGCTGCATGCCGACTTAAGGGCATTAGGATGTCTGAAATACTGTAAAATAGAGGTCTAATTGATTTATTTTGTCTAAAGCAGTGTTAAATGTAGAATTGCCTTCTATATGGGAAAATATAATTTATGTTTCCTAGAAGTTACTACAAAGTATTAGGCATTATATTCTCTTCCCTAATATTAGTATGAGGCTAATATTCTCTTCCCTATCTGCCAGGAAAACCTTATAACCAGGACTCACAGCCTGACATTGATAAATGATTTAATTCTGTAGTGTTTGCCCCATATTCCTCAAGTGGGATTTTTAAATGGAGATTAATAACTGCTCTCCTCTCTGAGGTTTCAGATGTCCCAGTTTTACAATGTCTAATATATATGTACACACAGCATTTGAGAACTTTGAAAGAAAAATACCAAATATAGTTGAAAATTATGTTAGGGCCTTTTAGCCAGCTTGCATGCATGGTACAATTTATAAAGCTGATGATAACAAAACCAGGCAATTTAGAGATTCTAGTGAATGACTAAACACTGAATGAATATAAATAAAGGGGTATGAATATGAATTTTTTTATTGTTGCTTACAGGCAATAGAAAAGTACTTCAGGCATATCCAAAACTGTTTGTAAAACTCTTGATATACTGAGGTGTTGAAATGTGTGCTCTGGATTTCATAAGTGTTTTTTCAGACTTAATTACTTCACAGTGTCTTCCAATAAAGATGGAGGGAATTTTGAAACATCATTTTAATAAAAGTATATTTTAAAATTTCATCCTTAAAAAGCTTTTTGGCTTTTTTTTTATATTTATCAAGATCAAGAGGGAGATCTGAGAGCATTCTAATGTCACTGGATGTTTATTTTGCATTTAAAGAAAATAAAAGTTTTAGCACCACTGCAACAGAGAGGGGGATGTCCCAATATATTCAGGACAGTTTCAGTGTTCAGATTCACATCTCAAAATCCTGTACAATAAAAACAGTGTTAGTTCTTCTGATGCATTTTTAAAGCAAAGAACATTTCCATGTTTTCCAATTCATAGAACATTTCCAATCTTTCATAGACTGGCATGACTATTTAACTACACTTTACAGTTCTCTCACCCTCACACTTGATGTGCAGTAGGGAAAATGCAAAGATGCATAGGCTCCTTTATCAGCTTGTTTCTCTTTTAAATCAAAACTTCTGATGATTAAAGGAGAGCAGATAAAAGAAAGTACAGCTCGAGGCTATGATATAATGCACTTAGAGGTCCCAAAGGCAATATTCTTAACATCTACAACCAACCCTGAAACATAACAGAAGAATGTAAATGTTAGGGCTGGGCTCTTAAATTCAAGTTTCCTGACACACTGTGGGCTGACAGCCTTTGAATTTATAAAGACCTCCTATCTAAACAACCAAAAGAGCTAAAGATCACTTAGAATAATTATTTTGATCTGTACTTGCAAAGCAGTAGCAACCTTTGAGAAAGTATTACCGTGTACATATCCAGGCAATTATTTCATCTGATGGTATGTGATTTCATCATCTTAAAATTGCTCTTCCATGCATATCTGGAGACTAGTTTTATCTGTAAAAGTCTGTGTCAGGGGATTCATAATCCATTCTAAGTATTTGTGTACAACTGCATACACTTAACATGCTTTAGAATGGATCAAGAAATTTTTCTTCCTCATGATATTTTTTCAAATGACTGAAATAGTCAAGTCTTTAATGGAAAAGCCTTCTCTTAGTTCAGGGGTTTTTCCATAGTATTATTAAAAAAAAATCAAACCAACAACAAAAAGAAAAACCAACAAAAGAAAGTATTTTTATTTTTTTTTGCATGCCTAAAAATCCAAGGGATGAGCCACAGAAATTTCTTTGGAGACCAAGGGCACCTTAATTTTTTTTTACCATAAAAGTACCTGGGAGTATCTAATGGGCACTGTCAAACTGATGTGCTCCTTGGCATGGCTATTGCACAACAGCTCGGTTCAGCACAGAGCATGTTAGCAACACCTGCTTGCAGTCAAAACTGTCATGATGTTGGGCCAAGGTGACCTCTTCATTTTGTAATATGGGTCATTGAAAAACATGCACAATGTCCATGAGGATGCCTGATTAAGAATTCAGGGCTCTCTTCTGCCTCCATGTACTTTACATGGAAAACTCAATCCCTCTTGAAGGGAACTGCCCTTCACAGTCATGAGGCTTTCAAGGATGGCATCAGCTATTCTTTAATGAATTAATTTTTATTTTTCCCAGACTATTAACTTTAATTCTGAAAACTAAAAAACAAACAAACAAAACCAAAACCAAATCAAAACACTTATAAGGAATTTAAGAGCTTGAGAGAGTAGGTTTTTTTAATCATAAATGCTTCTGCCACCAAAATTGACATGAACCCCAATACACCTTAAATTCAATATATATCACATCTTTTATAATACAGATATGCCTATTGAACGTATATTCTGGTCTGTAAAATGTAAAAAGGTTTATTCTAAATGTTTTTATGAGCACTAGCTGCATCTGAAATTTTTTTCTTCTGAGTAAATGCATGTTTTACAACAGCTCTGTAATACCTCAGGAGAGTTAGAAGGACACTAGCAAAGTTTTTATCACCCTGGGATGTTTGCAAGTGCTTCAGAGGATCAAAGTATAGAAATCAAAAATATGCAACTGAATGAATTTCTGATGTAAGAGAAATAAAATCAGTGGTTTATTTGGGCCAGTGGAGAGTGTAGTAATGAAAACAACAGAAATTTTGAGGTGTGAAAGTTATTTAACTGCTGGCTCATGGTAAACCAGAAACATGCATTTCTGATTGCACTGAAGATAATCATTCCCAGAGTGAATCAAGCCAGCGTTGTGTCAGTTTGCTGTCACCTGACAATGGGCAGTAGTAGTACTTTGGGAAAGGCATACAAAACAGCACAGATAAAACCCAATTCTTTCCCAGGTATACACTTTCATTTTCAAGCAGGCTGAGGTTTATGGACTTCCTCAGGCAGAGGGTGCATTCACATCATTGATCTTAATATCTGTTGATGGAGCTTCTTCTCATGCATTTGTCTAATGGATTCTTGAGCCCATTTATATCTTTGACCTCCACAGCTTCCTCTGGCAATGAGCCCTACAATTTAATTATGCATTGTGTGATAAAGGACTTCATATTGTTTGCTTTGAACTGACCACCTGATCATCTGAGTGCTTCTCTGTTTTTTCTAGTACACATGATCTGTTTTTTCTAGTACACATGACAGCAAATAGCCATTTAGGCAGCCTATGACTTCATATACATCCATCATCTCCCTCCTCCCTCAGCTGCCTTCCAGACTTAAGTGTCTCAGCCAAAATCTTGTTCTTCCTACCAAATCCATTCCATAGTTCTATTCATCCCTGTAGCTCTTTCCTGTACATTTACTGAGCTCTCAAGCTCTTTGAGATGGAAGAGAACAACGCGGATCTTCAAGGCTGTGGGTAGAACACAGATTCCTACAATACTGTACTGATCCTATTTTGTTTCATTGATTCCCTCATAGTTCTTAGCACTTGTTTACCTTTTTGACCTCTGCTGAGCACGGAGCTGGAACCTTCACTAAACTATTTGCAGTGACACTGAGATCTTCAGTGTCAAGATAATGGAAAATGTATGCACTGGTCTTCTGTGTGTTTTCATGGCTTTCTCTATGCCTATTATTTTTATATTTGGAAATAGAATGCATTAAAAAGAAAAGAGGAATTAAATTTTGTTGGCTAAAATAATGCTATATAAACTAGAGAACTTGAACTAGAACTAGGCACACTCAAAAATATCAGTGATTAAATGTGAGCAAACAGGAGTCTACAACTTGACACAGCCTCGCTTCATCCTTCTTATCTTGCTCTGAAATGCCAACAAACGGGTTTGTAGACTTGCTAATTCATTGGCATGTTTCTGAGCAGTACTAAACTTCCCATCTCTGGCTGATGTCAAAAGGAGTCAAGACTGGCTTGTCCTCATAGAAGTGGAACTGAAGAGTATTGTTCTGGTAACTGTTTATACTATCTGACATTGTCACTTCCATACTATTTGTGGAGCTTGATGCTGGGAAAAATGATTTTCTAGAGAGGTTATGAAAGATCAAGGATGCTATAATGTCATCATAATTACATGTAACTTGGGCATCAGTATTACATAAAAGCATATTGAATGCTTACTTAACATAACATTTGAATAAATCATGTTCAAAATCATGTTCACTGAAACATTTATTTCAGCTAGAGCTACATAGTTTAAGCTGCTCATACATAAACATTTTTGGCATTATTTATGAAAACTTGGCTTGCATCCACTTAATTTATATTTTAAAAAATAAGAGATAGCTATGTGAATCTCATATTTATAGCAAAAACTTCCATCGTCTGCTGCTTACTGAGGTTTCAGCAGATCTACAATGGTAATTCAATAACTGTGTCTACAATATCCTGGGAGTTTTAAACACAGTTTCCCATTTTTGCATTTGACATTTTAGTCTGTACTTTCTTACTTTTCTTGATAGGCTTCTAGGTACTAAAAATAATTAGTTAGTGCCTATCACGCTATGTGACAGTGATGCCCTTGCATACCTAACGTGGTGAGCAAGGGTTGAACCTCCTAGGAAAAGTGAATTTTATTGACTCATTGATGCAAGTGCCTCACTGCTTCTGAAGTTTCTGGAGGGAGAGTTTGCAAAGTGGGTTGAACAGTCCTGAAGTAGAAGCCTAAAATCAGCTGTTCTAGGGAGGAAAATTTACAGTTGGGCTTTGCCTTTGTAACCAATAGTTATTGCACCAAAGCCATGTAAAATGGGCTTCACTCAGCCTCTATTGTGTATGCTGGCTCAACCAGCAGCTCTATTTTCTTCATTTCAAAGTGAATAAGGCTCAAACATGAGGTGTACATTCCCCGAGCCAGTGGAGAGGGAGTTTAGCATCACAGTTTTTTTCTTCCTGTTTGAAAATAACTTGTGTGAGATGTACTCTGAGAATTCTTCCCAAAGAAGAAAAAGCAAGTATTTTTCTCTCAGTAGCGGCCTTCCATGTTCAGATGCTTTCAAATCTGAAGCTAAAATATCTCACTTCCTTACGCTTATCATTGTCTAACAAGCTATAAAATTAGCCTTTGTATCTATATTTTCATGCTGAATCATTTTGTTAGATACATAATGTCAGGAGTCCTTGTTAAGCATCCTGTGACTCACCAGCAGTGAGGTATAAAATCATAGAATGATTTGGGTTGGAAGAGACCTTAAAGATCATTTAGTTCCAATCCCCTTATATGGGCAGGGACACCTTCCACTAGACCAGGTTTCTCAGAGCCCCCTCCAGCCTGGCCCTGAACACTTCCAGGGATTGGGCACCCTCAACAACCTATTCTAGTATCTCACCACTGTCATGTTTGAATTTTTTTTCCTAATATTTAATCTAGATGAACTCCCTTTTAGTCAGAATCCATTTCTCTTTGTATGGTAATTACATCTTCTTGCTAGAACTACCTCTCCATCTTTCTTATATGTTCTCTTTAAGTACTGGAAGGTTGCAATTAGGTCATCCCAAAGCCTTCTCTTCTCCAGACTGAACAAACCCCACTTGTCTCAGCCTTTCCTCATAGGAGAAGTTCTCCATCCCTCCAATCATCTTGGTGCTCCTCCTCTGGACTTGCTCCAAGAGGTCCATCTCCTTCCTGTTCTGGGGATCCCAGGGGTGGGTGCAGCACTCCATGTGGGGTCTCACCTCACCCTGCTGGCCATGCTGCTTTTGATGTAGCCCAGGATACAATTTGCTTTCTGGGCTCCAAATGCACATTGCTGGGTCATGTCCAGCCTCTCATCCACTGCCACTGCTTTGTATTGCACCCCTAATACAGAAAGGATGATCCTTGTTTAAAATTCTACTTCCATTTGGATAAAAGACTCCAGAAAGTCCAGAAATAAAGTATTAACTTAGCAACTTTTCTGCTTCTTTGCTGCCCACTTGACATTAGCAGAGATATTCTTCATGGAACTCCAACCTAAAGACATCTTGGTCTAATAAACTTTTGTAGGGCAATATGCTCAATGTACTGAAACAGATCTTTCCTTCATTCCCATTAAATCACATAAATGGGATATATCTTAGGCAATACTACCTACCCAAAAGTTAGATGTCTTGATAGCTATGGGCTATATGTTCATAGTTATTAGGTACTCCTGGAGGGTGATTCATTTACACTATTTTAGTCTATTTCACCCTCTGGAGTTTCTTTCAGTCTTTGGACTTGCATTTGCTGTCCTCACTGATTATTAAAGTAGCCCATGGTAACTGGCTCAGACTTACACATTTAATCTCTGATGCTTACATTAGCAAGGAGGAATCCCAACCAGAGGCATTCTGACTCATGGTATCATCCAGAAATTGTGTGGTCTTTAAAAAAACACACAACATTCTAAGTCTGGAGTTCAGGGAAATCCTAACATTCCAGCATGGGTTGTTCCTAGCATGTTTTTCTGTATTCTATTAGTGGACCTTCAAGAGAGCTGGAAAGGAAAAAAAAGGGGGAAAGATAAACTACTATTTCTGTTACTTTAATAATCCTAAATGCAAAACATTATCTCTTTCTAGCAACAAAAACTCCACCAGCAGCCATACTGAAACCATATGCCCTCCATTTGATTTACCATCAACAACTGCCTGGCTGCACACAGAGCCTCTCTGCTTAATAGTGGCTCTAGGCAAGTGCATGCATAATATTCAAAGCAGTTTTGTTCTTTTATTAAAGTTGTGATAAGGAGGCAAAGCATTTTAATGGGAATAATCAATTATATAATGATATTCATATACAACAAAGTGCTTTTAATATAAGTACTTTTAATGTGATGCTTTTGTGACGGGGGAATTAATTTTGTAATACTTTCAGAAGTATGTCTTCTGTTGGTGCCAGGCAGACAGAGACACACTAGGAGACTCCTGAACTCCATTTAGTCCTCATTCACAAGAAGGCATTTTTCAATGCAGGGACCACATGATTTTACTACCCTGCTGAATAAGAGAATTTCAACATTAAGATGTGTCTGCAATTTTTGCAAGAGAAGAAAAAAATGGAGTGCATTATCAGTCTGAATAAAAGCTGATTGTGAAACTTCAACACTTAAAAGATCAAATTTGATTCTTTCCTGTTACATTTGCCTGATGTTTATTTTCCTGATCTCCTTTTGCCATTGTCATCTCTCTACCAATAAGGAAGCTCATTCCATTCTGCCACTGGCATTTTTGATGATGGATGTCAAAATTTATAAACACAGAGTGGCCACACATGATGTTTCGCCCAGTTCTGAAAATTTTCACAAATCTACTAATTAAAGAAAACTCTATTGTATTCAAATTTCTTTTTATCTCATGGGTATGGATCTATTTAGGCAATGACATGGAAACCAGATACTTATTCCATCTATACTGTAGGTTTTCATTTAGAAGTAGTGCCCTCTTCCACCCATAGCTAGTTTGCTGTTAAATCCCATGCCAGTTGTCATGGTTACAAGTTGAGCTGTGTCTGTCTCCCAGGTGTCACTGCCTGTGTTTGGGAGCATAGTCCTAAAGGATGATGAAGGCTAAGTTTGCTCCCTGAGTCTCTGGACCCAGCCTCTGCAAATGCAGTGGATGTTCCAGTACCTTGCAGCAAGTTGCAATGTGCACTTCAGAAAAGAGCCCAGCCATCTCCTTGTCTCAGCATTGAGCATATGACTCTACCAATATGAGATGCCTAACTATAATCAGGAGATATATTTGGTCAGTGTTCAGGTTTCAGATGCTGCTTCTCTGCTATTCCTCCCCTTCTCTCTCCTTTGCTGAGCTCAAGAAATTACCCAGTGGGGGTCACGGAGGAACAGAGAGCCAAGAAGTGTGGAGAATAAATGAAACTGTACTTGAGAATATCCATCAAAGCCCAACAGAGCACGCCCAGGTGTGGTTGCAGGCATCCAATACTATGATCTTTAAATCCAGAGCAATGTGGTTTGTGAATCTTGATGCTAGAACAATCAAAATAACATAAGATATTTTGATATTTGGAGTAGGATTAATCTGAAGATTAGGCATAGGTGTCTACACAAGACCTGGGCGTTCCCATTATGTCAACAGAGATCTAGTCAACTCAGTTAACGTAGCCTTTGTACAGAAAGCTGGGGATCCTTCTCCTGGGTGGAATCTGACCTGAGAGTTTCAGACCAGTTCTTCCCACACACAAGCATTCTGAGACATTGGAATTCTCCAAGGTGTCCCCCTGGAACTCCAATTAACTCTCCAGTAGGGTGTGGGTGCCCTGTAGGTCCTGTGGGGTAACTGGCAACTCTCTGCAGTGTCTCAGGTACCTCAGGACACCTTAAATGGACCAGGTGTTGGCAGCCAATTTGAGGCCAGCTCAGCAGCACCCACTCTGTTTTACACAGCTGGCTATTTCATGGAGATCCAAGACACGAGAGAGGCCCCACATCTCCTTAGCCTATGCACAAGAGAGTTGAGCATGCACAAAAGTCAGCTTTTAATATCCTTTAGCCAGTGCATACTTAATGGAAAAGGCATAACCACGCCAGGAACAGGGACCAAACCCAGCATCTAACTTTCCCATGCAAGTGGAGCTTAATGCATCCAAACTCAGGATCATTCACCCCATGCTTTCAGTTGCTTCTCCTTAACTTCTCTAAGTAGACAGGTAAAGTAATGCACAGAGACATAAATCAGATTGTAAGATACAAATCAATACTTATTATGGAGTGCCTCTTAGATTCATCACGCCTTCTCAGAAACTACTTAGCTAAAACTTATATTTTATTGCTGATTCCAGCAAAGCCGACACATTTCAGACAACATTTCTTGCTCTCCCTCAAATCACTAGCACTATTTCAGAAGAGTACTTTTTTTCCCCCACATGCTCAGGAACAGTTCAACAAAAAAGTCCAGGGAAAAAAACCCCTCTTTTTTACAGTTAAAGAATGCAAAATGTGTTTTGCAAAGTCATGTGGATTTCAATTGCAAAAAGCTCAAAAATATAGACTCTAGCTTTGAATTTTCAATATGCTTTTTTTTATATGAACCTCAATGTTTAATCATGCCTAAAAGTATTCAAAATATCAGCATTCAATTATTTACTCACATTAAGTGTAAATAAGTGCATTAGATTTCGATGTATTTGTTTAGTTTCATTTATTAAAAAAATTATGAATAACTGAATTGGATAATGTTCATCTGGATCAACTGGAAAGCATTGCTGAAAATTATTCCTGTAGCTCTATCAAAAACATATCTTTTCATTGTGTTTTTCACAAAAGCAGTTACTATTTTTTTCTTTTTTCATTTCTTGGCAACAGAGTCATGGATCTATAATTAAAAACCCACTTAGGCAATTTCCAAAGGATTATTACAATCTTGTCATGTGAGGGGTTGAACAAGTCAATTTATAGGTTATTTTTTTCCCACTTCTAGATTCTACAATGATGGTCTGAAAACATTTAGAGCCATAAACAAGGGGGTTTTTTTGGCAATGGACACAAGGCATGTAACTAATATGCTCTTTTTCTCTCTTTTTAGGAATGCAGTTGAAGAAAACAAAAAATTATATGCAATTTATGACACAAGGTGAGTTACTAAAATTACTTTAAGCATGTGATTATTATCTGTAATAGAATGTAAATCCTTCAAAATGTTAAAAAATTATTATTAACCTTTTTTTTCCAGAGCTGCAAAGTAATCTTTAAGGCAAAATGAAAAATATTTTAACCCATCACACACAATTCTATATATACCTAATAATGATTTCCCCTAAAATATAGTGACTTCCCCCTCTGTGTACACTGCATATGACAAAGAAATACCATTACACAACCAGCTTAATTTACATGTTATTTCCCAGATAGAATATGGCCCACCATCCTGATCTGTGTATTATGAGCTTAACTGTGTCTGCTCCTGATGCCAGTGTTTGGGGAGTGAGAGCGAAGGGCTGGCTGGCACAGCCTGGGGAGAAGAGGATGCATTTAGAGAGACCAGCAGAGAGCTGTGCCCTGGCAGTGGAAGGCTGTGGATGCAGCCTCTGCATAAGCACCCCTCCTCATTCTGAAGCCTTTCCTTCCCCGTCATCCTTCATAGAATGGTTCCTGTTAAGGGCACTCCTCAGAGGAAGGAAAAAAGTATTTGTGTCCTTCTGAAAGGATAAGAGCAAGACATACATCAGATTTTCACTTTATTCTACCCATAGCTTTTTCTTTGTTACCCTGGATTTTCACTTCCTCAGTGGTGTCTAGATAATGAACAAATTTCACTTCACTTCCTTCTCATTGCTTATCCTATTTTATGTGGAAGTGTTTGCACTTCCCTCCCCTTGGTCCTTTTTTTCCTTGTCTTTCCTCTTTTCCTCTGTTAAAATTCAAAGGGACATTTGGATGAAATGTCAGGAACCAACATCTTGGTGTTTTAGCCAGTCCTAATACAGATGCATCAGTTAGGATCCTGGCTTGATCTTCCTTTAAATATACATAATATTAAATATAAGCAATTCAACCAACTCATGCTTGTCTTCTTCACTCTGTATAATCACCTGCAAAAGGCGGCTGGGATCTTGGAATTCTGGCTGCTGTTAGTAAAAAATTGCATAACCAATAATTAACACAAATAAGGTTCGTAAAGGCATTGATAAATATGAAAATATAAATATATGGACTACATCCTTCTGATATAGCTTTATAGAAAAAAGGTATACATACTGCATACTGTTTTGTTAAGAATAATGTGCTCCTGCCAAAGGGATTTAGATGAATCCACTCAAGTTGAAACTTAACACAGAAGTCCTATATAAAATAGCACTTCCTCAACTGCAGTAACAGTAAAAAAAATTTAAAATGTCATAACTCAATTACTTATCTGTTTTTCTCAAAAGACTCTGTTTTCATCCAGACAGAGACTTAAAAGAATAGTATTTCTAATGCACGATAGGCTTCTCTAATGTATTTGTGTTATTTCAGTGCATAATCATTAATCTTTATGATGAAAAAATGTGAGCTATAAAGAGCCATGATTATATCTTCCTCTGCCAAAGTGTCAATGGATTTTTATTTTGATGTGTCTGACTCACTATGTGCATAATCCAGAGGTTTTGCCGCATAAGGAATGGAATGTTGCAGGAATACTCTTTTAAATTCATTCAGATAATTCAAATTTTTGTTCTATGTTCTTGAATATGAAGAAAAAATACCCATCTGAAATTTAAACAGCTGTTCAAGACAATTTGGGTCAAGCCTCTTATTAAAGGCAAATTTTCCCCATTACTCCTATGAATTAATAACTTATTCTTTATGTGGCCCACTGAAACATTCAGATCTCCACTACATCAGAACTGTTGACATTAGACCATTAATATTTCTGTATAATTAAATGTAAACCAGCAAATTATACAACCAAAGCAAATGCATTCATGCAAGGCTGCTTTCAATCTGTCTGACAGAAATGGGGACAATGAGTATAAACTCACTGTCAGTTAAATAAACTGTTGAGTATTACCCAACAGCAAATATTACACACAATTTTTGATAAATACATATAGTAAATAAACATAATCTTGTTCTCCTCACAGAGTATGTCCAACAACCACTGCTCTTTATCTGAATGGGCAAAACACAGTGTAAAACTGCCAAAGTGCAGAGTATTCCTTAAGTCCTAATGCTTCCCAGCATGTGTTTGTCACTCTAAAGCTCTGCTTCTGCTGAGATACTGCAGGGCAGAAAATAGGAAAATTGAGCTTTGTGAAGGAAATACTAATTTTCTGTTGTATAGTATTTTGACAAAAATGATCCTCAACTTTTGATTTCATAAAGTGAAAAAGAAGTCAGGTTTAGGAAAAAAAGAAAAAAAGAGTTGAAATTTTTCTTGTGCTTTTTTTCCCAGCCAGTTTTATTAATTACACCTTCTCAGCAGGTTAAACCAGCAGGCTATTAAAATTGCTGCAAGGCAGTGTAGGTAAGCAGCAGCATGGGTCTCAGCCTAGTAAGATTAATGTCCTTTTTTCCTCAGAAGACAACATTTCAGCCATAAAAGCAATTCTTCCCACTTACTTTTAGTTTCAGTCTCTCTCTCTCTCTTTTGTATCTCTGAACCCTTTGTGATTGCAGTTTGGTTCAGGATAAGACTGGATCTTTGTCAAAATCAGTTCAATGACAGACAAGCCAGAAAGGAAAATGAAAAAGAAAATATTTGATAAGTGATTCTGACCTCAGTCTCTAAGTGGAGTTAAGTTCATTTTGTCAGGTAAACCCCTAGCACCACTTTCCAGTGCAGGAGTTCAGTGATGTATTGCATGGTGTGATCAAATACTTCTTCCCTGATTCCCAAGCCAGGCTTTCTCCTACATCTGGTGACTGATAGTGGTAGCACTGCAAATGCATCAGTTGTGAGCAGACCTCTCTCCTCTTCTTTACCCTTCCTGTCATTGCCTCCTCTGCTGTATCTCCATTAGTATTGACAATGATGAAGGAAACTGGAATTTGTTCCAAAATTTTGAGTCGCTTCTCATTCCAATTCCACTGCCTTCAACCATTTCTGTCCTTTGACAAGGGCTGAGTGTGCTCTGTTCCAGCTCCTTCTGAAATGGGATGATGGATGCATCTACATAGCATTTTACTGCAGACCAGGACTGTGCTTGCAAAGTGAATCACTTGATCATTCCCACTTACTGTGCTTTGTTTCACATCTCAGAGCAGTCTCAGAGTACATGAACATGACTCCTTTCAAACTCCTTTTATAAGTAGAAAAATGCACCCCAGCAGCACATTGCTCGAACTGCTAATGAGCATTTAGTCTAGTGGTCCAGATTTCCCCACTTTTCCTAATGGGGTAAAAAAAATATATATATCAAACTCAAAACAACAAATGTGTATGGCATGGATCCCAGCAATGAGTTTTGCTCCAGAGACCAGGCACATCCCCAGCAATGAGTTTTGCTCTAGAGACCAGCTCCTTTACCTGCTAACCCAGGTTTAGTTGATGAATCCATTATAATCCAACTTCCCCAAGGACTTCTTTCATGTGTAGGCTTGGCAGTTGCATTCCTCCACACTTATTTGCATTGCAGCAAGGACAATCCTTTTGCTCCTTCACACATAATGCTCACCTTTGCAGTTTAGACTTATCCATTGTTGAAGTGGCCTGTACAATATTGGCAATGCTGAGGAATTAAAGAAAACACGCTGTGCTTGCCTCATTGAACAAAATTTGATCAGGAGCATAGATCTTAACTGTCCAGTGGCCCAGAGGCTGGAACATTCACCAAAGTTGTAGAAAATGTGACGAATTTCAGTCCCTGAACTACAATGTTCAAAGTCTCATATTTTACAGGGATAGTTTTACTGGGACAGTAAGACTGTACATTGAAAAAAGAGCAAGGAGAGAGAACGAACAATGATGAAGGCACCTAAAGGCAGGAGAGAATTGGGTTCTGTTCCTTATACCACTGAACATTGATTTTACCCAGTAATTATTTCATGAATCGCTGGATTATTTATGAAATAACAGTACTTCCCAGGCAACAGCCAAACCACTAGGCCACAGAGTAATGTTAACTCCTTCCCTCTCTCCTACTTAACTATTTGCTGAGAAGTGGAACATTTCAAAAAACCAAAAGTTTACCCCGAGATTGTGGACATTTCAAAAAATAAAAGTTTACCCTGTGATCCTGGAGTCTGGGCTTAACTCAGGAGATACATCCCTGGATTTTCTTTGATAGACAATCTACAGGTTGTGACTGGATGCTTAGTTTTGCTTTAGTGAATAAAAGTTCCAGCCATGCCTTGAAATAATCTGCTTGCCTTTTAAAAGGAGATGTTTGGGAGCTTAATTCCAGAAGCAAAGTCAGGATGTTGAATTCTGGGGCAGGACAAGGAATCTATTTCTGTGCCCATTTTTTCCTTATTGGCCACATAAAATAGCTTCCCAAAAGTCTGGGCTTCCACTATTTCCTTTAATACTGTGCCTGGTGCAGGTCTTTGCTAGGTCTAACCTCCAGTCCATTGCCACAGAAGCTTATTTATGAGCTTTTCCTGCAGACAAAACCCACAGTGCTACTTTAACTGCCATGTCACAGAGAAGTCAAGATGATTTTTACCTTTCATGAAATTCATTGATTGTTTACAGTTTTTAACATCTTTCGGTTACTGCTAAGCCTAACTGAACCCAGAGTCCCAAGGAACAAAAGCTCCATAACCAACTAAATACTTCCATGTTCCATCAGCTCCAGCCTAGATTATCTTTATGCTGTTCCCAAGTAAATGGTTGCTCTGTAAGATCAAGAAGACAAATACTTAAATGAAGTGTGATAAAATATGACAGACTCTACAGCACTGTTGATTCATTTCTACCTCAGATGTGTTTCCAAAGTACCAAGAGAGCACATTAATCAGAAATAGTGCTCTTTAACTTTTTTTATTTCTGTTATAAAACTGAAAATCTATTTAAGAAAAGTTATTAGTGTTTAAATGTGCTTTTAAAACATGTTAAACTCTTCATAGGAAATATTTTCTTTGGTATTAATAATTTCTTTCAGAATTTAGGGGGACAGAATTGAATTAGTACCCTTTCCTACATTCACTCCCTCTGAGGTCTTTGAAAGAACTGGTCTTCAATACTGCTCATCTAAAGCATTAAAGAAACCATCAGGACCCAGTGTGTTAAAATTACTTACATAGTTACTTATTATTTGACTTTTCATTTTTGAACCCTTGAGTCATGTATGCTTCATGCCACAACTCTCAAGCTTTCATCATAAGCCTAATAAGGTTTTTAAATAAATGCTGAGATTTTCACTTACTTTATAATCATAGTAATTATGGCACTATTAAAAATCCAAATATTAACATGAAATCACAAGATTTGGCAACACTCAGTTTCTCTTACATTTTCCTTCATTGCCTATCGAGCTTGATATTGTTTTTAAAACTGAGCTTGCTCCTTCTTTTATTTGGATCTCTATTATTAACTGTAACAGCAACAAGGTCAGGACAATGGATTGCACTTGTCTTTCTTTTCAGTAATTTGCTGAGGAGAGAGGAAAAGCCATCCATGTTTTCTCACCTGTAGCTAACAGAACGGCATTACTCAATGTCCATCCTTTCACAGCAGTTTCTATAAGGAAAGAGAATGTGTGGAAGGAAAAAGAGGTGTTAAAAGATAAAGTGCAAAAGAAAGACAAAGCTTTTCTCTCTTGGCTACTGAAATGTTGTGCTTTGTCATGGACCAGTGGCCGTTGATTGCAATGTAACCAGAATCAGAAGCTGGCCAAGGGCATGTCTGTACTTTCATAGAGCATGGTGAAGAGCTGGTGAGGTGGTGAGGAGCTGCCTCTGCAACCAAAGCCAATATCCCTAGGTCAACATTCTTCTGTTTCCATGCCAATAAATCCTGCTGAAAGTACTAATTAGCATGGAAGAAGATTGAAAATAATAACAACTGTGCTGTCTTTCCCCAACCAATGTTTTATACAAAGTTGAGAGCATCCGGAAGCTCACAGGAGACAACTCTCACCCTACATCTCTGGTACCAGTGTCATTCCCTTCATTCCTGTCCCGTATGGCAAGCCTGGCTACACACGTTTTGAACCCAGCAGAGCGTCTGCCTGGCAAGGCACGTCCATCTCTGCCAGCGCAGCTGGCACCCTCGCAGGCACGGCTGAGGGAGCCTCAGGCCCGGCACCTCTACATGCACACCACATCCCTGGCCGGGCAGAGACAGCTTCAGGCCCTTGCAAGTCACGGCAGGGCAGCCAGGCCAGCTCCCTCTCCCGCCCCAGCGGCTCACCCCGGGCACCGCTCCCAGGATGCGCCACAGGGCAGGTGGGCACAGTCCCCAAAACAGAGGGGCAGGCCGAGGGGCAGGGGCGGACAGAGGCACGGCGTCGGGCAGCCCCTGCTCACCCGGCTCCAGGGGGGACCCTGCGGGCTGCCCTAGTCCCGCAGTCCCGCTCCTACCCCGGGGAGACGGAGCCGGCTGCGGGGAGACCCGGCGGGGACTGCCGGTGACCATGGCCGTCTCCGGGCGGGACCGCGGGGCCGGTGCCGTGCCGAGGTCGGGCGTGCCCCGAGGCGGTGCCCGGGGAGCCGCCGCCCCTCGCTGCCGGTCCCGGCCCCGCCAGCCCCGCTCCCCCGCCGCCCCACCTCGGGCTCTCCGCCCGGAGGGACGGCGGCGCCCTCCCTCCGTCCCCTCCCCTCCCGGCTGGCGGGAAGGCGGCGGGGCGGGCGGCGGCGGGCGGAGGGGAGGCGGCTGGCCGGGCTCCGGCGGAGGGCAGCTTCCTCCGGGGCTCGGCGGCGTCCGGCCGCGGGGCAGCGCAGCCGGGTGCGCGGGCGGCTCCCGCGGGCCGGGTGGTGGTGCTGGGGCAGGGGGTGGGGGATTTTTTTTTGGGGAGGGAGGGCGAGTGGGGGGAGAACGGGGACTGTCGCCTCCGCCTCTTCCTCAGCAGCAGCCGGGGCAGCCGGATCGCGGCGGCGGCTGCTGCTGCTGCTGCGCGAAGGGAGCGTGGAGCGGAGGGATGTGGGGCTTTGGGAGAGGCAGGATCTTCGGGATCTTCTCTGCTCCCGTCCTGGTGGCCGTGGTCTGCTGCGCCCAGAGGTAGGAGCCAGCGTGCCCCGGCGGCGGCGGCGGGGGATGCGTTTCTCCAGGGGAACAAGCTGATGCGCTCCCCCCGCCCTCCCCCTCCCGCCCCGCTCCCGCCGTCGCCCCTGGCCCCCCGCACCCCGGCTTCTGCCTCTCCCGCCCGACACCCCCGTCTCTTTCTCCCCACAGTGTGAACGATCCCGGCAACATGTCCTTCGTGAAAGAAACTGTGGATAAATTGTTGAAGGGCTACGACATCCGCCTCCGGCCGGATTTCGGAGGTGAGTCGCCCTGCCCGGGCTGGCCGTCCGGCGATCTCCCCCTCCCCCGCAGCTGTCCCCGGTGCTGCCGCCGCTCCCGCACGGCGGCTCCGGCCACCCCGCCCGCCCGCGCTGCCGCGGCTCCTCTCGCCGCCGGCTAAAAGGTCTGCTCTGCCTGCAGGTCCGCCCGTCTGCGTGGGGATGAACATCGACATCGCCAGCATCGACATGGTTTCCGAAGTCAACATGGTGAGTGGCGGGCGAGCCCGGCCGGCGGCGGGGCTGTCGCCAGGGTCACGGCCGCCCGTTTCCCGTCCCTCGTTTCTCACCAAGTCGCCGCTGTCTCGGCGGGCGGCCGCGGGGCTGCGCGGCGCTCCGAGCGCTGCCCTCTTCGCTTGAAAACTTTATTTCCCTGGAGACGCGCTTTCCTCCTTCCCCCCTTCTCCACTCTCACTGCCGGCGGCCGTCTCCGCGAATGTGCCGGGCCGCCGGTTGGCACCAAGCCGCCTTCCCCTCCCGCTGTAGCCCCGGGCGGCCGGAGCTCGCTGCTCCGCCGGGGCCCCGGCACTTGCCGCGGCCTCGCAGCCCGCGGGATGCGGGGCGGGATGCGGAGCGGGATGCGAGGCGGGATGCGGGCTTGCCGGGGCCGGTGGTGGAGGGCCGCGGCTATCGACATCTCACTGTTTCTTGCGCGCTTCAGGGCAAAAAAACCGATCAGCCCAGGTTGTCTGTGGGTAAACTCTGACATGTGCGAGTGCTTTAAGGTTTGATGAGCACCCAGAGCCGGCGCGGTTGTGAATGGACTTGGGAGGAATAGTAGTCTAGTCTTGTCTCGGAAAGTGATGCTGTGTGGGCTGTCGTGTTCACCGATGGACAGGGAGGTGTTTAGTGCTTTTCTGCGTTTTGATCCTCTCGTCTGTATACCTTGATGATTCAATGTTAAAAACTACAATTTCTGTTTCTTGTCCTAATCCTAAATCTGAGGTGAATTTTTCATGTTCCTCAGGAAGTTACTCCTTCCCTTTGTGTCTCAGGTTTTTTTTTCCTTGTATTCTTCCTTTTGCAAACCTAGTGTAGAAAGACCAGTCACTCTGCAATGCTGTAGTTACCTTTATGGCATTAAAAATAATATGTATACTTTTGGAAGCTGAGCTCTCTTGTAGTACGTATGATGCTAACACTGCACTACCTCTCCTTCAATGCACTGTTGCAGTGTTACATGCTGGCGTATCTTGGCTTGATATATGTTCCCTGTGTTTTCATTAATCCTGCCACTACTTTCCCCCCCTCTACTTGAAATTCTGAGAGAGAAACTTTTGCTCTACTTCTCATCTTCTAACAAATGTTTTTGACAGAGATACAGTTACCTGTTTGCAGTTAAAAGTATCACCAATGCCAGCTTTTCTACTCATTCAGGAGGGAAAAAAATGAGATAGTTCTTACTTACAAGAGTTTGTCTTAGGCTTCATGCAGATTCAGGCAACTGCAGAGACACCTCATGTATTTGACAGGGTTTTCTGTACCTGTAGGATTTCCTATCAAGTGAAAAAAAAGGGAGCTGAATGAAAGATTCCCTCTGAAGCGTAATTGAAAAATCTGACTTCACTATCCCCACTGCCACCTTCCCCACCTCTGGATATGTTCCAGTCTTAGGGAAGCATTACATGACTCATTAAATTAATATATAACACTGTGTATGTGAAGTGCCAGAGAGGCAATAAATATCAGAGAAAGGCATCCTGAGATTGGGAAGAAAATGAGGGGATGTATACTGCTTTTTGTGCTTTTTCTTTCTTTTTTCCTAGCTGCAGGAAAGCCTATTAGGTTTAAATAACAATTTGTCCAACCCACTGTAACAAGGGTATAAGGAAAAGTAAGTAATTACACTGCTTCTTATGCTAGGCTGGGTAATCAGATCCTCAGTGATACAGGAGCTCCTCCAGAAGATGGTCAGTTTGTCCCCAAAGCACCAAGTGCTTAAGTTTCTAGCTGCCACAGCAGTCAGTGCCCACTCTTGCCCATTAGTTGCCAGAGCAGCTGCAGAGAAGTGGCAGCTTTTTTCTGTGCCCTCTTATGGAGCAATGCAAAATATGAAAAACATCAATACAGATCTTGCAACAGAAAGAAATGATGTGTTTCTGAAGCAAGTTGCTAGAGTACCTTTGCTATAAAAACTGTAGTAGTTTACTTCAGGAAAAATGAGCAGGAAGGGCTTCTGATTGATGAACACCTTACTGCAACCAGGATTTCAGCTAAGCTTGTCTCACCTGCAAGGAAAAGAAGTCATCTTTGACTAGGCACAGCTATGTTCAGGTACTACCTGAGTTGGTTACTTCTACTTGTTTTAAGTAACTTTTTACTGGTCTGCAAGAATTCTTATTCTTGTATATATCAATGTACAGCAAATATGTATCAATGTATATATCAATGAACACCGAATAAGGATGAAGGGACAGAGCTTTTCAAGATTACTCAAGTATTTATTCTAAGTAATAATTTGGACAGGAAGAAAAAGGCCTAGTTAGTTTGAAGAACTGAGGCAGAGCTGTTGAACTTCATTCTGGTTACCAACTAAACTTTTAAACTTTGGCATATTCTTTCATTTAATTCCAAACAGATATTGTGAATGTTGACCTTTAGCCTCATCAGCTATTGAAATGTGTTACAAAAATTTCTCTGTGTGAACTGTGGTAGTGAGGACATTAATTCCTTTGATTTAAATCTAGACACTGATGTAACCTTTTATAAATTAGCTTGTTAAAATTCATCTCTGTATTAAAAATAAAATAACCAGAGATTTACCATTCTTCAATTTTATGGACATAAATAAAATGTTATTACAGCAAGTTTTGTTATGCTCCTTTCTAGGCAGCCTGTAATATTGCTTTCAGTGACATGATGACAGTTCTTTGTTACAGGAATTACAGCTTGTATCATGCTCTTTTCTATTCATAATCAAACTGTAGGTTTATATATAATATATTCCTCTATGAATCTTTATTTGCTAGCTGTTTATTAAGCTTTCCAGCCTTTTAAAAATTTATTTGTGCGGTTTTAGTCTTTCTGTTGAAAATCACTAAGAGTCCTTTGCCTATACATCCAGGGTACCTGTAGATATTTTTTAGAATAGACTTACTGGTAGCCATGTACATCTTCCTTGTATTACATGAAATGATTAACATTGTCTTTACTTTTGATGCTGAAATGCTAAGCTGGATCAGGAGGACAGATGCAAGTATCAGAATTGCAGATCATTGACTTGTTTTAATGAAAAGTTGTAAATAAGCAGTTTCTATTTGATTTCACAACATCTTGAAAATATTGAGTGGCATTAGTGAAATTGTAAACCTCTCTGTTATAAAAATCACATGATTAGATATTTAAAATTTAAGTTACATATATATGGTAGCAAGGGGGAATTAATGAAGTTGCATATAAGAAGTGCATTGCTCAGGGAAGGGCTGCAGTCTGTTAATTACCTGCACATATGTCTATATCTATATGTCAGTGTGCTTTACTCCCCTGCTTAACCTGTACATACTCTACCATAATTATTTGCCTATTTCACAAATGATATGTGTAACTGGGTACTTAGGCACCTACCTATTTTTGTGCCTACTGCCAATAACTGCATTTAAAACCACTATAAATTGTACAGAAATATAAATCTCCAAACAAAATACTGATCAATAATAAAAACAGATGCAATACTGAGAATATACTGTAAGTCATCTTACAAATAAAGAGTATGGAAGATTACTGTTGCCAGGTTTCAATAACTTAGCCATAAATTTTGTCATTTTTCATTATTCAGGTTGATTGTATTTTGGTTTTGCTGTGTTTTTAGGTGTTTTGCTCACATTACATGAATTGAAAAAGAAATAGTTCTTGTGCTTTTGCTAGTATGTCAGCCTATTTCCATTCAGACAAGTGACCACAATTTGCAATTTTTTAAACAGTCTGATTCTTCTTGAATGTTTGGTCTGTGAATCAAATGCGTTAGTTCCAGGCATTCAATTTTCAAGCATCTAAATGCTTCTGTATCTTAGGAAGTTAAATAATCAATGCTTTGAATCTCCAAATAACCCCCTCTTTAAAGTCATTATTATAGCTGGAAGAGCAAAGTACTGTACTTTCATTTTACTATAATTTTAGAATGTGTTTCATAGTTTATGGGAAATAATGCTTTAAAGTGGATGGAGAAAACAAGGGGATTAGTGCAAAAATGAACCTTTCTTCTTAGAGATAATGTTTTGCAGAGAATAGGAAATGGGCTACTGCTCTCAGAAGTGCTGTCTGCATTGTCTTTGTTTATAGAGAGGACTTCAGAGTTGTCCATCTAGGGTTTTTCAAAGGCTCTAATTTTTATAAAATTAAACCAGCAAAACCCAGGAGGTATCATTTGCTATAAAGTTGTCCTGCTGCTTTAAGAATACTGTAGTCAGAAAATTAGTTTGACATAAAGTCAGACCTTAAAACAGATGAGTTGTTGTTTCTGAAAAAGATGTCATTTATTCTATGCTGTCACTCTAAAAAAGATGTAATCTCTTCTCTGCTAACACTGTAATTTTTATTTTTATGCATGTGCCTTTATAAAACTGCAAGTATGCATATGGACATCATTGGGTGCCTGCTGATTTTTAAAGCAATTTTGACATCTTTCTGACAAGCTCTTTTAGTTGCTGCCCTAAGGTTTACTGAACTTACTACTCATTGAGACTAAATATTGTCTATTTTCCTTGACAGGGATACACAAATTTTTTTAGGTGAATTAATCCATACTTCACCTGAAGTTCTGAGGGTGCAGAACATCATGCTTCTGTTAATGAAATCTGTCACATCTTACTTAATATGATAAAAAATTTGGTGGATTCCATTTATGTAAATTGAGATTTATAGCATTAGATGTCTGAGTGAGAGCTGGATTGCTAAACTCTACAAGTGCAGTTAATGGAGGTCTAGAACAGAATGTGGATGCTTGGGCAAAGGTGTCTACTGTCATTTTGGTTTCACAGTCTCATACTTGTCCTCCTGTTTCCAGTCCAGGTTGGTGCAGATCTCCTGCAAATCCTCTGCCATGTCTCTGTGCCCAGGTTTTAGACACAACACCAGCTCCTGAAATTTAAACAACTGAGTCTTGTTCTTGTCAATACAGGTGATGCAATCAAGAGAGCTTAAAATAAAAAAGGCAATGTAATAGTGCTTCTTAGATATTTTAGGTGCCTCAAGGTATTTTGTTTGGACTCCAGCTGCCTCTCTAGAACTTAAGTGAACCTTCATATATCCTTTGCAGTGCCAGCCCTATGCAGGGGTCCTGCATAATCCAGGCATCCAAAATGGCACCAGACACCTTTGCTTAGGTAACTGAATTTTTCCTTAGATGTACAGCCAAAGCCTATCCTCCAGGCTCCCTCTGGAATCAGAAGAAGGTGACAGTCACTATTTTGCCACAGATATCTTAGATGTGTGTATGGTTATTTTTAAAATGGAAGGATTAGTATTTCTGGGAGGTGTCCTTGTTTCCTGAATAGCAATGGAGAGAGCCAAGGCAACTTGGCTAGTTTTTGAGTACACACAGTGAAATGTAACCTGTGTTTCCAACCAGAAATGTAGTTTATATTTCCTGCCATAAACAGATATTTCCTAAATATTTTGCAGGCAGAATCTTGATATTATCTCCTGCAGGAAATCATAACCAAGTTTTGACAAACTTCTATTTGAATATTTAGATGGAGAAATTAAAGGAATTGTTCTGATACAATGGTTACATAATCATATTGCAAACACCAGTTGTCTGGCTAGAAAAGGATCCATGTGTGCAGTGCCTATTACTAGTTCACAAATCACGGGAGTATAAAGTAGAATATGTAACTTTATAATATGATTTTGCTTTTATATATTTTATAATTTAATTTTTTTTTAATTTAATGTTATTTAGGGAGAATAGTAAATCGTACTATGGTAGAAAGACCACATAGATAATTTTGCATATATGTGTGTATATACAGCATACATACATATATACATGTATTTGGTAGTTATCTATCAAATACATGTATATATGTATGTGTGTTGTATATAGGGGGGGGAAAAGGAAGCAGAAAGAAGTAGTGCCCAAGCAGGGAAGGATCTCCTGGGGCCATCATAGCCCTGCAAAGAGTGCTGTCACTGTGCTGGTGATGAGCCAGCATCCATCCACGACAAGAGGGGCACAGCAACAGGCACTGATCCTGGAGGACAGTCTACCTTACAGGTCACTACTTACCAGCTGGCCACAGGATCACCCATCCTCTGCCTTGTCTCCATCTGTTTTTCTTCCTCAGAACAGTACCCATGAACTCCCCCAGCCTGCCTCACTTTCTCTCTCTCTCCATCTCTGTCATGTTTCATAGTTCTTATTGACAGAGAGAGGGAAAGAAGTGCTTGTAGCAGACAGTGTGATAGGGAAATGACTCCTGTTTGTCCAGGGGAATTGATGACAGGCTTCTGCTTATCTGCAGTGGAAAGCAGCTACCCTGAAGGGGAAGGAATACCTGCTCATGCAGAGACAGGGAGGTAGTAAATGTTGCTGGGAGGTGCCAATAGACTATTTAAAAACCAGCTCCAGCTGCCAGCATTGAATCATCCAGACTTGGATGATGAAATAGATATGATCTGTGATGACATCAATCTGGAATAATTGCAAATATTCCATGGACAAAAAGGGATTCAAAATTATGCTTACAAACTAGAGGAATAGCCCAAATAAAGAGGGAGCAAGCATGAAGTGCTGTGTTATATAAGGAATGATGAATCCATTATTTAAAATGATAAAGATTTGGCTAAGCAGTAGAACACTAAAAAAAAGGTCTTATTGGACCAGAATCTAAAGCAAGTGAAAAAGTCACAGGTGCAGTATAATTGAAAAAAGACACATTTTACCTTGGGGTACACAAATAGAAGTGTCATTCACAAGACCCAGAGTTTGCTTTGTCATTAGTTAAGCCTGAGCAAGAATGTTGTGTCCAGTGTTTCCTCATTGACTTTCAGGGAGATGGAAAGAAGCAGGAGGTGTAAGGAACAGAAAAAAAAGTGTTTCTAACTAAAATAATTATAAAACAGGGCACATGTGGTGACGCTGAAGTAAATGGGTTTGTTTAACACTGAAAGATAGGATGGGGAGAAGAAATAAAAGTTCTCAATAAGTAGGATGCTGGCAGTGAGAGAATGATGATCAGTTGCTCTTTGGAACCAAATGAATTAAGATCTGAAGAAATTAGGGAATTGATTTCCAATTGGTTTTCATCTAACTACAATTTTGTAGCACCTCCTTTTTTCAGGTTTTCAAGAAGGGATTAGATAAATACCTCTTCCAGTGGTGTTGCTCCTGCCTTTGGGGAGGATGATGCTTTGAGCTGTTTTCCAGCACTCTGTTTCTGAGAAATTCTGCTCTGATTTCATTATTATTTCTGTCAGTCCTCACAAGTGTGTCTTGGTGTGGTTTCAGCTGCTCCTGCTGGTATCATGCTGATGCCTCAGAAGATGAGCATAAGACATTTGTAAATAAAGATGTCTCAGAAGATGGGAAGTTTCCCATAGGACATTTGTAAATAAATGCCAGTGCCATAAGTATATGCCTTGCCAGCTGAGATGTCATTAGGCACCAACATTGTATATAAATCTTTATTGTGTTCTTAGTAGATTTGCATCCATTGCACCAGGTGTCACATGTATGTTCTTTCAAATATATGTAGTAGTCATTGAAAAAAGTTATGAAGCTACAAGGTCAGGACTTCTGTGCATGTATACATTATATATTTTTACTTCTGCTGAAAGACTTTTATAATGCCCTGGTAATGAAGAAGTGCACTAATTTAAGTCAATAGGAATGGAAAATTGACAGAAACTTTATGAATTTTTACTTACTCTATACCTAGCAATTTTTTTTTCACTCTCTTGAAGACAGAAAGAAAAAGAGATAAAGGAAAGAAGGATATTTATATGAAGATCTTTAAAAGTGCACTGAATTTTTATTTAGATAGTTTAATGTCTTTAGTGATACAGAAAGTTAGCAATTTGATAAAGGCATGGCAGGCAATGTCATGCTTGGCAGAAGACAAGGGACAAACATAGAAACTTTCATGACACAACTGCCACAATGGTCCTCAGTGCCAGATGTCCTGACTCTGCTGCTTGCTGGTGGTGGATACTTGGGGAGGAGACCAATAAACACGTTACTACTTCTCTAGGTTACTTTTACCATGTCCAGTGATTTGTAACTTGAAGAGAGTACCTTTTGTTTAGGTGTCACCAGAGCACTGGGATGATTTAGTAAAAAAATCACTTTTCCCCACAGTTTTCCTTTTAATAAAGATATGATTATATAAAGAATTTAGACTTGGGTAGTATCAAGTGCAATCCATCAATACTGAAGGATAATAAAAAACTTTCAGTGGAAGAGGCTGAATAATATTAAGCTACCATTAGGGGTTTTAGCTTATCCAGGACAAAATTTCTTTTTTTCTCTCCTGTGACATGGAGTCATAAAAAATAGCTGGAAGAAGAATAATTTCAAAGCGATGGTTTATTTAATATTTGTAATTGAATGTCACAGTTCCTCATAACTACCGATATTGCAAGGAAAAAAATCCCCAAGTCTGGGCATGTCTAATTCATTATTCACTATTACAGATTTGAACCGATAACTTTGGCAAAATAATTTGTTCTCTCAGCAGTTAGGAGCTGGTTACAGGTCGCTGTGATAATGTAATCTGCAATATGAATGTAATATTGCACGCAGCAGAGAGGGAAGATAAAACAGCTGTGCTGGGAGGTCTGCAGTTACACTGGATAATTGGCAGTTCAATAGCAGTTAATGACTTTTTTCTTAATACTAATATGAATGTTGAATTTTCATTAGTTCATGGGTATGTCTCCATGGCACAATACAGCACTCTGCAGAGATGTCAAAAGTACCTCTGGTGCAGCTAGTAGAATTTCTGGATGCTGTGAAGTTATGTCAACATGGAGCTCTGTACAGAATGCTTGTACCAGTGGGAGTTGTGTCTCAGAATAAGACTTATCTCATAAGCTTTAAATAGGTTATCTGGTGTATGACCAGCATCCAGCCAGAGCTGATCATCAGAGTGCCCTTTAACAGAGAGGAGCACTTCTGTAAGGGAGTATTTTTTGTTCTAGAACAGGTATTTAAGACAAGGATGACTGGCCCTCTGAAGTACCTATCTGGAGGTACTAATAGGGTAATGGGACAGAGAAGACAATGAGAGGAGTTGACTGACTTAGGATAGATGCTTTTTTCCAGTTCATGTTGGAATGAATTCCACCTGTTGCTCCTTCTTAACCTGCCTTTTTGAAGATCATTAGAAGACAGCCCTGAACTGGTACACAGCTGAGCTTTAGTTGACTAAGTAGTATTAGCCAGCAGGTCAATGCCCTGCATGTGAATTCTGCGCACAGTGTGAACTGCAGAGGGTTTTTCATATAGATTTTGTATGAATTCTGAATCAAAATACATGTAGGACAGAGAAGATAGGCTTTGAAAGTAACCTCAAATCCATGTGATTAAAAATAGGTCATCCCTTGTTCTTTGAATTGAGATGCAAGATAGCCCCACTGTCTTACTCTGCTGGCCTGTTAACCCTAAAGTTACTTGAAAGGAAGAGCTTCATTCCCCTAACTATGTCTTGTTCACATGAGGGATATTTTAAGGTTTCCCATTCTGGTTGTTCCTTACCCATCATGGCTTTAGCATGTGAGCTCCTTGCTTAGCTGCAATGTCAAAGGTTGAGCTGTAATCCAATGCAGGTGCACTTGAGCTCGGCTGGGCAGGGTCCTGCATGCTTTTGGACTGGGCTGAAGCACAGTCTAAAAGCTGAGGGCTTTGCCTTCCAGGAGCTGCACTTGACTGTGCAGGGAATCAGAGCCCCTGTCACATTTTTCAGTGGGGAAATAATTCAGGAGGAGTAAGAAATTGAATCTTCCAGATTTAGAAGCCTAAAATATAAATTAATTTTCTTACTTTATCAAATGTTATTTTGTAAACAGATGACCATTTTTCTTGGTGTTTTCTGATGACCATTTTCCCTGGTCAGGTCCTGGTTTCTTATGCTACTGTGCCTTTTAGAATGCGCTGAGAGTTTGAAGTTGAAAATACTAGATGATACAAAATTGCATTTAAATTCTCAATATTACTGGGTAATGCGGTAAGTCTTGTTGTTAAAGATACAAAGAATTTATTTAAGCCTTTTTTTTCAGAATATAACACACTGACATGTCTTTTTTTTTTCTCTGCATCAGAAGTGATTTGCTTTAGCTTCTGACCTCCTAGGCTATTTAGATAGGAATCCTGTGTTAGTCATTTGGACTTTCTAAGCATTTTCCAATCATGTACAATAGGTTTCTATTTGGATAACAAAAATATCTCCCAAACCAACTGGAACTTTACATAGGAAGAGGTCTTCAGGATTTGCAGAACATGGAGTCATATATATGACCCTTAGTTTTGGTTTTGAGCCACAGAGTATGGCACTGCTAAATTTCAGAGTTGTGGTGCTCCTGATATCTGTAGAATGTCAGTACTTAGGTGCTTGAGCACAGCACCTGTGCTCAGTCATGCACTTGTTTGTCAGTCACTAGCATGGATTTGTCTCAGCAGTTTTCCAGGTTTGATACTGTCTGGAGGTCAGCACATGCCAGCTCCACCGCTCATAGGCAGCTTGGATGCAGCTAGTTGTGCTGTGAAATAAATTAATCTAGATAGAAACAAATTGTGCTGTGCAACAACACTTGTCCTCCAGACAAGAAAACTCCTTGGCTCACTTAATTTGTTATGTTAGATCTATCCAGAAAGTGCAATTCATTGCATCCATGTGAGGTTATGTAGCCATCATTTCTAGTGGGAGAGCTGTGATTTTCCAGAGGGTCATGCAGCTGATCTGATTGGTAGATCTGTATTAGAAGACAGCTCATTGTAGAGCTCAATGAGCTTGTAGATAATTCATTGTGCCTTGTTTCTTTCCATTCTCTGTACAGTGAATGTGGCTTAAGCCAAATGCTCATCTGTTACCCTTCTGGCAGTCAGTGACGTGAATGCCACCTGCATTGGTGTCAGAGCTGTCAACTTTTTTTTTCTGCTTTGAGAAAATAGGTGGACAGATATTCCCCACATGTTGGGAAACTGCTGTTGCAGTCTTGTTTTTGAGGGGTGAACTCTGTCTCTTGATCTCGCTTGACTTCATGCCCCTTGACAGCAGCTCCACACAGTTCAAATGCTGCATGGTGCCCTGCCTGACTGAGCAGAAAGATGTGGTAGGTGAGAGACAGCCACTGAAGAAGAGAAGGAGGAGCTTGAGGTGGAACACAGGACAGCTACACTAGGCAGTTTACATGCACTTAAATTCAAATGAGAGCTTGTTCACTTCAGTTTAGATAGATAAGGTTCTATAGGTGAAGGACTTCCAGCATACTTACTTTGTGGAAACAAACTAAAGTACCAGAGTCCCATAAGCAACCTTTGTTAGGTACCTAGAACGTAGGTGCAAACTAATTGCACAGATGAGATGGACTGGATTTCACTTTAACCTTGTGTGACAGAGAGAGCAGGTTGTCCTTGGGCAGTAAGGGCTTATGGAATGTGTAGAGAAGTAGTTAGCACTAGCTGTGTGTGTTTGTGTGATGAACAAGAGGTGATTAAGAGAAATCAATTTTAAGGAGGAAATATCTCATTTCCTTTTAATCAAAAATAGTGTCTCCTTTGGCATTTAATCCTTTTTTTTCCCTCAGAAAAATGGTTGAGCTAGCTGGGGAATAACTTAGCTATTTTAAAAATGCTGATTATCTGCCTGCAATTCTTTTTATAAACCATCCCCCTTAAATGGACAGGGAAAAAAAAGGAGGAATAAAAAGATGGGCAGTGAATTAGCAAATGCATTTAAGGTAGTTGATCAGCTTATCTTTCCAGTAGACCCACTTTAGTCACATGCTCATATATTATTAACCTGACTGCATCAAGGCTAATACTGTATGTCTTTCCCAGCATACCCATTTATATGGCATTGGGTGCCTTTTGAATTGGATGCTGGTGCTGTAATTTGGAAAAGGAAGCCGGAAGTTTGCATAATGTAATCTTGTTATCCATTAGTATAATATTCTTTATTGGTTTTATAAATATCTGTGTAATACCATCGTGAGGGATCTGGAAGATGGGATACCTTCCAAGCTGGTATTCTATGATTTCATGATCTTTACATTAAAAAGAAAAGCTTTAACCTCCAAAGAAGATCCCTTTTGCATAGCCTTCCTCAAGGAGTCATCTAGCCCTAACACTTGTTGTGTTATGCTTTTCTTTCATTAGTCACATCTATAAGGATCTCATTTACAATCTTGCATTATATTCCTGTAAGTTACTTAGAGACACACATGTATAGACACATCATTTAGTAACCTGCTGGCACAAAGGTTTCTGTATGAGCAAGGTGGCCTAAATGAAAAAAGAATTACTCTACTGAGATGTAAGTATATCCATTAATTTGACTGCTGGTGCTCAGTGAGCAGCTGTCTTTAAGACAGAAGTCACAGTCATTTACTACTACTTTTCCCTGCAAGTCCCTGAATGATTTTTGTTAATAGCTTGAGCAAGTGACCAAATCTCATGAGACTCCTGTATGAATCTTCTGCAATTTTTCTTTCTCATCCCTCTCGACTCTTGATTATTCACATCTTTTGTGCTGGAAAGCAGGAGGCTGGGTATTTCTTGTCATTATTTTAATTGTCCTATTCCTAGGATATGTAGTCTCATAAAAAAACCAAACCAACAAACCCCCCAAAAAACAAACAAAAAAACCTGTTGTAGGGAAAACCAGATCCAACCCTCTCCCTAAAAACACTGCTGAATGAAGCTAAATACAAACATAGCTTGCTACTCTCTGGCACACAATTAGCTAGCTCTCCTGGGCTTGATACTGCAAAATATGGTAATAAATGAGTTCTAAAATTCTTTGCACCTCTATATGCCATTTGTTTTTAACATTTACATGACATTTAATGTCAACTGTACCCTAATGTGTGTGGCATTGTTGAATCCTATGTCTCTTTATATATTCATGTTATTGTGGTGCCCTTCATAATCATAAAACAAGAGCAAACCTGAAATAAAATGTTATGATGAATCTATGCTTAATGGCAGATCACTTCGGAGGGATTCGATTAAAACATGGCAATAATGCAGTAACAGTGCTGAAGATTCAGAAGATGGATTTAGTTAATTGCTTCTAGAGGACACAAAATTAAACACTACCTTTCAAAGATGAGTGATAAATCTTCAGATACGTGGAAATAATGGGTATGAAAAATTGACTAGATGTAATGTTGATGAAGGCAATCAAAGGATGAAAGTGTCAGGGTTACTTTTCAATCTGTCATTGAATTGTGGTCATCTATCACTGCAACTAGATTTTGTCCTAGCTCTTACTGTGGCTACTAGTACATTTCCATCTTCTTCTCCCTGTTGTTCCCTTCATGTCTGTTATTCTCTAGTCATCTTTTGTTGTCAGAAGGGTGATATTTTTTCATCAGTTTGTGCAGCATAACCAACCCCCTGCCAGTTAGGCTGTTTCATATTCTTCAAGATGCCCTTGCCTACAGCCAGCGCCCTGGCCTCAGTGCTGAATGCTCAGCCTCAAGTCCTTTGCCATGTTGCCTTTTCTGCTGGTGTGGCAGAGCTGTCAGTAATTTTATTTATTTATTTATTTATTTATGTTTTATGGTATGCTAATTTCTTTGAAAACAGAAAGTGCTTATTTTTAATGATACCATTACACAATGTCTTACTTGTTTATTTATTTTGACTTTTGACTTGAATAGCAGATATTTGTGCTGTATAATGAAATATAAGAAGGGTTATATTTTTAAAAAGGTTGCTGTACCAGACCTTTGGAAAAAAATCCTCCAGTATACTCCTACCTGTGCTTTTGCTGCAATGAGCCATACCATAACTGTGACTGCTTCTAATGGCATTAGAGAAAGCAAGGAAGGAAGGTGGGAGGGAATTGTTCGATGTTTAGATTACTCTGTGATCACAGTGGAGTGAAAGTTCAATTTTATTTGGTTATCATCGCTCAGCAGGGACAGGGTATGTTGATTGTTTTTCACAAAACCCATTGGTAAACAGGCAGGCACTCAGAAGCAGCTGTAGTCTCCATGTCATCAAAATCATGTATTCAATAATCCTCCAGGACAGTTATTTTATTGATTGACTGAAAAAACTCCAGAGGAGACTAGTTTAGCATATTATGTCATATCAGACTTCTGAGGAACACATTGTCTTTTCCTTTCCAGGGCAAATACTGTGTCAAATTTGGCTGTTACATGCAGTGGTGCAATTCCAATGGTCAAAGGGAAGAGGTTTTGGCCCATCTTATGTTATCTGTCATACAGAATGGCAGAGGCAAATCCATTCAGTGCTACTGCTGATATTCCAACCATCAGTTATCCCATTGTGTCATCGTAGGATGACACCCAAGTTAAAGACTTGCAGATCTTCACACCAAGAGCAGAATTTTTAAGTAGTTAGGTATCATCACCTGAATTTTTAGGTGCTTTGAAGGGCAAGGAATGGCCATGTTTCCAATTCTGTGTATAATCCCTGAAAAACTAGGACCCCAGCATTGTGAGTATTTGAGTGTGTGCTAAAAGCAGCAGCAGAATTGTATGTAATTACAAAACTGAATTCCAAAAACATTTCAAATATTCATTTCTTTGAATTTTTTTTCAGACATTACCTGTCCCTTGCTAAGTACAAATTTTATGTCTCATCCTGTCCTCTCTTTTTTTTTTTTTTTTAAACAAAATCTAGTAACAGAACTAGGGCTGTGTTCAGTTCAACATCTTCATACAGATATTAACAGTATCACTCCTCAGGCTTGCAAGAATATTGCTGGAGCTCTCAAATGATGATGTGTTTCTAAAACCTGCCCTTTTGCATTAATTACTCTCCAGCTTATCTTTGTTGTTGTTAATAGAGGGTTCTCTTTAGTGGCCAATAACAATAATGACAGTCGGGATTCCTGCTGATACCTTTCTAGTGTTGTTATGTAAGCTTTATGTATGAAAAGGGGATTTTTTTAATCTAGAGGTCTAAGAAATAGCCAGATCCTTTTCTGGGCTCTAGGTGTTGGATGTTGTTTCAGTACAAGAGACTAAATAAGAAACTGAGGATTCTCTTTGGGCATGCTGTTGAAAATGCCTCCCTGGAGCTAATACTCTCTTTCTGTCTGGGTGCGATACAGAAAGGAGCTTGTCAGGGTGAGCAGAAAATAGAATTTGTGTGCACTGGGTTCTGTTTGACACTTAGAGGACTTGTCTTTCTTATTTCTGTAGTCCTTACTGTGCTGCAGTTCATGCTGAGGGCTGGCTCAGCCTGGCTAGCTTGGGAACAGAGGGAAAAGAAGGTTTCTGAGACAACTTCTCCCATTTTTCCCTTGAGCTGTTCTATTCTATCTGATGGACATCAAAATATTTTCTTAATTCTTTTCAAGCTAAACTCCCAGTGAAAAATACGAAATCTAAATAAAAAAATTTGTTATATCAACCCATAGGTCCAACACCATTTTTTCCCTTTGTTTTCCCTTCACAGGAATAAACAAACCAGAGTATTAAACATGATAAAAGGGGAGGCAACATGTTTTTTTTTTTAATTATTCAGTAATCTTCAGAGCCTTGGTGTCATTTAGAGTTAATATACATCCTAAAGAAATTTTTAAAGACTGTACAGTTCAACAGTTACTGCTGACCATGAAGAAATATCCCCAAGAACTGAATTTCCCTGAGCTTTATTTTATGCTTTTGTGTGTCTGTGTTTCTTCTGCTGCCCCACCATGACTCCTGACTTCCAGAAAAAAATGTAGTGGGGGGACGTGTACAGACATTGCTGCCATTAGGGTACTTCACAACAGATGTTGGAAAAAATTCCTGCGTACTCTAACTCCAACCAGCCCAACCAGTAAATTGTTGGAGCACTCACATGTGGTTTTGGCCCCTGCCAGCTCTTTCCAGGCTTCCCAGGCACTGCCCAGGAGCCTGCAAGTGCCAGACACCCAGCTAACATATGGACACCCCATTTTGGAGGGTGAGATAGTCTAATAGTAAGGACTTGAGATGCTCGTGCCAGAGTATATGTTTAATATTCTAGTCATGTTTAATCCACTAGTGGAGAGATAGCTATAGAGTCTCTTTGAGAAATTTATCTACTGATCTGCAGGCCTAATAAATTCAGCTTTTTTTTTGGTACCAGAAGTACTGTCTGTACTGCATTTAACCTTATTAAGTATCCTCACTAAGCCATACATGTTGAACTTTTAAATGGAGGTGAATTCTCAGCAGGAATTCAGAGTTGGTAAAAATTCCCCGCAGTTTTCTGTGACAAAAGTCTCCAGTGATGTTTGCAGTTTAGCTTTTCCCAAATAAATTTTTTTCTGGACAAAGTGCATGACTCCCTACTCAAGCCTGAGACCTACAGCTGATGCTGCAATGGCAAGTTGTCTCTGTTGGGTGCCATGGCCAGTTGTGTGATGCCATCATCTTGTTCTTTTCATCCTTGGCACCATTAGAGTGCTTTTATGATGCAAATTTAGCTTCCACTTTCCTTTGTAGCACTCCAAAGAAATATTTCATATCCAGTATGTATAAGAGGTGAGGTAAAAAATGTCAATAAAGTTAACATGGATAAAAATTTGTTTGATGTATACTGATCAAATTAGGTGATTTTTTTTAATACCATGTAGAATTACTGTGGAGGCTTTATGTTAATAAAAGTGGGAAGTTGTCTATTTTGGAATCATATCAGTGGAAAAGGAAGCCAAGAGACATTGCCATTCCTAGTAGCAATCTGTAAGATTTCCATTAAAAAATGCCTTCTTGGCACTGAGCTACCTGTGTGCTCTGCAGGAGGACCTCACAGGGTCCAGAGAGTTTGCTTCTGCCCAAACGTGTCTTGGCTCCAGTGAAGAGTCTGACAAGTGAGATGTGGGTGAGGAATAGGTAGTTTACAAATCCAAGGTACAACACAATCAGTAAGGGGATGAATTACCAGAATGTCATGTTTAGTATGTGTTTGAAATAACTGGAAATCGCTTTTCATTAATAGGTCTCCAAGTTCCATCTAAAGGGGCTTAAAAGTCTTGCACTGGGCGACAACAGACAAGAGAGGAAGCATGTCCTAGATCCTTCAGCTGACCAGTGAAACCTATATTCCTGGGGTCTGGTCCAATTTTTGGTGACAAAAGCTGGTACTGTTCAGCCCAGTAGGTGAAGATCTGTGGAATGCAGCTGGGTGGCCAATGTCCATATTAAATGCTGAGAGTTTGCTTTGTACAAGTAGTTCTGGTTTGGTTCAGTGGGCATAATTCATAGTTGGTGCTCTAGGTATGCTTATGGAGAGCACCTCTGGCTTGGGCCCATCCAAGGTGTACAGAAAAGTTGTAGATCCCCCATCCCTGAAAGCATTGAAGGTCACATTGGATAGGGTTTTGAGCAACCTGGGACAGTGGAAGGTATGCCTGCCCATGGCAGTGGGGTTGGAACTAGGTGGTGTTTAATGTCCTGTCCCACCCAGAGCACCCTGTTACTCTACAATTCTGAGACATGCTCCAGAGCAGGTTTGCAGCATGCACCAAGGTGTAGAAAGGGAGACCATTTGGCAGATGCACTTCAAAAGCATATTCCCAATTAGAACCACAGTGCTAATATAGACAACTCAAAGCCATTCTGACTCCTGTTTCTAGAATTAATTGTCATTTCATTTTGGGACACTGAAGCACATCTCCATCTGATGTGTTTCTTATTCATGACTTAATTAGCAACTACTTTGAAGTGATACCTTCCTCTTTACTCTCATTTTTCAACTGTTTGTGAGTGGCAGTGGTAAACAGGTGTAGGAATTGCTGTGTCAGTTCATACCAAATGTGTCTTAGCCCAGTATCATATCTCTCACTGGGGCTAGTGTCAGGTACTTAATAAATAACAAAAAAAAGCCGTGTTTCCCTGGAAAATCTCCCAGCATCCATGACTTTGCTTCAGGAATATATGTGGTTGCAATTGGTTTCATAATGCTTAATCCAAAGGATATTAAAATAAATTATTCTGCTTATTTAGCCTATGTGCACCTACATGAAGGGAATAGCTATATGTAAGTTTTAGCCACGTTTTTTTTTTGTACATCATACTTTTCTACAACATATTGTTGTAATTCTCATCATCATCATTGTTAGCTATGCTCATTAAATCCCCAGAGCTGCCCAGTGTTAACTACTGACACTGCCATGAAATCTGCCTCTGTGCACACGTGCAGATTTTGGAAGTTGCTTACTTTCCCCAGCTGTTTCCTCTGAATGTCAGAAAACTTCCAGGTGCAAGCAGTATAAAGCAGTGTGTGTCTGTCTGTGGCTGTAACAGGGAAAAACTGTAAACTCTACCTTAAATTTCTAGACTTTCTAGTCCAGAATTTTGCAAGCAGCAGATCTTTTGCATTAATTTGCACTAGTCCTCAAAAATCTTTTGGAAGCAATGTTTGAATTATGCTACTGGGAATTCAGGAAGAGAAAATCCAAATGTCTTTGAATATTCAGTCGTGGATTAATAGAGACTGTTCCTCAAGCTCCTTTTGCTTACAATACCAAGTTCCATGGTATAAGGTAGTGTGTAATCCCTGAGATGAGAGTTTTTGATGACTTCAATGAACTTTAAAAAAAGAAACTGTAATACATTTTGAAAGAATTTAAAATCTGTATTTTTTAATGCAGAATAGGAATTGAGAGCGGATGAGGTATTCTTTCTGGAACTCGTGACTCCTCCTTTCCAAAAAGATAAAGCTTCAGAACTAAGTCATTGTGAAATCTGGGGCAGGAAATCCAGTAGAACTCAGGTTTAAGTACTGCATCTCAGGGATTGGACAATAATTTGTATTTGCTTCATAAAAAAGTAGAAAACAGGATTATTTTCCTGTAGAGAGGTCATACTTGAGGTATGGCACCTGAAGACAAACACCCTTAATCAGGAGTTAATGGTGAGTCCCCCAGTGTCTAAGATTAGACATAATTTGTGCTTCCTACTGCACACACAGACCTTTCACTGACACAGTCTTAATTTTTCAGAATGTACTTTCTCAGGTTCTTCACTTCAGCATCTTCTTTGCTGTTATCTATCCTGGAACCAGTGTAGAGTTTTCCAGATAAGTCAATTGCTGTAGTTTCAGGTGTGCTGAAGAGCAGGAGGTGAACAAAAAGTGGGCAGACAAAGGGAGAAGCTAATCCTTCCTTCAGAATGCTCAAAAATCCCCCCCAGTGATTTATTTCAAGTGTTTTTTTTCAGTTGAAAGACTTTTTTCACCAAATGACCAGATGGTGCAAGAGAATTCACAAGTACCTAGACATTCTTCACCTCTCCTTAAGGACAGCTATGAGTTTTTAGACTCCAGTGTGGATTCCTGCTGTGATCAGATAGGAGACAGACTGAAGGTGCCTTTTGAGGAATTAAAACTCTTAGTTTGGCAGGGTATAAAGAAAAGGCTCTTTAGAAGCCTTCTGAAAGGATTCTGGAGTTTAGGGCAGGAGCACACCAAGTAGTAGACTTAATAATATTATCTTAATGCTGACTTTTTTCCTTTGTACTTCTAATTTAATATGAAACTGAATACTGAATAATGTAATAGTGAAACACTTACAGAGATGTTGCAACAAAACATTGATTTTCTTCAATGACTTTTTTTTCTAAATTACATTTTCTCAAAATCAATATATTTTGGCAGACAAATTTTGATGATACTTTTTATCATTGTGGGATCAACTACAATGCTATTGGAATCTACTCATTATGGTGCTAAGCATTCCTAGCAAAGTAAAAGAGTGTGTGTGTAACAAAGCCACTGTCTCTGTGCCTGCTGAATCCTTTTGGCATAAGTGGGAAAATAAAGATTTAAAATGGCTTTTGTTTACTTAGTACTATGTAGAAGCAATGGCACAGCTAACCCAGGAATGCAGAAGTGGATTAAAGCCCGAGCTTTAAAGTTCTTTTGTCACTGTTATTTTAGACAGCACAGGTAAAACCAGTATTTCAGCATAGGATGACCACTCCTGTGTTTTGTAGTTTATTCCATGTCATGTTCTAGGAGGTCTCTGTTTGAAATCAGTTTATTGCATAGATATGATTTGCCATTTATTTCATTATTTCTTTTTTAGGTTTTTTTTTTTTCCAAAAAAGTGTGCCTAAAAAAATTTAGTCCTTCCCAGTGAGATCCAGATGCATCAGAAACTTTCAGAGAAGTAAGCATCACAGACCTATTAAATATTTCTCCGAGGGTTTATAGTTGCAATCAATTCTGACTGACTAGTCTCAAAAGATAGCATGTGAATACAGCCTATTAGCCAGATCTTTATCAGCCACTGTAAAGTTACATCCACTCAAAAAAGGCCTGATGCTCTTAGGGTATTGTTTCCTCTATGAAGTTGGCTGAATGACTGCATGAAGTGTATGGCTGTCATTGTGGACAGGGCAGATGTGAAGGGTTGCTAAGCTATTTTATCTGATGAAGCCCAAGATGAAAGGTGTAGCACTAGGACTGGGTGTGCCAGCCAGCAGTGTGTGCACAGATACAGCAGCATATCCTTAAACACTCTGTCAGCAGGCTGAACTGAAGCAGAGCCAGACTAAGAGTTGTTCTATACCAGGATTGTAGAAGTCATTAACTGATGCATGCATTGATTAGATTTTTAATTCCTAGGTAAGACCACGGGTATCACAAAAACCACAGAAAGCCCTCAGCTCTCAGCACAGACTTACAGCTGGGGCCATGCTGGGATAATTATGTGCTCCTTAAGATCCTGCTGTTCTGCTTACAGTCCCAGCTCAGGAAAGTAGGTCCAGGTATGTGCAATGATGTGGCATTTTAAAAGCCATGTCATTGAATTAGAGTGATTGCCACTGGAGGAGCAAGACTGCTTTACAAATTGCTTTAAAATAGAGGCTGAATCTCCGTGCATCTTATGCTTGATGCATAATTTGCCCATTTATTTTCACAATAGAATTATTTAATATGTTTTTACACTTTAACCACCACAGAAAGTACATCTTTTATATCCTCAATAACTTGTGCAGCTACATATATATTATTGAATTATAGTGAAGAGGAAAGGAAATATTGCAGATGAAACTGAAAAGGTTTTTTGAAGTTGCAGTGTTTTCAGTGGTGTCCTCCAGTGAGGCTGCTGGTAGCAAGCAACAAGCTGCCTTCTTGCCAGAACCTTCTGAATTGCTGCAGAAAGTATTTTTCTTGTTCTTGGTGCTGACACACGACATGCATCTCAGATGGTGGCCTGTGAGCACTGTCATGCACCCGAGACAGGTGACAAACTTGTTTCTTTGATGAGATCATGCCATCACTCAAGACATGTGCCAGTACCTGCAGTATCTCACTTCTGAAGTTAATGCAGAAAACTGTGACTATTTAGTATCAATTGAGAATTTTATTTAAAGGTGCTTTATATCATCTCTTGTATGAATAGGAGATGGGATGGTATTCTAATATGCTACATTTCAATAATTTAATTTAGATTCGGTGCGCTAGAATAAAGTTATGGAGGTAATTGATTGCCCTCCATAAACTGCCCAGGTTTTGCTCAGGTTATTTTTTGGGGGAAAATGTCACATTTTCTTCCTTTGCCTGCAGAATAATTTAGTGTGAGGGTGGTATTGTTAAACTTTAAACTTTATTAGTTATATCTATGCATAAAACAATCTATTTAAATTAAATGGAATGATGATTGCAAAAAATGTCTTAGGACCAATATTTCAGAAACATGCTGATTTGGAAACATTTCACAGAGGAATACAATAAAATAGGCAGGCAAAAATCCCAGCTTCAAAAATATCTCTGTACTGGGTCCTAAGAATATATTAACATAAAAAATCATTTCTTATAATTTTGGGTATATCTTACTGATGCATTAGACTCCTAGTACTATGTGCATGTGAGGGTACTAATAAATGTAAAAAATATTCATTTAATAGCGCATAGACAAGTGTGTCATTATTTATAACTTCTTGATTGCTTAATAGAACATTACTCATCTGGATTGTCATTTTATTTTCCTTTAAAATATCTCATCATATTAGAAATTAACACAGACAAAATTTGGACATTTTACATAAATATGTCCTGGCCTGTTGTCATTTAATTTTTCAAAATAACTTTTTTTTTGTACAGATCATGTTTCTGCTTGAGCAATTCATATGCATTTTTGTAGTGTCTGAACTGCTTCTCCTCGTAAGGTAGGCATTTGCCTCCAAGGTAGAGTCCTGTGTTGCACTCAGTCTTCTGCAAGTCTTCCAGTTAATGTTTTAGAAAGGTAAAATCATGGATAATTTTGTATTCTCAAAGAGAAGGAAGTAGAATGAACCAACACTAAATGTTGTATTGTTTGACTAAACTCTGCTTTTTGTTCCTGTGCATGAAAAAACAAGGCTTTTAAGAGTATCCTTCTTTCAAACCTGTAATGCTAACAAAAATAACTTCTGTTTTCATTACCATCTTGTGCATTTCTTTTCCTAGTACTTGGATAAAATTAGAGGATTAAAAAATTGTTTATTTTGAAATTTATTTTCTTTTGATGGAGTTGCTGAGTATTTCTTAAAGATGAGTTGGATGACTGCAAGCAAAATGTAGAGAAACAGTACCAAAAAAAGGCTTCTTTTCTTTCTGCAATTGCATTATTATATTTAAAGTTTTCAAAACCAAGCGTTGACCCATGCTTATTAACATGTTACTGTTAAAACTCTAAAGTACACTTTTTCATTGGTTTTCCTGCAGGGACTGATAAAAGCAGTAGCAATTCCAACATTCTCCCTTCTGGCAGTTATTTTAAATGGTCTTTTATACTTGGAGAGTTCATCATAAATTTCTAATGCCAGTGCCAATGGAGTTTGTTACAAGTTCTTGCACTGCAGTGACACAGAGTGCGTTTCATAATGCAGCAGAGTGGCCACGGGAGGAAAAACCCTCTGAATAAGCTGGAAGTGACTTCCAAACTCCCAGAGCATCCCAGAGAGTCTCTGGAGGCTCTGGGCAGGTTTTCTGCTATGTTAATTAAAACCAATTTCTTTAATGTAGAGAACCTGCCTTGATTATAGTCATAAATTTCTAATCCATTTTTTGTCATGTCTTAGAAGCGTGGATGATTTCTGACAAGAATTATTCATTTTGGCTTAAATGTTTTTATCGTGTTCTTGAGTGGAAATATGAGCAAATGCAGCTTCACCTTTTGGGAATAGAAGTGGTTTTAAAAGATAAATATGTCTTGCCATTTTTATTATTTTCTATATCACAAGAAACAGAGAAATGAAGAGTCAGGGATCAAAAATAAATTATTCTTCTCAAATTTAAATTCCATCCTGACTACCTAAATTTATTGCCCTGCCAGAAATCAGATAGAACTTGAAATACTTACTGTCCCCTCAGAGCAACTAGATTTAGTCAAATTGAGAATATTTAACTCCCATGCATTTGAGAGGTCTCAGAAGGAGCAGATTGCTCCAGCAGAGTGAGTGACACAGGTGAGGGGAGGCAGGGAGTGGCTGCTCCCTTCTGGGAGCCTTCCCCAAGGAATTGCCATTTCCAGACCCTTGCTGCTCACCCCAGGTGATGGAATGTTGCAGCAGCTGTGGTGTTTTAATTCTTCTTCCCTCGTGCTGACAGCACAAACCTCTGTACCTGCTTCAAAGAGAGATTGCCAGCTGCAAAGGGAAGGAAAAAATAAACATGGTGTATGCTCTGGGTCAGCTTTGTCAGTGTTCTGTGCTCTGCAGGAGCACAGCCCAAGGCCCACAGTTTGCAATCTGGCTGCAGGATTTCCTTTCAGCTCATCCATTCAAGACCCCCTTGGGACTGCCAAAGTTCTGGCATTCCAGTCAGGCTTTTCCAGAGTCCTTTTGATTTGGTTCACAGTGGCATTGTGGCACAGTGATGGATGGAGAAAGGATGGAGGACAAGGGGAAAGCCTTGCCAGGGCTGTTCAAACTGGCAATGATGTTTTAAGTCCTGGCTTCAGCATTACTGTGAGGCATGCTCTGCTCAGAGTGTGAGTTACAAGCAGTCCTGATGTGAAAGGTTTTGCTGAATAAAAGTGAATAAAGGTGCTTTCCTGACTTGATGTTGTAACTGGAGGAAAAATGCTTTTAAAATGTTTTTTGTGGAAAATTTTAGAAAAGACAATTTCAAGGTTTATGGTCCATTTAAAAACACAATTTGATAAATGACCTGATACTTCAAGAGTAAAATATTTTATGAGTAAAGCCTTATTTTCCCCTTACATTGTTCACATGCTTGGGTAGTTCGAGTACAACATCATGTACAGTATTAACTAGCACTTTGTTCTATCCCACATAATCTTCTTTACATTTTAAATTTTAAAACCAGAATGCACATTCTGTAGGAAGATCAGGGAAAAAAGTCCAAATAATTGTTAACAATTAGCTGGAAATTGTTTACATCTCAACGAAGGAATTGCAAATTGGCTTAAGGTTTAAGTGGCATCACATCAAACACAAGAATAGTTTCTCTAACCACATGATCCACTCTATATTAACACCCTAATCCTGAGATAATCTCTGTTTATAGTGCACAGATATTGAAAAGATTAGGAGCAATCCAGAGTCATTAGAGGAAACATAACATATGCATACCCATGAATTATCTGTGTGGTGGTTGTTTAGAACAACTGTGAGGAAGAGGTGGTCAGTGGGATTTGTTGAGCTGTGGAGGAGATTTACAGTTAACTAGTGGAAATCTCCATTTATAAACTGCATACCTACATGCTTAGGAAGAAGCAATTTCAAATCATTAAGTGACAAGATGACTCACTCATAAAATTTGAATAATATAGTTTTGGGTGTACATACCTCATTTGTAAAACATATTTCTTCAATACCATTGTGATCCTTAGCAAAGACAAATGATTGAGAATGCAGAAGTATTGAACCTCTAATATTTGCCTTTGAAGAACTCATTGAACACTTTTTGTCTTCATTTTTGAATTGGGGTCTGAGTCATATTCATGATATGATCTTAAACTCCAGGAAAGAGTGTAGAACTGGAGCAGTGTGAACTCTATATTCCCTGATAGGTGAGAGAGCCAGCACTGGAGCAGAGGGATGGGCTGGGATCATCTGGCAGGAGAAAGTCACAGTGCTGAGCAGGAAGGTGTCAGTGCTCTGTTTCATGGCCAGGTGTCAGATGTGAAGTCAATTATGCCTGTCACGTCTTGAAACTGATTATAAAGTTCTATTAGTGCTTCTCAGATATGAAACCAATTTGTAAGGCATTTTGTTGTGTTCTTGGTTTTGATCCATGAGAACTCACTTTTTAAAGTTTTTTTTCTTATGCAACTATAAGGGCTAGAAACCTCTAGAAACCATGGAGTTATCTGTCTCCAAAACCAGAGCTGGTTTCCTGCACCTTTATATTTTTATGCAGAGCTCCTTGGTAATGGGATGTACCTCTGAACAAAACCTCCAGAAGAAGGAAAATCAGAGGGAGGTAGTCATGATGAAAGAGAAAAGTGCAGGAATTTGGCAGGGTTTGTTCTTCCTTGAAGTTTTAGTGAAGCAGACATAATTTTTGATTCTTCTCTCATGAGGCTGGTCCTTCAAAAAAGTCTTTATGCAAGGCCCGACACAATATTTCTTGATGTGAAGTTGGAGTACTGTGAGTAAATAATAAGTGATTGAAAGAAACATTTTCCATTAAAGACTAATGTAAAATAAATAGTAGCTGTTTCTTCAATCTTCCATTAAGTTCTCTATGTAATGGAAAGTTCTTTTTCACTTCTGATAGGGGTGGAAAGATTTGAATATAGAAGTGGATAGTCTTCAGCTGTTTTACTTGCCAGCTATGTGCCCAGATGTGTTTCTAGCTGTGTATCTACAATAAGTGTACCTGAAAATGTTGGAGAGGGAAAGAGTCCAAATTATCTCAAAGGCACCATGATTCATTATTCCTCCTCCAAGTGAGATTTTTCTGGCTTGACAGCTCTGAACCTCAGCCATTTTATTTGAATTTTCAGGCACTTCACAGAGAACATCAAAAAGACAGGTTTCATTGAAATCTCTTGACCCATAAATTATTGAGAAAACACAATAAATAATTCTTCCACTGTTTTGGTATTTTTATAGGGAGTTGTAATGTTTACATGTATTAAGAGCACAGACAGCCTAATTTATTATTATTATTATTACCTGAAATCTGTCTACAACATGGCATACTTTGGTTTTGTTAATAATTGAGAATTTTATTAGGATATGTGCAATAGGCTCCCTTTTTTTTCCAGACAATGAAACCAGATTAAGAATTGATAACTGCCCATGTTATGCATATTTAAGAGTCAGTGTTTAGCTTCAGTGTTTGTCCTCTGAGCGAATTGCTAGTCATTTAATTAACTAAATATGTATTTATTGAACAGATTTGAAAAAATACAGCATGCAGTGTAAGTGGGTTGTAGTTCTACTATATTTGTTTATCACCAAAATCACTCCATTTATGTTATTTGGATGAAAGCTAAAGCATAATTAAATTGAATCAGGTTTTCAAGGCATGTAAAGGAAAAATTTTACTCTCTAATGAAAATGTTAAGAGAAGGAAGAACTAATTTGGCCTGTGTAGTTTACAGCTTTGGGCTTGCATATAATTTTAACAGGACTATTTCAAACCATTTATTTGATGTCCATCCCCATTTCTTTGAAAAATAAGCGAGGGAATGAAAAAAGCTGCTGGAGATTTGGAAAAGATTGTTCTTTATGTTTGCAGAGGTTTCAGTCTATATGGAAAGCTACTGACAAATCACTTCACAGCCTGATACATCCTAGTGTACTTAATTAAATTAGTGGGTTGTATTTGGGACAAATTGTTTGATTTGGAGGATATTGAAAAACCTATCTTAAGCTTTGTGAGGTTTTACACATTAAGCTGATCAAACTGCCAAAAATTTCTCTTGATGAGACTAAGGCTGCTTTTGCATTTTAGGGAAGGGAATTTGAACATAGACCTCAAATACAGGTGTTCCACATCTATAGTCAAATATGCTACTGCATGCTTGCAAGGGCTGGGTCACAAATCCCACTTCAGATTTTCACATGCCAAGATGAAAAAACCCACTTTAGCAAACATCAGCCTCCATTATTCATGCTGACCACTGTGGAACACTGATGTTCTGTATCTTGAGGAGAAGCTGCTGGTAAACAAACACATGTAAGTCAAGATTTAATCCAGAAATATACCAGAAACATAAATTAAATTGTTTACTTTGGTGATAGTGAATATTTTAGGTAAAGAAAGAATAATATCCATGGGTACAGAGTTCAAGAACTGATAATACAGATAAAAATACTCTTTTTTTTTTTTGCTATGAATCCTCTAATGATAATACCTGTCACAAATTATTGCTTAAAAAAAACTTGTAGTTGAACTAAATGTGGCAGATATTACACCTGGAGCTTAAGTACAGAACTGCTTCTTCTGCCCTCCACTATCCTACTGAGATGTATACTGGGCTCTTATTGAATGGCTGCACAGCAATCACACTTTTATCTCACACTGCTTATCCCAGGCTGGAATTTTGATGAGTTAAGATGAAAATAACTTCTTTGCCTACTTTGTAATAGATAATGTAAAATAAAAATTGGTTGCTTTTATCTGTATAAATGATTCAATAATATTTATACTCCTTTTAGTAATGTTGGGATATGGGGCCACCATTAGAGTCCTTGTAAAATGTAATTAGGTATTGAATGTTTGCCTTCAAAAGTGTTCAGCCTGAGCTGCTTTTTTTTGAGCAGTGTGGCAGTAGACCATGAAGTGGAGCATACTCAGGTCTCCTGATGCATCACATCACAATATTTTCTTCATGAAATGTTTAGTAATGTTTTAATGTTTATTTAACGGGCCTTATTTACTTTGCTGAAACTGCAGCTGAGAGGCATCAAACCACCTATCTATGTGCTTAAAAATACATTTAAATGCCTAGCTCTGTTTGGTTCAGGAAGATGTTAGCTAAAGTGATACACTTGCTGAAATGGAGTAAATACTGTGATAAAACTTGGAAGTTCTTTGCTGTCCATACTTCATGCAAACCACTATCCTCCAGTATTAGAAATCTCAGTTTTAAACTTTATTTATAAAAAGGTCCAGTAATTTCCTCCTTAGATGAAATATGGCTGCCTAGTTCTTTAGAGTGCTGTTTCTTGTTTTGCACTTGCAATAGCTTTTGCCTTAGAGGACACCCCAAATGAACAGTGGACTAGTAGTATAGATAAAGAAGATAAGTTTCAAAAGAAATCACCTCTATTTCTGCTGCAATGAACAAAATCTGCATTTAAAAAATGATCCTAGGGCCTCTTGCCCATTTTCTTCATCTTTGTCTTCATCTGCTTTTCCACCTCTGCCTTACATTATCCACATTCTTTCACTGGAATATTTCTCCAACATTACTGGAGTGCAGATTTTCTGCCTTTTTTTCCCATTTGTTTCTTTAGTTCCCTCCCTATTGGTAAAATACCAGAATTTTTTTCTACTAGAAGCTTTCAGACTTCACTGCTCTGAACCAAGACCATGACAGGGCAGCATTAATATCCCTTTTCTGGAAATGCCACACATCCAGAAACAAAAGGCAAGCAGCTTGTGCTACATTTGCAGTCATCCCCTTCAATATGGGGAAGTCTGTTGAGTCATCCAAACCAGAAGTGGCTGGAGCAGGCTACATCCCTCCTCAAGGCTGTGTCTCTGTGGGACTGGTTCTTCCAAGGGCATATCAAAACACACAGAGGCTGTGCCTGTTGGAGGAATGGTGTCGTGGTCCTCATACAGATCATGTGTTTGGAGGACCTGGCTAGAGCTGCTGAGCTTGGAGCCATCCTACTGCTGTGCCATGGGAATGAGAGCATGAGCAAGACATTTTATCTCTCCCTTTCCATTGGTACAGTGTACTGTGGTTTTACTCAGTCCTCCTCTGTGTCACCTACCACATGGAAAAACCTCTCATGTCTAAACAATTTCTATCTTGCAGTGCATCAGATTACTTTGGGAAGCAGACCTGCTCCAGCATCACTGGTAATTTCAGTACATAGGAAGGCAGTACTTTGTGTATAAACACTGAAATATCTAGTCAAGCAGATATTGATTTGCCAGATTTTACCTGTCAACTTTCACTGTTTGACCACCTGGATGCTGAAGAAACAGCCCTGGCAGACAATGAGGAGAGGAACCTGGCATCATTTTAGTACTGAAGCTGATCAGGAGTTGCCTACCCAAAATATGCCAAAAGAGTTTGCATTGTGTCCAAGAACTTTGATTCTGAAATGACAGTGGAGTTCTGTCCATTGGCACTCTCAAAGGCTGGTCATTCCACCCCATGGTAAAACAAATCAGAAGTGAAGTTCCTGAGATTTTGGAGAAGACACTCTTTACTGTGCCGCACGGTTTACCTGAGCAGGCATTGCTTCTATTTAAACTGCTGTGTGTGACTTCTGCAGGCACTGGAGCAATTTTGCCCAGAGAAAGCCTCTGGAAATGGGAGCATTAAGCTTGCAAACTGGAAGTCTCACCTTTTACATAATGATTAGTAACAGGAAAAACAACGTCCACCAGTCTTCATCTCATCAACCTTAATTTAAGAGTCTGCCTCTGCCCTTCTAAGGCTACTGTTTAGTAACTTACTTCTGGTTCTAACAGAGGGTGGAATTCTGACTCCATTGTATCCTGCCATTGCAAGGGATGGCATTCAGTAATTTTTATGGCACTTCCTGTTCTCTCAGAAATCTGTAGTGGATTTATTTAAATGCAGCCAGTATTTCCAGAGTCAAGGACTCTTCCATGCCCTGTGTGCAAAACATGATTAAAGTTAGGAAGAGGTGGTCAGTAAGGAGTTAAATAATAATTTTAGCATTCAGGGCTAGACCAGTGTGCAGGCTGAAATTATTTGAATATTTGCAAATCTTGCTTGATTGAAAGGTGTTCCTTTCACCCTTTAGACTCAGAACTTCAAAATGCTGAAAATATCTTCATAAAAATGTCAGCAGGCTTAATCAGCCCAGGCAGACAGTCCAGTAACTGGGGATGAAGCCTTGAAGCAATCTTACAATAACCAGTGTAGGCTTTCTTTAGAGATTATCTGTATATTGTTTATCCTCAGACATTAGGTTGTGCCACATAGGGAAACCCCAGGTTTTTAAAGGCACCTCTCTTCTACAAATCATCATTTTCCTTTCCAGAAACACTTCTAAGCTTGTTTGGTTTATCAGGATGATCTGTACAGCTTGGAAAACAAATCTCATGAGTTGTTCTTGGCCAGTCCACAGATGGGGAACACTGGGTGAACTGTAAGCAGCAGTGTTTGTAATGATTACTGGCTGTTAAGAGGGCCCATGTGGCAGTAAATGAGTCAAGTTGATGAGATGCACAGACAACTGTACAGGTTTCTGTGTCATAAACAGTTTTTGCAGAACATTTTGTAGCACATGAGCTGCAGCATTCTTCACTTTGCACACCTTTCCTGCTAAAAAACATGCTTTTAGCTGGGAAATTTTTCTGGGTTCTCAGGAAATAGGTAAAATCTGTAAATCATACTCTTCAGTGATGCAGGCATCCCAGCCATTCCAGCTGGACTGGTGAGGTTAATGCCAGCTCAGCAGCTGTACAAATGAAGATGGATTTTCAATTTAGAAACAGAACTTTTGACAAGATTGCCTTTCTTTGAGGATGCTGGAATTTGTGTCAGGTAATTTGCTGATTAGTATTTGTGATGTTAAGGGATTGCTCTAACTCATCTTTTTGTTGTTTGTGTTACCTCAGCATTATCAGTTTGTAGTTTTGGTATTTATGGTGGCTCAAGTTCTAGAGGGCCTTCTGATGTATTCATCAGGCAGCAAAACTGTTGTCTCAGAGTTTTTGAGTCTTTCAAGCTTTATCATGCTGTGGAAATCTCAGTTCTCTTATGTCATCTGGTGTATGTTTAAAGCAATGTGTGATTAGATATGTCTTGCCATCACCTTTGCTCTGCACCAGCTGGAGTGTATCTATTACAACTTCTCTGTCTTTTCCTTTCTCCCTTTCCCTGATTCTGCTTATCATTGTTAAAATGGTCTAATCTGTGTTCTGATTTTCACTATCCACTATCTGATTTCCACTATCTATCCCTGGCTCTCCTTGCACCTGCACTTGTTAGTGATCAAGGAATCAGACTAATAGTGAGTAAATTATAATACAGGGCTTCCTTCTGGGCTCCTCTCTCTGTTACTTAATAGGATGTTTTGCCAAGCCCCCCCCCCCCCCCCTTCCCCCAGAAAAGCCCAAACAAACAAAAAAATCCACCCAAAAAACCCAAAGCAAAGCAAAACACATCAAAAAAACCTCAAAAAACCAAAATCAACCAAACCAAAAAGACCCAAAACCCAGCAACAACAAAAAAAAAACCAAAACACAACAACAACAACAAAACACACACACACACACACAAATCCAAAAAAAAAAAACAACAAAAACCCAAATTAAACAAAAAAACCAAAAATCCTGAAGAGAATTGATGGGTAACACCAAAATAATTGCAAATAGCTTGGGGATGTGTTTTTCAAAACAACAAATTTTCTGGGACTTCCTTATATTTTCTTTGATTTTTTTAAAAATTTTGATTTTTTTCTGTGTTTTAATAAAACCATCAGATTTCACTTTGAAAAGAGAGAGAGAGAAGGATCTGATTCTGATTGTCCTAACCTTAATGATCAGTTCTTTTACATTTGGGGTTCCTGTGGCTTCTGAAAGGCTTACTGCAGCACAATGAAGACTAGAGTCCAGCCTTCCCTGCAGTTTTCTTATGTAATATTATCAAGTTTGAGCAAAATAGTATGGTACTTATGTGATACAATTTGCATTGAAGGATTCCCCCCACCCATTCCCACTTACACACATTCCTTTCCTTGCTTTTCCTGTTCAGGATATAAAGGGTGCCCCAAGTCATTCTCTATGAAGAGTTTTTCCAAATTCCCTTAGGAAACTTCATTTTATATATAAAACAAGATAATTTTTTTTTTCCAAGATACTTTCATTCCTGCTGAAGAAAACTTTCTTTTGTTTCAGGTATTTACCTAAAACTGCAGTTTGATAATTATCACTGAAGTGCTGCTTTCTTTGTATTCAGCTCTTAATGATCCAGAAACCAAAAGCAAAAATCACTGAAGCAGTTATTAAAATTCTTAGTAAGTAGATGTAATTTAAGAGATCTAGACTGTCCAGAGGGCAGTAGACATAGATCTCTATTAAAAATTCAAGACATGTAAACTAATTTTTGCCAGCAGTTAATAAATAGCATGAAAAGTAGAAAACTTCTGGCACAGTAATAAGTTTAATTATTTTTACTCTGGTAGACAAAAGTTTTTCTAACTCTGGGCTGAAAGCATCAGAGTTTCCTATGATGATGGGAATTTTTTTGGACCTGTCAGAACGTAGGTGATCAGATTTTTTGGTTTTTGGCTCTTCCCTGCTTTCAGAACTGAAATGTCATAATTGTATATAATGCTCTTTGATTCTCATAACCTAAAGTGTCTAACAGTGTCTAATTTTCCTTTTCCTTTTAAATATCCTTTCAGTTGCTTAATACATGAAATAGTATATATTATATACCTTAAGAAGCATTCTGCAATACTCATGAATTTTTCTTCTACTTGTTGTAACATTCATAGAGTCATAGAACCATGTATGCTGTAAAAGACCTCTAAGATCATTGAGTCCAACAGTTAACTGTATCCCCAAGTGCTACTTCTAAATGTCTTTTAAGTACCTCTAGGGACTGTGACTCAACTACTTCCCTGAGCCACCCATTCAATGCTTGACAGCCCTTTCTGTGAAGAATTTTTTCCTCCCCTGGAGCAATGCAAGGCCATTTCCTCTTGTTTTACCACCAAAATGAAGCATGTATGTGTATTTGACTAATCATTTTCTTATTTTGGGTTGTTTTGGTTTTCGGGTTTTTTTTACAGGGTATATTGGGGATTGGCTACATGTGTGAACAACAGCATTAAGTGGGTTGTAAGAACAGATTATCCTCAGCCTTAAAAAAGGGAGACAAGGAGGCAACACTGACCCTAGAAGATTTGACAGCAAAAATGACAGCTGTCATGATTACTGTGATGTGGGAGTGGGTATGTGCTCTGATTTTTTCAGCATTGAGCAGAAATGTGTAGTCCAGTCAGGTAGTTACATGAAATAGGGGATCCAAAACAGAGGAAACAGCAACTGGAAAAGTTTTTGCATCACAAGGGAGAAAAAAAAGCCCAAAGGCCCACAGGCTGCCTTTATAGAATTATAGAATATCCTGAGTTGGAAGGGACCCACAAGGGTGTAGTTTATGAAGAAAAAAATATTAGGAAATCTTGTATTATGATCTCTCAATGGCAGCTAAAGATTGACTTGGAGCTTCAAGAAACATTTCAGGTAATTGAAATTTCTGCTGCATACAGATTCATTGCTTATTTTGTGCTGCTTCAGCATTTTTCAGAATAAAATCATGGTACCTTAAGTGAACATATGTAATACAAGAGATTTAGTTGATGAATTGCTCCAAAGTCTTCCTCGTGTATATTCACTGGAATTGTGCCACAGGTGAAATTGGTTTGTGGATTGTTTTTTTTCCTCCTTTACCACTGAATTATATTCTGAGTTATTATTTTGCATCAAAAGGCAAATGCTGATAATAGCAATCAGCTTGCTTAGTCCAACATCCTAAATGTGTAAGTGGCATAATGATTTCAGCTATGGTGCTTTATCAGCAATATCCTTGGGTCTGTGCCAGCTAAAGAATATATAGTATAAAAGAACACCACTGATATACTAGCATTAAGAATTTTTATTATTCCTTAAAAGTACAATGTTTTAAAAACTATTAAACATAAGATTGTTCTCATTCAGTCTCTGACTCGTTTTATTAATACCAACTGTAAGATTTGCTTGGAGAATTGGCAGTAGATAGATTTGCTTTCTCACTGCTGCACTAATCTAAGATTCTACACATGACTTAAATTATATGTGATGGAAAAGAGAAGAGTAGAGAACTTAATTAAATTAAATAACCAAGTTGTCTCAGTCCAAACACATTTGGTCAAAAATTGTGCCAGCAATTGCTGTAACGATCTTCAGGCTGACCCCAACTGAAATGCATCTATAATACTGTTCGAATTTAAAAAAAAAAATAATAGAAGAAACAGAAACCCCTTAAATAAAGACTTGGTGCATAATATTAACAATAAAGAAAGGATTTACAGCTACAGCTACTAACTGAAGTTTTGTTTGTACATGCCACAAGGACACACACTTCTTGATGGAGTGTCTTGCTCTGAATTCTGCAAAAGACTTGCTGGAAAAGATCCACAAAAATGCATCTTATTTTTCCCAGGTTCCCTGGTGACCATCACATTATCCAGCTACAAGTTCCCCTTCTACACATTCAGGCACTAAAAGGGTTTGTGTGAGAGCCCCCTCGCTCATAAAAACTGATTTTCCCATACGTGCACAAAATGGTTATTCAGAGTTTTCCGGCTCTTGCTGCCTCAGGTGACAGTCAAACTCTTCTGTGTTCCAGAGCTACATAGCCCTTGTCAAGGTCATCCTTCATCCCAGACCAAAGCCTAAAAATAAGGATCTGGCAGCAATAAGTTTCAAATGTGATTATGTATGTGTTTTATATATTTAATCTATATCTTGTATATTCTTCTAAACAGTACTTTGTAAAGTGGAAAAAAAAATCCACCAAAAGCAACTCCCAACACCTTAGGATTTATTCTTGTTTACTTATTCATAAATAGATTTACATTTTTGTCCATTCATTGATTCTTCCTTTCTCTTCAAAGTCTTAAAATATATTAGATATTTTGTTATATTGCATGGTGATACTTTGGTGCATCAATGTTTTCTTTGGTAGGAGTTCTTATTATGTAACACACGTGAGACAACGATGAAATGATAAAATGATGTAATGATAAAAAACCCCTTCCATTGTGTGTTTGATGTCAACAACTTTGAAAATAATATTATCTTAGTAATACATTCAATAGAAGCCAAACCCTGATGGCTTAACATAGATTGCCCTTCTGAATTTAATGTTAGTGAAGCAATACCAGAATTCATAAAAGATTTAGAAGTTAAGAAGGGAGTATTGACATCTTGTTTCAGGGAAAAGGGGACTCGCTGCTAAGGGAACTGAGGATGCCGTATTTTCTCCACTGGCAAAGGTGGCTTTGCTGCTTTCCCCTTCCTGTGGCCCCAAGTGCTTCTTTGGCCTTTGCCCCTGCTGTGCCAGGTTGGTGGTCACGGCACTGCAGTGCTCGGTCCACCTGTGTCAATCATTGTTTCAGCTAATGCACTTCACAAAAAGGCTCTATAACTGTGGCATTGGCACAATTGCAAAACAGCATGCAATGATACAGAAATTTGAAATAGCTTTTGTAGATTAATAACTTCAGTTATAATTTTTGACATGTTTTCAGCTCTCCTTCTAGAAACAGTAACTGCTTTGGTTTATGTTTTCCCCCAGATTTTCCCTTAAAGGTATTGCCATCTTTAAATCCCATCCTAATTACAGTGTTATGAGGCCAATAGATATAATTTGTTTGTTCATTACTGTGTTGTCCTTGTTTGAGGGAGTTTTCCTTTGTTAGATAAACATGCTTTAGGCATATGTCAGCTGGCTAGCCAGCATTGTTTTTGAGTTTGGGCTGTAAACAAAGTGTTTATGCTAAATAACTGTTCTTTTTCCCAGGAGATGAAGTTGGTAGTGCTGAATTGCATTATTACCTCCAAATATATATGAACTAAATCCAGAATTTTCTTAACATACACATGCAGAACTGATCATCATGGAAAAACATAAATGTGAACAATCATGCTGGCCATCACTATGTCTTGGTAAACAAAAGTGTGCATGAAGCCTGTGGTGATTGTGCCCTCAGCTCAGACAAGAGCTGCTCTTGCTGAGGACACAGAGCTGCTCTCACTAAATGAGAAGTTGGATGGTGCCTCAGCATCAAGTGACTGTACTCACAATCCTGCATTCCTGTTCATCAAGTACACTTCACTGGTTAAAGTCACTTGCCTGGGGTTCCAGGTGGTTTTACTTCACCAAGGGGTTGGGCTGAGGGTAGTCCCTCTCGAGTTGCAGAGTTACAGCTGGAATCACAGGCCTTTAGTCACCTGTGATTATTTGTGTGCTCCTCTCTCCATCCACTAATCTCCACTGAGATTAACTCTCTCCCTAAACTTTTATTACACAATTTTTTTTCTACCATTCCCTCTTCTGTTGAGCTCCCTCTCTGCTGACATTTTTGCCTTCCCAATTCTTCTGTGATGCTGCCTATATTTATACATGGAAATCATGGTGCTCTCTGTGACACTAACATGACTTCATTTGCTGTCATGCTCTCCTTTCTGTTTTTTTATTCTTTAACTTTCCTTGGTGTATGAGTACTTGGTTTTAGGTACTAGCTCAGAGACTTCTGGTGTGGGATCCTGTTCTAAATTAATCCTGTAGTGTAGTTTCAATACAAAACAGTGACACAATTACCAGCATCTTCTGAATTCTGCTTGTGATGAGCATTATGTATAAGTACCATGCATCCAGGAGAAAGAATTTTTGAATGGGCAAAGGGTAAGCTGGGGGAAAAAAAACAACTTTATTATCCTATTTTACCTACTGTTATTAGAAATTGGTTTACAAGGAAATTACATCAGTGTCTTTAATAATTACAACTACAGAAACATCATTGACTTCTATTTACAGAACATAATGCAGTTGGCTGCAAGAAAAATCTTGCATTTATTCATTTCAATAAACAGAATTTACTGGAATAAAATATTCTACTAAATTATATGTATTTTGATAGAACTTTACGTGTAGGAAATGTATCAGGTAAAGTATCAAATCTGGGCAAAATATGTAAATAGATGGTACACATTATACTTATGACTAACAAGAAGTAATTTTTCAGTGTAGTGAAAGTGATGCTTTCATCTGAAGATGTCATTTTTCTCAAAAACTAAAAATAGCTTCTTATTCAGATAGATTATCAGGCTACGTTGCATGGAAACCATTTTTCTCTATTACTGTTCTTATGTAACACTGGCTTCAGGCTGAAAAGCGCAATTGTATTTTTGTTAAATTAACAGTTTAAGGTCAGGTTCTTTCTCCCTCTGCTGCTATATATATATATATATATATATATATATATATATATATATATATGTATATAATATAAGGGTTCACAGGAAAACCTTGTGGAAGGTGGACCTGAGTCTTTTGCCCTTAGTCAAGCTGATGGGAGTTACAGCACTAAGTTACAGTTTCTGTCTTGAGCTCTCTGTTGATCCCAGAGGATAGTATTAGTATAAAAATTTAAAAGTTGAATTTAAATAATTGTTTTTCTGTATTGCTGATGAAAATTAAGCCCTTTTTTCTGGTGAAAAAAGGATATCTCTGAATTACTGAACTGTTTTTTTTTTGTTGTTTTTGTTGGTTCTTGCATTGAATAGCTTTTGGACAGACCCAAGGGTACTTGGATAACACATTTTTCAGTGCTTTTGAATCTTTCAGTTTTAGTTGTATTTAACACTCAATTTCTTTCCTCCTCTTTTAATGTTTATTTCACTACAGGTAAAATACTTTTGTATTACTGTTAGTTACTAAAGTATGTTCTGAACTATAATGTTAGCTAAATACAGACTTTTTTCCTCTAGAAATACATTTTCTGTATATTTTCTCTGCAAGACATAGGGACAAAATGTTCGCAGAGGAGTTTTCATGGGTCTGTGGGTTCTTCATTCTACTTCATGATTCTCCATTTCCCTTGCCTCTCCTCCAGCATTTGGAGAGCTGTGTCTGTCCTTGGCAGTTACTCAGTATTCCTGCTGTCTGCACATATTGATTCCTTACAGACCTTCAGAGATACAAAGCTGTAACAAATAGGGCTGTGGTCCTGGGTGTTCACTGACACAGAGTCTGTATCTGTAACTGCTGTGATATGCCTTTGTTATGGATGAGGAGGTACTTCAGACTCAGGGTTTGAGTTGGTAGGAGCATATGCCCTCTTAAGAAAGGAAAAATGAAATCTTTGTGATAGCCATTTGGAAGCAAACCATTTGACTAAGACAGAGTTACATGTAATGGTGCTTCTAGCTATGAAGATCTGGGCTGGAGGGTAAGAAAAAGGCAGTTGTATAAAGAAATGACTGCATAGAGACTGTCAAAGAGCCTAGGTTTGTTCAGAGATCATAAATGGGTTCTAACCCTTTATTTTAAGACGGATGTGCAAATTTTGAGATTGTATATTTTCATTGGCTATGGTTTGAAATCCTTTTTTCCACTCTGTAAATGTCTGATTCCAGCATCCCTATAAACATACATTAGAAAGCTGTCTGCTACTGATTATGTTTTCCCAAGAAGGAAAAAACCCTCACAGGTGCTGGAAGCTCAATTAGATGTGCCAGTTATCATCCATTTTTTTCCACCTGCAGCTGACCCTTATCACAGCCTGTGAGCAGAAGCACTGCAAGACTTCTTCCTCAGAGAGAAGACTCCAAGACCACAATGCTTAAATGCTTTAATGCTGGACCTCAGCACCCTGTTCTGGGGTCTGGCTGATAAACACTGTGATTATTTTCTGCTCTTCATAGCATCATGTGGAAGAGCTTTTGGGTCCTTTTCTTTGGGTGTAAGATGCGAAGGTCCAGATGTGTGATACCGAGAGCCATAACGTGTAAGCCTCAGCATGGTAAATCTTCCAGTTTAGTGCTATTATGTTTTTCCAATGCAAACCTAAAGGCAGCATCTCTAATTCAGGTACTAATGTCATGGTACAAACTTCATCTTAAAGTGCTGCTGGATGTAAAACTTCTTGCTTGTTGCTATGAAAAGTGGATGTCACTCAACAACGTGGTAGACAGCTCAGTTCCACCATTTTAGCAATCTTGTTACTCCTTTGTTTCCTCCAAAACTGTGCTTTCCCAAAGTTGAGCATAATGATGAGGACTCCAAATAGTATTTAGTAATTTTGCATTCTTTAAAAATCTTCAAAGCTCCCAGGATTCTTCTTATTTTTGTGATTGCCAACAAATAATGTCCCAGAATGCCTTCATGCCACTTCTAATGTCTCTTTTCAGCTACATCTCACTTCAGATGTGCTTTATTTGAAATTTTCAGAACAGACAATTTTTGGAGATGCAACATGTCAAAAAGTGCTAAGAGACTCTTCAAAACATAATTAGCACCTATTTATCCTGAATATTGTATCTTACAAGGGCTGTACCCAAGCACTGTCAGATTTGGGCCAATGGCTAATGAGAAATATCTGCAAAATATGAAAAATAAATGAGCATTTTTTGTGTTAGGAGTTTCTTTTGGTTTTGTGTTTCAGGGTTGTGGGGAGTTTTGTGGGTTTTTTTGTTTCTTTGTTTTTATTGTTTTGTTTGTTTCATTGGTTGTGGGGTTTTTGTTTGTTTGATTTTTTTAATGTTTGCTTGGTGGTTGGTGTGTGGTTTTTTCCCAAGGATCTAAAGACTAGAGGTGGAGTTGAGAATCCTGGAAGGAAAGCAGAGAGCCAAATGGTGCATGACTAGATCTTCCTCTCAGTTTTTTTCATTTTTTTAATCCATAAAAGAGCAGGAGCTAAGAAATTGAAAATCACTTTATTTCTAATTCTTGGAAGGAATATGGTATAGGATCAAGGGACCAAATCTCACTGAAATGTTTTCTGTGTAATTAGAAGAAAATCTCAAATGCATGGCTTCTCTCCCCTAAAAAAAACAGATTACAAATACCAAATCAGAAAAGCATCTTAATTGTGCAATTTCCTTTAGCTACAGAGCTTTTAGTCCCACTGCATTTTCCATTCACCTATGGAGAGGCAGCCTGACAGGACTGCTGTGCACAGCTATTAGGTTTAATTGCCATCGCTTTACTTTGCTTTTCTTTACCCAGAACATGTTTGTGGCTAAAAATAGAGCCATTCTTTTCTGATGTAGAAATAACATCTCTCAGGGCTTAACGGGTTGCATACTATTCACCAGCAGAATAGTGATTTATAAAATACTTACAAGGAAGCAACTCTGTTTGTAGAAAGCTGACATTTCTCAGCTGAGGAATTGTTTTAGATGGTCAAGCCATATTTGTGTTCTTTAATATTTAATCTGCAGTCCTCCTTTTCAGCCCTCGTTTCCTGTTTCCATTTTCCATTTAAGAATTGTATTTTTTTTTTCTCAAATTACACATTTTGATGTACAGGATAGATCAATATGAGCCTCATTGAACATCAATGGTCAGATAAAATAAGAGGATTACTGTTCAGTACTTTATATGCCTTTGTAAATATAAAGAAGAGCCCATAGAGTAGAGGCAAAGAAAACTATGAAAAGCCAGCATGATTTTAGGAAGGGCTGGCCCTTCCTGATCAATCTGATCCCCTTTCATGACCAGGTGACCTGCCTGATGGATGTGGGGAAGGCCATGGATATTGTCTACCTGGACTTCAGCGAAGTCTCTGACACCATCTCTCATAGCACTTTCCTGGAAAAGCTTGGAAAGGTTCACCCTTTGCTGGATAAAAACTGTCTGCATGGCCAGGCCCAGAGAGTCCTGCTGAATGGTTTTGCATCCAGCTGATGTCCTGTGCCAGGGGTGTCCCCCAGGGATCTGTGTTTGGCCTAGTTCTGTTTAATATCTCCACTGATGATCTGGATGAGGGGATTGTGTCCACCATTAGCAGATTTGCAGATGACTCCAAGCTGGGTGCTAGGATCTAGGAGGGCTCTGCAGAGGGATCTCAACAGACTGGGTAGATGAGCTGAGACCACAGCATGAAGTTCAACAAGACTAACAAAGTTGGTCTTTGGCCACAATGCAGCACTACAGGCTGGAGCAGAGAGGCTGGGAAGCTGCCCAGTGGAAAAGGACCTGGGGGTGCTGGTCCACAGCAGCTGAACGTGACCCAGCAGTGCCCAGGTGGCCAAGAAGGCCAATGGTGACCTGGCCTGTATCAGCAATGGTGTGGCCAGCAGGAGCAGGGCAGGGATTGTCCCCCTGTACTGGGCAGTGGTGTGGCTGCACCTCAAATCCTGTGTCCGGGTCTGGGCCCCTCAGTTCAGGAAAAGCTCTGCAGGGCTGGAACATGCCTTCTAGAGAAGGGAAATGGACCTGGTGAAGGGTCTGGAGCAAGTCCTATGAAGAGCAGCTGATGGAGCTGGGGGGTGTTCAGCCTGGAGAAAGGGAGGCTCAGGGGTGACCTGACTCTCTACAACCACCTGAAAAGAGGCTGTGGCCAGGTGGGTGTTGGTCTCCAAGGGAAACAGTGACAGGACTAGAGGACACACTCTTAAGCTGCACCGGGAGAGGTTTAGGTTGGACATTAGGAAAAATTCTTCACAGAAGGGGAAATTAAATATTGGAATGGGCTGCCCCAGGAGGTGATGGAGTGACTGTCCCTGGAGGTGTTTAAGGAAGACTGGACCTGGCACTCAGTGCCATGGTCTAATTGACAGGGTGGTGTTGGGTTATAGGTTGGGCTCAGTGATCCCAGGGGTCTTTTCCAACCTAATTGATTTTGTGATTCTGTGAATGCTGTGCCTCCAAATGGAAGACAGGCCTCGTCTACTCACTACTTTGAGTACCCTAGACCAGCTCCCTAGAGCCAGCTATATCTATTGCAGTTGACAGGCTGTTTCTCCACTGATTTTGTCAAAGTAAACTCAGGGTTACTATGCAGTGAACATGCTGTTACAGAAAGTAAACTGAAATTTGCTAGCAGCAATGCTAAGTCAATCACCACCTGCCAAATGTTTTTTCTTTCTATTTGTTATGGTAAATTAGTTATCATTTCAAACAGCTAGACTTTTTTTTTTCCTCTGACATCTTGTTCTCATAATGTGCTTGATCTCCTCTTGCAAACTGGAGTATGCTGGGAAATGAATGACTTCTGTTTTCTACTAGAATGTAAATCCAGGAGTATAGTGGGCAGAAAATAATGTGAAAACTCCTTGTGGGGGAGCTCTGTAGCCTGGTTCTCTAAGATAATAGAAATATTAATATTTTCATCTTAGATATCAAAGATGCAGGCTAACTTATGGTCTACTCATCAATAGCATAAAAAGTCTTTTTTTCTTTGGACATATTGATATGTATTTGAATACAAATCATTTGAGTAAGAACACCATAACAAAGAGCTAGATTGGAAACAGTATTCAGTAGAGTGACACTCCTGTCTCAAGACACAATTCAGTCACTGCTGCTTGAGAATTATATCCTTAGCTCTTAAGTACTCAGCTCAATAGTGTGTGCTTTCCAAAGGTCTTATTAACAGAGGTTATCCTGCTCTTCCGAGAGCAGGATATTTTATCTTCCTACGTTACTCGAATGCCAGTGAACAACTCTTCAAATCTGGAATAAAATTCACATTCTGGATTTCGTCTGTGGATTTTCAGGTTTTAATTTGAGACCATGATGTTAGCATCCTGAAAAGCAGCATGATTATTACACAAGAAGTGGAGAGCCAGGCTGAAATCTGCTCAGGAGCTCACTTCAGAAGCCCAGATCCCCTGGAGTGCTAGCAGGGGTATTGGAGGGGGTTGTTGTATTATGGCTCTCCCTAGTCTGGATAGAAAATCATATCTATCTGTCTATCCTCAAGGCAAAAAACTCCCCAGCCCCCTGGGGAGAATGGAATTCTGTTTGTGTCTGAAGGAAGAAATATCTGAGGGCAAAGTGGTAATTTCTCCTCTATGGCTTTGGCCTCCCAGCTGAGCTTCCTCACAAAGGTGTAATTTAGGTCTTATCTAACAGCTCACTTTGGTGTGTCTTTAACCTGGAGCATGTATGTTGTGCTCCCTCCTTCAGTGTGACCTCTGCCCAGGCATAAAGTTAGGAATGTTGTGGACAATGTGAATTTATTTAGTCAAGCTTAAAAAAAACCCAAAACCAGCAACTTTTTAATCATCTCTCAGCATTTGTGCCTTAACTATGTTTTTTATGTGCTTTTGAAGACTTCATTAAGGGGAATGAAGTATTCATATAAGCTGTAAACCACACTTGGTATGGAACTGAATGTCTAGCTTTTTAACCTGTGCTGGATTTAGCCTTTCTAGAGATGCTCAAGAGCTGTCTGGACACAGTCCTGTGCCATGTGCTCTAGGATGACCCTGGTTGAGCAGGAATGTTGGACCAGATGACCCCACCATCGTTCCCTTTCAATCTTATCCATTCTGTGATCCTGTGATATTGGGATTTCTCATTCTCCTTCTAAACTAAACACATTTAAAAGTCTCTACAAGGGAGCTCTTCAGCCAGTTAGCATATTATATCAATTGGAATGGTAATTATTACTGGTTACTTCATGTTTTCTAGGATGTGCCTACAGATCTTCATTTTGCAGCTATTACAATTACACTAATTATACAGATAAAAACACCCTACACTAGTATACAGATTTCCTTTTGTTTGAAGAATGCACATACTAATGGGATGTTTTCAATACAAATTAAGCCATTTTGAACTATTCAAGTTAATTTGCATAATAGACCTTGCCTATGAAGCTTAGCATTTCGGTCTTGATTAAACAAGTATAAAGAAGAATATCTGGGAGTGCACTCATTACTCCCGTGAAGCCTCCCTGCTGTGAAGAGGAAGTGAAGTTTTCTTTGTTTGGATTTTTTTTAAAGTTTGCAATCAGATTTAAGCCAAAACATATTTGGGTAGCAATGCTCTTCACATCCCCTGTTTTCTTCCCTCAGCTATAAATGACAGTGAACACCAAATATTTCTAAAGTTTTTTGCACTGATACCCATTTCTACAAACAGGTAAGGAGATTGGGCACAAGTTACCAGGCCAAGTAGCCCCCTCCCTCTCTTCTGCCTTTCAGAAACAGGGGAGCATACCCCAGGTTGCAAGTAGAGAAGTCTGCAGAGCATGGGGAGAAAGAAGGACTTCAAAGTGGTCTCCTCTTGCCTTCCTCTCACACTTGGTATTCAAAATTTCCATCTCTCTGTCAAGAATGGGGCGAGGGGAACAGCAAAAGGAGTGTGCAAAGATCACAGAGAGGCACTAGACTGAGGCTGTAAAGAAGAAGGTTGAGCAAACAATTAAGTTGGCTGTAATTCCAGCAGCTGGTCATCTGAAACAGACTGGCATTTCTCTCCACAGAACCATGCATTGAATAATTAATAATTATGTTACAGACACAGCAGTTAAAAAAACAAAACTACAAACAAAAACCACCCCCCCCTCCAAGTTCTAAATGTGCAGATTGTGATTAGAAAGGTTTCTTCAGCATTGACTGTATTTAGACAAGATACCATGCTTGAATTTCTTTCTTTTTTCAAATTGCTACCAAAGTATTCCCTTTGTACATATATGATAATTAAACCCTTTTGTTAATTCTGTAGCCTACATCTGAATGAGAACTAACTATTGCCAATATATTTTTTATTTGATCATTGTTGCCATTTGGATCCAAAGGTTTCCTTGATCGAGATTCAACAATTCACAGATAAATAAGGAGCCCAGGCTTGCTTTTCCATTCATATTCTATTTTTGTTTAAGGTTACAACTAATTTTATTTTTTCTCTTTCTGCTTGTAATTGCCAATGCATATCTACAGTAATTTTCTAAAATATTTCCTGGCGTGATTCAAGCTTACTTCCATGCCCTTTAGTGACACTGCCTTTCCTTTTCTGTTTTATCTCACATATTTCTCCTTTTTCCTTCTTCTTTTAAGCACAGACACTTAAAGCAATTGTAGGTTTGTTTTTGTTTTTTTTTTCTGGTAATCTTGGATTCAGAAGTCTCACACTGGGAATCCCTGAACTGCCTCATCTTCTTCCATCACATTCACTTTGTGTTTTTCATCTTCTGGAAACCACTATATCTTTCCTGTATGGTTCATTTTCGTATTTTATCAAATTGCTTTATACTCCTCTGCAAAGGGAGCTATCCTCATCTTCCCCACACTTTTTTATGCAGTTCTTCATCACAGATAAGGTTTCAGGCTGCTCATGTCCCGTTTCTGCTGAAATGCCAGAGACGAAGCTCTAAATTTTAGTGCTTTCCAGTACATTGAGAGGATGATGGGATATGAAAAATAGAAACAGATTATTATTTTAGTATGCAAAGTGGTCAGTATACCAGTAGAATTGGTTGTATCTCTGTCCAAACATCCTTTTCTATCTCAGTGTCTTTGGGAGCATAAACAGAGTGAAGACTGTTCATGTCCGTTCTCTGCAGTAGCTACCAAATATAGCCCAATCTAAACCAATACATTCAAGTGCTGGGTTAACAGTGCTGTTTAATAATAAAAGGAATTTTTTGTAGCACTAAATAAAATTTTAGTTCATAATTACTCGTTGCAGTTGTTCTGCCTCCCTGTTTTTGGTTGGTTTTTTTTCCTGTTGCCATTTAATAAAAGGAACACACAGACTGTAGGGACTGATGCTAACACGTGAATTCAAAAGGAAAGTCCCTTGCCCTGTTTAACATTATGAAGAGATGCTTTAAAAATTATCTGCTTCAGTGCTAATTTTACCTTGTGATGAAAGTTAGGCTTTAAATATGTAAAATGCAATGAGAGGGCAGCAGATACTATCAGGAGCCTGGAAAAGTTATCTTGTTTTCCTCAGAATAATTGCATGATCTTCCTCTCAAAGACAGGTCTGTTTAATTACCAAATAACTTAGAAACACAGGGAAGTTCTTCAGAAGCTGTTCACTGGTTTATCTGAGGAGGAGCTGCAGGAAATCCTGAAGCTTGGAGGGAGCTTGAAGGAAAGGTATTGACCTTTTAGTTCACAAATGCTTTTAGAGGTGTGGACATCTAGGAGCAGAGAGTTATTGATCCAAGGTTCTGCTGAAATAAGACAGCCGAGTCCAAAAGACTTAGAAGACAAAATTGCTATCTGGTGAATAATGTGTGACATAACAGGGAACAGTCTGTGGAGGGCTTTACAAGGTATGTGGTAAAAGCAGTAACATTTTTCATGCACCCCAACATGTATTAATCAATACATGTTCTGTTTTGACTAATAAAAGAAAGACAGCTTCTGAATTCTGCAGAGCTAGGGCAGCAGAATATTGACTTGTAGAAAGCCAAACAGGTCCTTCATCCTTCTGACCTCCCAGAAGTATTTATGCATAATGTTTCTCTTCAAACAGTCCAAATTTTCTTGATTTGGGGAGTAAAGCCTCTATGGACTGTGACACTACTGTAAGATAGAGAGTTCAGTATCTGTCCATATAGAGCTGTGGATTTTAGCAAAAAGGCCCTTATTTAAGTCCAAAATAGCAATTTTAGCCCATTCTAATTACATTGTGCACGCTCCAACAACTGATAGCCATTGACCTGTATGGAACATTTCCAGTTACAAACTGATTAAAACTGCTTCAGGCAATCGTTCTGCTTTACGGGGAAGCACTGATGCCTGATGTAATGACCTGACCAATGCTAAGCAAATGCAAAGCCCTCTAAGCAGAGTGGTACAAATATAGACAGCCAAAAGGCCATGCACTGTATGCTTATCAGCTGTAAATGCTGAGAGCAGGTTTCACAGCCATGAGTAATCCTCAGCCATCCTCAGCACATACCCACAGAGCTGAATGTGCAGGGGCTAATTCATTTCTGCGCTGAACTGGATGTGTTTTTGAAAAGATCTTTGTTCCCTGCATAGTACAAGGAGTCACATTTATGTCTTATGTGAATTTGGTGAGTGGGTGAAAGGCATCAGAGAAAAGTCATTCTCTGCTCATGCCTGTTCAAGCACTTCACCTTCTCCTCCAGCTCTGTGCCAGTCCTAGGCTAAAAAGAGCTGAAACATTGGGGATGCCACTTCCTGGTATGTGTTTGTTTATACAAAAGGTATGTCCCCTTGCCTGTCAGTAGTCCTGGAGGAGTTTTATGTAAAATGTAGGTATTTACATAATTAGGATACACATTTAAGGGCCACTAAACATAAGAATGTAACAATGTTTGACATACTGTAGAGCCCCAAAGGCTTTAGAAACTTAGATTTGCTGTATCCAAATAATGTAGTTGTCATAACTTGATGTTACCCCTTCCTGTATCTACATTTGACAATTTAAACCAAAAACTACAATATGCTACATGCCATGCACCCAGATGTGAACATTGATGTCCAGGTTGCTTTGGTTCTTTATAGTCAGTCTTCATTACTATAGCAAGGTGATGTGTGACTTTCCCCACACCAATGCTGACATGAATGTTTAGAATTAATACATTTCTGAAATACCCTTTTAATTCTGTCTATTGTTTTCAAGATGATGAAGATACTAAAATTCAGATTTTTCAGTGCTTTTTTCTTGTGATGCATTGTTAAATAAAATTTTTTTCACAATTTTCCTGCCAAAAAAAAATAGTAAGAATAACATATCTGGATAGTTTTAATATTTAAAATTGGCCTACAATGATGAATTATCCCTTATTGGTATTTTTTATTAATAAAATGAAAAATGTTTTCTTGAAGTTTCCAGACACTAACTATTATTCTTGAGAAGATTGTTAGGAATGGTCAGGTTTTGGTGAGTCTTTCAAAATCCAGCAAAGGTAAATGAGAAGGAGGCAGAAAAGCATAACAGTAAACAGTAAAGAGCCTGAAATTGTTTACAGTTCAGGAGTTTCCATGCTTCCAAGTTCAGTCTAAGTCAAGTCAACTCCCTTACCATACTAATCCTTTCAAAACACTTACATTAGAATTTGCTGCTGTGGTTGATCACAAAAGTGGGGGGTGAGGTGAAGGCATGAGTGGCAGGAGAGGAAAAGTTAAGGATTGTCAGAGCTTTCATGAAGCAGGGTGCCATGAGCCTACCAAGCAGCTCTATCACTCCTCTTCCCAGGGGGAAGAGAGAAAAAGATAGAAAACAACTTGTATGTTGTGATAAGGCAGTTTACTAAAGGAAAAAAAAAAAAAAAAAAAGCAAAAGTTGGCACACACTTAAGCAGAGGGGAAAAAATAATTAATCTCTACTTCCCATCGGCGAGCGATGTTCGGGCACTTCCCGGGAAGCAGGACTTCAGCAGGGGCTGCTCTGGAAGGCAAACACTGTGAAATAACAAATGCCCCCCATTCCTCCTCTCTCCTTTAGCTTTTATAGCTGAGTTTACATCACATGGTATAGGATGCCCCTCTGGTTACTTTGGGTGAGCTGGCCTGCTTGTGTCCCCTCCCAGGATCTTGCCCAAGCCCATCCTGCTGGTGGGGTGCAGAATGTTGAGGAGACAGCGCTGATGCTGTGCCAGCATTTCTCAGCAGTAGCCAAAAAGCTGGGGTGTTATCAGCACCTTTGCAGCTACCAATGCAAAGCACAGCACTGTGAGGGCTGCCAAAGGAAAATGAACTCCAGCTCAGCCAGACCCAATACAGTCAGAAAAAAGTTCTCTGGTTTTTGGAATATCCTCATATGTTTTCCTCTACTTGACCAGACTCGCCAAGATTTTATTTTGATTAAAGGAGGGATGTGCACATTTGACTGTAGAGTCTAATGGATCGTAAAGTCCCAAGTGAAACAAGTGGAGAAATTCAAGCTTTTATGGAAGTTATAATGAGACAGGGTCCATTCCCCATATCTGGTCAATAAAAACATGCACAGTGACCTGCAAGTCACATAAACTGTTTCAGCTTGTTGGGGTTTTTTTTCCCCTTCTTTTTTTCTCCCCAAGATGGTTCTGGCCTGTTGCTATAACAACTCTGTAGCATCATCAAAGTACCAAACACAAACAACTAACTCAGACCACAAAGCCTCAGTCCATCCCTTTTCCCTATGCCCTGTTTATTATTTCAACGCTCATTTTATATGCACTCACAGGGACCTCCACACAAATAAAAGTTTCCACCAGAGAGTATTCAGCATAACTGTACACTCTTCACATCTTTTCTGTGTTGCTAGTTGATGGTTATTAGAGGAAGGTGTTTGGCATATGTTTTTAAACAAATTAAATAAACAGCATACATTTGCACTGGTAAATATAATTACTTTCTTGTGTAACTTGTTGTAAATATTTTTCTCCTATATTTAAAGTTATCTGGGCCATACCTTATCCATCTCTAATTAAATCTACAAGAGAGAATGAGCTGCAGAATTATGCAAGATTCATCCTTAAGATTTACTATGACTGTCATTGGAAAACAACAAATAAAGTAGCATTTCTGTGGCTGGCATGAAAGTGGCACATCTTTTTCCTTGGAAAATCTATTTCAGATTCCATAAGTACTATATTTTACTGCAGTAGCTTGGAGCTGAAGGGGACTTAGCTTTTCAGAATTACAGAAAACGATGCAGTAGCCCCTTTTTGCTTTCCTTCTTTCTTGTACTGAGTAGTTCAAAGTCTGTCTTTCTGCTTTTGTTACTGTGATTGTACTTAAAGTGATTGACACTGATTGTCTCATTAGCGTCCTTTTTGATGATCAGTTTTATCAAATCAGCTGATTTGGTTAATCCAAGCTGGAAATTGAAAAGGTGTAGCTTGCTGGTATAGATGCTACCATAGGCTGTGTCTCATATATTTGGGTATGGGAACAGAGAAGGAGACAGCAAGACCTGTGTGGCTCTTGCTCTCCCACACAAGTATGAGTGGGGAAGAGGTTGTGGATGGAAGTTCAGTTCCAGCCTTCCCAGGCATCGTACTCACAGAGCACAGCAAGAAGCAGCTGTCTACAGGCAAGAATCTTGCAGGTCCCCTGATGCTGAGATTCACCATTCTCGACACTTGGAGGTGACATGCAGGGATGTTTCCTGAGATTGAAACAATTGCTTTATACGTAGACCATGGAAAAAAGCAAAGTGTGGCTCTAAAGTACCATCCTGGCATTTCCAAAATGTTGGTATTTCTTGGTTCTGTTGCTAAATTATTAGTAAAAATGGTTAATTTTGCTGTTGTCTTTTTTTTTTCCCACAAGTGACCTACATCTTCTCACTTTAATCTGAACTAAGAGGCACTGTGTTGCACAGTGTTAAGCACTGAGTTGTGAAGAAAAAGGGCAAAACTATTGCCCATTTAGCATGGCTAATCCAAGCAGAAAAATGTTCATTTGGAATTTTGCAATATTTTAGTCATGTCTGTAACACATTTCTGTGTAAACAACATTTTTGCTTTAAAAGCATATTGTTTCTGATTGTATACTTTGCACATTTCTGTCAAAATTGTTCTAAGTCCTGCTTAGCTGGAGTAATTTTGCCTCACGTCTCTGCTGGAGTAGCTGACCACAAAGAAATTACAGCGTTACACTTCTCAGTTAATGCCTAAAACATAGAAAGTTCTGCCTCCAGGTTTGTTTTCATTTGCTTATTTGGTTGGTTTAGTTTTCCTGATACTGTTTATGAGTGGGTCATGGACACTGACATGTATTTGTCTCTGATTTGCCTGAAGACTTCAGTTTCATGTACAGATGCTTGAAAAAGTCCATCTGGCATCAGTACTGCAAGCCTACTGATGTTAACCTCTTTTCCCAGGGAGGTAAAATTGCATCCTTGCTCCTAATGTAATCTGCTGGTATTTTGGCTGGTCTTGGTTTTCCTTGCGTGTTTGAAAACAAAGGTAAAATTTAGACTAAGTCTCTCTGGTTTCTGTTGCTATCCAAAGACTCTCTGAAGCAGCCCATACACCTGTGTGCTCTAGAGCAATGTCCCAGGTTTGTGTTTGTCTCCAGCCTGTTCTGTGCTCTGCAGACAGCCTGGGAACCCTGTGCAAGGGGCAGAAGCCTGGGAGCAGTCAGGCAGCTGTATGGCTTACCTTTGAGGGCTCTTTTAGGACTGCCCTGTACTCTGACACATACATCCAAGGCTTAATCATTCATAGCTCCTTTTCAGATGGAACAACTTGCTCAACGTCCTTGGTCTCTCCAGACAGCCAGTAAAAGCTCCCCTTATCTGTGCCAAACATGGATAGAGTTTTGCAGCAGCAGCTCCACTGTGGCTGTACCAAACTGGGCAGGATTATTTTCAGCTTGTCACTCAAATCATCCAACATCCACTTGAAATACCTGCAGCCTTTTAAAATTTCCCACTGGAATTTCTGATTTCTTTGGCTACAGTGGCTTGAATCATACTGAAAGCTCCTTTGCTCCTTCCCCTTTTTCTGTCTCTCAATCTTTTGTCAGCCATCAGCAGAAGTGAACTCATTGCTGAGCCTGTTTCAAGCCACTCTCTTGGAAGGTCTGTACTGCAGCTTTGCCTGGAGCCATTTTCCTGTTTGACTACCTCTACTCAGAGGTATCCTTCCAGTACATTTATCCTGATCAAATTTCCCCAGAAAGTATACTCAGGAATGGCACGAATATCTTCTCCCAGTTTCTAATGGATGCCCCCATGGGATGGGATTATTTTTATTTTGCCTCACTAGATTTCTTGAAGAGAATGCACACACTTGATCCAGAATTGGTCCTACTTTGTCCCAGAACTAAATCATATTGCCTGTTTTAAATCCCAAAAGTTTGTTCAACAGCTTTTAAATAATTATTGTAAAAAAAATTAAAATATGTAAAATTGCCTTAGTTGAACAACAATTTGCATGGGGTATGATTTTACTATTCTGTTTAAAGGCTTGTATCTTACAGCTCATCTACTTTCCATCCAATATTTCTTACCTTGAGTTTTAATGACTGTAAAGTGAGTGATGTCTGACAGATACACTTCTGCTATTAAGTTGCCCAATTAATTCAATGTAGAATTAATGAGAACAACTGAATCTTTCCCTGCTTTTCTTGTTGACTCTGTTTTGTGAATTTTCAAAGATTACTTTTGAACACAGGAGATGAATAAATGTAGACACTCTTCTAGTTTTCAGATACATATGTATTTGAGTACTCAAACCTACACCTTTTATCATTTTAGGTCAAAAAATAGGTAGGAACTCTAATATTGGTGTAATTAAGCTATGTTTTTATTCCCCTTTCTACATGGAAAGAACTGGAGTGCTTGAACCAGAAGCACAAGTACCAGGCATGTAATTCTGAAGGACAAATTTTATACCAGCAAGATTAGTTCCTTGAAGATGCTGTTTCTATATGGTTATTTCCTATACATGTAGAGATATTAAGAACTGATCACTTACTCAAGGCAAAAATCCTGCTGTCTTTCAAGACTTTGGCAAGGTGCTATTCAGGAAAGTGTGTGTTTACAGTTCCAGGGCATATTTTGTAAAACATTGTTTGTCTGGAGTTTTTTGCAGCTTTGAGAGTTGAAATTCCCATTCAGGTAATGTACCCTGAGGGTGTCTGGGTGGAAAAGGTGTAAAGGAATATCACAGACAGGGGCTGAAAAAGAGTTGAATCAGTTAAGTATTTATTGTAATCAGTCATACCTTTTTTATTTTTGACTCATTTATAAAGAATAAATGAAAGTGTGGGGCTTCTTCTATGACTAAATTAGCAAAATAGAACAGAAAGTGGGAGAATTTACACAGGAGACATGAAATTTGTTTAGCATCAGAATTTGTGGGCCATATTTTTGCCTGCTACTTCTGATGTGGTTAGCTATTTCAGTCCAATACCTTTGCAACTTCTGGTCATCTATTTTCTTTCTTAATTTTTTTTTTTCTTTCTTTAAATTTGTGTTAATTTTGTAATTGAGAGTTTTATATTCCTTGGCTCAATCACAGGTAGCCAGTATCCTTTGTCAGTGTCCCTTTGTGTGTTGCAATTATTCCATCTGGCATCCAGGTTCAGTTCCAGGAATAGAGTTCCAGGCTCTTCTGATAGTTATATGTCCCATCTGCAGCCTTGTGTAGAAATTTTAGCTATCCAAGAGGAATAGGTTTGTACATCTTGGTAACCAAACCCTGCTCACAGGGACCAAAGGGACAGGTGAATCAGCTTCCAGGCCTGCCAAAGGCATTACTCCAGGGTGTTGTGAAGCACAGAACCACATAACACCAAGATCTGCCAAAGCACAGTGCAGAAATACAGTAGGGTCCCGGAGGAAGAATTTCAGTGTCAGAGATCCAGTCACCTCTCTACAATTACAACTATTGTAGTAAATTTCTTGGCAGGCAGGGTTTTCCCCCATGTTATGCTTCTAATGTAGAAATAGTGACTTGGCTTTGTGATTAATAATTTCTCTAGACCAAGATTTTATTTCTCTGTGGAAATAGGAATAAGGCTAGGTTGGACTTAGGGTCTGATTATGAGTAAAAATATGTTTTGTAATGTTAATTATTTTATGACTGGAAAATGGCTCAATGGAAAAAGTCTTGAGGATGCTGGTCCACAGCCACTGAACATGAGCCAAAGTGTCCATGTGGCCAAGAAGGCCAATGGCATCCTGGCCTGTATCAGCAATAGTGTGGCCAGCAGAATCAGAGTAGTGACTGTCCTGCTGTACTCAGCACTGGTGAGCCCACGCCTTGAATCCCATATTCAGTTCTGGACCCCTCAATTAAAGAAGGACATTGAGGTACTGGAAGTGTGTCCAGAGAGGGACAATGGAGCTGGTGAGGGGTCTAGAGGGTAAGTCCCATGAGGAGTGGCTGAGGTAGGTGGGATTGTTTAGCCTAAACAAAAGGAAGCTTGGGGGGACCGTGTCATTTCTACAACTCCCTGAAAGGAAGTCGTAGCCAGGTGGGGGTCAGGCTCTTCTTCCAGACAACCAGTGACAGGATGAGATGATATAACCTCAAGCTGCACTAGGGGACATTTAGATTGGACATCAGGAAAAAATTCTTTATGGAAAGAGTGGTCAGGCATTGGAATGGGCTTCCCAGGGAAGAGGTGAAGTCACTGTCCCTGGAGGTGTTCAGGAAACAATGTGGGAAAATGCCACAGTCTAGTTGACAAGGTGGTGTTTGGTCAAAGATTGAACTCAATGATGTTGGATGTCTTTACTACCCTAAATGATTCCATGATCTTTCTTTGTTCACATACCCCCTTTTTCCTTTCAGTAAATGAAAAAAACAACCAAACGAAAAAGCTTTCTAATAAATATTGAATTACAGCTTTAGATAGTCTAACCAAATTAAGGTAGGGTTTGTAAATACAAATTATTTATTTATAACTTTGGGATGAGAATTTAAAGTGTATTTGTAAGATGACAGCCATACACCAATGCTCGTCCAGTACTCGTTGAGTCTGTCTGGCAAGTGTAAGTGCCAGAATCAATTCTAGTGGAAGTGGGTGTGCTATTTCTTACTCTATTTCTACAACAAAATGTGTGGTGAAATATTTATAGAGACATATGCTGTACTTGAAGAGGTTAGTTATCTGTTTATTTTCTTGAGGGATAAGTAGACAATCATCCCTGTAACAGAATATTTAGAGGCATCAGGAAATTGAAATCTAAAGCTTTTTTCTAAGCCCATTACAAACAAATATCAACTCTTGAACTCTTGAAATGTAAGGAGGAGATGAAATGGGCAATAGTTGCTTGCAATTATGTGGTGCAAATTGGAACAGCAAATCTAAAACTGCATTTGCAGTAGACATTTGATTCGGATTCTGCAGTATTTAGTTCAGAGATGGCTTTGTTTCAACCCTAATTAGTCCAGATTGAGTATCTTGCCTATGAAATCTGTATTGGGGTTCATATGAGGCATCTAAATTATGGGTGCATTTGTCCTCGGTTGCATATACAGTCAATGGAAAGGGAAGTGCCCCTCAGAGGCTTCAGCTTGTCAAAGATCTAAATATTCTTCTCCACTGGCCTAGGGCAATTACGTATCTCATTCATGTAAGTGCTTAAAATACAGCAGCATGACCCTGGGCCTAAGGACTTGATGCTCTCAGAAGAATTAATAGCGGTTTTCCTTTTTCTTGTTTCTGTCATTCATGAAAAAGAAAATGTGGTTGCCATGTAGCCTGTATCTAGAATTACTGTTCATAAAACAAAATACAAGACTGGCCTCATTTCAGATATTTATTATAGTGTGTATTTCTTTCCTTAGAATCTTTTGCCTCTTTAGTGTCCAGCAATATGTGGTATTATTGGCCGTGAAGGAGCTTTTCAGTGACCACAAGTGTTCAGAATATGGAAGCTGTAACTGAAATATGCAATCACATCTTCCTGCTGAGAAATGGTTGTGTGCATCTCTGCTCAGGAGGAAGCCAGGGCTGGAGAATTAAGAATGTGATAGACTAGCACTAAAATACAGCAAGAGTATCCTGGGTGAGCTCAGGGAGTACCATTCCTGTTGTCACACAACATTCACTTGAGTTTCTTTTCACTGCCTTTGCTGCACAGTGGTTCTAATGATGGATGTTGCTATTTTTTATAAGAAAAAAAAGCAAAAAAAAAAAAAAAAAGAGAAGGGAAGGGAAGGGAAGGGAAGAACTGGAGTAAGAGAAGCAGATGTTAGGGAAGAGGAGGGGAGAGAAAAAAGGCAAGAGTAAATGAAAAAGAAGTCATGGCTTGGAACAGGAAAATTTGAGCTGTTTTATGAAGTAGTCACCAAGGTACTAGATGGTTCAGAAAATGGCGTCTTCGCCTGGTTGCCTGAAGTTGCCAAACATTCAGTGTTCTTATGTCAAGTATCCAGTAGAGTGAATCTGTTCTTTTTTGTAAAAGATGTGAGATGGGTTACTAAATTACAAGGTCACAAACTGGTGTTTGGATGCCAGATTCTGAGCAGTCTGAAAAAGCACAACCTTGACCACTAAATGAGCTATAAGTAATATACTTATTGACAGTATGTGGTGGTTTGTAAAGAGTCACTGAAAAAAGTCTTATGAGACCCTAAAATGGGTTTGTTTGGGAAAAAGAGACTGTTTGGGAAAAAAGCCCAAATTTTTCTAAGTTAATTTATTTGGTGTTTACAGTCCTAGATTTGAATAAGCTTTCTCATATTTGTAATGTTTGTTCTTCAGAACAAATGTGCTTCCATGACCACTTTACAGATTTCAGGAAACAATGTTATGTTTTTATGTATATATCCTTTCAAGCAATGTTTACACATCAAACATCTAAGCAAAACTGGAAGCATTATAGATCTATCTGAGTTTATGTTAAATTCTTACAGTGTAAGTTAACAGTGTCTGTTAGGTAGAATTTTCTTTTTATTTTCATTTATAATTTTTATGCTGTTGCTTCATTAAGAGTAAAAAAGGGAATAAAATCTCCTACCAGTCATTGCCATTGATTTTCCATCCTGTTTTTATATGATGCCATTTTTTTGGTAAAAAAAAAACATAAGGGCTTGTACTGGAATCAGTAGGAAGTGGTTTACATTATTTGCTACTACTCTCACTGTTCTTATCTGTTGTCACATCAGCATTGTGTACCAGGAAAATACATTTTGGCTTCACCATGGTGTTTACTGATGACCCCAGTTTACCTAAGTTATTTGACATTTAGATGCTCTTTTAATCCTTGTTCTGTTTTTTATGAGCTCATGGTCTTTATGTACTGCCATTGAGAACAACATCATCAAACCAGCTGCAGTGGACAGTATGAATATTAACATATTTTCTCAGACATTAAAAACATTCTCAATTCATTTTTCTGCAGCTAAAAGAGTTTATTTTCTGCAAACTTTTTTGAGTGTTTGCTAAGGCCCGGCAGTCCACAGGCTATCAAAGATGGATGAAAATATGTGTGGGAGTACAGAAGGAGAAGTAGGAAGCTTTTTTGTCATAGAGGAAACTATTTGGCAGGAACAAACTCTTTGAATTAGTGCCAGCCAGATTATATTGGTAGGAGAGGTCACATAATAGTCCAAAGCTACCAAAACAGGACAGATGTAAGAAAGAAATGTGTTTTTCTCATGTTTATGGGGATGCAAATGATGTGCACTTGTGTAGGTGAAATATCCTCAGAAGCATTGGGGTGGCTGCCCATGGAGTGTGGGATTGCTTCTTCACTAAAAATGACATGATGGAAATTTTACAGATGCTCTGGTTTGATTAATGCAATTATTTTGTTTATCTAAGTAAATAGGATTACTTTTTGATCAAGTTTGCTTTAACACTTGTATTGACCTGATTTAATTGAACAAGTGTACAAGCAGATGCCAGTTAATGAAGTCTACATCCTGTTGCATATTTTTTTCCTGTGGCTACAAATACTTCAAATTTATGTCAGTGGCAAAGTAAAAGTGCTGATAGAAAAGTAAGCACTAACAAATACAAAAATATTGTATCTGTAGTGCACAATATAAATGATGTTTCTCTTTTTTAATAAGAAATACAATAAAATCTGCATAGCAGTCTGACAGCTCTACTGCCCTCAGCTATCACATACATCTCCCTAGCTTTAGCCAAGTTGTATCATTGCTTTTATACAGATATTCATTGTGTCAGCTGACATTTTACTGCTTTCTATTTTTTGCAGCCTGAAATGGCAGTCACTGATTCTGAAAAAAAGAGGTGTTTTCACCTGCTACCCTCAGCAAAGGCATTAAGCTGAAGATGTTTGCTATTTCTTAAGCAGGCAACTTGTTTTTAAATTAATTTCATTTAATAAGATAATAAATTTTCTATGAGCAGGAAATTACCAAATCTTGTATTTTAACCACATACTCCAGTTGTTGTAGACTGATGTTTTACTAAATGGGAAGCACTGAAATGGTAGCATAGCTCTAGGAATGAGCTGATTCAGCCAGCCCTTGAGTTCAATACACAGGTAATTAGGAATTCCTTTGTTTACCTTTTTTTTTTATATTGTATGTATAAAGCAAAACTGTCTTGTTTCTATTTCCTTAATACTGTCTGTTTCTATTCTGCATCCACAGAGTGTCAATTATCTCTACTTCAACAGTGGTGTATGCCTCAATGTTTGAAGTGAAAAGTAAAGTTTTTCTGAAAAATTATTTCAAGCATATTAAAATACATTAATATATGAACAGCCTCTGAGCATGTTGCCTTTCATCTTCTCCATTCATCTGATGTTTCATACTGTGTATTCCAGACAGAGTCAATTTTTTAAATGCTAAATAGTGAAATTTAGTTTGTGAATTGTAGTTAATTAATCATTACAACTGTAGCAGCACGTTTTCATATTATTTTGTCGAGATTCACGCAGAGTGATAGCATATTGCATCTTGTTACCTTTTTGGTGAGAAAGGGAAATGAATGTGTTTGGTGGTGTTTGGTCTAGCAAGGGTGTTTATTTACAAGGGAAACACACAAAAGTAAGAGTATTTGAAAGGTCTTGTATTCCTGGTCCCATTGTGTGCATACAAGAGAAATCTCCCTTGTGTTCAGAAATAAGTAGGTCACAAGCACTCCACCCAAAACCCCAGCTGTGGGTCTTGGCTTTCTTGCAGGACTACACATGCAGAGGTCTCCTCACTGATAGTGCAAGTGATGGTGCAAGCCTAGAAAAACATTTGACTTTGTCCCACATGAGCTCCTCTTCTCTGCACTGGTAAGATATGGATTTGGTAGGTGGGCCACTCAGTGGATGAAGAATTGTCTGGATGGTCTCACTCAACTGCCCAATGTCCCAGTGACATTCCTCAGGGGTCAGTATTGGGACCAGCACATCATATCCTGGGCTCCATCAAAAGCAGCGTGGCCAGCAGGTCAAGGATGTGATTTTCCACCCCCACTCTGCCCCTGTGAGGCCCCACCTGGAGTGCTCCATCCAGCTCTGAGGCCACCACTACTAGAAAGACAAGGGACTCTGTTGGAAAGAGTCCAGAAGAAGGTCACCAGAATGGTCAGAGGGATGGAGCACGTCTCTTATGGTGTAAAGCTGAGAGAGTTGGGATGATTCAGCCTGGAGAAGGTTTCAGGGAGACCTTCTGGCACCTTCTAGTGTGTAAAGGGGCCCACTAGAGTGATGGAGAGGGACTGCATACAAGGATGTGTAGTGATAGGACCAAGGGGAGTGGCTTCAGACTGGAAGAGGGTAGATTTATATCAGATAGAAGGAAGAAATTCTTTGCTCTGAGGGTGGTGAGGCACTGGAACAGGTTGCCCAGAGAAGCTGTGGATGCCACATCCCTGGAAGTATTGAAAGGCTAGGGTGGATGGGACTTTGAGCAGCCTGATGTAGTGAAGGTGTCCCATGGTAGGGGGTGTTGGAATTAGATGGTCTTTAGGGTTCCTTCCACCCCAAACCATTGAGTGTGATTCTGTGATTTTTACTTTGGTCCTTTCTGCTTTTCATATGTGTATTTATGAAGATACTAAATCTCCAACATCTGCATTTTCAAATTGTTTCAGGCACTGGAATGACACATAACTTTTCTTGCCTAACTAAATCATGTGAAATGTTGTTTCAGCTATCTCTGTTCTTTCATCAGAGGTGTGGGTTCTTCTGGTGAAAAGCATAACTGCAAAAATGCTGTATCTCCCTTTGACTGAAATACTTGCAAGGCTTCTTAAGGAAATTTAGAGCTAGAGCTTAGTTTTTTTTCCTCCAGCTTCAGTGAAAATATATGACATAAATATTTTGGGGTCAATATTTATTGCATATGGATGTCATTCTGTGCTCCTTTCATTTGTACTGGTTTAAATTCTATCAGCTAGTGACATGTGACAGCAATAATCAAAATATTTGTGTCTTGCATTGCCAAACGAGAGAGAGCACAGCCCCTCAAGCCAGGCTGACTTCATTGCAACAGAACATTTGTATTGCCAAACAGTTTCCATCTCTGCTGCTTGGATTATTTCTAGACTGTAACTAAATTGTACACATGCAAAGGGGTACAAATCAGTTGTGGTGTTTTCTGCAAAGCTTTTTCTTCTTGTGGAGTGACAGCTACACAAAGTGAATTGGATTTCATCATTATGGTTGGAGGCCTTAGTAAAAACTGCACTACAGGTTTAACAGGTTAGGGCTGAATTTTTATGCTTTTATGATTATTCCAGTTTTCTTTTGAGACAGAAAACAGCAAAGACTATTGGAAGTTACTTTGTAGTTTAGAACTTGCTGGACCAAGATTGCTGAAGAATTTCTGATTGAAATTTTCTGGTAACAACTTCACAGTTAAAGTGATCAGTGAAGGGAAAGTGTGTACACTCCAGAATATTTTAGTATGTTTTGAGTAAAAGGTGTCAACTTTTTCCTTGCATGTGAAGAGTAAAAGAATAAAATGTTCAGTAAAGAATGAATTGATCAGTAAAGATGCAACATGTGAAGACTAAAAGAACAAAATGTTCAGTAAGGGTGCTATATTCGGAATAGAATTACTTATTTTTAGAACGGATTTTTAAAAATTGCTTAGAAATAGTTTGGCTAATTCATCTGAAGGAAGTTTCAGCATCCTGGGAAAGTTGTGATATATGTTTATGAAGGCAACAAATAAGGAAATGCAGTCCCTGCATCAGATTAGTTTGGTTGCCATCTACTGTGATTCATTCCTTAATAATGAATGTTTTAATTATTCTCAAGGTTATCCTGAGGCCTTTTGGAGGGACTGATTTGAAATCTGTGTAATTCAAAGGAAAGTCTCCAAACAACTAAGTGCCATTTCCTTAACACTGTATGCATAAATACCCAGGTGGTGAGACCTGAATGAACCAGTGAATACTCCTCCTTCTGTAATTCAACATTAAAACACACAGCAGTATCAGCCCTTGGAAGCTCCCACAAAGAGAGGGATCAGTAGCCATTTACCTTTTTTACCTGCATGTAAATCTTAGAACAAAATGCAGAATGCTTCTAGTTGAAGTCTTTTAGTCTCTCATCTTTCTTCTTTCTATTGAATTTATGGTCCTGATAAACATGAGTCCAGGTAGCTCAGATAACATGTAAAAACTTGAGCATATTGATAAAATGGTTAGTTTTTAGATGGCATCAAAGATTTGTATTTTTTTCAGGGAGGGAGTTATATTTACTACCTATGTGTTTAAGAGAGGTTTAGATTAGTGACATTCAAACTGGTTATATCTAACAGTGAATAAACACAGCTGATGGACAGAAAAATGGTAAAAGCCAGAAAATAGCAACCAGCAAAATTTCTAAGACCACCCCTGCAGAATTCCATTACTGCTTGTTATTCACAGCACTTTCAGAAGGAAGAGAAATATTTATTAAAACATATACACATAAATACAAGTACTGGCTTCTGGAAAAATATTGATCCCAACACCTTAAAATGTTCTATTTCAGTTTCTGTACCATTATATCTGTGTGAATCCAGACTAAATCCACAGTGGAGAAATAAGGAGGAATCTATTGCTCTGGTTTGATAATACTGTAACAAAGGTAATCTAAAAAGCACATACTGGTAGAAACAAGTATGGGGGAATACATTTATAGGAAGAAATATGATTTCCATGGAAGGAGAAATGCATTTAAAAGCAGAGATCGAATTAGATATACTCAGAAACAAAAATATGGCAAATAGGATAAAGCTCCAGTGACATAGACTGTATCATGGATGATTGTGGGTTGAATAGTAAAAAGAAATGAATCGATAAATGAAGATTTTGCCTGAGCAGAAACAGTTTATAGAAGGAGGAAGAAATGTGAAGAAGGCAGAACACAACAGAAAAAGCCAATGCAATGCTTTCCCTGAAAGAAGGGAAAAATACATGTTTAATTTTGGTTTGTATTTAGTCTTGCATCATAGCATTCTACATGAATCATTATTTTATTGTTTATTGGGAGAAATTAACATCTCCTTTGCACAGGAGATAATGGTACAACCCCATCAGAACCTGTAGAGTTCTAATAGTATCACATTAGCTGAATGTGGCCCATTATCTGTAAATTGTCTGTTTGAGCTCAGTCCAGAATCTGAATCACATGATAGAAATAGTTTAAATGGGCAGCTCTTCTGCTGTGGCTGTGTTCTAGAGAATGCTTATCTGGGCATGGACATGCCAGAGGTCTCCATTAAAGCTGTGAATGTGCTTTCATCCTATCTAAGTGCAAGATTACCAGTATTTGAGTGGAAGCTGCACACTATCACTGTTGTTCCAGGTTTTTATCAATACTTTCTCCATCTGATGCTTCCTTTCAGTCAAAAGTGAGCATAACCCTTGAATTCCAGAATAAGCATACTTAAAATAAGACATTGTCGGGTTCGGCTGTCTGTCTCTGCCCCGACATGGGTAGAGTGGTTCTTTGGTGGGCGCGATGCAAAGGACGAGTCTGGACTCTTCAGCTTTTCGGTCTTCAGGTTGTTTATTATTTCTTATCTACAAATTTTTCTGTCTGCCTAACAGAGGTCTGATCTGCAAGCAGTCACAGGCACTCTCTGACCACTCACGGGGCGGTCATGTCTTTTTATACTAAAATCTACGTACACAATATTTACCTTTATTTCCCAATACTTTTCACCCATGTTAGCAAGTGCACCTTCACCAGAAACCAATCCCCAAGTGCCAACATCATCACAGGAGATGGAGGACAAGAAGAAGAAAGAAGAAGGACAAGACACGCCCTGATCCCTCCATCTTGTCTCCATAACCCCCCTGTACCAAAAACCTTAAAGTTTATATTTCACCCTCTAAATGTGTCTCTTTTACACCTTGTACTCTAAAGTGATTCTCTTGTCCTCAAACTCTTGTTACTTCTGTGGATGGATCAAAATCAAGCCACCAAACACTCTTGGCAACATTCCAGGATTTTCGAGACCCCCAAGGGTTCTCCTGGCATCTCTGGACATCGGGAACGATGTGCTGAGATCCCACAAGACATCATCCTGACATGATGATGTAGAAACAGTCTGGAAACAGAAACTGCTTATACCTGTGTTGTAACTTACTCCCTGGTTTTGCAAGGTGTTGGGATGCCAAAGAAGAGTGTTAGCCCTGCTTTGTGTCTTATTTCTTCATCAGCCTCTCATGAGCTCTTCCCTGTAAATCAGTCACACTTGGACCTGGTACTGGGGCACTAGACTACTCCTAGGAAACTGCAGTTCAAATCAAAAAAGCACAAAGGGCTGCAGCTCCTGTCTCCTGACTCATCAGGCTGTTCAAACTGCACCCTCAAAGCAGAGTCTTGTCTCTCTTTCTCATACTCCCGAGCCTTTATGTCCCTTTTTTTGGTCAGGCAGCCCATCAGCCCCATGGTGTCTCCACAGGCTGCATAGGTGCAGCTTGCTGCTGTCAGCCCTCCAATATCAGCAGACTTTGTGCTCATGGTTTCACTGCTCTTGAGGTCTGTGTTTGGGTTTCCAAATGCACATTTGTGCAGTGTGAAGTGCACACTTGAACAGGATTACTATAGATAAGTAGCCTTGTAGCTTGGGCTAGTCCCACAACTTCTGGTTTAGTTCAGATTTTCTGGTTTTAGCACTACTTTTATTAGTAGTAATCAATGACCGCAACCAATGAATCAGATCAACATTAATTAGGCAACTGATGCCTCTAAATATAATTAATGTTTTTTTCCTAAGAAATAAGAAAAAGATCTGATTACATTATTCTAATGAATTCCCATTGAAATTTGAACAATTTATTTCCATAGAGCTTCAGTAAGGATTTCAAGATCATAGGTAGCTTGGGAGCCTACATCCTAACTGCACCTAAACACCTTTAAAAAAAAAAGGACCTGTTGGTTACTTTTTAATAAAAGTTGAAGTTTTTTTGGACTTTCTGTGACAGGTTAATGCTAAATGATGAAGAACTGTGTGTGTGTGGTTCTTGAGGCAATCAATTGTACACTGTCTTTGATTACATCTGAGCATGGAGTATTTCCTTCCTTAGGATCAAAGTAAATAGAGCAGATACATGCTGACAGTGTGTTTTGCTAAGATGATCTGTTCATCTCTAGTTACTCAGTCTGAAAGGAAACAGTGCATGTGGTGCATGGATGGAGTCACCATACACTCCATTTTTCATGTCACTGAGCTAAACAAGCCAGTGTTTGATTCAGAAGACAGGTGCTCTCTTCCCTTGGGCTTCCATTAGCCCTTCTCCTGCACTTTCCCCAGCTAAAGTTTTTGAAGAAAGGTGACCAGAACTTTTCAGCCTATTTTAGAGGAAATTTAAACTGGTACCTTGTGCAGTGGCACTTTGATTTCCATTGCCTGCTGCACGCTAGGATTATAGTAGCATCTTTCACATATGCATTTCATTGATATGAAATATCAGTATCACACATGCCTGCTCTTATAACTGTCCAGAATACCCAGCTTCATCATCTATGATTTCTACAGACTGATCAACTATTGTTGGTTTCGGTCCCTGGTCATGCAGCTTTCCTCTTCTGTGTTCCCCAGTTTCAAATAATTTAATTCATTTTGACTGAAAGAAGAGCTTAGTAGAGTAACTGAAGTGTACCCCCTACTATGACAGTCAAATAAAGTCTAGTCTTATGAAAAGCAGGAGCTAATTTTCCACGGTTTTCAATATAATTTGTCGTTGTCTTTAATGGAAACACCCAAATGGCATTGCATTTTGTAGACATTTCCTGCAAAGAAATGTCAATCAGTTTTGAAAATTTGAAGTATGTGAAATAAATTCTTCTTCTCAAAAAAAGCAATATTGCCTAGTGATATTTTAAAAATCACTTCTAATTAAATTAGCCTTCTAGAATTCATAGCCACAGGTAAAGGTTTTGAAACAATAGCTTCAATCCTTCATGTATTACAGGTGGCTGGTGAATGATCACAAATTAGTTTTCTTGAAATGTTGACTATAACCCAGAGCCTTTTTAAAGCCTAGGTAGGCATGCCATGTTACTGAAAAGATGAGTTAGTGTGGTTGAAAGACACTGTGTGTCTCTCTCATATACAGTAGCATGGAACCAGGATTTAGAGGCTGCATGTCTGCCCATAGAAATGCGTGTATAATCTGTGCTCCTGGTAGGAAAGATAAATTCTTTAAATTTGTATTTAGTCATTATATAATCAGGGACCCACTTTATGAATCCATTTGCAATATGTCTACTATGTCATGCTATTACAATAATAATGCATAGATCAATAACTCAAGCAAAGGCCTTTTTCTAAGCATAGAATAAATCACTTAGCTGGGGAACAGAGTCTGAGTTCAAAGAAAGTCAGTTCTTTTTTTAGTGTAAACACATTTGTTACAGTTAGTTGTAAAAGATAATCAATCAACCGTGTTTTTCAAATGCATCCATTTCTGTCATTACAGCCAAATTTCTGAGATCTCTTTTCCCACTATAGCATCAGATGTTTTAATGTGTTCAGCACCCAGCAGCCTCTACTCTGAAGGTGAGCTGCTAGGTTTGGGACCACATAGAACAGGTGAACATATAGGAATGAATTCTTTGTGAGATGAACCTGAGCAAATGTGGAAGAGATAATGTAATACTAGGTTATATCACCCATAGATTTACATTTAGTTTCTGAGTTAGAGATATGGGGTACTTTATGTTCTTGTTTTATACAGTTAATAGTTTAGTAATTCTGTTTCTGCTTGTAGCTGAAAATTGCAAATCTGATTTGAAAAAGACAAACACTATAGTATTTGTCACAAAAAGTAGCCAATAGTGGAAAAAAAGTATTTGTTTGTATAAATAGAAACAGAATCAAAATTGAAAATAGTACAATAAGGTGGAGGAACAATTATGTTAGCTTCTCTAATTATCTATATTGGCATGTAATATGGTTTTAGGTACATCTTTCTCATCTAGCGGAATTTGAACTATTTACAAGTTTTGTACCACATACAAATTTTGATACTTGGTCATAAGCAGAATCATCTTGTCTGCATACTGTGGACAAAACCAGGTGATATAATACTGAAGTACACATTCTTAAAATTTAAACTGCTAAAAGAATTTTTCTGTGGTTTTAATAGATACTTTAAAATAAAATATTTCCTCCTTTACTGGCATGATCTGTGTGCGTGAGATAACATAACCAACTTTGCATTTGGTATGAACAGTGTGACCTCTTGATTTGACACTGCACTGCTCTCACAGCAGTTGTCAGATTTCAGTTTTTCCTGATCATATCACCCTAGAAACCCACCACACTCCCTTTCTGAGATACCTTTTATAACCCCAAAGATTCCAGAGACTCTCTAGCAATTTGTCCCTGGACACAGCAGCAAGTCCAGGAGCTGAGCAGTCGACAAGTGGCCCAAAATCCAAGACTGTAGATGTACCTGAGGGAGGTGGAGAAGCTGCACATGCAGTTGTGGGGTTAGAGGTTCTACAGGGGGTTTATGGTTAAACTTCTGCCTGTAATTGTTGTGTTGTGTTAAAAGGTACCATTTTAACTGGTGTTTTAACCAATTTAAAATCTTTCAATAGGCAAAACCCATTCAAATAAAATGTGAATGCTGTTACAGTTGAAAAATAAGGTCAAGGATGTTACCCCTGTTGATCAACTCATCAGGAGTTGGACTTCAATGATTCTAGGTCCCTTCTGACTCAGGATCTGATTCTATGATTTCATGAGCTTAAATTAGAAAGAACACAGTTCTGATGTCAAGCTCCAACCTAATCTAAATTTACTTATGTATCTATCATCTTCAAACTATGTTTTCTCTTGGAATAATATATGGCTTGTGATTATTTGCCAACTTCACAACTATAAAATAGATACTTTAGCTATCTGATTCATTGCCATGTCATTGGCTTCAAAGGTATTTTGCCTCCTCTTCACAAAACTCTGTTTTCTTCATGATCTTACTCATACTACGCATATACAAGTATCAAAAGGTAATAATTAGACAGGTCTGCTTACATTTGCCAGTGAGCAGATGCTAAATTAAAGTGAACATGAGTATCACTCAAAATCATTAAAGAAGTGACTCTAAAATAATTTCTGAACTTTGACAGGCAGTAAAATATTCTACATTGACATATTTGTGCTATTTGTAAAAATCTCATGTTCAAAATCATCATATGCAGTTGGATCAAAAATGAATTGTAGAAGTGTTTCAGGTTACAACTTCTACTTCCTTTCCCCTGGGAAAGATAAGTTGTCAGCCCTGACAGCAATGCTTATTAACACCACAGGACAGTCACATCAGCTCCTGAACAACACTGCAGAGTCCTAAATGACTTCATTGCATGCTCCAAGAAGATAAAGACACAAGAAATGAAGTTTAACCTGAAATCTGCCTTTCTTGGTATTCAGTTTCCTGCTGTGGGCAATGATGAATGCTCTAGAATGGCATAAAAGTAGGTTTAGACTAAGTTGTGTTAGTTTTCTAATATTCTTCCAGCATCAAACTATGAAACTGCTCAGGGACTTCCTGGGACATCTGCTTATTTTTGGTGTCAAGCAGTGGGTAAGAACACCTAGTTTAAGCATACATATGCATATACATATGTGTGAACATAGAGTATCCTTTCAGTTGTTCAGAGCCCAGCATCTGGTAATTTCATTTGCTGGTCTCTGTTTCTTACAAGTGAGGAGGAGTAAATAGCTGTTGGCCTCCTCCCCAACATTATTACAGATATCTTCAATTTATCACTTGGTTCTTCTTTTGTAAGCAGAAAAGTCCTTGCATGTTTAGTCTGGTTTTATATGGTGTTTTGTGCCCTTCATTCCCCTTGCTGCAGTGCCTTGTACCTTGCTGTGCTCTGCCCTGGTGGGAACAGGGGCCTGAACTGTGCTCAGTATTCAAGGATGCAGTGCAGTGAGTTTTCCTTTTTTCTTCAACACTTTCAGAAACCATGGAATGGTTTGGGTTGGACCATAAAGATTATGTTTCCAACCCTGCCACCATGTGCAGGGATGCCACTCACTAGATCAGGTTGCTCAGAGCTCCACACAGACTGACCTTTCTATCTCTTTTCCAAATAATGTTAGTAATGTTTGCTTATTTTGATTTTACAGAATACTGAACCGATTTATTCACTAAAATGCTGGTTAATACCAATTTTTTTTTTCCTGAGTGGCCATAGTTAGCTCAGAACCTACAAAGTAATCCATAGTTAGTGGTTTTTGTTTTTTTCCCCATGTGCATTACTTTGCATCAGCGTTGATTTTGCTTTTCTTGTATATCTTCTTAGCTAGTTTCTTCTCCTTTGGATGTGACTTCTTATGTTTGAAGTACATATTTTTAGTTGTAATAAAGTAAACATTCTGGGATTTCTTTGTTTGTTATTCAACAGTTGCTTTCGATATTTAGGAAATCATATTATGATGAATATAAAGAATCTTCTCCAACTTTGAAGCTAGTTTTTTATGTTTTAGTTTTTGAAATCAAAACCTATTTTTATGTTAATTTAGTATTTTCTCAGTTTAAAAAGAGAATTTCCCAATTCCATCATGTTAATGAGCAGTGTTTCTGTCACAGCATTTTGCCCCATGACTTGAGCCATTTCTCAGAACCCAGTGAGGGGTATCTTGGCTTGTTTCAGCTTTTAGCAAAAGCTCTTCCATGAATCAGTCATTTGTGGTGTCATTTAGTCTCTTCATCACACCCCAACCTGACATTTACCCAGTCTGTGTGGGGATGATTGAAGTTTTTCATTACTAATTTGTTTTCTTATTGTCTTTTAAATCTCTCTTGGTACCTCACTCACACCACTGTCATCCTGATTAGGGAGTGACAGCTCTTTCTAATATCTCTGTAGTCCTGGTGTCTATAATGTGCAACATTCAGAACAATTATCTTATGCAAAGCATTCTTTAACACACACTGCATCCTTTGTTCCTTGCCTGTGTAGTTTGTAGCTCCCACTAACAGCCTTTCCTTCCATCAAGTCTTTCATGCTCCTGTTAGGTCAATATTGTCTCTTAAAACTAAGTGTCCTCATTCCTGTATCTAATTTAAAACTCGTAGCATTTCAATAGTTAGATGCATGTATTTGATTTGGTTGCTATTTTTTCTATGCTATCTTTAAATGGTATTTTCAGGCACAGAATGAACTTGTGTCCTACCTGAGTTTTATGAACTTCTGTCCTATGTTTCTTCTCAAGAATATAAAGCTTTTTATAATTTCAGCCCTCTATGATATATCCCCAAGCCAGATTTTCTTCTGCACCTGTTTAAGTTTCCTGTATTCTTTAATTCAATCTCCTTCTTCAGTGACCTTCCTGGTCTTTACTTACAGCAGCTTTATCTGAATCCCATTTTTGCTGTAAAGACTTTGTGCAAAGTTTGTCCAGTTCCTGATGAGTTTAAACCTTCCATTCCTACACCATTGTCTGAAGCCAGCATGAAAAACACTGCTGGAGCAATGTTTTTCACACCACAGCAAAGAGCAGAGGTAGATAGATGGTCAAGGATATAATTTTCATATTTGGGAGGTCACCTGGTCATCCTAGCTGAGTGACTCTGCAGAATACTAATCTCTATCTGAAAGCAATGGCATATAATGTACCTTGCTCATGCTGATTTACACAGACACATTTTTTCCACCCAAAGGCCTTTTCCCCTTTCCCAAAAGGGAAAATGATTTCTTGCCTCATAAATGCACTTCCTGCTTCTGAAGTATTTGACAATAGTAGATGAATTAAGTAAGTAATCAAGCAGTGGTTATAGGCTGTACCTGTGGGAAAGACTACTCAGTTTCTGTAAATAACTTGTCCCTGCCTGTGCTTCTGAATTTGAGGTGTGTCTTTGAAATCAGTGTGTTCACCTAGCACAGATGTATATGAGGAATTTTTCTGTGAGTGCACATTGCTGGATCATGTCCCACTTCCCAGGCACTGGCATTCCCCAGCCCTCCTCAGGGCTGCTCTCAATCCCTTCTCCATCCAGCCTGAATTTGTGCTTGGGTTTGCCCTGAGGCATGTACAGGACTTTGCACTTGGCCTTATTGAACTTCACGAGGTTCACACAAAGGGGAAAGTAATTATCTCCTACAGGATCAGTTTTGCTCTCAAATATCCTAAGTAGACACAGATTCCAGAACATATCTGCCAGAACATACTGTTTCTGGCTTAAGGAGTTAGGCAGCATTGTAGTTTGAAACTCTCCTTCTTTTTCTTTTTGCAATTGCACATTTTGATTCCCTTCCAAAGGTTTTTAGCAGATCTTTGCAGGATGCTCGGATCCCATGCAAGAGGGGAGACTCTCCCCCAGATGGATATTTCTCCATAAAATCACTCACAGCCTGATCTTTCAAGGACACTGTCAGAAGACATGCTCTCCTCCACTTCTTCCACAGCTCCCTGTACAGCAAGAAGTTTGTGTGGATGTTAAATATCATGTATGCTTGCAATATGTCCTCTTGGCTGCAGTATTTGGGAGGGTTGTCCATTTATTTATTTTGTGCTTTGCTGAGTTTCATGAGCATTGCTGTGTCACAGGGTGTTTGTCCTACCCGCTGTAATGAGTTGCGAGTAAATGCATGTTTTCCTTTTGACTTAGCATGCATCCTAATTTTGTTGCTGTAAGATGTTGGAATTAGCATTACTGATGGAGTGAAAGGAAGATGTGAGAGAAGCTGGCAGTGTGAGTGACACATCTGGAGGGAAGGGAGGAGGCAGCAGAGGATAGTTCAGGCATTACCTCTGCAAACCTCAGCCACCATGGATAAATCTCTTTAAGTTTGTTCCCTTGCTCTGATATGAACAGATAAAAGCCTGGTACAAATGAACCATCCTCTTACACATAAAGTGCCTCAGTGGCCAAGGTGTCTGTAGTGGCAGGGGATCCTCATGAAAGGCAGAGAGGCAGCGGGCAGCCAGGGCCCATCCCATCCCCAGCCCAGAGCAGGGCAGCTGGGGGCACCATGACAGCCCCAGCCTGGGTGTGGCAGCTCCCTGGGGCTGGGGACAAGTCATGGACCCACGGGTGGGCTGGGCTTGGCTGGCCCAGGGCAGCTGTGCAAACTGGAGACCAGCCCTGCTGTGGCAGGAACTGATGGACCCAAGGGGCTGACCTGGAGTCCTGGGCCCTTGGCTCTGGCAGGGTGTGGGGCTGCCCTCCAGCCTGGTACTGAAAATACACAGATTATGTTTCCAGTTTAGCATAGCTAAAGCATATGATGGCTTATGTGTTCTTGCTGTCTTTCTCAAAGGGTGTTTTGTTCACTGTGTCTGTCTTGAATGGGTTTTCCTGTAAGAATATCTGCTGTTTCACATAATTACAGACAGCAAGTAGAACTTCGGGTGTCAGCCTTGGTGCTCCAGTGCCAGTGAGATTGGCTGGCTCCCAGAGTCAGCAAATGGATAGGTTGGGAGATGAGAAAATTTAAGAAATTCTTCTCACAGTGGAGTAAATACTCCTTTTTTTTTTAACCAAAGTATGTGGATGTGAACAGATACCTATTTTCATTCGACTGCACGTATCCATCAGCTCTCTGTTCCTAAATATAGTTTGGATTTTTTTGTGGACTCTGGAGTGATTAAAAAATATCTACAAGTGCCTTTACAGTGGTCTTTTTACAATTCAGTGGTGACAAAAAAAACTGTAGACTTTTCAGCGTCAAATACTGTTTACTGAAATTTTTTTTTAATGTTTTTCATGTTTAATCACAGCAAATAAGAGGGGCATTGTCCTGGTTTAGGGCTAAACAGAGCACATGAATGGGGATACAAGCATCATAATGTCACCCTAGAACAGGCATGGAGCTATGTATTTATGGTCACAGTATTTAAAACACATCTGTGTATGGCCAACTTTAGGGTCTGTGCTGGAACACCTTGCAGACACTAAAAGAGTTCATGCATTCAATTGTCTAAGAAGTTGTAAGGCCTGAATAAATATGACAAATAATATCAACTTACAGGGCCTTCTCAGAGAGTTTTTTTTCCTCCCAGATTTATATTGATAGTTCAAAAAATGCAAAGGAAAGATATAACATTGTGTATTTATGGAAAGAATAAAGTAGAAGTGTGAGAAGTCCTTCATTCTCTAAAATGGGTACCTGGTATATCCTAAATTTTTAACCTCTTTTCATGCCTCCAAACTAAAACCAAAGTTAACCTACAGCTTTAAGATGATAGAGCAGTAGCTCATTTCTCCAACTCACTGGTGGCACATCCTGTAACTGTGTAGGAGGCACAATCCATTAGTTGTCAGTTCCCATCTCTCTAAGGTCAGCTGCCTCAATTGTGGGAACCAGCTGACAGCTGATAGAAGTTGATTTTTTCTTCCCTGTATGTTGTTAGAGGATTTCAATTAGTGCAATTAAATGTACCTGTTTTTATGAGGTCTTGTTGGCATTAAAATGTGCTTCTTGAAACAAGTTCAGTGAATCACTTAGCCTAGCATTATTTTTCTTTTGTATGTCTTTTTTTTTAAGGGTATTTGATGGTATTTTTTGTGACTTGATCTCTTTGAGAGTTTTCAAGACCAGCATCTATACATCTGGCATTTCTATTCTTCCTTCTCAGGAGTGACCTATCAGATATTGAATTTTTTGTTCTATCTGTCCATCAGTAAGTGGATTTTGATTGTAATTTATCACAAATTCTGTGGACAGCTCTTCAGGGAGTGTAAGACCATACTTTTTTTGCTAGCTTTCTGCTCCAGGTCAGAGAGTATTATACCCATCAGGTGTAAAGGTGTGTGTTAGTTTTCCTTTGATCAGTCCTTTGGGAATAGAAATTCCTGATTACTGAGAAGCCTGGGATTTTGTAATACCTGTGACACTCTAAATCAGAAAAGGTACATTGAAGTATTCTCCCCCCATTCTCATCTGTCAGAGATTAAATAGCCCAGACTGTCTTCCTGTTGTCTTATCTCCCTCAACTTAAATATTTGCAGGAACTTGTTTTTTCTCTATATTCACCTTCCAAAGCTCATCCCAAGCAATTGCTTTCTTGTCAGCTGGTGTCCTCTGATGTTGGGATGAGAGAACGCTCCAAGAGCAGGAAAGCATCCCCATCATTTGGGTGGGTAGAGGAGCAGAGAGAAAAGAGCCAGTACCCAGATTTTGAAGAGTGAGCTCCACTGGCCATGGCAGGAAGGTGCTGGGGGCAGTACCCCTCAGGGTGCCTGGTTGCTCCCTTCATTCCTGCTCAGAAGCTTCAATTCCACTGCAGTGACCACCACCTGTGCCCGAGAAGCAGCGGAGGAGCTGCTTTGGCTGGTTGCTATGTCAACTGTGCTCTCTTTGCCTGCAGAAAGCCAAGTGCTGGTTGGTATGGCAACCCTCCTCAGAGCACCCAAGGATGCTCAATGGGGAACAGGCTCTTTGGAGAAGGCACTGGGGTAGCAGTGGAGGTGGAAGCTCAGTCCAAAGGGTATGAGGGGCAGGAAAGACCCGTGCAATCACACATTTATTTGGAAAAGTGTTTTGTAGAATCAAGTAGGTTCTTGGAGGCTAAATAATTCTTGTTTATAACACCATCCTTTTATGTTTCAATAGAAGAGGAAAACAGTAATGGTAATTTTGTACAAAAGATACCAAGACAAGATTGATGTATGGAGGGTCACACTGAAATCAGCATGATTGAGCTGCTTTAGCATTTGCTTAATGGAAGAGTGTTGTAGCCACATGCTCAAGACAATATGTGCTATGTTTTCAACCTGTCAGTATTGTAGATGTTTTGCATAATGTCAAAGAAAAGCCCGAATCAGGATCTTATATGTGAGATGAACCTTTAGTGTGACAGCAGGTAGGCCAAGGAACATTAGGAGAAGAAGCTTTGGTGGACTAGAGTGGATGAGTGTGTGTGTCTGTGTGCATGCTCAGGTCTCCTTCACTCAGGCTGCCCAGGAACTCCATCTGTTGCCAAAGGCACTCTCATCAGGCAGTTCCCTAAGAGACCTTACAGAAAAACAGACTTTGGTGGCTTTCTCCATTTTCTGGCTATGAAGTAAGAAACTGTATTGTTTAGACATTGGACAACCCAACCTGTCACCAAGTAAAATATAATGTGAAAATACAAGTTTCAGGCATTAGAACAGGCTGCCCAGGGAAGTGGTGGAATCACCATTCCTGGAAGTGTTCAAAAGGCTTGTAAATGTGGAATGTGGGGATAAGGTTTGGTCTGATCATGGTGGTTAGTGATTGGACTCAATGATCTTAGAGGTCTTTTCCAGCATTAATGATTCTATTGTTCAAAATTCTTTCTTTAATATTTTTTTTCTTTAATGTGAAAGTTGCTGAAGCCATTAGAAAATTTTGAATTCTGAGAAAAATGTTTATGTGATCATCTCACACAGCTGACTAGCATTGCTGGTAAATTCTGATTTCTTATGGTTAGCCTCTCTGAAAATGTCTTTATTAAACTCATTTTTAGCTATGTGAATTAATGTGTGCATTAATCTATTTGTCAGGTCTCTTCTGCATATGGTAGGGTAACAGATTTACAGATATGTTGTCAAAGCATAGGTTTCATGAGTTTGGCTTTGCAACTCACTTTGGGCTTATTGGGAAGAATGTAATTCAATCATCAATGGTGCAGAAATAGCTCTTTATACTACAGGAGCCATATCTAATTTTTGAAATCGTGTAGAAGGTGAGGGAAGAGACTTTGAAGTTATTAAGGCATGGATTTTCAATAAATATTTTTATCCAATGAATAATTACTTACTTTATTAACTCATGAAAATGAAACAATCCAGAAACTGATGGTAATAATCACATTTGTCTTTTGGTCAAGAAAGCAAGGATGTGAATTTACATCTGACTGCAAATTTAAATCAGAAAACTGCATTTTGGTGGACACAAGGCTATCTTCCCAAGCAGTGAAATAGTTCTTTTTTGCACCATTTTTTCTAATATTTCCAATAATTTGCAATATATTCTTTCCTTTTGCATTAAGAATTTCTTTTGCTTATTTGCCATATTAACAGTATTCCATCTTAAATATTAATTGCATGTTTATCTAGCAATCATTTTGAAGGAACATTTTTACAGCTAATAGAAAACTTGTAACATCAGTGATTCATGACATAGTAAGACAGCAAACAGTGAAAGCCAAATTTAGAGCATTATTGCTGCTATAATTATGTTAATTTTATTTTGATGAGCAAGTTGTATTTTCAAATTTTTCTTTCACTGTTATTGAGTGAAGGAGAGGAAAACTAGAGATAACAAGCTCTGTAATAGAAAACAAGTAATTGTTTCCTTTGCTATTACAGCATATTAGTATTTTTCATTAATTGGTCTTACAGTCAGTGTGTTAGGTACTGTACTTTATCTGTCTGAAGTGGCTTTTTAGGAGTGGGTTAGTTCTGTTTCCTGCATGGTATGCTCAGTCCAAGAGGGACAAATATAATGTAGAAAATGCTTAAAATGTCTTTGCACATGGTTAGCATATACAATATTTATTAGTCTATAATTCTTCTTAAGATATATTAAAATCATAAGCAGTACATACAAAGACCACAGATATCATACACTATTTAAGTTGTGATATCAGCCTCTTTATTGTTGTATCTAAATGTCTTATCTTGATAATATCCAAAGTATTACCTACTATTTGAGGTTTTTTAATTGTGTTTTCCACTCCCCTTGACCAGGGAAAACTATATTGAAAGAACATTCAACTTTTAATTCAACAACTTTTTTGTGTGCCTTTCCTTACATTAGTGGCATTGTTACAGTGCTAGAAATTCAAGGATGCCCAGCACTGTCTTTTATCCTTGTAGGATGTTTCAGGGTCTTTAAATTCACAAAAGAAAGATTTTGTTGCCTGTGCAGTCGAGCTTTTCCCATTCTGAGGACATTTCACCTGTACTTGAGAAGCGCTGGGTTTGTTGGCTGTCAGAGTTTTGAGTGATGTTGTTACCATGCTTGACCTGAAGTGTGTTATTACTGTGAGGATCTGGAGAGGTAAATGTTGAATGTTGCATTGTATTGTTTGGGGGAATAAAATATGTTTTATGGAGGTCTTTGCTGCTGAGAAAATTGTCCACTGCTCTTTGCAGTAGCTAGAATTTCCTAAAGCTGGCAGCTCTGTGTCGTCTTTGATATACAATAGCACCCTAATGCAGGAGCTCTAGTGGTGTGAATCTCATCTGGCTTTCGACATCTACCCTCTTGACCTCCATATCAGAACCAGTCACCAGAAGCTCTCTGGAGAGAGGTAGCCCTTAATAAACTTTGTAGACTACTTACTGAGTGTTAAAAGTTCATTTTCTCATTTACCTGAAATATCTAGTTCATATTTTCCAGTCTACACTCAAACCATTTTTGCATTTTCCTCTGGGGTCTAGACTAGGGAAAAACTTTCTTTATACTTACAAAGTCTTGAAAATTAGTTAATCAAAGAATGAGAACTGATCTGTATGGGTTTTAAAAAGTATATTTTCTGCAGGTGGTGAGCGACTTAGTGGAGCCACCCTAAGGAACTGGCCCGTCCTGCTCATTTATCACTCCTTGTACAGCCAAGCAGTTTCAGTGCAGTTCTTATATAAGCTTGTTGCTCCCTTTTTTTTGAGGGAACTGAAAAAAGTGTGATGGTGGCCAAGCATGTTTCATATTAATTCTTTCTGTCACCATCTTCAGAGCAGGTGAGGCTGGCAGAGCCCAAATGTACAAAATGCAAATATAATCATATACATAATTAGACATAGAGTTTTGAGGGTTTTTTAAAATTTAAAATTAAGATGATATTATAAGTAAACAGGGTTAACAGAGAAAGCACTAGTGAAATTTGTACCTGAGAGAATGTGTTTTGGAAGTCCTTTTTTCATTCAAGACACAGTAAGTTTTGGATGTTTGATGGTTGTTTTGTTTCTGTGTATAATTTGTAAAGTTGCTCCCTGACATAGTAAATGTTACCTGAAAATAAAATGCTAGATAATTAGTTCTTGTATTGTTATGTATGTATTATTTAGCTAATTAATTTCTCCATTCATTAGATGTTAGCATATATTTTATCTTAAACCAAAGGAAAAAGTAAAGCTAGCCTAAAACATTTTTTTTTAGATGGATTGCTTCTCTTATATTTTGGTGCTGGCCAGCTCATTTCTTCCAATGCTATGCAGTACCTCCCCTTTTCTTTATTTAATTTCTTTGTATTATTTTGTGCATATACTGTGCAATTACACATAGTGAGCTTTTGGTGTACCGTTCTTGCGTCCAAAACTTTTATAATTCCAAATTTCTTGACATTGCTGTGCAAACCATTATAGAAGCCAGCAAGTTTTGAATGTTAATTGAAAAAAGCTTTAATTAAACAGAGCAAAACAGAGCTGGTAGAGGATATTGTTTCCATAGCATCGGTGTTAGAAGACTGATTGCAGAGAACGTGAGGAGAGAGGTGGCCTTTGTGACATGGCATTGGGAGCGAGGCAGGTGTGCCCAGTGTCTCATGCACCTCATTCCCTGCTGAGCAGGGACCATCAGTCCCACTGAAGAAAGCTGCTGACAAAAAGGTTAGAGCTCATTCTCTTGAGCAGTCATGTCTGATTAAGGTTTGAGGAACGAGATTCCTTCCAGGCAGTTCCACGTGGGCTCCTTTCTCCCATCACTGGACCCTTTTGTTTTCAAAGATCTCCTATTAGTTTCTTAAAATAAGAACAGCTTTTCCTTGATATCTATAATGATTTATTTTTCTAAGCAATTAAATTTGATTTCTTTAAACCATAGCAGCTCCCTCATTAAAGAGAATGAATCACTGAATCAAAAATGCAAAGTCTCTGAGTGTGAAAGGCACGCTCAAGTTTCATATGATTTCAAGGAAAGACCATTGAGCTTGAGGGAAACAGGGCAGGAGCGGTGCCTGGAATTGGATTGTGTCCACATGAAACCCATTACAAGAATGGACCATTCCCAACAGCCGTGCTTGGAAAACTTGAGCATCCTTTTCCCAAACAAGCGGCAAGCCTGAGGGGTTTTGCATCACCAGCTTGTAGAACCAGATGCAAATGCAGGTATCCTGTGGCTTGCACACCTGCTGCTAAATATTTAAATGTGTTTGGAGATCACATAAATTTCTTAGTATTTTGTGAAGAATCTCATGAAGTGTTTTATTGTTTAGTGAGCTTCTGTAATTTGAAAATCAGAGTTTTAATAGCCTGTACTTATGGTCTCATTTATTTAATGTGATTTTTTTTTTTTCAGTTTTGCTGGTACATAACTTTAAAATGTTCACAGGAATTTTTTTTAATGTTTTATAATACCATGAAGCTAATGAATGAGGCCTATCATCTAAGCCTTTCAAAGCATTTCAATATAGCATTATTATGATATGAAGAAGTCAGGTTAGCAAATTCTGAAATGAAATAAAGAATTTTTAAACGGATGTTTTAAGCTTCTGTATCCATGTTTATGCTTTTAAATTAGTGATCACAGCTTGTAGAAGATACCATAAACCTTAAAACTGACAAAGTTATGAAAACCAAACATTGATATTAGGGAGACTAATACAATTTACTGTTATTCAAAGTATCAGTGTAGTCTGTTGATGAGAAAATATTTGTGTTACTGCAAAATGCAGTCTCACACAAACATACATGTATAATCAACATACCTTGAGCTTATTTTTCAGGCGAAAATTTGCATACTGCTTCAAAATACTTTAAATGTTTTTCCATTTATCTGCCATTTTTAAAAATGGGGAAGGTGGCAGTATTTACCCATGGTGTCATTTATCATTCCATAAATATGATAATTTTGGGCAGTTGTCAGTAGAACTACATGAAAGAAAAGCAGGAACAGGACAAATTATACTGATACCTGCTGAATTATTTTATAGGAGTTGAAATTTCCCCTTAGTATAGAGCAATACTTGAATGATATAAACTATTTATTAAGTGATACAAATATTTAATTTTTATTAAACATTTAAAAATAATAAATTTAATCAACAGCAAAATAAGCTATTGAGAGGGAAATTATTCTCCTAGTTACACAAAGTATGGTTGACCCTTGTATTTCTCTTTTTTTTTCCTCACCAGGATTACACTTTGACTATGTATTTTCAACAATACTGGAGAGATAAGAGGCTGGCTTATGCTGGCATACCTCTCAACCTCACGCTTGATAACCGAGTGGCAGATCAGCTTTGGGTGCCTGACACTTACTTCTTAAACGACAAGAAATCATTTGTGCACGGCGTTACGGTGAAGAACCGAATGATTCGCCTCCACCCGGACGGAACGGTGCTTTACGGCCTCAGGTCTGTGCTCCCACAATGAAGATTTCATCACTGCTGTTATGTGCTGTTGATGTTTGCTTCCTGGTACAAGGTTATTACAAACATTGGCTAGCTTATTATGTAACCTTCCCTGTAACTCTAAGAGATGCCAGTAGAAAACAAATGACACACTGGATGTTTCTTAATTTTGCCAGAAGCGCCTTCAGTCAGGTTTTATCTGTTTCTGTACAGTCACCATATCTGGAAAGCCCACTGGCTATAGGCAGCAGAAAGGCACATATTAATTGTAAACCTGAAAATCCTGTCCAAAATTCAGGCAGTAAGACTGAATGTGGGTGCTTATGTTGTCTCTTGATTTGTTCATAGTCTATAAAAAAAAAAAAAAGCCAGAAGTAGCCCTGGCTGGGGAGAGTCAGCCACAGCTAAGATCATGACCCAGTACTTTCAGTGATTTCTTCAAGCAGGAATCAGCACTGTAATTGCTACATTTCAAACCAGAGGTACAAAGTAACCTTACATTCTCTTACTTTCTACCTATTTTAGGTTTGACTTGTGTTTTCTTTCTTTTCTGCCGTAACGTTTTTGGTTAGAAATGCTGAAGTATCCTTCCCTTAGCAAACTTAAGTACACCAGCAAAAATCCTTACGGAAAATCCAGTAGTATCAGAATATTGCTTTCTTTGAACAGGTTTTTCATTTGCTCCAGTGGTTTGAACCAGCAAACCAAGTCTTTGCCAGTGAAAGCTCCTTTTCCGTAGTTGGAAATTTCTTGTATATTTAAGCAGAGATAATTACTGAAGATTGGTGCACATAGGTAGTGAAGGATTAAAAAGTCCCTAATATAGAAATGAAAGAGATCGGAAAAGTGGTGCAGATGTGTTATATATCCAGTATCAGTGTTTTGCCTGCTTCTCTTTTTTATTGGTTGAACTTTTTACTTGACTTGAGTCTTGGCCCTCACCTTTTTAACTCCTATTACATTATTGAGAATTGAATGAATCTTTCTAGACAAAATAGATGGACTTGTCCTAATATGAAACTTCGAAGAAGTTTAGAATGTTTTCTCTGTAATTAACTAGTTTTAGCAAAAGGAGGCTTTTGTTTTGCAAGGTATTGACCCAGTATGGAACACTACAGGTTTAGGATGCTTTTCTCAAGTGGTTACATGTAAGAAAAAGTTATCTGAGATATACTTGTTTTTCTTCATGTCAAGAAATATCCCCACAGCAATATAATAAAAAAAGTAAAGGAGATTAGAATTCTTGTGTATCTAGTAATATGTGGAAGTCTTTCTGTCACACTCTAAAAACATTTGGACCCATTCAGGTGAGGATTATCTGTCATAGAGTAGTGTATTTGAATAAGTTGGCTTTCTCTTCTGCAAAATACAAGTGTCCACAGCAGATGCATTTCACATAATAGGATTTTCTCAGCAGGGTTTTCACCAGTGGCTCATGTGTAGCATACTTCTTCCCTTTCCTTTTCTCTGAAAGCGTGTAATATCCAGGGTGAGATATCCATGATATGAAGCAACTAAGTTACATACTGAAGAATGACTATCTTAAATTAAATCATGTCAAAATACAGACATTATGATCAACAGGAAGAAGATATCTGAGCCTTATCTCTGCCAATTTAAAGACTTGTGCTTTGTGTTGTTCCATCACTACCCTACTTCCTCTTTTATGGCTTCAGAGCATCCCAATGGCATTGAGCTCAAGCTGCAGTCCAGGAGCAACGTGAGTTGAGGCCAGAACTTGGAGTTTTATGTTCCACAAAGTGCAGGGTCACTCAGAATAATAGGTGAAATTTTGGAGGGTTGCAACCAATTACAGGACATCCACAGAACAAAGCAGTTCCTCAACACAAATACAATTGAAAGTGATCCCAAGGCCACACTGAATGTATGTTCTCTTCAGAACAATGTAGGATTTATCACACTTTTGAAGGACTTGACCTTCAGTAGTCCAAGGTTCCTCTCTGCTTTAGAGAAAGCACTTAGCTACTGCAGCAGAAGTCTGTGATAGTGGGGGAATGGAACAATAGCTTTTTGAAGTTCAGCTCATTTCTGGGGAATTTTTTCTTTGGCCAACACACTGATTTTTTTCTATCTTCTCCAGAACAATCTACAAGAAAAATGATAAAACAGTTGTTTTTTTTTTTCATAAGAGACTATGGAGGAAGTAACTATTTTATAGTCTGGGGATCAAAAATAGAGTTTGACTGCTTGTGTGTTTCTCATGCATAAGCTTCTTGGTTTTAGGCAGTACAATGTTAAACATTAAAAGTAACTGGAGCTGAGGAATATATGTATTTTATCCGAAAGGACTCACATAATTATTACCCATAATTGAAATGTGATAGATGTTTGCAGGTGAAGAGGTTAATTGTGATCAGTCAGACAAGGCAACCATGCTTACTTCTATGCTTTTTGGATGAATGTATTTCTGTATCAAGAAAGTAAACAGGACTGTGACCTAGTCACATATGAAGTATCTAGATTGCCTTGACTGATTCATACTGTAAAAGTTTTGGGGACATAAAATATCCTTCTCTCAGTTATGTACACAGCACCTCACAGCCCATCACATATGGGGTTCCTATACAACACAGCAATATAATCTGAGCCCAGAAAATAAGAGAATCTATATCCAGAGGAAAGAAAACCAGAGTATGAAATTATAAAAAATTAAAAACATTTCCTTTGTGTGTTGCTTTGACCCAATTTGTATGTGTGTCTGTGTCTGTGTCCCGCTTCATCTTTGTCTGGCTCGTAGTCATTCCTCTGTCACTGCCATGATGATGGGTTCTTGAAACCTTGTTGTCTTGTGTCAGGCACCATCCTATCCTGTAAAAAGTAAATCTGCTCTTCCCTGGGAGCATGCACAAGCCTGAGCCATTCATATTTGCTTTTGGTGTGCATTTGTGCAAGTTAAATTTGATTGCTTGAATGTTCATTCAGGAGGGACCTCTGAGAACTAAACTTACTTTGAAAAAATGAGGTAAATTTGTTTCTGTCTATTTCTGGCTGTATCTCCTTTTCTAGTTCATTTTTCTGTAGTGTAAAAAATTTTCTTGAGCAAGAATGTGTAGTTTCTGGTACTGGAACTTGTGATGCAAACCCCTAGAGTATGTGAACAGACCAAAATAAAAATACATTCCTTAAAAGTCATAACACAATTATTAAGTTGAATATAAATCTGCAAGCTGTATAATTTTTTACAATATTGTAAAATTAATAATTTGTGTTCTGTAAGGCTAGCATTTATAGCTAGTTATACAACATAATAGTTAAAAGTCTGCTAGCACATTCCCTTTTGTATCAACTTAGCTCATGTGGATTCTGCTGCAGGATCCCACATGAGACCCAGGTTAGTGTAGGCAAATCTTCTAAAGCACGGGAGAGAACCTTCATATCAACAATTTCCAAGCATGCCTACTTGTTTTACTTTGAACACAGTTATTATTTGGCTCAGGAGCAAGATCCTTTCATTGCACAATCAGTATGGCTTTGTTAAGGGCATCATGGCTTGCTTATCAATAATCACAGATTTAAGAATAAGTTTTCTCCTCTAAGACTGTATGTTAATCCTTGTTTTATATGCTTAGCTAGATCTGCTCTTAGGAATCATATTGAGGAGGCATTCAAAGAATCATAGAAAGCTTTGGGTTGGGAAGGACCTTTAAATCATCCTGCCATGGGCAGGGACATCTTTGATTAGATCAGGTTGCTCAAAGCCCTGTGCAGGCTTCAACATTTACAGGGATGGAGAATCCAGAACTTCTCTGGGCAACTTGTTCCAGTGCCTCACCACACTCAAAGTCAAAATTTCATCCTAAAATCTGATCTAAATCTACCACCTTTCAGTTTAAAGCCATCCCTCCTTGTCCTACCACTACACATCCTTCTAAAAAGTCCTACTCCAGCTCTCTTGTAGTCTATCTTTTGGTACTGGAAAGCTGCTATAAGATCCCCCTGGAACCTTCTCTTCTCCAGGGTAAACAACCCAGATGATTAATCATCTCCATAGTTAATAGCTCTGTGTCTTACCACCCTGCCTGAGGTTCCAGAAGGGCATTTGCAGATGTTGGTTGCAGAGAAGACATTTCCCTAAACTGCAGAGCGACTGAGGAACTGCTGTTTGTACACAGCTCCAGCCCACTGGAATTTGTGTTACCAGAGGAGCCAGAGCAATTCCCAGTTGCAGCTTGGAGGAAGGCTGACCTAAGTATCCTCTTGTGATACAATACTTAGGACCTGAAATCCTGTGGGTCTAGCATAAGACTATTCAGAGGACAGTCAGAAGAGCCAGTGGTGACAAAGACCTGATCATGTTGTAGGTAAGGCTAGAAAGCACAAAGATCAGGTGTGTGCCTTTCACACTGGCTACTGGTAGGAACATAAGTGAAAAGATGTGCTGAGTAACAGATCCTTGAGCTTTTCCCTCTCCTTCCTCTTTCATTGCCTTTGTGCTCATACAATTGTCTCTCCCTCTGCAAAGAAATTACAATATTTTCTTGCAAAAGAGCCTTCTCAGTCAGTGAAGAGTGGCTTCTGTTGTGCTATGAGATAGCAATAATGGTCTCAATACCTTTCTTCAGATATGATGTAGTTATTCATCTAAGATGGTCCTATATACTAAGGATAAGCAGTCTTTCCTTCCTTTTCTTTGAGATTGGATACAACATTCATAATAAAAACATAAAGGTTTTTTTTTACTGTGAAAGATGTGAAGAAAGGCACCTAAATACTTTTTTCTCTTGAAACATTGCCCTGGAATATTAAAGTAGTTTACCAGATTAGAAGACTGTAATTTGAGAAGGTTAATGGGTAGAAGAAAGAACTTCAGAGAAAACACATGAAAAAAACATTAACATTGAGGGTTCTAGCTTTTAGAGGTACATTTAAGGAATTTTTCCATCTTGTATTTATTAGCATAAATTATCACTAGAATATTATTTGTTTAGGAACAAACTGTGCAACGTCCATGTCTTATTTATATCAAAAAAAGGATCAATAAGGAATGGAGCTAGTCAGATTCAGAAGATAATTTATACTAAGCCATTATAAAAACAATGATGCATAATAATGTACATACCCTTGGTGAAGGCTGTGATTCAGAAAAACATCAGAATATGCTGCAGATTAATTATGAGCATATGGTTTTATGTGTCTAAAGTTAGAACAAATATATAAATCCATAATTACAAAATGAAGTGACAGTGCTGTGTGAAACTGTTAAGACAGTTGTTCTGGTTGCACATGTTTGTTGTTGACTCTCCTGATCTGCAAGATGTTGATGAATAATGCTGATTCATCAGTAGTGAAATGTTTTGCAAAACCGTCCTTAGGGTGCTAAATGGTTAAATAGACAGAGAAGTGAAAGTGTTTTGTTATTTGAGGAGAAAACCTAAAATTCAATATGGAGCTTCACAACAAAATCCTCTTTCAATTTGAAAACCAAGGAAGTAAGATTTAAAACAAAGCATTTTGCTGGACTTAAAACTTTTTTCAACATTTCAGTGTTTTTTTTCTAGACCTGCCACGAAACCAAGAAATCAGTTATTCATGCAGCTGCAATCATTTTGACATTTGTAGCAGACTATTTTCACTTCATGGTTTCTGTTATAAAGTTGTATCTTTTAATCTCAGCAAATGTTCATGTAATATTTGCATATGAGGATAGGTCCATTGAAACCCAAGGGGGCTGGTTGCATAAGGGTAATTCACAGCCAGTTGTTCCACTGAAAGTCAGTGTAATTGCTGCTCTATTAGGCTGCTGCTCAATGTAAAAATATGGACCAGATTCTCAGTTATGGTAAGCTATTCTTCAGAGGGTCTTCACTTTGGAAGATAACCCCACCACCCAAAACCTGGATTACTGGCTTTATGGTAAAACTGTTTGATGCTTTTTTTTCAGAATCACAACCACTGCAGCATGTATGATGGACTTGAGAAGATACCCATTAGATGAACAAAACTGTACTCTGGAAATAGAAAGCTGTACGTACCTAAAAAAAATGCATGTGAAATCTAATTTGGATAGAGTTGGGTTTTTTGGTTGTTTTATAGAACTGTTTAATATTTACTCATGTGTCTATAAACACTATTTGAATCATGTAATTATCACCATTTGGATTTTTTTGTTTGTCTGTTTATTTGAATTATTAAAAGATATGAGGAGTCATCCATTCCTAGATAGACGAATACATCCTAGAAAAATGAGGTGAGGACAGAATGAAGTCATTTAGTATTCCTGCCTGACTTGGCAGAGGTAGTGACTGGATGCTTATCTTCAACATGAGAGATGAATATTTGTATTTTTAGCAGATTTATTTTCAAGAGAGCAAACACTGTGATACACTTTCCTTTCAGTATGCTTTATTATGTATGGATCATCTTGGTGCAGGACCTACCATGGGCTTTCAGACTGACCCCATTTATGATTTGAAACTGTGTTACAAAAAGAGCAGTATTCTCCCTTTCTCCTAGTCATGTCCTTGGATTGCAATATTTGCACTTCAGAAGTACCTGGTCCATTTCTGCTACTGGCTGGAAAATGTGGGCCATATACAGAAAACACTAGTATATATTCCATATTCAGCTGTAGTCCTCCACTAGTGGAAGCTAGTGGAAATAATGCAACTCACAGTTTACTGTGAGTGGAAAAGGTCTGCCCCAGTTATGTTTCTCTGTGTTCATTGAACAATCAACCTTCTTCTGGTGATTATCAGTGTAAATATACATTTAGTTTCAGTGCTAAATGCATTTGATATCCTAAATCTTGGATAGTGTTTTCTTCTCACTGTGACCATTGGTGAATAATACATGAGTGATAAAAAAAAAAGTAAAATAAAAAGAAAGCTGAGTATTTTGCCTAAAATTCCCAGGCAGACTGTAATGGTGTAGCAATTTAGGAGACCTTCCCACAGGCAAAATACCATACAGCTCTCCAGCTGTGCCAATTCTTTTTCTTGTCACAAATGACAAGCTGCATGTTTGAAGCTATGTTTGAGTCTGCTGTTATTTCTGACTCTCTTGCTTTGCCTGCAGATGGCTACACAACTGATGACATAGAGTTCTACTGGAGAGGTGGAGACAATGCAGTCACTGGAGTGGAGAGGATTGAACTTCCTCAGTTCTCTATTGTGGAATACAGACTGGTGTCAAAGAATGTTGTCTTTGCCACAGGCAAGTATTGCCATTTGTCCATTTAGTGTTTCATTTTCTTGTGCATGAAATTACTGTTTTGTTAATAATAATTAACTATTATTACCAGTCACAATATGTGGCCTGTGTTGCATGTTTGGATAAAGAAATTACTTGACAACACCTGGAGGTAGGAGCCCATGAAAATTCCAGACTAGCATTCAGTACTGGACTCAGCTCTGGGGCCTCCAACACAAGAGGGACACGGACCTGTTAGAACAAGTCCCAGGCAGGGCCACAAAGATGATCAGGGGCTGTAGCCCCTCTCCAATGAAAACAGGCTGAGAGAGTTGGGGATGAGCCTGGAGAAGAGAACCTTCTAGCAGCCTTCCAGCATTTAATAGGGCCAACAAGAGAGGTAGGGAGGGACTTTTTACAAAAACATGTAGTGATAGCACAAGGGCAAATGGCTTCATACTGAAAGAGGGTATATTTAGAATAAATATGCGAAGAAATTCTTTACTGTAACAGTGGTGAGGCAGTAGGTTGCCCAGAGAAGTTGTAGATGCTTCATCCCTGGAAGTATTGAAGGCCAGGTTGGATGGAGCTTTGAGTAGCCTGGTCTAGTCAAAAGTGTCCCAGCCTATGGCACTGGGGTTGTAACTATATAGTCTTTAAGATCCCTTCCAATCCAAACCATTTTCAGATTCTTTGCCTCCTTGTTTATTTTTATTTTTTGTGTATGTGTGTGATACTTAACTAGACACCTAAATACCTATGATCTAAATAAGTGTTAAGTCATTCACCTCTGAATCATGAGTTTAAATGTAACCTACAGGTAACTGATCGTACATAAATGTGTTTTGGCATGCTAGGTCAAAAAGGTACCAATTTTATAAACACCTTGCTGCAACTTTTCAGTGCATGTTTGTTTTGTTGTTATATAGTGAATATAATGTCTTTTGTCTCTTGATTTGCACTGATATACAATGCTTTATATATAGCCATCCAGAGCATTTGTAAAGTGTTAAAGTGTTAAAATTCAATCCCTGCTTGTTTCCTTGAAGATAGAATAAAAGTTAGTAGCAACTGACAGTACTGGATGTCTTTAGATTACAAAGTGCAAGGTTGGCTTACATATTTGGTGTTAGACACCAAAATAGGAATATGTGTGACAAAACCAAAGCAACACAGAAAGCCATCATCACATGTGGGGCCATTACTTTGTTCATTATTGAGGCCTTCAGATTTTCAGTGCTGTTCAGACCACAGGAGTGTGCTGTTCCATCTGTCTCAGCACACCAGAACAAATGAAGCACAGCTGAATCATGTTTGTAAGCATCACTTCACCCACTCTTTGGACACAGCATCTGTTTCAAAGTACACAGAAACACAAGTTGTATTTCAGAACAAAATGTAAATATTGCTGGGATTGAAATTAGTATGAGGGGGTTTGCCAGCTGCTGCTGTTCTCGTTTACCATTGTGAATGGAAGATTTTTTTATATAGAGAATCAGTTGCTCTAATCCTACATCTTTCTGTCCTGCAGCTAGTGTCACCTTTGGCAGCCAGGGCTTACCTGCCTCTCCACAGGACTGGATATGCTTTTGTAGGAAGGCTGGTTTAGACAAGAATGAGAATACAGAGAACTTATTTGTGGAGTGATTTTTATGACAGTCCAAGGCCACCTTTTAGTTCAGTATGAAATATTTCACTAAATGCATGACTTAGTAATGTAGAGATGAGAGATTTGTAAAAAATCAGGAAAACGAGAAATCCAAAGAGATATGTGACAAATACAAGAGAGACTAAAAAAACTAGGAGTACATATTTCTGTGACTGACCAAATGTTCAGAATATTAATGGTTCTTTCTTAAAAGTACTAGTGAAAGGAATAAAAAAAGTCTCATGCTTCAGGGTTTAAGACAGCTTGGCATTAGGGACTCACAGAGAACAGCATGTTTCTTGTGCTGTTTTCTGAACATTTAATTTTTTTCACTGATAAAGACACAATACTGAATTTACTATTGCTTTGATACAGGACATTATAAAAATGCTTGATTAATTATGACATTTTATGACAAGTATTCCATGCAGGGAAACATCACATTTGTTTCTCAAAACCACGTTTAAATCTAAATCTAAAGCATGCCAGCAGCTCGGATACATAAAGTCAGCAGACACTTTTCAAGTTTCTTCTCAAGAGTTTTTTTTACAGTCCTAGTAATTAGGGCCAGTTGCTACATTTTTTTTGAAAGTAAGTTAGGCATGTTTTTGGCTTTGAGGTTATTGAAGTCTCAGGGGGAGATATTAGTTCTTTGAGCGCAATATCTCAGGGAATATTTCAGAGATTTCAGTCCTAGTGTGCTTTGATTGAATAAAACTAAAAGAAGACTTCAGAGTCATGCCATAAACAGCTTTTGGATTAGTTTTTTCTCCTATCCTTCAAAAGAAACTGTGCTGTATAATCTTGTGTAACTTAGGCAAAGGGGAAAAATCTGTTCCCATAGTTACTACTGAGAAACAATGATAAGCATGGGAAAACCCCCATCAATAATGGCAGAAATCTGGGTGGAGCTGCAAGAATGCTGGAGGAACTGCATACTGTTGAAGTATACAATGGAAGCTAAAATTTATCTTGCCAAAGTAGCAAAAAAATGTATCTGAGAAAAGTATAAAATTCAGTATGGGCAAGTTCAAAATACAGCATGTGTGCAACTAATTATTCCTATCCAAATTAAGGATAGAGAATGCCAGGTTATGCCAGGGTTCTGTGTGTAGAAATATAGGGGTTGTTGTTGATCTCAAACTGAATATGAGCCAATAAGATCTTTTTTGGGAGAAAAAGAAAAGAAACAAACAAAACCACAAATCTCATAATAAAAAGAAGTCTGATTTACATTGATAATGCTTAAGCTTTGTATTTTTGGTCAAGGGTAGCACTCTTGAAGACAGTAATGGAGCAATAGAAAAGGGTTTATGGAAAATAAGTAAGTGTGAAGTAAGTGTGAAGTAAGTGTGAGTGAAAATCTAGCAAATGGCATACCTGAGATTAATGGAGAAACAAGTATGGTCACGTAGTTTAAAAAAAAGAGAACACTTGATTGGGAATTGAATAAAACCTTCAGGTGTCTAGAAAGTACCTGCAAAGCCATGTAGAATAGTCTGTTCCCTTTATTCATGATTTTTGAATTGCTGTGAAGAAGAAATACCTGGTTTGACTATCTTTGTCACACTAGCTGAAGGCCATACAGGATACCATAAGATATTTAAATGGCACTGGATGCACATGTGTCAGTAATTGAATGAAGCCCATAGTCAAATGCTATCCAGTCAGTGCTGTCAGTGAAGCCTGAAGAGCTATTCAGCTCTTGAACACCTCTGTTTTCTCAAATGAATATTTTAAGACATATTCAGTTGCCTAAACAAAACAGTCTGCTGCTTCTTGAGCTGCTGTAGAAGATCCTGGTTAGCAGTTAGACTGGTGTTCTGGCATCTTACAGCTTTGTGTTTTCTGTTCACCATCTACTGCTTCAGTATTGATTGCTTAAGTAGTGTTCTGTTCTGCTCTTCTTTAGCCTATCACATCTCAAATGGCTTTAGACACCTCAGTATGGAGAGTTAAATCACACCCTTAGAATCAGCTGACTCTAAGGCTAGATCTCCATGGGTTCCACTAACAGCTCATGCTCCATGCATGAGCAAATACCTGCATTCAAACACCTGAAATGTAGTGTTAAGATTCTGTTACCTGAATCTGCCTCCTAAATGTTTGTTATCCCAAAATGCTTGGATAGTGAACAGGAATGGGGATATGTAAAACACCACCTTAAAGCTTCAAGTCACATAGCAGCCAAAGCCATATTAGCAACCTGTTGGTAAGAGGAGGATAGTCTTAAAAGATTTGAAAATTAAATATTTGCTGTATTCTGAAAGATCAGTATGTAAAGTACATTTCCAATTAGTCAAAGAACCTTCCCAGAAGAATATATTAAAAGAAAAATTTTGTAACTGACCAACTTTGTTATCTTGTTTCATACTTGGATAAAACAGCAAGAGACTAATTTAGCCTTGAAGCCAGATATTTCAGCTTGCTAGCTTTTAATGAAATTGGAACAGAAACAAGTAATCTCTTTTTATCAAGTGCCCAAAACTGTGAAAAAGGAACATTTGGGGCTCAAGTATTGATTAAGTATTTATTTTCATACTTTCATTCCCAATACTGTTAGATTGAAATATTTCTGGCAAAATTCTGTTATTCCTGTAGTATTTAAATCAGCCCATATACATCAACCTGTTATATGAGAGGAAGGATAACAAGGCAAAACAAGGTTAAAAGGAAAAAAAAAAAGTTTTTTATGGAAACTTAATAACTAGAATTTCCTGGCAATTAATCTCTAAATGTACTGAGCCTTAATTGACAAATCATTATGCAATCATAATCAGACAAGTAACAGTGTAATTGTTGAGCTTACCCAGAAGTCAACTTATATTAAATAAGTAATCCACAGGATGGATCTTTCTAGATAAATAAAGATCTGACTTACAGTCCTTGCTCCATAAAGGTTAGGATCCATCCTTTTCACAGAGCTTTAGCCATTCAGACAAAGAGGGGGAATTAACTACAGGAAATAAAGAGGGGTCCTTCTTTTAATAGGTTTTTTCCACAGACTCATGTGGCCTGTTTGCTGGAGGTGAGATACTGCAGCAGAGAGGGCAGGCTGGATGCAGGGTGAATAGATAATTTTTGAAGACATAAAAGCAATTCAGTTGAAAGTAATATAAATTCTCACAGTCTCAGGGAGAGGTACCTAAAGGAGAACCCTGGCTATGTAGTATGATAAAAAATGAGGCTACCAGTTCATGTTTCAATTTCAACCAGACCTTAACAAAGTTTATACTCTACTATATGTGTCAACTGCAGTAAGCAGCTGTAATGCCAGCAAGACTTTTGTTTATATTGCCCAGCAGCCTCACACCATCAAAATCTACCCTGAGACTTGCAGGGTCTGGATTAATCTTGTTCTGATTTGTGGTGTCACAAATTATTTCAGTGTCTGCATTTGAACTAGGTGTCTGAGTTGGTCAGAATAGAGTCCATGCAGTTGGTGGAGTCTGGAAACAAATTCAGTATACCTACAGGAGTCCATTTTAGGAGTTGGTGGATAATTCTCTAGGTTTCATTTGCCAGATTGACTGGATGAACTGGGGCTTATGTGTAAGCACAACCAAGCTCATGTGTAAGCAGCTCAAGTGAGTTGCTTAATCAACTGCTATTTCAGAGGGCACACAGCAGCCTTCATGGTATCCACATGCTCATCAAAAAGATGTAGGGGGGTAAATCATATCCATCCATCAGCTGCATGCTGGTGTCTGAGAGATGTCACAGGGCATCTCAAAAGGATCAGGGCACCATCAGATTAACAAGTGAATCTCTGTTGCAGTCAACTCCAACTCTAGAGCAGGAAGACAGAAGGCACTGACAGCCCTAGACATGGTTCTTGGGATTCTAATTTCAGAACAAAAACCTGTTGCTTCAAGCATATTTAGGTTGGTGTTGAGGTCAGCTCTCTGGGAAGTCCCCCTTTAAGGCCACATCTCACTAGTTTCAGTAATTACCTAACCTAATTAGACAGAAATGGTGCTGAGGTAATGGTTCATGGTCACAGGTGAAGCATTCAAGATAAATGTCTAAAGCTCACTCAGTTATATGGTTTCTCAGTTTGGGATTTCATTACTGAACATTAATAACATATGTGACACATTATTCCCTCCCCTGTTGATACACACCTCTTTCACCCACACCATTTTCTGTGCTTTATCAATGGTGAAGTTCTCTCTTCTTTCTCTGAATTTCCCTAGTGCATTCAGGGTCCTTGGCTCTGGAGGAAACCAAGAATTGCGTCTGATTCAGTGATTCAGTTCTACTGAACTTTCTTGAATTAATCCTTCATGCTATTTAATCAAAGAATCAGTATTTCAGTTGTCACCTCTATCAATAATATTCCACAGATATCCAGACCTGGACAGGGCTTTTGAAAAATTTTATACACATTTATAGAGAATCCCTTTGAGTGGGTAGTGCATTATATGAAATAATTTTTCTCAGCAGAGCTTTATAAAGATTTCTGTCTGATGCTCTACTCTTATTGCAGAAAGGTGATCAGGTCTGCTGCATTTTTAATGTATTTCATGACAGCACAGTTTATATATTTCATTATGGTCTCCTGTTTTATTTATATAATCTGCAGACCCAAGGCCACAGAAACATTTTCATAAGAATCCAAATGAAAATGTTAAGCTTTGCAAAAAAAAAAAAAAAAAAGCAAGGCTGGTTTCAATGAGAAAACTTGTCATTTGAAACGAAACATTGTTTCTCTGAAAATGAAGATGTTAAGCAAGCTGCAGTATGGATGTTTGCTTGCTGAAAACTGTGTCGACTGCTCCAGAGAGCAGGAAACCTTGGTCTAATCAGGCTGAAATACATCCTTCTGATTCCACCAATATACTTCTATTGGTGAAACTAAAAGGCATTTCAACCTGAAAAAAATGCTACTGATTGAAGCAATCACGGCAACCAGATACAAGTACCAGTTATTTCTGTTCCTGGTGATAGTTGTTCTGAGATTGTTTGATACAACAGTTAAGGATATTAGCACAAGTTTGATATTACCTTGATGCTCCTGCTGCCTGGAAATGGTGTGGCATTTTTCTGTTGTATGACTCCAAGTGTAACAAACTTATCAGGAATGTGATGGAGAGAAATCTGCAGTTTTCCCTTCCTTCTTTCCCTTTCTTTCTTAGGAAATCCATTATTCATATCTATATGGGCAAATATAGTTCCTTTAGCCCATATGCAAACACATGAATATAATTTTAAGGGAAGTTTTTAATTTTTCATTTTTTCTCTAGATGTAATCTTACATATTTGCGCTAGAATGGGTGGGAAGTGTTCTAATATCTGGTTGGGCTCTTGGTATGTGCTAAAATTTTTTTTAGGATGTTGACTAACTAAATGTTTTAGATGAGCTGTTAGAAGTGTATCTAGGACTGGTAGTGTGAACACTGAAATCATGGAGCTAATGTGTGAATGACTACCTTTTTCTTATACAGCTCTATTTAGATTTAATCATCTTTGCAGTTGGTGAAAAAAGTCACAATTATTTTTAACAATTTGAGATTTCTAAATATATTCATCTGAATATATATATATATACATATATATACACATATATATATATGGGTGTATGTGTGTCTAAAATATATTGAGTAAGATTAATACCAATTCAGTAAGATATACACCAATTTGAAATTAAGTTGGTATTGAGGTTATTAATTCTTTCCATTATTAATTTTTTTCTGTTTGTAACTGTTCATGAACTATATATATGCACACAAAATTCAATTTTTTTTGTTTGTTTGTTTAAAATATGTTTAGAAGAAAAATTTGGGCTGGCTATAACTGATTTTAGAGGATCTAGTCTGAATGCTTTTCCTTTAGTGAAATTCATAACAATTTATTTTTGACACCACAGGCCGCATATTTCTTATACTTCAGATGTTATTAAGAAGTTTCATCACTTGAACAACTCCTCATTGTAAAGGAAAAAACTATGCACATTACTTATTCTCTCAATATAAATTCTATGCGGAAAACTCTGTACTTGGATAACTATTTTATTTGGACACCTAAGCAATTGTTTGTAAAAACTAACTGGTACTCACTTATCTGTTCAATAGTCTAAAGTAATTCACTCTTTTTCTTCCCAAATACAAATTACTTGGCTATCACTGTATTCACTGCAAGGTTTCTTTTAATACAGATGAATAATACAGTGAAAGTGTCATCCCTACTGTTCTGCAGATGTCATACTACCCCACAAAATGTGTAGAAACTGAAGGCAGCTATCTACAAGTGTCTTTCCTTCAGTATAAATAACACTGTTTTCCTCTCTCTTTTCTCAGGTGCCTATCCAAGACTTTCACTGAGCTTCAGGTTGAAGAGAAATATTGGCTACTTTATTCTTCAAACCTATATGCCCTCCATACTGATTACCATTTTATCATGGGTGTCATTCTGGATCAATTATGATGCATCAGCAGCAAGAGTTGCCCTTGGTATGTGCTAAAAATGAGTGGGACATTAAAATGTCAGATTTAATGTAGCCTTCAGAGGTTGTTAAAAACTACGACATGATGTCAGTGTTTTGAAATTCCAAAATAATTTGCGTCAAAATCATGTCATCCAGCATTGCCTCAAAAGAGATGTTTCCCCCTTCATGCAAGAGTGTAGCTACCACTAAATCTCTGACACGAGCTACTCATACAGGTCCCAGACTTGTTCTCATCAAGTTAATGCTGTTGTAATTTTATCTAGGAGACCAGCTCCACAATCATACTTGAGTGTGGGCTTTAGTCCAGCTCAGTGTGGGAGGACAAATGTGGCTCCAAGCCTCCTCCTGAGGTCCTAGGAGAGGACCTCAGCTTTAAATGACACTGGCAGAAACAGTTCAGCATGCAGGGGCACATCAGCTATGGACCATGCCGTGCCACCTACCCCTCAGAGTACATGGCATGTTAAGTACATGTTTATGACAGCCTAAAGTGTCATTTACCTCATGACAGAAAAACATGGATTTGGCACAGGTGTGTGATTCCTGCCCAAGAACTTTTCAGATCAAGGTATCCTTTAAATAAGGGAAGGTCACTAGAAAATTGTGCAGTCGACACATTGGAGGGAAGGGGTGCCATCCAGAAAGACCTTGACAAGCTTGAGAGGTAAACCTGCATGAACCCCATGAAGTTCAACCAGGCCAAGTGCAAGATCCTGCATGTGGGTCAGCCAATCCCAAGAACAAGTGCAGGCTGGGTAGAGAATGGGTTGAGAAACAGCCCTGAGGAGAAGGACTTGGGGTGTTGGTTGCCAAGGAGCTCAACACGACCTAGTAATGAGCCCTTGCAGTCCAGAAAGCCAACTGTGTCTGGGCTGCACCAAAACCAGTGCGGCCAGCAGGGTGAGGGCGGTGATTCTTCTCCTTGACTGCTGTCATGACACCCCAGCTGGAATACTGGATCTGGGTTTGGGGTCCTCAACATAAGAAGGTCATGGACCTGTTGGCGTGAGTCCAGAGAAGGGTCATGAAGGTGATCTGGGACTGGAGCACCTCTCCTGTCAAGACAGGCCAAGAGACTTGGTTTTGTTCAGCCAGAGTAATCTTACAGCACCTTCCAGTACCCAAAAGGGGCGTACAGGAAAGCTGGAAAGGGACTCCATACAAGCACATGTAGTGACAGGACAAAGAGGAATGGCTTCAAAATGAGAGAGAATAGATTTAGATTAAGAAGAAATTCTTGATTGTAAGGATGGTGAGGCACTGGAGCGGGTTGCCCATAGGAGTTGTGGATTCCCCATCCCTTGAAGTGTTGAAGGCCAAGTTAGATGTGTCTTCAAGCAACTTGAACTGCTCATGGCAGCAAACTTAGATAGTGTTTAAGGTCCCTTCCAAGCCAAACAATTCTGTGATTCTGTCATAGCGTAGGGTTAGGATTAGAGTTAGGATATTTTCCAATTTAGTGGTCCTATTAAAACTACACTGCTGCTTCCTTTCCCTGTCCCTCTTCCCATTGTGGGTGGCTGGAGAGAATTGGAGGCACAAAAGGCAAAGATCCTAGGCTGAGATAAGAACAATTTACTGGAAACAGCAATGAGACACAAAAAAACATACTAATAACAAGACTGTACAAAAGAGAGTGATTCCCAAGCAAAAATGCTCACTTGTGACTCAATGGTTGCCACCTTTTCCCCAACCTGAAGAGAAACCTTCCTCCCAGAAAAAGACTCCCTTCCAGCAACCTGTGGCAATGATGTGAGGTGATATAGAATAACCTTTGGGTCCTAGCCATGCCCCCTCCTGGCTACTGCAAAAACAAACCCTGTCCTGGCCAGAACCAGGACAGATTCTATAACAATATCTCACAGCAAATATTTCATCCTTTACAGAAGCATACTCAGGGATAGCTATACCTAAGGAAGATTAAATGGATCTATAAATCCTTACAAATATTTCTGCCTCTCATCTTGTCACAAATTCTATCTTCAACCCTGTGCTTCTCAATTGCACGTACCTTGTCACTGCCCCATTACCCAAAACTTGTCACTAAATCTGTGCTATCTACCTGCTGTATTATCTTATTTTTTTAAAACAGGAGCATACTCCCTAGTTCCCTTATTTTTCTGTAATGTACCACAGCAAACTCAGACTCCAACCTGTGTCCCTGTGATTCCCCTTTTCCTTACTCCATGTCTCCCAAGGTCCCACATACGAAAGAAGGCAGGCTAGCCACCTTTGTGCAACATATTATCCAGCATCTGAATTTGGGTAGAGGGAGATACTGTAGATTAACTGCAGTTACTGTGCAGTAATTCTGCATATACTGTGGGTTAACTGGTGCGTATGGGCATCACACAGTCTGGCATTACCACTCAGCAGCCAGGGCTTGTTTAGCAGCTTGAAGCTAAGTAGTAGCTTAATAGGAAGTGGGGCATAAAGCCCAAACACTTCTGGTGTGTTCATAAATGAGCTACTGGATAGCATAGATACACCCAAGTGGACCAAGTGAGGGCAGCACTTCAAACACAACCATCACCATTAGGTACATACTGGCCAGGACTGCAGAGAACAGATGGCTACACAGAAGTTACCATAGCCAATGACATTCCATGCCCTTCCGTTACAGGTTAATGAGATTTTTTCTTGTTTAAGGAGCAAGACTGTCTCATGTGACCCATTTCTGTGTAGCACAAGTTCATCAAGTGCTGTAAAACAAATATTAGAACGAAAATCAGAGAGTACAAGGCAAGCTCAGGAGACCAGATGTTCTATTTCCAATTGGTAGAAAGTCCTTTTGAGAGGACAAAAATCCATCTAATAGTTTCTTTTCAGAAAAGAATTCGTGCCTTGGTGATTGTGTCAGTGGTGTTTATATAATAAAGTTCGGTATCATGGGTCTAATCCTATGCTCCTTTGTATACCCCCTCTTATTAGTCTTAAGCTGGTATCACAGAATCACAGAAAATGCTGAGTTGAAATGTCCCACGAGGGACCCACAGGAGTCCAACACCTGTCCCTGCACAGGACCATCTCCAAGAGTCCCACCATGGGCTCAAGAGGATTGTCCAAATGCTTCTTGAACTCTGTCAGGCTGGTGCTGTGACCACTGCCCTGGGGAGCTGTTCCAGTGCCCAAACATCCTCTGGGTGAAGAACCTTTTTCTGATATCCAATCTAAACCTCCCCTGACACAACTTGAGGCCATTCCCTTGGGTCCTGTCACTGGTCACCACAGAGGTCAGTCCCTGTCCCTCCTCTTCCCCTCATGAAGAAGCTGTAGACTGCAATGAGGTCTCCAGGCTGAACAGACTGAGTGACTTGCTCCTCATACGGCTTCCCCTCACGACCTTTCACCATCCTCGTTGCCCTCCACTGGACACTTTCTAATAGTTCAATATCTTTTTTATAGTGTGGTGCCCAAAGCTGCACACAATATTCAAGGTGAGGCCACCCCAGTGCAAAGGAGAGCGGGACAATGCCCTCCCTTGCCTGGCTGGCCATGTTGTGTCTGATGCTCCCCAGGACACGCTTGGCCCTCCTGGCTGTCAAGGCACTTCTGACTCATGTTCAAGCTGCCATCCACCAGGACCCCCAGCACTTTCTGCAGCACTGCTCTCCAGCCTTTTGTTCCCCAGTCTGCATGTACATTGAGGTTTGCCCCATCCCAGGTGCAGAATCTGGCATTTCCTCTCATTGAAATTCCACATGGTTGGTGATTGCCTGCCCAGTCCTCTAATTTTCAAGGTCTCTCTGCAGGGCCTTCCTGCCTCCAGGGGAGACTACAGCTGCTCCCTGTTATGTAGTGCCTGTGAACTTACATGGCATCCTAATGTGAAGTGGTAAAAAAGCTTAAAGGCAATGTAGCACCTTTGGTCCTATATGATTGGCTCTGAAAAGCTCAGTACAAAGAAGGTATACTTGATTTCCTAAGTATTTGTTCAAGGAAGCATTCCCTGTGCAATTCTTGGGACACAAACTTTTACTCAACCCCTACAAGAAGCTGGTATTCTTTGCAAGAGCCTGATTCTATTCATTCACTTCCATGTTTTGCCCCTGTGCCTGAACCCTTGCTGCACTGAACCAAATGGTTGCCTCCAGAGTGAAGCCAAGGTTCAGAGCAAAGGCCAGCTCATTCATTCAGAGACTATGTGCTATGGACAATGCAGACAGATAGTGATAGTGATATAGGGCTGATCTCAAGAGAAATAGTCAAACCTATCAATTCTGCTCTCAACTTTCTGCTAGTTACCCCTAGGGGTTCCTAAATTCAGTGCTTTGAGTGAGGAGAAGAATAATGTCTGGAGTCCTCCCTTGTGGGAAGGACTATAATCACGAGATTATCTTATTTTTTTGTTTTAGGGGAGTGTCAGCTTCTTTTCCTCCAGCTGTGCTTTAAAATAAATTATTGAGCTTCAGAAGGACATTTGGCCACAGGATTTCCAGATCTCCCAGGGAATGTATTTCCCTTTGGTTAGTGATAGCTACTTTTCTATTCAGTGTGCTTAATCTTCCAGATCACCAGACATCTGGCATCAATGCACACTTGTTTCACAGTTTAGAGGAAAAACACTGAAAACTGCATGACACTAACCCACTAAATATCCAAAATATCTGTTACACAATCTCATAGGGTATTACTACAGTTCTCTGGAGTGGCACTGCTTACACTGATGGCTTGGTTTTGAGTTACATTGTCTTTATTTCGGTCTCTTCAGGTAAAAGAAGCTGTGCTTTATTATATGGCAGCAATTTTATTTTGTCCTTTATTTTTGTTCTGCCTGTATTTTAGTGACTACATGTAAACTGATGGTATAATTATGGAATCAAAGAAAATAGTAATGGAGGAGAACTAATAGAATGACTTGCCTTGAAATGAGACTTATTCCACAAATCAGTGTTTTCAGCAACCTGTGATTTGCAATTCCCATAGAATTTCCAGCAGAGAAACAGATCCTGCAGTTTATTGTGAATTCAGGCAGACTGACAATAAATTTACTTTTCTTTCCAGATTTTCATAACAGTGCTCTGTTATATATTTTCAGGTGCTATGTCCATCCTTAGATAAATACCTTGACATAATGTTGATATAGGTATTTTGTAGATATTTTATTAGTGTCCAGTTTGTTGCTATAAAAATACTGTTCTTCCTCCTTCTTCCTCCCAAAAATTCACATACCTGTCTTTCTCTCATTGCTCACCTCATTTGTTTCTATGTAACTAGCCTACTGCTGCAAATTAGTCATCTCAAATTCCACTTATAGATTGTCCTTTCCTGAAATAGGTATCTAATCTAGATGGGATGAACAGCTCTAGAAAGGTACCTGTCTCTCCCCATCTGCCACAGGGGGACCCTACAGGACTGACATCAACAAACTGCCTGACTCTTAGAAAATTAAAACTGTGGGAGAAGTCTTTCACCATCTGTGTGAACACTGTTCTTGTTGCACATCAGTTTGGTCTCCATGGAAGAGATTTTCAATGGAGCTACACTTGGCTTCCATGAAGCTACATTAACTCATGGCAGCGGTGCCAGATCCCCTTGTTAGCTGCTCCCCCACTCATAGGAAGGAAATAATTGTAACAAAATAATAATGTATCAAGTTTTAATTTTGCTCTTTTTTTGCAGTGATGTCACCTGCAAGATATCTTTTACAAATTTTTCAGCTTCTTCCCACTCACAAGGCATGTTTGCCAAGAAGGAAAATAAAACTGAAGGCTTGGAGTTGTAAGATATGTGATCTTTTTTCTTTGTGTAGGAATTACGACTGTGCTGACTATGACAACAATCAACACTCACCTGCGAGAGACTTTGCCTAAAATTCCGTATGTTAAAGCCATTGACATGTATCTCATGGGCTGCTTTGTGTTTGTCTTCTTGGCCTTACTTGAATACGCCTTTGTCAACTACATTTTCTTTGGAAAAGGCCCTCAAAGGCAGAAGAAACTTGCAGAAAAAACAACAAAGGCAAACAACGATCGCTCAAGGTTTGAAGGCAGTCGGGTAAGTTTCTTGAATTTATATATATTCTATTTTTAAATTGGAAAGACTATCAGTATGAAAGAATCATACATACAATCCATCTTTTTGTGGACAAACTTGGCCATTTACATTTTCAGGAGCTGACATAGAGGACTGTAAGCATATGTAAGCATACAGATGTGGAAGGGAGTATGATCTGTATGACAAGTAAGTGTAAGAAGAAGACAGTGGGAGGGAAGCTAGCTTGAAAATAAAGGCTCAGATCTACAAAGACATTTATTTGTCTAAATCAAATATAATCTAACTGTGATTTTAAGTACATATGTACATTTCCTGTGTAATATAATCCAGGATCTGAGCACACCTTTCCTCACTTCACTTAGAGGAGATGCATTTACCATGGGAGAGAACAGATAAAGAAGGATTAGTTCTGCCATGCTAATTAACTGGCTAGCATAGTTCAATGCTGTGTGTGGCATTGTCATCTGCTGCTGTTAAAAACCAGCAGGAAAGTGTAAGTCCTAGAGAAACTTTCAGATTGATTTCTGAACATGATATTGGCAAGGTCTATGCTGATTATCCTCCAGCCTATTTCCTTGCCTGGAGTATTACTTTATCCAGTGAATACCTCATTTTTTAATCTTTCGGAGAAAAATTCAAGGTATTCAGCAGTATCTGACATTAACAAGCCATGTCAGTTTGAATAGAACAAATAGAACATCTTTCTTTTTTTTTTTTAACTAAAATGTTCCCAATGAGGCTTTTTCATTCAGTTCTATTGAGTAAACTGTGTTTTTTTTTCTATAAGCTATAAATTAGAAGAATTCACAGTGACAAAACTCCTACCTGTTTATCAAAACCAGTATCATAAAAGTAATTTCAGGCTATATTTGTTTATCCTAATGATTTTGTCTGCTATAGTAAATGTAATGCAGAGCTACACCTAATTATCAGCACTTCTATATATGAAACAATTCCGAAGCAGTAAACATATTTTTTTCCACTGTATTATGAAACCAGATTCTCATCACAGTTGGCAGGTCTACTTAGAACTAAGATATCAGGACAAAGAAATTCCCTTTACTGGAAAAATAAATAGTCCTAATAATAAAAAAATACAGATAGGGAAATAAAAGAGTGTCTGAATTGAAGGCCATGGAGAAGATTTTAACTGCAAGCAGGTAATGCAGATGTATGCACTAAGGTTTAATTCTCCTGCTGGAAACCATCTGGTGTATCTCATCCATTTAAATGATTTACATAATTCAGTACAAGACTTGTTAATGGGTCCAATACTACCCCAAGCCTGACAATTCTTCTATCTCGAGATCAATTTATCTAAATTTTCAAAATATTCATAAGCACCTTAACTAATGAAAATGTATATTTTTATACCCAGTTCATGCCATTTTTTTATATCCTGAATCTGCTCATACTATATAGCAATCCTTTTTTTTTCCCTGGCTTTTGACTTACAACCTTTTCTTTTGTTTCTGAAGCATCCCAAGCAAATATAAAGAACTGTTCTGCTTTTTCTGCTGGTTTAATATCAACCGTGCATGAATGAAAAATTTCTTCACAGCAAGGGTTGTCAAACATTGGAACAGGCTGCCCAGGGAAGTGGTTGAATCACTATCCCTGGAGATATTTAAAAGATGTTCAGATGTGGCACTTGGAGACATGGTTGTGGCACAGTGGGGGCTGGTCTCTTCTCCCACGTAGCAAGTGACAGAATGAGAGGAAGTGGCCTCAAGTTGCATTAGGGGAGGATTAGATTCTATATTAGGAAACATTTATTCACAGAAGAGAAAGTCAGGCATTGGAATCACCATCACTGGAAGAGTTCAAAATTCATGTGGATGTGGCATGTGGGGACAAGCTTCATTGGTGAACATGGTTCTGGGTTAACAGATGAACTCAGTGACCTTAGGGGACTTCTTAGCCTAAGAGATTCTATGATTCTGTCAAATAAGGATACAAATTCAGCGTACCAGAGTTTAAAGAAGAGTGTGTTACTTTGTCCCTTGGAGTCCCAGGTGTGAAAGGGAACTCTGTATGCATTGTAGAATCATATATACTCATATTTACTGTATTTGATGTTCAAATAACACAGGTTAAATCATATGGTATGATCCCTTTCTGAGTAGAAATCATTTTGTCTCCAGGCCTCAGCTGGGGAATTCAGCAGAGCTCTGTTTCAGTTTCTGGATTCAGTGCCTTCAGAAAAGCAGTGCCAGCATGCAACTGAAACACAGAAACATTAGGTAGAGCTAATCAGAAATCTTCCTTTGAAAAAAAAACATGGATAGAAGATTCATTGGATGTAGGATGTCAAATTTCTCATTTGAGAAACACTGGCAAATGTGAAGCATAGGAAACTGATCAGAACAGGCAAGAGGTCCCATGCATTTCAAGATGTGCATCTCAGGGAAAATACATCTAACAGATCTACTTTGGACGAGGTTTTCCATGGCTTTGAGATACCACAGCCTTGAAGCAGGAAAATGTCCTATCTTCTGAATCATGTCCACCATTTACCATGCTATACAGATATCCATGGATGCAGCAGGACTAGAGTCATGCAAGAGTTCTTAGCATACTTTCTATGGAAGACAGTACCTGAAAGCTCTGCAACCTTGGTTCTGACCACTTCAGGGATAGTAAAGAGTGATTAACTTCCAGGCTCTCCTTTGGTGGCTGTTGAGCTTCTTGCTTTAGAGTTGGGACTCCGGTGCTGGATGTTCTGGGACAGGCTCACACAGTGTACCCCAGTACTGCACAGTAAGGGAGGCTCAGAGACACACAGGAAGACTTCTTTGTGCAAGTTCAATGACATTATTGGTTTTGTGGTTTTGCTGAGGCTTCAGTCTTCCATGAAGTGTAATTCCATTCAGAAAGAGAAGGTTTCTAATTCTGGAAAATTTTTCCAATCTCATGTGTTTTGGGGCTGAGCGACATTTTTAAAGAAAGGGAGAATGCCAAAAGCAGGCAGCCCACTTTGCACTTATCACCACTGTTTCATGACTGTCAAATGTAAGCTGTGCTGGAAAGGAGATTGAAAAATGTTCAAATATAAAACTGGAAGAAGGCATTATTATTAGTTTATTTCTGACTACTATTTTGGGTTGCTCTGTTGCTGTTTTGTTTTAGTAATTGAATTTGCTTGTTTATGAACCATGTGCATGAACTCCCTGCCACTGATTAAAAATACTAGCTGAGGGCGCTAGGAAAACAAAACAAAACAAATCAAAAAACCAAACTGAGCCAAATAAAAAAATAAACATTATTCAATTTATTGTCCACATCAGATGCTCTAACTTGTGGGTGTAGTGACTTAGTGCTTAGTGGTGTATCAGGTCCAGCCACAGTCAGGAGGAGCTGGTGGTGTGGTGGAAATCCCTTGTGTTGGGAGGCAGCACTAGCAGAGAAGGGGCAGCTCAACACATTGCCTGGTGCTCAGGTCCTGAGTTCAAGCTTTTCTTTTATGGTTGCCAAGACTGGAAGTGCTGCTGAGACAGTGTCTTTCAGGCAAAGGGAACAAGAGAAGGCAGTGAGAAAATTGCATGTTATTTCCACCCAGAAGTGTATTAGCCCATGAAAACCAGCATGATACTACTATTGTAGTCTATTTTTTACACATCAGAGAACTGAAATCTGGAGTGCAAGCTAGCAGGCTTGGTTAAAAACACTCCTCTTATAGTAGCAAAAGGGCTTTTCTTGCTTTTCCTATTGGACTGTAGAGCAACAGAGGTTTTTATTAAAAAAAAAATGTTCTAGACAACAAAATGCACAGATGTGGATATGTTGGTGTTGTATTTGATAACTGCTTTGCAAAGCAGTAACTTCATGCTCAGTAAATCTTCTTCATAATGAAAGCATTTGCATTGTCAGAGGTTATGGGTTTGAAAAGCCAAAATTGGCACAGCCACCCCCATTTTGGTGCTGCTGCTCTGGATGTGCCAGGCCTTTGGGTACTTCTCTCTGAGTTATTCCTGATATGCTACCACTCAGTCTTGCTGTGTTGAGGAGGGCTCCACCAGCTGCTGCTGCTGAGCTGTCTCTTGGCTTCAGTGCTCCCATTATGGCTTGCTGTCCAGCTCTGTCCATGTGTTGAATCCAGTGAGCCAAATAGCTCCAGGTGTAAGGGAAAGAAGAGCTCTTGCAGCATGGAATTGGCACAGCCAGTGTCCTCAGGTTGCAGAGGTGACAAAGAAAAGCAGTGGGGAGAGAAAAACTCTGCTCTCTATTTTCCTGTGCAGCACTGCTGAAGGTGGCATTATGGCTGAAGCACGTCTGACTAAATTGAATCTCTGGAAAAGGTTTCAGCAGATTCAGAGCTGGTGATGAGATGAAACCTGAGTGATCCTTTCTGAGTGACTCATCTGTGGATCAGCAGCTGACTACAGAGGAAATTTCACACTTAGCTGTCTCTTCTTTTGACTGCTTTTGCATCACATTTTATTTCAGATAATGCACTGTAAATAGTATTCCTCACTGAATTGTTCCAGCCTATAGCAGTACACCATAGTTACTGAGACAAACACAGGATGCTGGGGGTTTTTTTTGTGTGTTTAACCAATTTTCATACACATACTCGTTTGGGATTGAAAACTCTCTTTTGAAAGCCTTGATGCTCTGCTTCATATATGAAGGCAAGCTCTAGGATCAAGGAAGAAATTAATTTTTATTTTTCATTAAATATTTCTTCTGACATGGTATTGATGCTTGAATTAAAGTCCTCTGATTGTAGAAAAACGGTCAGAAAAGAAAAGGAAAATGTTTCCTTTGAAAATTGATTGCCATTGTTACGAATCAATTCCATTTATCCTGTTTGTGTTGGCAGATTGAGGCTTCATTTTTATCTCTCAAAGCTTTCAGTTTTGCTACATAAGTTGTTAATTTTAAATAGGGCTCAGATAAAGCCTAATTTATGACTAAATCAGCGTGAGAGAGCTTTAAGGAAATCTTGTTGTCACTTGTGGTTCACTCTTGTGGTGGAGGCTACTTGTATAATCAGATGATGAGCATGTGTTTTGGGCATTGCTCCTTCTGGGCCAATCCTTCTGGACCTTCTGAGCTTGTGTGATATGTGCTAAAGTCCCCTGCTGAACACATTGCTTTTTGGTTCAAACTGTGGCAATTTATGTTTTCAGTTTGGTGGGACCAAAAGTTCAGCCCCAGAGTGTCAATCAGGAGGGTAATTACCACACAAGCTCATTCAAGCTTCAAACCCTCAATGGCTGTCAGACATGTGGGAAGAGCTTCCTCTGACAAGAATAATGCAATAACCCTTTATAAAAAGGCCCTTCTCATCAGGCAGTGTCTACATATATTTTTAGCTCTGGAGATTCCTGGCTCCAACCCCCGCTGTTGGCCAAGGCAGCTGCTTCCCACCAGGCATTGCTGAGAATAGAGGCTCAGGCCACTTACATCTACTTAGCAGTTTTGTTAATTGTAGCAGCCCTTCTCATAAGTGGGGTTTTATTGTGAAGATTAATATCTTGACTTCTGTGGAAGAATTATCACTCAGTTTAAATTGGAAAGTACGAGAATAGCAAAACTGGCAGTATTCTCCTGTGTATCTTCATCTTTCCTGGATACTTTTTTCAGTGCTTTTTTTAACAGTGGGAGATTTTTATATCACCACTGTGATGAGTAGGTACCAAATTTTGAAATATATCTGTCAAGGGTGATAAGCACAGTTCTTGTGGGAAGAACACTCATCCTGTAGCTCATGGTGGGGACATTCACTGTGCACTGAGACTCATACATGTACAAGTTTTATTTTACAACCATTTTGCACAAGTATGCATTGTGCAAATCCTGAGATGGTAAGAAGGATGTGCATAGGACATCTTAGAGGCTGTAATAATCCAGACAATGTGAAATACAGGGCAAAGGAGGACTATGCATTTGTTTCATTTTCTTCCTCCATTGAAATATATCAAGGCTAATTGTAAAACTTCATTATTACTTGACAGACAGTGAAAATAATATGGAAGTTCCTAATTAGTTTGCTTCTTCATGCTTTCCCTGTTTTTCAAGGTCTTTCCATCTTCCCAGTTCTGCTGGTTATCCTGGGTTCATCTACTAAGCTAATATAACATAATTACCTCTTCCATTTTTTGATGCTTATTAATTAATATAAACATATTTAAATGGCAGTGAGAGAAGTATCAATTTTTAGACTCAGGGAGAACACTCAACACTATAGTTTTTGTTTTGCCTGCAGTTTAAAATTTTTAAATATCCAAGGCATAATGTAGTCAATGTATTTAGCTTTAAGAACAGATAAAACTTTAAGCTTGATTGCATGTTTTTCTACATTTTTGAAAGCCATTTATGCATAAGCAAAGAAGGTGAAAAGGTAGACACTGATCTCTCTGGTGACCAGTGACAGGACTCAAAGGAACGGCCTGAAGTTGTGTCAGAGCAGGTTCAGGTTGGATATTAGAAAAAGGTTCTTCTCCCAGAGGGTGTTTGGGCACTGGAACAGCTCTACAGGGCAGTGGTCACAGCACCAAGCCTGACAGAGTTCAAGGAATGTTTGGACAACACTCTCAGGCACATGGTGTGACTCTTGGGGATGGTTCTTTGCAGGGTCAGGAGTCAGACCAGATGATCCTTGTGGGTCTCTTCCAACTCAGAATATTCTGTGATTCTGTATGTACTTAAATACTAATTTTGATGTAAAATAATGCAAGACTAACTACAGAGACAGAGCTTTTCATTATGTTATTTAAACCCCCTATTTGCATTTATATTGCTTCACATGATGAGAAGTATTTACATGGTATTTGAAAATTTGGGATTGATGAACAAGTAAACATACCTATGGGGTTTGAACAAAATGCTTCCTATTTTTGAGCAAAATGCTTCCTCTGAAAGACTTACGAGGAAAAAGAGATTTCATTGTAACACACTCTTTAAAATTTATGGAATATTAAACAGAAAACTAAATGAACTTGAAACAATTCAGACTCTACCTAATAATAAATCAAGGCTTATGGTAGTTTTCTGGCCCTAGTAAAGTGCTTTCAAACTGGCTTTAAAGTTGATGTTTTAAAAAAATATTGGAGAAAGGTATTTAATAGCAGCTATTATATTTTGTTTTTAAACTAGAATAGCTAACATCTAAATGAGCCTGGATGCTAGGCAGAATTAAGAAGTAGATTTAGGACTTCCCAGATATAAGAGGGCACTGGAGTTTTGGACCTGGAACATATAATCCAAGTTGAGCCCACTGGTGACATGGTGTTACTCCAAGAGCAAGGAATAGGTTCTTTGTGAACGTTGTCTTAATTCTCCTCCTTCTGGCTTCAGTTAGGTGAGTCACAGTCATTTTTGGGTAATGACATTAGGCTGCTGGAGTATTTGAACTTTTTACTTGTACTGTAATATGCATAGTTCAGAAATGGTAAACCTTCAAAGGTGAATCTGCTTCTCAAAATGCACTTATGTGAGATTCAGTCACTTCACCCTGGTGCAGGAGATGTAGTTACTCAGAGGTGGGAGGGGTGGAGTTTGATAAAAATTTATTCTGAAATAAGAGCACTGGTTTTGCATATTTGTATCCATGCTGATTCAGCAGAGAATTAATTAATGATTTGGTACTCCTCCCCAACACAACCCTTGCTTGTGTTGGGGAGGAGATGTGAGAATCAAACATGGAGACCATAGCGGAGAAGCAGGAAGGAATGGCTTCAGTGGAGCCAAAGTGGGAGAAAAAAGGCTGCAGATAGAATGGAAGCACAGGGCTGGCAGAGAAGTGACGAAAGGGAAATACTTTGGTCAAAGAAGGATGGTAAAAATTGAGGGGAAATTGGCCAAATCCAGTGTTCTCTCTGATTTATAACAGCATTTGAGAGTAAAGCCTGATATTAGCATTTTGTGGAGAATTTCCAGTGCACAGAGTGACATTTTTGAGCAAGGTATTGTATTCTAAGGCTCATACAGAGTAAAACTAAATTTTATCAAAGACATTAGCCTTGTTTGTCCTTCATAGCAGTAACTGCCTGTAATCCAGTGAGCTACTTTTCTTAATCTATACCTGGGGTAACATTTTCCCTGGAGCCACTGAGCAACACTCGTGTTCACTCATGAAGGATTTTGCCTTCCCTGTATATTCAGGCAAGCATGAGGCAACTTGCACAGGTTACCCTGCCATTATTGGTTAGCTTCTTTATTTGTTGAGAGAGCTTGTGTACCTTTGTCAAAGTAATTTAAATCATTGCTTAAATGATTCCAAAGTCATGCTTATGTGCAAATACTTTCTAACATGCTGCATGCATTAAGTATTCATACTTTAGGACATCACCTTAAGATTGTCACAAAGTATTAGCTCTAATGTTGTCAACAGCTTAGGTGGTTTATTCAAAACCTCTGAAGGAATCAATTTGAGAGAATAAATCTCAAGCGTATCTGTGGACCAGAGGCTGATTTAACTTCTGCAGACCCCTTCTTCTCTCCATCTGCTCCTTCCTCTTATTTGACATGCAAGCCTGTTACTCCATTAGCAAAGAGATGAATTTCTAAAGTATGTTTCCAAATATGTTTCATTTGACATTTTGAGAAAAATGTATACTATTATGCAGCTTCATAGGACATACTGGTATCTTTAGAAAAAGAATTTACACAAAAGTTGCAACTTTCTTGACCACCTTTCTGGTTTGATGCAGATGCATCTAGGTGCAGTGACAAACAGTGAAAAGTTGGCACATCAAAGGCAGAAGCCATGTTAAGGTGGCATGTGAAGTTGGCAGATAAGGTGAAGAAGGCTGTGGAAGAAGGTGAAGAAGGTGCATTCAGGCTTCTCCTGATCAAGGGATTAATTTTATTCCTATTATTTCCTTCTAGGAATAAAATTAATTCCTTGATGAGGAGAAGCCTGAATGCATAGGTGTACCCTCCATAATACAGGCTTTCAACTGACAGTTCACACCAGTCAAGGTTCAGTGTAGAAGGACAAAGTACCCAGGATGGGCTGATGTCTGTGTCTATGTAGGTGGCAGACAGAATCAGGAGAGATCAGGAAGTCCTGAGGGAAAGAGGAGTTGGCGTTTGTGTTGGTAGAAGGATAGGGAATAGAGATCTGCAAGGGCTCTAGGGGTGAAGCCCACCAAAATGGTCTCTGCTATGACATTTTTATAAGCTGAAGGATGTTTCTCAAAGCCTGGGAGGAGATGGGAAAGATGACATTTGATGCCATGGGGGTCCGGATGAGAGATTTAGTTTTAAGCTTCACAAGGAAAAAACAGGTTGTTGAGATATCTTATGCATTGCACAAAAAATACCCTGATCATAATTTGTATTCTTAGTGGAAAAAAAAAAGCAACAGAAGAAACTGAAATCAGTTTTTTCAGAGACCACCATAAGTAGTGATGATATCCATGACTGTATTTTACACTTATGTTTATTCCCTGGTTACAGACACTGCTCAACAGCATGAACTCCTTTTTACAAACCTTGAGATCTTACTTTTGTACCCAAAGGGTTTCTGCAATGGAGAAAATAAATTCTTCTTAATCACCACTGAGGCTTCTCCATGCCATTATTTTTGTTCATGTTGTTTATTTTTATTTATAGGCACTCATCAGCATAATGTGCCATTGCCTACAGCAGCAAGATTTGTTAGATACCTTAAATTTTTTTTCCTACTTGCCTGTATATCATTTGTAACATTTTACATTCTTTTTTTTCCATTTGCAAGCACCTTGGCAAAGCATTACTGATGTACTATCATAATTGTCTTCCCTGAGAAGAGATAAGCTGAAGCATCAATAATTGATGAAAGAAATATCAATTTCACAAAATTTCAATAAGAATGAAAGAAGTTAAAAGCAGATGGACAGACACATAGCTGCGCACACTTTTAATCCATCACACAGCTTGCAAAGGACATGGTATGAGATGACTGTGCAAACTTCAGAAGGCTGTGACAATAGCCTGTTTTTACAATCACTTTTAAACTGATGCTTCTAGAATGAAATGTTCAACTGCTACACAGTTCAAACAGCTAGATCATGTGGCAGGTTAGAAAAATGTATTAATTGTGCGATGAATTATGGATGAATAAATTGCATATGTAAAACTGGAAATTATCCTCTATTCCATGATTCACTATCTATTTCTGACATGGAGAAATAAATTCTCTTGAACAGAGTCACACGTGTGTTAACTGTCTGAAAATACCCAGCACATGGCATTTCTTTTTACCTACAGCCATCATTTTCCTTGCCCAAAACTGGTAGAAAATATGGAGCTGATCCCTGCATTACCTGTATTGACTGCTCATCCTTCAGCCTGTAGGGCCTGGGGCATGGGGGTTGTGCTGCCCACCAATGAAACTATCAAATACTGATTAAGACACCATTCCTTGGAACTTCTCCTCAGTGCCACTCATGGAAACTCTTAAGGTTTCTGGACTGCTGGAGCCATATGCAACTCTGTGCTGCTCCTCTTTTGCCACTCAGGAGACTGGAGAATCTGGCTCAGATTTTAAGAGGCTAAATGATCAGGACCTTTTCTTTATTACTCAAAATGGCATCACACTGCTCTGTACTTGGAAATTTATATGGGGTTATTTTGATTTTTGTGTGGAGCTCTCTGTGATATGCCTGACCAGGGATCTAGTTTTTTGTCTATCAGGCTGATGCCTAGTCCTTGACTGGGTATGGGTTACTGCTAACATAAACATTGACCTTGCTGTAGTTGTAGTTGCTATTAAATTAAGCAAAGTATTATTAATACTAAACCAAGATATCTACATAGAAATCACTGTCAAGTTTCTCTCACCAAGACTTTGACTTTGTTAGCATGATAAATATACTTTGTGCTAAACGCTGGTCACTGCCTCTGGAATAGGGTGGTGAAAGGGAAGAGTCCCTCCTACTTCCTCAATTCATTCACTTTTTTAATATGCGTTAAGTTCATTGGTTTTTAAGATCAATCACGCAGGCAGAAAATCCCTGCAGTTAAAAACTGCCACGATTGGAAAACTGCAAATGACTTTGGAAGGAAAACTTCAGGAGATAAGTTGTAAATAAGCTCCGTGATTGTAAAATACAGAGTTCAGCACATCTGACCTGTTCTTGTGATTTTAGCAAACTTCACAGGCACTTTTTAAAATCTTATTTTAGATCACAGTTAGGAAAAAAAGAATCTAGCCAGTTTAATTTAATTTCCTACTGTAGCAGAGAGAGGATCCATCCCTTATTCTCTCACTCTATTGCCAGCAATGCAGAGGTTTCACTGAACTGCACCATCCTTTAAAATGTGGCTGGTTCAGAGGGAGAAGAAAACAGTGGAGTTTGCTAAGTATGGTTTTGTACTGGATGTTTGGTAGTATGATGATAACCCTGTTTGTAAGTATTCAAGTACTTGCCTAATTTTAGGCAGCTGAATAGTCCCATTTCTTTTTTAAGATTATCACATGCTTAAAAATAATTACATTATTTTTCTAGATATGTATGGGTTTGGATATTTACATACACCCACATTCTGCTCATCGATGTCAAGTCTTTTGAAAGACTTTATGTTTCTATTTTTTCCCCCTAGGTGGACACCCATGGAAACATTCTGCTAACATCGCTTGAAATTCACAACGAGGTGGCAAGCAACGAGGTCACCACCAGCGTTACAGAAGCCCGAAATTCAACCATATCCTTTGACAACTCAGGAATCCAGTACAGAAAGCAAAGCTCACATCGTGAAAGCTTTGGAAGGCGTCCATCAGAAAGAACAGGCTCCCATAGCAAGAGGGGCCATTTACGAAGAAGGTCTTCGCAACTGAAAATAAAAATCCCCGATCTAACAGATGTGAATGCCATCGACAGATGGTCAAGAATGGTGTTTCCATTCACATTTTCTCTTTTCAATTTAATTTACTGGCTATACTATGTTAACTGAGTGACTTAGTTTTTTTAAAGGACTTCAACTATAACAAGTGAAGTACTACTTGCCTGCAGAGTTTATATATATATTTATATATATATTTATATATAAAAAAAATATATATATGAACTTTTACTATGTAGACCATACTCATGTATGTGTGAATACATGTAGCAAAGAACCGTGTGTACTTTAAAGCACATACTGCAAAGCAAAAATATATGTATGCACACACACATGAACACATTCATTCTGAGGTTATGGACACTTTAACATAGAATGCACTTCACAGGAACTTTTTAAATTGAAAGGCAGGTGTCATCAAAGAAGCAAGCCTTGAGAAAGTAAGTGTTGTAAGTTATCACTACAAAACTTTGTCATAGAAATTTTTGAACAGCTGTAATCATGTATAAAGTCAGTGTTTAGTAACATCCTTTGTAAATGATGCCATACACATGAATCATAAAGCAGTAAAGTTACACTGGTAAGTTTAAAGTAAGTATTTATATTGCAGATCCATCAACTACCATTTCATCAAGCCAAATTTATTTTTCTTTGATAAAATTTTTTGGGTTTATATATGTCATATTTTCCCAGTCCAGGATGGACATAGTTTTTAATGATCTCTTGCTTTCTCTTCTGCAGTAAGTGAGCTGATCATGGGAGTGTTGTAGGTCTTTGGAGACATATACAGGTTTATAATATTTCAAACAAACATTTTAAGTGTCCATCAACAGTGACATGAATCTTTTGTAAGTACTGTAAATGTACAGCACATTTTCCTTCCCTTGGACTGATTCCAGCTGCCATGTCATTTTGAAAAAGAACAGCACATTTCTAGTATAATTTAGCTGAGAATTCAACTACTGTCAATGTGCTCTACATCTGCTGTAGATTTAAAGATTGTTATTCCAGTGAAAGCATAGAAGATGTCTCAGGTTATTTGTTACTTCAACATGAAATCACCTAGCTGTAGCCTTTTTTAAACATGCATTCATATTATTTAACATTCTTATAACATTGTATGTTAATGTAAAATATATTTGCATAATATGCATATAAGTATATTTTCTCAATATTTTTCTTTCCTGTGCTTGCTATCGTGACCGCATGTTATGTCATATTTTTGTTTCTGTGATGTTATAACTTTTTATTCTCTAGAGTTGAGCAAATAGAGCACTTCTGATACTTTGATTCAGTAATGGAGCATTTTCATATTTTATTTATATACTGAAAGTATACGCCTACACTTACCAAGGTAGTGTGCTGCCATCACAGATCACAAGAGTATGTTTTGTTTCAGCATTAACTGTGTTCTAACATACCCTTCATGCAAATGTGACCATTTTAGTTTTGATCCCAGTTTGTTCCCTCACTGGGATTCCAACTTTTTTCAGTCTAGTAAATTGTAGTCATCGAGGTATGCCAATTTCAGATCTGTAAACCTAATTTGTTATTTAGCAGAACTAAATCTTTCTAAAGAAAAGAAGATATATTTTTTGTAAACAGTGTTTCTATCATGTACATTCTCAAATAACAACAAATACAGTAGCTTAAATAGATCTAAAATAAATAGAATTCAGGCTTAGCCCTGACAGTTCTCTGCATGCTAAATTCCTGTGGATATCAATGGGATTTTTTGACAGAGAGCTTTGAATGCTAGCTGGAGAGTTCTATGGGCAAAAATAAGTGTGGATATGCATCTAGAAAAACCACCAACTATGAATGGAAGTGAAAAGGCTGCCCTGGCTCAGTAACAACCGCCCCCTGTTCTCGCTAGGACTTGATTTACCTGTGAGTAGAGCAGCGATACACGGCCCATTACTGTTCTCACCCCTATTTGCAGCTGAACTGCAAAACTGCTCTGGACCAAAATTTCACTGTAGATGAGCCTGGTGTGCAAAGGTGTTTCGGTTCCATCCCCAAGGCTGCTCCCTGAGCATGGGTGGGCTGGCACGGTTGCCTTGCGGCGTCGCTGCAGTGCGATCCCCAGCCGGGAGTGTTCACCGGAGCCCCGGCTGCTGCCGTGGGCAGGATCCGCGCCGCAGTCCCGCTGCAGCCTTGGCAAGGGTGCAAAGTGGCTGAAGCTGCAGTTTTTAAGCACTGTGTCTGCAGACAACTACACAGCATGAAGAGCCTCAAAGGAACCCGTATAGCTGGAGCAGAAAAACTTGGTGTTTAAAAGCTCCTCAGTATTAAGTCCCATTGGTAAAGCGCAATGTATTGTGAGCTCTCGAATATCTCTCCAGACTGTGAAGGGATTATAGAGTACATTGTCACCTTTATAATCAAAGTGACTAACAATTAGCACCCTCCCAAAATACATATTAGATAGAATTGTTGAAAATCTCTTCTAAGTTTTTATCTTAATAGCAAAATATGTTTAAATAAAACGATCTGATTTTAATAAAAATCATAAATGGTAGGCTTTGCTTTAGAAAAATTTCCCTACTGAAATTATCCCCAAGCAAGTCTTCCTGTAAGTGCCCTAAAAGAACTACCCTAAGAAGTCGGATTTGAGAATGGTCCTGCCCTCATGATTGTACCACAGCACTCCCTTTTGTTCCAGCCCCACCTCCTAGGAATCACATGGCCAGGCAGAAACCTTCAATAAGAAGTGACTTTTTAGTTGTGCTAGAAATGTGTATTCCAAATCCCACTGAAATCAATTCTTCAGTGGCTTCAACCGGAATTTCCAAGAAGGCAGAAAATGACTCTCTGTACAGAGCAAAGAGGCAGTGTGGATTTTTCAGGGCCCTGCATGTGCAAGAGGCTGAGTCTCTGAAGACTCTCCCCCTCTCTTACCCTTTGCACTACTGGAGGGCAGCACGTTACTGCAGCCCCCTTCAGGGAAGTGTGCTCCCCATCTTGCCTGTCCTTGCAAAAATAGGCAGTTGCACATTTCAGCTTTTTCAAAAGACTTCACATTCATTGGTTTAGTCACAAACAGCTTTAACCTTGAACAGATCCAAGTCTTGGTTTGACTTGAAAAAAGCCAGGAAAACTTGCTTAAGGTTAGTACTTCATCATCTTACACACACATTTTTTGTGCCTTTTTTTGCCAATTCTGTTCCTACAGTCCCAGCACGACTTCTTACACACAAAAACACACATACAACCATGTGTTAAGAGCAGTGTTTGCCTTGACCTCCCATTTTCTGGCTCTTGACCCTGTGCACTAGCTGCAGTATATTATTTTAACCATAGATTGCTTTAAGACTAAAAACAGAAATTTCAATTAAATCGCACCAGAGTATTGTATTTCATAGCTAATTAACTCCTTTGTAACTCAACACTACTATAAATAACATTTACACATAATTTGTTTGTAAAAGGCATTTAAAAAAAGGAAAACTGGAACTATCTTCTGTTATAGCCCAAAGGGTCAATAAACAGTAGAAATATTGTGGTGGTTTAACTCCAAGTTGATTTCATCCCATTGTAAAGATAAACTAAAACCCAGTTCTTTTTGCTTAAGGCACAGCTATGTATTTTTGGTATTCTTCTGCAGTGAAAAAAAAGAATAGTAAAATGGAATGATGAAGAGATGCTTTATGAAAATATTGATGAATGAATATTAATTTATTAAAAAGGATTTAAAAATTATTTGATTGGGGTTTTTTTTTCTGGGAATGGAGGGAGTGTGATGACTGTTTAGCCAAATTTAATCTTAAATAGCATGTAATGATTAGTCTTACACATTTTATAGAAAAAGACTAAATATGGAAGCATTTTCTGAACAACACACAAATAGAAGATGAGACTCTGGAGCATTGAACGATATTTCCTATTGCTTTATATAGTAGATAAAGGAAGAAGGAAAAACTACATCCACTGACTTAGCAAGATTGTTAATAGCAAACCAATTTGTCTTCAAGCTGTGGTATTGCCAGTTGAGAGCAAAAAGTTTGTTCTGTGCTTTGTATGAAAAAGCCTGCTTCTACCCAGGACACAAAAGAGGTTTTTAATATCAAAACAAGACCATGTTTATTTATATGTTTCAGTAATCAAAAACTGTGTTCATTAAACTTTTTATTGCTAAATAAGTTATTTTAGAGGAGTCAGGTTACAGAGAATTTTGTGAAAGGGGATTTTAAAGACACCTTGATATTAGTGCTACAACCCCTTCCCCCAAAACCAAAAAATACCTTGAAAATTTGGAAAGCAGGAACAAACTGTCTTATGCTTGCTTAAATCTCATAGTAGCTAATGATACGTGTCACAATTTTAAAAGCAGATAAAAATATTCAGCACCATAGTTGTAATGGCCTTTTAAATCAACAGAAAGGCTCCCTCTTATTTCAGCACATTTCTGCTCACTTTTAGCAATGCTTCCCAGGTTGTAACATCTATGATCTATTTTTTCTAGTCCAGCCTGCATTGTAGAATGGGAGAGATTAACCCTGTGGCAAGCTTAGTTTTGTGATTGGGAATGTTTGCTAAGAGATGCATTTCTTTGTGTATATTGGAGATGATGAATGGATAAATGCTATTTATTGCTCAAGTACTACTCATTATATCAAAGGACTTCAGGTTCTAGTAGAAATGATGGGTTCTTTTCTCCAAATAGTTATGGTCCTGTTAGTATCAAGCCTATTTCCACAGAGGTTTGTTTTATAGTCACAATGGTCACAACAGCAAGTGCCACCTGCTAAGAGAGGTACATCAGTAGCTGAAAACAACTAAACCAGTGGACATCTCAAGGCTTCTCTGAATTGCTTTTGGACAAAGAAATCTCCCATAAGTGCCCTCAAACTCCTCCAAATACAGGGTCAGAGCTTTACAAAAATTATTTCAGATCGTGGATGTTTAATTTATGTGTTCCATATAGCTTGTGAGAGCTGACTTGTAGACCCTGATGTACACATTCAGAAAATCAAACCTTTTGACAGTTTTCCCAAAATTCAGGATCACTTGTACTTGAAAACTAAAGCTATGTGGATAGAATATGAAATACTACAAAAATAAAAAAAACAACTACCCCTAAAACCAGCCAAAGTTTAAATCACTAATTAACTAAACTTAAGGTAATGCTTTAGCCAGCACAATATTTGTTTGGACAATGTCCCTTAGCTTTGCAACATTCACTGTGGTATGCACTGCACCAGCACTGCAGCCTAATTTAGGTTAGCAAGTTTTCTTCTCCCCAGTAACAGAGAAAACCCAGAAAGTGGCCCTGCACTGGCATAGCTCCAGGAAGGCAAAGGGAGAGAACCTCTCTGGGTTTTCTCTACACTGAGCTCTCCAGAAAGACTCTGATCCCATCTCTGAATCCCTCCTTGGAGGCACTGATCATTCCTTTAACTCCAGAGGGAGCCTTAGCCTAACTCTGAATTATCCCCCAGCTTTCCACAAGGAGTTGGGTTGTTTCAGCTGTTATTGCTCCTGCTGTAAAAACCTGGAGATAAAGTAGCTGTTACCCCAGCTGTCAGAAGGTACACTGGCAAACAGCATGTGGACTCAGGGCTAAGATACATCATGGTAATCTTTAGGTTATCCATTCTAATATTCTATTAAACTATATTTCAGTTTTGTTCTAGCCTTCAAGGGTTAGCACACTTCTCTCCAGATGCTGGTGCTTTTTATACCTGGGACAGAGCGTGGGAAGTTTTTCTAAACACTTTAAATCTGCCCAGAAGTACTCTCCTGGGCATTTCCTCCATTTCTCATCCCCACCACAGGTCAGAGTTTGCATTGCCCCTGCACTAGGTTAACCACCCCCCTACTGAGAGCCCAGACCTGCAGGCGTGTGCTGCCAAGGGCTGACTTGCTCAGCTGTGCCGTTAAATCCTCTGCTTGTTAGAGAGTCTCTCACAGATCAGATGCTATAATTAGTCTAACAACAAGCTGCTGCTTCACACCTTCTCCTAAAATGCCAGCACTGCCACTAGGGACCCTGTTTTGCCATCCTTTGAAAAATACTAGAAAAAGAGGAATTTGCAGGCTGTCAGATAATTAAGAACCTCTCTCCGTTCACCCAGGCTCACATTTTGCTTCAAGTTATAAATTTAATCTACAGGGACAGAAGTAATTTGGTACAAAATTTCCTGCCCAGGGCTACTCTTAAGAGTTTGCAGTCCAAAACACAAGTAATGTAGGTAAATGCTGAAGTATTTTAAATTTCTAGCAACAATCTGTACATCTTTTTTTTCCACTGGAGCTATTTAACATGAAAGGCACAAACTACAGGAGCAGGGACCAGCACAGTAAATCTGCCTGTGCAAGCTAGCCAAGAGCTAGGCTGGAGTCAGGCACGTGTGCTCCTCCTGCTTTCAAAGGTCTTTCTTCTTGGCTGAGCAGCTGGAGAGTTTTGATGGAAATTCCAGCTCAGCTGAGAATGATCCTGGGACATGACCCAGAGCACTCTTTGGGCAAGTGCTTTAGGCATCTGCCTCCGATGTAAAGAGCTGACAAAAGCACTACATCTAACTGCATTTTAGATAGAGGGGAGTCTCCTGTCATGAAAAGGCTTTGGGTGCCAGGCATGTCTCTGGGAGTGCCTTCAAGGCATGGATTCTCCCTACACTCTCTATTTCTTACCACTGCTCCTGGACAGTTGCACACTGGACGTGCAGCTTTGCCCTGCAGAGCTGTACGATTCTCCTGCCACAGGAGAGGACACATGGACTGAATTCACTCCATCCCACATGGCACATTTATCTGAGGTATCCAGTTAGTCCTTCCATCTTTGTAAACCCTATTTTTAACACATGAAAATACATACTATCATCCTGGCTATTTAAAGCACCCATTTGGAGTTCCAAGCCAACATTTTTAGCTTCATTTCTTCGACTAGCTGCAAAAGCATCTCCAAAGAAAGATTTGAGCTGAGGAAACTTGTGCACAGAAGTGCTCTTGCATGCTTCTCTGCAGCTGGAGTTGCTGTGCTTGAATTTTGCATGTGATAGGGAGCATGAGAGAGAAATAATGCCAGGGAAGTGGAAATAATTCCTACACTTGCCTATATTTATAATGTTTTGGATGAAACAATTTCAGTGCAGATGACAGAAGACATCCTGTGATTTGGGTGACCCCATATCATGACCAACAGTGGATGCCTCCCTTTGGTGTCAGTGAGAGCTGAGTGTGGGTTCACAGCTTTGGCTGAAAACTCAGAACCACATTGGCTATTGGAAAATCAGTTCTGATTGTTTGGGGATAAGAAAATGTGACATTACTTCATTTGCAAATGGGAACAATTTCAAGACATGTTTTGGCATGAACTTAATGGACCTGACTGTCTTATTCTAAGCTGGAAGCTACTGCATCATTAATTAATTTTTGAATTACCATTTGATTTTCCATTTTTTAATATGAAGCATAGAGAGTTTTTGTTGGTTTCTCTAAAGATACAATTTGCAGCAGGAAAGTGATTAATTGGTGTTATAAATGCATATACAACTGCACATTGTGCAAGATATTAGAAGTGAAACATTCTAAAGGATACTCATTACCTGCAACAACTGCTGGGCATTATTTAAAATACTCCTGATAGTTCTATTTGACAAATATGGTTATTTTATAACAACACTGATTGGGTATTCTGTAGGGGAAGTTAATATAACACACTTCCATGTATCTCATTTGTTTTGACAAGGTAGTTTTTGGTGAAGCCAATGCTGGAACAATTTACTAATGACCTCACTGATGTTAAATTTCTCTTGATCATGATTTCTTGCAGACCTGTAACATCCTGAATGCAGATGACAGTTTTGACATTCACAAAGATGTAGGTTTAATTATCATCTTGATTACTTGAGCTGGAAAGCCAGATGCCTAAATATCAAGAAAGGTTGAGTAGAACAAATCCTGATAGTCGGTATCTTTCAGTTTTGGAAAGGTTGCTTGGATTGAAAGGTGACTTAGAGAATAACAACGAGTAATTCCTTTGCATAACTCTCTTTCTGCACAAAGGAACAATTGTTTAACAACATTTAAATAAGTATTTGATCCTAAAATAGAGGAAATTTGAGCTGAAATACCAAAGACATGTAAATCACCTCAAATAAAAGAAAACAGAAAGGAGACACCAATATATATAAAGACATGATAGTTTTTCCCAGTGCCCCATGACAGGTAACACATTATTGTTGAGAGGCTCACATAAAGCACGGCAAGCCACCTCTTTAATAGCAGAGAATTTGTCAATATCCTTTGCCTTTATGTGCATGATTTATAAATCTATTTTCTAAAGCAATTTGAGGGTTGTAAAATCACACCATTATTTAGTACACAGCTCCTCGTGGATTCTGGTTTATCAAGTGTTAGGTAAAGAGGGGAAAAAGCATCTGCTAATCACTCATTAGCTAGAATAGATTCAAGCAAATTACTGCTATTATGAGTTCTGATCCAAAGCCCATTATAGTTGAAAGAAAAGCTCTCAGAGGTTTCAACAGGCTTTTCATACCACCTGAAATAAATATTAACCAGACTGCTGGAAAATTTACATCTTAATTGACTGTATGAAGATCAAGATGTAAAAATTTCCAGACTATAAGATGACTATAGGAAAGATCAAAATACAGTAGTGGACTGAAACCAGGAACTGCAATAGACAGAATGGATAGGATGTTTTGTGATTTTAGTTTAATCAACTACATTGTTGATGTTGAAGTGAAAAACAACCAGGCTGAGTTTTTGTTTGTCCATGGTTGTCTACAAAACCCAGGCTTGCCCCTTAGCAACAAAATGCTAAACTAAATGAAAAATCCTTCAAACCACCACCAAAAAAATGGAAGCAGAGCACATCTGGCAGGTCAGAAAACTCTCCCCATCTCAAGATGGCTGGTGTCCTACTGCAACAGGTAGGTATTTTAATTATTCTTTGTTAATAAAAATGTTGATATAATATTTAAAGTGTTACTGATGCTTAATCAGACATATTACATGCTTTGTTGGAAAGGAAATGTTTATCAAGACCTAACAGTGTTGAAGCATGATGAATTTATGGGACAGTTCTAATTTGGGAAGTGAAGAACTTTTGGCCAGAAACTTTCTTATATACAAAACTAAAAACATTGCCTGGCTCTCATGCTGCTTCCTGCCCACTGACACCAGTCCAGCAGTCTCAGAGTGAGTTACTACAGGTTCAAAGAACAGAGAAATCACAACAACCAAAATGAAGGAGAACCTCCAAGGAGGGGCTACCTTCATGCTGCCAATAATTTAGCAACTTTGGAAGAATTTCTGTCTAATATTTATTTAGGTGCCATTTATTTGGAGTTCAGTACTGGCTGGCATGTCAAAGGATTTTGAAAAGCATATTTAGTAGCTTCAGCTGCAATAAGAAAATGTGTTGGTAACTTCTGAAGCACTGTCTTCACAGATGTGCATTCTTTTCCATTGTAAAATGGTTGTAAATCATGAAGGTAAGAGCTTCAGGGGCCTGGCTGGGTGAGGTTGAAGCCAACTGTGGAAGTTTTCAGTACACTCAGTCTTACTGATAACTGCTAGCTAACAAAAAGGCTGCAGCAAATTCTCCCTTCATTTCCATTTTCATTGGCTCTTCCCAAAGACCTGAGCATTATGAGCATCCTGCCTTGCCAAAACCAGGCAGTCCTGTCACTGATACTTTTCCATGTAGCAATCAGGCTCTAGTTTTAAATCCCAGATGTTGCCCCAGTAGCACCAGTTGAGAGGACAGTGCACACCCTTGCTGTTCAGATGGGTAGAAAGCTCTCCAGGATGAAGGTATTTATGGCTGATTTCCCCCTTTTGCTCTTTTGCCAAAATTGCCCTCTAGCTCAAATAGCCCTTTTCCATCTGGCATTTACTCTTGATATATTTCTAGAGAGAAATCACATCCTTCTCAACCTTCCTTTTGCTAAGCTGAAATGAGTTCAGTTATTTTAAGTCACATTGTGTGCTTTTCTCCCCTGACCACCATCTTAGTCTTTCACCTCTTGCAGAAAAAAAAATATAATAACCCTCTTTATGGATCATAAATGACAAAATTATTATATACTGTTCCTACTGTTTTTATTCCTCCTTATCATGCCCTCTCTTGTGTCATTTCAACACACTCTCCCAATAACAATCATCAGTCTCTTCCCCTGCCCAGTCCTTAGCTCATCATTTACTTTTATTTGTCTTTTGTGTCTGTAATTCATTTTTCCCTGCTGTGTCCACTTGCCTTCTGATGTAGGCAATGGATATTTTCCAAGATGCCACATTTCCTCCATGAGGTCGTGGGGCTCAGACCTTAAACACCTCTGTTACAACATCAGCATTAATGCTGGCAGGAAGAGACTTTAAATGCTGGATTATTTGGGGGTTTAAAACTGAAGTCATTGTCCGTACATGAATTCAGGTGCTCAGGGTAGGGCTGTGTCAAACCTCAGCACCTCCTTTGGCCAACTCAGCTAAGAATGAAAAATGCTTACAAATGTCACCCTTAATGAACACCAGGGGAAACCACTGGCAATGGCAGCAACCAGCCAAAGTGCAGAGCAGTGCACTGCACACCTGGCTGCCCAGTGTGTGTCATGCTCCACTGCCTGGGAGGATGTGCACTCCCAGCTCCAGGGGAGCTGATGGATGGCCATCCCTAGAAACCTTCATCTCCCCTTTTTCTGAATAATGATGGAGCTGATGGGATGCCATATCACCCTGTGTGCCAGGAAAACCTCTCTGTGGCTCTGGGGGTGCTCTACAGCTCATCCTAAAAGCCTGAGAAGATGCACTGTAAAGGGTCATGTGCAATACCAAGAGCAATTTGTAGAATTAAATACACATCTTGTTTGGATGCCAATTCTTTTTGGTTTACCATTCATACAGTATCAAACATGAAAACAACCTTGAAGAGGCAATTGTTGAGTGCTATGCTAAAATTCCTTCTCATCACTGAAGGACAAGAGGATTATTTATGTGGATTTTTTTTCACATAACAGAGTACTTGTCAGAGCTGCAGTTGTGGGCTTTTTTAAATCTAATTGCAGACTTGAAATGCAAATTACTGTAAAATTTCACAGACTTATTTTAAAAATATAGATTTTAACATACTACTCTTTGTTGCCTGAGGTATGTGATGTAGCAATGTGAGTAGCATTTTTTTTTGTTGTCTGGAGGTATTTATTCTGAAATTTCCCAGGCAATCAAAATGCCAAGCTTACACTATAGAGATGCATCTTTGAGGTGCCAAATACAAATGCATGTAATATTAGGGACATATTTTGCTTGTACTGAAGAACAACATTGCAGACAAGCCTGCTCTCTGCAACCTTAATTCCCATTACTGTGTATTAATTAATGCTGTATATTGCAAGTACTTATCTGCATGATTTTTTTCCTGCAGTATTTACATGCCAGAGTGGGCCAAAATTTCCACAATTGTCTGCTAAAAAGTCTGAATATTTGAAGCTGACAGGGGGATGCTAGGATGCTCAAAATCCTCAATCAGAAGTAAGCAAATGTAAATTTGCCCTCAGGAGCATTGGTCTGTGATGGTGGGGTCAGGTCTGGTGTGCGGTTTGGACCAGGCAGCTGCTCCATGGATCCTGCAGCTGCTGGCTTGGATGCAGTGATGCTGCTGGTTCCTACCTTTCTATTTTTAAGGATCTAGGCCTTTAATATTTGTGCTGGGGTGTACTTGTGTACTCACTAAGAAAAGCAGGATGAATCCCAGTTGTTGGAACAAATTGCTTTCACTGAGAACAAAACCAAGTGGTTATTAACATAACATGCCAGTAGGAGCCTTGCCAGTGTTGACTTAGGCCTCCGGGCAACAATGCAGTGCAAATAGCATTAAATTGCAACTAAAAGCTTGAAACTGAGGAACAGAAGAGTTTCAGAGCAGGTGTGTAGCAAGCAGAAAACTAATAGAAGAGGAAGATGTAAGAAAGATCTCTAACAACACAGAAAGGCTTCTCTGAAAAAATTCCCCAAAAATTAAGTTGGCATGTCAGTGCCACAATTTTTTATGCACATGCATAGAACCATAAAATTATAAATTTATTAAGGTTGTAAAAGACTCCAAGGTCATCAAGTCCAACCATTACCCTAATTCTGCCATGTCCACCACTAAACCTTATCCCTAAGCACCACATCTACAAATTTTTTAATACTTCCAGGGACAGGGACCACTTCCCTGGGCAGTCTGTTCCAAGGCCTGATGACCCTTTCAGGGAAGAAACTTTTCCTAATATCTTATCTAAACCTTCCCTTAACCCAAATTGAGGCCATTTCCTTTTTGTCCTATTGCTTGCTACTTTCAAGAAGAGGCCAACCCCCAACTCGCAACAAGATTCTTTCAGGTGGCTGTAGAGAGTGAGAAGGTCTCACCTCAGCCTCCTTTTCTCCAGGCTAAACAGCTGCTCCTTGTAAGACTTGTGCTTCAAGTCCTTCACCAACTCCCTTGCCCTCCCTGGACATGCTCAAGCACCTTGATGTCCTTCTTGAATTGAGGAGTCCAGAACTGAGCACAGGATTTGAGGAGCAGCCTCATCAGTGCTGAGTACAGGGCACAATCCCTGCCTGCTCCTGCTGGCAACACCATTGCTGACACAGGCCAGGTCACCATTGGTCTTCTCGGCCACCTGGGCACTGCTGGCTCATTTTCAGACTCTGCCAACCTGCACTCACAGGTCCTTTTGGCTGGAAATCTTTTCAGCCACTCTTACACAGGCTTGTAGTGCTGGCTGGTGTTTTTGTGACCCAGGTGCAGGACTGTTACTTTGCCTTGTTGAACCTCACACCATTGGCCTTGGCTTGTTGGTCCAGCCTGTCAAGATACCTCTACGGAGCCTTTCTGTCCTCCAGCAAATCAACACTCCCACCCAAAGTGGAATTATCTGTAAAGAGACTGAGGGTGCCTCTGATCTCCTCATCCAGATGATAGATAAAGATATTAAACAGGGCTGGGCCCAACACTGAGCCCTGGGGAACCCCACTAGTGACCTGCCACCAGCTGGATGTGACTCCATTTACCAACACACTCTGAGCCCAGCCATCCAGCCAGTATATTACTCGATAAAGTGTGCACCTCTCCAAGCCATCCACTCTAGTGTACCTGAGGGACTAACTCATTTTCAGAGATAGCTGCTTTGCAATTTCTCCAAAAATCAATTTATTGATGTCTGTCTCAGGTTGGGATATCCAATAATAGGCACCTAAAATTGCTTACTATCTTAGCTACAATCATCAAAGGAAAATCAGAAATAATTTAATGACAAATGTAAATTCAAGGTGGATCAAGCTACAATCCTGCTACAGGCAAGTTATCCTGCATAACTCTAAAATTTCTCTTCCTCCTGAGCTGCAGAGACTTCTATGGGGGTTTTGCTCAGTAGATTTTTAATGTACATCAATGCTTAGTGTGGAGATAGGTAATTTTAAAGATATGTTTAGGAGCCTTAAGGATTTAGCAGAAATCTGGTATCTGATATTTATACAGGCATCACATACTGGGAGAAACACTCAAAGGGTGTTTCTGAGAGACACCTGCACTGAGCTGCCTGTAATTTTTTTACCAACTGGAAACAGCATGAGCTTAACTGGAAGCAGAAAAACTGTGATTCCACAGCTCTTCATAGAGTGTAGCAAATCCTTCTGAGGCAGAGCTTATGCGCTCGATGTGGCTTACTTATAGCTCTGAGATGAGAATTTCTAGTGACGTACATCTCTGGGCTGTGCCAGCACACAGCCTGGGTCAGCACTAGTTCAGAAATATCCCCACAAGGCTCCATTGCATCATGTAAACTCACCCTTTGTGTCACTCCTTTTGCTCTCTGAATGGTGCAAATGTACAGCATAATCAGTTGCATGAAGGCAGAAGTATAAATAACAATAAAAGATTAGGAGAACATTGCAATTAATCACAAGAATGCAGGCTCAGTGAACTCTTGTTGCCATTTTTAATGAACAGTACATTATAATTAGAGACACCCAAGGGGAATTGCAAGCACTCTCACCTTGTTGAGAGCTTGTTCTCACCATTTCTTAGGCTGCTTGAGATTTCTTCATGAGCCATGTGCTGTGTCTCAGTGGTGGCTAGAAAACGTGGAAGAAAAGGAAAGTGAGAAAAGAAAAGAAGAAAATTAGATCTAAACTCTTCCTTTATATTTCTTTAGAACTTCATGTTGTTCCATAGGGTCTTCAAGAACTGTGAAAGTAATGTAAAAGGAATCCCTCTGTCACCTGCAAATTACAGATTTGTCATTTGTGGGATGCCAAACAAAACACCAGCAAGAGAAATTTAATTCCCTTTAAAATGAATAATCTGATACAGACATTCCAAGTAGTTCACAGTAGGGGATATCAGAATGCACAGTTCTGCACATCCAGCTTGGATGAAAAGCAGTTTTGGCACAACTCATCTCTGTGTGATGGAGTCTGATACACATAACGTAAGACATTACTTGTGTCAACTTTGATGATTTCTTGTGTGATTAATTTATGTGACCCATATACAAAGTTAGCAGGTTTTCCCGCAGATGTTTCCTGTTTTCATTAATTTGATAAACCACCCATTTGTATACCATCTATCAATGTTTCAGAAAATTTATTCTTCTATGAATAATTTTCCCCAATAATTTGCTTCTCTGTGGGCTACCCACCAAATGATATTTTACTTCAGGTACAGCTATCTTTAGACATAACAACTTGCTGTTATTTTTCTAAATGTGATTTAGGATGGATTTAATATATTCTTGTTCACACACAGATTTTTCCTTTAGAGTTTCCAGATTTCTCAGGGTTCCTAGATTTACAGAGCTTTAGGAACTCTGGCACAGTCTAAATGGGTTCACAAAGCACAAGTCCTCTTTAATTAATATGATATCCTTCTTTGATAAGGTCACCTGTCTTGTGGAAGAAGGAAAGGCAATGAATGCAGTTTTTTGGATTTTAGTAAGGCTTTTGATTTTGTTCCTCACAGCATTTCTCTGGACATAACTAATGTGCTTTAGCTTTTGGTCAACCCTCAAGTGGTCAGGCAGTTGGAATAAATTATTGTTGTAAGTCCCTTCTTACAGAAGTCGTGTATTCTAACAATATATGTGCTATTATGTTACATATATGCTATATATATATATATATATATATATATATACACATATATGTATGTACCTTTATGTACTTGTATAGCAAGTACATAAAGTAAAAATATAATTGTTTATCTATTATTTCACAAATTTATAGATGTACCCTTCTGAGGTCTTATTACTAAACTGTAGAAAATTAGGACAAAGTTGTCAAAATTGTTTCCTAGATTCATGTGTTTGTTTTCAAGCTACAACACCTTGGATGGCATTTCTAACAGACTTTCAATAATATTTAAAAGACATCCTGACATTTTGAAGAGCAGGGATGCAAAGCTACCTCTGGAGTTTCTGTGAGATAGCTGGTGATTTGATTTGCTTAGTCAGACAATATCTATAAGTCTCATTCATATACACAAGTGTTCAGAGGAAGGAGAAAATTGCTGAGAGCCTGAAGTAAGAGCCTGACAGCATGCTTAAGTGCTTTTCTCCCCTTGGAGATTACAACTTGCATGAAATGTGACACAAAATACTCTAAGCTAGGAGAGAAATTCAAGAAGGCTGGAGAAAAAAATTTTTCAAGGGCCTTCCTGAATATTTATCTTGTTTGGGATGTATCTGAGATCATCCTTAGGGTCAAAGACTCCTAAGCATCTAATTCAAAAAGTTAAGCATGGTTAAGGGCTTTTTTCCTCAGAGGTTCCATTCCTTCAATTATGTATCTGAGAAGAGCCATCAGGCGTTACCCAAGGCGTTTTGTAAGCAAATGTAAGGAATAGGAATAACATAGTGGTGAGATTTTCTTTGGGATTGAAAGGCAAATAAAGATCATAGCTGCACACAGCACTGCTTGAGAAGCATGATGGAAATGACCACCTAACATTAATAACCTTCTCTGAATTTTAGGAACTTTAGGCACGTTCATTTTCAATTTCATGAACAGCCTAAACTGTTTTTGAGTGGCAGGGTTGCCAAGCTCCTACCTTTACCAGAAATACTCCAACTTGCAATTAGAGAGAAAACAAATCTAAAAGAGAGAAAGGAGGAAAATGGGACATGCTATGAGAAGAAAAGCTGGACACAAGTAGTCCTTCTGGTCACAGGCAGTCATCATGACTATCCACACAGTGTCGGGAGGCATTGCCAGGCTATACTGACCTCAAGAAAGATTTTGGAGTGGGCTTCCAATGCAGATACAGGTCATGCTAATGAAACAGATCCAGTGGCAGAGTGATTGAATGGATGATGAAGAAAAATGATTTTTTGCAGAAATCATTTTCTGATAAATTTTGGACTCCTAAATACCTACTTTTCTATCAAAGGGAAAAGAAAACATTCAATACCATTGAGGCAAATTAGCATTTTTTGTGATTTCAAGTGAACACATTTTTTTTTTTACTAAGGCATTGAACATAATTTTTCCTCTGTGTAGGTCTCCTTCCCTTTTGCACACATGCACTTACATAATCTGACAATTATAAACATCTCAACAAATGGAAGATCCCAACAATACCATGGGAATGGTACAAATCTGTGTACCCACAGCTGAAGTGAGTGTAGCTGTAACTATTGTTGTTTTCTCTCCCCAAAGTGCTCTTCATCTGTGGTGGCCCTTGGGAGGAAACGTGCAAATATATACAGACCCTTAGGACCAAGACAAAAATGACCATATGGCTACATTTTGTAACTAGATAGGAAAATTGCTGGTTCAGAAATTCACTAGCTTCCTCAGTTCCTGCATGGTTGCAGAGCAGTGTGTGACAGCATTAGGAAGCAATGTCCAAAGACTTTTTCACTGAGAAAATACTGTCTCCATGTCAGAACAGCCCTTCTGACTTCATTACACTCATTATTGATTTAGCTCAAAGAAAAGTTAGACTTAGTGGGGCAAGAATTTGGTAGTAAAAAATGAAAACAGCAAACAAAAAAATACCAAAAAACAGATGACAAATCACAGAGGAGAACAAAATGTTCATGATGTAAGAGAAACATCTGCTGTCCAGGTTATCCCTAAAGTACAGATGGTCTGAGCTTCTTCTTCATCTGAATTTGAAAAATTAAAGAACAAAAAAATTGTCTAGTGCAAATATAGCACTGTGAAAGCATTTTGCCCTTTTCCAGCATTTTAAAAATTGTCCAGTTGTGTTATGCCTTTGTTACACTGTTCAAAAGAAAGCAATGATTCTTTTTTTGGGATCAGAGTGGTCAGATTGAGCATTTGATGCCCTCATTCACAATGACATCAAAGGAAATTCTAGGCTGAAGTTGGGGTGGAGTGGAAGCTGGGCCATTGATGATGCAAGTCTCAATGCAGAGCACTTGTGCTTTCAGTCATTTGTCTCCTTAGAATAATTTCATTTCAGAGCAAAACCTATGCCCAAATGAGAGGCTGCACAAGACATCCCTCACAGGGATCTTCTGCTGCCTGAGGAGTAGGGCTTTGCAATGGTGGATACCAGCCATCTCCACCTTTCATCTTCATGCTACTGCTGTTATTGTCAGGGAGGAAGGTTATTTATTTATTATTATTTTTATGCTCTTCAACAGTCTGAAGAATAAATACTCGACTGCAACAGATTAACCAAGATTTGTAAAACCTAATGTGCCCCTTCTCAGTTCATGTGCACTGTGTCACCAAAGTGTCTCAGAGTCTGAGTCAGGGGGAAGGAATCACTTTTCTGCCCTCACTGACTCACAGAGGAGATTAGGTGAACATCTTAGAGGAGATCACTAACTTATAGCTGGAAAGGTGACCACCTCACCTTCCTCACATCCCAGTGCTTGGCACAGATTGGGAAAATGGCTGGTAAACAGCCTGGCTCTGCCTCATCTAGAGCCACAAGAATCTTACTGCAAATAAATTTCCAGAAGTCTACTAAAAATAGATTTCTATGTAACCCATAGAATCGGCGGGTAACACACTTTCTCTGAGATCAAAAGTGTGGCTGATTGTGTGCTTGTGTACTTCTCATCTAACTCAGCTGGAGGAAATACACAGGTTGCCCCTGGAACTCAAGATATTTTCTAACCAAAGAACTTGTCAAAATACTCTCTCCTCTGATATGTGCTACTGTCCTTGGAAGAACAAGGGAGGTTTCAACCAGGGACTAACATCTATTTTGGGACTCTGTTAAAGTTCTCACATTCTTTTCCTAGGCACTGCACCTAATCTTCAGAGGTACACTTCCTCTCAAAGAACAATTTAACTTAGTGACTTTCCTCTTTTCTTTTTACCCTCTAGACATTCCTTAACTACTCTGTTTTCTTCATAGAAATCTAGGTTCAGACTCAGACACCTGATGGTAGCTATTTATGTCTCTGAAGGTCACTTCAGGAACCCACTGATTAAAGATGATCTATAAGTTTCATAAACACACTCCAGTCCCATCTGTACCTAGAGAATATTTGTGCCTGCAGTCATAAATGGAAATCCAGTAATTATTTATCTCGTAAGTTGTGAGGCCATAAAGACTAAAATATATCTTACTGCAGAGGACACAAAAGCTTTTCTTGAATAAAAGAAATTGCAAGATTTTACTCTGTGCAATATTAAAAATATAAAGAAGCCATCTGTTTTCCTTTCATGGGGGATGATTTTGTGTGTGCTATGCAGTCATTAATGATGCATACTGGGAGAGTTTTCTATATTTATTTGAAGTGAAGCTAGCACTGCACCTAATGGAACACCAATTACGGTTCCTAGAAGTCAAAATGCTGTGGAAATAGATAAATGAGTTACCTAGCTATTAAGAAAAAACCAAAACAAAAAACCATTACCACATTCATGCACTCCCAATATAGAGAAACAAAGACAGCAGGATGCAAAAGACATATTTTTTGAGAAAATCTTCTATGGCCTCTCTCTTCATATGTCTGTTTTTAGCATAGGTGCACAGATGCCATTCTCATCTATTCTACACAAACAAGTAAGCAGAGTTCCATTTATAGTTTATTTGAGGAAGTTGATTAAACAATGTGTTGTTACACCTATCTACATGAGCTTACATACTTACATACTAGCAAAACTCTGTATATAGATAGACTTTGTAGAGGTTGAATTCAAACATGTGAAAGACTGAGCTATAAACATGCAGCCAAAGCAAAATCTATAAACTGTTTAAAGGGCATTAGTGCTCCAAAGTTATACAGTAAAAATAGATGGCATTATGCAGTTCAGAACATACTGCCTCTCATTAACTCCAGCACTGGCTTTCATGGAACTCGTGAAGCTAAAATAAAACTACTATCATTGCCAAAAAAAAGCACTCATGAACAGGAAAAACTCAAATTTTGCTTGCATAATCAAATTTAACACCTCTTCTCTACTGTGTGTGCCATATGAGAGCATCCTTACATGTTCTGACATCACTTTTCAGTGTGACACTGGCAGAATTTAGTACATGTGTCATCAAAGACTGATTCATACCTGAAGCTGACACTGCTTGTCTTTGAAATCATTACATCTGCAAAAACAGCATTATTTCAAAATTTTTTAGTTTTCACATGAAGACTTCAAAGCTTAAAAAATAATAACAAAAAACCCCAAAACACAAACAAACAAAACCAAACCATAAACAGAAGAGAAACTCAAGGCTCCTTTATTTACTGTCCTTTTTGACACAGGTTTGTGACCCCTCAGCAATGTCCCCGCCTGGTGTGGCCCCCACCAGGCCCAGTAAGTCACACTCTGCTGAAACATTCATTTCAGAGCTGAATGTTACAACTGAATAAGACCAACGCTCAGAGTTTGGGGATATAATTCTCCATCTCCTCCCATGTGTCAGCCCAAAATCTAAAACTATCAAGTATGTTTTTGCCTCAAGTATGCTCTCTACACACTGACCTCTTCATCTTTACCTCCTCTTCCTCATCCTTATCTCCTATTCCCCATTCTTTTAGACAGTACCGTTAATTCAGCAACCAAGTTGCTGACCTGGTATCCATTTTTGTGAGCTCCACATCCCCCTTCCCACCTCCTTACCCTACGAAACACTGTCTCCTGCTCTGGGCAGTCAGCCTTCTCTGCCCCAGACCTTCTTCCCAGTTCTGGGAACTCCTAGGCTCTCAGCCTTCTTATCAGTCTTAACACCCCTGACCAACTTTATCTGAGTCAATACATGCACCTGGAGGGCTCTAAGGATTGTGCATTCTGGAGAAAGTTTAAGAAAAGCAGAGTGTAAATTTTTTCTTCATAAACAAGCTTACGAATCATATGATAAAGTCAGAAGAGTTCCATGAGAGCATAGAATACCATACATTGCTGAAGGCCCTTGAAAGTTACTGATAATCAGTAAAACAGTAACTTTTTTATAGTAAAAAATACCCAGTAACTTTTACTGTATAGTAACAGTAACAGTAAAAGAGACAAAGTGTAGAGCTTTGTGAGCTAGCAAATACACTCCCTCTGCATCAGAGGAAATAACTCACCTTGCAGAAGGGACAGCAGGATCTTCCCCCGTTCCTCACTTGCCCCTTGGACTGAGTTCTGGAGACCATCTAACCATCCAGCTGAGGCAAAGAAGGAATTGATTTAAGAAGAAGAAGGAGAGGATCTACAATAACTCTAGAGGACTCAGCATGATGTGAGGAAGGGCTCGCATTTGATTTCTTGTTTCTAGTGGCATTTGCAAAGCCTAAGGAGTCTGTTGCATCACGAGCAGGTATTCATCCCACTGGTGAAGACCTGGGCTCTTGTTATTTTGAAGCAGATGAAGTCTTAAAAAATAGAGATATAGGTCCTTAATCTGTTGTGTATTTCTTCATTACTTTCTGAGGAAGAAAAGGGTTTCCAGGTTAATTTATTATAGCCATGAAAGAAAACAAACAAACCAAAAATATTATAATAATAGGGAGTAATTTCCCCTCAGTTCAGAAGGAGCTGCGGACTAAATGGAACATGTTTTATGAAATTCCCTTTTTTCTTTCTTTAAAGAAATCTGTTCTGATGCCCTAATGATGTACACCTGTTGAATTACTGAATTACTGCGTCGTCCTTGATGGTGTTGAGAGCAGGAATTTGAAACAGGAGAACAGGAATTTGAAATAAGAGAAGGCAAAGAGTGACTAAGTGGGGCTGACACCAGAAGGGGCTCAGAGAAGAGCTGAGCCATAGGATCGTAACTCCTGGTCCTAACTGATAAGCCAGGAAGCCCAGAAATTGGTCTAGCTTCTTTTGTTTGCCTCAAAATTTTGGGAGCATGACAAAAATCATATCTTTCAGACATAAGGAGAGACAGGTTTCAAATTTCAGGGCAGACAGGGTATGTGTTCAGGACTATACTAATTACAGATTCCATGAATGAGACAAGTCCTGAGACTGAATTGAGAGATGCAGCAAGGCAGGTGGTATCTCTCACCACTGATGGCTGGGATGGAAGCTATCCTTGGGTTTTTAACCTCTTTAACCTGTAACTGTTGGAGGTCAGCTCTTTGTCCTGCATACTCCCTCAGGTTTTTCTAAGAAAAATACAATCACCTCCTTAAAATTAAACTGGAGAAATAAACCTTGACTGAATATATATCCAAATTTAGCCATTTTGTCTAAAAGTTGTTTCTTGTGAATGGTGCAACACTGAATTTCATGCTTATGTCAGCTCTCCAAAGTGGCTGTTTCCCACTGTCCAGTGCCATCATTTACTTGAGAGTAAGCAGACATACTGCACTTCTTATTATTAAAAATACCAGAGCAAGGATGGCTTGAAGGTCACATTAAATCTGAACACAAATGTTGGAGTCTGTCACTCTCTGGTCCAAGAAGGAGTAGTGTGGTAAAGGCAGAACAGTTTGGAGGACCTCATAGAGAAGACAGAGGAGAAACCTGGACTCCTGTGTGTGTGTGTGTGTGTGTGTGTGTGTGTGTGTGTGTGACACTGTCTGTGATGTCCAATGCTTTGGGAATTAGTGTTGTCTTTTTCTCAAATATTTGCATTCTCCTCATACATGATAGAGCTCTTTCTTTCTTTCTTTCTCTCTTTCTCTCTTTCTCTCTCTCTCTTTCTCTCTTTCTCTCTTTCTTTTATTCCTCTTATTTTTGGGGGTTTTTTTGTCACTCTTCTCTTTTTTTACTTCTTTTCTCATGTCATTGAGTCCATGGTAGTCATGGACTTCAGTTTGAAGTCACAAGAGTAGCCTTCAACTTCTGTGACTTTGATGTATGACTTTTCAGGGAGATTCAATTTAAGATTTTTCAAGACTTTGAAGAAATGAATGCTTAAATCCTATAGATGTAGCAGCATGAAGCTTAATGCATCTCCTTATTAGTCTCTCTGCTCCTAACTTGTGGTTCTTGGAAGAGTATATTTAAATGTTTTCCTCTTTCATGCTACATCTTTCAGTGGACTTCTACTTTAGTTCAAAATGCTTTCTGTTGATATGAAATATGGCTATTTTTTTCAGCTTGTGGTGTACCTCATTTAGTGAAACCTTATCAGCAGAACTGTAGATGAGTTTCCACTGAATGCCCAGAAATGGATGACCAATCTAAAGTATCAGACTCAGTCCTCAGCATAAAACACCTGACAGTCCTGAGACCCAGACAATATAATGTGGTCTCATCTGAAATCTGATTAATAAGCTTGATGTCCCTGTGAGCTGGAGGCTTGCACTTAACAATGACTGGGAGAGGCAGCTAGAAGTGAAGCGAAGCAAAGCATGGTCTGACCCTGAAGGGCAATATTAAGTATTTTGGTTTGCTTCCATGAACATCAGAGTGACAGGATGAAATATTTTAATTAACCTAGCTTTTGGCTTTGCAAGCTTGGTCCAAACTTTTTCCCTCTTTTAGAATCAGACTTGCTCTTCATCCAGGCTCTTCCACCAGATGTCTCTCCCCTGGCCTTTCCCAGGCTCAAGTAACTTCAGCAAAGGTACAGAAATCTACCTTGGCAAACAACTTGCACTGCTAAAAATAGTCTCCCCTATGGACTTAGCAGACAGGCAAAGACTATACAGAATGTGTACATATTGATCCTATCATTCATATGCCAGAAGTAATTGCTCCCTCTGAGCATGTTTATAGATCTATACTAACTCCTGGTTTCCTCACAGCATGTCAGGACTGAACAAAGTCTTCCATAAATCCATGTGGTTTCTGGAGCACATGGAGAACCCCAGAAGCTCCAGTGGCAGGTCTGGCAGAAGCTGATCACATAGGACAGACTCTTTGGATAATCAGTGTTGACACCAAGCTTCACAGGCAGCTGGAGGTGCAGGAGTGACCCTGCAGCTGGAGGGGCAGGAGTGCATAATTTCTCTGGGCTCTCACAGGACTGCTGACATGCTAAGCACAGCAGTTTGTTTCAGCCAAGTTTTCATGTTCTTTACTTTTTTCTTTAGGGAACTGTGAGCCTAGCCTCTCTTCCCTCCATTACACTCCAGGCTCAACTACAGTTTCTGTGGGGTTTAGAAACACTTGGAAAACTGGAAACTGATTTTTTTTTTTTCAGATTTTGCAGAGACTTGATGAACTTCAGTCTCATCCTGGCCGACTTATGTGGAAGGCAAAAGCTCACCCCAGGACACTTGGTCTCTCCATTCCCTGCACTGGACAGAAACACATTTTTCTGATGTCTCTCTCTGTAGCTGACAAGATCAGTCCATGGCCTGTTGCAATTCACTGGTTGTGTTATAGTGCATAAGGACCCAGCTGCTCTTATCAGTGCAATGTGAGGTTTCCCAGGGATTATAATTCTCAAATCTCCTCCAACCCTTCTCCAATGTCTCCACAAGTCAGAGCTACCCAAGCCTATTACTGGAGGAAATGTGCAGCAAATAGTTTCAAAGCCCAGCTCACCCTGGCTATGTCTGCAGAGCTAGAGAAAAGCTGGAAAAAGGTTGACTTCTGGTACCATAGCCAAATGGGAGGTTTATAGCACACTTACAGGAAACTTGTATTAAAGACAAATAGTCTGAGGACATCAGAATAGAGTTAGGGAGTGAGCAAATAGTTAAACAAAAGGATTTAGAAAATATTATTTTAAATTGATCCCTGGTTCAAGAACCTGTGACCAAAAGAATCATGTTCTCCAGCTCTGGCAAAACACCTAGCTCTCTTGGGTAATGCAAAACTCTCCTTCTCCCTCCCCCCAAATGCCTAAAGACAGAATAACAAAGCCTCTTTTGAATTAAATGAAAGCTTGTCCCTTGGCATGTTTGTTCTAACCTTCTGAATCAGCCTTTCTCATGGGACATGGTACCTGACACTCTGATGTGACAGGCAGCAATAAGACAGCACCAGGACAACTGCCAAAATAGCTGCCTACAGCTGTGTGGCCAGTGAGGATGCACATTTTTTAATGAGCAGTCCCAAAGCAGGAGCACCTTGAACATTTGAAATCTTCTCAGGTGTCTCTTTACTACCAGAAGTGCTTGTATGCCATGATCTAGCTTCAAGTCTCAGCTGAGCTCCTGGGAGAGGTTTGGCTGCAGCTTATAAGGCAGGATTGAGAATAAAGAACTGACTTGGTTTTGAAATATAAAACATTTACTGTTGAATTCGTTGCTGCCATGGCTGACTGAGAGCACTGATGAGCGGGGAACCACAGGACATGAGGAGGTGACAGATGACACTTTGGTTCTGTAGCAGCCCATTCCCTTTCCCAGAAGCATTGGAGTTGGAAGGGATTTCTGGTCCCCTGGTTCCTCCCTGGCTAGTTGGATCCTCTGGTCCAACCCTCCTGCCAAAGCAGGATCACATAGAGCAGGTTACACAGGAACACATCCAGGTGGGACTTTCTGCCATTGCTTTTAAATTGTCTGTAGGGAAGCCACAGAACCAGGAAGACACAAAATAAAAATCAAGTGAGAGCAAGAGGCCCAGGTTCAAGAGCAGGTAACTCAAGAAATTACCTCTGGCTGGGTCTGTTGAAGAACTAATTAACCTTAAGCCATTCTAGTCAGAGTGTGTGAACAGGGAGGGATTTGCAATTTGGTATATGCCTGAGGCTCTGTGAATGTAAAATAAATGTAAGTGAAAAGGTCAGAGTATTAACTGGCATTTAGATGGGAGAGATTTAGAGGTGTTTCTACCATTGCTGTTCCAAGAGCCAAAGAGATCATTTGTCTAAAAACAAAAACTTGCTGACCCCAAACCTAGCAAACTTTGCCCATATCCAAAAGATCGGTGATAAAAAAATTCTTCCCTCAAAAATACAGAATTAGTGTGATTAATTAGCATCAAAATACTCGTTAAACGCCCTTCAGTAAGGGAGGGTTTTTTGCTAAAATTTTGTATGAAGAATTATATCAAATTAATTATTGCCAAATATAGAAGAAAAACAAAAGAACTTCTATATACGTATTAAATTATCATCCTCTGTTTCCTTGGGGATTTGGAATGCCAACAGTATAAGGATGAAGGTGGCTCTTTCAAGTATCCTTCAGTTTCAATCACAGAACAGATCCTAACATGGCAAGAATGTCCCTGCCATGTGAGGTACGTGGTCAAGAGACAAACTGGTGAGAGTGTGTGTGTGTGTGCCAAGGAAATAACTGCTTTGAAGAGCTGTTGTGGAAGCAGGTGCTGTGAAAAATACACTGAGGCTGACATGGAGCAGCCATTTTCTGAAAAGTTAGACTGATATGCTTCCACTCAAGACCAGAAAAAGATCCTTCCTGCACATGGTATGAAGACCCCCATTCATGTATCCCACCCTAAGGAGGGGTTGGTTGTGAAATGTGCTTTTAACCAGTTCTGGCCCACAGGTCAACTACAAGAAGGCAGGAATTTACTTACTAATTTGCTTATAGACATTCAACTTCTCCATGTCTGTTATCCTGGGGGACAACTAGGTGACCATGTTGATACAACAGTCCTGAGTCTTTCTCTCTATCTCCATACAATTTGTCAATCAACTCACACTGTGGTAAAATTGAGATCTTCAGTGGTAAATGGAGTACACACAGTACTCTTGGGAAAACACACCTTGGTGTGTATAATAATTTAAACTCTCTCTTTCTGCAGTCATGAAATAGTTTATCTTTGTTAAGGGAAATACAAACACCAAACAGTTTTGGCACTTGTCTTGTGTGGTAGAGGGATTTTTACACATCCCTTAAGTTTTGATGGGGAATAGGAAAGGAGATCCTTCTGGCTCATTGTGATGGTTTTATTTTTAATTGCCACAGATTTAAAAATGAAATAAATGCTGTGATATTATATTATGATTTTTGGGTGATATGCTTGAATTTGATATGTAAAAGGACCAGCCTATGTGGGGAAGGAACACAGGCTCAGTAACTGGTATTCTGGTAGAGCTTATGCTGTCCTAGACACTACAGTGATTTGGTCCTGGAAGGTTTACAACTGGAATTCAATGCCCACTTGAAACAGTAATTTATTTCATATGCCAGTCTTCTGGGGTTTGACTTTCATTTGATTTCTGTTGTGTTTTAGTGCAGATTTACTTCCAGAAAGCATACAACAATCAAATGCCCACACCAAGAATCACACAGACTGGGACCAGTAACAGGTTTGTGAGTAGACCCTCTAGGGCATAGAGTGAAGAACCCCAGATTCCTCCTATAACACTCCTATACAAGTCAAATCTCATTCTGAAAGGTCTGGAGACACCTGATGTTTACACTTCTGAAAGTTGTTGCAGGTCATTGGTGAAGGTCTTTATGTAAGGTTATGTTTATAACTGTCTATTTTCCTTTAGAAAGGCAAAATACTAGAAGCTGTTGTAATTTTTTTTGTAAAAGTTTTGAAAACAGCTCAAGGTTACCTTACACCTGCAGTTCCAATGAAGATGCAACATTATGGATAAATGATAGTAAGTGGTAAACTTCTTTACAATCACAGTTTACAGTTTATTAATTTTGCTGTTAATAATGAAGTACAACTAAATAGAGTATCTGATAATTTTTTGCCCATGAATGTTTTGTGATCTACACCCAGGAAAATTTTCAAAGTGTACTTATTAACCACCTTTGAAGACAAAAATCAATTAAAATAAACTAAAAATAATTTAAAGAGAATGCAAAAGCAGGTGTCATCACTTTCTACTTCTGGGAAATTAAAAACAGATGCTTTACCTACTCTTAAAATATTTCACATAGACCTCAACTATACCACATGACAATAAACCCCATACTTAGTGTTGGCTGGTTTAAGAGAATCAAGTATGTTAAAATGGCATGATTATATTAGCAAATATATTTTTGGATAGCTACTAGTTTATTCTGATGTTGTGTAAAAATGCACATATCCTGAAGGTCAGGCTGTATTACATGTGTTCCAAACAGGCTGAATCCACCCTGGCAATATCACGATCCAGACAGTTCACTGAATTAGGCTTGTAGATACAGATAGATTCCAAATTTAAATCAGGAAAAGTTACTACAGAAATACAAACACAAACTTTTTTGAGTTAAAGCCACTTGTGAAATATTTTTTTTCTTGCATCTAACAGAGCAAGTTAAAAGTCACTGTGATAAATAGAATATGTAGTCCTTAAAAAATCCAAATGGTCCTTATTACCTCTACATCATTAACATTTCCTTCTTATAGGCTATTTCTTAAGCACTGTGGGCTCTCATCTTCTGATCAGTGAAGCCAGCTACATTCAGTGAAATACCATCATGCTCACACTTGGGATAAATTCTCCTCAGGTCATGAATAAAATATATTAGGCTGCTACTGTACTGATTCCCCAGAGAACACTCATGGCAAAGCCAGCATCTAATTCTCCACTCTAAACTTCTTACTGCAGCTTGTAGGGTTTTTTTCTAGTTCAGTTTTAACTTTCATTTTCCGGTAGCTTAGGGGTCAGATGCTCCCCCCAAATAATTCTTCCAAGAGATGACTCAAATAGGGACAGGACCATTGTTATCCCAGCTTTTGATACCATTGCTCCAGCATCACTGTGCCCCTTAACATATTCCCACAGGATGATCCAGCCACCTGCACGTAGACAATCCATTAAGAGTGAAGGTTGTAACAAGGCAGGGGCGGGAAAAGGGATTTAGTGTCACATACATTTGGATTTATGTTTCTGCTAAGACTGATGGCAGGGTCTTTATTTGCCCCCAAAGTCCACTCAGTAGTCAGAGTTCATTTATAGAAATACATTATTGCACGGACAAGTGTAGTAATGTCCTACATAACCAGGGGAACTCTGTAAGCTTGACTGGATAGCATGTGATGGACATGACCTCAGAAAACTTGCTTAACTCATACAGCAATAAATTCTGCCACTGAAGGCAGCCTAAAGTGATCAACCAACCTGCTGGCTTGGTGAGTCTTGAAAGATGAGCTTGCCCACACACTCTTTTCTGATTTCCTACAGACACCAGTTAATCTATTGGGAGGTGGAAAGCACTTTAGCCAGCATTTTATTTCATTCAGCTCTCACTCATTTGGGGTAGCCGCATGGGTCTAACCAATAAGGCCAGAACCACACTCTATTCTAGGTATTAGCTGCAAGAGCAGGGCTGAAGTAATTCTTGCTGATATCCACAGATTCCTCTTTCATTCAGCAGAACCTCAGGCTCACAGGAGATTGTGCAGCAGTTTCTGGGAGCTTCAATTCCATTGGAGTGGCTTTGAACAGTGTTGGAAGAGAAAAAAGGGAGTGATGGCATCAAATAGGAATACAACTGTGGTGGCAAGTTAATTTCTGGGTGTCCTTGGGCTGATGCATATTGCAGGCTTTTTTTAACAGAAGCAGTTTCCCATGTTATGGTACCCTAAATGCTGCTATATTTAAAATGCAACATTTCACAGCCCTACAAATATTATCTCAGAAGGAAAGAAGCAGCTTGTGAATCACCAAACTTTATTTGCAATCTGACCATGGTTTTAATGTAAATGGCATTCTCTTAGCATTTATTAGTTTGGATAAAGCTGAGAGAAAATTTTCTTGCCAAGCTTTCTCAGCATGCCCTCTCCCCACTTACCTCAGTTGTCTGCCTCGTGCACCTCTTTATCACACAGTTTGTTCATTGTGCAAACTGGATGGAAAATGACAGAGCCTCAGCCACAAGCTTGCTTGGCTGAAGTGACATTTCTTCTGAATGACCATAATGCAAGTGGCATTTACACGACAGCATTTTGAAAAGGCAACTACAAATGATGTAGTGCTGTCAAACAACTTTTTTTCCTGCATTAAAGAAGGATGGACAGTTGCCATTCACTTCATGACTATCAAAATATTTCTATTTAGAGTCAAAACATCTGCTGCTTTTATCTTGCTTGATTTTCTGATCTACTTAGCCCCATCTGATTAAGTGCTTGTTGGAAACTGATGTTGAAAGTGATGTGTTTAACACATCATTCCCCGCTCTGAGATTCAGAGAGACAATTTCCTTATTTTCTGATAGGAAGAAGGAATGAGGCATGTTGATCTGAGCTGGATTCAGAACTGTACCCAACCCAGACGTGTTTGGTCTCTTGGTCTCATAGACCACAGTCAAGGACAGTTTGCCAAGGCTCCTGTGCTCAGACCACTGACCAAGCAAATACACACTGCCTGTACTTTTCCATTTAGAGGGATGGCTACCTTAATGAACTAGGGGAAAACATGAATTCTTGCTGAAAGTGTGCATTTTAGCAGGGTCCTGGATTCACCCCGGGTGTGACTTGGCCAACATCAACCCTTTTGGCCAACTTCTTGTCAACCTTCTACAGAAAAGAAGTCCAAATTCTCACTCAGGATGGAAAAAAAAAAAAAAAAAAGGAAAAGGGAAAAAAAATAAGCTGTGTCCCAAACCATATCTTGATGTAAAGATTTGGGATTGAGGACTAGTCTGCCTCAGGCCATGAGTGTCTGGGAGAAAAATGGCATTCTAGGATCTAACTAACCTTTGGATCTGCCTTTTTTGCCTTAATTCTTCCTCCTGTGATTTAGCCAAGTTTTATACAGATATGTCACTGTTAGACCTGAAGTAATTAGAGGGCTTGGAGCTGCTGCTGTGAATAGAATTTTATTCCAATCATTGTTCCCCATTACACCAACCCCTCTAAAAGGCTTTATCAATCATTTCCTATGACAGTGTCTAATTCTCAGCTTCCTTGACCACTGCTGTATGTCATTTCTTGTCATGTAACTAATTAGGACATGACGTTAGCAAGACAGAGGCCTATAACTTCAACACATTTAGCAGAACAGAGTATTTGCTCAATTAGGGCCTTAGCTTCTTGATTGCTTTATGTAAACTAGAGGGACTATTGCCCAGCTATATTTCTAGGTGAGGTTGTGTGCTGGGACTTCTCTCTGTGGAAACAAAGACTCACAAATTCAGCCACACCTGAGCTCTTTCTAAATTTTATTGCTGTACCAGTTCAGTTCCACAGGATGACATCTGGTAAAAGGATTTATTTCCAGGTACGTCAAGTCTTCACTCTTTTCAGCTAAGGCATTTAGAAGAGATCAAAATGCTATACCTCTTACTTCTAACTTGCTAGTTGCATCTCTTAATCCAGGTTTTTAAAGAAATTTGACTGACTAGGTTATTTAATTTTATAAAACTTGAGGGGTGGGCATATGCTCAAACAAACTTAGCTCATGGCAGGCTAAACTTCCTGCAGCTGTGAGAAAAAAGGCTTTAGCATTTTGTTATCATGGCAAAGAAGCTGTGACAACAAAGAAGCTGTAATGTTGCTTTAAGATACTGGTGTCAGGAAAATAAGGTAGGTACTGCTTCTTTGGAAAACAATCCAATGGGACAGGGTGAAGAACAACTAGAAGCCTGAATAATAGTGAAAACATAGAAGAAGACAAGATTATATCTCTGGCTTTTTTTTTGCAATAGGGATAGTTCTCTACAAGTACCAATCCATGCATGTGCTGGGAAGCTGGGGAGGAGGATTTGATAGACATCACAACTGAAAGAGATGAGTGATGATGTGGTCACTAAAGATCTTGGCATCCCCCTGAAAAACATCCTTAGTCCTGCCAGATAGTTTTACATCTGTGTTTCTTATATAATATTGCATACCAAATATCTACCTGTGTATTTCTAGTCCTTGTTGTCATAATATTGGTGCCTCTCATAACAGAAAATTCCCATCTCAATCCTTATAGTGTCTCATTGTTGAGTCAGAGAGACATACAGGTTTTCTAAATAAGGATACTTTGCAGCTGTAATAAAAGATTCAATTGCAGCTGTCCCAAGGGCTCATTCCAACACTGCTTATACCATTCAAGAAAGTACACAGTAGGGCTGTATTCTCTTTTGGGCTAATGTCAGCATATCTATATGTTGATTCAAAAGAGTCCCACAGCTGTCTGGCACTGGTTAGGAAGTCCAGTTAGGGAAGAGGACCATGTCTATCAGGATTGGGAAATAAAAGCACAAAACAAAAACCTAATCCTTTCCCCAGACAGTTTTCACACTATGTGCAGAAAAGCAACAAACATATCAGGTAAATGAGAGAGTTGTACTGCAAAGGCACTGGATGTACTGGCTCCAGCACGCCAGCAGGGTAGATGTTGCCAAGGTCTTTGCTTTCTTCACAGAGAAAGAGGAGGAACTGAGGGATGTAACTTTGCAAAGGTTTAGAGGACTGTGAAAAAATGCAGGTGATGCCATAGACTGAAAAGAGTTGCAAGAAATCATTTTGATAATGAACAGAACTGAAATGAAAAGTCAAAGATGTTAAGCTCCTTGCATAAGATCACAAGTGGCCTGTGTCTGACAGAAAAGAACAGAAAAAAAAGCCAGTCAAAAGTTTCCAAACCAAGACTATTATGATCAAAATTAATGACTCATAGAACAGCACTTTGCAGCAGCAGTCTGAATGGATATGCAAAGAGAGGGATCTCTTAAAGCAGAAGAAAATAATTTTGTACTATTAAAGATGTAAGATAGTGAAAGGCTGGATGAGTCATACAGTGTAAAGGAACTTCAGCAGAAGTGTGCCATGGCCAGAATGTGAAAAACAATAAACTGAAAACACTACAACTGAACAATGACCTGGATAGGGTTGGCCACAATAAGTCAGAGGAACATTGTTGTGGAGGAAAAAAAGCGTGGATCCATAAATTGGTTTTCACTCTAATCAACAGCCTAATGGCTGGATTTTCCAGATGCAAACTTCAGTCTGCAAATAATGTGCTAACCACATGCAACCACACAGCTCCTTCCATAGAGGAGAGGCCAGCTGTGCACTCGTGGACAAGCTGTAAAGGTATTTATGCTGGGTGTTGTGTAAGAGACAACAGCACCACAAGATCATATTTTGATAAAATGTATTCATATTCCCATTACTGTGTTTGTGCCTGGGATATCATCATAGTCTATTAGACCTTATTCACAATGAAGCAGGCTGAGACATCAAATTATCCTAATGTTCGGTGAAGGGTAGATTTGTGCTTCCCTGTGCAGAAATACAGCAAACAGGCCAACTTCAGAAATTAAAGGGAAATTGAAAGCAGAGTAATTGCCTCAGATGGAGTTCATATTATTGCTCTAGCAGTAGTGTGGATGGAATGAGGTAGAAGGAGGGTACTTTGTAGAGCAAGAATTCAGCATATGGGAGAGTCACTGCACAGCATTGGCCTCAGTTGAGGCACACATATTGCTCGCCCATGGAAATTTTACTGCAGGGAGCAAACTACCCAGCTGGTGCTGGACTGAGAAATGTGCCAGTAGGCAGGAATGGATGAAGAGCAAAGTGAGTGCAACAGATATCAAGGGGACAAGAACAATGGGAGCTTGGGCAAACCTGCCTGCTCTGAACAGTAGGCAGCTGTGCCATCCAGAGCATGATCTAAGGAGCTGCCTGAAACACACAGCTGGGAAAACTACTAACTTGTGAACAGGAGCTGGGGAAAAGTCTTTTTCTCTGACATTGTTATGGGTGGTTACTGGCACCATTACTGCTGTCAGCAAAATGAGCAGTTAAAAAATCCCTCTTCTGGGAGAATAGGAGTTGCTAAGGATTGAAGGCCTTTTGATCAAATCTCTGTCTCAATAGTTAAAATTGATAAACAGTGGGTAGAAAGATTATTTATTAGTTTTTGTGCCTTCTCTTTCTCCTTACAGAGTGGTAAGTCTCAACATGTCATACTCACCAAATATGTTAGTGGAAGGCAAGTCTGCAAATGTATGTAATCTTTTTCCTTAGGGTTGAGCCCAAATGTCCTGGACTCCCTGTAATAACAGAGATAAAATCTCAAAAATTACTCAATTTACTGAGACATGAGCAACCATATGTGACACAGGCTTGTGCATAGGGTTAGTCTTTAAATCAGATCACATTCCTGCAGGCACCATTGACTCAAATCCATACTGAACTGTGGTTGTCAGAGACCATACAGATACAATTACAGTGCCCTTGCTTGCTCATGGAAAGGCACTGCAGTATCTCCTATTAAATGGCAGTGATATAGCTAAAGAGATCGTGGGGTCACCAGGACAGTCTCTGCCACCAAAATGGCCTTAGGACATGCAGCTCTTCAGCCTTGAAACTTTCCTAACTCATCCAAGGAGGCAAACAGCAGGTGGAGACACAAAATTCGCATCTACAGATTACATCTGTAGATGAGAACAAGAACTGCTATGCTCAGATGAGTATGAATTGATGAGATTCTCTGTTCTGCTATCACTCCAAAGAAGTGGAAATAGCTATTTTCATTCAATTTTACCTTTATTTTGATAGAACAGCCTTTTCAATAGATTGCACTGAGCCTCAAAAATCTTTTCTAAGGGATGATGCTGAATCCAATGGCTAGGTTTTTCCTTACCATTTAGCTCTAAGGTATTTTGATAAACAAGCAAAAGAAAAAGCAAAAGGAAAAGTCTAAAAGTATTATTAAACACTGATGGAAATCAAAGCACTCAAATTTTAATTTAATCAGATTGTAGCCTGTAGTTTAGGGAAATAACTTATCTCAGTTTTATTTTTTTGATAGACTTGTGAAGTAAAACCTGTAATTTAGTGAATGCTAAGCAAGTAATGAGTGCTAAAATTTAGCGCAGCAAATTTATTTAAAATATCAATCATGCTAAGCCTGAACTTACAAACATAAACTCATCATTAACACAATTACAGTTGTGCAAGCCGTAAACATTGACATTTAGCATTAAATTCCTAACAGTCAAGAGATGGAAATGTAAAAATTAGCTTCCAAGTTGTCACTCACAGAATTACCTTTGATTCCAAGTTTTTTGTAGATATCTTAAATCATGTTTCAGTATTGATTATATAATATTTATACCCTTATTTGGACAACCTTCTATGCATTTCTTTCTAATGTGTTTATAAAATGCTTCAAGTCTAAGCCACATTTTTACTCCCATAAGAGAGGGTCTAAGGTATTCTTGCAGGTGTTGTTGTAAACAAATCAGAGATGTGTTAAATACCTTGTCATCTCCAAGCTGCAGAAAGTCATTATGCAGTAACCACCTCTTCCTAGTTTCCCCTACACTCTGTTCTCTGGAGCACATTATCTGTCTTTCACCTCAAAACACAAGCACTCAGCTTTGGTACACCTTTGCTGTGTTTGTTCCTCTGCATGGTCTCTGAAAGGAGTAGATGTTGTGGGGAGGATCTGGTCCCTTCTGCACAGCTGTGGAGAGTTCCTAGAGCAGCAGAACCCTCTGCAAAGGGAAGCTGGATTTGGAGATATTGAAATATGGGGGATGTTCTCTTCAAGTCTACCCTGCCTCTTAGTCTCACATGGATATCCTTACAGTGGGTACCCAGCTGGGGTAAAGGCTGAATGAAAGCTGATATGTGACTGTGCAAAGGCTTGCTCTGAAAACCACTTCTTGTCCAGTTCCTATGATGTAGATTTTCTGTTAAATCAGTGTTTCATGGCAGAAGTCTCTCTGCTGAGTCTCTGTCATTTGGTACAGGATTCTTACTGAATGAGACTTTGTCACTTCAGTATTGGTCTCTGTGTTTATGTCATTTGAAAGCAATAACAACCTCTAGAAAATTTTTCTGCCCAAACTCTATGACATCTTTCTTCTAATGTGATTCATTGATTTAGACATCTGACTGGGAAAGTTACAGATACCTTTTTATTTACAATAAATATTTTTGGGTTTTTTTTTTCTTTTGTAAACAAAGCAGACTCTAGGAAAGTGAATATCTCATACAACCAAACCAAATCTGTATTGCTACTGAGAAAAGAAAAAAAAAAAGCTTCTGTGTACTTTCTACAGAGTTGTCTCTGTAGTATTGTACTTCCCTAGTCTATAGCTTATGATGTGGAGTCAGTTCCCTACTGCTTTTGTAGTCTTTCTGCTGAAAAACTAAAATGGCAAATCTGCACCTTGTTGTAGGAGGAAGCTAAGAATTGCTGCTTTTTAAAATGACCCAAGTTATGAGTGTCTGCTCTCTGGACTGTTTAAATGCTATAATCCCTAAAGCTAAAGTAGAGTAAGAGCTGCTTTTCTTCAGCATTAGCAAAGCAAGAATAAATGCTTTCTTGTGGATGAGATGCATATGCTGCCTGGGACTAAGACACAAGCCTGGGCAGTGAATACATCTCTTTTCACAGTGCTCTGAATCTGGAGTGTCAGAGAGGAACTTTTGTGTGAGACTCCTGAGGATTTGATGAAGAAAAAAGAAATGTGAAAGTAAACAACATTTCACTGAAAGTCAGTTTTCGAAATAGAAATATCTCCAACAAAACAAAGGCTGTACTACTGTTCACTATTCTGACAAAATAGAACGAGGGACATGACACTCCTTTTTCCTTGGCAACCTGATTTTTCTAGCATTGCCTTGACACCCTTGGAGGCCACAAAGCAGATGGCATCTAATGGATCCTAAAGGCATGAACTTTAGATGGCTAAGTTTGGGCTAGCCACAACAGTCTCCTTTTACAGTTATTAGGGAAAAATGGCCACCTCCAGAGATAGTTCACTCAATCTGTCTTGGACAACTGTTTTAGGGTAAGACGAGTCATTTATGGAGGCACTTTTTTCATTTAAACCAACTTTAAACCAACCAACTACAGGTATTCAGCCTAGATCTTTAACTGCCTAAGTTGGGGTCTCAGTAACTCATGCAGTGTACATCACTGAAGATTCAGCCCACTTAAATGTCCTAGCATGAAATAAGGATATTAAATCAGGATGAAGTAGGTTTGTTACAAGCAGGAGTAATTGCCTATTAAGCCAAGATGCTGGGAACACCAGCAAAGGGAAGCCCTTACCTTACACTGGGGAAGGGAATAAGAGGGCCTTTGAAGCTACAATCCTTCCAGTAACACTGAATAGGCATTACCAAACTCTCCGTCTTCCCCAAAGTAATTTGATTCACAAATGAAACTATAGTGCTATGTTTCTAACACCGTAAGGCACTTACTCTATATTATGTATGACATTATTTTGACTTTTTCTCTTATGGTATTTCAAAATAAACTTATTTTCTTCATTTTAGCATTACTAGGAGGTTGTTTCCCAAGCTCACCAGAAAAAATTCTTCCCTGAAAAGGTTGTCAAGCATTGAAATAGGCTTCTCAGGGAAGTGGTTGAGTCACCATCCCTGGAGGTATGTAAAAGATGTGTAGATGTGGCACCTAAGGACATGGTTTAGTGGTGGACTTGTCAGTGTTAACAGTTGGACTCATAGATGTCAAAGGTCTTTTCCAACCTCAACAATTCCATGATTCTCTGTTTCCAAGTGTAACACTGGCTTCGTGGAAAGCTGACTGAGTCTCCAAACTCCACTAAATGTGTTGAGCTGAGTTTAGTGCTGTCAGGTAACCATGAGGAATTCAGTGACATTTGGGAAAGAAATCCTTATGGGCTATCAGTTGTGACACCTCCCCTTCCTAGGTTCTCCATCCTAAAATACATTTATGACACTCTGAAGTGGCAGCCTGATAACTTGGAACACTTAAATAGCCCATGGGTACCTATTTTCAGGACACCACACTCCACCCCCATACTCTGTCATCCCCCTCTCTTCTGTTTCCACATGCTGAGCAGTTTCAGATGTTTTTACTTGTTTCTGAGAAAAACATGTAAGGCAGCCAGGAGCAACCCAGCAGAGAACAGCATGTGGAAAGAAGGCAAAGCAGAGTACTGTAGAGAAAATCTTACTTCAGAGACTCTTGAGGTTTTCCCTGTTGGTAATGAGGTGCTGCTCTTCTACCTGTCCTAGAACACAACAGACTGCATTGATGATCATTGGCACACCTTACATTTGGGATGAAATCAGTCCTGAAAGCACTGATTATCAGTTAAATGCATGCCATAAATTAAACTGCTTTGATCCCCATTTGATTTACACCAAGATGAGCTTTTTTATTCCATGACCAGAAGGCTCTGTCATGTTCTCTTCATATTTGTATTTACTGTCTCAAGGATAGATTATGAAACAGATATATCTTTGAAAGGGAGGCTCAGTACTGTATTCAGCCTTTCTTTTCCTGCTAATGCCATTTCTCTCATCTATGTTTTGAGCACAGAAACTTGTGGGAAGGTAATAGGACAATGCCAAACACAGACATCTCATTTAGTTGGTGAGAAGTATTCACTGAGGCTGAAGGTCTTAAGAAGTTAGGAAATCCCTTCAGATTTAGCAAAGAGGGAGACTGACAAATTCTTTTTCCATTGCCTTGTAACTCTTAAACTCAGGGGCACAAGACAGATAAAAGGATAGAGCCAACAGACTTCTAATTTTTGATGGTGATGTCCATGACCAAGATTTTCTGAAGACAGATATTTAATCCAGTGTTGCCCTTGAAATATCTTTCTGATTTTTTAAAAATTTGATGGGGCAAGAGCTATAAGATTATCTGTCTGAAAAAAACCCTTTGAGATGTTTCTAATGAGGTGTACTAATCAGGCACATGGCACAAAGGACCATTTAAAAAATATTTGAAAATATATATGGCAAGCCAAGGGTAAGACAAGAATTTACTCTATTACTCCCAGGTGGTATTTCCTTTGTCTTTGAAATACTAGTTATCTATCAATGCAATAGAAAAGGATTGTCTTGGCAAGTAGAAACTTCAACTGGTTTCCTTACAGGATTGCTCTGTCTTTCAAGGAGTACATTCCCTGTTTGTATCACATTAACCAGCATATCCTCAGCAAATATAAATCAATAGAGCTTGAATTACATTCCTGTATCTATGATGACTTTTTTCTCTTGAGGATATGCACTACCTCTGAAACTTTACAGCAGAGAATAGAGGGACTTCTGGATTACTAAATTAATGGGAAATATAGATTCACTTTGGAAACAATACAATCCAGAACAAGAGCCAGAAACCAGAATTATAAGAGCTCCTGACTTTCAGAAATGATTCATAACCCAAAGAACATGACCAGTTTTCTTCAGTATGTTGAAAAGTTTTTTCTTTCTTTACCTAGGAAACAGAGCCATTTTGTAAACCAAACTTATGGGGGGGTGGATGACTTCATCTCTTCATAGAGAGAAAATATTGTTCATAACTTTAGGAAGATTCTTGAAATGCAAGGTTTAGAATACATTGTTCTGAAACAGCTTTTTGTTACAGAGGGTATTTTTTTGTCAAAATGCAATTTTCTGACCTGTAATAAGAGAGTAAAAAAAAATCTTGCGTATTTTTAACCTTGTTTTATCTTTCATAGCTCAGTAGCAGAATTGGGTAAATTTACACATTAACTGGAAAGAAAAAGTAACTCTCTGGCAAGTCCCAAAATTGTTCTTAACTATCAGAAAAGAACAGCAGAGGGACTGAATGCAAAAAGAGAAGTCTGTTGGTAAGGGACATAAGCAATGGCTATCAAATAGTCTGAAGAGAGAAATACTTCGGGTATTGATGCTTGCTAACATCATCCAGGCCACTTGAAATAAAGCCAACATCCTTGCCCAGAAATAGTGACAAATCCACCATGCAATCTTTGCCAAATCACAAAAAAAAATTTTTATTTTAGGCCACAAAAACCCTAGAAGATATGTTTAGGAACAACCTGGAATTTTTATGTGTGGTGTTAAAATGTCTAACAACACTTTTAAAAGATTCTTTTAAATTATTTGCTTTAGTGGAATAATTTACCTTAACTAAAATGCAGATGGGCAGCCCACAGTAAATAAAGAAACCTTTTCCAATTTTCATTTCTTTGTCCCTATTTTGGCCCTAACTTCTTTAAAAGACCAGTGGGATCAAGACACACAGAGGTACAATAGAATATCTGATTAAGAAAGTGCCTCATAATATTTTTTTCTGACTGATATGACTTTGCATTTGCAGTCTGGTCTATCCATAAACTTCTTCAGAGGCTAGATATGGGGTGGGCAGTGAAATCAATTTCCTGAACTGTTCCATGTCTTGAACTTTTTGCAAGGCCTGAAACACTAGAGTGTTGTTTTTCTGAATGTGGTTAAGACAAGGAAGAAACATTACAGAAACTTTATTCTAGGGTTTAGAAAGAAGAATAAAGTAGAAAACTTATGACTATTCAATAAAAATCAGTTATGTGAGTTAGTTGCCTGCTACAAATCCTGTTGTCAACAAGGAGCACTTCTGTAGGTAGGCTTAGATACGAAATCCCTAAGTCCCTCCCTGGATGTAGTCAGGCACAACCATTCCATTGCTGCCAAGACAAAGCAGGAAAGCTGAAGGTCTGAAGACCTAGGAAAATGGTAGCTAAATCCACCACTTGCTTGTAGCCTTGGGCACCCTAAAGGAAAAAAATCCCCTGACACCTGGGTCATATGACAGTGGGACATGAGTTGCCAGCCTCCTTCATCTCATCTGTGCATCCAGCATGGGGCTGCCTTTGTCCTTGGAGTTGTGTACACATGTGCAGCACAGCAAGGAAAAACACCATGATAACTCTGCAGAACTACTGGGAGGTCTTTTCAGAAAAAGGCCCTCAGAGGGCGGAACAATGGCTTCTCCCTGACCTGAAGGGCTGGGATGAAGCTAATGAGGGCAGCAGAAATATCTGCACAATAGCCATTGTTAACAGGAAACAATATTTTGGTCCCTAAATGCTTGGCAGTCAAAGTTCATCCTACTCCCAGCCAGGAGCAAGGCCCTGGGAGCCACTAGCTCATCTCCAGCCCTGGGCTTTGGTACCTCCCTGGGGACAGGAATGGATTATGGTCCCCTGGGTGGGCCCAGCTGGGCAGGGCCCGTGGATGGCTGAGCAAGGAAGGGCTATGAGGAGCTGGGGACCAGCACTGCTGGGGTGTGGAGAGGCAGGGGCTGACAGCCTCAGCAGGCTGATGTGTCATCCCGGGCCATGGGCAGAGCAGGGGAAACACTGGGAGGCCACAGGGGACAGTCCATGGGGGTGACTCTCAGGCGTCTGGCAGTGGCCCAGGCAGTGCAATGATTAAAGAAACCAAGGTAGATGCTGGTAATGTTCTCTTTAATAATTGTTTTTTAACCTCAGTTTTCTACCTTGGTCAAAATGTCTGCTTGACAAGAACAGAAACACAAATAGGGCTTTAAAATAATATGTCCTGCACATATTTTCAAGGAAATTGCATTGTGTTGTCCAGGTTTGGCACAAATTGTATTGCACTGGGGTTTTTTTATTTATTTTTAAGAAATAGTCCTTGAAAAAAGAGTCCACCCAGGACTTCTCCTGGGTGCCTATCCACAGACAAGTTGCCTATTCGTAATTTTTGATTTATAACTTGCATAAAGTTGACATTTGGCTTATTTTCACCACTGTTTGGTAGCTACCTTTTAGCATTGACAATGAAAACAAAAATAGTGCCCAAACAACTACTGCTATTTTAAGAAATATTTGAAATGAGGCTTAACATTGTTGACAGCTGTAAACGAGCCCAGAAAACAAGGCAGATCCAGCAAGTATCACTGGTCAGAGATGAGTAACACCCTCTGATAAAACATCTAGCAAATAATATCAACTAGCTAAAATGAAAATTTGCTTAACTGAAGACTATTGCATGCCTGGGTTGTAGATAACAAGAGCTGTCCTTTAAACTAACTCTCTAAAAATCTGTATAATTGCCTTTTTTTGCAGTGGTCCAAAAGACTGAAGAACCATCAGTCCATCTTGTGTTTAGTCCATCTTGTGTTTAGTCAAGTAAACTACGGGGAAAGCATTCCACCTGGAGCAGCCAACTGCATTGTACCGGACAGGGAATACACATCTCTAGACACTGATTGGGTTTGAAAGGACCCAGTGGGTCACCCTGAGTTGCTGCCAGACCACAGCACTGACCAGCTGCCATAACAGGTACAGGGTGCTTGGGGTGGCCATGGGATTCTGTCCTCCCCAGCCAGGGTCTCTTTGGATTCAGCAAGCCTGGGGATGGTGACCAGGTAAACCCAGAGCCATGGGGCTGCTCAGCATGGTCACAGGGCCAGGACAGGGCTGAGCCCCAGCTAGGTTAGGTCTGTAGGTGATGGTCAGTGAGGTTCCTGTCCAGGTGTGGCCATGCCTAAACCAACAGTCGGGCAGGCAATAGGCAAGGTCAAGCAGAGGGACCATGAGTTCAAATGCAGCTCCAGGGAAAGAGGAGCTCTTTCTGTGCCAGCTCCTTCACAACAATGTGATCACAGTTTATTCATCCAAGCCATAGCAAAGCTGGCCTGAGCATGTGTAGCCAGACCCCAAGGAAGGGGAAGTAGTTACAGAGCCTGTATGATGCACAGCCACAGCTGTCTATGCTAACAGGAGTTTTTGAATCTAAGGTACAGTACTAAGTCAAAGCTTTCCCTCTAGTTAGGGTTCAGTGGGAGTATTAGACAATGTTTGGTCAACATTCCCCATCCCCATTCCTGAAAGTGTTCAAGGCCAGGTTGGATGGGACTTTGAGCAACCTGGGCTAGTGAAAGTTATCCCTGGCCATGGCAGCAGGGCTGGAACTGGATGATCTTTGAAGTCCCCTCGAACTCAAATCATTTTATTATTCTATTAGCACCTTCAAAAAAAAAAAAAAAGAGAGAGAGAAAAAATGCTCAGTAAGAAGCAAAAGTGAACAGATGTGTAGAAAACCTGTTGTATGAAGAACAAATCCATGAATGGCATTTTTTCAGTTCAGAAAAATAGTATTCTTACACACATAAAGCAATGCTTGCCAAAAAAAGAGAGGGAAATGAGCAGTCCTGAATGCCCAGGTGGTTGAATAACAGAAGGATGAAAAATTAGATACTAGATGAAAAATTATGTGAAGTGTTAAGAGAAATTTTGTCATCAGGTAAAGTTATGCCCTGGAACTATGCATACCTCAGATGGGAAATTTTTTCTAGAACTGGATGTCCTCTTGAAAGATTTTCAATGCCTTGGTTCTGTATCTTCCCTAAAATAGTCTGACTAAATGTTTTCACCTGGATTTGGTCTCTACTGGTTTTGGAGTTAACCATGTTCCTATAACTTCAAGACTGGGGATTTGACGTCCTTTTTGGCAATTCCTGATTGAAATTCCTTCAGCAAATCATATTTTTAGATGCAAATCCCACTGGGGGAATGGAAGGAACATTTCATTCTTAATGGAAACATCTTGTACTATAAGCATTTTGACTCCAAATGTAATTTTGAAATGGTTATCCTTGTATGCTGCAATTCAGCCCACAACAGTGCAAGGATCAATAGCTGTCTTCATTTGCTGTTTGACAACACAGAGCACGTCCCTGAGGGGCCTAGGCTTAAAGCAAATGTTGTTGCTAAGAAACCCATTAAAGTGTGTTGTTAATTGACAATGAATGGCCTTCTAGTTCTTGGGAACATTTCTTACCAGCTCTGTTTCTTGTGGTGTACAAATGAGACATCATGTACTGGGAGCTGCTGATGTCAATGACACTGGTTTTATAGGAAGCACACACAGCAGGGGATGAGAAAGGCCACAATTATCAGATAAGAGAAATGCCTTTATTTGCTTTGATGGTGGTTATTTTATTTGGGTGGTATCACAGAACTCTGTGTGACTGAAAGGAAGCGAGCAAGAAAACAGAAACAGATGGGTTTCTCAGCCACGTGAATGAGCTCATGTAAAGCATTCACGTTTGCACGCGTTTTCCCTATGCCTGAAATACTTCTGCTTTTCACAAGCTTCCTCCTAGACTTCAGTTTTGTTATAAGAGCTAATCATACATATTAAAACATATAGTTCTAACATTTTTGTGCATGCAGCTACCTCATTCGCTTGGCCTTTCATCTGAGTATTCAACAAGCCCTGGGTTTGTCCTCCAAATTTTTCTAGCTTATAAATTGCTACTTAATACAAAGTTCATCCAACAAATTGTGTTCTTAATCACTAATCATTGCTTTGACTTCCAAAAATCTGCCACAGTTACACAAATTAGAAGCAGAGATGAGAATAGGATTTAAATGAAACAAGATATAAATCATATACAGACATGTACCAATGTTATCTCACATAGACTTTTCTGACAGAATACTGCATGTGTGTCTCAGGAGGTGTTAACCAATGATTTGTAAACAAAAATAATATATTTTTTAAGAATGTAGCAATTCAGTTTTTTTCATTTCTTTCTTCATAGCCATATTCCTATTTTTAATTGATATAAATTGCTTATTCCAATTTAATCTTATACGTAGGAAGATACAATGAAATGGCCTGATAATATAACACAAAATATTTTATGTGAATCTTTTCAGACAGCAAATATTTTTTTGAGGAACATAGGAGAGAATTTAGTTCTGAAATTTAAAAAAAAAAGAAGCATGTTCATGCAACATACATTTTTAAAAAATAATTTCATTTTTTAGATATTTCTTTAAGTTTACAAAAGATCCATAAATAAATTGATCTAATCTTATTAAAAGACTTTTGATCATTCTTCTTTCAGAAATCACAGAAATTTTTTAGATTGGCTTCATTTTAGTCTTGGAAAAATTTGGGTATTTGGGAAATTTGATTCTGAATTCTTAGGTGGCTGACATAAATGCTGACTTATGGAAGCCAAATCAGCATTGGATGGAGAGCAATCAAACCTTAATGCTAAGCAGACAGGATTTTGGAGGGTTATTAAAATCCTATCGGTCGCTTATAAAATCACACAATCATCGGAAGTTGAAAGAGACTTTAAAAACCACCCAGTTCCAGTTCCCTGCTATGGGCAGGGACACCTTCCACTAGGCCAGGCTGCTCAATGCCCCATCCCAGAAAACTGTTAGTTTACAACAAAGAGGACATGTTTGGCAGCATTCTTTCAGTTCCCCTCCATGGTGCAAAGAAAAACAGTACAAATAAAGTAAACCCTGTATTTTCAAATAAAAAAATAATAATTGCTCAAGAATTTCTCAAGAAGAAGAGTCTTTCTAGCTCTTTCCTATGACAAATTTATTGGACCAGTGTGTTTGACAGGCCAGCATGGTCTATTTATCCAAAATAGATATTTCTGCATTCAGTAACCTCTAACATAGCAGAGGCAAAATCAGGGTCCACAACCTGGATCTCTGTACATTTCAGTTTCTATGAGTTTTCAGGATAAGCTATGGGGAATAGGTGGCACTGATATTGCTGAGTTTTTGCACAGTGCCCTGCTGAGTATATCAGACATGTAGGGATTTTTTTGTATATATAGGGAAGTAAAATGATCCAAATTATTAATGGTTTTTTGCCATGTAAAAGACAATTTTTCAGATTGAGAACTGATCAAAAATTTGTCTCCAGAACCAATTGCTTTTGTTTCCACTTCATACAGAGCAGAATTCATATCATCTTCAAACTTAGCTCCCGGAAATCTCAAAAGAGAGACTGAACATGCAAGACAATGGTCCCGTTGCCATGCAACTTCATGAAGTTCCTTATGTTGTACCAACTCCAGAAAACTACTAAAGTCTACTTAGGAAGATTAACTGTAATTTTCTTCTTTGACAAAATAAATTAAACTTGGTCCCAAAGCTAACATTCAGTTTAGAATAAGAGCCTGTGGTAACTACTTACCACAATGAGAAATTTGTTTCACCAGGAACATATACAGAAAGGCTTTGCTAATGAAAGATAGTTCATCCTTTCCCACGGCCTCTTCCCTTGAAACAGCTCTTACAATATGTATATCAGTCTAAGTATGTCATTGTCATGTTTAATCAAAGATTAAAAAAACAATTATTTTCATCATCCATCTCTCCTCAAAGATATCTCTGGGTCAACAGTGCAGCAAACTAAAGTTATTAACTAGATGATGAAGGAATTCTGCCAAGAACTGTACATGACTGCTCCCACAAGACCTCTAAGTAGCACTGATACTTTCTTCAGTAAAATTAATCCCTGTTCATTAATGCAAAACACTGAGCAAAATCTGCAAGCTTATCTTGACAGCAGAGCCAGTTCTGGCCACACAGCCTTTACCACATGCCAGGCTGAGAACTCTGAGGGTAAGGAAATTCAGCTTCTTATACAGGTTTTTGCATTCTTCCCAGTTGCTGCTTCCTGGATAATTGTTTTGGGAGCTGTGGAGATATAGACAGTTGCCCACACACAGCTGCAATCTGGGGAGTGGTTGTGCATTCAAAGAGAAGCTGAGAAAAGGACTTCATCAGGAAACATAAATATTCAGTCAATGTGGTTGGCCAGCAAGATGCAATATGAAAGGTGCCAACCCATGTTTCTGTATTTCCTTCATTGCCTCTGAGGGCTGCTTGCTAACTGAGAATCTTCCCTTCCCTTCCCTTCCCTTCCCTTCCCTTCCCTTCCCTTCCCTTCCCTTCCCTTCCCTTCCCTTCCCTTCCCTTCCCTTCCTTTCCCAAAACATTCCCTTCCCATCTGATGCCTATTAAAATTAACTCTGACACTTAAAATAAAGCTGTATCTAAGTGGATATAATGAAGAGATGTTCTAAAGGCATTTCTTTGCAATGAAAACTTTAATTTTTTCTGGACCTGGCAATATCTGTATGTCAGCGAGGAGACCTTAGCTGCCTGAGTCCACCATGAGCATTTAAGTACAGCTGTGAGGAACTGATAAAATGAAAAATATTGAATTAGTGCTATTGCAATGTTAAAAAAATATTAAAAATAATATAACTGCTGCTGCAAGTAACTTTTCTTTGCTATTTTTCCCTTCAGGGAAGCAAAACCTAAAACAGTACAAGTGAAACAGCAAAAAGTGTCAATCCACAGACACTTTTTTGTTTCTGATTTGATTTCTGACGTGTGTTGGTTTGGCAGATTCTATTGACTTCACCAGAAACATTTGATAGTAACAGTTTCAAGGACAGCAACACAAGTTAGGGTCCGAAGTCTTAAGACTTTCAATAGTCTGTTGGGTCCTAAATACCCTTTTAAGTCAGTTACACCTAAACTCCCAAAGTCTGACCCTAAAAAAGGGATTTAAATGCTACAGTAAAAGCTGAAATACAATTATGTACATGTGACTTAGGTACAACACACTTGAGATTGAAAAAGAACTACATGTTAAGAGAAGCAGCTCCTTCAGCAGGCATAGTCAGTGCTGAAGCCACAGCTCAGCAGTGCAATGGCTATATAGCACCTTCTCCAGGCTACCAGGCTGGAGAAAAATGTCCATTTAGGAAAAGATCTGCTTTGAGATCCACCTGTGGTAACCAGTTTGCTTTTTAAGGTTCTGCCACAACAAAGCAGGAATTCAGTATAAGCCTGGGTAGGACAAGCCTAGCTGAGCCTTTCTCTACTAGAATTACGGGCTGCCAGCAGTGAGGAGATCAGCAGAGGATTCAGTCCCACTCACTTCAGCTGCTCACTGTCTCACTTTTGTGACCACACAAGGGTATGGAACAACTTCTGATGTCTTAGACACTGAAAAAATTTTACTAAGGGAGACATGTTAACAAAGCAGCATATGTGATCTTATTTTGCCTGAAAAGGTCCAGTGAGTGATGACCATGCCAAAAAGTCAAAACTTGTAGCAATTAAAATGTCTCTGCCATTTTCCATTGACATTTCTTCTTCCCATGGTATCTGGTCTAAGATGGCCAAAGCAGTGTTCTATACACACCAAGGCTGGAAAACTGGGTATTTGCTGTGTACTTTACTACTTTTTTCCTTTCTTCCTTTTGTTAGTACCAGCATTTTTATGCCACTGGTAATTTTCCTCCAATTGTTTTCTTCACAGCTACTATGAAGGTTCCTGTGGGGCTGAGGCCTTTGTACAAGCAAGACACCCACTGACATTTCCACTCCAGTCTTCCATTCTCATGTCCTTTGCCTCACTGTCTGGCACATTGCAAGCTCTTACTGTCCATCTGTACCTCAGCAGCACCACTGACAGTCAGACACATCGCTTAGCACTGCTGTGACACTGCATCAATCAAGTGCACACAGATCTCTTGCTGGTGTGTGACTCAAATGAAAGAGCAAAACTTGTTCTTAACTCAGGTAATCCACTTTTGCTTTGGGGAAAGAGTCCATAGTTAAAAATGGACCTACCTACTTCTTCCATGGCTAGAATTTAACTGTTGAATGCATGTAGTTATATTCTGCTCCATTCAAGAAAGTTTATACGTGCAGTTTTTATATGATCTACCATGCGGGTATCTCCTGAAGCATCCCTTTGCACCTACATCAGCCCTCACACTAGGCTTTCCTCCTTGTATCAACCAACATCATGAGACAAGTGGGCATACATATGCCTGATTCTGTCCTGCCAGCCAGCTGGATGACCTTAACCTGGACCAGGAAAGAGCAATCCTGGTACTATGGATGTAGTCCAAGCAGTGTGATCCATAAAGGCCTACTAAGCATGGTTAATTAAAAATTTTAATTTCCACTACAGAATCCCTCATCTTTAATTATTCCTCTCTTCTGTTTGAGAATCCCATCTCAGAAAATGGGTTTTGGCATTTTGGGATGTAATGGTGTTGAAATAAGTACATAAATAAAAAGAATACATAAACAGTCTTTTTCCAGCTCCCAGATTTGGTTTTGGTTTGGGGCTTTTTTTTCCTACATAATGCTTGCTGTGGGTATAGCTAGTACATGACTACAAAATTTGTCAGAGAAAGTTAACTATTGCTGAATGAGTCTTTTACCCTTATTCTATTATTTCTCCTTTTTTAATCATAAGATATGGAGAAAAACAGGGCTGAAACAAAATACAAAAACTATAAACTAAAAACTTTTGAATCTGGTAAAAAGATGGTAGTCAGGCCCCGCTGTTAGTTACATCAACAAAAAGCAATGAATTTTTCATTAGCCACAAGGCTAAATAATTCACTAGGAGGAAAGGGAAGCAGGAGAACAACTTCAGCTCAGCTGAAACTTCGCCCCCACAGCACAAACCTTCCTTTCTCCTCTGCTCACACTCTAGGAAAAGAGCCTTATCCTCAGACAGCTTGCTCCATAGAATAGAGCATGCTCTTCTCTTCTCTTCTCTTCTGCTGAAACCCCTCAGCTGTGTGGAAAGTGTGAAACTCTTCAGGGGCACTGAGACTGAAACCCAGGTGGTCTCTGTCCCCAGTGTCCCCTGCCCAAAGCAGCTGGCTGAAGATCTGCCACAATACAAGTCCTGGATATATTCAGGGTGGTCCTGGGTATATTCAATCCTTTGAACACAGAGGAAAGGTTGCAGTCAGAGGGTGAGAGGAAGTGGAAAACTACCCTGTGTTGTTGAGCCTGTTCACCCAAGAGATCAGCAGGGAGAATCTGAGATACTTGGCAGGGATCTGCAGGACTCAGGGTGTTGGAAAAACATCAAGTCAAACAGCAAAATCCAGATTAAATGGTTTGGAAAAAGGAACACCAACCTGACATTACATTAGCAAAATAATATATGTTTTGACAAAACAAACAAACAAGCAAACAAAAAAACCCCAACCCTGCATGCTAAGAAAAAGAAAAAGATTTCACTGTAAATCTGTGGGGAAGTACCTCAGTAATACTTTGCCTTCATTTAAGTCAGCAGTGGAATACTTGTCAGACCACAGGGGGCTTTGTGGAAGTGAGGAAAATTAGCTGAGACTTCTATTTCACAAGACTTTTAGGAGACACTCAAACCTCATTCTAAGGAACTTGCAAATGTGCCTCAAGGTGAAACCTCTTGCAAGCATTTGTTGGACAGCCACTGTGATAATTGAGGCAGTGCTGTGACTCCTCTCATGTATCAAGAATTACACTCTTTCCCACTCCAGATGCAGCTATCTTACCTTACAGACTTACAGAAGGTTATTTATTTAGAACCTTTACTAGGGCCCACAAGGAGTTAATATTAAATTCATATTCATTGAAAATAATGTTGTCATACAGATTTTTTAAAATTCCTGCTTTCTGGGCATGCATTTGTCAACCAGAAATTGACAAAAATACAAAAAATTATAATGGAAACTAATTTCCCTGAAGGAATAATTAAATCTTTCTCCTCCCTTTTGTCTCCCCATTTGCTCCTTCCTCTTACTTCATGGACTCCACTACCGAAGCTTTTAATTGTCTGGATTGTCAGGTTTTGACATCCTAATTTCTCACTATGAGGAGACTTGCATCTTAGTAACTTAGCATCTGAACACTAAACATCTCTTGGTTCACAACCCTCCTGCAGCTGAGCCCCAGTGCTCCAGTTTGCATGTCTTAGCCCCTCTCGTGCTCTCCATGGTGTGGATAAGTAGCTCAACAACCTTCCCCAAAGTCATTCTCTTCTTTTTTATCTGACAGTCAGGATTTCCTAATCTTCAAAAATTACCTGTAACAGAAAACCCAGACAGTCACAAAAGAAAATACTGCTATAAATTGTGTATTATGTATTGCTGCCCAATTTTGCACCACTGATACCAAGAGAATTTGCTGGTTTCCACCATCAGAGCAGAGGCTGGGTGTGCTTGTACAGACTGTACTGCCCAGACCTGGGAGCCTCCTCTTCCCACAGGGAACATGTAGAATCAAAGCCATTAATTTTTACTCTGGATGATAGCAATCAAACCTACAGGTGACATTCTGTTATAATGGTTGAAATGGACCTGGGAATCTCCAGGAGTAAGGAGTTTGGCAACAGCATAGCTATATGTATGAAAGGAGGCAACAGCCTTGGTCTTGCTTTAATGGAAATGGTCATAGGAGAAGAATGGAGAAACATGCTCAGAAAAGAGAAACAAGCAACTGCTTCTATTTGATTGACCAAATGCAGGGATCAGTTACTAATTACTGTGCTTGTTTGGTGGGTACTTGTACTGCATTTGTGCAGTTAATTCTAATTAACTAATTACTGTGCTTGTTTGGTGGGTATTGTCTATACAGGGACTGTGCACCAGTTACTCTGCTGTAAAAGACTGGAGTTTTTGTTCAGGGCTGCACTAGAAGAACAGGGACATCATGAGAGGCTGTTTTACTTTTTGTCTCTAAGGAAGTCTCTTTTAACAGCTCTTGCATGGTCTTGCAGGTTAGATATGTCAGAATAGTGCCAGACAAGACACAAGTCTTTCCCTCTGAAAATTGCAATTATGTAGTACTGAGCTTCTTCTCTGCTATAATTTTCCTGTATTTCCACACAGACACATATATATGTATATATTTATTCCATTAGTGATAGCATACCTTTTTCCTAGACAAGGCTGTTACCAGTTAATGTATCTGTAAGGTGTTGAAGTAGCTGCTGGCAGTGCACTTATATCCATTACAGAGATACCTGGAGGACCAGGCAGGCCCTACTGACATTAATTTTTCTTTCAAAATCAATTACTGTCACAAAAGAAATGGAAAAAAAGGAAAATGTGAAAAAATACAACTACAGTGTTAAAGCACTGGCAGTTAATGGTACTTTACTGGAAGAGAGAAATTCTGCTTACAAGTTATTCAGCCCAGGAGAATGTGGCAACTGTACAGAAACACCAGAAATCTTCTGTGCCTGGGTCCTTCCTATCCCAAATGCTCATGAGTCTTCCAAACCAGACTTTTCCAATATAGCAAAAAAGCTGTGGTCAACCACTTTCAGTTGCTTTTGTAGGTGACAAGGTCATAGTGATAGCAGACCAGGCTTGCTGCAAGGGGGCATTCAAGCATATCTGAGGAGAAATACTTGGAGTCTTTAGGAATCTGGGCTTGGTTGTACTAAAGAGTCCTTGGCAAACCAACAGAGAAGCAGAAAAGATGGATTAGAGTTACCTTCCTTCAGTCATTTGTAAATATGCCCTTGAATGCTTGCACTGCCAGGATCTGCAGCCCACTCTCTTTCTCTGTGAGCAGTGTCAGATGCAGGGTTAGTGAGCTTGGAAATATAATGATTTTTTTTTTGTTTTTTTTGTTATTTTTTTAAAGGACCTTATGCACTGCGAAGCAAAGAGTTTTATTTTTAAACAGCTCACCAAAACACCATAAGGATGGCAGTATAGACTGAAATGTTTACTTGCAGACCTTCCTGATGCCACAATGAAAAACTGTGAACATAATTTCCCATGATTTGAAGTAGTTCAGCATTGAAACCATTTATTGATTTATTAATGACAGATTGACCCAAAATCCATGAACCATTTATGCAGAATCAATATGGGTAAAACTTTTGGTTTTCTTAAGAGAAAAGCAAAAATACTAGACAATTACAAAATATCAATGTAACCTACAAGTTTCTAAAATTGCCCTTCTACAGCTGATCCCAAACAGTTCTGATCTCAGATATGCTTGCACACGAGGGATGTGGCTGCTCTGGCTGAATGTCACCCTCACTGCTCCCAGCACTCCACAGTGAAGAAGCCCCCCAGGGTCCACCAGGACATCCTGGGGGTGTCCCCCCAGGACAGTGGGTCCCCCTGCACTCCACCCACACGGTCACCCCTTCTGGGTGCTCTCTGCATCCCCATCCCCTGTGTCCAGGGAGTCTGCCTGGGAAGGCACTGTGGAGCCACAGGGCCACACTGGTGTTCTCTTCCCACTCCATGCCCTCTCTCCTCAGATACTTCATATATATATATATATATATAAATACCTTATACTTCTTTTTTGATAATTTTCAAGCAAATTTCAAAAGTGTCTGTGCAACTCCCCACTGTCATTGAATCCAGCAGTCATTTTCCTCCTCAGCACTGCTCCCTCTGCACAGTGAGGATGTTAGACCCTCATGCATCATTTACTGTCCCATTTCTGTCTTACCTGCTGATGTTGTCCAGACCATTTGACATGGGAAGCAGGGCCCATGTGCACAGGATCATGACTGATGGCATAACTTACCTTTTCCTTCTGAGCAATACAAATTTTCGAAGATTCAAGCAATACAATTTTTGAAGTATGCAATAATAAATGCTGGCAATATGTTCTTTTCACTGATATCTATTGTTTTACAGTTTGCCTAGAACTAAACTGAATAATTCACACTTGAATAGTCTGTTCTGGCTGTGTTGCTGCCTTCTGAATTATTTCAGAGACATTTTGGAAATATATAAAAGCCTTCTTGTACAGACAGAGAATTTGGATTTTAAATGTTAACATTTAAACAAATCAGTCAAAAGTTGGGGTTTTTTTATTCTGAACAGAAAACCAGCCCACACTTTTACCTGAAACAAAACATGCAGCTGAAAATGTTGCCTCTAAATTGAAACTGAAAACTGAACATCCTTTAGTTTCAGTAGCTGAGAGGACTTTTGCTATGACTTCAATAGTTTTCATTTCCCACTGAGAATGCATTAGTACTGGCTTGTTTTGACCCACTGCTGTATTTAGTTAGTCTTTCAAAGCAAAGCAGCCACTTCTGTGTTTTTCTTCCTGCCATCCCCATTATCACCAAGGGCAGGGGACTGTCTGGAGCCCTGCAGCCAGCACCAATTAGAGCCAGACCTGCTGCGTGGGGCTCACCTGAGCAGATGTCCAGATTAACACTGTAGGTTTTCACATCCTGGGCTCACCATCCACAGAGAGAGGCAGGCTTTTCTGTGTGCCATTTAATCATGGATATTTAAAATAAGTCAGAGCAACCAAGTTGCAGTGACTCCAGACTGAGCCTGGGAAGACACTGTCACGTGTGGGCACTGCCACAGCCAGCTTTGAACAGTGAGGTGAGGTGACTCCAGCCCACGGTGCCAACCCACTGCAGTTCCCATAAATTAGCACCAGGGTGGAAAGGATGAACGGAGGATTTAACAGATAGCAAGTGTAAGTCTCAGTGGTGCTCCAGGGGTGAACGAGGTCAATTTGAACACCAGAGGAATGTAAGCAATGTTCAGATTAATCCACCCACTGCTGTCCTTTCACAGCACATAGATAAGTCACAGATATCTCAGTGACTTTGATGGGAAAGATGCAGGGTGTTCTCCTACCACTAAATTTGCCACCGTGGATTTCTTTATCTCTGTCTTTTTGAGGATGTGTGTTTTATACCAGTCACTAGGTTAAACATTGAAAGAGTCTTCAACTTTAAAACAGAGCCAGTTATTTTTGCTGCCTACCTAGGGATGTGGAGTTTGTAAGTTACTAGGCTCTGGTTTTATACTAGGAGTGTACTGGAGCACAGGAAATAAAAATCAGAGATAAGATTCAATGTTCTTTTGTATGGCATGCCAAGAAATTATATGGGCTTCCTCAGAAGCTTCAATTTAAGATGAATATAAAATTGTGTATAGTCAAGAGTTCATATCAATTTCTAAAAGACAAAGATTACGTTTCATGTCCAAAACATATTGGACACAACAAAAGCTCTTCCAGACCTTCTTTTAAAAGGTAAATTGAAGGGTAAAGGTAAATCAGTAGGGATTGGTATCTACTCGATTCGGGTATACATGACCTGATGACATTTGGTAGGAATAGAGGACAGTTCCAGCTGCTACACATCACATACTTGAATTTTCATGCTTCATCAGGAAGCAAGTATGTTATCACTGTCAACGCATTCTGTGGATGTTGCAGACTGTTGAGGGAATGAGTATAATTTTACATATGTTTATTATGTATATATATTATGTACTGTAGAAAGTAAGTGCTCTCAGAAGACTTCAGGGAGAGTAAGGGCAGTATCACTGTGCAATGTTATGAGTGAAGAATTATGTGATCTTCATACTGATACATAAAAAGAAATGAAGAAGAATACAGAAACAGTGTTCTTGGCATTTAATGTAAGACCAAAAGAAAAATCTCCTCTTCTGGTGTCAAATACAATGAGGAAATGAAGAATGCCAAACACAAAATGTTCAGGAGACTGAAAAAGAGGCCTGCTAGGGTGAGATTTTAGAAAGAAAAGAGTACAAAGTAATGACATAGAAAAGAAATTGCCATAAAGGAGATAAAAAGATGACTTGATTGTAATATTTAAGACCTGTCCCAGGAAGAAAAGTGTTATATATTAAAATATTGCCTAATCTAACAGGGAGTAGAAAATACTTGTATCCAGAAGCTGGTATCAGACATATTTAAGGAAGAAGTCATGTGCAAACTTTTAATAGAAAGATAAAATTATCAAAAGAAATTGACTTGAAGATCAAGCTCTTTCTCTTTGGAAGAAATAGTTTAGTTAAATACAGACTGTAGTATTTAATTTGGGGACACAAGAATGGGATATAGGAGCCTTGTCTGCAAGACCAAGTGAGCCTAGTGGCACCTCCAGACTCTAAAATCTCTAAAGCTACAAAGTCAAATTATATTAATCTACAGTTTCAACTTCTCTTGGGATGGCTGAGGGGAGAAAATAAGATTTTTAGAATAGAAAAATGCAACTCTTTACAAAAAATTACTACAGTTCACCTACACATCTGCAAGAGAGAAAGAAGCAGGAAATGTATGTGTGTACAGCCTGCAGATGATGATATCCAGCAGGAAAACGCTTCATTGTTAAAAATTTTGCTCTTGAATTTAAATTTTGATGGTGTATTATACAAAGGAATATTAAGAAGACAATGATCATTTAGAAAGTTTAAGATATTCATGGTAATGGCTTTGCAAGCTAAAATATCAGGAACAAAAAAGGCTCCAGGTTTTCTATGTCGCATCCTTTTTTGAGCCATGTTGAAATGTAAAATTAAAGGACCACTCATTTTTTCAGATTGTTCTGCTCTTCAATATAGAATTATTGTACCTTTTCTTAGAATGAGAACATGCTCTGTTTTTTCAGTCTGCTTTTTCAGGTGGCATTCAGAACTTATCAATATGATAATACCTATGTTCCTTCTCATTTGCCTTATCTTTCTACACATAAGTCTTTCTTTGTTAGATCCGTTTGCACTTTGCAGATTATTTGGACCTTTAAGATGCTGGGTGAGAGAGGCCTAAAACTGAAAGTCATACCTTGGTAAACATTCTTGTTTTTATGGAAATGCAAAAATAACTGCACACAAAGAAAACGAGATAAAGCAAAGTGGGAAAAAAAGGAATTAATGCTAGAAGCACAGAAGCACTGAAACTAATTTTCATTTCAAACTGCTTTTTCACCAGAGAATCTGAATTGTCACAGAAGTGGATGCATTCTAAAAGTAGGCAAAATGATACAAGAGAGAGCTTACTCCATCCAGTATTATTCTCAGGGGAAGGATGTGCTCCAGATCTTTATTTTTATGCCCTTTTTTCATAACATCACAGAATAATTTAGAGTGGAGGGAAACCTTGGTGGTCCTCTAGTCCAATACCAAAGATCCAGTCAGCCTGTATTGCTTAGGTTTGTGACCAGCTGCAGTTTAAATGTCAGCAGGGATGGAAATTCAACAACTCTTTGGAAAATGTTGTCTCTACACCTTCCTAGTCAATCAGCAAAGCCAATAAGAAGTTTCATAAATCAGTCTCTTTTCCACAATGAACAGGTTCCTCAGTCTCTTCTCATGTGTTGTGCGCTTCAGCCTCTGACCATCCTGATGGCCTCCACTGCATTAGTGCCAGTATGAAAGAATCTTTCTTGCACAGTGGAGCTCCAAACTGCACAGAGGTCTGCAGAAGTGCTCTCACAGGCACTGAAGAGAGGTGAAGGATGCCTTTCCTCCCTGGCTGTGTGGCTAACACAGCCCAGGTGTGGCTAGCCTTCGTGGGGCACAGCGGGGCAGCACAGCGCAGCGGCCAAGGCAGGGGGCTGTGCTCAGAGCGCCGCGCTCCTGGGACACCAGGCTCACCAGGAATACAAAGCTCTTAGAGTGTGTCTAGAGTGCAACAAAGATAGTGAAAGGCCTCAAGGGGAAGACTTTGGAGGAGTGGCTGAGGTCACTTGGTTTGTTAAACTTTGAAGAGAAGACTGAGAGGTGACTTCATCAGAGTCTGCAGCTTCCCTGAGGTGGTCAGTGGAGAGGGAGATGCTGATGTCCTCTCTCTGTGGATGATGACAGGACACACGGAAATGGTGTGAAGCTGCATGGGGATGTTCAAACAGGACATTAGGAGAAGGTTCTTCACACAGCATGGTTGGTCACTGGAACTGGCTCTAAGGGAAGTTGTCACAGCACCAAGACTGTCACAATTCAAGGACCACATGGGCCTTAGTCATATAATTTTAGTTTTAGGGGGTCCTGCAAGGAGCAAGGAGTTAGACTATTTTTTTTAGAGTCTTGTTTTGATTTCTGAAGTGTCTTTATGTTCTTTGTTATTACATTTTGGTTTTCTGAATTCACTGAAATTACCTCTTGCAAATCCATCTCCAAAACTTTGAGAAAAACAAGGAATGGTCAGGGACATTCATTCCACATTAAAGAAGGTGACATTTTGAGGACATATGCAAAAAAAAGTCTGAAGATTCAACATTAAAAGCAGTGCACAAGATGTTTTACACATGAAATATTTTAAAAATCAAATGAAAAAAAAAATGGAGATACCTGTAGACTACTTCTCCTTCTTTTTTTATCTAAAAAAATATCAGTCACAAAATTTCTGGCAGCTATGGGAGAGCAAGAAAAAGCTTCTTTTATGTCCTCAGAGACCAGCCCATTCTCTTCACTTCCCTTAGCAGCATATAAACTTACAGGTGCTTTAACATCAAGGTACATAAAGGCAAATACCTTTCTAAGTAAAACCCTTTCATTATTTTTCTCTGTATAAGTGATTCATGTTCCCTTATAAAACATGACTGTAGAAGTTTAGTTCTTCCAAAACTTTTTTATAGACTTAACTCCTAGGCATGGAGACTGGCTTAGGGAGATTCATAACTAGAACTAGCATGTTTGTCAGCATGATTTGTCACTGCATCAGGTGAAAACTTTGAAGTTAATTGGTTCATATTTAAGCCATGCTTTGAAAATGCAAACTCAATGCAGCTTTTTTCCATAAGGAGGTCCATTTCTTATACTGACTGATAAGCAGTCAGTATAAAATGATGGGCTCTTAAATCTCTGGGAATTGTACTTAATGAGAATGACTTTGATTCTCATTATATTGATTTCAGTGGGAAAACTTCCATTCATTTTAATGGGTACAAGTCCAACATTTGCTGAGGATTTGGAGACAGTCCAGTAAAGACCATAAGTTTATGAAAGGGAGGTACAACTGCACATTGGCTTCACTGCCTGAGCTCCTGTTATTGGACTCTGCTGTCAGCAAACAGTCCTGCCTGAGTTGATGGGATGAGCTCAGTATTTGAGACTACAAAACATCTGGAGACCCTCTGAGCTCATATACTTGCCTTAGCTTCACATTTTGAAACCTTGATAAGGAGTATTAAACTCGTTTATATAGAATCTAGAGCCTGAATTTCTTCCTAAGAGCTGAATCCTACAAGTTTTTTAATTAACTGAGTAAGACACACTGCTTCAAATGGCAGGGGCTACATATCCCCTTTCTTACCACACAGCCTAGTAATTATAGCAATTCATTATAATTCAGAAAACCCAAACCCAATGCCTTGTTCAAGCATGTTCTGTCCACTGGGCTCCAGGCTAAAATATACAATGAGATTTCTCAAATATTCCATGAATTACTTGCAAATATGAAGGAAATAGTACAAAATTAATGAGGGATGGTTGGCAAAAGAGAACACAAATCATTATAAAACATCCTTTATTAATGCTGTTTTTCTGTTCCTCAACATTTTAAAATAAAACCTGTGTTTTAGTTAAGATAAGATTAATAGGACAAAACAACATGTTCTTAAAAGTTGTCATTTCCCAGAATTATGATAATGACAGAAGTACAAAATCACAAGATAAAAAGTGCACCCTAATGGTGCTTTTATTTCCCCAATTCTTCTGCTAGTTGTGAGGTCTATTTTGAAGCAAGTCACTACTCTGAAGCACTCTGACACTTTGGGAAGAATTCCAAGATCCAGTCCTAGATCTTTAATGTCACTAAGGTGCCATGGAATAAGCCCCTTGTCCTCCAGCTGCCACTCCAAAGGCAAAGCATCTCTGGTGTTAGATTTCCCAAACCTGCACAGCCACAGCAGGGTATCTAGAGTGGCCAGCTGGAGGCCAGGCATGGCAAGGCAGGTAGAAAACATAATCCCACTCTCTAATGCTGCCAGGTTGTCTGAACTTGCTCAAAGCTCTGTCAGGAATTGCAGCTGTGGCTGCATAGAAAGCTATCAAAACTGTGTTGCTGCATCTTCTGCTAACTGATCCTAACTTCAAAAAAAGCTATCAAAACTGTGTTGCTGCATCTTCTGCTAACTCCTGATCCTTCCCAAGGACAAGAGAATGTGCAGCACAGTGCTGTGCACACGAGTCAGCCCAAATCCCACATCCAGTGTGGCTGTACTTGCATGTTGCTGTGCTTCCAAGCCAGCCATTGTCAAGCCAGATATCCAGATGGGTTTTCCCATGCTTCCCTCAAATCTTCCTTCACATAACCTGTGACTTAGCTGCAAATAAGACTACTTACAATGCTTACAAGTTATTGAAAAATCACTGCTCTGAAGCGCACTCCAGTGCATTATTGCCATCAAAGTAATTTGCTGCTCTGATTTCCATTTCATTTCCACCAAGACAAAAAAAAAAAAAAAAAAATAAAGATGTAAAGAGAACATGCAAATTGTGCAAATTGTACTTGATTCAATGAACCTTCTGCTTTAAATTAAATATCCAAATAAGCTTTGAGAAAGCTTGGTTGGGATGCAGGTCTGAACTATCTTTCCCCTACTCAACATCTAACCTGCATTTTTCTGAAGACTGAGTTCCTTTTTATGGTTTTCCTTCTCTTGTGTAATTGCACTGATCTGGAACATCTGTCCTTTTCAAGAGAGAATTGTTTTAAGCGAACATAGATTTTCAGCAGGAGGTATCTGAGATGGGTAGGAACATGATCTATTCACAAGATTTGATTTTTCCACCCCCCCAGGTGATTGTAATTAGTCAATATAACTGTGTCAGCATTTATTTAAGATGCTAATTCACATTTGCTGATAAATGTCCCCTTGTAATTTCCTTCCCACTGGTAGGTTTCAAGAGTTCTATATTTATGCAATGAGAATATATGGAGAGATATTTGCTGCTTTACTGTAAGCACCCATAATAACTGAATCAAAAGAAGTTTATATTTTTTAATTTTGGTTAGAAGAGCTCCAGAGAAAAAAGTGGCCTGCATTTTTTCTCATCATTCTGAGACTCTGTCTTTGCTAGAGCCTGTAGAAATACATTCTACAGTGGAGCCCCCTAATTTCAGTGCTTTTGAGTAACTTGATAATTCCCCCCATGCAGGTATGCCCTTTGAATTTGGCTTTTTGATTGTTCTTGACACCATTTGAATAAGTTACAAGGAATCAGTTTTAAATAGTATTTATTTGGTTCCATATCCTTTTTTTTCCCTTGGTACGAAACACAAGGAAAAGTTCTTTCTGATATATGTCCATTATTTTCAAATATGGAACCTCTGAGCACAAACACTGAAGAAATGTGGCCAAATCAGCCTGCAAAGAATCTTTAAATAACCCTTTTTTAGGAGACCAGGGGGACAGACAAGTTTTTTTGGTAATGAAGTCTCACTCTTACAAATATGTGTTTTTGCCTTTATTGTCATACAGGTTATATACTGTGAAGGTATCATTCTTGGTTTGGTCACATTCAGCTGTAGATCATAGTAATCACTCATTCAAATAGCAGTCTGATGATCTTTTCAAGACCTAGGGTTGGTGGTGCTTAATTTTCTCATTAATCCAATAGTCAAGCTGACTCAGGCTGAAAAAGCTGTAAGTCACACACTAGGAAATCTGACAAATATGGGATAGACGACTTAGCACTGAGGGAATTTTTTCCTTCCTTAATCACCTAGAGTTAAAAATGAAAACACAAAGGTACACCTGTAGTGCCAGTAAACAAGAACAGTTGCAGTACAAATTATGAAGAATAGTGTGTTGCCAAAAATTCATGCAGAGAAATGAATGTCTTCCTGATGGGCATCATTTTCCAAATGGGCTCTTGCATTCTGTTGTGGTTTGAATTATGAGTTTCATGCAGACAAAATCTGCAGTTCAAGTGCACAGGCTGGTGAACAATAGCTGCTTGTCTAGAAAAATGAAAACAACTGATAGCCTAGCAAATGAGTATGGTAAATTTAAATTAACAGAGAGGTTGTCTGGTTTAATCTCTGAGTGAAGGGCACATTGCTTTCCAAAATATCTCAGTGAGAGAAACAATTCCAGCAGAATTAAGTTTTTGACTTGTATGATCTGTAAATGTAACTTTGATAAATCAAGAAATTAAATCCTGCTTGTTGTTGATTTATCACCTGCAAGGAAACTCTCTTAAATATCTTATTATTCACAGAACCTGTAAAATAATGTCTGTCCCTTGCTCCTCTGTGAGCTGTTCAAACTGTTGCAATTGTTAGCTAGGGCTGAGTGCTATATTTCCATGTAGGAGAAAGTACATCAGCCATTTGGAAGAAAGTGAACTGGAAATTTATTTTCCACAAATTAGACCTTACTGACAATTTTCAGCCTTTCCTATGAAAACACCCTTCTTGCAATGCCTAAATAAGCAGTTTTCTGGGCTATGGTCTCATGGCTGTTGCCATGGGCAATAATCAGCATGTGTATGTGGGACTTCCAGATCTGCCAGCCCAGAGGTCTCAGCAGGCACAGCAGAACAGTAGAATGGCCTCACATTGGTGTTGCTCAAAGCTGGTCCCTCGTGCAGCTCTTCCCTGTGATCTGCAACACAGCAAACCCTGCTCTGCATCCTTGCATATGGCTTTCCCCTCAGGTAATTTACCCTTAGGTCTTTTTTTTTTTTCCTGGCTTATTAGTCCTGGAATGTTTCAGTGGAAAGGCTTTAAAAAATGATTAATGAAACATTTTCTGTACTGTTAGAAAAGATAGTCTAACTTTATTTTTCATCATCATAGCCTCTTAAGTACTTCACAATCTTTTTCCTCATCCTCACAATTTCCCTTGAACAGGGAGATGTATCATCAAATTCACCTTACACCTGAGGAAGGGAGGCTGCTTAAAGCAGACTCTGACAACAGGTAGATGTCTGAGCTCAAACCTATGACCTGTAAAGTCCCATCCAACCTCTCTGACATCTGTAGGGGCTGAGGCACTCACTGGCCTAGTTTGTTCTTGGTGTAACACTTGTCTTTTTTGGGAATATCTATATTGGCATATAAGCTCAGTCAGGGGTGTGCTTTGGAAGCTGATCTCCTGACTGTCCTCGCTGTGTGTCACGGACAAATCTCACAAGCCTGAAGACAGATTCCTTTCAGATGGCTTAAACAGGAGATGAACTCCCAAAATGTACCAAATGCTTTTCAGATGGTGATGGTCACTGAGTCTGGGCTGAGGCTAGAGCGACTCTGTGGAGGAAAGTGTACAACATGGATATCAGATACTCCACACCCCCTATCTCATTCTACAAATTGGATCCTTTTCAACAACACTATTTTCTAGCTTAGACAGAGTTTGGAATGGTGATAAATACTGAAGTCTTCGCCTGGCAGATCTGACTCATCTGTAGTCCTCATCCCATGATAACAGAATTTGATACATGGACACACAATTCATTCTGACAACAGGCAGGACAGTAGAAAAATTAAAAACTGTGCTACAACATAATTTTTAAAAATATGTGATCTTTTTAACCTTAACCAGGTTAAATTGTGGTGTCTGCAGAGAACTTGTGAATTACTAATCCCTGGAAGTGTTCAACACCAGGTTGAATGGGCTTTGAGCAACCAGGTCTAGTGGATGGAACTAGGTGATCTCTAAGGGCCCTTCTAACCCACTATATGATTCTATGATTCACAGAATTTCCAGGAAAATTATTTGTCATCAACCAGACACCTGGAGATGTCTGAATTTGGTTTATGAAATCTCAAGTTATAACAAGCAAACGTTATCTTTAGAAGATAAGTTGCCTTCATAATACTCATCTACTCTGCAACCTAATGGTGCAATTATGATTTATTTAATTTTATTAAGTCATTCAAAAGCCTATTTCCTTTTTGAATAGCTACAAAAAATGCATAAAGTCTTAATGTGTTGGGATACTAAAAAAGCAAGTCAAATGAAGAATAGTTCCTGAGATTTATGAAGCTGTGGTACTACTTCAATTTTAATAAAATATAGCCAATGACAAAAAAGAAATATAAAATTATCTAATTATAATTATATAAAATGTAATTGTGCACATTATATAAATGTAAAATTGTATTAAAAAAATTGATGGCTAAACTAGCCATATAATCACATCTTTATTGAAATTGGTGGGTAAAATGGAATTGGCATTCCAGACAGTTGTCAAATGGAGAGGCACATTTATTTTCCACCAGCATAGTTAATTTTGGGTATGCTTTTTACATTTTGATTCTTTCAAAATGTTTATACTATAACTACTTTTATAATATAACTATATTTGTAGTATAAGTTTATCAGCCCATGCATTTTCCTTTCTTCTTTATTTTCATCTTCTCCTAACCTGGTGAGCTAACAAGGTGAATGCCTGCATGTGAGCAATGGGCCTGACTCCACCCTAGTCAATGGCAAACTATCAGTGGCAAGTGCAACTCAGTGGTCTGAAACAGCCACTGTATAAACCACGCTGTATACACCACTGCTTGTTTACTAGATCTCTGTCAGCTCCAACAGGAACTAAGGGAGATCCAAATTAGACAACAAAATTAAACCAGATTAATCCAATCCAAGACATCTCTTCTCTTGGTCCTTTTCATTCACCAGCATTTATATGCATATGCTGCTGTGACTTCCCTTTCTGTAACAAGTTTTTTCTTCTTCTTACCAGTGCAATTCATCAGTTCTGTGTTAGCAATACTTCTGAAGTGATTGTCTGGTCATATGTTTTATGTGACTTCCTTTCACAGTTTACCATAAACCATACTACATGACATTTATATAAATGAGTGCATTATAATGATTTGGTAATTCTTTACACCAATAATCATATTTATGTCTAGGCATATCTTCCAAGACACTTAAGTCTTAAATGCTCATGTAGACACTCCATTTGCTGTATTGAGAAAAAGGTCAATGACTTCAGATTGCTAAGATGCCTACCCATTTTTGTAAATATTTGCAGGCGGTGTTTCTGGCTTTTTTCCAGTATGGGTCCTGTTTGGGAAATATTTATTTCCTGTAGCAATATGCAAGAAGCTGTTCTCAGAAACTTGGTTTTAGGTTTTCTTCCAGAGCAGTTGTTTATTCTTCTCTTCTTTCACTACTTATCAACCCCACCCAATTGTCAATCTCAGGTTTTCAGCCTGGAGAATACGTCTGCTTCTTCAACTCTAGAAAAACAAAACAAAACAAAACAAAACAACCCCCCCACCCCAAAACCTCACCAAACCCAGACGTAAAAATACAAAATAATATTGATGTTATCATAATATTAGTTCATCAATAAAAGCGTGGGTTTCAAATTAGACCATCAGACTATTGTGTTGACTTCAGCTTGCTAAGTTAGGCAATTTATCCTCAAGTCATTCAAGGTTTCTGGTCTTCACTTAGTGAAGTCTTAGTCTGCCTCCAGGAAATCCACCGAAACTTCGCCCTGCTCATTATAGTTCAGACTGTGTTTGTGCCTTTTGGGCAAGGTTATGATTTTAACCATGGTGATGATGTACTATTCATTTTCTAGCAAAGAAGTTAGCCAGCTGCTGATGCATGTCTCATATAGGTAGAGAAACTGGAGGAACAAAATGGGCAGAAAGCCCCAAGTCCATTCCAGTGGAGTAAACAAGAAAGTCATAAAAACTGCTACCTCACTGACAGCAGGAAATCACATTAGGCAGCGGATATCAGCAGTAGCTGGTAGCCCAGAGAAGGATTTGGGTTGTTCTAATTTATAGAAGAGGCATGTTATTGCCTGTTCATGCTAATTTTCAGGAGTGGAATGCCCCGGGGAAAAATGTGCATGATAGAGCACTTAATGCTAGATCAGATGGATGTCTCGTGCAGCTTGTGACACCTTTCTTCCTTAGATTTCTACTATTGTCTTCCCTAGTTTTCCACACTGCTCTCAATTCCTTAGCACCCTTTTTTAGCCTTTTTTCTTTGAAACCCCTCCAGTCTGTCAACACTTGCAATTTTTTATATTTGGTAAGAAAGCAGTCCATGTGCAGTAGATAAAGGCCACTTCTTTCCTGTTTCACAAGTTTTCTGGGTACCCATCCACAACATTATGCTGGATTTTTATTCCACCATATTGCATTAGACACATGAGTGTAAATCTCTGCTCACTATTGCCTTCCATCTTTCAGCATTGGGGCAGTCCAGAATCTTTTCTCACTCAGAGAATGTTTATGATGGAATTTATTGTTATACTAGTCACTGTATTTCAGAATTACATTTTAAAGTGTGGGTAAATATGAAGATATGAATGAGGGAAAGAGATCTAATGTGATTATGTTTATAACCATGTAGGTTATAAAAGAAAATAACATTCACTTCATATTTAGTAAAGTTTTGCAATAGTGTAAAGCTATTAATTTGAACATGCAAATTTTTTAAATGTAGAAGTCCCAAGAAAAACACAAAGCCTTATATTCCTGTTATAAACATATAAATGAGAAAAAATAATGTGTCCAGCTTCCCTTGGAGTCCTGTCACTTCTTTTAGCTATGCAACGTGTAGGCTTCCATTTTAAACCTGGTTTTGGGGTCAAAGTTTTAGCATAGGGGGGAAAAAAACACCTTCCTAAGTTGATGAGAGAATTATCTTCTGGAGGTGCCTGTTTTTCCTCATTGACCATAGAAATAGGACGTTGAGATGTGTCATCATTGAATTCAAGCATCTGAAGCCTGATCTACAGCTGATCTCTGTCCTTTTATAGTCACTAGACAAACAGGCCTCCATGTTGCAGTCCATCTCATACTTAATGTTGGAAGGTGAACCACTCTCTACAGATGTCTTTTACTTTCAACTTATAAGAAGGAGGTACTTATTGTGAAATAGACCTCTTGACTTTAGACACCTCAAATTTGGTGTGATGAATTTTGTTTGGGTCAGAAAACCTCAGACTCTTCCCTAATGCTTACAAGACGAGGAGACATCAGTGTTCAGAGGAGTCAGAGACATCTGTGCCCACTGTTATGCATAGAAATGGCACCTTGCTCTCCCTCAAACGAGTGGGCTTCAGAATGCAAATGCACAGCACTGCTGGGAATCTGGATTAATTATCCAAGCAGGATAACACTATCTGTAAGCACAAACACACTGCTTCCAGCCCAGCCAGTGTCTGACTGGCGTTGTGGCAGATGAACGATGCAGGCACACCAGCTCCTGCTGAAGCAGCTCAGGTGCCTCCATCATGGAGCAAGACCAGGGATGAAGATGGTTTCTAAATCTGCTGCTAGAAGTGAGAAGTGTGTGTGGAGCAATGGGTAAACAAGTGAAAATTCATTGCACTTAAAAAGGGCCTCCAGAGGGTAGTCATTGTTATGTTACCCTTTTCAGGAGAGGCCAAGAAGTAATTTATGAGAAGGACTGTGTAAGAACATCCTACTATGAAACTGCACACCTTATAGTGCTCACATTCTGAGATCAAGGACACAAAAGACCTCTAAATAATTTTGGAAAATTTTCCATGCAGCTACAGGAGTTCTTTATAGTACAATTTATTTCTATCCCCTTTGTGGTCAAACCCCTTAGTCAACCAACTAAGACATCCTTTCAAGAAACTCTTTTCAATTTTGGTCTTTTGTGACTCAGTTCTATTGTAATTCTGCTCCACCATATGGGTTTTTTTCTCAGTATTTTCCTTTTTTAAAAGAGATCTATATTTTTCTTAACTGCATGATGTCCTTCTCTTTCCAGTCTTGCTCCATATGATTAAAATCACACAGCTTGTTTCAGAGGCTGGATCCAGTAATTAGTCTTTCATGTCATCAGAATCCTTTCCTGCTCCTTCATGCAGTCTGATCCTCCTGCACAATGGGTATCTCTGTGTCATTGCACCTCTTTCATAGTCTCTCCCCTGTCATGGTGCAGTCTGAATTTCATCTTTGATAACATTCTGAAGCTGTAAAATAACTGTTGGCTTAAAAATTATATTGTTCTTCAAGATGGGAACTTCTCAAGCTTATCTTTGCGGTGAGAACCAATACCTAGCTGCTGCTTTCCGGGTTTTGCAGAGATGGAGAATGGGATGCACCTGAAGTCCTACTCAGAAATCCTCTAGCCTCAGCAATGTAACCAAGGTGTAGTGCTGCACCACAGGTGAGGAGCTGTGCTACCTCTGACCATGACAAGGTGTGATGGGAAGAGAGATTGACAGCCCACCAAGAAGAGGCTCAGGACCCTTGATAGCACAAGAAGAAGATGAGATGCCAAACATTTATTCCATATCTGCATGAAAATCTATTTCAAAATATTCCTATTTATCATTCTGAGCAAACAAAAGAAATGGCACAAATAAAAGCAGTAATATCTGTTCAAATCATCTATCTTTTGTTTTTACGAGACCAAAGCCAAATTATAAGACTTGCAATAGGCCGTAAAAGTCAGTTGTTCTAAACAGGGGAAAGAAAAGAATCAGAAAGCACTGAACTGATACCCTGCATGTCTTGGAGCATGTCAGAACAGAATTCTACTCAGTGAAAGATCCAAACCATACACATACCATCTATATAGAATTTAATAAAGTCAAGCATTAATTGCCCACAGTATAAACTGTCCTATAATGTTGTCTCAGTATGAAGTGGGAATGTTTTTTAGGTTTTTGTTACTCTGTGTGATACTGAACTCATTAACCTTTTAATGCTGAGGTGTTTTTGGTTTCCTTATCTCCCTAATGATTTTATTGTAGCATTATTAATTAGCAAAAAAAAAAAAAAGGCAACAAAACCAAAAAAACAACAACAAAACACTGTAAGTAAGCCTTTTGTTTTTACAGCTGCAGTCATCCTTCTACAATATTTTAGTCTTGATAAGAGTAGCTGTAATTTTTTGACAATTAAAAGCTCTGCTGGATATCTGTTTTCCCTTTACAGAGCTATTGATTTCAATGTGTAGTTCTGCCTATCCTCTCTCCTCCAGTTTGTCTTTGCTCTGTCCTCAGGCTTTACTACTTCTACCTAATGCCGTATTTTCCAGTGCAATTCTCTGGAAGAACTTGCATCTGCCAACAACAGGGGAAAGGCTCATGACTGTTCTATGATCTGACTTAAGAAACTCCTTGGATTTCAAAAATCTTTTGAGGGGGGTGGTAAAATCCTCGTCCCCTTGGAACTGCCCACATGAACTTAGTCATTCAGTAATAGTCTGGTTTTAGAAAATTAATTCTGAAGGAACATTTTGTACACTATTTATTATGACTGCAGACAAGGAGCCAGAAACTGATGAGAGAAAATCATATTTTACTTCTGTAAATAAACTCTCTGTTCATTATAATGTAAGCTGTGCCCTATATCCTTGCTTAGTCTACTCAATGACTCGCCCTCTGCATTAGCCTGTTCCTGTAGGGCAGGGGCAGTTAGGAGCCTCCCAAGGACAATTCTGAGTGGTATCCCATTGTTGTCTCTTCCCACTACTTTCCAAGACCTGCAGATAAAAAAATCAAGCTGATTTTTATATTTTTACACAATTCTCACTATCCAAGAGAGATAACTTTTTTTTATATGTTTGGTTACTGCTATTGGATCATGTTTTTACACATACATGTACCTACTTGCCTTCCTCATATGACATTAATACCACCAACTAAATCAATCAACCATTTACTTTTTCCTGAATTAAAAAAAAATTGACAGGCCCCCATGAGATTTCTGAAAAGCAGTTATAAATGAACTTTAGAAATGTGAGAATACAGTTCAATAAAAGTTGAATACAGTTCAATAAAAAAAAATGAAATAATGTTTTTAGCCTTTTACACTTCTAAAGCCACTCTCAATGGTTAGCATTTCTACAGGTTTTCTCTAAATATAGCAACCCTGTGGTAAACAGAATAAATGTGTCTCCCATAAACCTTATAGTTCCTGTTGACGTATCTTCTTTTTTAGGAAATGGAGGGTGGGGAGAATGTTACAGTGGCACATCTCCACCAGAAGCTCAGGAATTAGTTACAAATACGTTCTAATTTTCCAGTTGTCATCTGTTCCATTTTTGAGTCCCTCAGCAGACAAAACATTCATAAGGGAGCCATATGGTATCACAAGAAAAAAGGAGGTGAACATGTGTCATCTGTGTACAAATAAGTTGAACTTCTTTCTAGAAAGACAGTCAGCAATAAAAAAAGGTAATAAAACTTTAAACCAAAATACTAATATCCCATTTATTATTCCCTTTTCCTATTTTGCTAATTCTATACAGGGATTATTGTCCCTTTACTTGGAGCACAATCTCTTATTTCAAGCAGAGATGGAAATTTAAATTTAATTTTCAACATTAAAAAATATTTTCATACTGGAAATTTAACATTTATCTAGTTTTAGAAAACAATGTAATCATCAATGGACACTGAATTTACACAGAGAATGTGTATTAGGCCTCTTTGCAGCCCTGTTCTATTGTATGTGAGAATTCAGCTCTGTTACTTTTAAAATAAGAGAACAGCATATTGCATGTACCTCCATAATGATTAATGGTCTTTTTCCTCCATCATGATTAATGATGGAGGAAAGTGATTCTATTCAGTCAAGTGTGATAATTATATTGAAATGCTTAAAATCAGAAGTGCATAAACTATCCACCCATCTTCTTGGTCTCTTATTACTAAACTCAAGGAAAAACCTGATGAAATTCCAAATGCAAGCTTTTATTTTGAATGGAGGTGAAGAAGGTCTTCTGGCACTGATGATATCTCAGTACTGCTGCTTGTGCCTTTGTTCACAGAAATGGAAAGAACATCAAGCACACTTGGTTTCTGGCTGATCCTGGTACTTAAATGAGGTTCTACTGCAGTTCCTTTGGTTGAACAAAATGAAAAAGAGCTTTTTTCCCAACTAAGTACTGCACTGTACTGCCAAGAGGACTCTATCGTAATAACAGAACAGTACTGGTATAACTCTAGGATACATTTTGTAGATGAAATGTTAGGTTGAAACCCAATCTGCTTTAACAATTCTGTACATAATTGACCTTCTATTTATCTGATTCTTTTACTTCCAAGAGCATTTTCTACCACAACAACAAAATTTTGGAGCGGCACTTTGGAATTGTGTACACTTGTGCATAGTAATGAGTTCTGACCCAAAAATGCACAAGGTTTTTCGTAATTTTCACATATCTCTTATTAAATACAGTCAAAAATTGTATAAGACAGGATGTGGCAGTCATATTTTCTGAAAAATCCCTTGGTCCAAGATTTTCTCCTGGGAAGCTGAAAAGCCTCAGAGGAAAAGGAAAAATTCTTATCTCATATGCTTCTCCTGTGTTCTGCTCACATGTGGAAAGTGTTTGGAGATTGTTTATCCAACAGGTCATTGTTTCATTGGTTTCATGTGAATTGTTTTGACTTATTGACCAATCACGATCAAGCTGTGGTGGGGCTCTGGAAGGAGTCAAGAGTTTTCTTTATTATCTTGTAGTCTTCTTAAGTATCCTTTCTCTATTCTTCAGTATAGTTAAGTTTAGTATTCTTTCATATACTATAGTATCATAAAATAATAAATTAGCCTTCTAAGAACCTGGAGTCAGATTCATCATTCCTTACTTCGTCTGGGAACCCCACAAATACAAGAATAGGGACATAAAGAAAGATTTGATATAGAATTTGCCTCTTCCAATGGAGACCGTGCAGGCCTTACAGAAATGTACAAGGAAGAGTAAGGAAAAAATCTAAGGTTCAGTAGATGCTGGAAAGCTGCTGCTCACACAGTCTATCACTCCTCTTACACTGATGTAACTGAAGGAGGAAATGCAGATTTGCAATGAAGCTGAGTCAAATCTATAACACAATATTGAGACCCATTTCCTAATGCAGGCATACTGGTTGCTTCTCTAGGATTATGCAAAGATATTAGCATATGTTTGTGCCAACAGCAGGACCAATCCAGCTGGGCACTAGCTAAATGCAATTAAAATTTGCTGTGTATGCTTTTGTTTTGCACCATGTCTTCTGTTTAGAAAATGTCATGTTACAGTAGGTATGAAAAAAATTTCCCAAAAAAGGTGATGCATTTCTTGAAGGTGCTTATCCCTTGTTTTTGAACAACTATCAATCTCTAATGCACAAAGAAGCCGGAGGGAAGAGGAGGAAGAGGAGTGGTAGCTGAGCAGTGGAAAGAGAGAAGTAGCTTCTATGGACTGAAGAAGCTGTTTCATGGATCTGCCTTCACTGGAGTGATGCATTCACAAGAACCATGGTTGGATACATACTCTAAGTTTACAAGTTGATATTTCCATATATATGTGCATGGTGCACTGGAATACTTCCAGCAAAAATGAAGCCAGAAAACAACCCAAATCTAGACTGAAGGCCTTGGTGGATTTGGATGGTGAAGTACAGGTGCAAGCAAGGGGCTTTAGAAATCACATAGAAATTTTTAGTCAATCATGCAGCTTGACATATAGAAAGCACCAGGTGGGGTGGGTGTTATGTGCTAATTAAAAGCTCCCATAAAAATCATCTCTTGCAGCTACAGGCACAGCATAGTATAGAAATTTCTGGGAAGGATGCAGATTAATTACATCCAAATATCTGGAGCATATTAAGAACAAAGGAAACCATTCTGCAACAAATATTCAAAAATATTTTGTTCGGTAACGTTCTCATCTAGGACAAAAAGGGGATATAATATTATTATTGTAGAATCTTTGTCTTGCCTTTAGAGTACCATTGAGATTTTATGCTGGACCAAGATTGATTGTCTGTTTACAAGTGAGTTATAAGACAAATAAATACACTGCAGATCACATCTGGCTTAAGATTATGGAGGTGGCTACATCTAGGTGATAAATTATTTTTTGAACTGGAGAGCAATACATGATGCCATCCAGAAGCATAATTCATAATATATTAATATGTAAGTCTGAAAATTGAACTAACAAGAGATTTACAGGCTGAAGCCCCTTTTTTACTACAGCATGAGACAGCTTCCAGAGCAGCTTTTATAAACACAATAAATGGTAAAGGACTCAATATTGACTGATGGGGCCCAACAAAATCAGTTTCAAAAGGATGCGGAATACTGAAAAAGTTGTTTGACTTAACAAATAAGTCGCAGAAGCTTTTCTAGACATACAGCAAATAAAATAATTAAATTGCCTACCTGGTTGCATATATAGAGAGTGCTATGCTTCAAATGTAACCCAGTAATGCTCCAGTATCATGCCCGTTTTTTAAAAGGCACATAATGTTCTAGCTTTCACTGGTTTTATTTAGTTTCTGAGGAGATCTAACATTGCTGGATTTAATTCTTGAAGAAAGTGTTAATTTTTCAGAGATTATATGATGTGCTACATATAAGCATTTAAAAAATAGTATTAATTAAAATACCAATTTCATCTAAAATACCAATTCAACACTGGATCATATTAATATGCAGGAGCTGTAAAAAGTTTTAATAAGAATATTAAAAGTGAAAATTTCTTTATTTTAACATGTCACTGTTCCCTTTCCAACCTCAGTGAAATCCAAGAGGATCTTCCTGTGAGTAATTTCTCAATATTAGGAGAGATGAGTTCACAGTATAGTTTTGGTCAGATCTCATTTTTAAATAATGTGTAATCAGGAATCTCTGGATTGGTTTATGATCTAAGAAATTAATGATTTTGACAATTATTCTGATAGTAGGCTAAGGAAAATTTAAATAAAATAATTAGGTATGCTGCCTAGAAATCAACAGTGTAAAAACAAGTTGTGAGCTCTAACTCAATTTTCATTAACTGATTAAAGAGGCTAAGGAAGAGGAACTGGTGCTACTTAATTCATTGATTGCATCTTCTTTGGACTATGCAGGTACTGGTAAATAAATATTCCAATGATCACCCTCAGGCATTGAGGTCAAATGGCACAGAAGAGCCCAGGTGCACACTTTGAATGCTCTCACTCCCCGGAGCACAGTGGCTGCATGCGCATTGCCCTTCAGGAGTAATGATTTGTCCATGCTGTGGTCTGAGCTGTGCTCAGGAATTTGGCCCACACGGTGTCAGTACTCATTCCAGGCTGGAAAAGGAGACTCATTCCAGAGCCTGGAAAGGCTTTCTGGCAGTCATTAATTTGATGTTTTAAAACCAGACCAGAGATAGTAAAGAAGGGAGTATACTGTTTGGAAAGGTCTTCTCTCCATTCCCATCTCTATCACTCCATCACCAATGGTCAGGATCTCCAGTTTCAGCCTCTCACCAAATTAGGCACCAGAAAGCCTTTTCCTCACCCTGGATATAGAAAGCTCATTTTTCTGGAGTTGCAGTGGGTTGAGTTCTGCCTAAAAACAGACACCTAAATGTTTTTAAAGGACAGAACCAAGTTCAATAATGTGACTAGTCACCCAACAAAGCTAGCAAAGCAGGATACTTGTGATGGACAGAACTCATGAGAAATGCAGAAATCAAAATAAACATTTTAAGGCCAGACAAGATCATGAGCTGGTCATCCTGAAATGGGTTTGCCTCTGATGCTCTTTGCTGAAGGCTTTGAACAAATACCATGTACAGCTCTAACAGTGCTCATAGGTTGCAAAGTCATCAAGTAACAAATGTACACACACATATATTTTGGTGTGAGTACTGCACTGAAGTTTTCCAGGTTCCCTATATTGTGCTTACATGTATTTTTGGAAACAAGAGGAGAAAAAAATAAGGTTTCACCTGTGAGTTTTATAATAAAGTGAAGAGCCTCTTCTGGTTTCACTCAACTGTATAATGAGATGATCCTGTGTCTAACCACAGAAGAAGAAAGAATGAAATGTACCTATGCACTGTTACGTAAGATGATTTATGGCTGATCATATTTGTGAAAACAGCAAAATATGCTTTCATCTGCTAGAATAAGCCAGTGCTCATGTGTTTTTGAAATGATTCCTCAGTATTTTGTACAATGATGAATGTTTAATTATTAGGCAGATGTGTTCAGCTTTTGTGCAAAATCCTCCTTAAGGGCAACAAAATGTTTGTGCTTCAGCTTTTGCTAATTTTTTCTTCAAGCTTTTCAAATGTTTCCATGAAGACTGACAGATAACACAAGTAATAAACAGCCTTACTCATGAATTCAAGCTTATTTTCTATGTATGTATATTATAGACCTTATAATTTTCTCAATTATATAGGAACCAACCCATGAAGTTCAATGAAAGTACACCCATGAAACCAAAGGCATATTTCTGTAAGTATACTCCTACAATTAAATGCTCCTGAAAATTGCTTTAACTTAATGACCCTCAACTATCTGCCAGTGGATTATGGGAAAAACAAATACATAAATAGAAACATATTGTTAACTTTAAAAACATGTATATTTTAAAAAACTGATATAAACAAAAACCCTTCAAAGAGAAAAATATTAAGTCCTGGATCAGCAGGCAAAGTTATTAAGGTAATGCAGTTAACTGCAGGTGCTAGTAAGACACAATGTGAGAGCAATAGCAGACTCAGTATAAACCACTATTTGAACAGTATGAAACTAGTCATAAACTGACTGCATCACAATTTTTTTTTTGCATATCTAATGATTTTGCAGATTGATTACATAAATGAGTGAAAATAATGATAAAAAATGGAATGAATATTCACTTAAAACTTCATGTATTTGACAGAAAGTTTAGACAAACACTTCATTTTCTGTATCTTTAAAAACTGAGTTCTAGTCAAAGTAATTTGACAGCTGTGAAAAAAATCATTATCCTCATAATTATTGGTTTACTGGATGACAGCATGATATCCTATCACATTTTACAGAGATTTTAAGATGTGACACACACTGCCCTGAATTTTTTCCTATCTAAAGAGGGTCTAAAGGAAATACACCAAAAAAAGGCAAAGGAATGTAGGAGATGTAACATTTATAATAGTTGTGGCCAGTATACCTAGAAAAGCTTGAAAGAAGACAGTGGCATAAAGGTGGAGTTCATGTTACTAGAATAAAAAGGGATCTCCTTCCTGGTATGCAGCAAAATAAAGGGATGAGGAAAGAGGACCCCAAACCCCCAAGAATTCAAGAAGAACAGCCAGAAACAAGGACAAAGCAGGGAGAGAGCATCCAGGTGCAGAGGCAGCTGGCTTGAAGTTCCTAGGTCTTGTAACAAACTGCCGCCTGGAGCAGCCGCGCTGAAGGAAAGGAGGACTTCTCCAAATGGAGGCTGGGCCTGATGGCCTTGGCAAATCTCTTCCAGCCTAAATTTCCCAGTGATTTTGGTAACCTGCCTGGTAATTCTGCCTGCCTAGTCTGTCACAGGCAAAGCCTTAGGCAGGTGATGTGGTGTAGGTACAATCTCTCTTTCATTTGTCAGATGATATGGAGTTGACTCTCTTGCCATTATGTACTTTTGATATTTCTGAAAAGCTTTTGTACACCTGATAACAACAAAACATAGATGATCTGGTCTGAGAACAAGTGGATTTCAAAATGTTGGCACTCTGACATGATTTTTACACTTTCCCAAAAACCACACTTGGGTCATGAGTAGAGGGAAGAATATTTATCCATTAATTGACATATGTCTGGATGAAAAGAGAAGGATACCAGAGGGAGAAAAGAAGAGAGCAAGCCCATCTTTATCAGTTTTGTGAAAGAAAGTATTGTAGAAGTCTATATAAATAATTCTTAATAATTAATTATCTCAGATTCCCAAATATACAAAAGCCTCACACATAACTGAAGAATACAAACCTGACATAGAAATTTCCTTCTACCATCTCTGCACTGCATCTGCAGGCCTGTGAGGGTTTTAGTAGCTGTGTCTTATAACAAAGAAAATTAATCTCCATTTTGCAGCTAAACAGAGTAGGATTTTACCAACAACTTGCTCATTAGTTCTGCACTGCAGGCTGCATCTGCCTGATGCTGTCCTCCCTATGAGTTTTTATTGTTGTGGTTTTTATTTGGTCATAATTATCTCATCTCTACCTACACCAACCTGTCAGAGAGACTGTTAGTTTTTCTTTACTGGTTTGTAATTCTATTACACAGCCCATCAGCAGCTTGTTTCTGATTATTGCAAGCATAACACCCTTCTGGTAGCAGCTGTTAATATTTGCCCTTGCTTTATTATGCAACAAGTGCATGTTGCTGGCCTATAATAATGTTGAACTAACAATGATGTCCCAGCCTGCTTCGTGGGAAATTATGCTCTCCCTTCACCTTTCTTTCTTTATAGAATACCAACCAGATATTTAAACAGCTATTTAATATGCCTATCATCTTGGAAAGTCACAGGAACAAAGAAGGCCCAGCAGATATGGCAAGAAGAAAAGACTGCATTAAAAACTTTCTGGCTGGGCTCACAGCATGGAGCCAGCAGGGAGATACCAGAGTATCTGGGGGACGTCAAGTCTTGTGCTAACAGAGGGATGTTGTCATCATGGTGCAGCCATGACCAGGGCTGTGCAAGACTAGTTCATCCTAAGAGCTATTCAACAGGGAGGACCTTTTTTTTTTTTTTTTTTTTTTTTTGACAGGGACAGTGCCAGGCAAAGCAATTTGTCATTTTCTTTTTGCACTGCAAAAGACTGAGGGGAAAAGTTTTACAGAGATTTATCAAATATTTGCAAGCTACCAGTTCCTTTTTAAGACCTGGGTTTGGTTTTTTCCTCTTTGTTGATCAATGCCATTCTTTGGACTGTTGGAGGATCTCACCCCCAGTCACAGAGAAGAACTATTTTTCTTTGAGATACTAGTAACTGTTAAAGGAATAGTGCTGGTGGTTGCAGACAGGATTTCATCTCTACATATTCATTCACAGTTGCTGTTCTCACTTTTGAAGAGTATTTTTTACCAGAAGTTTCAAATTCCTGACTTTTTAAAAATATCTCTTCACACTCCAGATGTCTACAGATGAGGGATTTCGAGCTAAGCTACTGAGATTGTTTCTAAACATCTTTATTCCTGGGATGCAGAAACCTTTCAAGTTACACTGTGCAAAACTATCTTTTAAAGTTATGCTTTGATAACATTCAAGCCAGTGGAACTGAGGTAAGTGTTGATTTTAAAATACTCAATGCTGGGAACTTCAAAGCTGTCTTCTATCTGAGTGTCCCTTTTCTTTCTCACCCTGTCTGCCCCTCAGTCCAAGAGGGGCTTGTTCAGATTTACACAGAGGTCAAAATCTGTTTGTACTAAGATTTACCTTTTAATTTTACACATATTTTTGTACACTTTTTGACTTCCAGGTGTTTGTATGTCAAGATTTTAAAGAATAAAAAATTCTTATCTTAAAATTTTATCCTCTTTCACTGGTGAAGGAGTTAAGATATGGATAAATCTATTACATCAATCTTAGTGTATATATATGAACTTGCCTTAAGCACCTCTCACACCTCAAGAAGTATTGTTGTGACTTTCAGACTGTGGCAGAAAACTCTCAAAAGCAGGAGGGACACCCACAAAAACTCGACTGAAATTCAGGAGAACTTGAAAATGAAAAAAATAATGAAAAATGGCCTTTTTTTCTTGTCTTCTGGCTGTGAACAACATCAGCTGGAAGAAAAGTACCAGTTCTGGAAAGAAATGAGCAACTGGGTCAAGTGAATTTTTATCATATGTAATTAAGGTATTATTTCAAATTGATGTGCTGTCTTCCAGAGATATCTAAAAGTTTGGGATGCATGAAGAAACTGAAGAAAGTGATGACAGTGTCCTCACCTTCTGCTTCCTTAGGTAGGAGACTTGCCTCTGATGTCCATTTTTGTAGTTTCAGTCCCTAGAGATGTGATTGAGAGAAAGCTGAAAGTGTTGTAGCTGCCTAAAAATAATTCATAGCCAAAGGCTGACCAATGAGTTTATTCGAGTGGTGAGACCCAAGCAATGTCTGCAGTACTTCTTAGCACTTAGGAGAATATCAGCTTCCTATCTCACAATCCTGTCTTAGCTTATCCCATTCAGAAAACTTTGTCTTAAATATATGTATCTTTGGACAAGTGGAAATCAACACTTTCTGTTTTGAACTGGGGCTGTGTAAAGACAGTAAGTCTGAAGAGAGATTCTGTAAAGCTATGGAGCTTTATAGCCAAGGGCAGTGGGATGAAATTAGAGTGACAAAAACTAAGCTTCAGACCACAGAAGTATCAGACTGAGACTTGGGTGCCCATGTGAAATGGTGGAAGGTCTGCTCTCTGTGATCCTTGGTACTGTAGTTAGCTAAACTTGAATTTTCTTGGAATTGCCTTTTATTGTAGGGAATGCAGGGTCAGCAAGGCATTGGGTGAGATGACTGAATAAGCTTTTGCAGTATCTAATTGCAATACTTATATGAAATAAGCCATAGAATAAATGAGGAGAGGAAAGAAAAGAAGAAATTGTGTGATTGGAAAGAGGAATCTCTCTCATGCAGTATTTACAGACTTGGTGCAAAGATGTGTCAGTAGGATATTTACATTTTTTCTAGCTAGATTAAAAAGTTTTTCCTCATTACAAGCTAGCAAAGGACAGGTCCATCCCAATAAGTTGTCTTTCCCTACATCTTACAAGAAAATTCAGGAATATTTTGTTGCTCCACTCCCTTTGTTATATTATGCAATCTCCAGGATTGCAACATACCTGGAGGTACTTCTAGCACTTGTTAATAAGAGATCTTAAAATAGGGTCTGGAGCCAGCACTTTTGTCACATTCCTTCAAGTGTCACACAAAATATTCACTAAATAATTTATTCAGCAGTTGGCATCATGTCACAAACAGTTGTGAATATGCAACAAAATGTTGGCAAAGTGATAATTTGGATTTAAAAATCTCACTGTAAATATTTCTGAAGAGAGAAGTCTTTATGCAATAAATAGGAGTAGAAAAAAATTAGAAGTTTGTAATTGTGAATGGGTGTCTATTATACCACCATGAAAGAGATAGCCACACTCAAAATATTCTCAATGTTCTTAAATTGCAGGAAACGTTTGTTGGCATATTTTTGTACTGTAGTCATCTATGGGATCTACTGACCGGTCTATCTGAAGCAGGCATTTGTTAACAGCACTGGTAAAGTTTTCCTGGGAGTGTTTGATAGGAGATTCACAGAAAATCTACAGCCAGGACCCCAAAATATTTGATGCTTATATTGTGCTGGATCTTATTTCAGGGTCTAAGACCTTATCTTCTGTTCACATACTTTATGAAAATGCTAGACTTTGAAATGTATGTGCACAACCTGAGCTCTGGGTACTGCAACTTCTGGAGACTGAGAGATAAGGGAGATAAAAGGCTCATAGAAGCCTTATCAGAGAGATAGCTGGTTCAGAGGAACTACCTTCTCTACAGTATAACTCTATAGTCCCTGGACCCATTTGTAAAGGCAACTTTTTACAAAAGCCTTGTGTGTTTTTAAATTTTTTTCCTGCATCAACATTTGATAAAGTTTTTGTCCTCAGGCTCATTGGCTCAGATTCCTCACCCCACTTATTTTTGGGCATCTAATTTGTCTCCTCAGTGAGGAGACAAGGCTCCCAGTATTGCCAATTAAAAGAAATTATCTCCTTCAGAAGCAATTCAGCACTTGGGAGCTGAATCACCCCCCAATGAGCCCAGGTGAATGCCCATCTTACTCTGACCATGCCAAAAGCCAAGGGAAATGAACTCAGAGGTGAAATTAATTCTTCTCTCTTCCTGTGTTCTTGCCTTGTGTGTGCTGTGTGAGATTTTGAGTGCCCTTAGGATCATAGAATTGCTAAGGTTGTAAAGACCCCTGAGATCATTCAGTCCAGCCATTAACCCAGCATTGCCAAATCCACCACTAAACCATGTCCTCCAAGTGCCACATCTTCATGTCTTTTAAATACCTCCAGGGATGCTGACACCACCACTTCCACAGGCAGCCCATTCCAGTGCTTGACAACCACTCCAGTGAATTAATTTTTTCCTAATATGTAATCTAAGCCTCCTCTGGTGCAATTTGAGGCCATTTCCTTTTGCCCTATTGTTTGTTTCCTGGGAGAAGAGACTGTCATCCACCTCACTAATTTGTCCTCTTAACTAAGAACAGGAAGACTGTGAAGGCAATTTATAGGATGCTGCATTTCCCCTGGAAATGTCCTCATGTCCCTGTGGAGTGTCTGAGATGTAAAGCCTGAACTAATGCAGACAAATTCCCACAGAGATCTGAGCCACCATTCCTATGTTGCAATACATATACTTGGTTCATTCTAAGTGAGTATTTTTATGATACTCAGGTAATTTGTTGGAAGGTGATATAAGTAGCATCCAGGGAAATCAGCACAGCAAGTGCCTCAAGTGCAGAGGAACAATACTTGTGACAGAGCTTGCAAACAGGTCCTCAAAAACCTACAAGATCTGTTTAACCCACTATGAAGTGGTACAACCTGGTGCTGGAAAGCTACCAAAGATTTCTCAGGGGATGAGTGCAATCAAGAGCATGTGGTATTTCCAATTAGCTGAAATCTTGCAGTATCCTTGTCCAAAGCTGACCAAAGCAGATTCACAGAAACCCTTTTCCTTACCTTTTTTCCCTCCATGTTCAGCTGCACTCATGAGGTGGGAAAATAAGGTGGACAGAATGCATCAGTGGGATTTAATGAAGTCCACCCAAGAGGTAGAAATCAACCCTCCTCCTTTTCAGGCTTCAAGCAAAGACAAGGTCTACAGATTGCAGACATAATAATATATAAAGCAAAACCCCTAGACCTCATGATAAATAAAGCAAAACCCCTAGACCTCATGAGCTAATGGACTCTGCCCTCACTCTTTCCATCATTTTGCAGTTTCATTTATGATATCTTCTCCTGGGCTACCTGCAAAATAGATGGTCCTTAATCCTTCACCAACAGACTTATCTACGACAGACAATTTGCACAGTTTGAACTCATGATGATCACAGCCCACGTTGCTTTTTTTATTCCAAAAGCTCAGTCCATCTGATAGTGGCTTTGTTCCTGACACTTCAGTGGATGGCAGATGGGCTTCAGAGGTGTTCTGCTTGCACTGGGTTGTTGGTAGCCTTCAAATGACCTGTTGTGATAAGTGCTTATGCTGCACAAGATGCACCACAGCTTTAGATATAGCCATGGCTATATGGTAATGGCTTTAGATATAGTCTGCTGAGGTGTCCTGAGCCTCCTTCCACCTCTTCCAGGAGATCTGGGTTTCAGTTGCTGCCAAGTAGAGTCCAGGGGAAGTGGGAAACGGTGGGAGATTGAAGCAGCAGTTATTTCTGAAGAGCAACACAGGTTAATAATTATGTTTGGAAGGAACCTGTGGCTGCAAATAGCAATAATCAAACAAAATGGTCTGTGATAGTGAATGGTTTTATCTCAGGGAGGAAATGCGAGAGGGGAGGAAGTGCAAGAGGGCAGCAAAGCAGGAAGGTGCCCAGCTCTTTTAGAACAAGGCAGCCCACATGGGGGCTTGCACAGCTGGCCTGGGTAATTTTTAAGATAACATGACACTGTGGCACAAAGGGAGGACCCCTCTCAGCATTACCACACATTCTACTCCCCAGCTCTCAGCTGAGACAGGCAGCAGTACTGCTGAGCCCATACCCTTCCTGTGTATTTCTCCCCCTCTCTAGAAATGTGTCAAGGGAAGAGAGTAATATATATGAACCCTAATTCTCTATTTATTTTCGTGATAGTATAAAGATAACAGAAGGTCTCTGGATAAACAATGTGAGAAGGAAAACAGAGTGATGAATACATTAGACCTACATTTCTATTATTCCATCTCCTTCTCGCTATGGAAATAGGTGATAGTTGTTTTGAAAAGTCAGGTAAATGGTGCAGCACTTCATCCTTTTTTAAAATCCAATCTTCAAGATAGCTATGAAATAGATGCAGGATGTTTAGCTATATATATACCAGGTGTGAATGCTTATTCTGAAATGACTCTCTCCCTCCTCTTAAGGTGCAGAGAAGTCAGAAACAAATGATACATTTTACCAAATATGAAATTCTAATTAAAGGAAGTAGGAAAAGGGTCCGTTAACAATTGCATCAAAGTGCTTCATGCAAATTTGTTTTCTCTCCCTGACAAGAGTGTTAGACATTAATTTATGTCTATGGTAAATGATTTCTATAAAAATCTTTCTTCATCCATTATGGAAAAAGAAAAGATGCTATTGAGGTTGCTCTTTTTTTCAAAATTCATCTTATTTCAGACAAATTTCCATGACATATAGTGTTTGTAACATGACAATGCTTAAATCCAAGCAACAGACTACAACCCATCAACTGGGTGCTGTCAGAAAAAGTTAAGACTGTTCCTGACCCATTGGTCTATGTTTTGCAGCTTGAACAGGTAGACTCTCCCCTTGACTGTTTAGATAGGAGAGAATGGAAACTCTGTGTGCAAAAAATGTCTCCATTTTAACCAGCACAATGGCCAAATGATCAATGATGTCTTGATTCATACCTAATTTCTGGCACTGAGGAAAGGCTGCAGGAAGTGTAAGCCAGAAGGAGGAAAGGAGCATAAGCACTTCTTCACTATTTCCAGAAAAAAACAATAAAGCACCAAGAGTGGTACTCTCTTTCCACTGAGCTGAATCTGTGGAATGGACCCTTGAAAGGCAAAAACCCAGCTCTAGGGAACCCACTTATGCTTTCAAACACAGAAGCCTTCATTTCCTACAACAAGAAGAATCTCTTCCAGGCCACGAGGGAGCAGAGCACATCAATGCATTCACTAGTCCTGCCGCACTAGCACTCACAGATTTGCTCAATAAAAATGCTAAATCCAATGCCCAAGCGTCTTCAGTATTTCCCTTTGTAACTTTAAATGTTTTTCTGTTTCCTTTCAGTCCTGGACAGAGAGATCTCTACATTTAAGGCAAATTTTTCAGGGCTACTCCCATGCTGGATATGAAGAGGCAGAATTTCTGTCAGTCCCTGGCATGTCCAGGATGTTACGGGATTTAGGGTAATGTTAGTGTGCTAGGTTGTGATCAGTGACACTACTGAACTAAGACCTTTAGAAGAGCTGTGCATTTTGGTAGAGACTGACATGTTTTAACTCTGAATATGAGCTCCATCCTGGTTAATGACAGCATTGCCAGTGGTTTGAGACTGGCCATCATTTCACATCCAGTGTTATTATCCAGCACCTGAAAAAGGGAATGTAAACTCTTCCTTAGGGACACATGAAGATTTGGAGAGTAGTTGGATTCTTGATTGGAGCACCCACACTTTTGGAGATGATGTAGGTTATGCAGTAAAAATAGATAGTAAAACTATATTGTAGATGTTTGGAAGAAGTCTAGTCACAAAACACCTACTTCCCTTTGTTTCCAGATAGTTCTGCAGATGTCTGAAGTGTCTTCAGAAAAAAAAATGGAAATAGCTGTATCTTGGAATTAAAAAAAAAAATCCAGCAGCAAGTTCAGTTAAAAATTCTTTCTACAGAAATGTGACATGCTGGATGAAAATATGGCACAGAGCATTCCCAGGTTCAGCATGAACAAATGCTAGGTGATTTTCAAAAATCATCTAGTAGTCCCAATGAAGGAACTGCAAGATTTTTTTCAATAGCTTAATGCTCCATAAAAGGTTAAATATAATTATTTAATAGGTAACCTGTTTCTAGTGAGAGCCCTAATGACAAGACTGTCGGCAATTGTCTCTACCCATCAAAAACTTCTGGAACAAAAACCCATGTCAGACTTTTGATGTAAAGCTTTTTCTCCAGTCCAATGTTAGCTATTTTGGAAGGAGGAGCTGTTTTTGATGCCTTTGGACAAGCCAAGAAAGAAAAGTCTCCATAAAGGATAGCAGTCAAGAGAGAGCTGGAAATACTCAGGAAATAAATACCAGAAAAGTGCCTAACTTGATTGTACTTAAAACAAGTCTAAAAAAACCAAAACCTTTAATACCAACTAAAGTAAAAATAATAATAGTATTAATTCATCTAACACATATAATTTGTCACAGCATAAGCTGCAAGACTGAAATGTAAATTTCAGATTTCTTGATTTGTCATACTTTGATGTCTTAGGTCCCCAGGAACTGGACCTAATCTCTCAATCAGCTCAGATAAGCTTTCTAAGTAACCAATCTACTGGCCAACTCTTCGCAAATCTTCAGAAAAGGTCTGAATTTCTCCAACATTTTTCTCCTGGCCTTATGCCTTTCTTTCCTAGGAATAGTGACCCCTCTGCCATTTCACATTCTCACTTGGCCAAACTACATGCCACATACATTTTCTCATTCATTTCCTCCTTGTCACTCAGACTAAAATCAGAGCAGCCATTTTGCTGAGGGCTTCCTACCCCTGGGTTTTGTATATGAAGATTCTTCAGCACTTCTCGCCTCTTTTTTTTTTTTTTCATCTAATAAAGATAGGACAGAAGTGTTTCATAATAGAGAGAGGATTCTATGTCAGAGCTATGCTGGAAAACACTCCTGTTAGATGTTGTCCAAACCATATATGATTGAAAATCCAGGACAATTAAGTGAAGCAGAGATAAGCAAAGTTCTTCTAAATGGAGAATTGGTCAAAATATAAATAAAAATTATTTATCTTCATGCCTCAAGTAAAAACATTAACAGAAATGCGAAAACTTCTGAAATGAGCATTGCATAAAATTCCAGGATGCTGAAAGTCAAGTGTAATAGAAATTTGATTTGCTAACACTAGTTCTGTTTAATAACTACATTTTCTTTGGATCAGCCCTCCGTCTCATGAAGACTGGCTCATGAAGAAAAAAAACACATCAATTAATGGAATAACGCTCTTTAGAAACTGCAGTCACCTGATTTCTGCAGGATTATCTTTTTAATTATGTTTAATCTGCATAATAAGCAGAGAAAGGAAACCTCAAAAGCCTGATTAAAAGAGAGAAGCTGTGCTGCAGATACAATCACTGATTGTTGAGGTCCACAGTGGAATGAAAATATTGATGCCCTGGTATGGGTACTTTTGCATAAGCACAAGCAATTGAATTAGTACTTCTGGAAAAGTTGCTTTCTTCACAAGAAGTTTGTTTTTCCCCAGCTAGATTGTGGTAAACACCTTTCTTCCTTGGGTGTAACACTGTGAAGTGAAATGTTTTGCTGTTCATGATCTCATGTCACAACATCTATTTCACTTACCACATCATTTTAATGTGATTCAAAATGCAAAATGTTGGATGTCACAGATGGCTGAAATCTGATATTCCACTAACAGTTCCATTAAGACTCTTGTTGATGTAAATAATTGATTGTACTTCATGTTCCAAGGGCTTTGAAAGCCAACATGGTCAGTTGCTTTATCTCAGCTGGAGAGCAGTGCCTTCCAGCTATGGGGTTGTAACTTAATTACTTTTTAGCAGGTCCCTATATACTGAGACTTCACTTATTCTTCTAAAAGGAAAAGGAAGCCCAACCAGTGACACTATGAGATTGCAGAGCTAATCCCTGGCAGAAACCCCCTTGGAATCAATCCAAAGGCTTGCTAACCTCAGAGACCTTCAGTCCTGACTAAACACAGAAACATGTTTATTAAAAAAAAAAAAAAAAAAAAAAAAGGAAAGAACCCCACTCCACTGCAATATAAGTCATTTTTTCCCCTTGCCCCCTTGTATAATGATTCAGCACTATCCTCTTAGCCTGCAAAGACAGAAATAAGCAGGAAAAGTAACATCTCAGGCAGATAGTCTTTCTTCAAAAATTAAAACATTTTCTTTCCCTAATTAGTCCTATGTATTTGATGGGTTATTATTTGGTTAGTTCCATTAAGCATCACTGCCAATTAACTGAGGAAATGCCCTTCTACAGCTGGATAGAATGCTTCATAATTTTGTATATTACTGGTTAATTTGCATAAAGGCATCATGAGTCTCAAAACCTGTAGATGAAATTATTTGCTGATCAAAAGCACACAAACTGTACTCTATAAATCCAGTGCACTTTTTTATGTTACTTACCTTTTGCTTCATGAAAACCTACTGAAAAATGTGGGCTCACAAGCTCCTGAAGTGAACTATTATCATACAAGTCTCCAAAATAAAAGCGACTGAAAACACTTAAACAAGGCTGTTACCGAATTAAATTTCCTTACATTGGGGATTATTTTTTTCCCTGTAATTTATGTATCTGCTTCCACTGCATTTGCTAAAGCCATTAAATATTTAATTTGTACTTGATTCCTCTTTCATGGCTGGAGTTCATCAGCTACCCTTACCTGGAGTAGGTACTAATGCTGACACACAACATGCATTTAAAGGAACACTCCTGTAGGCTTGTTACTGGAATGTGAGAAATTATTAACAAACTGTAAGGCCAGTTTTCTTTCTGCTTAAATGTCATTTGGACTCAATTACATGATACTAAGATGAACAGGTCATTAAATTCTTTATTGATTCTAGTTTTAGCTGAGCTCTGTTCATTTTTTATTTGAGCTCATTTTCTTTGGTTTGAACTTTGACTATGTCATTTGATTCAAAGTTATCTTCCATGGAAATTCTTGACAGGATGAGGCCTTACACCCCTGCATACATCCCTGTATTCAATTTGTTGTTAACTTTTCCAGGGCATTTTTTCTCTTTCAAGATACTGTGCCATGGCTGCAGTGTTCATAAAGTCTCATAAGTCTCTAGGACCCTACTCTTCCATATTTATGCTTATGGCCTGAAAAGGGGCTGCAGTGAGGAGGAAAGACTCCAAGAACAGGCACATACACAGGATGATGGGAATGGGGAGGCTGAGCCTCTTTCAGACAGGGGGGACTGCCTAGGGACAATCCTCTGGTGGGGCAGCAAGAGTGGGAGCAGGGGCTGGCATGCAGCAGCCAGCCACTCCCAAATAATTCAGCTGAGGGCAACGTCCCTGACGTGGGGCTCTGCCCCAGAGTGGGTCTTCTTTGGTTCTGTGTGACTGTGAGAAGAGCCACTGCCACTTCCAGTACAGCCCCAGAGGTTTCAGGAGGTGTAGAGAGACAAGAGTTTATTGGGGAGGCAAAGCTTTGGTGCTGTGCCCATCCGCAGCCTGCTAGATAAAACTTGCTAGAAAGGCTCCTGAAGCCACCAAGTCCAGTCTCCAGATTCATGTGTGACATTGCTGAGAAGTTAAATGGTATGGATAAAAAAATTTGAGAAATAAAGTGTCTCTAACAAGGTACAAAACTATCGCATTATATTTCCTGGAACTGCCTGGAACTGTTTCATGCAACAATGTCTAGCAATTGAAAAGAAATCATGGTCCAAATGCATTTTTCAGCTGGCTTTCTCAAGTAAGAAGATTCTTACATAAGCTACACCATTTTTACCATGGAAAGGAGTAGTGTTTCTGAACTGCCCTGTTTCAGAATTCATCCTTTCTCTAAATGGAGGTAATGACACGAACATGGACAAAGATAATTACACAGAGTGTCTTTCCCATTACCATGAAATATGATTGTTGATGATGTATGTGCCAGATAGGAACTTGTAAATAAACACTTCCCAAATAAATCACTCAGGGGCCATCCAAAGCTCCCTCTTCATCACTGCAATGACAGGCTGAGTATGAACCTGCAAACCAGAAGGGAATAGTCTGGCCTTGTGAAACCCTTCAATGCTTTTCAACTTATCATACCCTTGGAGCTATGCAGGATGCATCAGCATCCTCTGATAGAGACCAGAAGACCTAGGCTGTACATCTTTGCTTGTCTAACCTAAAAAGTACTAGAATTCAACCAAACTTTAGCCTTCAAAAGTCACAGTGACACAGTAATTGCAAGAGGAAGGAAGGTCTACATGGGCTCTTCTAGGATGCTACTAGAGGTAGAGCCAGCATGAAAATCCAATCCATGTCTGTTGTACCATAGTTGTGCCACTTGCAAGAAAAAGAAACCATAACTAGGGGAAGAAGAGGGAATATGCAGGAATGTGATAGTGTCACTGTTGACTGACCATGCTGCAGCAACATGAAGCTGAATTCTTTCAGGCAGCAGGAAAAGGGAATTGATTTCTCCCAATTTCTTGCTGAGCACTCTATTTGTCTGCTGCATAGATTGCTAGTTCAATTATTAAGCTGATATACCAAATTAGGCTCTCCCTTTTTAAACTATAAAAAGATACACACTCTCATCTCATTTAATACTTTAATACCAAAAAATACTACTGCTTTTGGGGGTCCATGTTTTCCTTCAGGGCTGGCAAAGATACCTAATTCCCAGGAGGGACAAGAGCTTCACCTTTTTCTTCTGGCTTGGCACAGGCACCTGAGGCATGCCATCCAGGCACCTGGCCTGCACTTCAGTGTGTGAGTACTGTCACTGCCCTCTTTCAAGACTCCAGGTGTTTTTGTGTCTTAACTCTGAGCTCCATAGCAGGAAGCAATGTTTACCAGACAATATCCAGCAGTTCTGTGTAAAGCGATGCTTACGTTGGTATCACCAAAGATAATAGGGCTGCATATGTAGGGGGATAGAATATAAGTAAATAAAGGTAGTATAGAAAGTAATTGTACCCCCTAAAGAGTTGCAGCTGAGCCAATTATTAGAGATTGGGAACAGGCCTGATGTTAACAGGCCACAGCTGTAGCCAATAAGAAAACAGTTATAAAAGAGTAGATTGGTTGGTTGAGGGGGACTGGGGTCAGTGGGCTGTTGCAAAGACAAGGAAGAGTCTGTGCCTAGAGGAGATACCTACAAGGAAACATCAAAGAGGTAAGAAACTCTAGCAATATGGAACCTTTGCTATATAATGATAACAGAACTCTTGTACTATAATGATAGAAAATGGTTTCCCTGCCGTGATTTGGGGGAAAAAGGACTTAAATACTAAACTGTGTGACCCCATGGATTTGGGGAAACAGGACTTGACTATATGACCCCGTGGATTTGGGGAAAAGAAGGACTTGAATACTAAACTATTGGTAAAATATATCAATTGCAGCTATTAGTGTTTGTTAAATATGAGTATAAAAGGTTCATAAGTACTTTGTAAACTGAGAAGAGCTGCAAAACTGAACCTATATATTTCTACTATAATATGTTGTTTGAATATTTGTATAGCTCTTAGTTCTAAATGAAATATATGAATGTGTCATAATGTAACTTATTTGAACATGTCTCTTTAGAAATGCTGCAACCCTGTAATTAAAAGAAAAAGGGGGGGGGTTGTAGGGGGATAGAATACAAGTAAATAAAGGTAGTATAGAAAGTAATTGTACCCCCTAAAGAGTTGCAGCTGAGCCAATTATTAGTGATTGGGAACAGGCCACAGCTGTAGCCAATAAGAAGAGAGTTATAAAAGAGTAGATTGGTTGGTTGAGGGGAACTGGGGTAAGTTGGCTGCTGCAAAGACAAGGAAGAGCAGTGCCTAGAGGAGATACCTACAAGAAACATCAAAGAGGTATGAAACTCTAGCAATATGGAACCCTTGCAATGTAATGACAATAGAACTCTTGCACTATAATGACATCATGCATAGAGCCTTAGCTTTGTAGAGAGCTTGGATTTTGTATGTTTTGTAGAGGGACAGGGAATAAAGGGAAAGTGAACAAGTGTTGACAACAACAGCCAAAAAAAAGGATATTTCAGTCAAGACGCACACCTGAGAAAGTCAGATATAGAAAGGAACCTCTCCCAGTTTTCTATCCCTGTTTCAGGGATGCCTCTTCAGGGGAGCAAGCCAAAAGCACCTGCTTCCTTTTCAGGACTTCACAGTTTCCTAGTTTGTTTCTTTCACCCTACTGCACATTTTTTCTCTTTGCTTGGAAAACTAGAGCAGCATGTAATGAGCCATGTTTCTCATCTACTCCTAGCCCTAGGAACCTTATTGATTTCATCACTGTTAAATTAGCCTTGATAGTGATATGGTATTTTGAACACTACTAAGCTACAATGCTGCCACCTCCTAAACAAGCCACAGGCTTTGTTTCAAATGAACACAGCAACTGATTAATCAATACTGAAAGGTTATCAAAAACTACCTCCTGATAGCAGGCTTTTATGATGCCCTAGGACTTTTTGTTTCCTCTCAGTTAAATGAGAAGACATGGGGGTTTTTTTAGTGATTTTACTGTCTTTCTGTGGAGCCTTATTTTCTCCTTCAGGCAGTCCACCCTCTTCCCACACATTCTCCTGATTCTGGTGGAATTTCCCCTACCCTTCTGCCCAGAGGGATCACAAGCTGGTCCTGCTCTCCAAAGGAAACCATAGTGGGCTGGCTGTTGGCTGCTGTGGGTCTAACTCAAACATCTACATGTGGCTGGCATGAACAAAGTGTTCCCCATTCCCTGAAAGGGTCTCAGGGTTGCTGACTGCCTGTTTGCAGAGAGCAGAACATTGAGGCATACAGCTCCTTGAAGACCAGCCAAGACAAACATGGCCACAGTGTGCTTCTACGCTCTACTGGGTCTACTCAAAAGTTTGTTGTGTTCTGTGATTAAAAAAAAAAGGCTTGCAGAAGGAGCAGGGAGGCCCATGGTAGGAATGGGGTGTGAACTCCATGAACTCAACTGGGGCCAGTGGATTCCCCTGCCCTGGCCCCTCTGGTTGTCAATGGGAGCAGCCACCCCATGAGCTGGGTGAGACCCCTCAAGATGAGTCCATGGGCGAGACTCTGCCCAGGTCACTTGAAAGATGGGGAAGAACTGCCTGCAGAAACAAGATTCTCTATTGGGAGAGAGTGTTTTGAACGGGATGTTTAGAGAAAGGAGGAAAGGTGGTGAAAGCAAGGGAGCGAGTGGTACTGAGGAGAAACAAGCACTGGAAAACAGAGGGAAAATGGAGCTGGTGCTGTTTGAGTCCTGCTCTGTCCACATGTCCAGCCAGCACAGCCTGTCCTGTCTTCCCTTTAAACTCTGTTTCTGGTGATTTTCTCAGGTAAGTGCTCCCCATCTCCTGTGCCCATGTGCCTGCCCTCCCACGGGGCTGGAATGTGGGGCCACACCTCAGAGATGAGGGCTTGTAGGGTGGAAGGGCAACCAGGGACAAGGGCAGGCCCACATGGAGGTGGGGAGATGACAGCCTGATGCTGTGGGGAGCCTGGAGAGAGGCAGGGCTCTGTCAGCTGGTGGCTGTGTGTGGTGCAGTGTGTGTGCCTGCCCTGCCCATTGCAGTTCCTGCACTACCATGCAGTATGAATCACTGACATGCTAAACTGAGAATGGGGGGAAGACTCTGCAGGCTAATTGTTGAAACAATCTGATATGGGGGAAGGCTCATGTTCTGGGCTTCACTCATAATGAGTGTTTAAGTATATGATATAAATCAAAGAGGCTTGGGAAAAAAACCATCTCCTCAGCCTAGTAACACAGCACTAGTGGATAGCAGCTGGAGTATTGCTTGAAACATCCATCTCCCCACTTTTCAAGTAAGCAAGGAGATGCTGATTTGAAAAGGAATCAGTAAAAATTAAATCTTACCTTTAAAAATCTCTGAAGGAACTGCTAACATTCTTCAAATAAATAAATAAAGGTTTGACTGCCTTAATAATATATAAGAAAAGGCATTAAGAACCAAATTGCAGAAGAGGTATGACATTCTGCATCCCAAAAAGCACAAGGTGTGTTCTCATAGCCCAGAAGGATCTGACGTGGATTTCTTACCTCTTCTCAGCATCCTGGATACTCTCTCTGCCTTGAATTTTCCGGAGATTCCATGTTTTAGCACATCATGTTACCTCTGTCTTGATCCACAGCACCAAAGGGGCATTTGTGAATGGCCAGGGAAGCGCCTGTCTGCCAAGGTGCCTTTGCCTTGAGCTGCATGTGGGCTCAGTCCCCTCCTGAGGGGACAAATAGGTTTTTCCAGAAAACAATTTGAATCACCCATATTCATAGAACCTTAGACTAGCATGTTTATTTTCTACTGGATCGTTAATTCTTTAAGGTTCACTTTAAGAATAAAAATAGCTTTTTCCAGAATTTGTGACTTAAAGGAAATATCAGAGAAAAAACTTTCAGCTCCCCTTGTTTGCACTTTTCACTGAATTTTGGTTGATTCTTCCCTTGTTGAGTCTGGTCCTAAAATGTGCTGAAGGATTCCTTCCAGAATGTAGAAATTTAATATTTAATACATATTATATACTATTAGAGTAATATATTATATCTGACATATACTATTAATATATTCATACATTTTAAGAGATATATGTGGCAAGTAATATACATCATATAACATAATATATGATATGAATCATACATTTTGTGTTGTATATCATGTTATATTTTATAGTTTTATTATATATTGTGTATTTAGGTGTTATTTATATTTCTAGAAGTGTAAGCTGTGGTGATTTCTACTTTGATATTTGCTTTAATTTTTACTACTTGAAAAAGTAACCTCTTTATGAGAAGAAATTTTATTAGGGTGAAGAAAGAATTGATCTATTAAGCCATCCTTCATCTGTTTCTGCTCTGCTGTCCCCCTACAAAAATGACACCCTTTATTGCACTGCCTTCATCAGACCTTCCCTGTTTACACAAGCACATGGTTCTCTGCATAGAAATGTCATAGCCTGTCCCTACCTACTGCCTACGGTTTTAAGGTAAAAACACACATTTCTGGGGAAGTTTTAAGCACTCTTCTGCCAATGATCCCTCTGCAATGTTGACCTGTGGAAGCAGCAAACCGGTATGGCAGCCAGAGTCCTCTGTTTATTATACTCTCAGGGTTCTAAATTGAAATTTTGTTCCATTAGACCCTTTCCTCTCTGTTAGCTGGCATTATTCCCCACTAGTTACTGCCCAGCAAACGAGGTCTGAGATGAAGATGGATTTTTGTTCAAGAAAAACAGATGTAAAATTTTCCCAAACATTACACCAACTTCAAACTCTTTCACATTTTACCAAGAAATTTTATCTCAAACAGTGGAGGGAACTCTTGGTAGGAAGTTTCCTGAGAGAGAAGAAAATGCTGTTCTCCATCAATACTTGCATTTCTGGCACTCAAAAACCTTAGCTGGGTTTTCTTATTTTGACTTTATTATAGCTTTTGGAAGCACTTTTCTTGTGTAGTTATACAAAAAAATTAAGCTTAGCATTATCTTGTTACAGAAGTGGAGGAATTGTAAAGCTGAATCAATATGACTTTGAAAGCTGCTATTGAATTAGTTTCAGTTGATTAGACAGACATTTGAGTTTATAGCAGTGCAGCCTGCTGGGATTAACAGGCAATAATATCTAGATATATTTTCTGGTTACAGTTTTTTCCATGTCCATCTCATAAGCACATCTGCAGATGGCAGCAAAAAAATTACTCTATGGGAGGTGAATTTACCTATTAAAATGACATATGTTTCAGCATTCTTCCACCTTCTCTAAGTGGTTTGACTGTTTTGTGTTCCTGCCCTCTTTGTCCAGAGACTTCCAGAACAAGAGGTGGAAGCAGGAGAGTGAGTTGAGGCATTAAGGGGACAACTTTCATACCCTCTGTGTTACAGCCTTGTCACCCATGAAAGAGACTCAACTTCTACCACTACTCCAATGCTGCTTTTACTGTGAACACTACTTAGAAATAGTGGTGAGATTATCGAATATGTTGTTCTTGAAAAGACCACCAAGATCCTTAGTCATGCCTGTGAATTGACCCAATGGCAGAATACAAAAGAACATTCAACTTTGAATAAATGATAGGGTGAAAATACTTTTTAGCACATTTTCCTTAAACAAAAACTATAGTTTTTGCCTACCTAATGCTCTCAGAAAGAAAAACGCAGTGTTTTCATTTGTGCCAGAGGATTTCCAAATTTAATACATGGTAGCAGCTGGGAAAATGCAAACATGCAGCTGCTACAATTTATAAATTAGTGCAGTCCCCAGTGAAGTAAAAGTCCAATGATTTAATAACAGACTACTATTTGTTGAGTTATCTTACAAAAAACTAAAATGTTGTGACAATGTTATCCAGCACAGACTTCTTGGAACCCACATGTGGGACGAAAGGTGGAGCTTGGTGACTTGATCTTTAATCCCAGTTCAGACATGTCATCTTTTTAACCCAGCAGCCTAACAGCAGTGCCAGAGCCTGAGCATCTATTGTAGTCCTTGCACATGTGAAACTGCCTTTCATTTTGACAGGAGGTTTACCTGAGTCTGAAAGACAGTGTCATCTTTGGCCCTGCCTAAGGAGATCAGCAATTTTTGGAGATTACTAAATCCCTTTCTAGGTTAAAATAACTAGATTACAGTTCTAATAAATGCTTGATTGCGGAGGCTGCAAATTTATCATCCGTGCCAAGCAGACAAAATTGAACTGAATTTGCAAAGAATAAATGCTTTCAGCATTAAAATTATATTTTAAGACAGAAGCTGTATTCTAGGAAATCTAGGTTATCATTGACATATAGTGAGTGCCTGGCAGGTGGAATCCTTCCTAGTATACCCTTGTCAGGAGGTTATCCAGAGCATACGTTGGCATGCTATTCCTGACATCAAAGTTCTCTCCAACAGGTTTTGAAGGGAATTTTTTATTCATTTGGTCATTGGGGCACAAAATCAATAAAAACACGAGGAAAGCATTCTTGCAATTTCAAAGTCAAGCCTGGGGATTTCAGTCTCAAACCCTCTCTTTCTCTGAGAGATATCTTTGCACCACCTTTACTCCTTTCCTATTTTTGAGATGAATTTTGGGGACCAAAAGGACTTCCCTGCAGTTACCACAGTTGCTAAAGGCAATGAAGAAGCACTGTGCAATTCATACAGCAGTCTCAAGACCTGTTCACAAGAATACTAGGGGGATCCAGGAGAAAGTTCTGCCTTAGGAAATGGACAGGACAGATCATAGAATTCTAGAATGGTTTGGGTTGGAAGGGAGATTAAAGATCATTTAGTTTTTAATCCCCCGCTATGAACAGCGACCCCTTCCACTTGACCAGGTTGCTTAAATCCCAGATCCAGCCTGGCTTTGAACACCTGGAGGATTGGAGAGTCCACAACTTCTCTGGGCAACCTGTTCCAGTGCCTCACCACTGTCACAGTAAAGATTTTTCTTCCTAATATCTAACTTAAACTTTCTCTCAGTTTCTCTCTGTCTCTCCCTCCTGTCCTGTCGTACTCCTTAGCCTGGCACAACAACTGTGGCCACAGAAGTGGCATTGCCTATAAAAAGCCAAAAATAAGACAATAATATGTGGGAATAAAAATACATGTTTCAAAAGTAAAGATTGTGGTACTGTAGTGGGTTTTGGTTTCCCATGATCTGAGGAATTTCCCATGATCTGAGGAATTTCCCATGAAACTGTGGAATTGGCAACCAAGATGCTACTTCCATGGTATCTGAAGAGTCTCTGATACTGTTGGTCCATTTTCTAATTTTTGCTGGTGGAATTGTAAGGCCAAGGCAGGGTGTTGCAAATTCACTTCTGTTGTAAAGCTTTGTCATCTGAGCCCCCCATCTTCTGTTGTGCAAACACCTAGAAGAATTTCCATAAAGGAGGAGATGCAAATTGTTTCTGAGATCCCAGCAAAGGTAACAGAGTGGATTCAAGGTGAGACAGAGCCTTTCTTTGCTCCCCTGCCTTACAGCTGTTTCACGTTTCCCCAGTAAGCTTTTCAGCAGTGCAGATTTATTATGCACATTGTAGGGAGCAAGAGGCTTTGCATACTGGAAGACTACAGGTACTGCAAGGTTACAGTGTAAAAGAGGGTATCCTGAGAAAAGGCAAAAAACAGAAAGGGGAAAGAGAATCCCCCCCAGTGCTACTTACCTTCGTATGTAAATACCCCATAGATTATCAACCAAAGAAAATTAATGAAAAGCAGTGAGAAAATGAGAGAGACAGACAGGGAAAGAGACTTCTGCATTAATCCTCAAAATAAAATCAACCCAAACCAACCAACCAGAGTAAAACCACAACTGAAAAAAATTACAATAATCCTCTGGATGGCATTCTTGGTTTTATCTATTCACATGCATCCAGTGGAGAAAGGGAATATGCTGCCCAACACACAGAATCCTTTCAGATGACCTCTCATGAGTTACCTGCAGACCCCAAAACACAGCACTGAGAGAGGGGAGCCCTCACTGAGTAGTCAACGTGAGATTCACAGCTGCAGAGACAACTTAGACCTACACCTGCATGACCTCCTTAGTGGAGCAGAAAACCACCTTTAGGAATATCCTTTTGAAGTGCTCTTCACCATATATGCAGCAGGGCTATGGCTACAAAGTAGAACAAGAATGAATGTTAATTTGTACTTGGGTGCCCACATCTGAGACAGTCTTAGGGACAATAACTAATGTAATGAATTTCCAAAGGATTTGGGCAGCAAGTAGCTAAGCTTCGTGTAAACCCCTGACAGAAAGAGTAAGCTGAGAAGCAAGTCAATAATTCATTTGAAATGTCAATAATGTAAGAAGTCTCTGATACTTGACTACTTAACCTGTGTGATTAAAAAATTAACAATAAGAATATGGTTAATGTGAAAATATAAATGCAATGATCCACTTTCTTAATTCTTAGTTCTGCCCTGAAAATAAAAATATTGTACATAATAAGTAAGTCAAGCCTTGCATCAGAACTGCAGGCAATGGTGAGGAATGGAAAATCTTTTCCTCAAGGACCAGAGTAAGGATCTGGAGTACAGAAAACAATGCAGTACATTTCTATACTTCAGTTTACAGATTGATATTTGTAATTTAGGCAAACCCAAGCCTGTTTTAAGGGTGAAAAACAGCTATGTGCTATGTACAATAGCACATAGCTGGACTCCAAGGGAGCTCAACACAGGCAAGACAGAGCCTCACGTGTGGTGAGCCCTGGAGTGCTGAGATGGCCATGCCACAGCTGCAAGAATGAGGCAGTGCAAAGAGCTGGTGCCTCCATAGGGTGTGCAGAACCTTGCCTGTTTTATGTGGCTGATAGTTGGATCAGTAGTTCCCAGATGAGGGAGGCTGTAAAGGTTCAGAAAGCATGGTGCAACAACCACCCTCCCATCCACTTGTCCATCCCCAAGGATTTCTGTACAGAGGACCATCATTCAGGACATATTTGCATTCAACCTAATAATCAGTAGCAACAATTCTATTTTCATCATGTCCTTGAGAAGTAAGGCAATAAACTGCAAACAAAGTAAACACCCTTCCTTTAGAAAATGCAATTTGGACATCATATCCGAATGAATAAATCATTCCTGAAAGGCAGAAGCAATATTACTGTTGAATTAGTGCTGGATGTTCCTTTGTTAAATTGTATACAATCAAAGCAAGGTGCCAAATTACCAACTAACTGTCTGGAGGTCGATTTTTAAATTCATGGATGAGCTAATGCATTTGTGCCAGTGATCATAAAGGGAGGAGTTCACCTTGCATTAGCCTTGACTCATAACTATAAATCCACAATGTTACCAGAAATAGATGTCCTATTTCTTGTCATTGATCTGCAAGCCATAATTTAAACATTTACATGTCCTAATGTTGAGCCTTCCAATTGCCTGAAACATGTCTCTCCAGGGAATGCCCTCCATGAGGAGAGGGACTGTAAAAATAAGAGCATCTTCAGTAAAAACTGGGAACCTTTGACATCTTGAAGTTTATCAAAAGTCTCATAAGTCAAGGAGTGTCAAAACTGAAAGATAAAAGGATATTTATAAGGGTTAGATGAGGACATAACAGAAGTAAAATAAGCATACACTTGATTATAGTGTTGATGGGCAAAAGAAATTAAAAGTGAACGAATTCTGCATGACTGTTAAGCAGTAAAGCTGTAGGAATTGCTATAAAATTACCTCATGTATTCTCTTATTTTTCAGCAGAGCTAATATCATTACAATAAAGTCATTCATTAATACAAAAATCAGAGAAATGTTTCACTTGAAATAATGATATGTGTTTCCCTGACACTGATATTTTAAAAACAATACATATGGGCAATGAATGAGTCACCAGTTATGAAAAGATGTATCATTCAGGAGAAGTGAAGCACATGGCAAATTTAAAGGAAGTGGTTTCAAGGCTGTAGTACGGGCAGATGTCATTTGTAGGGGAGATGGGAGATTGCATAGATTAATTTCCAGGCATATTTGTATATTTCATAAGTGCACAAGCAAACTTCTTGACTGTTTCTTGTGAAGTGGTCCCTTTCCCAAAGAGTGGAGATTGCTGTTAGATAGCTAATTAAAGCAGTGCAACGTGAATGTCCAAACACCAAAGTACCTGAATATCAATGTGAGTCTCAAGAGCTTTTGAATTTTTAATTTAACTGGCTTTGTTCAGTCCACAGTTCAGAGAGCTGATGGTACAATAAGACTGAGAAACCCTGCAAGGAGTTCACTGCAGCATTATAGTGAATTTTATATGTTATAATTTTTATATTAATTTGAATATTTACTGCTCCTTAAAATTTCATTCTTTATATAATCTGCAGATGCTGAGTTCTGCTGAGGCCTTTAAACGAGTCTCATAAATAGATAATGATAGAATTTTTGAAAGTGTTGTGAAATTCAAAAGGACTTTGTGGTCTTTCATCATGATTCCAGTTATGAATATAGTGCTGCACATTTAAAGCCTACCTCACTTCATTTTTTCAGTTTGCCTTTTGTAGTAGTGAAAAACCAATAGAATAAAACTCTCTGTCTTCTTGCTCAGATATATCTTTAATGGCCTGTAATTTTTAATAAAATTACTTTTTAACTACTCTTTAATTCTGGATTGCTCTTTCAGAAAATCCCATGCAAATAAACAAACAAACAAAAAAAAAAAACAAAAACCAAAAAAACCAAAATAAAACCCAAACAAACAAAAAAACCCAAAGAAGAAATGTCTGTGTATTCAGTGATTCTTCAATTGTCCAGGTGGCCCTAGTCTACATTTAAATGCCTCTCATGATATCTTCAGATGTACATGCATATGTAAATTTGGTGTCTTTAAATTCTCTGCTAAAATGGGCAATAATTGAGCCATTTTGTTATTGTAGGAAGGAATAAATCTCATTAGCTGCTCTTACCTTCTAAGGTGAGCTCCAGGGGTGCTCCCCTGGTGGTGGTCTTGGGGAGCCCTGCAGGGTCATGCCCTTGTCCTTCCTCATCCCCACACCTGGGCTCCACCTGATGAAAAGTCAGCCTCAAGAAACAAGGGAACTTTGAGCACAGGGATCTCATCTACATGGCCTGGGGCCAGGAAACCCCAGCCAGGACAAGGAAGCACTGCTGACCCCCAGAGCTCCAGGGGACTCCAGCAGAAGCATTGCCCAGTTCACATCAACGACAAAGCTTATTCTGACATAGCCTCCACCATCACTGCTGGCCATGTTTGCAAGCAGTACAGGATATTTTGATGCAGTTTGGCAAGACCAGTGCTCACCCTTCCTAGCAAAGTTTTATGATCTTAGCATACCTTTAAGGGAAACAGAGAGGTTTTAGTACTTCTGTATTGATCAATTATTTAATGAATAAAGTAAATTTTCTGGCCTTGGCTGTTGACTGTAAACAAGGAAAATTTCTTTGATTGTTACTTGATGCCTCTGTTAATATTTTTTGGCTCTTATACATCATATAAAATTGAATATCATGTCTTTATATAGGAAAAGCTTGATCCTGTTTTATAAAAGCTGGTGTGCACTTTTCTATTGCTTTGGAAGGGATTGTTTTGGATAGCCTAAAACATAAATTCTTTTCTGGGTCTGTTGAAAATATTCTGCAGCAGAAAGAAGAGGCCTAAGTTGCCTGACACCAACTTCATGTGAGTTTCAGATGTTTAGAATTTCTTTAAAACCAAAATGTGGAGTTGTATCTCTCTTCTAATCTGGCTTTTTGGGCACTGTAACTAATAAAGCTCTTCTTATCCTACTTATCCCTCTAATTCTCCAGACACTTGTATCAATCTTTTAAAACTGTAACTTCAGTGTTTTATTCAATATTTCATAATACAAGAAAAAATTTTGCTGTTATTACTTTTGAGTTTAGCTCCTTTATTTCACTGGCAGTCCTCATTGTAAGCTAAAAGCTTAGAACATTCTAAAAGCTCCTTACCCATCTTCCTTTGTTTATCATAATTTCAAATATATTATAATTTCTTTCTCTGACTGGCATCAAACTTAGGTGTGGTGACTCACTGCCTTCTCCCACCAGATGCTGAATGTCTCCAAATTGTTCCATGACATCCTGAGACAACATTGTGCTGTGCTGACCCACACTTAATGAGAAGAATCTTTTCCCCCTATACCCATGTGAAGTTTCCCTTGCCAAGCTTGCAGCCACCACCTCTTCTCCTTGCACCTTTGGAAAGCATCCAGCTCTTTTCTCCTACAAGGTCCCTTGGAAAACAGGTAAATTCCTCTTTTTGCCTTCTCTTTTGCAGGCTGACCAAGTCAAGGCCCCTCAGTGTCCTTCCACTCATCATGTGTTGCTCAGTGGTCCTTCCACACACTCTCTCCTGCTTATCGATGTCCTTCCTGAATGAGGAAGGCAAAAGCTGACACAGAATCCCCTCCAAAGCCTTGCAAATGCCAGGTAAAAGGGAATAAACACTTCCTGGCTATATTCTTGCTAATACAGCCCAGTCTCTGCTAGTCTTCATCACGATGCTGACTCATGTTCAGCCTGCTGTATACCAGGTTCTCCTGGTCTTTTTGGGGAAAGCCACTCCTTTGCACCTTGCTCATTCCCTGCACAGTTATATAGAGTATTCCTGTCCCAGATTCAGGAATTTGTATTTTAATTTGTTTAATTTCATTGCTTCTTTCAGCTGATTCTTTCATTGTGGTTCTTGTGAATGGGAACTCTACCCACCAGCATGTAAAGATCTCTTTCCAGCCTAGTGCCAGCTGCTAACTCAGTGAGTCCTCTCTCCTTTTGAGGGTACAGAACTTTTATGGAGAGCATCAACATTCAGACTCAATATCAACTGCCATTAGCTGGTGCATAATGTCTTCCAGCTCCTGCCAGAAATATCTTACAGGTTTGATATCAGACTTCTAATATTCAGACAATTCCTTCTTTGAAAATTAATGGTGTGCACATTTGACAAATATCTACACTGTTCATTGAGGTACATTTGAAACACCATGGCATTGATATATGCAGGTCCAGACTGGCTTTGGATGCTTCCAGCAGTGTGCTTGTCTCCCCAAGTTCATTTAGGAGAATTTTCTGTGATTTAGGAGAACTCACTGTTGAAAATAATGATTTTCTTGCTTCTTCTTTTGCTTAATGCTTGTTTGTTTCACCTTGTCTTATCCTGAACATTTAGTTTTCCCTTTTGTTTGCATCTTCAAGTTTCCATTCAGCTACATAGATCCTCAAAGCCTAATGTATTCAAAATACATCTCTGTGCCCAGGGAACACAAGAATAAACTAAGAAAGAGAATGACACTTTCAATAGCTTCTGAGATATTTTTTCTCTCATTGCTACAAGGTCTGCAACAAAGTTCAAGGATCTTTCCAAATGTGCTAGCTGAGTACTCAGAGTTCTCATATAACCACACAGCAGCTCTTACTGCAGAGTTGTATTTCCCAAACAATTTCCACTTTTAGCCAGACATGAATTTAAATTTAAAGAATAATTCTTCAAATAGCAATTAATTGGCTATAAAATTTATGTTCCACATTGGAAACAGAAGGCTCATTTCCTTAAAGGCTACTCAGTACCTCATATTCAATGCTCAGTATGTTGCATATTTAAGCAAAGATATAATGCACCCTACTTGTACACATCTACCTAAATTTCATCAGCTTTGAGGTTCCTTCTGAAAACCACAGTGTCTTGAGATTCCCCTGTGACCAATTTGGATGACAACCTCCAGTTTGGCTTTGTCATTCAATAAGAATCTGATGTTCAAGTGTTCCCAGCCATGAACATTCCCTGAAACTAACCATGACCACGACTACTATATTTGCATTAAAAAATGTAGAGTCCAAACCCACCAAAATTGGACAAATAACGCAGAAATAAAGTTTCTGGTTTCACATTTTCCAGGCATGGTAGATTACTGACTACAACAAATATCATTCTCTGTGGTGATATAAGGACTACCTTGCTCTTGGCAATTAAATCCCATTCTATAAAGGGAAAACAAAAAAATTAGAAGCAGGCTCAGTTCCAAAACCAGCAGGATTTCCAAGGCACTCATTTTTTGTGCATTTGCCAGCAAAACACAGGTATGGTAATACATGGCTATCCATGAAGGCTCAAGGATTGATAGAAAGGTCTAAGGATAATGCCATGTCTGGCGTAAATACATGTCTGGATTGTATGGCTGCTCCTGCTTATATTTCACACCTGTTACCAACAGGGAATGCTGACTCCAGAAGCCAAACATAGAATCAGGGTCAAGAGCAATACTGAATCCAAAGGACCCCCAGCAATAAAAGTCACCCAGAAATCTAGGCAGCACAAATTATAAACAAGATCATTACAGCAGCATTTTATCTCAAATGAAAACACCTGGGCCAAGTACATGCCCTACACATGCTTGTGTCAACTTGACAAAAGCTGCTGCAAGGCAAAAAAACAATAGCAAATGGTCCTTCAAGCATTGAACTTGTTGCTGCATGGAGTTGTTTCCTCCTAAAGAGTTTAAAAATGAATTTTCAGGAGATGCCTGAAGTCAACTGATTCCCTTTTCTCCAGAAACTCCTATCTGGAAAGGCAGATGTCAATCAGACCATTTTGGCTTTTTAGGTTTTCCTTCAAATCCAGCACTTCATGCTCCTGTCAGCAACTGCATCTCAGAGCATGTGGATACACCCAGTTCAGAGGCAGGGAAACTCTATATTTATTACTCTACCCCTGGTGCTGCAGCTGAGGGAGTGAACCTGAGGAGTGCTGGAGCCAGACTGAATGTCCTAAAACAGGAGCCCATCATCAGCTGCTAAGGGACTTGTAAGAAGCTGTTCCAAAAGTGGGGCACTGCAGCATACAAGTGCTTGACACTCAGTTCTTTTGTCTCTGTTTTCCCTTCCATGTCCTCCAGCAGAACTGGATGGAATGGCACTGTCTATTTCCAGGGCAGCTTTACCAGATAGGCAGGGGAACAAATTATCAAAATGAATCATACCAATGGTTCATCTCATCACTCCTGGCTGCCCACAGAAGGTTCTGCTTCATATGAGGATGTTAATCATAGTCCTCCTGCCCTCTTAACACATCCATTTTAGGCAAGAGAAAAAACCAATCTATAATATTTTTTGCTACCTGGCAATAAATTCTCTCTCCTTTTATTGTGATGCAGTTGAACCCTTTCATAGTTTATGATGTGACTTGATTTGCAGAATTCATAATGCCACTAAATAGATCTGCAGCTCTGACCTATAAATACTGAGGTATGTGGCTTCTCCATTTATAAACAGGGTTGGTGATGAGAGCAAATTAGATAAAGTGTTGTGGGCTGCAGGAGGTGTGAACTGAAAGGCTACCACTCTGCCTTCCTAATCTAATCTTAATATTTATCACTCTGCAAGAGAGAAGTCTCCTCCTTTGGTGATATCTGCATTGCAAATCTTTTGAATTGTTAATGTTTTCCCTGAACAGCCATACTGCCCCCTTATTTACTATGAGAGGTGGTGAGAGAATATGGAGAGTGTAAAAATTGACCATCGTTGATGGTCTTTCTATTCATTTGAATGGGGAGAAGAAAGGGACACATAAAAAGGTACTTTTCTTGACTTATTTCAGACTTTGCACAGGAACAGAGAAGTTCTTATTTTTAGTCAAGATTTACTTGTGTTAGACTCTATATTCCTTTCAAAAACATGAGGAATGTCTTTATTTCCCAGAAAATGGCCATTGCATTCATCATTTGCAGAAGTAACTTCATATTACAGTGGTGGCCATCTCTTGCCTAGTGTTAGTAAGGGGTACTAAATATTTAAGAAATGAATGACAGAAAAGAATTACAGAAATTCTGGCCTTACTGGATTTTTATGCCCATTTTAAAAACCTGTGGGGACAGGTATTATATGACAATTTGAAGGGCTGTAAAAGTTTTCCTGCTACTAGCCTAAGAAATGTTAGTGATGACTAATGTAGCTGTCTCAGACTTGTAATAAATTTTTTGTAGTAACCTATACCGTTATAAGTTCTTTTTGGCTACATATTACCTGTAGTACTTCAACCATCTGCTGACACTGAGGCTTTAGAAAAAGTGGTCTTATGGAAATTGGGTGCCATTTAGCAATCTTATGCCAGCAGCTACTGAATGGAAAAAATATTGCACTCAGTGGGGAGGCAACTAGGCAAAATCCTGCTTTGATATATGGCTTGCTCTCTTAAAAAACTCTGGAACTTGGGAGGTTCAATTCAAATCACCACCATCCCTGGCAGAACTCTTTAGCTCTCTTTTCTGTGGCTCCACTGTGCAGGAAGAGCAACAGGATCATTAGATGCCAAATGCAAATTACTGCTCCATTGAAATGGAAACTTGCTGCAGAGGAGGTTCATCCTTCATTCAGGTTGGAAAGCACACTTGAAAATAGTTTTCAACACAGAACTAGCAGAGCCCATGAGTGTCTAATAGTTCTCAGGGCATTTTCTGTAGAACAGCCACAAGACAGGAGAGAGCAAAGAAATATGTGGATGAGAACATGCAATCAAGGCAATTTGGAAACTAACCTAACCTTCTGTGTCTCCTTTCCATAGTTTCATTCTCTTTCAGAGAACCCATTAAAACTTCAGAGGAAGTGAGGAAGGAGCAAGATGTTATAAACCTCTTCGAATTGTCTTGAGCTGCCCTGTTGTCAAAATCAAATTAAACAAACGTGTGGAAAGCAACTCTTAGGGCTGACTCTCCAAAGCTTTTCAATAGATACCATTTTTCATTTGAAAGACACTTCAGAACCTACACTATTCTCTGGTTTTTGAGTGCCATATCACTTAAGTTCTGTATTTTCTGAACTACATGATGATCAAGAACTTCCCAGAACTGGAAGGCTGTGCTTGGGACTTTTTCTCTTTATGTCCTACTTCTTCTGGAACCCTATTGCTGACTCAGAGCACCTTACTACTTTTGCAAAAGTATAAGAGATAAAGTGAAATGAAAAGAGGCTTTTAGAGTTTGAGAGAGAGGAAAAAGTTAATTAAAATAATATCTAGGGTGAAGTACAATCAGGGAGAATGGTATCAATAATTCTTTACAATATAGCTTTTTAATGGAAGGTCATCAGCTAATCAGCTGGGGCTAGCAAAGTGCTCTTCTCTCTACTCAAGTGCCTGAGGGCAGAGTGCAACCAGTCTATCAGATTTTCTTGTCTGTTAAACAAGAGCAGTGTGTAGGTAGCAGCAGTCAGAGGCATCACTGAAGAAGCAGCACTTCAGGGGTTTTCTACCTCTTCCCGTCTAGGGTTACAGAACTTGGATTTGAACTGAGCAGATCTCCCTGACCTTCAAAGAAATATAGAAGTGACACCGTTGAACTCAGTCCCTCTGCCTTTGAATAAATAATGCACTGCTTCAAAATCAGTTGTTTTGGCTCCCCATGATGAGAACTTAGACCTGTTGAGCCCAGGTGAGCCCACAGGAGTAAGGCAGATGAGTGAAGGTTCCAGCAGCAGGGAAGACACTGAAATAACAAGAAACAAGAAATAACAAGATCTTCCATAAATGAGTGTTTCTGGACAAAAGGGTCAGAATCATAATTCAGACTTTTCCTATTGAAAAGTCCTTTGAAATGTCCCCATCTTAAATAACATTGTCAAGTATGTCTGGTTGTCTGTGCTTGTGTAAAGATACATTATTTTAGTAGCAAATGAAATCATAACCATAAATAATGGAGAGATTGGTGTATCTCATTGAAATACATACAATTTGTCCAAAATGAGCACTGTGGTATTTCAAATCTGAGCTAAATTTTGAATGGATTAATGAGACTCAAGTAAGATATTTGAATTTGTTTTAGACTTACTCACTTCAGTGGTACTTAAATATCTCTCAAACAGGTTAATAAGGAAAGGTAAATCATCATTAAATTGAAAGATGATACACACATTCACACTATTTAAATCAGACCAAGTTTATGGGTATAGATGAAGATTTAATAATTCAGATTTCTGACACATTTTAACATTTAACTCTGCAAAAAGCCACTTCTATGCTGATTGCCTTCATTGCATTTTTGCAGTTAGTTATTGTGCAGAGCTAACAGCAGGGTCTGTGTCTGCAAAGGCTCTGTTTTCCCTCCTGGCAAGAGAGATGTGATAGAGTTTATCTCCATTTTGTACAAGTGTGCCCTGACCCTACTCAAGCACATTGGGAAGAAAAGCATTATTTAAAATGGATGTTTTCCTACTGCTTTTACAGAAAGTCATGTCCTCTCATTCCCCTGTTAATCCCCACACGTTGTTTATGTCTGCATAAGTGGTCAGCCTTTTACAGCACCCCAAAGGAATACAACTCCTTGGCTTGTAAACAGATGAAATCAACCAAAAAATTTGCCTTCACAGGTTAAAAAAAAAAAATCACAAATGGAGCACAATGAGAATTTCATGCCTTGTGGAATAAAATTAAACTGTCAAAAGCCTCCTGCTGCGTCCATGGGGTTTGATGTTTATTTTAGAACATCACTACTTAAATACCAAAGGACTGGCTAGGCCAATGAAGAAATGAATGGAAACATGTTGCATGGCAGGCAGACATAAAGAAATGTGAATTAATTTAAAGCAATAAAAACAATTTCATATGAAAGGAAGGGAGAAGAGGCAGAAATCTTTCAAGCCACAAAACCAAATTGCTTGGTGGGACAGCTCTTACTGTCTATAGTTGTTCCTTCATGTCCCTGGTGGGCAGGGAATGAGTGTGGCTATGGACATGCCTTAAGCAAGGACCTGAAGGGTTTTGTCAGGAGGCACCAAGCCCCACTTGCACTGGCAGATTTAGGCCACCTGCCTTCCCCAGGCAAGATATTTTGGTACACCTGAGATCTGTCCCAGAGGTTGCCAGAACAAGAATAACATTGTAGGAACAGGGCCTGCTCATCTGGCATAAGAATTAGAGCTGACACTGGGGCAGGGTTACAGCTGGGACTTCTTGTTGGCTGCACCTACGCTACAAAATTTTGTTTGCTCTCGGAAATGGTCTTCAGCTCCTTGCTAAATGGTGTGGAGCAACTGAGAGCAGAGTGCCTTGGAGACCCCTCCAGAGCAGAGCAGCTGGCTCCACGTTATAAATCACACAGCCAGGATGTGTGGGGTACCTATTTAGCTATCACAAATCTGTGGTTTTTATGTAAAGTTTATTGCAGATGCAAATTTCTCGAGTGATGTGGGCTTTGTTTTGGCATGAAACCTGGGTAGGCAGTGTTTGTCCTGGAACGTGGTGTGGGGGCAGCTGCAGACCAGGAGGTGCAAAAATTGCTATGACAGAGTTGAAGTAGGTTGTGCAGATGTACTAAATCCTCCATGCTGCCCACTGGGAGTAGTTCCTGAGCTGGACTTCCCTCAGAAGCAAACCCAGGTTTTTGTTTTCATTTGTTTTTCTTAATCGGAGTGCATCAGCTTGTTCCAAAAGAAAGTTGCCATAAGAAAATTAACATTTCTGCAGCATGAGCAATTAAATGATCAGTTCACCGAGGGATGAAATGGGAAACTAAATTATTAGACAGTGTAGAAGTAGCAGTGACTCTGATATGGCTTCAATAATACATCTACTACATCTTTCAGTTACTTTCATAAATATAAAAACATTGTCAGTTAACTGTTCCTTGCCCATAAGGAACTTGGAGTATGAGACCAAGGCTTTTCATACAGAAATGTAGTGTCTGCTTCAAGGAAGGACAATAAGGAAAGACACCTATAAAATCAGATGATGACCAGCTGTACCCTCCTTGTCTAGGCTAGTCAATGGCTTTCTGATTGTCCAAATCAGGACAAAACATAGATCTCATTCAGAAAAAAAAAAATTCACTCTGTAATTGAGATTCTTTAATAAGGACTCAGAACTGAATAGTTGCAAGCAAGGATTGAGACTGGGGAAGAAGGAGGACTCTGAGGCAGTAACAATGACATTTTCTAACAGAGGGAAGTTCTTGAAACAATTTTCCATTAATCAAGTCATGCAATCACTCCTATAATACTCATGACATTAGAATATTTCCCCTCTTTACTATGTTTCTTTACTATTACGTGTTTTTTAAGCCCAAATATTTGTTACTCTGAAACCAGGAAATGTTGGTTTGCCTCAAGAAACAGAAGAGTATTACTCCTGTCCTCTCTGGTGTGACAACCAATTTGGCTCACTCTCCTTATCACTTGAGCCACATACAAATTTTTCTGTTGCTGAATGGTAATATAATTAACCTAGCTTAATTTTCAGATTAAATGATTTAATAAGGACATAAAAAGAAATCTAATAATCTAGTTAATAAAAAGACATGAAAAACCTTTGTGAAGTAAAAACTTCCTAGTGCATTTGTCTAAAAATATAAAAATTATACTGCTATATGTAGACTGAGAGTTGTGCCAGCCATTCAATGGTTTCCAGGCTGCTCTTTCTGTATTATACACTTTGTTAAAAAGGCTGCACTGAAAGTGAGGGAAGAACAATATGAAAAAAAAAGAAATATGAAAAATAAGAGGGTATTTAGGAGAAAAATGTAGCTGTACCTGTCCCCCAAAGGAGTCTATGTATAATGATTGTTGTACAGCAGCCTCCTGAAAAATATTCAAAGATCCTCCACACAAACCCTCCTGCTTGTGTGAGGCATAGGCAACATCTTCAGCTGGATAATTAGAGGGCAACATGCTGGCAAGGAGTCTGTGTAATCTATATAACAATAACATTAAGAAAAAAGTCAACATTCTGGGGACTATGCCAGCGATCAGGGCATGATAATTGCTATAATTAAAAGCAAGGCAAATATTGCAGGAAAAGTAGGTCATTCTTCAGGCTGTGTATCTCTGATGCAAATGAAAATGATTTAAAGAAGACTGTGTAATGTGATCTAAAGCAGACAAAAGTGCTGCTCTTCCAAGGTTGCTGCAGACCCTTCATTAAATGCCTTTGTTTTCATATACCCCACCAGCAGGAAATGTTTCCATAAACACAGCTGAAGTTGTTGCACTATGGTACAAGGACTACTGGAGGAGTCTGTTGTAAAAATTCGGTGAAAGGAGCATAATTAAGACCTATTGTGTGCAAGGATGGTTTAAGGAGACTGTGTTTCTGCATATTTGAGAGCTGGTGAGCTTAAGTGCTGGGGTTTTTCTGACAGTAGCTCCAGCACTGAATTTTAACACATGTGGCTTTGCACTTTCAGAGACATTGAGACTCCAGTCAGTGTGTAACATCTGTTTGAGCCACCTGAGAACTGGTTTCTGAGAGAAAGGACAAGGCACAATAACAAGAAAACAGACCGACATTCCCTTGCATCTTCTCTAGAAGCACCTGGGCAGCGCACTGACAAAGACTCTGTCCTGCTGGGGGTGTCACTTCCTCCCCTTCTCTGCTCTCCTCACTCCCACCAGATGTTTCCCTTGCACAGGACTTGCACAACTTTATAAAGAGATTGCTGCATCCCCACATCTCAGCCCATGCTATTTCCATCTTCTTCTGCCCTCCCTAACTCCCCCAAAACTGTCTCACTGACTTCTCCCCCATGCAAATCTACATTTGGTCTGACCACTACAAGCAAGTGATGTCCCCTATGTGCTAATCCTGAAGTTTATAAAGGCTGCTGGATACATGGATTCTCATGTCTGTATGAAGCCCCTTGTGCCATGAGCCTCACGTTTCCTTCCATGCTTTTTAGGTGTCCCTGTTCTCAGCTGCCTTAGCCTGGGCTGGGGATTATACACTGAGTGCTGACCAGGGACTCTGACCTGACAGCAGTGTGTGGGACAGGCCTGTGTGTATTTCAATGAAAAAAAGAGAAAGTAAAAAAAAAATCATAAAGGTATTTGAAACATTTATTGTAACTTTTCAGTATAAGAATCTCAGCTTTCCAAAAATACCTACATTTACTTGCTTTCCCATGCCACTGCAAAATTAATTCTGTTTTGAATGCAAGGTTACAAGAATTATGCTTTAAAAGGGGGGCTATACTTAAGTCTAAATTGCATTCATTTGAAGGAATTAGCTAACTGTAAGCTCTGTTCCTCTTAATTGTAAAGATTCATTGATATCCATGGACTCTTTCACTCTGTATCCAACTTTATTTTAAATATTTTTTACATTTATAATTTACCTAACAAAGTGATAGGAGTCACAAGCAAGATTCAAAGTGCACAGATGTTTTACCTTAATAATTAGGATAGCAAAGTCATTCCTCTGTGAAACAATGGGCTTGATTTAGTTAGCATCCTGTAATGAAACTATTTAGATAATCAATTCAAATTAGGGCATGGAGCTTCTTTGGTAAACTACTGCGTTATTAACCTTAACGATGTCAATGTTTGAAGTTTTCTTTTTCCTGCTATCAAACTCAACTTATTAGTGTCTAAGGTGAAAGTCACAAGTGTGCTTCATACTGAGAAACGTATTAATGTTTGTAATTAAACACAACAACTGTCTAGCACAATGTGAGGGAATTGGGAAGTTGACTAAAATTTAGAGATAGACTGCAAGAATGAATTTATCCTTCTAAGCCTTTTCCTAAAGGTCTCCCTGTTGTTATTTGGCTTAGTGCACTGACCAAACATCAATTTAAAAATGCACAAAAAGAATTAATAATTGCAATTATTTTGGCTATACTTGTGTAAATTATACATGCTGCAAAGAAGGCACCAGTATGCAGAACTTGAAAATGGTAGGTCAATGCCTTGGGTTAACCCTGGCTGGCTGCTGGATGCTCACACAGCCACTCTTCCAGGGGTGACACAAAGGGCACCCACACGTCTGCTGCAGTGTGGGCTCCTGCACAGGCTGCACTGAGTACATCTGCTCCAGCAGGGCTCTCCATGGGCTGCAAGGAAATCTCTGCACCAGTGCCTGGAGGACCTTATGCCCTCCTCCTTCTCTCACCTCAGTGTCTGCAGGGCTGTTTAATTCCTGTCCTATATTCCTGTTAGCTACTCTGCAATCCTTTATGTGATCATCCATGTTTCCTCTGGCAGTCATACACCACCTGTCTATCTTCTGCTTATGACTTAGAAAAAGTCTGAAATATACTTTCTTCTGCTGTTTTTCATAGTTAGTCTGCCGAGCATTTAGGACAAATCAATTCCACTGTGGGAATAGTTGTCCTTATAACTCATCTTTCCTATTAAGTCTTGTAAATCTTAGAATTAGATGGACATTGATAGAATGATAGTCTCTGCAAGAAAGACTATTCAGAAGTGTTACTGCTCTGGACCTGAAAATTTAGTTATTTTCACTGCTTAGAGTTTTACCAACAGACTAAAGCCAGGCAAAAAATGAAGGCAAATCAATTAAAATGGGGCCACTGAAGAGGATAGTTTCAGGACACCAAACCTGATGCCCCTCATTACTCTGCCAAAAAAATCCCACAGGTCCCATATAGAGCCTGAGAATCCACGTTGGAATCAGAAATTACCTCCAGAGAATATATCCCTCAGCAAATCATTTTATGGTACTGTCCTCTACCTTTCTGCTTACATCCATTTGAATTCTGTGAACTGTGACAAGTTTTCTTTTTTCTCAGTATGGCTTTTCCAAAAGTGTGTTATATTTCAGCACAGGTATTTGCAGCAGGTGATTAAGTATCCTCATATTGTGCTTCTCACTATCTAACTGTTCTTCATTTGCTCATATTTCAATTCTTCCTTATAACCCACCTCTGAATGCTATACTATTTTTCCAATGTCTTTGTCGACTTAGAGATGCAAATTGTTTGGTCTAGGGCCTGTCAATTGATCAGCCATTCTGTCATTGAGGACTGCTGTTCTGAATCCAAGTCATATCTTGTACTCCACTTCTCACTGATTGTCTTCTGCAACATCCCAGGCTTTCTTTTACAGGGTTGTGCTCTTAATCATTTTTTTTCCTTACTTAAATCCTCACTTTGTGAAGACCACTTGTGCACAAGTGTTCTATTTCAATTACACCTGACATGAATTTATTGACCCAGGTTATCTTACTGTTTTTAAGATAGAGGAAAAATCAGGTGAAAGTATCCACAAGATGTAGAATATAGAACAATTTTGTAAGAGTTACACTTCTTCTCAATGGAAAAGTAACATGCTGGATGAATAGGCCAGGGAACTTCTGTATTTTTGAAGGCAAAATTCCTGCATCTCCCATTTGCTGTCAGCTACATCTATCACAATATTTTCAGTGCACACTGTGATGTGTGACAAACTGATTAATAGTGTATACAAGTTGTTGTGTCTGTCAGTGATTGAAGCATAATCAGGATTCTCTTATGTCCTCTTAGACGGATTCTCTTGGTGGAAGCAGCCATAGTCAAGGAAAAATCCTCCTTGGGGAGAAGTTTTCTGCCTTCCCAGCAGGAGATGCTGCTCTTCAGTACCACATTCCAGCACACCCCTTCTTGAAGAATGTGAGAAGTTTTCCCTGTAACAATGTTTAATTGAGTAGTGTAAGGCCCCAGTCAGCTTGCTCAGTGAGACTTTTGAAAGTGCTTACAATGGTCCATGTGCTCTTAGAGTCTGTTCTTCAAGTTTTGCTTGAAGGAAGGAAAAACTCCAGGAAAAATCTCTCGTGCACAAAGATCCTTGAATTCTAACAGCTGAAGATCTTTTTGCTCCACTTTAGGCAGGATTTACTGTGAAAAAGAACAGTGTGGAGGCCTCCAGGGAGCTGCAATTCAAAACAAGCACTAATGTACAAGCAAAAGCCTAATTCACACAGATGCAGCACAAGAAGCTGTACCTTCAGTGGTTTTTTGGCACACAAAAAATAACTTCCAATGGTTTCTTGTCCAGTTAAAAATCATTTTCAGCATATATTGGCAGCACATTATTTCCTTTCTGTGCTCTGACTCTAAAGGCTGCTCCTCAAAATGGAATAATTTGGAAAAGCGATAAACTCTTTCCCTGATCTCTGATTTGAAAATCCGAAGAAATCCAAGAAAGCTTCATTGGAAGAGACACATCTGCTGAAGTTGAAGTGTCAGTACTGCTTCCTCTTTTTTTTTTCTCTTCTTTCAAAACACAAGTCAGACCTACTCTCATTTAGCATCTTCTAATTTAAGTTGGAGGTAGTTTTTTTTCCAAAGTCTATTACAAAACAAATGTTCTGTCTTCTCCAATTAGCAGAGAACACTGGCCAGCTGCCCAAGTAACTAATCAACATGAAACTTTTATCAAGACATACTGCAAAGGATATACACTATTAGGTGCCAGATTCTATCACTTTTTCTGAAATTCTATCACTACTGAATGAAAATTTCTGCCACAAATCAGTTTCTGGATGTTAAACTTTGTCTTATTTGAGAGGATGATAACTAACATCAAATATTTTGAGACTCCTGCAAGGAAATATTTTGTAAATACTAATGTCCTCATGGAAGAAATGCTGTAAAGTTATCTTCACTTATTGCTACCCTACCCTTCAGATGAGCAGAAAAGAGTTCTAGTTTAATTGCACAGCAACACAGCCAGAAATAGACACAGACAGTGACATCTGCACCAGAATTTCTCAGCTAGTTTGAAAATTTCTAACAAGTGCTGAGTACTGTAAGTGGTTCCCTGCTTGGTAGCTGAATGCTAAACTACTTTTGCCTAAAGAAAATTTCAGGTGCTTAAGAACAACTAATTCATCTCCTTTGCTGTATTTTGTGTTTCCTTAGCAATCCAGGGTACTAAGGGTGTTTGTATCACTCTCCAGAGAAGTATTCAGCTCCTTGATATACTTTATGGAAAAAAGGCAATGGGTGCTTTTTTTTCTTTGTCTGTGTGTGTGGAAATGCCGTAATTGAGAACCATATAACTTTCTTACCATCCCTCAAAACTGGGTGCATTGCAAAAGTGCACATGGTAAGCAGCCTGAACATGCCCTGTTCTAGACCACAGTGTTATGAATTGGAACAAGGCCACCCCAATTCAACACAAATTGAACACTATTTATAACAACTGATTTAATTTTTGTCTTTTTATCTTACTCAAGAAAAAGATTTTTCAACAGGTCCTTCTTCTTGGCTTCTCCTTTTGTATGATCCTTACGAGAAAAGGGATTCGTTAATGCCATTAGCTGCATCCTGTAAGGCTCCCTGACAGGGTAATAATTACATGGTCCAAAGATGGATAGTTATGAAGGCCTCAAAAAGGATTCCAGGTGCTCCCATGAGCTTTGGGTGTCTTCTCAGTTCTCCATCTGCTCCAAAACCACCACTGTTTCTGAGACACACTGAAGATTCAGATGTATGGGTAGTCTGTTGGATCACTGAATTTATAACATGATTTGCACCATTATTGCATATAACCCATTGCTATTTTCTTCCCAAAAAGAAGTTGTTATAATTTCTTAGCAGGCAATACTCTACATCAGAGCACACCAGCACATCTGTGTTGATATGTGATTCTAGTCAGACAAAAAAATTTCAAAGAATAATTCCCAAACACTTATTTCCCTTCTGCAAATCTCCTTGTGGAGCTCTGCAGTCAGATTCTACTTCATCTCCAAGCCCCTGTTCTACTCCCTGATGAGAAATTACATTTTGTTTGGATAGCAGACTTTTTTTCCTCAAGGTGTGCCAAAGTCACTGACTTGCACTTCAGTGGTTGGTGACAGCAGCGTGCCCACCAGCTCCTGAGGACTGCAGCTGTTTGTACTCTGTGCTGCTCAGACTTGAATGTGCCTACGGGACCCCAAGGAAAATGTGCATCTGAATATCTGAGGCTGTGTTGTACAATATGTTGTCTAATTTCAACACTGTGGTACGCCAGCTTCCCTAGGAGGTTTCTTAATGCAGTCTTACTGCTCGATATCCTCTGGTGGCTGCATTGCTCGCAGCTCACTGGGGAGGTGGCAAAGCAAAGCCACTTGAAAACAAACACTGCTCATCCTTGATGGGGAGAGGAAGGAAAGTAAACAAAGACTGTGCTGGCAGTGTGACAGGAGGGATCAGGCAGCCTCTTCTCTTTCAGAGGCATTGGCAGCCCCCGTTGGCCAGGCTGCAAATGCTACCTGGTCCCTCCAGCTGTGGCTACACCGTTTAGCTGCCCTCAGTGGAGGCAGCATCCAACACCTTCCGTGCACCAGCTGAATGGGGCAGCTTGTCCAAGTGTGAGTCTCATAGAAATGAGGATCTTTTTGAGGAGGCCAGCAATGTCATAATGGCATCACCATAAATGCTTTAATCCCACGGACAGAGAAAAAGAGAGTGCATTAAGGTAGACAGGGTTATTCTATGATGCTGCTGCTGGTTAAAACCATGTTTTGAATCAATGTTTAACTGCAGGATATTGCCTCCATAATATACTGCATCAATACATCAACAAAGGAGTGTGAGTCTGATACTACACTGTTCCATAAATCATCCTCCCATCCCCAGCTGTAGAATTTATTGATTAGCAGGTTGGTATCTGGGTGGAGAAACAGTTCTCAGGATGGTTTTTTTTTTCCCCTAGTGTTTACAGAATAGGCAGAAAACAAATTTCTTACTTCCTTTTGGAGGAGCATGTGCTGTGTCTGGAAAACAGGACCAGGCTCAGATCTTTCTTCCCCTGGTTCCCCTTGTGCTGCTGTCTCTGCAGAGGCACATTTCCCATCCCCATGGAAACAGGATGAGGAGCACAATTTGCCTCTCTGCAGAGGACCCTCTCAATAAAGCTGCCCAGAGGTCTTGGCTTCTCACAACCCAGGCAGTGACACCAGGGCTCCCTTTGGGATCTGAGCTGCCCTTGGACACCTGGACCAGACCCTCCCAGCAGTTTTCATTCCCAGAACCCCATGTTTTTCTCTTCCAGAAGTCCCACTGCAAGAGAGAAAGCAGCTATTATTTTTCCTGTGAAGCAATGGGGATACCTGTCTGCAGCCTCTACTACCTGTCTACCTAATAACATTTTCTCCTTGGATATTTTTGTCTAATCCAGGGCCTGGGATGGATAATGTTTTCCATCACATCTGAAGGAAATAGCACAAAATTGTAAAACCTGGATGGAACTCTCTAAAAATGTCTCTGAATAAATTAAATTAAACAAACTGGATTATTGAAATCCTGTTTCAGGATTTCATTGTTCGGGAGATGATGGATCCAATGGACAGTATCTGCCATTTGGGAATGGTGAAATCAGTTGTGTGGGAGAAAAAGCAGAGACAATTTGCAGTGAAGGAAGAAACAAGGTGATGCAGATTCAAGGCCACTGCTATGCTACAGGGGGATGGACTTTCCTGGTGAAAATGTGGAGTCCAATTCTCCATTTGTCCTGTTTAAACATACAAGTAAATAAAAAAAAATAATAAAGGAAGCCCCCAAGGAAGAAGAATCTCCTTAATATTACCTGGTAATCAGCATTTTATTCAGAGAATTTCTTAACTTTTCACATGACCACAGGTCATGTTAATACAGAGTACTGACTTTCTGGACTTCCAGTGTGTACACAACTGTTCTCAGAAATGCTGTTTTTTCTCCTTCAAGAAGAGACAATATATGCCAACTATCAGGTTTCTCATCCTGACACCTGGGGCCAAACAGCTGATGATTAAAATCTTTCAGAAACATGAGTTTTGAGCAAAGAAGAGTCAGTCACGATTGCTTCAAAACTCCACTTTCCTCTAGGTGAAATCAGCTTTTAAGATTATTTTCTAGAAGATTGGAATTGGATGTCTTTTCAGATTAGTAAATCAACCACAACATGGATTAAGAGAACTAATAAGAGGAGGTTATCAGTGTGGAATAAAAAGATAGTTAAGGGAAATTTATAAAATATATCTACTGTGAAGAAGTTTCTGATGCAGGAAACCCTTTGCTATAAATGAAAGAACATGATGAGAATAATTCTAAAGAGACCATATATACAACACAAATAAAAAGTACAGTCAAAAGTCGAAAAATGAGCAAATTCCAAACAAGTTTTTGATTATTATAGGATTATTGGTAACTAAAAACCAGCAAAATTATTTAGGTTATTAGATGAAATGTCAATTTCATTGACATAACTGAAAGTAGGATCTTACTACTTATTAATTTTCAAAATATTTTGTGCTTCCATATTTAAATTCATAGTATCAATTTCAGGCTTTTATGGAGCTTGACACTTTTAATATTTAATGTTCATAATATTTTAATTGAAAAAATTTACTGAAGAAGTCATAACGTAGTAAGATACACAAATTTCCAGCTGTTTTAATAAGAATTGGCATCCTTTTTATTTTTTTTCAGCAGAATATTTGGTCTCATTATGTCTTCTTGAAATAGAAATCTGATTTGAAACAGCACCAATTTAATATACTTCATGGTGCACTTTTATGTATTTTACTTGTTTCAATTATTAACTTTGCTAAATGGCCATATGGAAAGTACTTTTTAATGTGCTGTTAATTCCCTGATTTTGTACCATAATAAATGTTCTCAGCAAAAAAAGAAAAAGTTGTGTCAGCTTCTATCCTCATGCCATTTTGTTCTGACTCAACTATTTTCATTGCAGAGGCAGAAAATCCATCAGCTGGTATAACTGGACATGCTTGGAGGACATGCATCCAGCTGAAATTCCTATTTTGTGTTTTTGCAGACTGCAGACAAAGAACAATAAATAGGTGTTCCCCATCTCTCATCCTCTAACCCCAAGACTCATCTGTGGCACCAACCCAACCTGTACAGCAACAGGTCAGTTTTACCTGACCTTTGTCAAAAACAGCCCTCAGGGAAAATCAAGGGCTTTTAAAAAGACTCTTCTGCCTGTTTCATCTTCAGAGGAACTTCTAAGGAAATGGATGCAGCACTGTCTATGATGGTCACACTGAAGTCTGTTTTGGTTCACCAGTTATGTTCACTTTCCAATTCCATTCCAAATATACTGGGGCAACATAAACCACACTTTTCAGTTCATTCCATTCATGCCTGATGAATTTCTTGAAGAATGGAGCCATGAATTTTTAACAACTCTGCAAATATGAGGGAAAATAATGTATTTTCATTTCCTTATTTTCTAAGCAATTTGACAAGGGAAGTTGTCCCTGTGCTCTCAACAGAGAAATCTTACATCAGCTCAGATACTTGCTCTGTGTGCCAAGGCAGTATTTCATGCTCCTGCCCTGGTCAATGCCTCACAGAGAACAGAAGAAAGGTTGATGTCTGCTCTCTGTTCCAGATCAATTTTTCCTTTCTGACTGCTTGCCAGAGGAGAAGGGAACATTTTTTTTATAACTTTTCTAACTACTCCAAACTACCTGGATTCCTTGTTGCCTTAAAAGAAAAGATCCTTGAAAAACAAAATGTCAGCTGAACTGCTGCTGCTGAGGGGCTCACAAGTCACAGCTTTAGATAAGTCCCATCTTGCTCATTTTTCTCTTTCTCCTCTCTTGAGCTACACCTGCAGCTTCCCACTAATAAATCAGAAGTCAAATACACTTCCTTAGATTTTATCAGAATGTGCACAACTGAGTGTGAGGGCAAGAGGAATCTGCCAGAGTTGCTTTATGTATGTTCTCTGTTATTTTATCCTATTTTGGAGTTTCATGGGTTAAAAATAAGCCAAACCATCACCTGCTGTGCACATCTGAAAGCAGCTTTAGCATACTCAAGGTCAGGGCTATAATGTATAAATATTCTGCAATATTTAACATATTTTTCAGTCTGCATCCCAATAGTACCCCCAGAATAAATAAAAAAGATGTTGTGTTTTTCTGAATGTAACCACTGCTGCTTTTCCTGTTCATTAAAGCTGCATATTTATGTACTTTCTTCCCAGCAACAGTGTCTGAACAGGACTTATATTTTACCTTCACTTTTCTACAGCACAGAAAGCACTGCCACTGCTTAAGAGCTAAAAATGACAATGCTATAGCAGCCTCTAGCCATTATTATTTGCAGTGGAATGTGGTTTTCATATTTGCTGCCTTCTAAGATATGAGCTATTTCTCTGAATATATGCACACACACACGTTGTCTCAGAGGAAGAAAAAACCTCAACCAACTGCTCAGATCCAACAGTTTAACTAAAAGGCATTGGTTGATTTATAAACAACCAGTTTCTGTGGCCCCAGTCCCAAGCTCTGATCACCCTCACGTTCCCCCTGAGATGCTGGGTTTTTTCCTGGCCGTTTAGAGACGATGCTCTGATGGGAGGAGGCAGAGTGCAGGCTGCTTTCCCTGACCACAGCAGGGAGCTGCAGGAGCTGGGCAGTCAGGGCATGCTGGATTTTGCAGTTCCTCCAATGGGGCAGTAATCTCTGGCAAAGAGCAAGGCCACAGGAGGGTGGCTGCCTAACACCCAGAACTTGGCCACAGACACACACTAGCCTCTTAGGGGGTGTTTAAATCCTGGCTTCTGAGAAGAACCTTTCATCAAAACAGTGCTTGAGGTACAATGAGAATTTACTGGACCTAATTTTTCTTTTATCTCAGCAAAGTTTTACTATGACCTCCTGGGAATGAGATAAGTGGAGCAATTGAAAGACAGAACAATATTTTGGATAATGCTGCAAATTACAACTTGCAGCAACCTAGGCTCTGATTAGCAAGTACCTAATCTCAAGCACAGGAGACATTCCAGTAAAAAACAGTCTGTATGTTCAAGTACCCTGCTGAATTTGAGTCTTGGAGATGATTTTCTCCCTATTGATTGATATGTATCCTGAAATTTTCTGGTCACACTGCAGGACACAAACACAGAACCTAATCCAGCTTACAGAAGGTTGGTGCTCCCTTTCTAATCATCATTGTGTGTCAGGGCCATAACAGTGATTTTATCTGAAAATTAATTTATCAATTAATTTCCAGATTTAAAAAAAGTTCTCAAAATAAGTTATTGTCAATATTTTAAATCTGTTTGTTGAAGTGAAAACATGGATTTGATGTCATGAACTCCCATTTACTACAGACTAGAGCAAGAAAATAGCTGTTGCACCAGTTATTTGCAATCATTCATGGTCATTTATCTCATCAAACTCTGGTCAGCTAAGCTGTTCTGAACATAATGCCCCATGAGTCAGGCTCACTAGTGGAAAGGAAACCAGTGGAAGGGTCTCTCTCTACAATGACAGTGGAAAGGGTCCAAATACCACTACAGATGGTAAACATCGTAAACAAACAAGACTATGAAGACTTAGAACCCCTCTCCCTCAGATGGTATCATTAGTGAGCTATATTTCTAAATCACTAGGTTTCTAAATCTCTAAATCATGCATTCTGTCTTCCCTCTTCTGAAAACAGTAGAAATTTTGCTCTGAATTCAACTAAACTAATGGGAAATTACCCAAAAACAAGAAGTCCCAAGCACTTTTCTCTCTTTGTTTCATTGGTTGTTAGGGTTATGGCTGGAAAACAGCGATTGAGTGCACAATTCATTACCCATTTTTAGACAATAAGGTGTCTATAATATAGGTATCTGCATGTGAGCTGGTGTTTAAGACTTTGTTGCAGTTAGAATTCAGATTAATACAGATTAAGCAAAACAAGGCTAGCATTGGTGTCAGCTGAATATCCAAGCTTTGCAACTGTCCAGCCTAAACAATGAGAAGATTCAATTGCCTAAATATTGATGCCATTTTGACTATATCCAGTTTCTGCTTCAAATATGACTGGATTTCCCAGAAGTCCTTGATGTCTCTGACACCCCAAAACATCTCATATGGCAGCAGGTGGCACACTGAGATAAAGAAACCAGGTGCCATTGACTTGGGCACCATTGGCTGTGCTCCAAGCTTAGGCACGCATGGACACCCACATGCAAACATCTGAACTTCCATGTCTGCTAGCTGGAACAGATCTGCATCTGTTTGTACATGCACAGTAATATGCTGCATCATTAAAACTTAAATTCACCTCTATTTCGCTTCTGCTTTCAGCCTCCCAAGTTTTCATTTCTGCATTTGCTTCTTAACTGGTGCTGCCCTTAACTGGAGGAGGAGAAGGATGTGAGTCAGGTCTCTGCTCCCAAGGACACAACTGCTGCAGGCTAATTTGTAAGAGGGGAGGCTGGTGGAGCCACTCAAGCAAGTTCAGCCCAGTATTGTGTAAATTCAGAGGGCTGGAAAAATAGATTTATGGTCTTCAAACCTCAACTCAGCACAGACCAGAGAGAGATTAATCAGCCAGCATTATACACGTTACATCTCCAGGCAAAGCTTCTGAAAGAAACAAGTAAAGGAACTCACAGAAATTGGGTTTTTTTCCTCCCACAAGCCCGTTTCAGAATATAGAATGCTTCAGATGTTAAAAATGTAGTTTCTTTCTTGTCACTGTGATAACATTAGCTTTAGGTTGCTTCCTGCTGCTGTGTGACAGCTGTTGCAGACATCAGTTGGATTGCACAGAACATAAGTTTGTCATATAAATTTAAGCTACCCAATCTCTCATCTTCCTATAAAACCTAACCCAGTCATCTTCTGTGTAATATCTGGTCATTGGAATGATAAAATTGTTATAACAGCATCTTGCCTAATTGCATCCGTCAATAAAGATGGATTCTACACAAAAAAAGCATCAATTAAAACAATCAATCCACAAGAAAGCAGTCACTTTTAATGCATCATTTATCACAACAACCTGGTATTCTTCTCTCCCAGTTTTTAGAAATCTTGTTGCCATAACAACTGGATGTAGCCTTTACGCAGAGTGGGCCAAATCCTGTCCATGGTGACACAGATGTAAATTCAGAATAACTTTGCTAAAATGCCTGGAAAAACAGTGGTGCAAATATAATCTGATGGGGCAGAATGGGACCCACTATCTCTTTGTGTTACCATTTTCTTCTGCTGCTTTGCCTTGTCAGGAAAACAAGATGTTTTTCTCTTCTACTCTGAATAAGCTCATAATGTAGTAGAACAATCAGACATAATGACAGGTTAAACAAAAAAGGAGTGTTATGTCTTAAATACCATATTAACTAAATTTTAAATCTGTATATTAAAAGGTTTTTTAAAGCCCAAGAAAAGACTAAATATCAGATAGGAATGTATTCTCTCTGTTCAGAGGCTACATCTAAATCATATAATCAATAACTTGTGTAATAAGAAAATATAATGAAGGTAACTTCATAGTTGTTTGGCTAAACAGAAGATATACACTCTCACAGAAAAAATGCCTTGGAGGGTCCTGGGTCTTATCTAGAGCAGGAAGCCATGCAGTTAAACCCTGTTTATTTACATAAATAAACTCATTGAAACTCATTTCAAAGACATCATAACAAATATTCTTAGACTTGTCCCTCTTTTCAAGGAAATCCATAGGAATTTGCTGTCATATCATAGTCAGTGAGTGGATCATTACACCCAAACAAAGCAGAATCCAGGAAGAAAGTGTGAATCTTTTCTATCTGGATTGTTCTACAGAAGCATTTTCCAGTCTACCAACCAAATAACATTTTAATTAATTATAATAGCAAACAGAAACCCAGTTGAATAAGTGCTTTGGAACTTGGTAGAGATAAATCTGGTAGACACATACCCTAATGATAATTTTAATACCCATTCCTGTTACAAAACCAAATTATGCCATCAGGCAAATTCTGTAGGTAAGCTGGAGAGAGGGACACGCAGAATTTAAAAGGCAAGGAATCCTTTACATGTAATCCACAAAAATAACCAACCTGCAAACTTCTATACATTAGAGATATATTTTCCCTCATTAAAGTCAAAAAGTATGGAGCTGCCATCCTTGACAGTAAATAGCTCATCACATTTGAAGGCTTTCTCTGGGTGAAAGGAGATTCAAAGACCTGAAAAACCTGGCAGCAGGAAGGGAGGTGACTCGTTACATTCAGAGCAATCTTAGAATAATGTCATTTTGGAATGTAATTTTGCAGGCAAACTCAATAGCAGACATTACTAGTGCTCAGATGTCACTCTGAAGATTGATGCATCAACATTGCACTGAGGCAGTACAAGAGCCTCAGAAAAATAGATTAGCAAGGCTTACTATCCAGTGAAAATGTAAGGTTATAAAGTTAAAAAATGCACCTGGCCAGAACATGAAGAGGTCAATTACTTTGTCTATTTGCCCAAAGGCAGGATCATCTCTAACTACATCATTCCAGATAGCTTTTTATTCTGCTTCCATTTAAAGACCTTCAACAAAGATGTTTCACAATATCAGCATCTTAATTTCCATGGTTCGTTATCTTCATCATTAGAAGGTTCTATGGTGCACTTGAGGGTATGATTTCAGCATGGATAGGTACTGCTGCAACACCTTTACTGCAAGATCAGGCATTAAGAGCAGTGAAACCATCTTGACACAGGCTGCATTTGCTGAGCTTTGACTGGATGTCCATTAGTAACAACAGTAGCCCACTACAGTTTTGCTGGTATTGATCAAATGAGTTGATCTGCTGTATTTTTCTCCATCACCTCCCTTACAGTACGGTTTCATTTTATTTTCTTTGGGGCCAGGATGTTTCACAGTTCCCTCTTACAACTGCTGTGGCTAATGGTGAACACTATGGTTTCCAAGCACTTTTCCAGAATTTTTCAGATTGATTCAGAATCAACTGTCAGGTGCCTGACAAGAGCTGTACTGCTCAGTGTGTGTACTAGTGTGCTTGTTTCAGCTGGGCTAGAGTTAATTTTCTTCACAGTGGTTAGTACAGATTTTCTTTCCCCCAGCCCATGCCTCCAAACAGAAACAGAACTAGTAAGAAGATGACAAAACAATAAGATGAAAAAATTCTGTCATGTTTCATGGCAGACTAATTTTGTGAGTCTGTGCAGTGAATGTCACTACAGTACACCACAAGAGGAAAATTGTATCATTTCAGAAAAAAAATTGAATCTAGATTGGGAATCCAACTTCAAAACATTGGATGTTGAAAGGAAACATTAAAGCACAGAATCAAATTTGATAGAGGTACTTGGCTAGAACTGAAATGCCTCCCTGTGAGATCAAACCTTAAAAGCAAATTCTGAATATCAAAACAATAGTGAAAGACCAGCACAACTTTTTGAAGTCTGGGAAAATGCCTAAATGATGGCAGATGGCTGGAATTAACATGGGTATTAGGCCCCACTGGCAGCAAAATCTCTTCTTGGCATCTTATAACTGCATGGTGGTAGTGTCCATGCTCTTGTCTTGCAGGGTCATTTTACCAGACCCAACCAAGAGTGAAGGTAAAGGGCAGTGAGTGGAAAGATTATAATCAAAATGGTTGCTTCAGAAGCAAGTGTTGGTAGGACCTTTATGACAGATATGGTAAAAACAAGGCCCACACTTGACATTGCTGGTAAAAGATTAAGAATAGAAACATTGGCTGTGAAGAAAGAGCCACTGAGTGTTGAAAAAAATGGAGAAAGCATCCTACTGATGAAAGTTAAAGACTAAATCCATCTAAAAGCCTTCAACCAGGTTGAAATTCCTAGGTTTGGGAGTTGTGTGGTCTAGGCTAGGACTCAGTATGGTCAGGGGAGGAGAATTATTACTGCAAGGCAGCACTTACCTTACATGCCTGGAAGGTACCTCTCCTTTTCATCTTATCTGGAGGAGAGGTTGTGGTGGTGTTTGCAAGGGTCCCAGGATGAGGGAAGAGATGAGAATGTTGACTCCATGTTTCAGAAAGTTTGATTTATTATTTTGTGATATATATTATATTAAAACTATACTAAAAGAATAGAAGAAAGGATTTCATCCGAAGGCCACCAAAGAATAGAAAAGGAATGATATCAAAGGCTTGTGACTGACCGAGACAGTCCGAACAGCTGGACTGTGGTTGGCCATTAATTAGAAACAATCACATGAGACCAATCACAGATCCACCTGTTGCATTCCACAGCAGCAGATAATTGTTTACATTTTGTTTCTGAGGCCTCTCGGCTTCTCAGGAGAAAAATCCTAAGGAAAGGATTTTTCATAAAACATGTCTGTGATAAGAGGTAAGGAACTTTTCAACATAGGCACCTCAGTTCTACTGGGATATGATCAGGGAACAGAGTCAAATCTGCATCAGTGACCAAAAGAATGATTTTATTACAGTGTGAGTACTTTCAGAGGAAGAAAATGGGAAGTGCAACCGAGTTCTCCAAACAGAGTGGAACAACACTGTGTGGACCATGTGGCATGAGGGTGATTCACCATGTGCACAAAGGCACAAAGGGTTTTAGCCCAAAACCCTCAGAGGAGCTGGCCCTCTAATGCTTGCTGAGTACAACACTTAGTGCAGTGGCACCATTCTTGCTATCATAAATGTGATGAAGGGAATCTTTATTTTATAACCCTCTTAAAACCAGACCAGATGCCAAATAGGAGTCTTTACATTCTGTAAAATAGCAGTGAGTAAAATTATGAGACCTATAAATTAGAAGAAATCATCACTTTGAAAAAATAAAAATAGAAATGAAAGAAAATATGCCTGGAAGGGTTTCAAGACGTTCTCTAGCCTACCGTCCCTTCCCAAGTCAGGATCTGCTCTTTTTCTTGACATTCCTAAAAAAAGTTTATCTAACACCTACTCTCAAAGACTGCTACTAATAAAGATTTCACAACCTCTGGAGACAAACTATTTCCAAATTTAACTTGAAATTCCCCTGAAGGAATTTTAAATGGTTCCTTCTAGCTGTAACATCTACACACATTTCCCTCTTTTTATTCCCCTTCTTTTGAAGCCAGCTCCCTATTTCAAGGAACACAAATCTGATTAAGTCAGTAATATACTAATTTATACTCTTCACAGCCCTGCTGAAATTATTCTTCCAACAGTGCAAAACTCAGCATGTAATTAAACCTGTAAAATTCTATCTTAATGCTGAAAAAAAGGTTTCAAAGATTTCATTCATACAGACCTGTTTTTTATGTCCATCTTGATATCCCTTATATGTCTCTTACAGTTTGTCCACATTTTATAATGATGTCAAATGATTTATTACCTTCTATCTCTTCAATCTAAGTCTTCAGTAATTTTCTATTACAACAGAATTTCTCTTCCATATTTTTCTTTAATTACTTTCAGCTGAACTTCTTTATATGGCCATATGTGTAATTACTATGACTCTTACTGAACCAGCAGCTTGCAGATTATTAAGTGGATTCTGCTCCTCCTGGTGCCATTGGGAATTCTGCCATTGTCTTCAATAAAAGCAGGACTAGACCCCTGCAAGAGCCATATTATTGGATAATTCAAAGCTCTGGTGAGAATTGACACTGCTATATTGACAACAGCTTGTTTTTTTAGTTTAGGATATCTTAATTGGATTAACCAGTCACTTTGTTTTGTGTAATGATTTTATATCTCTGAATGCAATTTGCTATGATTAAATAAGAAATGTTTCCTTCTTCAACTGACATCAACAAGAACAGTAAGTAGCTTTCAGTCAAAAGTATAAATTCCAACTGGCATCTCTTCATGCACCAGCAATCTTTGGGTGAAAAACGAAACAGGGTGAGTGTGAGGAAGAAGGAATTCGGTCTGGCAACTGGGAGTGCAAGAAGAATTAACCCAATCTATTTCTCTTTCTCTTTCAGGTTTGTGTCTCAGGGAAAGTAAAAAAGGATTCCAAAGGCTGCACCTACACACCCTGCTCTGGGTAGATGCCAGCTTCACAGGTGTGTCCTCTTGAACCCTGTGTTGTTCAATGTAATGCTGTTGGTTTACACCAGCCAGGGGTGGACAGAGGAAGGCTGGTGAACAGAAGACAGCCTGAAGCTGAGGTGGAGGAGGTTTAGGTTGGATGTCAGGAAAAAGTTTTTCACCCAGAGGGTGGGTAGGCACTGGAACAGGCTCCCCAGGGAAGTGGTCACAGCACCAAGCCTGACAGAGCTCAAGAAGCATTTGGACAGCACTCCCAGGCACCCTTGGGGTGCCCTTCACATGGCCAGGAGTTGGACTTGATGATCCTGGTGAGTGCCATCCAACTCAGAATATACTCTGATTCTCCAACATTTGCTGCCTGAGCTGAAGTTCAGGCCCTTCATAAGGCAGCAGGTGAGACTTCCACTCGCAGTTTTTGGGATAGCACTTGGCTCAGCTCCCACCTGCCTTGAGTAGCTCTGGCTGATCATTAAGTAAATCAGGTTTAGGTGCGCTGCCCTAAAAATTAAGCCAGGTTTCACCTCTCTCATGAGAACTGAGGAAGAGGCAGGGGATTGCCCTTATTATGACATAACTACAACTTCCTTTCTGTCTTGGAAAGAGAGGATTCAGACTGGCTCCACAGGCGCAGGCTGTCAGTGACCACATGAGATTCAGTGGCAGGTGCTAATGCTTAATCCACCTGTCAAAATTCAAATAAACTGCTTTGGACTGGGCTCCTGGGATCAGGTTTTTCCCTAGCATTGAACTATGTTAGCAAGGGAAATTCTATTTGTTGGCTGAAAGATTCTAGAGTGTCTAGCAATTTTTTTTATTTATTTTATTAAATACTACATTATTTTAACTTGATTTTTCCATGGAAAAACATGCTCCAGAGCAATGTGAGATCCAGTTTACATTGTCTTAAGCAAGCTGTACACTGGCCAAATAGTTTCTAAACCGTCAATATGCTATCTCACTTTTCATCCATAATTTCTTCTGACCAGATTCAGGAATATTTGGCCCAATCATTTCTCAGGCAGTGATCTTGTAAGTGATTAAAATGCCTTCTTGGTCATCATTTATTCAGATTACAAAAAAAGAAACAATTTAACATTTGCTCAGACTTGGGAATTCTTCAAACAAATTTGCACAGGTTTTTTGCTCTTATTTTGTTCTCTGTTGAAATAGATCCATTCCGGTATTCGTGACATAGAAAAATAATCATCCCACCAGTCTTGCAACACATAAAAAACTGGAATTCTACATCCCCCTGCTGGAAAGATATTTTGAGTATGTGTAAGGCATTACACCACCACCTGATCCTTGCTAACCTGGCAGTTTGGAAAGCAAAAAAGGCTGATACCTATTGAGTTCCTTCACTTTCCCACCTGCAGAGTCCACCTATGGGAATCCCTTTTGGAGAAACTTGTCATTTTTACTTACAAAGTACACTTGTCTAAAAGCAGAGCACAGGATTGCTGTAAGTTTTGGGGTTTTTTTTTTGGGTAGGATTTGACAAACTTAAATATTTACAGGGTAAAAAAGGTAAAAATCAGAGCTACCAAATTAAGGTGATAAAGTTACCTTCAAAATCTATATGATGGAAGAAAAATACTGTCAAATGACTGCCATGTGCTAACTAAATCTTACAAAGAAGTATTTTTAAATGGCTGCCTGTTAAAAGATTAAGAAAGCTGGGTAGTTGTTCTGGGTTTTTTTTTCCCTCCTCAAAGATACTGCTATTGCAGGAAATTGTGTTGTTTCTTGTGTAAAGCAAGTTGGGACATCCATCAAGATGAATGTGTTTACGTGCATACCTGGTGGCATAGTTTGAAGTGGTATATTGTAGATATAAAACTCTGATCAAACTTATCAGACAGGAAATTTTTGTGCAGTAATTTTATTTCTTTGTTCCTTACTAAAATCAGAGCTGCTGCCTGGGAGCATGCAAGTATTTAATTTTGTCACATAATTCCCTCAATTTCAGGCCATGGTAAGTAGCACTTTTGTACATGTCAGCTGTCAATTCCCATTAGAACATCCAGCTATTACATGGTTTAGATACAGCTGCCTGATGATTACTGCTGTATGTTGTGAATTCATCGCTCCAAAAATGGCAGAATAAATTGAATAGTAAGGATTCTGTATGAATTACCTCGACCTGTGAAATGATAATTTCTGAAAGCTTTATCATGTTATCAGCTTTTGCTGGAGAGGATTTGCAGAGCAAAAGGGAAGAGCCTTGGTGGAAAGGAGATAAATCTCCTCTGATCAAGTGAAGAGAGACCTCTACAGGTGTTTGGTTTTCTCAGTCCAAAGACCTTTGGAAATCATTCCCTGAAACTCTTAAGCAAAAGATGTGCCCAGGGTTCAGCTGCTGAGTCAGAGGTGATGGGAGAAGATCCTGACCATACTCCCAAGGGGAACTGTGCTGTTCTTGGTGCCCACTTCAGTCCACCCTCCTGTGTTTCCCTGGGGAGCTAAGCCACATCACGGATGATGTACAGGCAGACGTGTAAGCAAGCAGCCTCCAGACCAGCAGCCAGAGGGGTGGGAAGCTGTGTGGTCCAAACATGTGCAGGACTGCTCCTTCCTGCACAGTGCAGGGTGTGCTGCTTGGCTCTGTGGAGGAGTTAATTAAAGGCCAGACAAGCTTTTAAACAGCCAGCTTCCTTGTGCTTCTCTACAAGGCACACTGGGACTCAAGTTACTTATTATTATAACTGTTTTGTAGTATGCACTAAGGCCCCAGAGACAGGATAAATAGAAGGGAGCACACAGTCCTACAGTTTTGCAGAACATAATTTCTGATGCTTCTAAGGAGCTAAATCCATCTGCATAGCTAGCAGTCCCTACTGACAATACTCTTTGCTGCTTGAACAGCACAGTAGGGTGTAACCTTGTGGCAGATTTTTTGTGTATTTTGGAAAGCATGCTATCTTCCTCCATTACTGAGCCTTATTGACAGAACTAAAAGCAACCTAATGGAAAGCATGAACATCATTTACAACCATACTTTCTGCACCAGTATTCATACACTTTTTCTCTCACATCTATCAACAAGTCTTGCATCACTAAAAATGCTGGGAAATAAATGAGAGGTAAGAGAAGAAAAATGTGAAATGGTATTTCTATGACAGCCATAAAAAAATAAAGCTAAAAGTGGAAAAGTAGAGCTAAAAGCTGCTGATTCTATACAGTGCTTAAGCTTTTAGGAATTATATCAGCTTTCTGTCTAAATTTCCCTGAGATCGTTATGTTTTGATCTGTAAGTACCAATATTTTTCCAGAGATTGTAACTGGGCATAGATACTGCAAAAGGTAAGGCCAAATTAGGAGCCGTATTTACTTTTCACAGTAACTACATGTGCCCTGGAAGATCAGGATTCTGATGTTTCTCATGCACAAACAGGATCAGCAGGTTGATATTGGACACTTTTCAGTCATCAAGTGTAAAAATATTTATTGATGGAACTGCATGCTGGGTACTACTGAAAACTAAATGTTCTGTTACAAAGATAAAAGATGAAAAGACAGTACTCCAGGGGAAACAAAAGCTAAGAAAAATAAGAAAGTAAATAAAACCTGACCAAACAAAAAGCAAAGGATTCTCTTGTTTCTTAATTTGGTTTTCTCATTGGTATCTCCACAGGCTGCATAGTGTTGCTATTCCTGTGTGCACACTCTGCCCCAGGAGATATTTGGAATTGCTGTATATATCTGTACATTATTTCTGACTGTCTAGGATGTGGCTGCATCAGATAGGATTTCATAAGACCTCTGTTAGAAAAACTCAGCACTGGTGTCTTCAGCAGGCTGCCTGATCAATTCCCCCCCTCACCTGCTCAGCTGTAAAATAGATGGAATAATTTTGCCCTGGCAGTAGTCAGTTTCTCTTTTCTTACATCATCTGAAATTTTTAGGAAGGGTATTATGAGTACTTAGATAAAGGTCCTTGCAAATTTCCCACAAATTTAAATACCAATCAGCAAACAAGGAAAAAATGTTACCACAACAAGATAATTACCTAAATATACTCCTTGGTCATGGCCCATATTTACAGATATGCTATACTATGTATTACCATGTTCTCACAGGGTCTTTTATTTTTTAATGACTTTGGCTAAGTAAATCCCTCTGCCACACCACCATTACTTCCAGAATCAGCTGGAGAAAGACAGATCTGCTGCTGTTTAGGGACAGATCTAGATACAAGATGGGGATTCATGCATGTGGACCCAAAGCACCAACCTCAGGGACCTGCAGGCATCCCTGGAGCATCCCTGGAGCACCCCCAGATAAACTACTGGGGGTGACACACCACAGAGCACTCTATGTAACTCTGTGCCCTGTGTCACTGGAAAAGGAATAAGAGGATCTTTTCATTTCCTATCCTTCAGAAAATGCCAGATTCTGGTCTGCTTAGTCTTGCTGCTTCTTTTTTGTGCTGCATCTGGATTTCCAACCCCTTGCTCTGAGGCTGTTTTTCAAGCGAGAGCCTGCACTAAGCCAGTGTCAGTGAGAAGTGCAGGAATTTGCTGTTTCCCTACTCATGAAATTTGCATGGCTCTTGCACCGCCAGACGCTGCCCTGTGTTTTCAGGGCTGTGAAAGCTAAATCAAAATATTCACTGTAGCGCACCGTGCTAAGCATAGTTATAGCACATTTCACGGTAAGAGTTTACCTGGCTGCCTTCTTTCAAAAGAGGGCTGAAATTGTCATTTTTAGAAAGTAACTGCTGATTTGGGTCTGTTAGCTCCACCTGAGCACTAACAAACAGCTGTGCTGGCTCACAGTGCTTCTTCAGAGGTGCTTGGGGTCAGGCATCAAGTTGAGGATAGGTGCTGTGAGGAGGGGACAAAGGAGCTGGGCACCCAGTTAGTGCTGTGTCTTTGACAGCACTCTGTAAGACCCAGGTGTGTCTCAAGCTTTTGTTTCCACCAGCCTAAGGATAGGCTGCTAGAGCAGTTGAAACTGCTCCATCATGACAAAGAAAGCTGTGTTCTGTCCCCATCTATCTCTGCATGACGTTCCTGCAAGCAGCAGGGTTTCGATCTGCTTGCATATTTCATCATGCAGCAACACTTCTCCAAGCCAATGCGTTGGCCAGTGGACATTTATAATGATAGAATTACTCATCATTCCAAGAGCTCAGTATTTCACTGTAGACTCCTTGATATTCTGTAACTCCATATCCCTGTGGGTCCACTCATTTTAGCCCACCCTTTCCATGGCTTTCAATGGAATACTTGAATTTAATGCCATGTATGGCCTGTACTTTTTGATTTAGGGGCTAAAGGTCAGCAACAAAGTAATTAGCATCTACAGTGATCGAAATCTTGGACACTATATTTAAGAGTGTCACTTAAAAAAAAACCCTACTCAAGTATTCACATAATTTAAAGACAAGGGACATGGCTTGAGACAGTAGAACTGAGCATCAGTCTCAAGACTGCTTGACACTGAAGCCTGTGTGGGATACATGCTTTAACCTCCTAGTGCCTACATGCCCTGAAAGGCCCAGTCCAGCAGACCATTTCAATAATGTGACACTCAGACACTTACATTAACTGGTGAGCACTCCAGCTAACAAGCCAGGAGTTACCCTGAATCTGTTTCCCTCTAATTCAAATATATCATCAGTCAGCTATCAGCTAGCTGACTGATTATTTAAATGAATTATACTGTGACATCCTAATATTTATGCATGCACCCAAAATCTTCTTCTTCAGAAGAGCTCAGCAGTGACATGAAAGCTGTCATAATCAACCAAGGGAGTCAACAGCTAATAAGACATGCCACAGTATATCCTGTCCCAGAATGCCATTGCACCCAAACTGCCCAATCCTGTCCAAACATACTCAGTGGCCATTGTTTATATTTCCTGAAGGGATTTAGTAATGACCTGCATTTATAGATGTTCCTTATATGGTTGTGCAAGGGATATAATTTGCAGAATCTATGTTTTTCAAAGGTTTTACAGTTTAAATCACTCTAGTGAATTTTCCAAGAAAATGTCATCTACTGTGTCTAAAATCCAATAAAATAACAGCCTGGCCACACTTCTTGTTCAAACCACAGGTAAGACCAGAATTAATGCTCAAGCAGATTTCATATTATTATGTAGAGGATCAGAGGTCTGTACCTGCTAAAGCTCATGGTAGAAGAGTATCTGTAGCCCTTGAAAGATTGAGTATTTACATTCTAAGGAAAGACCTGAAACAAGTTCAGCTGCAGGGTGGTAAACCTCTGTTATTCTATTACACAAAGCATATCAGAGTGCTGTGCCATCCAAACAACATATCTGTCATCCTTTAGATTTACTGTCATATGTAGAGTCATGACTATAGCAAAAAAAGTGTAATAAATCTTATACATTTCATATCTCACGACAAAACAGATTGACCTATCTGTGGATTGCTCTAGGGGCACAGTAAACAGAACAGAACAGACTGATACCTAAAGCCAGGTCTCTGTTGCTTCTAGTTTAAAATGGAAATGTGAATCCAAACTGCAGCCCTCAAAAGGGGGGATAACAGGAACTCAGGAGTATGGCTGGTCATGAGAAAATAAAACAAAACCTCAGAGGGAAATTGCATTCTAGCCTGACTTTTCAGCCTCAGCTGGGAGCAGGAAAGACACAGTTCTGGGAGCTTCCCAGCACCTACCAAGCCCAGGGTAGGATGCAGAGGCCAGTGCAGGCTGATCTGCAAAGCCATGACAACATTGGAGTAGTGCAGAAAGTTTCTTATATTAAGCATGAACTCAATAATTTTCCCGTATTTTTAAACTTTATTTCATAGTAGCAAATTCGTGTTTTCTTATTAGCAAGTCATTTTATCTCTCAGTATTGCTCAATGCCCAATCTGTGACCAGTATAACACTGGCTTGAACATGGTCTCCCCATTTCTGGAATCATTCTTCCAGTGTGAAAAACATTCTCTCTGCCACACTAAATGGCAAGATTCTCAAAAACGTGCAGTGTTACCACCGCTGAAATGTAGATGTTAGCAAATTTGGGAAAAGTGTCTTTCTCAGCAGAAGTCAGCTTGAGTATCTTAAGAAAAAGGCAAGGTAATGAAAGAATTAAATGTATGAGTCACTGTAAGATGAATCTGTGAATCTCTGCAGCCCCACAATTCTTACTTTCCTAGCTCTGGATTGTTTATAAAGCTCACAGAATCACAGAACCAGTCAGGTTAGAAGGGATGTCAGTGGGGCACCTGGTCCAACCTCCTGCTCAAGCAGGGTCATCCCAGAGCACATTTCACAGGATTGTGTCCAGATGGTTCTTGAATACACCCAGTGAGGGAGACTCCACATTTTCTCTGTGCAATCTGTTCTCATGTGCAATCAGACACACATTAAATAAGTTCCTCCTCATGTTCAGGTGGAACTTCCTGTGTCCATCCACTTCATGTGGAACTTCAGTTTCTGCCCATTTCCTCTTGTCCTATTGCTCAGCACCACTGAGAAGAGCCTGTATCCCTCCTTTTGGCACCCCCTATATGGATATTTGTGTACACTGATGATGAAGTTTCCTCTCATAACCAAGATTGAGAAGCTCAAAGAATCACAGAGCATATGCAAGAAAAGCACCTTTTAAATTAAATTCTTCACTGGGGCATTACTTTTTACCTGCATTCCCAAGGTTATTAGATGTATTTAATCACTATATGAGTGCCCGTGTCTCTCCTGCCTCCAAAACATTGTCTGAACCTTTTGGTCAGTTTCAAAGAAATCACATCTGATTAAAAATTCCCAAAATCTTAATGAAAGAAGTTGGCCAAGATGGACTCCCTGAGGTCCTTCCTGAAGGAGAAGGATAGCAGAAAGTGGCAGGGCAGGGGAGGAGCCAGCCAGTACTTAATTTCAGGGGATTCCTTTGTGAGAGCACCATGATGCCAAACTTCTCAGGTGCCTCTTTGGACAGTCAGGACATGGGGAGCTGCAGAATAAAAGCCTTTGGTGCTGCCACTTATAATTCTTCCTAACCTGGTGTTTCATATTTCATTATTATCTTTATCTTTTACCTGGACTATTTATATCTCTAGCTGTAACCATTTGTTTCCAGTCCCCTGGTTCTTTAAATAAGGCTGTCTAAATGTATTACTGTCATTTTTTGCTATTATTATTTAATTTAATTTTTTTTTTTGTGATGTAAGCTGCAGGCATAGCTCTAGCCATTAAATGACTCTTTAATTTGAAGTAGAAATGTACCAAAAATAGTTTCTCTTTTCTTTCTTTTGGGACTTACAAGTTTCTTCTAAATTATGAATGCTTCCAGCTTGTTTTTCATTTAAGATGTAATTGACTATCTGAATAACCTCTCAATTTTCTGTCAGTTGGGTTATACAGGAGTTCTAAAGTCTTGCAAAGTTTTTATCCAAGGCTTCATTTACCAAGCTGATTTGGCTATCCTTATATGCAGGTCAATGGTAAATGGAAAAATTCCTCTTTTGCTGGCTCCTACTTTCAGACAGAATTAGATACTTTTGAGCAAGGGGAAATATTTTACCCTGAATGATATAGGACATCTAAATCATGTTTCTAATAGTCTTAGAAACTCATGTGATTTCCCTTGAAATCTTTCTGCAGTGGATACATGCCTGGGTCACAACCCATTTCAGAAAAGGGGATCTGCAACATTTCAAACAAAAATTTCTAGAGATGCCTTGGCAGAGGGGTCACAGGTATGGGTAAGCTATTGTCTCTCATTTGTAAAGGAAAAAGAAAGATTCACGGAGGTGACAAAATCCAAGAGTATGCCCAAGATGGAGGGTAAGATCAGCCATTTCATGTCAGGGCAAAGAACTCTCCTTGCTCTGCACATTTATCTCACGCTGGATGCAACTGAAAGGAAATGTCCCAAATGAATGAAGCCAAAACTGCACATTCCTCACAATCCTGTGCTTAACTGTAAAACTGCTTCTTAGTAAAATGCAGCAGTTAAGGAGAATAATTTTATTTATATCTGCCCTACTTCATAGTAAAATACACAATTCATTATTCAAATATTCCCTGCTCAAGACGAGGTATAACTGGGAAGGAAGAAATGCTGACTAAATAGGTCCACAACTGCATCTGTTTCTTGTGAGCAGCTGGAGGCAATGAACTGTTATTAATTTTATTATGTATTTTGTAGTTGCCAGAAGCAAGTTGGATGTAAAGCTCTAACTAACAAGGTGTATGGAGAGGAAATGGCCTCCCTCTTGTTGGCTGCATCTTCTCAGTAAAACTATTTTTCTTCCCTCCTGCCTTAACCTGTGTGAACAGCAAGTGAATATTCCTGAATATTCCAGTCATTCTTAGGATGTCAAAACAGTCCCAGCTCTGGAATCTTCTCCCATGAACCTACATGGCTAAGCCACCAAGACCAAACATCAAATGTGGCAGGAATGGCAGCCTACCACTCCTTTCTGTTCCTGTTTTCCTCGGATAAAATCCACGGTCATTTATCACCAAGTGCACGAAGTTCATACCTCAGAGACAATCTCTATGGTATTAAAATCTTCTGTGTAACACCATCAGTGATTTCATGCTTGTGATGGATGGCCTTGTAATGCATTACCATGTCTTCAGAGATATTTGGGATGCACAATAGGCCCTTGAAGTGAAAAGGTGACAGTAAATGCCAATTTTCCTCTGGTTTTATTTCATACCCAATGGACTATGAAGTGGATTGGAGTCAATGAAGCATTCCGAGGACTTGTACAAATCATGTTGCCAATGCAGAAATAGGTTATGTAAAATTTTTGCCTCCTAACAAATATATAAGCAAAAAACTTTTGAGTTTGTAACTTGTTTGTTTTGATCAAATGTTTTGATCCATTGAAATAAAAAAGATGAAGACTGCCAATTCATTCAATGACAGTTTGGAAGCACAGGGTGGACTTGAATTTGAAAGCCACTGTATTAGTCCAAAGTCACAGAACTGAAGATATTAAAAGGGGTCCTGTGAGATACCAAACTCCTACAAAGCACACAGAATTTAATATATTTTTCCTCTATTTTTCTCATAATTGTAAATAGCTAAAGACACACAAAGACATGCAGTTAATCTCATTATTTTACTCTCTTGTGCATTGAATTCCTACATTTTGTGAGGCAACATATACAAGCAAGAACTCTGAGCCAATGTTTTGATAATTTCATCACTGTTTCAATGGAATGAAGCTGCTGGAGTGAAATAATCATGGCACCCACATCGCATTTTGAAAAGAGCTATTTTCCTTTTTAGTTCTGAACAGTAAAACACGTTGTTCAGAAAACAGCCCATAAGCACCATCAGCATCAGAATTTCAACCTTTCTTGAAACAACAGCAAGCAGCGAGAGAAAGAACTCCAAATAAATTTAGTAGTAGAATCCAGGTATGTGTCTCATCACGGAGCTTGGATTAATCCAATTCTTTCTCCACCTCAGCAAGTAGTTTGGGGCTATTGGCAAGCAAGAAGGAAGAGATGAAAGTGCCAAGTACAGCAGTACTTTTAGGTTAGCAACAGTGACAACTATTAACACAGCCGAGAAAAGCACAACATTTCTGCAATGAGACTACTGGGGCTAGTGACAGAGAGGTGAGGGTAAAGAGACAACCTGCCCCATTCCTGAAAAACTGCTTGCATTAGGGACTGGGTTTAAGAGCAGACAATTTGTCTGTGTATGGTGTTTCATGACTAAGACTGAAAAAGTTGTTTTGCAAGGAATTGTAGTCTTAATGAGCTCAGCTATTTCTCCTGTTCAAAGAATATCCAGAAACAGCTCACAATTACCTCTAATTTATCCATTGTTGGAACTTACAGAGCTTTTTGCAAGTCTTTTCAGCCCTCTGGATTGACTCAGTCCAATATTGAAATTGCTTTGGTTAGCTGATAATAGTGACAAACCATACTGGATTGCTGTTGTTCCTGAGTGGATTAATACAACTTATAATTAAGAGAAGGTTTCACGGGATTCACTGAAAATCTTGAAGAGGTTCAGGCTTTCAAGAAGCTGAGCAATAAATGTCACATCCTAAGGTGCCTTCTTATCCCTCGTGCTGCTTCCCCAAAGGGGCACTGCCTAGTGCCTGCCAAAGAGATGTCTCTGTAGTCAGCAAGGATCAATCCCCAAAGGATCCTTGTCCCTCAGTGGAAAACACATCCTTTTCAGGAAGTTCTCAGCTTCTCACAGCAGATACCATGTAAGTGTCCCTGTGCAATTGCAGAGCAATTTTCCACTCTCTAATTACAATGACTGTGCCCTAGCTAGAACATTCAGAGTGTTTCCTAGCTCCTAGGACAAGACTAGCCAGACAAAGTGAAGTGGTGAGACATGAAATGGTCCCAGATTGGGATGGATGCATGCAGGATTTGGGATGGACACTGCTGAATGTTCAGACCTGCAGCTAGGCCTAGGTGCACCCTGTATGACTTCCTTGTTACAAATCTGGGTATAAAGAGTGAATATTAAGCTTAACTTAGCCACTGAAAAATCAAAATTAAGTTATTAAAGGAAAAACTATCTAATGTACTTTAAAGATCATTGCTTATCAAATTCATTTGGAATGTGCATTTTGAATTTAAGTATTATCATCTGAGATGAAAAATTTAGTTCAGGCCAGTTCTGTGGCAGCAGGCATTTTCAGGACATGAAGGGCTTATCAAATAGTCCGCTTGCCTGCATAGTCCACATGTCTGCAAAATCTGACAAAGAGAATAAATTTGATAAATATATCTATTCAGGATTTATGGGTATTAAGCAACCCAGATTCTACCCCCTCCATTTGAGTTTTGGTACAATCATGGCCAGAAATTCCCATTTTTCTTTTCATTTGGAACATGATCAGTTTCAGCCTCTTGCTGATCATCAGTGGATGAACAATCTCTACAGCACCTGCAACTGTTTATTCATGGATGTACTTGCCACACTTGATCAAATCATCTCTCAAACTACTATTTAAAAAATAAATAAATTGAACTTCTTAAATCTCTTGCTGTGGGAAACAGGCTTTCTCAATTTCTGGATTATTTCCAATATTCTTTCCTAAATTCTCTCTAAAGTGCTCCCTTCTTTGCCTACAGGTAACCATGAAGCTTGTTAAAATAATGAGATCTCTTTTTCTTCCATACCATAGATATAATACCAATTTTTAAGTCAGAATGCATTTATTTGAGTCAAATTGTCCTCCTTTTTGGAAATCGATGGATTAAAAGTCATCAGTGCATTGAGGCTTCAGCTGAAAAAGATAAAAAATTAATAAAAAATTAGAAGGTTGCTATAATTCTAAAACTGGGGGTTGCAGTCGCTGAAAGAAGGAAATGGAAATGAAGAAAATTTTGAAAGCTGATACTGATCCCAGCTTCTTAGACATATTTTAGACAGCAAAGAATGGATGTTTCTCATCTCACTCACTAAGAGAGCCTGCTTCCTCCAGAGGGACTCCTTTATGTCCTAAGAAAAACTGTGTCAGTTCCCAGATGTTCTCCAAATGTTTGACACAAAAGGGTAAACTAAGGACAGAGATCTTGCTGTAAATTACTTTTTTCTCTCTTTAGTGGATTTAAATGAGATGTTTATTATCGCCTTAACATTCTTACAGTGGTTTAGCTCTGTATAATAGCAAAGCCAGTACTAAGTTAATTAAAAGAGCTATAAAGTCTGAAAGAAGCCAGCAGGTTTCTATGGGTTGCTGATCAAAGGGAAAGTGGTTCTTTTTTAAGTGTTTTTTCTTGGTGCTTTAGAAACACTACATCTCTCTAATCACGTACGATGTTGCTATGATGACAAAATTACATAAACCAAATAACTTGAAACAAAATGAGATCGAAAATGGAATTCACCAAAAAAGGGGAAAAAATCAGCTTCAGAAAATCAGACCAGTAATTTATAAGAGCAACCACAGATCAGTCTAGAACAATAATATTCTGTAATCACAGCACTTCAATGACCTAGTCTAAGAATGAGTAACAAAGGACAGAAATTATGTGGATCAATAATTCACCTGAATGGTAGCAATGCATTCATGTAATAATGTAGTTGGAGTCAATGAGATAAAGCTATGGCTATGTACTACCTGGAACTGAGGGAGTTGTGTGCCAGGGTTACACCCCAATCAGTTGTCAAGTTAACATGCAGGTAGATATTTTTAATGTTCAGAGCAGTGAACTATTTGACTCTAATCATACACTTACTTTACTTGCACATAATGGATTTTTGTTTGTGTCTGTAAAGAATGGCAGCATTAATATGATCTATATTCTGAAGGAAAACAAAGCAAAATATTCTTCTCCATAATACCTAAAGAAATTTTTTAAAAATGCATGTGTGCTCTGGAAATCCCTTTTTACTCTAAATGTTTCAGATCACCTAATTCATTTTCTCCTATGCTTTAAACTACTCTTCCTATCCAAGTATAAATGGATTTCTGAAGCAGAGGGATTTTTTCTGGGAGAGGGGGAAAGAGAAGGTTGTAATTTGTCATACATATTAACAATGGACACAAAGAAAAAAGGGAAATTTTCTTAGCTTCCTGTAACATTTCCTATAAAAAATATTGTATTTTAAAAGTACTATTAAAGCATACCCAAAGGTAAGTTATAGAAAGAAAACCCACCAACTTCTGAATTTTCATTTTCATATCTTAACATAGATACAACATTGTGTCTGTCTCACTTACAAACCTTTTTACACAGGTGTTTTAGCAAACACATAGGACATTTCTTAAAAAGTGCTTGTGTCAGGTAAACAAACTTTTGTAGAGGGATCCTAATTTGAAAAGTGTTCAGTGGGAAGATTCTGAGGTACAGAAAGACAGAATAGAAAACTCTGTGTTAAATCTGACTTCTATGATCTAAAAAAAGACCAGTTATATTTTGAAAAAACTCTGGAATTTACTGGTTTTCTGATCAGGAATAAAGAGAAATATGAAAGTTTGAGGGGTCAGAGCAAGAAAGAATGATCAGCCTCCATGCACTTTTTATTTTGGATTCATTAGCAATTATAAAATGCTTTGCCACTGAAATCCCTCAGTGATGAGCATTTTTGATGTGCCATATCAATGGGGCAGGACAGCTGAAAGATGACAAATTTCACATAAAAATTACATGGCCTTTTATATTTTCTGTAAAGAACCGGAGGCAATTTGGTTCTAGCACAGACATCTTCCAATGTAAATCTATTTTAAGTGTGAGTGTGAGAAACAGAATTTAGGTAGTGAGAAATTTTGTGAATATTTTTTCCCAGTAACCGTAGCCCTGTTCTGCAGTGATAGGACCTGGCAAATTGGGCTGATTTTTGCTAATCAACTCCATTTCCACAAAATATTCACCAAATTATTTATTTAATTCACCAAATTATTTATGCAAAATCAATCAGCGTGTTGTGTCTTTGCACACTGCTCACTTTATTCTTTTCCCACACACTGAAATAAATGGGGACAACCTGATATAAATCCCTCATTGACTCTACACTGGGATACTTCTCAAAAAAGTAAAAAATTTTGATTAGCAACAAAAAGGAACAACAAGCTATGATTAGTGAACATATTTCTTTCTCTGCATGATTGTCTTTGATGTCAAAAGAAGATGAGGGTCATACCAAAAGCAACCCAAATACCTACCATGAAGATAATTTTAGAAAGTGCTTGAAAATAACAAATATTTAATCTGGAGTTAAGAAGATGATCTGAAGAATTCATAAATATTCTTAAGGTTGGTACTGGTGTCTTTAATGACTTTAGATCTGTTAATCTATTTCAGACTTTGGACTGATTAAGAGTACTGACTGAAAAAATACCTCGTGACTAGAGTGCACTGGCTGAATACTAAGCCAGGCTCCTGCCATGAATGACAGTCTTGAGTGTATCTTAGAGCTTTTGGCTGCATTAGATAGAAAACACTACTGAAATGGGGCTGTTCTGGAGTAATTTATGGATACCGTATTTTGATCTGCATAAATAAGTGTTCACTGCAAGAGTACAAGATGGTTGTCAGGAGAAACAAGCAGTGAGATAAGGAGAATGGCTAGAAGCAAGACATAAATGAATGTTTTTGGGCTTTCAACATATTGGCTTTAAAGTTTTCACTTCCTCAAAGAACAGGCTACAGTAACAGTTTCTCCAGAAATACCAAATTTTGCAAATTCACTGTAAGGGAAGGAGCTCTACTACAAGCAGCAAAGGTTGAAAGGTAAAGGAAATTGTTCAGACAAACTGGGTGAAGAAAGACACTTGCTCATGCTCCAGAAAATTAACTGATGTTTGTAAAATCTTTGGAGGTTTATCAGTTCTCTAGTGCCATATACACACAATCATATACCTAGTCACCATCTAAAATCCTTCTCTTTCCAGTTGCTCACCTTCTGGGTGAGCATGGCTGATGCCTGCACTGCTCTGCAGCTCTGAGAAACATCATGTGGATATCCCAGGTGCAATAAAGACACACAGCCTGGCCTGGAGATGCCTTAGGGGAGGCAGAAAAGCACCTACCCCAGGTCACAGGTATGACACTACCAAGATGAATTTGGGGCATTCTACAAAATTGTAAAATTCCTGCTTAAGACTTAAGTTTTGAAAAATGCATGTGTACTGTTGAGCTTAGAAATGAGACTTAACAGCTTCATTTATTTGGAGAACTGCAAAGCCATTAGAAGTGGCACTATTGAAAGAAAAGATAAAGAACTTTCCATCCAAAGCTGTTGAATTCTTCCCAAGCAAGTAAGCAACTCTCCTCTATAGCTAAGAGAGGTGGCATTTTGCTATCATGACTTATGCCAGTAGTGGGAACTTAGCCAGGGGCAGCAGGGAAAAAATAGTTGCCGAATTCAAAATTCTCCATACCTAATAATAAATAAGTGCTCCATATATTACACAAAAGTTCTTTCTGGAAAATGTCCTCCCCTTTCAGTCAAACTGCACAAAAATATTCCTGCAATAAATATCACAGACCTTGCTCTAAAATCCCTAAGGAAAGTCCCCTCCCCAAATCTGTCTATGGACCTTGCTTTCAGAGTAATATTTCTGTTATTGTACAGGGCACATTATACCCAGTTTCCAGAAACTATGGGAATAAATAACCCGGTTTAGACTCCCCCTAATTAGAGTCAGGGAAACAATATGTGATTAACAGCCCACAAGAGCCAGTAAAAGCAGGGAAGGCAGAGATTGTGGAAGCAGGGTCATGCAGAGGTCTTGGTGACAGAGAGGTGAAGCAGACCTAAAATCTTCATCATATGCTGCTGCAGTCCAATTACTGTGCATTTTGCTACTAAGCTCAAAACAAAAATTGTTGGTTGTGACAGGAGAACATGGCTAGGAAAAAGACCCTGAGGAAATGTAAACCTTGCCAAGTATTGAGGAAAGTGCAGAGGAGAACATGCCTTGTCGCCCAAAATAATAAATAGGAAGATGCCACCACACAAGAAAACACACACCAAAACCCTCCCCAAAGGTTTCAGACCTGGCATCTGAAATATCACCTTCCTGGGCCTGGTTCTGACACTATTGTACATTGCTGCACTTAAGGATTTGTTTTATTTTATGGACAATACCTCAATGGGACTCCTCATACATGCAACTTAAATTAAATCATTAGATTGCTTAAGAGAAATTGCTGGATCAATTGCAAAGATCTTTGAAGGTTTGTGTCCAGTTTGTAGACTAAGCAGGGCGTGCTTTTAAAAACAGCTGAACGTTTTTTTCAGCTGCAGAAAGAAGGTGTAGAGTTTCTACAGTAAATTGAGTGCATCTTACAGCAGCTTCCAGAATCCATTGTTGGAATTTGGCTCCTTCTGTATTTCTCTTTGAGAGATCCATATTAAAAGGTTTGTGCACAAGAAATTCATTGTTCTATTTGCTGTCACAGTAGCAGCTGTAGGATGTTTGGAAGCAGCTCTAGTGGGGAAGAAGCTTTTGTGGTGAACAGCTACAAGAAGTTCAGTGCACAAGCCCTGGAGCATATTGTGTGCTATTAATTTGGATACAGCAATATGGAAAGTTAGAAAACAGGCAGCTGAATACTGCAGTTTGGCAAAGTATAATCTAGGTAGCCTCAGCACTAAATGCAGGAGCTACTGGGAGCCTTTGGCAAACCTCTCCCACTTCCATGCATTTTTAGACACTTTTAAGTTGCTGCTCATGGTGGCACCTGTTGCTGACTTTAGTCTCCTAGAAGCCATCAGTGTAATTTTAGTGGCCACCACATACAAATACTCAAAGTAGCCTGTATGCATTTGAAAGAGCAGAGAAAGCTTTAGGGGTGGATGGATAAAAAAAAAATCTGAAAATACACCCTTTCTCTGTACAGAGAAGTGAGTGCCACAGGTCCCTTGCTCTCCCTTTCAACATTGTTTGCTGCTGAAATGCAGCATTTGTGTCACTGAGTTCAGTGCCAAGATGAGCATTTGCCACCTATATAGGAGCTTAAAGTAGCACAGAGGCTGGCAGAAATACCTTGAAGGCTGACAGAGGGGTGGTATTCTGATGCAGTATACTCTGATGTAGGAAGTTTTTATTTATTTTGGATTATATAAGCACCCTGGGGAGGAATATGGCTTAGATTTACTCTGATGTGACCCAACCACAGTGTGTCTGAAATGCAAAATTATCATGGAGCACTCCCCAAGAGTCTGGAAATGGTGCAGCCCTACTGAATGATAGATTTTTAGCAGTTCCCCTGCCTGGATCCCACTTGGTTAATGTAATGCTGATTAAAGCAAGTACACTTCTTCTACAGCACTCCCATTCATCCCTCCACAGCCACTTACTGCAGAGACCATGCAGGCTTTTAATTATTTTACTAAACAGGGAGCATTTTTCTTGGAAGTGCATAATGAAATTTTAATCACCATGCTTTTAATTCCAACAGGAAGACCTCAAATAGCAGCAAAGTCCATGTGAAATTCCACAGATGTTTCAGCTTTCCTTCCACAGCACCAAGCAGAAGCAAGGAGTCCAAGGGGAAGGAGGGAGCCTCACATAATACACAGCACTGTTACTGTCCTCAAGTCATAAATCCCAAGGCTTTGCTTTTCTACAGAAGGGCAGAAACTGTTTTCTGGTGCTTCCACAGCCATGGGTGCCACATCTCTCTGTCTTTAGCTCATGCAGAGCAGAAGAAACATACTTGTCCACTAAGGCATCTATGTCTCAAACTCATAGTCCAGGTTACAAGCTAAACTCTTGGAGAAGAGTAAGAAAATAGTTCTCTTATTTTGCTATCAAGCACAAATGAAGTTCATCCTGGCTTTGGGCTTAATTCTCAGAGGTAAAATATATCTTCAGTCAAAGGCAGCTACCTGGCAAAAAAAGAAACCAAGTACCATCACTCTTCTCTACTAATGCAAAAGATTCCCAGGTAAATTCATCTCAAACCTGGAATAGTTCTCTGCAAGCAAAATTTGCTTCAATAAATCAAGAAATCATCAAACTTGGAATGTTTTTCATAAAGATGACCCAGCATATTAAGTTTTTGCAGTGTTTGGTCGGAGGATGCACTTGTGAAGGTGCAATAATAAGGTGAATTAGCTACAAGCTGAAATTAGTTATAAAGAGACCTTGAGAGAAATTCTAGCAAAAAAAAAAAAGAGAAAGATAGAAATCTGAGAATTCACATTTGCTTTATTAAGCAATGAAAATTAAGATGTCCTTGCATTAAGATTCCCAGGCAGTTTAATCCTTTATTACTAATAAATGATCTTTTATTTAAAGGATTTTGAAGTGGACAGAGATAACAGTTTAATCATTATGATGAAAAGCCAAGATTTTTCATCTTCAAAGTGCTGAAATATCAGCATACACCAGTAATAATGAACCTTGTTAATCATTAACATCCCTCAAATATAATGGGAATAACACTTTTCCTAAGAGCTTGCAAAAGAATTGAGAAAAAAGCGAGTGGGTTTTTTATAGGTTAGACCTTTTATAACTAACTTTATTCATATTTTAATGAGTAATGTATGAATAAGTGGATTTTTAAGTTAACAAATGAATATTTAAAGAAAAAAGAACAGAATGAATTTGTCAATCAAAAGACCTCCAAACCCAGGTACGTGCTCCAGGCGTGATCTTGAAAACATTTATGCACGTGAGTAACTCGTGACTCATGACTCATCCCAGTAAAGTCAAGGGTACTAAATTAACCTTTTATGAGGAATGCATGTCAGGATGACAGTTTGTATTCCACCCAACACAGTGGAAAAGATAAACATCTGCAAGGTAGGGGCCTAATATCTGGGCATCATCTAAGCTTTCCTCCAGAGAAAGATGAAAGTATTGGGGAGCAGCCCTGTGGGAAAGGCCCTGGGAGGTGGGAGGCAGTAAGCTGAACATGAGCACATTGTGTGCCCAGCAGGAAAGGCAGCCAACAGCTCCTGTGTGTGTGTGAACAGGAGCATGGCACACAGAGCAAGGAAACCAAGGATTGTCCCTCTCCCTGTGACACTCACCACTCTAGATAGGGCACTGAGTTTAGGGCCCTGCAATGCAGGAAACACATGGGAGAACTGGAGGGAGCTTTAGAAGGTTCCAAGGCAGTAGGGGCTGGAGTCCTTGGCGTATGAGCAGAGGCAGGAAGAGCTGGGCTGCTTCAGCCTGGACAAGAAATCCCTTTAGAGGCACCTAAGAGCCCCTCAGTGCCTACAAGGGGTTATCAGGGAGACAGAACTAGATTCCTCATTGTGGTACACGATGGGAGAATGAGACACGAATGTCCATACATGGAAGTGGAGAGTTTCAGACTTGATTTAAAGAAAAGCTTTTTCCCTGTGAGGACAGCCTGAAAATGGGGCAGGCTGTACAGAGTGGTTGCACAGTACCCCTCCGTGGAAGTTTTCAAGATCCAACTGGACAAATCCCTGAGCAGTCTTGTCTGATGCCATAGCTTTGGACAGGGCTGTGATCAAGGTCACCTCCCCTAGCTCAGTTTAACTGATCCCACAATCCCACAAATCTCCTCCTGTTGCTTAAACCATGTAAATGTTGAATTTGCTCTAATTAGGGAAGAAATTATTCCTTTATTCCAACATTTCCCCAGCAATGGTTATGGTTTATCCTTCTAATGAAATTCCCCAAACCTGCATACTACCAGACAGCCTTGATCCTTCCATAATCACAAGCACTTACCATGAGTTACTGGTATCACTATTTCAGTCAGTACCTATGCTATACTCCTGGTATATCACACCAACAGCAAAACAACAGAAACTTATTCAACAGATATTTCTGTCTAAGAATAGATCCAGCTTACTTCATCAGCTATATCACTTTTTTTAGTTTTCCTAGTAAAATACCATGATAAAAGGATTATACACATCACCATATGAAACTGTGTGTGACCTCTAATACATACTTTTATGTTCATGAATACTTTGGCAGGAACATGCACCAGCACATTTGTAAGAGAGTGAAGGGAATCACTATATATGAATCCAGAATGTATTTTCATTTTATATGGCCCTCTTTACACTGGATGCACAAACACAGGCTATTTTCAGTTACCCAAAAAATTTATGCACAAAGGTCTCACTCTTGTCTGAGCTCCATGGTAATTCTAAGAGAATCCCACTTTAAAGTCTCTTATGTATGAGAACTGTCTGCAGGCATGGGCATCTCTGTAAGGGTCTACCTGGAAACTAGAGATGGTCATGCTTATCAAACCTTATAGCCATGCTGGCTGGGGCACTGTGTCAGGAATTCAGCTCCTCTAGGCTGGGAATGGTCAAGGGATGTAATGGGAAATGGTAATATCCTGCATGCAAGGCAAGCAATGACTGCTCTGACTCTGCCTTTCTGTGAGGGACCAGGTTTTTTGTGTACATGCATGGTGCCAAGGTCCCACTGAGAACTTCTGTGCTGCCCAGTGCCTGGCCCCCAGTAGGGTTCAGGCAGGAGAGATGAACACATGAACTCCAGCTGTGGGAGCACATTCAAACCCAAAACACTCAGACCTGGGTGTTTGACTTGGAAGGGAAAGACAGAGACATCCAATGAGATCCAGCAGCTCTGAAGTGGCCAATGTTACTTACAAAGTCTCTGGGGATTTATATCCTCCTAAATACTTATGCCTTCTATATCTAGCCATAAGTCCACTAAAAAAGTTTGCAGCAGATCTTGGGGAAGGAGCACATACTTTTGCAAAAATAAAACAAAAATTACAAATAAATAAATAAATAATTTTTTTCTGGAAAAAATGCTAGAGAAAGAACTTCTTCAGCAATTTTCCTGTAAAAAGGTCAAGCTCAAGATGTAGATAATAAAAAGGGCAGGGAAATATCTGAATAAATTCTCAGCTGGTATCTTAATAGTTATAAATCCTCTTATCTCTTTTGCAGGATGCTTACAACCATTGCAAGCTGCTTCTTCCGAATCAAAGGGTGACAAGAGTTACAAAAGAGGACACACTAAACCAGATTTCACCCATCGTGGACCAATAGAAAAATCAAGTATATCTCTGTCCTGGATTCATCATAATTAGTGAGAGGGTCTTGTAGGTAAGGGGAGAGAAGAAGAGGGATATGCTAGGAATATTTCTTCTTATACTGTAAGAAGAAATATTCCTAGCATATCCCTCTTCTTCTCTCCCCTTACAGTATTGGTATCTTCTGCTTTTTCCAGTTTTTTTGGGGGGTTGTATTAAGAAAGAAGGAATTCTATAATCAATGTTCCAACATTAGAAAGTCAGCTAAAATAGATGGTTTTCCCACTGCAGATCTCCTTATCTACACAGTAGTTTAATATCTACAACAGTTGATGAAATCTGAAGTGATAGTTGACATAAGTTTTTTAACCAAGGTGAGGGCTTATCTTGCTGTCCAAGACTTTTTTTCTGTGCTCAGGTGCCCATGGCTATCCTTTGGAAACCACTCAAGATTTTTTTTTTTTCTTTTGTGTAGCTTTCCTGGTCTAGACCTATATTAAATGAAGGATTGTAAACCTTTCTCAGTAGATGATAGGGAATAGCCAAACTTGTTATCTCTCTGATTATTCTTGAATTCTTAAAAGCAATAATAGTAATAATATGGATTGGTGTCCCTCTAATATGATGATGATTTGGAGGTTTATCTTTACCAAATGATACAAATACAACAGTCTAAAGCTAATTATGTATCTGGGCAACATAAAGGATGTATAAAGAGTAGCTGCCTGAGCCACACCTGAGTCAGACTGGTGCATGGAAGAATATTTATTGAAGTACTCTCCCAAGTCCAGTGCAGGCTTCTTCTTTTAAGTGCACATAACCTGTAGCAAGGTCACGTTGTACGTACTCCTTCAGTGTCCCAGGTGGTTTCCCACTGCTGGATGCTCCCACAACAATGTCCCCTCAGACATCTGCTGGAGCAGTCCCTTATTTCACCCCCACGCTGCTGTGACCATCACCAGGTGGGGTGATTGGCTGAGGGCACAGCAGGTGATGACCTGGCCCCTGCCAGCAATGGAACAGCAGAATTTAGGTGTACAGCCTTGCTCATCAGGGAGTGGAACACACAGCAAGTGCATCTCCTCAGCCACCTCAAGTACCTCAGAGCTTCTCAAAGGGCATGGAGTCATATCTAAAAGGAGTAGCAGCACCTTGGACACAATCCATAACTTACGCCTAAGTTATGTTCAAGGCTAGTTCAAGCCACAGAATTATACAATCATATCGTTAACCAGCTCTTTTTTTTTTGTTTGATGGAACTCACATAATGATGAAGGCCATATAGAGGACAATACTTTTGCAGGGATCAAAACAGTGGAAACAAACAATTTTAAGAGTTAAGAAATATGACTTTTCTTACCAGCTTCTGCTTGAAGGACTGAAAATATTTCTTTAGAGCATTTGCAACATTTCTTGGTTTATTATGGGCTAATGAGGCATGTGTTACCCCTAAACAGCATGAAAAAACCTCAACCTTCTGCTGTGAAAATTCAACCTTTTCAAGGTTGTCACTAGTCTACAACAAAAAATATCAGATGCAGAGCTGAAAATAATGAACTGTATAAATAGACATGTAGTTTCTTCACTTTACCCTCCTGAGTATGCTCCCTAGGTGCTTCATGCTGTGTCAGTTTTCATTTGGTAAAGATCTGTCCTAACACTTGGAAATTAAGAAATGTAGTTCAAGACTACTTGAATAAGACTTCTTGAATAAGTTTGGAAGTGGTAGAACATAGTACCTGACTGAAGTTGGATAAAAACTTTTTAAAAGTGTCTGTTGTACTTATTTATCTATTCTTTTGCCAAAGAGATTGACAGAGTTAATACACATGGTGTTCCTAATGTTCATGAGCATCTTTTTTCAGTATTGTTACTCCATTGTGTTCTTTCTCATGTAATTTTTTCAGAACTAAACAAATCCCTGTTCTGGTATTTGGTTTTGTTCTTGTATTCTCCTTCATGCTCCCCATGAAAAGGAAGAAAAAATATTTTTACTGCAATATGAAATAGTTAGAATCCTAGCACTGATAATCCAAAGTCTGTAAACAGATATTAACAAATAAATGCACCCTCACCCCAGCATGGTGTTATTTAGCAATTAATTGCAAAGTTGTTTGTAGGTTAGTTTCTGACTTGTACATTTCAATTTGGCCTCACCAGATACTCCTTTCAAACAGATAAGTAGACAGATTTCTCCTGTATAGTTCCACCTCACCTTCAGCATTGGGTCTCCAGTTGATACTCTGGGGTGATACTTTGAACATGGCTGCACAAAATGGAACCTGGGTGGAAGCACTGTGGAAAAAAGGCCTTGGAAAGGTCATTACTTAAATATTTCTCATGTGAGCCTGCCCTCTTCTCCTCCCCAACTTTACAGCAAGTGTACGTGACAATAAAAATATAAGGAAAAGCAATGGGCTGACATTCCAGAACAAGGCAAAGCTGTAGAAAGCCATTGACTTTGGGACTCTTTCTGTGAAAGAATAATCCATAATGATTTTGCACGTGTGCAAGGAATGAAAAGACTGTAATCTCACAAACCTGACACAGCTAAGATGAGCTTCAAGCCTTGATCAGCACACACAGGCTTCTTGGATCCCAGAGACTGCAGGATGTGAGCACAGTCATTGGAGTTTAGGAAAGCACAGATGAGAGCTGTCTGCATTTAAGTTCTCTGTTTGTGTGATCCTGCAAAGGCCAGTGCAGCACCAGAGGCTTCCCATCCATGCTGAGTACTCTTCAGATGTCAGGTGATGTCTCTCTTTGTGGCTGATCCCAATCTAAAGCTACATTTCAGAGGACAAAGCACAAAGCCTCCACTTTGTCTTTCAGGATCGTGTAACACTCCTTCAGAATATCCTTCAGAAACACAAAAAAGGTAGAAAAATCCCCATCAATTACAAATTGTTCTTGTAGCATACATTTTGGAGACAATTTGAAGAAAAACATTGGTCTAGATGGGAAATAAAAATGCCACATCTAAATCATATTTTTAAACTAAAATCTCTCCCTCCCCAGGGAGATACAAAATTCTACCACAAAGCAGAATAAAAATATATCAAGGCCAGTTTCTCAGAGTGGGTTTAAAAGGTAGTTTTATTTCTCACTCAAGTTTTTTGAAGTTTGAATATGCCATTTGTGCGTGTGTTGTAATGGGCAATATAGAAGGATCGAAATGCTTAAAAATTACATGATTATTACTGTAATTTAACACTCAGTTAATGAAGGCTTGAACTGTTGCCCATATTGCCATAGTGGAGCTAGCAGGTATCCATACTGAACAGAGTTTACATTTGCAAAAAACTGAGTTAGAAATAAAGGTTAATCCACTGCCATATAAACATTTGATCTTGCAATGATCCCATTAACCTTTCTCGAATGCAAGGATTAGGCATAAGTAGCTGGCAAAATACTAACCTTATTTAAAATTGCAGAGCTGTGAGTACCCAACTTTTTTCTTCTTTTTTTTTTTTTTGCATAGGTGCAAAAGTTTAAAGCTTCCTCTGCAAAGTGATCAAGCCCAAAGTCTCGCAGGTTTTGTTAATGTGTTAAAACCATGCTGCAATCAGGAGTTTAATGAAGAAAACTTAGTTTAAAAAATGAAAGTTTTTTCATCTGTGTTGATTTGAATCCTGTCCTGACTACAAGAGTGAAGAAGGGTTGGGAAGTTCCTCTGGGTGGGCTCTTTGGCAGACCCTTTCACCAAGAACTCAGGTGAGACTCATCCTACAGCTGTGATTGAGCCTCCCAGCAGTGCCAGTAGCAGAGAGATCCTCTCTTGGCTGGTCCCAAAGGAGGAGTGGTCATGCCAGGTTTTATGACAGCTAGAAGTTTCCCAACACTGATGTCTTCTCATTAGAGGGACCTATCTGCTTCCCAATGGAGGGACTCTGGAGAGCTGCAATGGTGTGGACTTTTCAACTCTGCAAGATCTCAGTGAAAAATAAATGCAGTCAACAGGTGGACTGCAAAATCCAGCTCCAACGCCGAGTGCAGTAGCTTGGATGTCTGCATGTGTGACTACAGAGTTACTGCTTCCAGGCAGAGGGGAGGTCATTAATCACAGGGTCATAGAATAATTTAGGCTAAAATGGGTTTCTGGAGGTCATCTAATCTAACCCCTGCTCAAATAAGACAGAAGTTCAAAACCAGAGCAGGTTGCCCAGTACTCGTAGCTTCTGTGAGAGCTTGGCAGGGAATGGCACACAGAGATGAGTAGTGTGACAGTAGGAAAGTGACACTGAGAATAAGAGGAGATGATGGCCATGAAGCATGGTCCTAAATTTCTATATGCTCCACTGTTTGGCAGTCTGTTCCTATCTTCCAACCCTAAAAGAAAGCTAGCAATAATTTATTTGTATTTTCTTTAAACACAAGAAAACTTTCTTGGCATGTTGCCATGGGAGGTCAGCTTCACTATTTCAGGAGTAGAACATGCCAGGTTGCTAAGGGATGAGTTTAAAAACAACAAATAATTTCAACCCTGATAGTGGATTAACCCAGAAACTAATACTGTGGTTGTATTTTGAATGATAGAGCTAAAATTTTAGTCAGGTAAAGAAAAAGATAATATGCACCTTGTTTTATGGATTACCCAAATCAACCTTTTTGACATGAAAATAGAAGCTGTTTGCAAAAGAGGCTTTGGGTCTTCCATGAGCTTATGCAGCACCTAGCACATCTGAGATGCTCAAAAAAATTCCAGAAATATAAAGTTATTTATTATATTAAGTTATTTATTCTGGTGGTTTTGCAAACATTTTGTCCCATGTACTCTTTCAACTCTGAGTTTCAGGAAAAAATAGCTACTCTAGGCTATCTCTAAGGAGATGATGGCAAGGTGAGTTGCCAGGGCACCACTCAGTCTTTGGGCATTTCCAGAAGCAGCTGTGATGAACAAGACCAGCCCTGCAGCTGCTGCCATTCATGTCCCATTTGGTGCAATACCCCCACAGCCATACAAATGGCTCTGGAAAAACTGACTCCAGGAATGCCAGCACAGATGAAGGCAGCTTGTGCAGCCCACAGGGCAGGAGAGTACCCGTGCTGGTGGCAGAGAGGTGGTGGAGATGCTGCACTACCTCCCCACCCCTGCCGTGACCTCCTGAGCAGCTTGTCTGGCAGGCCCTGTTGCCACTTGGTCACCTGTCAGTGCCACCCATCTCTCTGCCTGAGAGGAGATTTCCCTCTCTATGGACAGACCATTTTGGTCATGCTGCACCTCCATTTACAATTGGAGTTGAAGCATATTTAAGATGCCACTTTTCTCAAAGACAGAAATCTGCAATTACGTTTCTTTAAGAACAATTATTACCACAGACCATGGTGAAAGTGGATAGAAGTCCTTACCATTGTTGTGGCTTCACCAAATGACTCGTGTTTATTTCTCCCTTATGGCAGCAGAAATGGCAAAAAGTAGATGTCTGGACATTTTAATGTACATGGCATAGATGGCAATATATTTGCTCTTGCATCTAGCTAATATGCACTTGCTAGACTGCACACTTTATAATCTGCAACAGAAGTTGGCAGCCTCTCCACCTCTCATCTAAGATTTAATGGAAGGTACTGCAGTCTCCTATTAATAGCATCATTTCTCCTAGCTACAGCGCATGGGCTGCTGAGCATAACATGAGGAATTGCCTCAGTACAGCAGCTTGAAAACATGCCATTGTCATAAACAGCAAATCAGGGACGACAACATAAATGAGCCGAAAACACCTTTTGACTAATTGCACATTTCCATTTGCTTATCTACTTGTTAGTTTGCAAATTTAATTATTTTCCAAAGAGTTTCTAATCATTACTGCAAATTAGTGAGCTACTGTTGCATTACACATTGTTAGACTGACCTGACTAGAAGAAGCAGAATTAAATAGCAGAAAATGGTAGAAATTAAAATGGAAAAAGAAATTAAGTTCTCATAACAAGCATAAGATTACTGCACATTTTCTCATCATTCAGAAATAACAAACTGCAGGAAAACCCTACACGTTAAGATCTCTCCTGAAGGAACAGATGCCCTTATTAGTCACTCTCCCTTGCCTTTTCCCCCCACCAAAAAAGCAGAGAATAATATGTATACTATGGTGAATGTCAATGCTGACATAATCTATGGCACTTCTTAGGTTAGGAACCACCAGATCACATCTTTCTTGTTTATCCAGCCTGTGGTCATTTGTCAGGGATGTCATGCCATGTTTGTAAGGAAATATTGGTCAAATCTGAGCCTTGTCAAGACCAAGTGGTCCTTGGTAACACATCAGCCAGGCTGTAAGAAGCATTTTCAACAGAAATAATGTCACATCAGGAGAGCTGGGTCTGGAGCACAAATTAAGTCCCGAGGCCTCTCGGCCCAGCCAGGAGACAAACAGCTCTGCTATGTTCAGGTGGTGTGGAGGGCAGGAGCTGCCAGCCTGAGCACACGGTGCTGTGCCTCACCACAGTGCCCCTGACACCCCACAGTGACTGGGACACCCCACAGTGACTGGGACACCCCACAGTGCCCCTGACACCCCACAGTGACTGGGACACCCCACAGCGACACCCCACAGTGACTGGGACACCCCACAGTGACTGTGACACTCCACAGTGACTGGGACACCCTACAGTGACTGGGACACCCCACAGTGCCCATGACACCCTCTGAGGAGTCTCTGTGGTCAGGATGACCCCAAGATGTGTTAGAGAGTCTCTTTCCCAGCCTGGCAACCGAAGGAGGAGTCAGGATTCCTCTGTTCTGGTTTTCAAGGTTGTTTATTCTCTCTTATCTAATACATTCTTTCTCTGACCTGCTGAGGTCCATTCAGGAGGTCAGTCCATGGCACACTGCCCACCCTCAAGGCAGTTTTGTCTTTTTATACTAAGAACTATATGTACTTTATTTACAATTATTTTCCAATAACTATCACCTATGTTAGACACTCCATCTCTACTCTAAACCAATCCAAAAGTGCTGCCATCACAGCAGAAGATGGAGGCTAGGAAGAAGGAGAAGAAAGACAAAGCATGCCCAAATTCCTCCATCTTGGGACCCCCCATTCTAAAAACCCCAAAATTCTACTTTTCACCCTGTGACAAACCAACTATCATTCTATTTAAACTTTCATGGCTTGTTAATCCTCATATAATTTTTTCCATGGTCAAAATCAAAGGCACGGGGGTCTTGGCCTCTGTACCAAGGTCTCTGAGCCCCCAGTCAGGGGCTTGAGCCATCCAGGGCAGCCAGAGGAATGTCCTGGGTTCTGAAAACACCGCACAGCGCCTGTGACACCCCACAGCCACAGTGCACTGCTTTGGGTGGGTCAAGGGCCAGCTTGGGATCGTCTCTGGCCAAAGATGATACAGGTGGCCACCCAAAATCACCAATGTAAACCATGCTGCTGCACATATTTCACGCTGCCATGACACACAGTCCCCTGTGGCAGGCACTTTTGCTAAAGAATATTATAACATTTACAAAGAAAAACTAGTACATTTTCCCCTCCTTTCTCACTTCAAATTGAATTTTCAGGTCAAAGAAAGGAGAAAGAGCTCTCACATCAAATTCAGCAGATGACTGATAAATTAATTTTTGAAGTTACAAAATTAAAATTTCTTAAAAACTGAAACAATGTACGTGTTTTCACTCCTTTTTGATCTCATCTCTTGGACAAGATCAATAGCAAAAGCACTGCAGAAAGACTATCCAGAAAGGAAATCTTTAAGTGAATAGTGGTTCCTATGGTGAGTGCTAACAGGGCTGGGGTGGAGATCATTGACCTTAGCAGCCAGTGAACACAGTGGAGAGAAACTGCTGACGTAGAGGAGAGACAGCCATGCACTGGGTGAGCTGAGCTGAACACACCTGAAGCTCAGGCCACAGTCAATCCCCAGCATATTTAAAATGCATTCCCACTATGTCCTCCCTTGGCTGTATCCTGACTTGGTCATGAGAAAGGTTCATGAAAAAAAAAAAAAAAGTGGTCTTTGAACCAGAAATCATTCTTTTCCTCACTAGGGAAGAGGTTGGGAGAACCTGATTTACCCTGCTGCATGTTCTTGCTGCTGAGCAGGGAAGGAGCCCCATCAAGGCAAACTGCTGATTTCTACCATCAGGTTTGTGTTCATGAGGCTCCATTCACTGCTGGCCTAAGGCTGGTGGAGCTGAGGGGGATCCCCTTGGTAGAAAATGCTTTGATGCCTGAACACAGGAAAGACTTTCCTAGATGCAGATCAACATTTCTCCCTTTTGTATAAAATTAAGATAAACTGAATTTAATTTCATATATGAGAAAGCAATTAAGCATCAAGGTTTACAGGTGACTGGGTTCTCTGAGGCTGCAGACCTGCTGCACTGGAAATATTTTTTGGTGGCTTCAGTTAAACTTAATCTGATTCTTCTACAAATTCAGAGATTATCTTGGATTCCCTTTTGCAGGGGATGCAGCATGTCAGCCTGGCTTCATGTGCACTTTGCTTCCCAGCACCAGAGCCCTCTCCAGCTGTGGGAACCTGACTTTCATTCCCTTTGCTGCACATCACTCTTTAATGTTTCTTCTGCTTATTACACCAGATTAAAGAAACAGGCTAATGCTGCAGGATTTTCTGATACAGCCATCCAGGCGGTACCAAAGCTGGAGTGCAAAATAATACCTGAAAATTTCTCTTGATTTTATGCTATTGTTGGGGGTACTTTGGTGCCTAAATTTAAATACGGTACAACTGACTGAGAAAGGGGCACAGTCTCAGTGGGTTAGAGAGTAAATAGAGAGCTATAGGTAGAAATTAAATGTCCTGAAAAACCTGTATCTTTCTGCAGACCATACAAAAAAGCCATGGAAGCTGATGACCTAGTTGCTCACATCTAATATGGTAATCCTAACATTGTCCCAATCTCATGCTGAGATCCTATACTACTCCTGACAGATTTTTATTTGATGTTATTTTCAAGGCATCCTTTGATAGGCAATATGTCTCCCTAAAAAAGCATCCTATTAAGCCTGACTGTTACAATACTTGGGGGAGAAAAAAAAACCAATGTCCTCTGATGGTGTTTAACCCTCTCTCATTTTCTTTCCTGTAGCCAGTTGTGCTTTTACACAGAACCATAGAATGGTTTGGCTTGGAAGACACCTTAAAGGTCATTTATTCTTCCAACCCCCCCTGCCAGGTCATCTTATTCTTCCAACCCCCCCTACCTTCCTCTAGACAATGTTGCTAGAAGACCCAGTCAGCCTGATCTTGAACACCTCCAGGGATGGGATCCACAACTTCCCTGGTCTTCTGTTTTGGCAGTGAGTTGATTTTGCCTGTGGAGGTGCAGAACTTTTCAATTTTCCTTACCAAGTAGCATCCCATGAATTTCACTCCAGTTTGTTGCATTGCTCAGTTCACCATGAGTGTTCTGAGGTACAGACCCAGCTTCCAGAATGTTCACTACCTTCCTTTCCCTACCCCCTGCCACCCTGCAAAGGGGTGGGTGTTTGCCAGCTTCAATCTTGCTCTCACACCTTCAGAACAAGATGGAAACTTACTCAATTAGATCAGCTCCAGGGCAAACCCTGTTCCAGGTGAGGGGTGTTTGTTCCTAATGATCTAAATCCCAGACAGCCACATCAGATACTCAGCAAAGCAGGTGTTTTCAGAGCTGGCTTCATCTGTTCTGTTCTTGGCACCTTTCTCCAGACCTGTGACTCCTTCCAGGGCTGTGTGCTGCTCTCCCTTTGGATTTTGGAGGAGGCCAAAGGAAGGGCTGCAAGCTCTGCTTGTGATGGTGTAACTGTAGCATACATTTTCTTCAGAAACCTTAACTACAGATCCCTCAGCACCACGTCACTTGACATAAACCCACAAGTTTTTGTGTCCTCAGTCTGTGCCTGTCCACAGAGCCACCTCCCAAGGGCTTTTGGGGAGGAGGACACCAGGAGCACATGCCACAGCAGGTCATGAAGCCTCCAATTTATGGCCACAGCCACAGGCTACAGGCCAGGATATTGGCCCATCCCATGGGCTCTGCCCTTGAGCACAAGAGACACAAGTGGCCGCCCCAACAGAGTCAGGATGGTTTGTCACCATCTCCCTTCCCTGTGGCCTGTAAGCCTGACACAGGGAAGAATCCATAAGGGCTGTACCTTGGAGCTGCAGTCAGTGTGAATCTACTACCTCCTCTCTAGAAACCTGCTTGATAAATTTTAATGTAATTTACCCTTGCTTTTATTTTTTTCTCCTTTCACACCTTTCAAATTATGTGCCTCAGCACTGGCTCATAGCATGTCAGCACTGCTATTAGGTAACTGCCTAATGAATTTCAAAAGCCTAAAAAGGCTTCCAAGAGACCTGTTTTTTGTTTACAGAGATAAAGAGGCTGATCAGCTTTTCTGGAAAAATAAGATTTTTGAAAAAGGGGGCACTGTCAAGCCCTTTTATAACTTATTTACTTTTTAAACAAAAATAAGCCTTAAAGTAAACTTGTAAGTTGTTACAGTGTGCTGCTTTCAGAGTTGTTTATTTTCTCAATATTATTATTAAAGTGAGGAAAGCTGGTGGGTTTTTTCTTCAGAAACAGAGGTTCCTTTTCCTAAAAATGTAGACATATTCTTCCACAGGAAAAAAAAAACAATTTCCAAGCTAAAAATTGTGTACCAACAATAAATAAATAAATAAATAATATTAATAATAATTCATATTTCTCATATTTAAATAATCATATTGTGAGGAGAACCAAGATATTAATTATCTATTTAATTCACATTTCTGATAAGTATGATGCTTTCTAAGCAGCTATAGCTGTCTTTTCCCATGGTAATCTTGGGCAATGCACGCCTCTCCACCTTAAGACAGAAACTAATAGAACAGTTCTTTCCATTAGTCAAATGAAAAATGCATTTCCAAACCAAGCCACCACACGAAGCACAGATTTTAGAGATGGAGAATGTGTGATCTTAACTCTTGTCACCTCTGCTTATTCAGTATATATGAATTCAATTCAACATATCAGCTAATACTGGTCCCTGTGCTGCTCCTCCCTGAAAGGATTTTCTTTCAAGAGAAGCACCACACACAGCCAAAGAAGAGGAAGGAGCATAAATTACCACGGGTTTCCAAAAAAGGCAGGATTTGCAGTGCTGTGCCGCATATATACCTCTGGAGCTCATTTCTTATTTAGGCAGTTTTTCCCATTGGAAACAGGAATTTTCCCCAGCCTCACCTCAACAGATGAGTGAGATGTAGCAAGCTGGTTTTATCCACCTAGAATCTAAGCAGTAGAACCAGGAGGATGCATAACACAAGGAGCTGGGACAAATATTTCCTCATTCACTCCTTCTGCCAACAGACAAAGACCAAAAGTTTACCTACATTCTTGGTGGAGGTCTGACACTTGAATCAGCCTTGAATCAGTCTGCAGAAGGTACCCTGATAACAGTGCTGCACTTGCTCCTAAAAGATCTAAGATCCAGTTTCCATAAACCAGACCAGCAACTCTCTGTGGGTTTACCACTGATTTCCATGGAAGCAGGATCATTTTTCACCTAAAGCATCTTGGCTCTGAGATTATCGGAGAAAAAACACTAACAAGGATTTAAATAGAGTAACCAATAATTTATTTTAATTGTTTTATTAAAATACTGAATTTATAGACAACATACAAAGGCACAAAGCTAAGGACCAAACAGAAGGTCAAATGACCTCTGATAATTAACTGCCTCTCTTTTGCCTTTAACTGCCTCTTCATTTGAGGATCACCCTGTCAGGGAAGAGATGGGGAGAAGAGGCAAGGCTTTGATTTGCTAAATTTAATGGGGAATAACAAAAAAAAGTATAGCCATAGCTAGTTTGCTACCTTGTAAACATTCAAGGGTCTCTGGAGATCCCTGTGTCACCATGAAGGAGTTTAGCCTGAGTTAATCCATCTAAAGGAATTGGTGAACACTCTCCTAATCTCTAACATTTATAGGCTTTTGAGAGAGAACAACACAGGGGAGAGATTTAAAGCCTCAGATGAGCAAAACCTTGCAAGTGTACTCTTAACCTTGAGCACCCTCTTCCCTTTAGGAAAGTGGCTGAGCATTTCCTTTTAATCTCATTGACATTTTCTAAATCCTATTGTCTTTCCTATACCTATGGAGCCCACAGGTATTATCTGAGAGCTTTTCTGAAGAATATTTGCCCTTCCACAGCACTGTGACCATGTTCACAGGGGTTCTTGGATGAAGGGAGAAGCAAGAATGTTGACTCCATGTTCAGAAGTCTTGATTTATTATTTTATTATATATATATATTACATTATAACTATACTAAAAAGAAAAAGAAGGACAGGTTTTCTCAGAAGCTTGCTAAGCTAAGAATAGAAAAGAAAAGAATGATAACAAAGGCAGCTCTCTTGGACTCTGTCCGAGATAGCTCGGCCTTGATTGGCCATTAATTATAAACATCCAAGATGGGCCAATCACAGGTGGACCTGTTGCATTCCACAGCAGCAGATAACCATTGTTTACATTCTGTCTCTGAGGCCTCTCAGCTTCTCAGAAGGAAAAATCCTAAAGAAAGGATTTTTAGTGAAAAGATGTCTGCGACACAGCATCTCTGATTGTTGAACTTGTGCTAGCTCCACCACCTTCTGTTGCTATTCCCCTTACAGTATTTCTATTCATAGTTTCTAAGGTGAGAGGCCACTGTTAAATCACTTATTAATTGCTTTCTTTCAGATTATTTTATTTTTAAATCTCAGATGCACTCCCAGTAATTTTTCTAATACATACAACAAAACATCATTTCCACCTCTGATTTATTTTATACAATGTCATTAATGTATCTCTAGTATGTGCCTCCTCAGTTGCATTATTCCTGCTCCCTATGTAGAGCAGCTCATGGCTGATGTCACATAGCTGAAGGAAACCTAGACTCCCACCTGTGAGCAGGGAACAACTGAGGCTGCTGAGCACCCAAAGCATTTCACAAAGAGGGCTAAAGTCTAAGCAAGGACTCTGTTGGCACATTTCTTGCCAAGCAGAAAGGCACAGAGCTGAGTTCTGGCAGATGATTAGCTTTTCCTTTTGTCTCCTGCCCATCTTGCCATGATGAGGAACCAGAGTTCCTTGGCTGGATCACCCATCTGGGCACTTGTTTACTCTGGGGCTTCCCTGGTTTCCATCTCTTTGTCAGCCTACATGGCAGAGCTATTGTAGCTAAGCCTTATTTTCCATCTTTTTTTGTTTTTCACATCCAAAACCAAGACAAAGCAAAAGCAAATCCCCAGATTTTGGAGCTCTAAAACTGTCCTTGAAAATATGTTTTCCCCAGCTTCACAAGTAGTAATGAGTTACGCTTTCATATCTGTATCCTAAGCCAACACTAGTGAAACATTCATCAAAAGGATAGCACGGCAGGGCTTTGAAGCCCACCAGGATATTCCCCTTGGCTGTGTACTCAGATTACAGATGTCTACTACAGCACACAGAGTTCATTTGAGAATCATTCAGCTTAAAGAGAATGATGATGGGGGAGAATCCAGCAAGAGGAAAAGAAGAGGGCAGTACATTAATGAACTCTCCTAAATCAGCATGTGTAACCATCTAGCCTCTTCAAAAAGACAGCAATCAGTGCCCAGAGAAATAACTCCTTGCAAAGGAGATGTCTCCTTTTCAGCTGTGGTTATTGCTCTGCCTGCATGGGCATTGTATGCAGTGTACTTAAAGATAACATCTGACACAATTTTTCTTTTCTGTTAAAGAAAGTGCATTTTAGTCAATGGAATAGATTTATTCCTTTCCTTGCTCAAATAGGAAATTGTCTTTTAACCAAGATTTCCCTGTCACCTCAGAAGTAAAGCAATGAACCATTTTTTGCTGTGTTTTTCCTTGCAATAGTTGTCAGCAAGTCCTCAATTTCACTATCTGGAATACATTTTCCTACATTACTTCCCCTTTTTTTTAAATTGCATTTGTTCTATTTTGCAGCAGTGAGCTGATTTTAGTTTTAATTTTAAACAACAACAAAACCTAGCCCATTCCCGAATATGTATGAGTGTGGTAAACGTAGGAACAGTTTTCCATCCTTCACTTAGAGCAGAAAAAAAATTATGCTGCAACAGGAATTTCAGTAATTAAATGGTACAAGTGATTTTCACAAATATGCTCCTGCTGTGAGACCTTTTGTTGCAGATTAACTTTTACATCCACTTCAGCAAAAAAAAATAACAACTAACAAGCAGCTCAATAACCTCTCTCCCCATTCCACTAAGCTTTTCCTGCAATCAAACTCTTTATTTTTCTGCATCCACTCATTGTGGGAAAAGGGACCAGTTGGAAAGAAGTAAGATAAAACATGGTAGAACATTAGTTCTAATTTTCTGTTTGTGTTATTGAGAAAGGTTTTGGCACGTCCCCGCAGTTTCTGATGTAGATTACTGATTTGTAATGGGACTTTGCAATAAGATACTCATTTTCCATGTGGTTAAAATTGCTTCCTGATATTTCTCAAAAGAGCACAATGGGGATTAGAAATTGCTGCAGCATCTCATTTGTGCAGATCTGCTGGTGAAGTGTAATTGTTCTGAAGTCATGCACGCGCTCTGCCCAAAAGCCAGATTCTGCATGTTGCATGAAAGAGACATCCATATGTCTGATCCCTGTGTGCATTGCAGCCCCCCCTTCCCTCTGCCTATGGCACAGTCCTGGCTGCAGGACACTGGGTTCAGTGAATCAGAGGACAACCAACATCCCTTATGGACCATGTGCTCAAGGGAATCTCTATCTGCTCCCACAGCACACACAGAGCCCACAGCAGAGATAAAATTCAGCTTTATCATGGACATTCTAATAGTCTCTGCTTATCTTAGGGTCTGATCTGCCAGAGGGAGGTGGAGGCTCTTGGGTGCTGTTTTGGCAGGATGTCCTCTTCTAGGTTTTGGAACTGCAGATTAAAGCTCAAAAATGCGAAGCAAGTAACCCTCAATGTCCAGAAAGCACTTGCTCATGAGAAAAAACAGACCAAAACCAATTTTTAAAACTTTATTGAGCCACTCCCATTATTTTGGAAGGGGTAGATCATGATTTTGGAATGCTTCAAGAGAAAAACAGTGAATTCCTGTTCAGGGAAGAAATGGTCCCTCGACCCTGCACTAGCATGGCCTGGACTATTCCCTGTGCTTCCAGTGGAGCCAGGATTTCACCCACCTCCCAGTGTTTCCCTGTGGCATCTTCTCTGTGTATTAACTAAAGGGCATGAGTTCACATTTAGGGAAAATAAATCTTTGGTGTAGCTTTAGTGGAATAGAAACTGACTAGTGACATGCTTGGAAAAAAATAGAAAATCAATTGAAAGATTCAGACAACTTTTCAATGCTCTGTGTCTACTGTAAACAGGATATTTGTGTAAAATGTTGTTTCAATACTTTTGATTTAGATTGCTGTAAGCTGGTTTTTTCTCTTCCTTCTCCTTCTCTTCCCTTTCTCTTTTCCTTCATGTACTCTCCTTTTTAATTCTTTTCTTTTCTTTCACCTTAGTATGGTTTTACTTTTGTTGCTTGAACCATAAGAGGGTAAAAACAGTACACGTTCTGAATTTTCATCAAACAAGAGCTTTTAGATTGAAAGGAAAGCACTCTTTTCCTGCTCAGAAACAAACCATAGATGTCCTGAATTATGTCAATAGGAGAAGACACATGCCTCATACTCAGAGGTGGCATAGGCAGCATGAATTTCAGATACCAAAATATCTTCTCCTCTCCCATCAGCACAGCTGCTATCCCTGCATTTCTGGCAGTATCAGGTTCAAGATGAGCAGAGGCAAAGGTTGGTCACACCAGCTACAGAAAGTCATGCCACAAAATGCCACAGGTGCTAAATGCTTCAGGACAAATTCACTGAGGATTACTTGGAGCAAAAATGACACTTCTGGCTCAAAGACTTCCTAATTCTTAGATCATTGGAAACCAGCAGAGTACTGAGGATACATTTGCCTTTTTCTTATTTTCCTAGGCATCTGCTGTGGACCACAAGAAAAGGCAGAATATTGAGCTAGATGGGCCACTCTTGTGGGGTTTTCTTAATCTGCAAGTAGTCAGGCAAAAAGAAAGTTGACTGCCCTCAGAACATGAAGTCTGGAAGCTCCTGGCAGCAGGATTATCAGGATTGGTGTTTCCCAAATACCTTGCCATTCAATCCATCCAGAACCCAATCTCCTTGCAACACTGTATGGAGAACTGCAGAATGTGTAGTTTTGATTACAAATGGGAAAGAAAGCAAATATCGAAGTCCTCCATGAATCAGAAACATCATTGTCATCCAGCTGCATTAACTATTCATGGCTTTGGTGTGCAGGGAACTGTGTTTCACATTCCTTTGGAATTCCTTTCAAATTGTGCTAAATGTAGCACAAGAGCTACAGAAACAGACTCAGAGAAGCATGCCAACACTGCCCAAATATTTTCCTGTTTTCTCCTCTTCTTGACAACAACAGCATTGCCAGAACAAACCCAGTTTGGTATACTTGCCCTTGGATCTGTCATTCCACAGAGTTCCTCATTATGAAACAGAGCTAACCATGAAAGACTCTGTATCAAATAAATTGACTTAATCTGATGGGGCAAAGAAGACTGATCTGGGCTTTAAACAACATCTCCAGTAACATTTCTTCTGAAATTTGTTTTCAAAATCCCATTTGGTCCTTCTTTGCATTTAGTATTTACAGAACTTGTAAGAAAGTCAGCTGCAGCCCTCCCATCCAGTCTCACTCTTCCTGTGAGGCTGATAATTGTGTCATCAGGGGCAGATAAAGAAAAGCAACTTTTCCTAGGTGGGATTCAAACTGTCCATCCTAAATTCAAACTGTCCATCTGGATAGCCACGCTTTTTTTTTTTTTTTTAAATACAGTCAGTCTTGCCTAATTTGGAGTCACCTTTCAGAAGGAGTTGTTATTTTGCCAGCTTCCAGATGGTGTTTCTCAGATTTTGGTATCTTTACCCACTGGCTGTCCTTCATCCTCATCTTCGATGTTCCTTTAGGGAGCAGCTAGAAACAGCCAGCAGCTATAGTCCATTAGTTCTAGTTACCTTCCCCAAAATGGTGTAACTCTCTGTGTTGTGCTCATACCTTAAACCTCCTCATACAGGAACCTCTCAAGTCCAATACTTCCATTTTGCTCTTTGAGTGAAAGAGTGAAAATTTGCACCTGAGTCCTTGCAGGCAAGGAAAAGCTGTCCTTCATCACACCAGAGACACCATAGTGTTCATAATGAGAGCCAGAATGTGCCTTCCCTCCTGATCCATCAGTCTTGGCCCTGCAGGCTGAGAGGACAGTGTACAGCAACATGGACACCCGTGTAAGCAAAGCTGTCAAAAGGGGACTGATGGCTCCTTGACCTCTTTGCAATCTGCACCTCAGACAGTGACACCTGAACTTTATCTCTCTTGCTGATTGCTTAGAACTGCATGTTTTCAGTGGATTTTCAGACTCATAGACACAAAAAAGTGTCCCTTCTTTCTTCTCACTTATGCATGGTGTCCAGCTTTCATGATTGCTCACTGGATGTGAATTACATAGCGGGGCTTGTGGCTGTGTCCTCAGAAGTAGATGGATTTCTGCAAAAAGCCATCTACAAAAAGCCTTAAACCCATTAAAATCACCATTGACCAAATAGCAGTTACAAATTTAAATACCTCTGTGAACCTAGACTTTAATTACTGCACTCCTTTCATGACTCACAAAGAAACAGGTGGCAGGAGTCCAATTTGTATGCTCCCTTCTCCAATACACACATGCCTTACAACAATGGATTTATCACTATGGATCTTCATAACTCTGATACCTTATACCTGTCTTTGATGTCTTGATATCTGCCACTGTAGGTTCCCAAGGTATCCTGCTTTCTGTCTGCCTTCTTTGGATTTTGGCTGTAATTCAGTCCCTTCTCTTTTTCCATATGGTTTTTCTATTACCCTGTCATTAAAATCCAACTGAACTTTTCTGTTGTGCATTTAGCAACATGATGAACTTTAGCTAATCTCCAGTAGACATTCAGGTCTATTTGTCCTCATTATGAAAAAAAAATTAGAAGAAAAAAAAAAAAAGACTACCTGATATTCTGGCACCATCTAAATGTGCCAAATAGTGAAGCATGTGGACAACATTTATTTGCAGACTGTTCAGCTCACGTGCTGAATTTTCCAGTACCTGCCTGCACATCTGCTAAATTCCTCTGTATGTGTAATTTGGTTTATTACCATTATATTTTTTCTGATTTTCACAGCCCAGAACAAGATGTGGAGGCCAGACCCAGAAAAGACTCCTGCATCCACTAAGAGCTGTTATTTCTATCTTCTTGGTACCTCATTCCCAGGGAGAGACATCCAGAAGGAGTCTGGATGTGGAAACCCTGAGCCAGAAACTCAAAAGTGTCTATTGAGTGTGCAGACCTAAAGCTAAAATCAGACCTTTCCACAGCTGGGCAGCAGGTAAGGGAGGGGAGACTGACATAAAGTAAATTGACCCTGTTTCAGGCATCCTAATCCTCTTTTTCTCTCATAGTTAATAAGAAATAGCAACTTATAGTTAATATGAAATTCTGAAGGGTAGCAAAAACAAGCATGGCACTGAAATGGTGCCTCCTCTTAGGTTTTCTTCTTCCCAAAACTTCTATTTGGTTTAGGGGTTTGAGCTCCTCCTTGTTCTTTTTCCAGCCTCATGAATGCAGAGGCTTGTATTCCTTCAGGTGCAACAGGAAATAAATGCCAATATTTTCAGCCTTCTTGGTCTTTCAAGTCATAGAACATGTAATTCTACACTCCTGCAATATTATATTTGGCAAGGTCTAAAGCACCATCACAGCCCATAAACTAGAAAAGAAAAAGAATTTGCGATTAGGCATTTCTGAAAGCAGAAGCCAACAACACATTTGGAGGTGCTTAAATTTCACAGCTCTGCCTTTTGAATATTCAGCATAAATTGAGGTCCATTTTACAAAAATCCCTGCTCCATTCACTTCTAATCATTTGGCAAACTAGAATTAAAAGTAAAGTTTGCTGGTTTTCAACAACAGCATATTGCACTATTATCTCATCTTGGTTTAACCCTGCTGCAACCCAGAACTTTTTCCATTTCTACCACATTCTGTTCATGATTTTTTTTTTTTAATTCAAAACAGGCAGTAATCTTTTCCAACAGCATTTAATGAAGTCTCAAGAAACAAAACATAACTTTTTTGATGAGTAAGCCTTTTCAGCTATTTAGGACATGCCATGGAGGATCCTAACCAATAAACAGAGTGAGTGTTATGCAAATTTTTGATAACCAAAGCATACTTTGTTGACTTGGATCAGAAGTGTTGAGTAGATTCACTAGTGAGGTTTCTTTCCAGAGTGAAACCTTTCCATAAGAAATGTTCATTACAGAGAGGGTGGTGACTCCCCATTGACAGAGGTGTCTGTTCTGTGGCTGTATGTAGACAGAGACTGTGCAGATAGACCAAGACTGTGTGGTCTGCAAACTGCTTGGGCCTGAGCCAGCTCTGCTCCAGAACGTGGAAAGCCAGGTTAAAGTGAATCTATGTCCAAGCCAATGAAACCTCCTGGGAGCTTTACCATTTCTGTCACATTCTGGACCTGCGTTTGCTTGTGTCTGCCTACACTGATTCAGGAGCAGAAGTGTCCAAGTCTTGGAGGTCTCACTCCTTCTAGGATAAAAACATAATTCTTTATGGGCTAAAAGAATCTGCTGCTAAGTTCATGCAATGCTGTGAGCAGAAGGCAAATCTTCATTCTAACAAACAAATAAGGAAACAGAAAAGGCTAATTTGTGTACCCATACTGCACAGTGAGAACACATCTCACAATTCCCAGTGCAGATCTTGCAGGCTTGCACTGCCCTGGGAAATGACTTGGAAGTTTTCAGCCCAGCATGGTGAATGCAGAAGCCCCAGGCAGGAGAAGGAGGGAACAGGTCACCATGCTCCTGCTATGTCTGCCTATTAACAACACAAGTGCAAGGGACAGGGGACCAGCAGGTGATGCCACATTTGGCCTGAGCTGCAGCATCCAGCAGGAGCTGCAGCTGTGTTCCCAGGGAAACAGCCTGGCTGGCTCAGAGATTGCTGCAGTGACCCCCTCCAGCCCTGCCAGGCTGGTCATGGTCTCCAGAAGGACAGTTTCCAATGAATCCATCCAGGTTTCAAACAGCTAAGGCTGGCAAGCTCGATGTGAGGGGGGATTTGAGGCTGGAGGAATGCCTGCCTGCCAGTAAGGGTAGGCAGCTGCCCAGGGGAGAACTGCAATTTCTGCAGGAGCTGCTGGGTAGTAACTAAACATTTGAATCCCCAGTGTAATTGCACCACATCCAGCAGAGTAAAATCCAGGTCATTCCCTCTTGCCTGGTACATTTAAGCCATAAAGCCTGTGGAGAAAACTGCTCCCAGGTGACTGTAGCCAGCGTGCTGATCTACACCTGCCACCACACTCATGGTCACAGGCAGCTGAGGGTGAGGGCTGCCTGCAGCCCCACAGGGCTCCCAGAAACAGCACTGTGCTTCCACCAGCTCTGGAGCAAACAGCCATCACCAGAGGAGGACATGGCCACCGTGCTGTGGGCAAGCTTTGCCACTTTTTGGCATTGATACACTTGTGACAAACTTCCCACGGCAAGCAGGATCAGTGCATTTACACCAGGACATCAGCAATTGAGTTATGCATCATTTAGTCCAACCCTTTCTGAAGAGCACTGGCTGCATTACACATTGGCCAGTGCAATGACTGGACATAAACAGGATAGACAAAGTATCAAATCTAACTCCTGCTCTCTTGGATGCCTCTCATGCAACTCCCACCAGAACTCTTTGTAGGAATGATAAGGGGTTTTGGTCCTCTCTCCTCCTTTTTGTACAGTGGAGGCACATCATCAGGACAGAAGAATCTACTCTGTCCTTTTAAACCCCTCCTCCTTTCTGGCATGACAGCTTCTCCAGCACCAGCATGGTATCTCTGTTTCTCTTGCAGTTCCTTTTCCTTGATCCTTGGCTGCAACATAGCTGCAACCTCTGTCCCACATAAGGGCCAGAACCCTGTACAGTGCTTTAATACTTCCTTTGCTCTTCAGCCAAACTAGGATGCCAACAGTGTGTTTAAATTATCATTCAGGTTTTGCTACAAATCCTTCGTTTAGATTTCATGCAAGATGTTCATCAGAGACAGAGCTTGCTCTCAGATATTTTCATTACATACATAACACTTCTGCTGCCCCTGACTGTACAAAATCACAGCTTGGATGGTAATGCATCCTCAGAGCATACAACTCCCAGTGTACTAGAGAAGGATGATTTTGTGGCTAAGATATTGATCTGAACAAAAGGGTTGCAGTCACACATAGCTGAGCTGGGAAATCCTGGGAGTGCCTGAAGCCACAGGGCACTCCCAAGGCAGCAGCTAATGTTCATTTATCTCTCCTGGCAACAAAACAGCCACTATACATCACACTACTTATACATCCCTTGAAGGAGGCATTGCTAAGGCCTTGTAGATCCAGACTGTTGTGATCATGGTCACAGGGTGGTGTCACAGGGGTAATGACAGTGCAGAGATGGGCACAGAGCATCAGAGCTGCAGGCAGCAGCAATGTTGTAATTCTGGGTTCCCTGTGGGAGTCCTCAGTGCCTGGAGCAGGCAGGAGGCCAGGCTGAAGGACAGTGGCTTATAAGAGACAGAGATCACACTGCCACCTCTGCTGCTAGTGTGCCATGAACATCTGGATAAGCCTCACAGCAACAGCAGTGAAGTCCAGCTGTGGCTGGGACAAAACACCCCCAAACATGGGAGAGGTTGATCAGTGCTCTGAGTACAAGCCAAGGTACAATAGCACAGTGGTGACCAAGTGCAAACCATCTTCCACCTTGAGTAACAGGTGATTGTCTTCTTCCACACAGGCTAATTTCATCCATTCTAAAGTACTCAACTTCTTTTTGTTGGGTTTGTGGGGTTTATTTTTTGAAGAACTATTGATAGTATACCTGAAAGATGTAGTAAATTAGTCTTCATTCTGCAAGTTTGTTGGAAAGGTGCAGCTGGGCAGCAGGAAAAAGTTCCCCAGGTAGACTTCAAGGCATTCTTGAAAATAAAGACAAAGACCCTAACCCTAAAAATAAGGAAATAAATAAAATCAGTCATGATCCTTTTAGCACAATTCATATACCAGCAGAGATATTAGTAAAAAATAAGTATCAGCAAAAAAGTGTTTACAACCTAGTGCAGATGATTTAAGAGTAGTCAGGGATTCAGAGGACATTTTAATGTGCCAGCAGCAGGGGGCTTAAAACTACCAAAAAAAAAAAAAAAGTTTGTGATTTAAAGGGGAAGTTATCAATGTTAAAACATCAGTTTGTGTCTCACTCACCTTCTGTCTATTTTGCTGGCTCTGTCTCTCACCGGGGAAGTTCAGGAGCAGGAGTAAGGGTGGGTGTTTTGTCTTTTTTGTTTTTGGCTTTTAATGGAAAAGTGCATCTAAAAGCAAGCACATTCACAGTCAGGCTGAATTCTATTTCCCACTAGACACATAGAATGGTTTGGTTTGTAAAGAACCTTAAAGATCATCTAGTTCCACCTCCCCTGCCATGAGCAGGGATACCTTCCACTAGATCAGGTTGGTCAAAGCCCCATCCAACCTGTCCTTGAAGACTTCCAGGGATGGGCCATCCATAACTTCTCTGGGCAACCTGTGCTAGTGCCTCAACACCCTCCATAGATAGGAATTTCTTCTTAACATCTGATTCAAATGTCTCTTCTTTTAGTTTTAAATTATTCCCTCTTGTCCTATTGCTCTGCCCATGTAAAACATCCCTCCCCCTCCTTTTGAATTCTCCTTTAGGCACTGAAAGGCTGCAATAAGGTCTCCCCCTAGATTTCTTTATTCCAGGGTGAACAACCCCTGCTCTCACATCTTTCCTGATGGTAATCACCCTGGAAGGTGCGATGTCCTTCACTCTGTGCCAACACAACCGGGTGCTCCTGCTCTCCCTGAGCTAGCGGGCAGAGCCAGCCGAGCCAGCGGCTGCTGCTGTGTGCCCCAAGCAGATGTAAGCGCACCGGCACTTTCCCCCGGAGCACGGTCGGGAGAGCAGCACCGGGCGCGGCAGGGCCTGCAGGTGGTGCTGTTTAATTGTGGAAAGGCTCCCCCTCCTCCCAGCTCAGCGTCCCGCAGGATGCGCCCGGCGGGAGCAGCGCCGGCCCCGCGGAGCGCCGGGACACCCGGCGGGCGGCTCCTAAAACATCCTGAAACATCCTGCCCACTGACAATCCAGCCCCCTCTGAGTGGGAACAAAACCCCCCAGTAATACCAAGAAAAAGCCGACGTGGTGTGAGCACAGCTGCCTCTGGTTCAGCGGGAGAGGGCTGCCCCTTTGCAGGTAGCGAAGATACAGCCGCGTTTTAGAAGACAAGGTTTTGGGTGCCCCCCTGGATGTTGGAAGACACCCACACTAAATCCTGAGTTACTCCACTCTTGACCGGCAGTACCAGGAGACCAGGCACGGATATGGCCGCAGCAGCAGAAGAGCAACATGGTCTAGTGGAAGTTTTCCCTGCTCATAGCAGGGGACTGGAATTAGGTGATGGTTAAGGTCCGTTCCAACTCAAACTATCCTGTGATCCAGTGATCAATTAGTTTAGATAAAACGTTCAGATTTGTAAAAGCTCAGCACACCTACACAATGTCAATTCCTCCTGCAAATTTTCCAGAGTCTGCCTGACTTCCTAGTCACCCAAAAGTAATTTTAACACCTGACCTTTGATTCCTTCTGCAGGACAATTCCAGCAGCCAAAAAAAGGTCTCTTAAAGAATTGTAAATCGGTTCCTTGTTTTGTCCTTGGGACACAACCAAGCCATGCAGCCGTACAAAACACCTATCATTTACCAGAGGTGCAAAGGGCATGATGTGCAAAGGATTCTCACAAATTTCAGAGCATAAATTTCCAGCCTCTTTCACTCAGGCTCTGCACCTTTAAACCACACTATGTCTTCTGCAGTGCTTTTCTGCAGCCTTTTAGGGAGAAGGGAAGAGGAGAGTGCAGGGAGAATAGCCAGGGAAGGGAGAAGAAAGAAAAAAATCCCAGCAACCTTTTGTATCAAAAACCTGCGTAGCTGAGAAAGGACTGGAGGCAGGGGAGAGTGGGGGGAAGAAGTGAAGAGAGGAAAAGGACAGAAAAGTCCAAAAGTTCTGTGTGGTGAGATAAGGAAACTTGGAGGTAAGTTTGGATGAAGGAGTGTCAAATTCTTAAGTGCCTTCTGACCTTTGTAATCTTATTTGCAGACTTGGTTTCATTCTTTCTTTCTGGGGCCTCTGGAAGAAATCATTTTCTAAGCAGAAAGACATATTTGGTATCTCTGACAAGACTTCTCAAAGCCAGGTGAGCTCATGACCTCTCAGTCTAGAATCACAGTCTCTCCACTTTAGAGGTCTCCTTGATATTTCCTACAATGTCTCTGGTGCATCCTGCAGCTCAGCAGAATATTCCTTCTCACTGATTAAAGTGTAATGTCTTCCCATCCTGGAGGAATGGGGCTTTTTACAACCAGCAAAATGAATTTAAGGATCTATGAACTCCTACACTGCAGCTGCTGCACAACTGTCACGTAACAATCCTCTTTTCAACTCTGCCTTGCCCTTCTCCCCTGTATGTACCCCAAGTGGTAATGATTCAATATCTGAGATACAACTGAGTAGTACAACAATAGCATTAATTCTGTAGCAAAAATGTATTTATTTGAAACCTCACCAAAATCTTTATTAAGCCATGACTATCCTCTGATGTAGGCAACAATCCAGATTAGTCATGGACTGAGACATTGCACTGGTATAGTACAGTAATAAGTTTGTGATCAATCAAATTAGAGCATCTTAAAAAATTGCCACCTGTTAGGTGATTGAAGCTAATAGTAATCCAAATATGAAATAAAAAAAGTTGAATTTAAGCTGCCAACTTTGTCCCCAAACATATCCCTTTTGATCTTGGTGCCACAGATCATTCTGTGGTCTGCCATTAGCAAAGATGCAGAAATCCAGTGCTGAGTTAATTCATCACTGAGGTGACTTTTAGGAACCTCAGAATATTCTGACTCCTGGTTTGAAAACTATCAGGAGATGATGTGAAATATGCATTGGCTAACCAGTTATGTGACAGTGTGAAGCTGACACACAAGCATCTTCCATGTGATGATGAATGATGAAAATGTATCTTAGATCTTCAAATTACCAGAGAAAAGATTAGTTCTACTTCAGTTTAGGAATTCAATCTTTCTGCAGCTGGGAGGGAGCCAAATATGCTTGCATTATCATTAAAAATGCCTTTTTACAAATGTAGGAGGACTTTCAGTTCACATACTTTTCTCCCAGAGATGGAGTAAGTCTCCAGAGGGCTGAAATCCAGAGCTGACTGGATTCTACCTATCATCCTTACTGCCCTGTGGGAAAGGTTTTATTTTTTTCTCCTTCCCACTGCTACATTGACCAAAAAGACTTTCTTGAGGCCTCTGGGGAGGAAGCATGTGAGGGTGTTCACAGGGGTTCTTGGATGAGGGAAGAGACGAGGATCTGACTCCATGTTTCAGAAGGCTTGATTTATTATTTTATGATATATATTACATTAAAACTATACTAAAAGAATAGAAGAAAAGGTTTCATCAGAAGGCTAGCTAAGAATAGAATAGCAAAGAATGATAACAAAGGTTTGTCGCTTGGCTCTCTGTCCAAGCGAGCTGGGCTGTGATTGGCCATTAATTAGAAACATCCAACATGGGCCAATCAAAATCCACCTGTTGCATTCCACAGCAGCAGATAATCAATGTTTACATTTTGTTCCTGAGGCCTCTCAGCTTCTCAGGAGGAAAAATCCTAAGGAAAGGATTTTTCATAAACGTTGTCTGCGACAGAAGTGTACAGTGCTCCAGTTTAAAACAATGAAGCTGTGTGGAATCAGTGTAGAGAAAGGAATGGGTTACCAGTAAGGTATCTGATACATCCCAAACATTAATGGCAAAGAGCAGAACATTCCCCTACTGAACTTTTAGAATTTCTAGTTCCCAGACATTCTTGGCACAACGCTATTCATTATCTTTTCATTAGTACTACTTTCTGGAAGGAATTGTAAAATAATTTATAGTAAAAATGATGAAGTGATATATTATGATGAGAGCAGCATGTTTATATGTGTGAAAGCTCACCCACACTCATAAAGGGTGCTTGAATAAATAACACACACCATCAAATATAAAAATATTCTTTTAGTAGTTTTATCCCTGTTGCCTTCCTATTGTAAAAAAAAAAAATAAATAAAAGGAAAAGGAAAAAAAATTCCAGGGATCCTTGGACAATCACTACAAGCTCCGAGGACAATCCACAATCCAGTGGCAGGAGTGTAGATCTGAAGGCATGAACAATAGATAGGAATAAGGAATAAGAAGGTAGTGTTCCCCTCTCCAAATGCAGCATTGTGAGGCCACCCAAACCACTGCCTGCACCTCTGCAGTAAATTACAAGCACCCTGTGCTACCCACCAGCACTGAGGAAGGCTGGCCTGAAATGATCCATATCTGTGCCTGTAAATGTTCCCTGCGCTGTGGCTGCAGGGAATGACTGCTGGCTTGTGCTAAGCCCAAACTGTGCTCTGACATTCTCTGGGATGAGTGGATCTGTCTCATTGATCCAGGGAAAAACCACACAAGGGCCTGTGCTAACAATTTAACGCCAGGGGCAGTCAAGTTCAAGCACTTAAACACTTCTCAGTTTAATTTACTATTCTAGATGTAGCCAGCGTGTCTGGGCTTGATAGATGCGTTGAGAGGACGCTGGTGAAAAATGGGAAAAGGCTCAGAAGAGGGCCACAAAAGCGATTTGTTGCCTATAAAACTTAGTGAGATGCTCAAAGAGCTGTATTTATTAATGTTATTTAAGGGATCAAAAGGTGTGAAAGTGATCTACAAGAACCCATATAGAAAAAATATTTCCTGCAGCTTACTACCCCATACTCCAGGAGTTAAAAACATGTTGATATCCAGGATCTAGATAAATTCAAGTGTAAATAAGGACATTTTAAGCATTAGGAGAATTTACTATGGAGCAAATTAACTAGTGCTCTGGTGGATTCTTCATCGTGTGTGATTTTTAATTTTTTTTCAGTATCTTGTGAATACAACAGATGTTTGAGGGCTCATAAGAAAAGAGTATCTGGGTTTCCTTGACTTTCTCACTCAAAAAAGCCAGTCTATTTTACTGGTGCCTTCTGATCTTGAATCTATGATTTGATGAAAAAGACACTGCCAGTGTCTCTAAAGTGTAAGTGAGAAGACTTCCTGCTAGATCTATGAAAAAAAAAAGAAAAATTCTTACATGTGCAGTTGTAATTAAAGCTATGTAACCATTTTAGCAATTAACGATGTAGCAATTAAGGCAAAAATTGCTGTCCCTTATTGGAGCTAGACACCAGCTATTCTGTAGAATAAAGCTGCTGTGAAAAACAGAAGTCATTCTTGACATAGCTGAAACTAAATGGTCTTAGAGATCTGAATGTTTATATCTGCCCTTTCTGGCTGTCTGAAGAGAGCAAGACCCACTCTAATTGATACCCATGTTTCACGGAGAGCACCGGAATTTCCGTGCTAAGGAAATTAGCAGAATTTTTGCCAAAGAGATGTTTTCATATTCCAAACAAACCCAAACATAGCATGAGCTAATTGTCATGCTCTACCTTACCCTCTGTTATAAAAATACAAATATGATCCATATTATTGCTATGTAAACACAACAGTAGCAGAATTTAAAATAAGATTCCTACATGGATAAGAAACTGATGACACAGATATATGGGTTTCCTTAAAACATCAACTTATTCATGAGACAGAGGTACAGATGAGAATTCACTTCAGGGAGTTGATGGAGCAGAGCTCCTTCCCCATCCCTTGGGGCTGAGTTCCACTACACATCAAACAGACCTACAATGCCTTGTCCTCCTCACAGATATGCAGTAACAAATCTATCTATTCAAAATCTATTTTCCTTTACAACAAAGAAATTACCTCTATGTGAGCCTGTACTGGGAAGACAGTTAGGTCATTATAAGACACACATCTTTTTATGCTGACAAATCATTTATCCCACTACCCAAAGTACTTTCAAGCCACAAATTAGCTGCATACGTAATAATCCTGCCTGCAATACTTGAAAGATAAAAATGGGGCAGCAGAGGTGAAATTTCTGCAAATCTTGTGGGTTTGGAATGGTTGGGTTATATTAATTTGGTTATTGGGATTCCTCAGCTTGAAGCAACATCTCTCTGGGAGGAAAGGTATCTGTGATGCTGGTCCTGGTTCTGCACACTTCTTGTATGCAGAGTATCTACCCTCTGTCCAGCACTCCATAATGATGAAATTCCTCCCACACCCTTCCCTGAGATACAAAATATTTTAATAAACAGCTTTTTAAAAATAAGATTCCTCTGAAAGTTTACATTTTCTTTTAACTTTTAAAACCTTCTTTTATGGAAGGTTTAATGATTAATTTAGCATAATTAAAAGTCGCCTCAGATGAAAAATTTTCATCCCCTTATTTTTGTAGCTATTCTTGCACAGAACTAATCCAGGATTTATTTCCACAACTATTCATCATTTTTATGGTTGAGTGTAATCCACTCAGTCAGTAATGAAATATCTTAACTTATACACACAGACATTGCATTCTTGGTATTGTGTGACTTACACTGTATAGATTGTCTTCATTTTGTTTCTTATTCCTTTTTCTAGTTGCAGTAGGTGTTTCAGGATTGCCCATCACCTTCTAATCTTGTATTATGGGGAAAATTATTTCTTATATTTCCTAGATAGTTATTTTGGTAACAGAAAATGTATGCTGGACAGTAGGGAATCAATCTCTCAGGATTAACTTAGCATGCAATGGCTAATGTTTACTAAACTCACAACCTTCTTCCCAGGGACTTCATGCACCCAGATGAGGTTTCCTAACCTACTCTTCTCAGTAAGCAGCCGTTAAAGGCATCTCATCCCAAGTGGCGCAGCTTTGCAGCATGTTTTTAAAGATATTTTTTGTGCAAGTTCCCAAAGCCCAACAAATCCAACTGAAAAACAATATTAAATTACTATCATGTCAGTCGAAGAACAAGCTCCATCAGCCAGGACAGTGTGAGTCAGCACCAGAAGAACTTCAGCTCTTCCCCAGGGAGCTCCACCTCATGCAGAGGACCAAATTTTGCAGTTCCTTGCAAAAGTACTTTATTTGCATGCAGCAGGACAAATTGGTGGCCAAAGACCTGTATTCCTCCAAAACCTCTCCCTTTTCCAGGATCCATTACATGCGCTTTGAAATGTCAGCCACAGGACCTCTCTGTCTTTCATTTAGAACTTGGGTGTTTTGCTGTAGGCATGACAGCAGCCTCCAGGGACACCAAGAGCACCCTCCCACTGTCACTCTCAGCCAGGCACTGCTGCTGCCCCCTGCCCCACCAGCCTGCACACCCCTGCAGCCTGAGTGCCAGTGCTGGGAGAGCCACCAGCTCTCTGCATGGCCTGAAACCCAGCCTGAAAAATAGGGTTTGCATGTTTGGGGCACCTCAGGGAATTCTAAGTCAAGTTCAGCTCTATTGGCTTAAACATCTTCCCCAAGAGAACTTGGATACAGAAACTTTGATGGGCCCATACATTCTCGGACTATGCAACATTTTATTCTATTTGTTTATTGTATTCATAAATAAAAATGCCTCATTAACTGCACAAATGAATTTCCTCTCCAATTATAGTCACCTTTTATTTCAATATAGAAAAACAAGTAAGCACTGACATAAAACACTGCACTCTGTTGAACTCTGTATTTATCTTAAGTATTTTTTAAAGTTCTTCTTTGTGAAGCCTTAAAACATTCAAGTTTATTCTTCTTCAGAAGAAAATCAGTTTTTAAAATCTTCAGCAGACTGGAACATCCATCCTTCTAACTACTAGTAATATAAATTCTGCAAATACAGGACTATTATTCATCACAGAACTCTCTTAGCTCTGCAGAAATGAAAGAAATATTTTATAAAACCACACACATAACCCACACAAACCCATAACTTAAGAAGACTGTGAGAATCTATGATAATATCAAGGACTTAAATCTGTTTAGAGGGAAGATGCTATTGGCACATATTGATTTCTGGTGTGTTGAAAACAACAGAGCAAGAGGATGGGATGGGGGCTAAATTTTCCTTGGATCTCAGGATAGTTTCCTCTCAGTATTTCTACTACTGTTGTAGACATGATCAGTTAAAGACACGAGAGAGGCAACTCTTGACAGGGAGAGATAATCTAATTATTTAAAAATCTTTCTATTAGATCACTGTATTCCCTGTGGCAGTGTCCTCAGGAAAACAAGCTGGTAACTCTTTCCAAGCATTGCTTCCAAGTGTGAGAGTGTGAACCTCTGTTATGCTTCCATGGACAGGGACCAGGCTGGGTGGGAAAAGACTTGAAGGCACAAGCCTTTACTGATATCCTTGTAAAATTAAAACTTACAGCTTCATTCTTACAAGTAGTTACAGTCACTAAACTGTGGGCATGGGAGTGGCCCCATTAGAGCCAATACACATACATGCATGCTTCAACTTCAACATCTTCTTCAAAGAAGCCCCAAACCCTGAGTAGTGTCACTAATATGGACATCTGTTGTTGTCCCTCTGCTCAGTGCCAATGGCCATGAGCCCCACTGGCAGGCCCTGAAGCACTGCCCCTGGCCAGAATGGTGTTACTTGGGGGGGCTCCCTTCCCAGGTGTTGGGAAAACTTTAAACACCAGAATTGCATCGTGCAAGGGGCAATGAGGGCTCTGTTACACAAGATGGTGGGATTTGCCCTTCCATCTCTGCATCTGACAGAAGGCCAACTTCAACAACTCTGGAGCCCACTACCAAAGGTATAAGCCACTGAACCACTGGGTGAAAGCTTTGGGAGCTGTGGATTTAAATATGGTGATGGTACAGGCTTGAACAAGTATGTCTGCATTTCTCATGCTTCTGGCCATCTATCTCCTGAACAGGCTGTTATTTAAAATAACTGTAGAGGTTTTAGTCCTAAAGAGATTTTTTTTTTTTTACTTAAACATAAAGATGTGGAATACATCATTAAATGATAGTTAATGGAAAAGTAGAAAAAGAAAACACATTTAAAGGCATCTGCTGAGTGCCATTAGTGATTATTATTCAAGCCTAGACATTATGAGTGAAATTTTCCTCAGCTGAACCTGACTAGCAGTTAATGGAACTGCAACCATTTTGGTCATGTAATTTTAAATGTATTCATGAAGCTCAAGTGTTAAACTGCAAAGTTTTCTTTGACTGTGAGTGCCCCTGACACCAACACAGTTATATTTCTTCAAATGTGAGTAGGATGGCATTGATGGACAAAAGTGAGATGGACACAAGTTATGCTACCTTATTCCCCAAAGTTTATGGAAATCTTTCCAGCCACTGTAAAACACAGTAGAGGAGAAATTTCAATCTGTTTTCTTTCTTTATAAACTCAGGACAGTAGAGCTAAATTCAATTCACCAGCCAAATCCACCTACCCTTTTGCAGTATTTTTCTACTCAAGTTATATTTTCTGACATTTTTAGATTTTGCTAAAAATAAAACTCATCTGAAAGCAGGAGTTATATTTATTTTGGACTTTTTTCATGCTCAATCCACTGATTTGAAGCAGTTTGGGTACAGCTTTATTAGCATTCTGTGAATTACTTTGTTGTGTGGCAGACTGCAAAAAGACCATTCTGAAGGCTGCATTAATAATAAAAAAGTTGATACTGTGATGTGATGTGATGTGATAGTAAAAGGTGGTTTATACAGTGTTATTTGAGGTAATTATAACTAGCAGTAGCCATTTAAAGGTCCCAGCATGTGCTTTGTTAGAGAAGAAATGTTAACCCTAGCGTCTTGGCCAGTCTCCAGCATAAGCAATTACGTTCTTGCTGCAGTAGTTAACTATCCCTTGTTGCTTCAATTAGATCTGGTATTCTTCAGTTTCTCTCAGAGAGCTGCTGAGCTGTGTTACTGGTGCTGTTATCCGCCTGCTTCGTTCCAGCCGAGAGGTCCCAGGATTTCAGTTATAAATGAAGTCTTCTCTGCTTGTAAAAGGCTTCTTGAGCACAGCCTCGGAGCACTGCATAAATCAATAAACAACAGATGCACTTGATATTGTATACTGACTTGAGGGCAGGAGGAAAAAAAAAAACAAAAGCGAGGAATGATACTGGCAGAAAGATAACCCCAGGCTATGAATAAAACATGCACACCTATAACCATGAAGGGTTCACAGAGCAGCAAAAGGGCAAAGGCAGTAACAAAGGGCTTGGTCCTGGAGGAGAAAAACAAATAAAACCCAGAAAAACTGATTTACTATTGAATCAATCACAGAGGATCCAAGGATATTTTACTCTAGATAGTTTTAGGAAAGGAAATAAAGATAGCTAGTCCCCAGGTTTCCCTCTCTAAAGGGTGAAAGCAAGAAAAGAGATTTAAAAAGCAACCTGACCAATACCAAGGCAACCTTGACTGGTTAAAAGTACTTTAAAGCTGCAGTTAGGTGACATATACCTCAATTTCTAAAGAACTGTTTTAAGAAATCTTCCCACAAACTAAGCAAGTATTGCATATCCATTCTATATTCCAGGGGTATATTACAGCAAAATAATAATGTGACTACATCCCAAGAGATCTCTAGACAACGACAAGTTAAAGCCAGGATAAGAATGTGTAGAAAGGATAGGGTATACAAGCAAAGTGTTAAAAATATCACCTTCATTTCTGCAACCTGGATTACTCTTCTGAATAATCTGAACTATTTTTCTCTGTCCATCTTTCTTCTACTTTTCTACTTATTCTTTTTTTGTGTGTGTAATATTAGAATTCCATAAATAGAAACATCCTGTTGTGATTTTGGACTATATGTAGAAGGAGGAGAGGAGCACTTCAAGCATTCCATCTATGTGGTCTAGTTTATGAGGTCTAGCTGTCAGTGTGGTAAGGGAGTCATAAGGGGGTTGTGTTTTTCATTTTCATAAAACTTCAAGATGCTGCAGAAAAGCTATTATGCCTATTAAATCATCCTCATCCTCTCAACCTGGTGTTTCTCTGGCTCTTTTGCCCCAACACTTTACATCCCCATCAGAGTGGCTTTGAATATTTTCATAGTTGTCTCCTTCTTCACCCCACCCTCACAAAAGTCACATGGTTAACTGTCCCCTCTCAAGTCAGAGTTGAAAAATAACAAATTGAGCTACAGGTATAGGAGTTTGAGCTTCATTTTGTAGTTTCCTCTTAATAGAAATATTACTGAGAGGAATTCTGAGCCAAGGGGATTCAGCTGAGGTCTACTTGAAATGTATTGTGCTATGGCAGAAACCCTCCAGACCATGAGGGGCAGTTCTGCCATGTTCAGCTGGAGACTTCAGACAGACCCCAAGGGATACAGGTTCAAAAAATAAATTTCTGTTGACCTCACAAGACAGGCCATGGGATTCTGATGCAGAATTAGATGTCATTCTGAAATACAAATTTTCCAGATTCAAACTCATTACATTTAACTTCTATGTAGGAAAATCCCATTTATCACATTTTGTATGTATTTCCTCTATAACTACCTTGTTTTTATCTTCATGAAATTTCTCACGACTTTTGGTAAATTATAGACCAGGTTTTTTAACCTGATGAACAAACTATGCCACCTATGACTATACTTTGTTTCTAGATTATCTCATTTTCAGTTGGGGCTAATACTTGTTTTCTGCATTGAACACTGGGCATGACATATTAAACATCCTGGTCTTATGATCCAGCTGAAAGTCATTGCTCATTTAGTATTATAACCCAATCTGAAATAGAAACTGCTACAGAGAACAAGCAGATGTGAAAAAAAGAGCACAGCCATTCAGAGAAAGGAAGGCACGTGATGGAAAGCAAAACGTCTGCTTTTTTTATATCTTTTATTGATGCTGACAAGATTAAAATGGTTTGCATTTGACACAATGGAGGGTCAGACAGGAATTAGTTCCCAATGTCTCACCTGGTTCCCCTTCACCTAAGTAATAATTCAGAGCAATATTTGTGGCATCAGGAAGAGAAGAGAGCTGGTGGGACCTTGACAGGTGGGACCAATTGTCTCTGTACCAGCATACACCACTGAGATTTGGGGAAGTCCTGGCTAATTACTACTGGATCAGACACTTGTTGGGGGTGCTGGTTATAGCTGCAGAAACAAGAAGGAATCGATGACAGTCTTTCTGCATATTCTGCTTTTCTTGCAATGTTCAAGTGCACTTTTTTTGTTCCAGGCTTTCTGCAGTCCTTGATATCGCATCTTCATAAATAATAATCTCAACATTGTTTGAGTACAGAGATCAAAAGGATTTCATGAAAGGAAAGTGCAACCATGGGAGGTGGAGGGGGGAAGAGCTTTCCACCTGGAAAACACGGGGAACAGAGAAACCTGGTGGAGAAGGGATGAAGGCAGTTTAGCAGGTAGGACTAGAAATCCTTATGGTTATCTTACAGCACTTTCAGAACCATCTCACTTCCACAACTCCAAGAGAGGGCCTGTGGCAGACTTAGTGCTGTCTTACTAACTTGGCCTAGAATATAATGCTGGAGAGGGCAATTAAAAGCACAAGGGATGCCGGGTGCTGAAGAGACAGGCTAAGTTTCTTGTGCACACTGTTATGCCTCCACCACCTGAGGTATGTCCCAATTCTAATCCCACTTCACAAGTATGGAAAACAGCAGCAAGAGCAGAAATCTCTGCTCCAAACTGTGAATAGCATTCACCCAGAACATGCTCCCCATGGACAGCCAGGGAGCTCCTGCCTCCCACAGTAAATTCAGTGCTGGGTGGCCCCAGAGCACCCAGCCTCCAGGATGAGGGGCACACCTGGGCCTTGCAGCCTGGTTTCAACCACAGGTTTCTATTCTTCTCAAGCAAGAAAATGAAAGCAGCTGCCATCCACAGCCCAGCTGTATTCCCACCCTGTGCTATTTTGGGACGATTGCTGCCAGCATCTCTCGGCTGCCTGGGCTAGCTCTGTGGGCAGCTGTCCTTCTGCAAAAGTCTCACTGAACTGTGCCACTGATTCACCAGGGAGACAGTAGGCATGGCACACACCATGTGTGACAGCTCCCAATGTGTTTGGGGCAGTCATGCTCCCAGCAGAGGCAGAGCTGGTCTCCAGGCTGGCTCAAGTCTCTGGACAGCTGTCAGTAGGAGACCTTAGCAGTGAAATCTTTCCATCCCAGGGCCAGTGCAGGGACCAGTGCAGCTCTGTGCTGAGTTGCAATTCAATGGTGTGAGCTGTGCTACATAAGCTGGTGCTGGATGAATGATTGGTGAGGATCAGGAAGGGTTAAGTAGAGGCACAGGGTAGTTTTACTTCATCAAAGCCCTTTTCCAGCCCAACCATGCTCATTGCTCTGCATTGTATGTACACATATATCTGTGTACACACACATTCAAGAGTTTTTATGGCTACTGTGTATCACAGCACCAGCCAAAGGAACATCTCTGGGGCCAGAGAGTAGCTGATTTTCACAGAAAGCTGACTCTAGAGGGCCAGGGAGACGTTCCCTAGAGATGTTGTGGATCAGCTGCTGTAATGGGCCTGGGAGAACCCTTCAGATGGATAAAGAGGTACAGGTGTTTGGAATCAGAAAAGCACTGTTGTGAATTCCTGGCTCTGGTCAGAGATCAGAAGCTGTGTAGACATGAGAAGTTAAAGAGGTATCAGTGCTATGCTGTTCCTGATATAAAATGTTCAAAAGATGGAGGAGAAAATATAGGGAATAAGCCTCTTACCTTGGCTGGTGGCTCTGACACCTTTCTGTGGACACCTGAGAACTAAGGAGATTCCCAACCATTTTCCTTCTCTTCCTCAGGACTCTGTTCCTTATCTTTGGTTTCCCCTTTTGTGGGGATCAGGGGGACTGGTTCTGTTCCTGAGCTCAGGAAACAGCTGCTCCTCACCTTCCAGGCTGCAGTCAGACACGCTGTAGTACAGGCAAGCTTTCCCTGCCCTGGTGCCAGATTGGCCACTGACAACTCCAATCCTCTTGTAGGTCCCCTAAGGACAGCTGGCCTTGCCTCCATGGCTTTGCTTCACTGCTTTTGCTGAACCATCTCTGCAGCTAGGGTTCAGAAAGTGGCATCTTGCTGCAAAACAGCCTTCCTAGCCTGATGCCCAGCAGAACTAAAACCTCTGCCTCTGTCTAGGCAGGACTCCATTGGGTAAGGCTGGGCCAGGAAGATAAGAATGTTGTATATGAAGTGTGGGATGGTTATTGCATTGGCTGCTGCAGGAGGTATTTTGGAAAATCCAAAGTCTTCCAGTGGTGCAGAATTCTAATACAAGGCAGGAGGTCTCATTCAAAGAAAAGTAACCAAGGAAAGGTGCATTACAGACATCAGCTGCAAAAGAAAGCTCAGTGCAGACATAGTTAATGAAAGCCCAGTGGAGGGAAACAGCAAAAAAAAAAGTGGATTCACAGGGCTCAAAACTTGCAGCAGCTGGAGAGCATGATCTTAGGAGTTAGAAAGAACAGTGAAAATTGTTGCAATAACTGTGGATGGTTGGATTTGGACAGGCAATACTGACCAAGTATAAACATATACATATAACAGAAAGTTAATCCATCAAACTGCTTTGGACACATTTGAGACAGGCAGAAGGAGTTTATAAACACCTGACATTTCATATTAGAGGTTCAAGGCCTTTTTCACCAAGTACTAGACATGTTTGAGCTTTAACACATCATCAATCCCCACCCTCACATTGAAGGATATGCAATATGCATATATACATATGTACGTATGTACACATATAATAAAACAGGGGGGTCCCCACTCCAGAAGTCAGTGAAGGCAGATATTGCAGCTCTCCAATAATGTCTGGCAATCATCAGCAGCAGATGGAAATATTCTCTCCCAGAAAAAAACAAACAAACAAACAAAAAACCAAAAAAAAAAACCAAAACAAAAACCCCACCAAAATTAAAAAAAAAATAAAACAAAACAAAAAATCCCCAAGCAAACCTGCACTCTGTAAGGAAAAGGAGCAATTGTAGTAATCAATTTGAAAGGATTTTTTTTTGTATAAAAGAATTTTAAGCTCCAATGAAATACCTAGAGGCTTCATTAGAAAGCCCCTGATACATGGTTTTCAACTAGTTACTGTAAGGGAACGTGGAGAGCACTAGCAATTACAGCCCTGGAGAACCAAAAGCAACTTTCTGTAGTTTGGAGGCTAACTTTGAACTGGAGAAACACAGGCAGCCACAACAGGAAGAAAAAAAGTGTTTGATTTTACCCTTATTTTATTCAACCTATTTTGACAGATTTCAAGACTGTTAGGGGAAAGGATTTATTTGATCTGCCAGGATTCTCTGCCTCCATGTAGATGTGTCACTTATTTTGGCACTGACAAACATTTTTGTGTCCACTTCTCCCTCTTGCTCTGATCCTGATGTGTAGTGTGTGCACTACAGTTTGAGTTTGAGCTCATGCCATTCTAGGATAAATAAAATAAGGAGCAGGTGGAGTGGCTAAGGGAGCTACTAAAAATGGCTGAGGGAACACAAGGGAATAAATATGGCAATTTCCTTATAATGAAAGCTTTCAAGTTTGATTTGTGGACACAAACAAATCACGGAATCTCAGAATAAGCTGAATTGGAAGGGACCCACAAGGATCAGCAAGTTCAACTCCTGGCCCTTCACAGCAGCATCTCCAAGAGTCACACCATGTGCCTGACAGCATTATCCAAACACTTCTTGAACTCTGTCAGGCTGGTACTGTGACCACTGCCCTGGGGAGCTGTTCCAGTGCCCAGCCACCCTCTGGGTGAACAGCCTTTTTCCAATATCCAACCTAAACCTCCCCTGACACAACTTCAGGCCATTCCCTCAGGTCCTGTCACTGGTCACCACAGAGAAAAAATTTCAGCTTGGAGGCTTATGAGTCTTGTAAATTGAATGCAAGAGTACTGACAGTAAGCTGGCTTAATCTGCCTTGGTAGATCCTCTAAGGAGCAGTTTGCAGGCTTGCAGAGATACCTTGACAACAAATGAAAAACTTTTACTTTGCAGTATGATTTAATTATGTCCAAGTGGGACAAAACTGCACACTACAAAGTTCAGCTCAAGTTGCCAGATGCCCAATTGCAAGGCAGCTGGGTTAGCAGCAAGACTGGAAGCTGAGTGTTTCTCCCTGACAGACATGCATGCTGAAGGTTGAAGCATAATTTGACTCAAGAGAGGAGCTTTTGTCTGCAGATAGGATGGAGTTTGGGTCAGATTCACTACTGAAATGGACTCTAAGTTCTTGGAATAAACTGCATTTTAAAGCTGATACTGTCATTTCCTATCCTCTGTTTCACATTTTCTTTTACCAAAAACTTAGTGGGAGACTAGGATAAAACTTTTCTAGGTCTCTTTGACACCAGTGATTGTGGTTTCATGTAGCCTCTGTTTCTCTTCTCTTCTGGGACTAGATGAAAATTCAATTTCTATGTTGCTTCTTCAGTGAGGCTGAGAAAATTATGCATTCAAAAAAATTCATTTCCCAAGTAGTTCCACGGAAGGGATCATGACCCTAAACATATTCATTAGCTCAAATTGTCAACAATATTCTGTAGCAATTTATTCCTTGACCCTCAAGTGGTCAAGAACTGTCAGCACATGCAATGTGAGGTTAGCACTTACTGAAATACAGTAGTTAGACTTCTAGAAGGCTCCTTTTTTTTTTTTCTGTGCAGTTGTCCGCCTGTTTGAGAGGCTTTCTATGGCTTACTATCAATTACAGCTGTAACAAGATAATTCTGCCTCAAAATGGGAAAACCAGTGGAACCAGAAGTGTTCCAAAGCGGGATAATTTTCCTGTCTAGGTCACTGATAAAATGACCTTTAGTTCTTAACAAACATTCCCAATGGAAACTGTGAGTCTGAAATCTAAAATTCCAGATTCATATATGGTGACTTAAAATAGAAAATGAGAAACATAAGTTCACTAGAACCTTATATGTAAGGATGTCAACAGGTGAACAGCTGATGAGAATATCCCAAAATTTTTCAATACATTTGGTAAAGACAACCTTATTTAGACAGAAGAGCTGCTGGGCAAAAAATTATTTGTTTTGAAATTGACACATTCTCTTCTCTCCAAGCTCACCCTCATGTGAATGTCTACAAGGGAAAACCAGATTTTGATTGTCAGCATCCACAAAAAGATCAATGGACTAATGAACCTTCTCCTTTAGAAGGCTTTCAAAATAAAAGTGATAAATCTGGAAGTGATTGTTCTGAGTCTAAGGTAGTTTGGGCTTGGTTAATTTGACTGGCACTATTCACCTTTTCCCCACAGCTTGCTGAGAAGCCATCTTCATCCTTTTCTACCCATCCTCTGAAATGCATTTCTCTGCTCTCTGAAATGCAGTGCTGGTGTAGGAAGGGCATGAATACACACGTGGGTGCCTTTTCTGCAGCTCAAATCTGTTCTTCCTCAGGCTGTGGAACCACTTCCATACATGGCAATAATAGGCTGCAAACATTACATGTACTCTGACAGCTGTAAAGCCACATTTCTGAGATACAATTTTTTTGTAATTCATATATCTTTTCCCTCCTCCTACATACACACATTTTACCTTTTTGATATCAAAATGGGCCCTGCAGTCTGTGTAAAAGCATTGCTCACTAATGCTCCTTGGCAGGATAACATGTGACACGTATTCAACAAGCACACACATATCTGCCCCCTGGCATAAAGCAAATCAGGATTCTCAGGAAGGGATAAGGTTAAATTACTCTAATGGCAAAGGGAAAAACGTCTAAAAGAGAACTAATCTAAAGTGATGGTTTGCTTCTTGCACAGGAGAGATATTTAGCTGCACACAGAACTGCATGCTTCTCTGATCCTAAAAACTTCCTTCTGACCAGAAAAACTCAGAAGTCTTTCCCCAACCAAGACTCCCACTGAAGGAGACAGTTGCAGAATGAAGATTTGTTTCTCACTGCATGAGGCAAATAACCCATATAATTCTCTAAGCAAGGCAAGCATGCATGAAGAAAGTAAGCCTCTCCCCAGGATTTAGTTGTTCTCCTAGATTCCTGGAAATGTTGGTGCTTTGTCAACCTGTAATAGCAGAGCATAAAGATATGCAGATTTCCGAGCAGTGACCACGCCTAATGCTGGAAGTAAATATGAGAGTACATGTTATAAAACACCCACATCACTGTTAATGACTCCTCTGTATTTTTAGAGAGAAAGCATCAATCCATATTGTTTTACTTCCATGTTGTTAGTGTATCTATGGACAATGAGAGAATACCTATCATCTCTGGAAAAAAAGAAAGTGATTTGCACACAACACCTCCCTGCACAAAAAATTCTCAATTTCTAGATCAAAGAGATCAAGTTGCTTTTATCCCAGCCTTAAGGGCAGTGTTGCCTTAAAGACACTGCTTGGGTAAAATATTAGGATATAACCTAGTACAAATGTAAATATTCAGGACTACATGGTTGTCACAGACACATTTTATGAAAAATCCTTTCCTTAGGACTTTTTCTCCTGAGAAGCTGAGAGGCCTCAGGAACAACATGTAAACAATTATTATTTGCTGCTGTGGAATGCAACAGGTGGATCTTTGATTGGTCCATGTTAGTTGTTTCTAATTAATGGCCAATCACAGTCCAGCTGTCTCAGACTCCCTGAGAGTCATGAGCTTTTGTTATCATTCCATTTCTTTTCCTTTCCTTGCAAGCCTTCTGATGAAATCCTTTCTTCTATTCTTTTAGTATAGTTTTAATGTAATATATATAATAAAATAATAAACCAGCCTTCTGAAACATGGAGTCAACGTTCTCATCTTTTCCCATGTCGGGACTGCCTGCAAAACTTCCACACATGGTTCTCTTCAGGTTAAGGATTTTGAACAAGTAGACATGTAGTTGATTTCACACAGTCTCACTATGCTCTCCTATGAATGTAAGAAACAAACATATATAAAAGCAAACTTCCACACTTAAGCCATGAAAAAAGTACAGAAAAAACATGAGTTTCACTGATTCTACACAAGAGAGGAGCCAATGAAGATTATCCAGGGTAAGAGAGAATTGGAGAATAGTTACTTTAGCATTTATGAATCAATATGTGACATCACCCACACACTCACAGGGTTCAATGTGTAGAGGTATATATGTCACAAATGTTAGTGAAACATTCAGTTTAAAGTATTTGTTCTGCACATGAAAACTGACAGGTTGTGTGGACTTGAGCAGGTTGCAATAGGAGACCTAATATTTTATTTAATCTTGTCAGAGATGTATGGTTCATCTGGGCTAAGCTAAGATATAAAATTAGAGTTTAAGAATTAATTTCAGGTTTTCTCCATTTCCACCTGAGATAGGTCATCAAAAAGAATAATTTTCTATTACATTTCTGGATGCATTAGAAGTCTGAAATGCAAAAATTTTCTCAACTTAGCCTGTAAGTGCCTGATTAGAATAGACAGATATCTCAGGGGCAGCCCCTAAATGAAGCTGCTGGCAGGGAAGGAAAAGAAGTCTGCAGAACAATTTCTCTCTGCCATCCTCGTGGCACTTTGAAGGGTGTTTCAAAGTGGGGGTGGTGGATTTTTCTTTCACCTCAGAGAAGAATGGATGTCCATTTCCAGGTATTTTATCTTTCTCCCAGTCCCAGGACTCGGTGTTTCCTTGTACATCTCCAGATGCTCAGGTCACACTATCACCCAGCCAATAGGTTTTCTGGTAAGTCTACCCCTTATAACTAACTTGCTGAAACATAAAAACACAGAGAGATAAACATAGGGAAAAAAAATCCTGACTATTCTGCCCTTTAAGAGTCATGGGGAACAAGTATTTTATTGCTGTAGTGTGGAAATAACTGATTTTAGGAGCTCTAAACTTCTCATAGAAGTATTACAAGATAAAGCTGCACATTAGTTGTTATCATAAGGATTTAGCACACCTATTAAATTCTCCACTAATTTAATTCAACCACCCAGAGTGAATGCTACAACTTGGTCTGAACATCTGGGGTGGGCCCAGCTATAAAAGCTGACTTGCATGCAGACTTGAATAGCCTGGTCAGCACCACAGGGGAGCCCAGTTCTGCCCATGGCAACAAAATGCCTGGCTTCCACTTGCCTGCAGTGAGAGGTGAATGCAAGAGTCATTTTGAAAAGCAAAAACAAGAAATCCATTTGCAAAGTAAAAAGCAAGAGGCGTGAAAGAGGAGAGAGCAGCAACAACATCTCTCCTATCCACAGTGATGCCTCTCCAGGAAGGTGAGGTGACCCTGCAGTCCCCATCCCCAGGCTGGGCTGGGTCCCTCCCAACTCATCCTTTGGTGCATATGGCCAGGCAGGAGCCATTCCAGCCCCAAGGTCAGAAGTGCCCCTTATGCCCACTCACCACAGGCACACTTTACAGGCAACAGGAACTTGAGGTTTGTGGGTTGTCAGACTCTATGGAGTGCCAAATCACACCTCAAAAGCATTTTCTATCACCTTGAGCCTTGCAAGGTACTTGCAATGTCTGTGCTTGCTCATGTGAAAACCATAGTGGAGCCCAGCCCTGCCCTGGTTGCAGACTCTCTCTTTTGCAGGTAGGTGACACCAGTCTTACCAATAAACTCTTGCCAATAATGCACTGAGTACCTCTCTCCCCATTCTCACCATCTTTGCCATGCTCTGGGCACCTGCCCTGTCTGTTGCCAAGCTACCTTTGTATGTCCACAGACCTCTGGGTAAGGCAAGTGGATCTGTGCTGCAAGGACAGCTGAGGATGGCAGGGACAGAGAGGTTCAGTGGCGGTGTGAGACAGGCTTTGGTCTGGAGGGTGTTTGGTGAGGAAAGAAGCATATGGATGCTTGCCCAGAGAGAGGGAAGAGCTCTCCACACTTCTTCTGTCACAAAGGACCTGCAGGCTCATTTTAATTCAGATGTGAAATGTGATGAAGAGCAACTTAACTCCTCGGCCCCTGCCATGATCCCCCACAGCACATTAGCACATGAAAGCAGAGGGAAGGAGAGCTGCCGGAAAGCCAGCAGAGATTGCTCAAACAGTTATGCAGCCTTTCCTGAGACAAAAAGGAGAAACTAACGTGGGAAGATTTTCCCAGCAGATAACAAAGGCAATCTGGCCATAAAAAGGTACAGTTCCTACACATTAAAGGCAGTTTACAATTGTAGGCATTTTCGGCAGCCTTCCACAGATGCAAGGAGTTGCTCACATCCATGAACATGTGCAGAATCAGAGCCCTACTCCCGTTCACAAACCAAACCATAAGCTAGCTGGCACAGGCTTATTTTGTCAGGGTTTGGAAGAGCTTGGCCAGTACCAAGAAAACATTTGGCAGAAAATTTGCTTGTCTGCTGTGCTCTGCATTGGGTTCCAGTTTCTCTATAAGATTCTTTATTTCTTGTCTTTTTATTGCAGCACTGCTCCTAATTTAGGCAAAGAGGTTTTATAAGGAAAGAGAGGCTTTATATGGAAATCTCAAAAAAATCAGTGAAGTAGGGAAAGTGGTGGGGCAGCAAGGCAGGGCAGCTCCTGCAGAGGTGCAGCAGTGAGAGGCAGGGAGGGTTAGGGCTACTACTGCTGCTGCATCCATGTGAGAAACTGCTCAGACACCACCTTCACTCCTGAGCACTCTCTGCTCCCCACTTGTGAAAAGTGGAGGTCTCAGGCTGTTTCCATGCTCTGAGGTGAACCATGGCAAAACACAGGACACAGGCAAGCTGAGATCTACCAAGAGAGCTCAAGGCATCAGTTAAGCAGCGAGGCTGCAGCCCAGTGTAAAAAAAAACCAAGAGCATCTCTGAGCAATGCTCCTAGATAAGGCCTCTCCAAAAAGCAGTCCTCTGCTTGACTGACCCCTCCCTTATGCAGGCACCTTCTAGTTCCTCTTCAACTTTTATTTCAATACACAGAGGCTTTTCACATGTGCTTTTAAATAAAACATCAGTGGCTGTATATAAACAACCCCTATCAGGTGCCTGGTAGGCCAGAATAATTCTTTTGTTGCTTTTTAAAAAATATTAAAAGCAGAAGCTGTAATGGGAGCTGAGAATTGCAAATGCTCAGGCTCTAAAATCCTAACTAAAACACTTGACAATAAGCAGCTCACACTGAATCACTCTACCGTGTGATTATTTTATTGGGGTTTTGTTTCATTTCTACTGAAACTGTTCATGGACCTGTAAATAATTTTATCCAATCTGTTATTTACTGAAATGAATTAAATGCAGTCTTTAGACACAGATAAAGTCTACCTTATACTTACTACTAATTTCATTTCCACTTGTTTATCAATACTTTGGGGACAAACATTTTTTTCTTAGTAGGATATTTGCACTGATTCTGTTCAGTTTAAAATGTAAAAAGTGTCTGTGACTAAAGCCTGTCAGTTTCCCTGGAATAAAGTTTAAAAATCCTTAAAAAGACTATAAAAAGTTGTAAAATAATTCCTTCACAGGTTACAGATGGATAGTGTTACCAATCACAGTCTCCACAATTAAAGCCAACAGCTGTCTTGTGTTTGCATAGTGACTTAGAATAAATAAATATTTCTGTGGACAGTGACTCTTGTTCTACTTTCCTGTGGCACTCTTCGAAATTCCAGCTCCAGCCCTCTCCTTTCAGTCAGCCTTGCACTTCCTCTTTTTGCCCTCAGCTGGATGGCTTTTTTTCAAGCAGTTGCCCAGAGTGAGGAAAATCTTTGAGCAATAACTGAAAAAGAGTAGGAGTATGTGCTCTTTAGCCTTCCGAGAGAGGAAAAGGACATTACTAAAACATAAGGACCAGACAACAGCTATGCAAGCTTATGCTCTCAGGAGGGAATTGGCTTCATCTAAATTTATCCTTTCAGAAGTTTCTGCCTGCTCTAAAACAAGTCAGCTGGCATCGGTCTGCAGCCAACAAGGAGAGACAAGGCATAGCTGGAGAAGGATTCCTCTGCAATCAGCATCTGAGATGGTGGAAAGATTCCCCACTCCCAAGTGTGTTTATCTCTCCCCACTGATTTAGAAGTCTTATTTTAGGAAGTCCAGGATTTAACTGTGGGTATAAAGCTTGGAGCATCTCTGTTGTCATGCTGGGTGAAACTCCCTTGGAGTTCCAAACATCATGCTGGGTGAAACTCCCTTGGAGGTCCAACCATCCTCCTCGAAGTGTAGTAAAAGAACAGAGTGAGCAGGAAGGGTGGACATTAAAACAGCATGCAGCAGCACTGCCCTTTGTACCCATGCAGATAGCAAAAATCACAGTGTCTGTACCCCACTTCAAGACCCTCTTCAAGGAAGCCAGTGGGCACACAGCCATACTGCTGTGGCCTCCACATGCCCCCAAGTCCCCTGTGAAACAGGTGGAGGGCACCTGTCAGAGGTGCTCATCTCCACCCTGCTCACTGGGACATGGGCTTAGCAATGTTCTGTCAACTCCACATTGCCTGCCCGTGTACTGGAGGACAGTCCAGCTGCAGCTCAGCCTCAAAACATTCCCTTAGCAAAGAACAACCTCCCTCTGCCTGCTGGGCCACTGCCTGTCAGGTTTCTGCAAGCTGCCCCTATCCAACCCCACTGGTTAGACCCCAACATCCTGGGGAGTGGACTGGCACACCCAGGGGTCTTCCCTGTCCTTGAGAAATGCTATCAGCCCAACCCAGATGTAAACAGAAAGGGGCCAGGCTGAGCACTGGGAGGGAAGGTTTTAGCTCCTGACAGCATTTCAGCTGCAGCACTTTGAACAGGCCAGCCATCCTGGCATCACCTCATGGCTGCACGTGCCAGCAAGGGTCTTGGGCACTTCCCCAGTGGAGCAGGAAACCCTTGTCTCAGTGTTCTGATAATTGCCAGCAGAGTTCAGCTCAGGTACAGGACTTTCAAAGACACCCTGAGCCATCCTAACCATGGTGCATGACTGCTTCTGCAGCTCCTTCTTCAGAAGGACACACTGCTTGTTGTCCAGATATTTGCATTCAGTTTGGGCAGAAGAAAAAGCCTGAAATTTGTCTTCAAATCTCTCAAAGGCTGAAAAGGAATCACACTTCACCATCTAACCATTAGGGAGCTGGAAGGCCATCAGGCAGAGATATCTCCTCCTATCCAGTTGTTTTCATGGGGCTGCAGAGGAAGAGTGTTGTATGACATCCTGACCTATCCCATAAAAGTTCTCCTCAAATTAACTGCTCCTCTGTGAAAAGCCAGTACCATCACTGTAAACAAAGAAGAAATATTGTCTGACTTTCTCAGCATCAAGTTTTCTCAGACAGCAACCTGAGAAAACATTGAGGCCTTTAATCAGTCATCCTGATGGGCCATACACTGATCAAAGTAAGACTGGAAAACATCTTCTCCACTGAAACCCTTCTGTGAAGAAGCTATTTATTCATAAGAGGTTGCAGCTCATAAACATTTGAAGGAAGAAAGGATTTGGTGCCTTGCAACTAAATTGTACTAAAGATTAGGGGACCCCAGAGCTCTGGAGACAACAATGACTTGAAAGTGAGATTGAGTGCAGAAATAACCCAGAAGTGATTGGGCAAACTCTAGCATTCCCTTATTGTCTATGACATCACTAGCACTTCATTTCCCAAGGAATTATTAAGACTCAAGGGGTTGCATCCTTTCCTGCACCAGCAGAGATGTTTTTTCCCAGTACAATGCAGTGTGAATTTCCTCTCTTTCTGAGAAAGACTAGACACGCTCCAAGAGCTGCCTTTGTCCTCACCACAGCTCCGAGTGCAAGCAGACTGGACTTAGGCCTGCCCTCCTGGACTTAGGCCTGCCCTCCCAGAGCCAGACACACTTTGGCTGAGGTGAATTGATGATACTTAGCTGCAGGTAAGCCTGGATGTGGATGGTGCTGCTGGCATGCCAGGGACTGCTGGTAACTGTGCACGCTTATATTGCATGGTGAAGTTCAAGACAGAGATCCTTAGGCACAACACAGCCAGTGTGAAGGGAGTAAGGTTTTTTTGTGGCGCTGTGCTATGTCAGAGAGACACCACTTGGGGTAATCTTGGCTGCTCTTCCCCGTGTGGCACTATACAGTGTGTACACTTGCTGTCAGGCATGCCTTCACATTTCTGCCTACCCCAGATGCTCACACTACAGGCTTGAACTGATTTTTTTATACATTTCTGGGTTGTGTAATGTTCCTTCTCTCAGCAACTTCAGCACCCAGAATCCAAAGAAAAGGCTGGAGAAACACAGAGGGTAATAGACTAGAAATACTTGCAGTATTAGCTACAGTACTTACACTACAGAACTGCGGAGACCATGTGCTAATTTTTAAGGAGCACGAAACACTGAAAAATACATGTATTTTCTAGAATAACCAGTTCCCCACTGGCCAGAGTGGACCATAACTACATGGAAGACAGTGGGGTCTTCAGACAGGTTTGTGTTTTGAATGGAGATGTCTGGGTTCTGTCCATGGCTTTATCAGTCAGTGCGCAACACGTAGGTCACGTGCAAGCTTCTCTCTGCTCAGTAACTTCTGTCAGTGAAACACAGATGCTCATCATTTTTAGCAAAACTCTTTCTTACATACTTGTGAATAGCCTTCCCCAAGACGAAGATGTTAATGTGCTACCTCTGTTCTGGGAGAGACATCACTCTGGTGATCCCTCTAGAAAGTGTCTTACTGGTTTTGGGAAAAACTGCTTAGTTTAGGTTTTGTGTGCCATATCTAAGGCAGTACACAAAGAAGAGCAACACAAGGGTCTCAGTGCTGCCTCTGAGACAGCTCATCCACAACCATTTCCTCCCAGAAGCAATGCCACTGCAGCATTGAACAAGAATTTTTGGGAAGGCTTCAGTTCACTGTAGTCTGCAGCTGCTGAATGACAAGTGACAACCAAGTGAGGACTGCTACCTGCAGTAGCTGACCATGGAGTTTGGGAGAACCACAGCATCAGTTCTATTTTTTTTCTCCTACCCTCTACTTCTGCCCGCTGTTTCTCTGTAGCCAGACATTGAGGTTCTGGATCTGCTGGGATTTTACTTCATATTTTTAAAGAAATCAGGTTTTTGGACTTCTGCCTCTTTGTTGGCTGATGAAGGTGGATGAAGAAGTATGGGATTCTTTGCAGCACGTCAGACAGTGCTGCAAGCCTTTGCTTGGACAGCTGTCACTTGAGGTTGACAATCTGGCAAAGACAGACTTGCACAAACTTCCATATTGTGGTTAAGGCTGTGATGTATTAGAAAAGCTTGATGTTCTCATTTAGTTGGCTTCAGCTTTGCTTACATCCCTAAGATTACACAGATGGCTCTGGCTTGCAATCTGCTGCAGGCTGTATCCGTGAACGAGCTCCCAAAGTGGTATCTGTAGAGCTCCCTGATGACTTTGGCATCTTTGATCACCAGGTGCCATCACCTGTCTGCCTTCCCCTGAGCAGGGATGCCTTGCAAGGACAGTTGGGTTTGTTCCTCAGAGAACCCAAAAGGCCATGAGGGATACAACCAGATTTAAAATTTTCGAAGTTGACAAAGATGCTCAGTCAAGCAAACACCATTCATTTCAGCTGGGAGCTGCTATTAAAATCCCAATTCACACTGAACCATCAGGGCTGTTTAAGTAACAAATTATTCCAAAATATAATTTAACATACTAGGCTCCTAAAATGGAATGCGGCTGTGTTTTTTACTATAACAGGTCCCTGCATCTTCGTATCATTGTGTTGCAAGAAATACACTGAATCCATATTTGCAGTGGTTAAGGGGTTTTTCCGCTCTTGGAAAAAACATTGTTTTAAATATGGTTGTGTGTGAATGTACACACACATACAAATAATATATTTATATATATAGAGACCCTGTCTAAAATGGGTTCACCCTGATTTTTCAATCCAACCAACTCTAAAATGCTGCACCATAAAAAAAGCAATCACTAAGCAGACAGAGCTGTAGAAAAAAACCTAGAGACACTTTGGGATCAGGTGGCACCAATGTGCTCAAGTTAAAACTTTATGTACTATGCAGCATTAGGAGAAGAGTAGGAATAAAAATATGAGAGAAATCTGTAGTTTAAAGATAGTGGTGTGTTATTTTTTATTTTTAACAAGGTAAAAACCCAGTGCCCACTTGGGCAGAATGGCAAATTGATGTACTAGCCTTTTGTTTCCAAAATAATTGTTTTTTCAAAGAACACTAAAGACTTAAATATATAAGTTCTGGTAATGCACATATATATCAATGCTACAGAAACTAGTGGGCATTGATTTTTACCATGTATATGACTAGAATCTCTATGGCAAGTCTTGTCAAAACAAAATAAAAAAATATGAAAACATTAATTTCGAGCGGTTTTGCTGTTTTGGCATGGTCCAAGATAATAAAAAGAACATGAACTGAAAGCTGGGGCTCAACACAATTTAAACAATTCAGACCCTTTTCTTTAAAGCCATGTTGGGCAGCTCAGTAATCTCGCTGCAAGTCCCTCTGAAATGGTATTTGCTCTTTCACCCAGCAACCGACACTTGAATCCTTTTAGGGATCCAAGAGAGCTGCAAAAATCCCAGAGAAATTGCACCTTATTGCCCAATTTTGAGGCATCTCATTACATGTGGTAGTTGTTTCAATGCCCAAGATTCCAGCACACTTCTGTAGGGAGCACACCTATCCAACACAGGGAGGCTGACCAACCTGCTTAGGCACTTTTCTGGATTCCCCTTTTCCCATGCAATCACAGTAAACAATTGCAGAAGGGCCTCACATACCCTGTTAGCAGGAGTGGTGCTGCTGTGTGCCATAAGTAACAAACATCCTTTCCACTACTTGTTCAAAGGTGCTTGTGTTTGCCTCTGATACACTGTCACTCGGATCTCAGACTATACTGTTGCCTTAAATTTCACATTTTCTTGACCAAGCCTGCATATAGGACACAGATCAGTCTATGATGAGGTTCCCAAAGTTCATGACTCACAGACAACTCAGAATTATTTAACTACCTTTAAAAACAAAGTGACTGAAACAGTAACAAAATAATTTCTACAGTTTGGCTTCCCATTACAGACCAACTCAGCAGCAACATTTGTTTCTCATTAAGTTTCTGTGGTTTATTTTTCTTAGTTCAATGGATAACCAGGCGGAGGAGGGTACAGAAGGGAACTGTAGTCTCTGAATGAATCACAGTCTCAGATATCAAATTGTTATCCTGTACTAAGTCTCCTGCTACCCAGACCTCAGCTGTAACAAACTGAAGCCATTGTTTTCAATCTGCAATCCTCCACAGTTATTCCTGTGAAGATGGAATACCATTATAAAATTCCCAGATGGGCTGCTGTAGAACTGCTGTATTCATTTATTTTTCTTTTTAAACAGGCCCTTCAGCAGTAAGGGCAAATTCACAAACAAGAACTGAGGTTTCTAAACTGTGAACGGGAGCCAGGTGCTTCTGTGGCAGATGAAGAACGCAGTCAGCTCTCTCAGCACAGAATCATACAATTGTTACATTGGAAAAGACCTTTAAGATCATGGAATCCAACAGTATCATCAAAGAAGGCAACAAAGCAGGAACTGTTTTCAGCATTTAGAAAAGACCACTCCTGAAGTCGATAAGCACATATGGCAAGAAGGTAGAACAACACAAAAATCTTCTGTTAGATCATGCTTATTTTCAACACTATTATTCCTTCACTATACTAGACATGGAAAGCATCTTAACACCAATGGGTATATCCAGGATTTGCTTACATGGAATCTCTGTACACTTAGTTGGAGATTAGAAGTTATCTTATTAGCTGATATGGCCAACTGCATGGATCTGCAGATCTTGCCAATCAAGGTTTATTAACAAAGGCATTGGAGTCTGTTTGGCCCCAGCAAGTCTGACCTAGAGTTTACTTCCAATCTACTTCAGTGCTAAGTTGGTTATTGATGACAGCCTATTTACAAGAGCGCATAATGAGAGGAGAAGGGGAAATGTTTTTAAACTGAGAGTAGGTTTAGATTAAATATGAGGAAAACATTCTTTACTGTGAAGGTGATGAGCACTGGAACAGGTTGCTTAGAGAAGTTCTGAATGCCCCTCTCCTGGAAGTGTTCAAGGCCATTTGGATGGGGTTCTGAAGTGAAAGGCATCCCTGCCCATGGCAGAGGCGTTGGAACTAAATGATCTTTAGAGTCCCTTTCAACCCAAACCGTTCTACAAGTCTCTGATTCTATTATATCAGAAACCACTCAGTCATGGAGACATGCTTTAAAGCAAACCACAGACACTGTATTACACCACCCCTAGTCGAAATGTCATTGACTAACTTGGTTAAATTCAGAAAACTTAAGATCACAGTTGAAAATTATATTTTTTCTTTCAGGGTCTGGTTTGTTCTAAAACAACATTGTATTAAAGCACTTAACATTCCCTTCCACACTGAAGGGAACCACCCTGTTCACTGCCTCCCTGTGTGGCTGCACTTCATGCTACGCAAATTTGCTCTTCCTTGTTTGCTTTGGAAACTCGTTGGCAGGAAGCCATCTCCAACTGCACAAGGCATCTGGAGCTCAGGCTTTGATTCAGTGAGTTTGTCTCACACTATTCTGGATGAAAAGGGCAGCTCAGTCAAGCAGGTATTTTCTTCTTCAGATCCCAGTGCCATGGCAGCAGACTCCTTCCCTTGTTCAAAACATACCATTTAAAGATGCACTTTCAGATTTCTATGAGGAATCCAAAGGAGGAGGCAGTTAAACTCATCTCCTTTACCAAACTCCAGAAAAAAACTTAATGCAAAACACTCAAATAATGACATGCAGCAGCTGCACATTTTTTGGGTGGTAGTCTTAATTTTTCATTCAGTCTCTCTAATCAAAATCAAAAATGCCAAGAATCTAGAAAGCATGTTCTTTCAGAGGTTGCTACTATCTATTTTTTTAGGCCTGGTTTCTAAAGGAAAAAAGAATTCTGCAATTTTATTTTATTACACTGTTTGGTCCTGTGTATCCCCTTGTTCCTCACCTGCACTATACCACCCTCCAACACACTAAATCTTAAATCATTTAGTTATTTCAATCAAATTTGATATGAAGATCAAAACCACAGTAATACTAAGACCCAACCAGTTTTTATGGGACTAGCCTAACAAGTAAAGGGAGAGATTGTTAAAAACACACTAACTAAAGAGAGGCCCCTGGCATTAGCTCAACCCATCAATCACAGGAAATTGCACCTGATAAATATTATGAATACCCCATTTCAGAGAAAAAACCTCAGATTACTGCTTCTACTTTATTAGACACCTGAGAATCCAGCCATGACACACAAGTCCTTTGGCAAAGCACATTTTGCTGCTGCTCCTGCTGCTAGAGCTGCTCATTTGAAAACAAGCATTAAGAAAATTTCTCACTCCTTTCATCCATCCATTTGACCTCACTGAATTCCAGCATCTGCACCTATCCTTCACTCTTTCAGGCTCATTTCTTTATCTGATGCCAGCTGATAATGGTTAGGCGGGTAGCAAACTAGATAAGGCTCATTTCTTTCCCCAGCACTTACCACTTAATGAGGGACGAACCAGAAAAAAATATTCAACAGAACCTATGTTCACAAGTTCTGCACTCAGATATCCTGTGTAAAGAAAAAGTGTTATATGTTTTTTATGGGTAGGTGGAGCCCTTCCCATTTAATGGTTTGGATTTTTTTACAGGATTTTTCTAAATGAGCATGTCTTTGTGAGGATAATAACATAATTAAATGTTAAGGAAAGTATTTTCTTTGCCTTTAGCTTTCTCCCATATATTTTTCATTATTTCTGAGTACCTTACCTAAGACTTGTTTTGTTACTATCTTCTATTCTCTTGCACATTCTTTGGCTGCTTTTCATGCCTGTTACTTACATTTTGACTTCAAAACAAGCAGTCTGTCCCACTCTTAATTCCTGGGAAACTCCAGTGACACAGCTGAGCTTCCCATGCAAAGATTTAATTTCTGGGCAGCTCCTGCCTACACTGGCAGTTCAGATCCAAATTGTGCTTTTGGTGCTGATATCCTGGCTATCTCCTCCATCCATGCTTTTCCTGTCATACCACTATGGCCTCCAATGGGCATCCAGACTGTGGGACAAAGGCAGAACTAGTCCAAAGTAAAAATTCCCAGCAATGCTTCCTGTCTGTCATTTCTTGAGGACCAACTGTTTTGTTCTACAAATGTATTTTAACACAACCTCTTCCAGTGATAGTACACACCACTGGATGCAAGAGAAATTGTTCTAGAATTTCCAAGAAGCATTTATGTAATTTTCAAACATGAGTGTTTATAACTAACCCAGGTATAGCCTCAGCATATTTTCACTGTTCATTTGCCTTGTTTGCTGTACATGAGGGTGAGTTTGCTGCTTCCTGAGCCCATCACTCTCCAAGTTCAAGTTCATTAATAATAGTCAGATTTTAATCCAGCTGAATGGGATGCAGTCAGTCTGGGAGGGTTAAAGTTATATTGCCTCCAGGGAAATAAAATATAGAAAGCAAAATACAGAGAAAGACTTCAAAACTGAGGTTAGTTCTGCGGCTTGGGAATGTAAAAATGGCACCCTTGTTGCCTCCATCAAATTGACTGGCTGAAGAAAAGGTTGAGCTGGGTTTTTTAGTCTGCTTGATCTTGCAGCAACCGGGAAGATCACACATGCAACAAGTCACACAAAATAATTTAAAAAGGACTGTCAGAGGCCAAGCTGTGATACCAGTACACTATGTTACTGTTACACTTGTGATACATTGAGACCTATATTCTCTTGACTTCACTATAACTGATTCTGACACTCATAGAACTACAGTGATAACTAAGTAAATAAAATAAATCTCAGTAATTTCTCAGGGTATTTTTGGGTGTGTTGTTTTTATTATTTGTCAGTGTGCGATATTTCTATGTTATGATATTTATGAACCTACAATGCTGAAGACAAGATATGAAGAGACATCAGCATTCCTCAGTTCTACTGCACTACTACTGAAAAAACCAAACTCCTAAAAGCACTTACTGTGGTTACTTTTCTGAGGTTTATTCTCTTTTGTATGGAACTAGAGTCTGTAAATAACAATTCAGAATATCAAATTAATGACATTGAAAGGATTACAGAGGCATCTGGGTTACACATTTATCTAACCATATATGAGTTCCCCTTAAATGGCACTTTACATTTTTGCAAATTGAATTACACACAATCTCACAGTGTACATTAGCAGGAATTAAATACTGAACTAGTTCCAGAGAAGCTACATTCACCACATGCCCCTCAAACCATTTTATTGATGAGCATGAAACAGTTTATGTAGGTTCAACAATAGCCATGCATCTTTATTAAGATGAGTGAATTTTACACAAGAAATAAATCAAAATTACAGGAAGCATGAATTCCCATCACTATCTGACCTTGTCAGCCTGACCTCCCCAGAGGCCCACAAGGTTAGGTCTGGGTTGCCACTGAGCTTCACATAATGTAAAACCTGGGGAGCAAAGAGATTTTTATTCATGGCTTCAATCACAATAGCACACAGCTATGGCCTGAGAGCCAGGGAGATAGCTGCAGGACAGAAACACTCACCCCAGGTCCTTCTCCCCAAAGCCATGCATGCTCAGCTTGGGGCTTATGACAGCTTGGCACAGAGTTGCCATAATTAGTTTGCACTGACTTAAGAGTATATACTTTCTGTTGTGGCTTTTTTGTTGTTTGGTTGCTCTAGGGGTGGATTTGAGGTTTGTTTGTTTTCCAGAAGTTATCTGAGTAGTCTCTGTTTACAATCCTTAACATGCACCAAGAAGCATGGAAGGGCAAGAAGAACACAGCAGCTGACCTACCCTCCTGCTTTTAACCTCTGGTCACATGCTCACTATAACTGTGCTCCAAAGTTTAAAAAACTACAGTTTGAAGTTTGATAAGACTGTGAATGTACTGATGTGAGTGCCTGCCTCCCAGCACATGACAGCTATTAAAAGAAGGGTAGGGATTTTTTCCATTAAAAAAGTCCTTCGGATATAATTAATGCTCCTTATATTGAAGCCTTCTGTCCTTCCATTCCCATTTATTTGTTTTGCATTGTTCTGGATTGTGAAGAGATGACCAGTGCAAGGAAATACTTAAGCTGGAAAAAGAAAGGGCACAGAGAAAAGGGGGTTTCAGTCAAGATACGCCAGTCAGGTATTACCTGAACTGAAACTGGAAGGTAACAAGAAGCATCTGGCATTAAATGCAGCCATAGAAAAATTGTTCCTGGTGTAAATATCAAGGCACACTGGGCAACTTCTTGTTCTAAATCGCAGACTACTGCCAAGCTGGCAGTATGTAAGTGTATGTGTATATATATATACACACATACAGACTTCAATGATAACAAAACAGCATGTGTCAGCGTCCATTCACTTTGGTAGAGGTATCTGACAAAAGTGAAGGCGCAGGCAGGAGAAATTACAGGCATGGAAGAAAAAAAGACAGATAGATACTGATACAGAATAGAGAATTCTTCACCCTAGTCACCCCTTGCAAGACTACAAGAGCTTGAGGGCTTCCCAAGTGCAATAGTTTGTTCCTTGAATGGCTCTTTTTCCTTCTAGTGTCTTAAATGTGGACATTAAATATTTGAATGAAGTAAGAATTCTACTAATGTCCTGTCAGAGCTGTCTTAAAACCAATGTGGTCAATACTCTGTTGTTTATCTACAGGAAATCAAATCAGCACAAGTCTGACAGCTTTTCCTCCAAAATCTCATTAATGGGAATTGCTCCAAATGAGGCCATTCATGCTACACTGTCTCTTACATGGACAGCTTTGAATTTTAAATGTTTTATTCTCCTTTGTATTCTTCCACATTGCAGCCAACATCTTGCACAAAGCCAGCTATATTCCAGCATTACCAAGCAGATCCTGAGTGATGTATTGGGGGAATAGTTAGCTTTGTACACTCTTGTCAATGGATTAGGTTCATACACACGTCTCTTGGTAGCATTTCTCTATAAATGTAGCTTTCTGAATGTTTTTTTTCCCCTATCTTTGGACCACTGCTGCTGTATGTTTCTCTGTTCTCCCACTGCTGTTCACTGAATCACCATGTCCATTACTATCAGTAATGTACTGCTTGTACAACTATCAGTACTACTTTGAAGCCACTGATCCATGTGCACCCAAGAGGTGTAAAATAGGAGAAAAAGAAGAATCATGTTGCCTTAAGTATCTGTAGTGGTTTCTCTGGACTACTGTGTAAGTTGTGATTCTCCCTGGGTTTCTTCTGGGTTCTCATCTGGCTCTGTTCTCTCCTGTCACTTTTCTTCTTATGTTTACAGGTGACAAGCCACTGGTTTGCATGAGCCAGAAGCAGATCTGCTGCTGTAGCTGCGTGAAGCTCTGAAGTTCTGCTACTCCATGTGCTGCCTGCAGACTGAGTGCAGAACCAACACTGATGAAAGTTATTTCATAGAGCTCAGGCAGCAGACAGATGCAGCTTCCTGAGCTGTTCCCACCCCGTCTTGTCCCCAGTGCTTGTCCCCACCTCTCTGCTGAGGCTGGTCATCAGAAGAAAGCACCAAAACCTTCCCTGATATATGAAGAAAAAGGCAGCTGCTGTGTGGGGGGCTGAGTTACATGACCAGGCTTCTGCTGAAGCTCACATGCACTGCTTGGCCATCTCAGTTTTGGGGCAGGTGACCTACAGCAAAGGAACAGGGACAAGGGGCTGGGAAGGAAGGAAGAAGCAGCACAAATGTCAAAGATGAGTGTCATGTACGAGCACAAGCGCCCAGGGACTCCAGCAGTAACCGTGTTTTTTGTCTTAAACTCTCAGGCTGGTGGTACTCAAATACAAACTGGTGAATACAAATACACACTGAAGAAGATTAAGGACACTTTGTGCAATATGCTGTTAAATTCATCCACAGTGAGAGGTGGTCCTTATGCCAGGTAACACCTAAGGAGCTAATTAGAAAACAGATGAAGTCAAGAACTGGTGGGACAGGAAGCTGACACAGCCCTGTCACTAGTGACAGATTAAGGACATCCACCTTCAGAGAGATCCATAATGAAAACAAGGAAAAAACCTCATATTAGTTTTCTACAATTGTTCTACAAAACCTTGTCCACTATGGTGTGTGGGTAGATTAGGTTCAGAATATGAAAGGCAGAGCACCACCAGTGGAGTACCACCTAGAAAGCTGGCACAGGTTAAAAGCAGACTTCTTGGAAACTTCCTTGACCAGAAGGATTCAACCATGATCCAGAATGCTCCCTTTTTTTGGTGAAGGTCATGCAATACCCTGCTGTCCTTGGGACAGGCAGGTTGCTTGCAAAGCTTGATCCCATATCTGGGGCAGCCAATAAATTGAACAAAGATTTCTCTTTTTAAATTGTGCATGCATGTAACTCACTGGGTCACTAAACTGATTTTTAAAACTCACATGCATTTTTTCAAGTGAAGGAAATGTTCAAAAAGAAGTATCAGAAAATGAGGCAGTTTTACTATCAGATTTGCCACACCGGATGCTAGAAAGATAAGAAAGCTGTACTTTCAATTCTAAATATAATGTCATTTGCTAATTCTATTCCAAATGCCATTTATGTTCACTCTTAGTTTTTGGCAAAAAACTGGAGCAAAACTTTAAATATTCACTACACATACTATTCTCTACATTACTAGTTTTCAAAATAATGTTGTATTTATAGAGATTTACATCTAACAGCAAATTCAACTATAACTTAGGAAATACGCATGTCTTTTTGTACTAAAATAAGCATGCAGAATGTAGAAACTAATCCTTAGAAGCTTACCAAAAGTATGCTGGATTGTCCAACTTGCAAACAATAGAGTATTACTAGAAATGGAAACATTTACGATTACTGAAATCTTTAAAAAGAACATTGTGCCACATGAGACACAGGCAATGAGGATGAATGAGCTGTGTAGCTGGACAGAGTGCACATCTATTCTGGATGGTTATTTTAAATGGGAAACAGACAATTTAGACTAATTTTTCCATGGTATAAATCTATTAGCATTAAGGGTGTTTTGACTTCTTGTACCAAACTCAAATTTGCCCATATCTTTCAAAGACAGAATTATTTAGCTATGGTTTTTAAGACTGTAAGCTGAGCTAGCAGCATTAGGAAGAATAGGTGTGTAGGTACAAGTTGTCAGGCGTTTTTTCTTTTGAAAAGGAGGAACAAAGTGAACTCTCTTGAGTGCAAGAAAAACAGGAACCATGAGAAAGCAAAGGAGGCGAGATGCTTGCAGCCTTCAGTGAGAAGCAAACTGCCCATGGCTAGGGTTGAATTGATGAGGGTGAGTGAAGTGATTCTGATACACAGTAAGTAAAACATGGGAGCTGGAAGGAAGAAATGGAAGAGAAAAAAGACTGCTTAGGGAAGGCTGAATGTGTTCAGAGGTAGTAGCCATGCCTGCAGCCCTTGAGGACCAGGATGCTAGTGCAGCAGATATGCATATCTAAGGAACAGGGAAAGGTCCTTTCACTTTGGAACAAGGCCAAGCAGCTCCTAGCCCAGGCTGTGCTGGCTGAAATACAGAAATGGATCTGCAACTGGGCATATCCAAGGAAAGTTCTGTATTGAACACAATAGGGAGGATAAATTAAGCATAATCTTCTTCCCTAAGAAGAAAAACTACCCCAAAGCCAGATAACCAGTTACCAAATCTGAAACTTGCTAGGGCTGCAGAATGGGTGCTGCTTTTGGGGTCTGCACCCACCTTCCTAACAGCAGAGTCATGAAGGAGGACTCTCAGAAAGAGGAATGATGGTTTTGACCAAGTATCTTTCAGCTTGACTACAGGTCCTTCAATCTGTCATACTGTGACTGGCTGCTTTGGATGCTAATGATTCAGACATTTATAGGACTTTGTCCTACATTTTCAGCAGTTTTTTCCAGTCTGTCACAAAATTAAGAATTTGGGTTTCTAGCAGAAATATCTGTTAGTGTGGATGAGTATTTCATTTTAAATAAAGGTAACAGAAGACTGTCAGTTAATGGAACAGCCCTGCAACAGCCCTCCTCAGCCATATGTTTGTTAGTGGGCAGTATTTCACAGAGTCACAGAATGTTTGGGGTTGGAAGGGACCCCTGGAAACCATTTAGTCATTTGCTCCTTAGCAAAAGGACTACAAGCTCTGCAGAAGTTCACTGGAGGCAACTACAAATTCTGATGTTTCTTTCAATATAATGTGCTAATAATTCTGACTGGTTTTCCCAATTAACTAAAACCATTTCAGGGAACCCAGTGTTAAACTCCCATTTAGACAGCAGAAATGCCAGGTTTCTTCCATATGCACATTTTTCTAGTCTTTTGAGGAAATGATGTCTGGGATAAGATAACCACATTAACCATAGTGCTACTTACTCATTTTTCCTGCATCTTTTCCTATGCATGGCTTCTGTCATAGGAAGCACGACCAGTGATAAAAGACAATTATAGCACAGCATTTGTCCAAGGTAGTTTTTGGCTGCAATTTTACTTCCAAACCTATCATCTGCATTCAGACACCTGGCACTGTTTTAAAGCAGACAAAATGGTTCAAGACTATGGAACTGGTAAATGGCTGTAGACAGGTCTAAAGTATATTGTTTTTAAGAAGCTCCTTGCTCAGAATGAAAAATGACATCAGTTATTCAAGTGTGAGCCAAAATAAATCCATTTTTAAATGGTGATGTCTCTCACTGAATAAAAATTGAAGGACCGTACTCAGAAAATGGGGAACAGCCACCTACTTATGGCATGTCAGGACAGCAATAAGTGACTCACTCACCCACCTACATTCCAAGGACACCGGGGGCCTGATGTCTCTATCACAAAGTTGTCACAACACTGAATTTAGACAAACAGTTTTTCCTACTGCCCACAGTCTGTACAGTACTTACTGCTTGCTCACTTTTCCAGGTCATCAATTCCTAAAATACCTCAAGGTGAAAATGAGTGGGAGTGACACTACACAAACACTTCCCTTTTATTAGTAAGCCTGTACTAATATTTGCTTTAAAATCTGTTTGTTGATAAATGCTAATTAAATACCAGCTGAAAGCTTTATTTTGACCTTCTCCTGGGGTCTTTTGGACTCCTTAATTTGCAGGGCAGACAACAAATCTCACCTAAAGTTTTCTGTAAGGTGAATAAAACCACCACTAGAGGGAAAAAAATAACAGAAGAGAATTTTATATAGTGGGAAGAAAAGAAAGTGGAGAGAAACATCTGGAGCAGAGGGATGAGTTCTGAGCTGTGCCGCAATTTCTTGAGGATGTGAAAATGAAGTACAGCAGTGGCTTTTTTGTGTGATGGTCAATGATCTGCAAAGAATATTTTATCTGCAAAGAGATTCAAGGACTGGTTTGTCCAACAAAAAATCAGCAAATGCTTCCTGAGCTTTCTTTATTCTTTGAGAGGCTAGGAGTTAGTGCACTACCTAATTCTGCTGAGTGTTACATGGATGTGAAAATTAGGGTGAAAGGTGTCTGCAGGTAGGAAAAATCTGTTTCTTTGTTCACTGTGTGGACAAAGAAAATTAGGTGGAGAAGAGAATATAAATGAAAGGCATAAAACTCATGGGTTAAACAGAAGTGTGAAAGGACAGAAATTCAGCCTCAGAGGCTACTTGTAATAATAATCAATAAAATACGCCAGGCCCAATCTCTGCAGGCTATTAGGACAGTAGTATTCACTTTTGAAGAGCTAAACTGTCTCTTTTATAATCCTTTCCCAAAAATCTGGTACACATTATGGTCCAAACCATTGGCCAAATATAGCCTGAAAGACTGGTAGGTGGCATCAACCAAACCAATATTTGGGACCAAAAACTGAGCTAAAAATTAACCATTCCAGGCAATCATATGCCCATAGTTTATTTCTGCTTTGTTTTTAAGCATAGAGGAGTCAAGGAAGACAGACTTCTGCACCAAGGATTGCATCAGTCAAACTGAGTCATGTGATATTTACATAACATTCTCATGTAAGTTCACAGTTTCCCAGAAAAATCTCATGGCTTCATGCATACCTGCTAAAAGGTAGGATTTTGGGCCTGGCAGTCAGTGACCACTGTGTTATGACAATAGATTAAGCCCCTTTTATGAAGACCTCTTTATTTTCTGGGTTCTTAGCTCCTCACTCAGATGTTAAATCCTCAGTATACCAGCACGAGTGTAACCCCTCAGGCTCACCCTGCATGCACAACAGAACCAGAAGCTCCTCTGACAGAGTGAGACATCTTTTCCATCCCAAATCAGCTCCCTTGTGGTGAATGGTTTCTTAGCACTGAAGCTGGAGGGTAACTCTTCAGCTCCAGTGGCATTGTGTAAATTGTTGATCATTTCAGTATACACAGGCACCAGCAGTGGAACTGCAGCTCAAGTCTGGGTGCCTCCTCTTGCCACTCTCTCCCCTCATTGACATAGTTTTGGAATCTGAAGAGGGATTAGGTGGTTTTCACTGGTTTTAGACAGAGAACAAGTGCTGTAGGATTTGAACCTGTTTGTTCTGTAAGTGACAGGTGATGAAAATTAATAATCCTCAAGGCCCCAAATACTCAGGTTGTGTTATTATATGAGAATATCAGTTTTAATATAGATACCAAAGCAGGAATTTAGAACTGATTGCATGAAAATAAGTTCCAACATTCCAAATACTAGATGACAAGTAAAAAAAAAGACACAAATATGCTATTTTTCTTCTGTACATTATGGGAGCTTAGGGAATAAAAAGATTCACTTTTATATGCCTTGCATTACCAGTCTGATACAAAAATGCTCATATCTAGGAAATAGGAAAATAATTTTGTAAGGGCAGGTAGGAGGTACCAAAAAGTATGTGGAGAATGTGACAAAAAAGATCAGAGTACACAGAACAAATGGTGGAGAGGTGAAATTCAAAAATATGGATAAATTTGAGATAAATTATAGAGGCCAAAGCAGGAGAGTGAGTGAAGAGGGCAGAGAGCCACGGCCATGGTATGAGTTCAGGAGATATTCTTATTAACCTGTGAAGTGCAGAAAGCCAATTTTATGCCAAGTGCTGTATGAGGTAGCTTGGTGTTGATAGGCTACATTTGGGCACACTCCAGTTGCACTTTAGAGTGAGAAAACTCCACTTCTGCTGGTAGAACTTGTTGCTGACCTTCTGAGAAAAAATATATCATTCTGTAAAAGAGCACTTTTGCTGATATGTCTTAATCCATACGAGAGGGTTCTGCTGGCACAGCTCTGCTGGCTGCAGATCACACTTCAGCACTCCCCTGATTGATGCACATACCTTGCAATAGTCTGTCATGCTGCTGGCCAAGGTCTGTGTTAGGAAAAAGGGAGTTAGAGGAGCTGGAAAGGAGGGTCAGAAAGCAGAAGAGCAGAGAGATTTTCATACTGTAACCAAGCAGAGAGTGAGTAATAGTGGATAAAAAAATCAACAAATCAAGAATAAACAGAATAAACAGTACTCACCAGGATTTTTTTTTTCGAGTCTGTTTTTCATTGCTGTGCTAACTATTTGGTGTTTTGTTGAAAGAGAATTATAAACTATATCCTTTCTTAATATGAAACATAGTAGCCTGTAAACTTGAAAGGCAGCCTGTGGCCGTTGAATGCACGGGTCTTTAAAAATTGTGGGCTAGTGCTCCATTACACATAAAAATTGCTTTATTTTGATCAAAACATTGTGTTGCCATTGTAATTCTCCTCCACCCTTTAAACTTATTACGCTGGCTGCTCTTCAGATTTCTTCTAACTACTGTTGAAACACCACCCTTTCACTGGCATTCCTTCTGGTTTCCCACATCTTATTTATTTAAAACATTAGTTACCTCAAGTCCACTGCTTTTCTTGCAAGCAAAGCATACAAGAGCTTGAGTTGCAGTATGAAATAATAGCTTTTGCTTAATGAATGTAACTAAATTACTAGAAGAAAGCAATGCCTACAGAAATCTCTCAGATTACAATATCATTACTACACACAGCAGATTATCACATCTCTGAACAACATCAAAAGTCACCCTGTACACTTTGCAGAGATCAGTCCAGTGTGTGTCCACAGAGACTGTGTATGCATACAATGGGTGCATGTGTGTGTGTTCATATTGTGCACATATGGTGGGTGCTGTACATTATATATAGAGCCTATTTATGGTCACTCTCATTCAGGTAGGGATTAGTAGTGTTACCTGATAATATAAAAACACAGACAATAAAAACCTGTTTAAATTAAGGCCAGCTGGGAAGAGTAAGTAGGGAAAGGAAAGAAACATGGATCACTGACACAAGCTGACAAAGCAGAAGCAGCAATTTCCCAAGTCAATAAACCAGCACAGCACCATGGAAGCACTGTTATGGGGAAGTGGTTGGAACTTTCATCTTCTGGACAACAGGGTGGAAGGAATATCAATTTTTTCCACGCCTGAGAGTTACTTTCAGATCAGAAGAGAGCCAGCACTAGTCCTCTGTTTTTCCAAACACAGCAAAAGCTAGTTGATTATAAAAAGCCTCCCCTCCCATTTTAATATACCATCTTATATACAAGTCTTATACAGTCTTAATATTTACTGCATTAGTGAATGCTGAAGTTATTAGAAGTAATCTTTCAGTAATTAGAAGTAATCTTTCAGCTGTTTCTGTGATATAAATTCCCTGATATAACTGACGCTTACATACACTCTATTGTCATACAGCCTTGAATAGCTATTGCCTGCTACATCATGGAGAGGTCTACAGAACAGTCACTACACACGGAGGATTACACCAGGAAAAAGACCCAAACAAACCACCAAAAACCAAATAATGAGTCTCTCTGAATCTTTACAGGTTTTTAACCCGTTGGGAAATTATAGGGAATTTGTTAGTTAGATTGCTCTCTCTACCCACTTCAGTAGAAGTCAGATCAGATCTATTCTAGCAGTGCAGAAACACCTGGTTAAATAGTTGTTAAAAGCAAGTCTCCACTGAAGTTCCTTAGTTTTAGTAGGCTAAAAGGATGAGTTACTCTTATGGTCAGTGGCATATAATATAAACAGAGACAGTAAGTTTGACATACACCGCAGTGTTCCTAAAGTATGTAGCAAACAAATGTATGTTTGGATCTTGGCATTCAGACATGAATTTGGACACAAGGATTAAAAACAGGACTAATCAGAAGCTTGTGTTGCTCTACGACAAGTAATTCTCTACTCTGGACTACATTATTTTATACATAGTCTGAACTAGTCCCAAAGTACTGCTTTACTTGAAATATTTTTCAGGATGCAAATCACTAAAATACTGCAATTTCCAGTTTCTTTGGTGATACTAGCAGACACATTAAGAAGCCTGCAAGCTTCCAGACCAGCTAGAATGGCCCCACCTACCAAGACGAGTGCTGCAGAGTCAGGGATCCCATACATTAGGGCATCCTTTGCTGCCGGGGCAAGTGGAAAAGCAGACTGGGCAAACCCCCCCTTAAGCAGCATCACAAGACTCCGACACACCCAGCAGCTACTGCTGAAAATGTTGCCTTAAGTTCAGCAAATCTCTCCAGGCTACTAGATTCCAACAAACCAGTCAGGCTCAATGAACCAGATTTTTTTCCCAATCAGTTCTACTTACAGATGAGTTCCCCAAAGGCGGGAAAGTCACCCTTTCACTCTCCTGCTGTTGAAGTTTTTTCTTCCTTTTCTTTTCAAATCTGGTTGTTTACAGCCCATTTACACCATTTTGTACTAAGCCTGGCCATTCTGAGTCAGCTCTAGGCAGGAGACAATCAATCAGTGCTGCCCTAGACCCTCAGCAGAAAGCAGCACGCGGCTTCCCAGAAGGAGTAAGAGCCTGCAGCTACTTTGCATCTGAGCTGAATGGAAGTCTTGTTTTGCCGTGCAGAGTCACAAAATCCAGAGGCAAATCTGACTCTAGTGACTAGCCAGCAAGAAAACATTGGCTTGCACAACTTTCTCTTCGAGCAAACCTGACTAACAACAAAATAGCAAGAGCCCCAGCTTCCCTTTGTTAATTCTCCACCGAAGGCATAGCAAGCTCTCCTCAGACAAATTCTTGTAAAAACTCATTCAAGTATCTTTAATTAGCTTTTTCGGGCAAAGTTTTTTAAGAAATCTAGATACAGAAAAATATAAGCATGACAAGTCATTAAATATCTCTTAATTTGAAGAGACACCCAATTTGCCATTCAGGAACAATATCCTGAGTCAGTATTTTCTTTCTAGAGAGATGTGAAATATGTTTTGACTCCACACATACAGGAAATCCCACAGCAGCTCCTATACAAAGACAATCACTTCAAGTGCTTGGTGTTAAAAATTACCAGGATTTTAAAAAGTCACAGAATTGCTTTAAGAATCACAGTGCTTCCAAAAACATTAAGTCTTTTTATAGTCTCTTTATTTTCTGCTTCTTTTTTCCAACCATGTTTTTTTGCCTTAGCAAGCTGAGCTTGTTGCAAGATCCCATTATGCAAGGATATTCAGCTTTAAGAACAGCAACAAATACTGTGAGACTCACCATGAAATAGCAAGAGTTGGCAGCTCCACAGTAAGGATATTAACTTTCATTTCCTCACAAACTGCAGTTTCTATAAATAGCATGTCTGCTTTGACTCCTGCAGTTAATTACATAGGTTTTCCTGCATTTCCTCTTCTGCAGTGTCCCTGTGTAAGTTAGTTGATGGACTGAAGCAATGCTTATGGATTTCCCCCTGTAAATGCCTTGGATATTAAAAAAAAAGCATTTCTGCGAGTGGGGAGGTTAAGTAGGTAAAGAGCTGTCTCTGATTTCCCACTGCTTAAGGGGACAACTTGCCACTGTGTATTACAATTTTTGGCTGGTGTGCCAGGCACAGCTCAGTGACCACAGGTTTCTCACATGGCTGGGGGTTCTCCTGCACTCATTTTGTATAGTGAGTGTCCCATGCAATTCAGCCTTGTCTTTTACAGTGGAGTGTTGGTTGCTCTGCTGTGGACTGGCTTGGGCAAGATACAAAGGAGCAAGTTTACTTTGCCTAGCTTTGGATACCACCAAGGAAACACCTTCCTCTGCACTAATCACTTATGACTTCTGCAGTCAGTGGGAAATGAAGTGCTTTTTTGAGCATGGGCTTCACTGATCCATTTACCTACGGACACATTTTGGGATGTTCTTGATGTCCTAGAAGTGGCAGTCTTTCTCCACCAATTATGGCAGCACTTTTTCAGTTGAGATTACTAGAGGAAACTTCCAGATCTGAAAACTCTAAATGCTGATCAATGGCTCTGTATGGCTATTTCTTGCATCTCAAATATTAATAGTTATTAAGCATTTGCAAAGTTTTTCACTAGTACCATGCTTACAAGCTGTAGTATAGGGTATAGATAATTCATGCTATTTACGTATAAAATATTGTAAGATCCAAGCTATGCCTTTTGACCACCCCAAGATTCTGCTTCTTCTGGGAGCAGAATCTTATTCTTATTCAACTTCCCAGACTATGTTAAGATAATATCAGGTCTTTTAACGTAAGTACGGAGTCTTCCTGAGCGATGATCACTGACTTCCCTGGAATGTCCAGGCCACTCGAGTGATTTCGCACCTTGCAGATTGCATCTACTACAGTGATTCCCGGGGGGGTGCCACCCTGTTACGTGTGAATGGCGACTTCTCCGGAGTGTTCTGACAACATCCAGACACCTGGACTGAACTTTTGTCTAACCCTGCACATGTATGGCCCCGGTCCTGCATGTGAAGGGACACAAAGGAACATTCGGTCATCTCTGCCTCAGGCGGAATAAACTGTATAAGAACTCGCTGCGCAAAGCAGCCGGCGTGAACCGAGGGGAGACTCTGACATTGGGGTGTCAGACCCGTGTGTTCACCCAGCGCCGATCCCGGGCTCGATGCTGCCCTAGGCAGTGGTGGGGTTTTTTTCTGATCAAAATTCTCTTTCGCTGATAATCTAATAAATCATTGCTAAATTTTCTTATAAGTTTGGCTCCCAATTTGATCATTTATAACACAAGCTAACTTCAGATACCTGAATGCTTTGTGTCTCTGATTTACAGCTGTCCTTCCTACACCTTGACTAGTTTTTTATCTAGTTTATTATACAGAACTACCAATTTCCAAATCTGCCATTCCTGAGGCTTAACAGGTCAGTTGGCTCATTTGCCAGGGGTCTGCATGCAAACAGGGTCATAGAATGGACATGGCTGTTCAGGTGATGGAGAAAAGGGCATGGCAGCCCTCTACTCTCTGAACAGGCTTCTTTCCACACAAGACACCACTCAAAGGTATGCATTCCACAGTGTTGTAGCCTCCTTCCCCCTCCAGCCCCTTGCACACCAGACAGCCTCTATGAATCCCTCATCAGAAACAGCTGGTGAGCAGATCCTGCAACATGTACCTGGCAGAATGCAAGATGCAGGTGCCCTTGGGGTATGGTAGGTCGGAGAAACATTTCAGTGAAATGCATGCAGAATGTGAGAGGCTTGCTAGGTAGCACTGCTCTGGCTTCCAAAAGGTAGAGTCTGTTGCTCAATGATGTCTTACCATTGCACTGAAAAGGCCCAGCAGAGCTGCTCAGGCCCTGAACAAGATTGACTTCCCTGAGTGCTGCAACACTGAACACTCCTCCTTGTCACACAGCTCCTGCTCACCCTGGGACAAATCTCCCCTCTCTGCCCATTGAGAAACAAATGAGTGGGATTTCTCTGGATGTAGACCGAGTTGTGCTCAATGGATCTATGTCCAGGTGGAGGTCAGTGATGGGTGGTGTCCTCCAGGGCTCTGTCTTGGGACCAGTGTTCTTCAATATCTTCATCAATTACACGGATAGTGAGATTGAGTTGACAAGGGAACACAAAGTTGCACGGTACACTTGACACGACTGAAGGAGGGCATGCAATCCTGAGAGACCTGGAAAATCTTGAAAAGTCAGCCCACAAGAACCTCATGAGGTTCAACAAGACCAAGTGAAAGGTGCTGCATCAGGGCTAGAGCAATCCCAGAGATGAGTACAGACTGGGAGAACTTATTGAAAGCAGCCCTGCAGAGAATGACTAAGAGGTTCTGGTGGAGGAAAAACTGGACATGACCTGTCAACATGCACCTGCAGCCACAAGTCAACCACATTCTGGGCTGAACCAAAGGAGGTGTGGCCAGCAGGTCAAGGGAGGCGATTCTGCCCCTCTGCTCCACTAGTGTGAGACTCCACCTGGAGGATTTTCTCCAGTTCTGGAGTGAGTCCTCAGCACAAGAAAGACAAGGACCTGTTTGAAGGAGGGGCATGAAGATTATCAGAGGGCTGGAGCACCTTTTCTAAAAGGTCAGATGAGACAGTTGAGGTTGATCAGTCTGGAGAAGAGAATGCTCTGGGAAGACCTGTTGTTATCCTATCACAAAACTTCCATACCTTTTCAGTGATTTTTCATGAGCTGCTCCTCATAGCACAGCCAAGCTCCAACTCTCCTCTCAACCAGCTGACCTGCTTTTTTTATAGCATTCATCCTTATTGGACATAGCTGTGGCCTATTAAAGGCAAGCCTGTTCCTAATCCTTTGTAATTAGTACAGCTGCAACTCCTCAGGCATGAGACTGCTTTCTGCACTATCTCTATTCTCTTACATTGCATCCCCCCACAGAGACATCATTGGATTCTTCCAGTACTTAAAGGGGTTTTATAAAAAAGAGGGACAGTAACTTTTTACACGGTCAAATATTGAAAGAACACGGGGTAATGCTTTAAACTAAAAAACAAGAGATTTAGTGTTAGGAAGAAATTCTTTACGGAGGCACTGGGACAGGTTGCCCAGAGAAGCTGTGGATGCCCCATCCCTGGCAGGATGCTCAAGATCAATTTGAATGGAGCCCTGAGCAACATTTTCTTGTGGGTGGCATCCCTGCCCATGACAGTGAGATTAGAACTAGATGATCTTTAAGGTCCCTTCCAGCCCAAGCCATTCTATGATTCTATGAGACTGCTTGTGGTGTATATACACATAAACACACACACACATACACCTTCTGTATGTGCATGAGTGTATATCTATGTATCTCCTGCAGACTAGAAGGAAATGAGGAATAATGGCATTTTGGCTGCTGTCTCGCCTCATCAAATTCTGGCATTTTCAGCAGGCTGTTCACACTGAAAGCCTCTTGCCTTTTTTCTGCTTGTTCAAAACATGTATGCCTGTCCCCTTTACAGGAAGCCAGATGGGATACGCCTCATCTGCAAAGGGCAGAACAGATTTTGTCTGATGTGTGGTACCATGTCTTTACAGTTATTTTTATAGTTCTTGAAGTCCTAGATTCCAACTAAGGCCTCTGGGTGGTTCCATAATATTAAGCATGTAAATATTAAAATAACTTCTCTGGACCAAAGGAGAATCACGAGTAATTTGACAGATGTTTCTGGCAATATCCAACATGGGAAATTTTTATTTTAGGATCATATAAATATTACAAAAGTGGCCTAGTAAATTAGACTATGTTAAAATTAGGTTTGCTTCACTTTCTTATGATAGGAAGAAGCCAATTGTTAAAATGGAATAATGGTAACTCCAAGCTTTCAAAAACCATGACAAGTCAAATCAGGAGTTATTATATCAGTAATGTATATGTGATCTTATCTCTATGTCTATGGTGTTTTCATCCTTAGCATTCAGGTGGATGCCAATTTCCAGCTGTTTCACACAACCATCAGGCTAAAGGCATTTTTTGGTTGATGTAATGATGTAATGATTCTTGACAAAACCTCATGCCATTTAAAATAGTTCAAATGTAATCAGGGCTGAGGACCCTAAGAAGAGTAATAAAACTGGTTATCTGGTCTCTGTGCAACCAGCCTGTTCACATAACAGTTCAATAATGATTGCAAGCTCTAGCACGTGTGGCATCCAAAAGACCAAGTTAGTACAGTATCTTGGGCCAGAAAATCCTGTAGTTCCTCCTTAAAGGCAGTGCCATACCTTAAGGCTCAGCTTTTAGTAGCCCAGGCTATCAAAGAGCTCACTAGGTATATTATCAGCATAAGTGATGCTTAGAACATCTCTCCTTTTTCAATTTTAGTCTTTGATCTGAAGAAAATGTGCACAGTTGAAAAAAAGGAGTCAGGCACTGGGAAAGGCTCTGGAGGGAGCTTGAATTTCAAGAGATATTGGGCATCAGAGGCTGGATTCAGGTAAATGGCAGGAGAAATTAGAGATCAGATACCAAGCAAAATGCAGTGAGATGAAGGACACTGAGAAAAAGCCATGTGACAACAAAGGAAGAGCTCTGGATGGGAAGGAGACATCAATGGGTGCAGGGAGCAATTAAAGCACGGAGCAATCTGCAGACATCACCTGGGTTTAGTGCTTCACTCCAATGACCCTGAAAAACAACAGAGTCCACATTTTAGTTCAGGTTATCTGGTAAATCTAGTCTTTGGCTCTTGGCTCCTCCAGCTTTTCACAACAGTTTGCTTCTGTTTCTTGAGGGTGATACTATGTAGGATGCATGAATCATCGAGAATGATTTAAAGCCAATTTCTTTGCACCTCCTTTCCTCCAGAAGACTCCATAAAAAGAAGATGCAGGTGTACTGCAGTTAACAACAAAAGCAACACACTTGTCCTTTTGTACTCAAAAGCTAAAGCCAGACTTGTGCATGTGTATTTTGTACCAGTTGAAAGCTGAATTTGCTGCCTGCCTCTTATTTCCAACCTCACATACTTGAACTGTGTGGGCAGGGAGAGGTCAGATGTGAGTTTAGATGCAAATATTCATGCTTTAGCAAACCCTTTCTGCACAGTTTTATTTGCAAATGGAAAGGAAGGACTAAATTCTTGGGAGTGTCTAAATTGACAAATTTTTTGGCTAGAAAAGCCTAACAAACATTAGTTTTTAAAGGCTTTTTGAAGTAAGGGTAACTCTTGTTTTTATTTATCATGGATTACATTTTGTCAGGTTTTAGCACAAATATCCAGAATTTTTGACTCCTCATGTGACAACACAGAAAGCAGAGGGGTGCCACATCCTTTCCACGTGGCACTGCCTTGAAATACTTTAGCTTGCCTGTATCAGTAAAAAAGCAATTTACTAGCAACAAAGAAAGTCCTGGTCAATGATATGAGAAGAGCTTTTTAGCTCTTGACCAGTGGGGTGTGGCATACTTTCTACTTTTTTTTTTATAGTGAAACTTTCCAAGGGTGGCACTTAACTCTGCCAATACATACTCAAATACAAAGGCTTTAAATTGCTTTTAAATAAACAATTTAGTAAACAAATGCATAATTTTTCAGAGGCTCCCACCCAACTGTTTATTTTCTTTCTTCTGCTATATCTGTTTGTAAAACTCAGCTCATGGGAATTACATAAAAACTTTCAGGTTCTCAAAATCTTTAAGTTTCTCTCCTGTTATTCTGTTCCAAAAGAAATCTTGCTAATGTGAATCCTGAGCACTCCAAAACTATGCAAGTAAAACAGGTTTTAAAGTCTAGCCCACTGACTTATAGACCATTTCTTATAATTGTGGGATTGTAACTGACAATTTTGAGATATCTGGTGTCACAGGTTTGGATACCACTAGCTGTAAGTGGTATCCTTAAATAGTATCCCAGGTTAGGCTCTCCAAACTTGCACAGGTGTTTGCCTTAAACAAGTAGCTTAAGGGGAATGTGAGAATTGTCTTTCTTACCTTGCCTTGAGCACTCTGTTTGTTGTTTAATGTTGCTACACATCTAACCCTTAATTTACTTACAGTTACTGAAAGTTTGCTGAATATGCACTGCTAAACCTGATCTAGACACCATTTTTTGACGATTTACACATCATTTTTATGTGATGGACTCAGTGACTGAGCACCTGGCTTACTTCTCCTGCCAGCACAGGCTCTCACAACTCCACAACACTTGTGTGTGCACCATCTTTCCACTCAGATGTTCTATACTCAAGACATTTGAGTATACCTGGAATGCCAGGTGAGTCATCTGGCATTGATAAAGATATGAACAGTTTATTCTAAGAGGCGATGTGCTTTGGCAAGAGAAAGGAACAAATATTACTGTTGCTTCTCCTCTAATCTGTGTAAACAAGTTGGAGGGCCATCTAGAGGAAGCTTGAACAGTGTTTCAGCTCCTGGAGGCCTGGGATGAACCAGAGACCTACAAAATAGAGGTTGCAGTGGCTGGCAGGCCAGTGGCAAAAAACCCAGCAATTCACTTTTTGGAGCATCCACTGCTGCCTGCAAGGAGCCCTTGGATGGATGAAGCTCAGTTTATGGGAATATTGCACAATGATAAAATGTCCTCCTCATCCCATTTCAGCATTTCCAAAGCACAGAAAAAGGATGTTTGTTCATTCCAGCTTCCCCTTTAAGTTAACCCAAGTGTAAGCAAACAGAAACAAACAAACAAACAAAAAAAACCCACTGAAAATTGAAATTAGGAGGGATTTTTAAATTTGTGTTGTTTTTTTTCTCTTAACATTTTGTCCTTTTCCCTTATCAACAAAGGAGCAGACTTTGCAAAAAAAAAAAAAAAACAACAAAAAAAAAAAACCAAACAAAAAAAAAAAAAAAACAAAAAAAAAACCAAAAAAAACCCAAACAAAACCAAAACAGGCCAATTTTCCCTTTTCCCTGTGCACCAAAACCTTGTTGTGTCTATATTCCAAGAGCTGAGAAACCCAGGAAATCCCTGCTAAGTTTGAAGTAGCATCAGAAGAGTAGACGGCAGGATTAGTAAAGGGTTTGTGGCTTCACACAGTGCCAGTACCAGGTCATGGGCTGAACTAGCACTCACAATAGTGCCTCAGGGGCTGAAAAGGACTCCCAATTAACCGGACACTTCAAAGAGCAATTGCAAACATGCTGCAAATGGGAGAAGGAAGGATGAAAACATAGCAGCACATACAATCAGTGAGGTTCGGGTAAAATGGCTTTCACTTCGTGGTCTTCATGGAATTCGCCATGGCAGCGTCTGAGTTGTGGGACTAGGTACTTTCCCAAAAAATGCCCCCGTACTTGATATGACCTGATATCAAGTACTAGATGTTTATACTCCATGCCCATTTTCTGCAACAACAAGAAACATGCTGACAGGTATGAAGGGCTTGCTTTTGTACTCAGTATGATCCCACCTTGGGATATCACAGGATCAGGACACGGGTCCCCGCATAAAATGCATCTGTGCTACAGGTTAGACACAGCCTGGAGTGACCTGTGGAATCCAAAGGGTCTGCTCTTAAATCCCAACCTAAAACCATGCAATAAAGACTCATGTCACACCTAGCAGCAATTTTTTTTTTTTTATTATGTGTTTATTAAATCTCTGCATTGATTCACTACATTTGTTCACTTACGATTTTAGACTAAATCTTCCAATCTAAATTATCTTCCCTTCTGTATTTCTTGTCTATCCATCATGACCCATAACTGTATCTTTCTCCAGAAAGCGCAGAGCGTAAACCACAGAGCAAGAGATTGGCATTTTCCAGTCCTTGCTGGTAAGACCTACCCTACCACGAGGGAATAGGAAAATCCACAGAGGCGAACGTGCGTTACAGCACACCGCTGCCAGGGCGTGTGCGGAGGTGGCAGTGCCGAATGTTTTCCATCTGAAACCTCATTTTTCTGGTTCCCACCTGTGGGGCTGTCCCAGGCACCACGGCCGCCACCAGCAGCGCCGGCGTACCAGACAGACGTGAAGAGCCGGGAGATGATGTGCTGTAGCTTCCAGGCTCAGCACGGGGATGGGTATCAACGTGGCACACGGATTCAGGCAGAAAGTGGAGTTTCGCCCTGAGTCAGCCGGTACAAACTCCCACCAGCTGCTGCTGCTGGGGCACCGTGGATAAAGGCCCGCGCGCAGCGCCGACGCTTCAGCGGGAATTTTCTCTTTCCCCGCTCGAACCTCTTTCCCCGTCCCACACGCAACTCAAAGTCAAAAGCCGCCGCTGAAGTGCGCTGCCGGGTGTGCACGGCGGGCCGGGCCGGCGCTCGGAGCAGGCTGAGCGCGGAAGGGCCGCTCCCGTTTCCCGCTGCCCCGGCCCTGTCCGCGGGACGGCGGCCCCCGCATCCCCCGGGCCCGGGACGGGAGAGGCCCGCGGGAGGAGGGCTCGGCTCCCCGCCTGCCCACGTCCCCTCCCCGGCCAGGAGGAGGAGGAGAAAGCGAGAGAGGTCCCGACAGAGCGGCTAGGAGCGGGTTCGAGAGAGCCCTCCTCCCCCCGCCCGCCCCCGGAGGGGAAGAGGAAAGGAGAGCCGTGGCGGGCGGCGGACGATGATAACTTAGGGCCGTGCCTGCCCGTGGGAGCTGCCCGCCCTGGCCGGGTAGGACACCGGGGCGGCAGCGATGTCCCAGGGCACGGCAGGAGGAGAGGGAGCGCCCCAGGTGCTGCCGGAGGGGAAGGAGAGGCAGAGGAAGAGGAGGCGGAGGAAGAAGAAGGAGAGTAAGACGCGGCTGGTGCGCTCCAGCCTGCTGTTACCTGAGGCCGAGCCGGAGAAGTCCAAGGGGACGGTCCTGGCCTGCAACCGGCTCAAGACCACCAAGTACACGGCATTGTCCTTCCTGCCCAAGAACCTCTTCGAGCAGTTCCACCGCCTGGCCAACGTCTACTTTGTGTTCATCGCCCTCCTCAACTTCGTGCCGGCCGTCAATGCCTTCCAGCCGGAGCTGGCCTTGGCCCCCGTGCTCTTCATCTTGGCGGTCACCGCCATCAAGGACCTGTGGGAGGATTACAGCCGCTACCGCTCCGACAAGGAGATCAACCACATGGAGTGCCTGGTGTACAGCAGGTGAGGCACAGAGGGTGAGGGCAGGGGACGGCAGCGCCCTGGTGGGCACACAGCGCTGGGGTCCAGCCTGGCACCAGCTCTCAGAAGGTACTGAGCAGGTCCATTGTGGAGGGCTTTCGTTTCCACTTGAAGTGCAAAGAAAATTCCAGTTCTCGTGGAACTGGTGTCTCCCAACTCTTAACTCAGAACTGCGGGAGTTCATACAGTCCTGTACCTACAGGTGGAAGTGAATCCGCTCTGACTGGTGGGGTCTGGCAGTAAATCACTTTATGCGAACACTTCCCAGTGTGTGCAGTAAATTACACTCGTGTATAGTTTCAGGCATTAATTTCATTATAATAACATGAGAACTCACGCAGTCTGCTATAAAATCTTCAATGAGCGAAGGAAGGATGGAGGCCGGAGGCTTCTTAATTTTCTATAAGGTGTGTGAGATTTCATGACATGAAATTAGTGAACCCAAACTTTGCCTTTCTAAAGAATGAGCCAGTCTTTCCATTGAACATTTACTTTTAAGGGAATGTTTTTTATATATCAAGTGTCATCATTCCCTGTGACTGCTATTTCCCAGTGCTTGTGATGGAGGATTAGGTCATTTATGTCTCTCAGAATTAGTTTTTCTAATGATCTGGGCAATACATTTAGAGCACTGCCTTACTGTTTGTAAATCAGACTGAAATTGCTTTTGCATCAACATTTATGTGCTTAGAAGCCAGCTTTACAAAATTTTTGTTTTGCTTTCCTCCAAGTGCCAGTCATCTCTTAGTAGTCTAAGGCTAAGGTTTCCTGGGGAATGAGAGAAGAATATATTTTCTGAGAAAGCAGATTCAGTTTCATTTCTGATGCTTCTAAGTCTAAAAGAAATTAAACACGTGCCAAGAAACTTATACTCGGATTCCACAGACTGTCTGGGAGGGTCTTCTGGGCTGACGTAAGCATGAGACAGAGAGCAGCTCTCCTATTGCAAGAAAGGCATGAGAAAAAAAATTCACTGAAAAAGAACTCAGAAAAGGCTGCTTTTCCAACATCAGCAGACTCAGCTTGTTATTTAACAAACTGGTACTGGTATCATGTAAGAAATCTCACCCAGCAATATCCCTCCACCAGTAGATATGCATGCATGAAAACATAAGTAAAATGGCCTTATTTCTGTAAACTAAACCAAAAACAACCCAATCAAGTCACACACGTAGTTACTGCCAACCTGTGCCTGTGTCTAGTGCCTTGCTTGTCTGTAGAACTCTGAACACTTCTGGTGTTGAGGAAGATTGATTGCAGAAGGTCTTGTAAGGGGCTATTCATGCAGAAAATAAAACAGTGATAATAAGGATGGTTAATCTAACCTTTTCCAAACAAAATCAGCTTAGAAATAAGCTCTTGTGTCTCCTAGGTTGAAAAGCACTAAGTGCCCAGTGCAGAAGATGTTTAAAATATAACAAATACCAGTACTGGGATATTAATTCTGGAATGCTTTTCCCCCAGCAATTTTCCAGTCCCTCTCTGCTGCCAATAAGTAGATGTGACTATGAGAAAAGATGTACCTTTGATGTTAACATCACTTGAGGTCTTTTGTGAATCCCAGCTAAGTGCACTACCCTTTGTCATGCTTGTGCTTTTACAGAGTAAGTCAGAATTGTTCCTATTACTGCAGAGTTCAGATTGCTGCTGAGTGACACTTACACAGATAAATTTGGGAGTGGTTTTCCTTTGCATTGGCATCAAAGGCCCACATCGGCCAAATCCCTGTGGGGCAGCAAACATGGAAGTGTGAGAGCTCTGTCACCTATTCAGACACAGCTTTCTGGCTGGGTGCAGAGCTGAATGGTGTGCACTTACAGCCTGCAAGAGAACCATGGTCCCCAGCAGCAGCTCACCCATTTTCACCTTCCAGCAGTCCCTAGGGAAGGCTTCCCTCCCACAATTAAAAAATGCAATCAAAACATGTGGTTACAGTAATTTGCTCACATGTTTTTAATCTGCCCACTTCTTATTCTTTTGTAGCTTTTTATAAACTTCACCAAGTCACCTTTTTAAACACCCTCCAGCTCCAGTGAGCGAGATGAGACTAGAAACTTGCTACTTCTGCAGATAAGAGCTAAGATTCTTGCAAACTTGTGTGACGGGGTACCAAGATTGAGAGATTTGTATCAAGGTCATTGAAGTTGCTGGGCGTGAGTTCAGAAAAGCTGTTTTCTTAGAGAGGTGTCATGCCAGGAGAAACACAAGGGATTGATCCTGATATTTACTTTGTTTCCTTAGTCTCTTTGTTTCTGGAAGAATGTTGAAGCGTGTCCTAAGGAAGTAATAAATGACAGCTTTCTCCTCCGATGGATTTAATGCTGATCCCTTATCAGTTTTACTACCAGACTGTCTCTCCCTCCCCCTACTTGCCACTTCCTTGTGGTAGGGCAGACTTTGATGCAAATGCTGTCCTCGATAGAAATGCTGTTGTAGGTTAATGAACATTGCTGCAGTCCTGTGTTGCCCTAGCACTGTCAGGGAGCAGTAACTCTTGCTGGTCAGTTGTTCATAGCTTGGAAAGAGGCCTTCTGCAAGATGGGATGTGTCTGAGTACCAGGACTCTGTGCTGTGTTGGGCTCCCTTTCCTGCCAGCCTTCCATACGGCTGCTAGAACTGCCTCAAATACAGACTACAGCATTCAAACACACTGCAGCAAAATAACATTGAATTATAAGTCAGCAAATGGAGACAGGGACTTTGGCTTCAGCAGTAGAGAAAAGCCCTCTGTTTCATGTTCCATGTTGTTTAGTCACCAAGTACAGATTCAGGTTGGATACCATGTGTTCTGCCATGTATCCTTTTGGTGTATAATCCATACATGTTTTCCTGGCTGCTGAAGTACCTGTCCTCTGTTAGATACAGGCAGCTTTTAGTGATGGAAAAGCTACAGGACAGAGAGAATGCAGGGATAGGCAGAGCCTAGGGCAGCTCATCAGGAGGAGGTTCTACATGACTCCAGCAGTGTCCACTGCCTGGTGCTCTGGCACAGCCTGCACAGGCAGATCATGTCAAGAGCTAGTCTGTTGGAAAATACTGTTCTCTGCTCTGCTGACTGCTTGACAGCTGGCCTTCCTCCTCCTGCCTGCCCAGTGGACTTAGATGACCCGTTCTCATACAGCCACTGCAGAATCAATGACTCCGTGGCTCAGAGTTGGCAACACTTATGAGACAACAAAACAGCAAAAGATGATGCAACCTAAAGTAAGAAGTTGAAGAGCAATGCAGCTTGTTTTGACAGAAAGAAGACAGTTTTCAATTAGGAGTCCTGGATGTTGTGGAGAGTGGAAAATAGCTCAGAAGATTGTTGCTTTCTAGAGTCAGATGGAAAGGGGAAAGACCTGATTCTTTGAATAAATTGAAAGAAACTATTGAGTTTGAATTGGCAGCTTATGTCGAGGAGTGAAACATACAGGAGAATTGCAGACTTGTGTTGCTCTGTGATGGACTTTGCAGGTCTGTCTATAAGAGCAGGCAGAGTTTTGAGGAAGATTTCTTAGCCAGGAGGAGCTAATAAGGCCTCTTTCCAGAGGCCTTTAGGGCACCTCTCTCATCTGGCAATACAGAGGAAATGAGGCAGTTACTTTAGGAGGATGGCTTCACAGGTCACCTAGAATTTCAATTCTGTACAGGTGCTTAAGCTAGGAATGCTGGATGACAGCCAGAACACTTAGTTGATTTAAATGGAGGGAAGTTACAAAGGCATTAGGGCCTTGCTTGCAGAAAATTGTTTTTGCAAACCTGTGATTACCTTAGTCTCCTCTCTTTGTTCCTCTTCCTCATTTATATCACCCATGGATTGAGGTTGAAGACTGGAGATTATAAATTTGCAATCCTAACAGTGGAATCTGTGTTACTATCTTGGACTTGGGAGGATGGAAGGGTGATGTTTCCTTTGCAGTTATGTCCTCCAGTGCTCACCAGCTCTCATTGGAGTTGTGGATGGCACATGTAAATGTCTGCTGTTAAATATTTGATAGAACTGAATTTGTCACTGGGGCAGAGGCTTTGATTTCAGTGTGCTGTTACAAAATATGGTATATGTTTACATGACATGTAAATAGAAGATGAATAGTGATAACTACAATCACAACAAATAATGGCACTTGTCCATCATGGAATTACATTTTATTGCTGTCTCAGGGCTGTGCTGGTGAAATAATCTCTGCTAACATTTTTCTACAAGCCATATGTTCAAAACCAAAGGGCTTTGCTTTTTAAATCTATTCTTTAACTCTTGCTCTGTCTATCAAAGAGTACTGCTAAAGAGTGGAATATCTCTACATACTGATCAGAGAGTGATAACTGCTTCTTATATCAACCTGTAACTTAGAAAATCCATGAAAAATTGCAATTTATGGCTGGATACTTGTCACCCCTGAGGTGTGGAAAAAGTTGAATGGGGCATTCAGACAGCTATCAAAGCAGGCTGTTTTACATTAAATGTTAATTTCTTTCTGCAAACCTTAAGGGGCGGAGAGCAGAGAGTTTGATGTGAGCAACATTTCCTATAATTTCAAAAATACAGTCCCTTCTTCCCTTTGCCAACCCAGCTGTGAAAGCCATTCCAGCCTTGGAGGAAAAAGATACAGTAATATTACCAAATCCTGACGAATGCACAGTAGATCCCACTCATGGCCTCAAAAATAGCCAGATGATGACTTGCTTGCAACCACTTCACTCTTAGGTGCCTTATTTTGTTAGCAACACCAGTCAAATTAGGTTGTATCTCCCACTACTACCATAGTCAAGAGCAGCTTCTTGTCTCAAAACGTGCTGGCAGATAAGACATTTCTCAGTAGAGGAAGCAAGTTTGTCCCCCTTCAAAAACACAAATGTCACTAGATGTGATTCAAAAGGAAACTACCTGGGATTACTCAGTTTCCTTTGTAAGTGAATTTGATGTACAAAGAGCTGAAAGCAGGAAGTAGTGGCCTGAATCTGTTGAAGTCAGTGTTCCTTCCTTGAGTTTCAGAAAGATGCATCTCTGTTCATCTTACTGTGTCTTTGTGCTTCACTTCAGTTTGAGCCAGGATGGCAGTGAATAAACTCAGTGAGCGATGTAGTAGAGGCTCCTCTGTTAGACTGATAGGGAGCAGTTTTATTCTGCAGTAGAGTTTATCCAAGTAGCAAGGGATGTCTGTGCTAATCTTCAGAGATGTAGCCAGCTGGAATGCACAAGAGAACCTATCTCTCTGTCCAACTGTATGTATGCGGTTTATTTGCTGTTCAGTGTAGGGTAAATTTTCTAAGTGCCTGAGCTTCCTTATTGGAAAAGAAAAATGCTTGACTCTTGTTGCTAAGCTCTTTCATTTGTATTGGATGTCATGAAAACTGTTGTAGGCTGTTTCACATGCCTCTGGCTGACTGCCAAAGAAGATGCTGTTAATCTCCACTGAAAGACCTGGTGATGTCCCCAAATAAATTTTTGTTGTTACATGCTGCCCCTCCGGAGAGACACCATAATCTCTTGTGCTAAGCAGACCACAGCTCCGAATTATAGGTGGCCACCTTGTGTGCAGATCTCCTTGCTGTTGTTTGTCTTTATTAACTTGAGAGCATGATTATTGTTAGAGGTGGCCAAAGAATAACAGCTCTATTTGATTCTGTCAGAGTGCATTTCCAAAGAGAATACACAAGAGAAAAGAATTGCATGTACTGTTAAACTCTGCCTAGTATTGTGATTTCACCTTCCATGTGTCATGTAGTCAGCAGAACTGAAAATCAGAATTGAAACCCTTGACAGCCATGCAAAAATTAATATTTATGGAACTGCTTACTAGCTAGCATGGCATAACTTAGCCAGGACATTCCTCTCACAAGCAGATCAGTCCTCCAGAAGTAATAATTAGAGAAAGAAAGGTCCCTGTCACTGGGCAGGACTTTTACAGGTACCTGCTCCAGGCTTACACAACCCTCATGGGCAGGTTGCTTACCTTGACACAGCACCAGGAGAAGTCCAAGCGCTGCATCTCCCTGCTGTGTAATCCAGCATGCTTCCAATTTGTGGGGTAGTTACTCTATGCAAGAGCAGTCTCAGGGGTGTCTCTCCTGTTGCCCTACAGCACCAGGCCTTTTGGGAATGTGGTGCTTTTGTGTATGGACACATTAAGGTCAATGCAACTGAGAAGCCAAGTGCACAGCTTCAGGACTACATCCAGTGTGCAGGACTTATGCTGTGCAGGCTTGGTTTTAGCAATTGCATATATTGAAAGCAATTAAGTACATGAAAAGCAGAACAATTTCTTTCACTTCACTTAGCTGTGGAGGTGAACCAGTTTCCATGGCTTACCTTCAGCCTTAGTGTTCTTACTTTGAGAGTTGTCACTAATGTGGCTGTGGTAGCAGCCAGTCATGTTTGTATCCGGAAGAGATCCACAGCAGGAACTTGATTTGTACCCACCAGCACTGCCTCACTTTGTCTCACCAGAATGTGGAAGCAAGACAGATTCTCCATGCAGTGGACTAGGGAGAGTGCATTTCAGTGAATGGCATAAATTGAGGAGCCTGCTAAAAACCAGGACAGTTGCCTCTCATGGGTAAATTTGGTAGTTGTGGGCAGCAGCTTCCTCTGTTGCACATCAAGCACAAAAGTTGACTCACTGCCAAAATTCAGCCACAATGAAAGCATACTTGTGAAAGATGCTAGCTTTTAGCTTCTCCTAAGCAGGTGCTAGTGGTGGTGTGCAGGGGAGAAGAAATGCAAAGGAGGAGCATGAATAGCCCTAACATTGAGATCAACTGAGAAAATGTGCATTTCCAAGTATATCTTTGATTCTGAAAAATCAGATAAAGCAAACCTCAGATTTAGCTGGAAATGACCTGCATGTTTCTGAGTGAATTGGTTTTATCTTTGCTGTCTGTACAGGAAGTGGGAGTGAGGGGGCTTCAAAGAGCTTGCAGTGCCTGTCGGATGTGAGCTGAGAGGAACATCTTTCTCTTTTTTACTCTTTCAAGGATGCAGATACACAGCCTGTCCATAACAGGCTAGCCACCCCAGCTGATAGGGTGGTCTGTCCTGTGGGCTGCTGGGGATAATCTACCCCTTTGGAGCTGTCAAACTACCATCCAGTTCTTTGCTCCAACAGGAGCAGTATTTTAACTCTGTTTCGGAACAGTTGCAGGTGAACATCTCTGCCATGGTTAGCCCACATCCTGGGCTGGTTAAAGGACAGTCCTGAACTGGCAAGGCATGTGTTTTCAAGGGTAGGAAACATCTTCCATCTCCAGTGCTATTTTGTCTGACCACAATTTCTCAAGAGTGACAAGTAGGCCACTCTTCAGTTCAGTCTTCAGTTCAGTGGCCAATATTTGCATCATGCCCAGTCATTTTATAAACCCAGACTCTGCTGGAGATTTATTTTAACAGGCATGGAGGTCACTTGTTTTTTTTTATGTTCTGGTTGTCTGGAAATAGTGATCTACTTCAAGGAAGAGTTTAACTCCTTGACTGATAACTGACTTCAGTTCTTACATGTTTGTGCTGTCACATCAACACTGAGTGTGTGAACACTATTGCAGAATATTTGGTATTTCTCTATTTTCCACGGAGGTTTTAGTTTTGACTTTTTGACTAAAAAGAGAAAGTCCTCTCTGAAGTGACAGTTTTTGTAAGCAGAGGTCTTTTATCTTTGTGTATTACCTTATGCTTCCTGGGCTTTTTCTGGGTCTCACAGCCATATACCTATATCCTCAGCTCCTGTCCACCTTCCCACCTTCCAGTAGCAACCTGAATATGCCTGTTTGGGCCATGTTAGCTGATTTTGTGTGTTCACTAGCAAGTCACTTGGAAGGTTGTTGTGAAATCTATCAAAATATTGATGCCAACACAGGAAGGTGAGAACAGCAATCACCTTAATACATCTGTATGTTCTCAATATCTAGACATGGAATAAGATGCCTCAGAAAATTTGCCAGTGAACAAATTTTGAAATTTTAGCAGGCAGACTATCAGCCAAACCCTTAGATATGCAGAAAGTTCATTAACTATGTTAGAAAGATGTAACCTATTTTGGGTGTAAGTAGATTATAAGAAATCAAGTATAATCCTCCTAAGTCTGATCCCGCAGTTGTAGTGCATTATTTTTGCATTGGCTTACACTTATATTTGGAGGTTTGGATGATTCTTGTATTTTCTTTTCCTCCCTTTTTAGGATTCCCATGTTCTCATTGTCAGCTTCTCCTTGCTGTACTTCCCTCTGCTGTATAACTGTAGAGCTGTGAAGCTAAAGCCTGATCTTACACCCTTTACCAGAATAAAGACATACATTGGTTTTATCTGCATGTTAGAGAGCATGTAGATCTTTCTTCCTTCACAGTCCTGGGTTCCAGTTTTATCAGAGAAGCATGGACTGGCATACCTATATCCCAACAGAGCCACTGATTTGCATCTTGACTCTTCTGCAAATGCCAGTAGTTGCTTCCCCTGTAAACAGTAGTGAGCCAATGATTGTAGCTCCCTTGCAAGAAGCCCTCTTAAGTGCTAATGAGGTTCTCTCTTACCTGACAAGGGTCTTTCCTAAAGGAATTTGTAATATTCTTTCTGGAACATGAGGTGAGATTTATGTCACGTGTCTTTTAGCTAAAAGGTACGTGTCCCATCTGACCAAATCACCTACACTTGTGCCAAAATCCATGGAGAGCATTGAATGGTTTCAGGGAGGAAGGGGAAATCTTTCCAGCTTATTTGAGACACTTACCTTAGGTAAGTTTGAATCAAGAGGTTCTTACCACACTCCAGTGGTGATACAGGTGAAGCTGAACTAGATGGTCACTTAGACAGCTAAGTTTAGGTGAGATGAATCCCATTAGTAAACTTAGAGGGAATAGATTTTACTTCCTCTCAATTAACACTCCATACTATTTTTTGACTGTAGAAGAGTAAGTAGCTTATCCTACTCAATATACTTAATGATTTATTTAAGAACTATTATTTGAGAGTCACAGGTATGGGTAAGTTCACCTGTCAGGTGAAGAGGCTAACCAAATATCCACTGTTTCATCTCCTGCCACTTTCTGCCTTCAGCAATAGCAATTAACTTATTGTTCATACCCATAAAATGTATCACAGTGTTGAGAAACAATATAAGATTAGATGTTGTCAATGAATAATTTTCTTCTTTGAATGATTGATTATATTTGCATTTCTGCAATGTTTGGAGTTTTTCAGACTGTCCTCATAATGTAAGGAATCTTGGTATTTTGGGGATCTTACTTGTTCTTTAACTTCTAAAATGCAGAGGGCAGTTGTGTGTTTGACATAATCATGGATGCTACAAGAATGAAAGTGGGGCTTCATTGTCAGGTGTCTCATAAATGTCAGATAAGGCTTCTGGGTTTTGCCCTGTAGGTTCAGATGTTCAGACTTGCAGGCGATGTTGCTAGGTGATCAGGGGTTGAATCAGAGGGATCAATGGCAAAATTATTCTGCTAATTTTGAGTACTGCTGACTTACCTGTGGTGACCAATTTCTATGCTGGAATTTCAGTGCCCATCTATATAGGAGCACGGGCTCTTGCAGATATACCTTGGAGCCATATAAGAGGTGCAGTGGCATAAGACATCATACTGCTATTTGCTGTCTTCAGAGTCCTGAAGTCTGTTCATCTAATTGCAACATTTGACACTCTGCTCTTCCTGATCCTTTTAGGCTTAAATATCTTGAATCCTATCAGGTTTTTCTTACATATATCCCTCATTTATTTTCAGGGTAGTTCCCTGCGTGTCTGCTTTTTTGTGGATCCTGGCTGTGTGGAAGCTGTTCTTGCTGTCAGATCCTGTGGGAGCTTTCTTAAATTCAAGCTCAACAGAAAAGGTGTACCACAGCTGAGCCAGCCATCAGTCTAGCAGTGCTGATGTTCAGTCTGCTACATCCAGGTTCCAGGAGTCCAGTTTAAAGTCTGTAATAGACTTTTAGGGACTGAACAATCCATGACATATCTTCAATTTGAGGAATAGCACAGTGAACTGATATCTGCCAGCTCATGCCTAAAAAGTGTGTGTGAGACCAGTAAGAGCCATCTACAAAGAATATTGCAGTGCAGGACACCCAGACTGACCGTGTATCTCTGCATGTAGAGCTAACAAAGCTAGCACTGAAATGTAGTCTAGGTTGGAAACTCAACGACCTGTGGATTTTTTTGTATTTGCAAAGTGTTTGGTTGTTAATGTGGTTTTTATTTTGTTGGTTTTGTGTGTGTGTGTGTGTATTTGTTTTTTCTTCCAGTTAATAAAAAGTAGAAATTATCATTTAATATCCCAGTTTCAAAACTGTTGAAGAATCAGCCTGATCTTTAGCAATTTCACTAAAGATAAAACTAATGAGAAAACTTATGTCCAAAATACTTATATCCTTTTAAACAGCAGTAATGAAGAAGAATCTAGAATGATTAATAGTGTTTTTGAAGCACATACAGTCTCTAACTTTTAAAGCCTTTGCTCTGCATTTAAGTGTAAGATTTCCCTAAAATTCCCTATGGTTGTTCTAAATTCAATCCTCCTTGGAATGCAGGGAGCAGAAAAGGGGGAGAGTTCCTGAGTTTATTTTCAATGGCATTTGGTTTGGCTCGGAGGATTTTTATAATGCTAATTTGGTCTTTCCATATTAATTCATGTTCTTCCTCTGCTGCTCCTAAATTGGAAACTTTCCATTTTACATCTGGCAGTCTTGTCCTTAGTTGTTTAACCTTTATGCTTTATCACTAGAAATAGCTGTTTTGTGCATGGAATTCAGCCTCTTAGTCATAATAACATTCCCTTCAGCTCTCCTATCTAGCAACTTCTAGAAAGATTTTCAAGTTTGGGTGTTTTTTTGTCTTGGTTTGGTTTTTTAACCACTATTTGCATTTGCAGAAAGCATGCCTGAGTTGGCAGTGCTGCACCCTAGCAAAAAGTTTCAAGCAAGAAAACTACAAGGCATACTCTTTACCACTGGTAGGAAGTATGGAAAGACTGCCAAATGTAGACACACAAGTGGTCAAGACCTGTGATCCACTGTCCCTGCTAGTTGAGCAGTATTCATGTTAGATGCAAACCTGATTGATGAGCACTTGGGAGCACAGTTTTCATTTTTCCAGTTACTGAGCATACATCCCATAAGCCCAAGACATATTTGGGATATGTCCTCATTGATGTCTAACTCCTTTCTGACCTGTACTTGTAACTCATGAGCTCCAGTTAGATTCCACAGCAGTTCATCCACCAAGAGCATAGACAATATGAAAACAAAGTCTGTGTAGGAGAGGTTCCCAGTCAGTGTTTTCTGTAACTTTTATTACTGTGCTGTAATTAATTTACACCCATGCATGGTTAATGGGAACTCTAAGGCAATGTGCAATATGCACCAGGTATTTAGAAAGCTTAGTCTTTGCATCTCTTTGCCCAAGTCTAACTCAAATAAGAGGCAAAACCCAGAAGAGGTTTGTCAAGTTCTTTTAAGTGTGACTTCTTACACAGCTGGTTACATGAGTGCTAGTTCTTAAAACTGTCAGCTGTGAAAGGTGTGTTTATGCAGCACACATTGAGCACGAATCACAGCTGTCCCAGCTGGTGTATCTCAATACCCTCAGAGCCCCATGCAGAGGTGCTTGCTGCTCTGGAAGCAATTTGGGTCATTACTGCTGTCCTGTCTCTTAGCAGGGTTTGTCAGCTCAAACACAGCCAAGTTCACATGTCTAACACTTTCTGTGTGTGGATGGGGCACAGCTGGTGGGGACAACCCTGCACCCTCCTCTAATTTATTGTCCTTAGACTGATAAAACCCAGTAAGAAAAAATTGCATTCATATAAATGCATATACACATTAGATGAGTCTGCTTAATTTAGAGAGGGTTATTTCAATTTAACTGTGACCAAATGGATAGCAAACCATATATCTGGCAGTTAATGCAGCACTATTTCCCTAATAACTTTGGATCAGAAAGTAAATTTTATGAAAAAAAATCCTGTCAAACAGTCCTTTTCCTTTTAAGACACACACAGATAATAAGAGTGATTTGCTACATCAGCACATACCAGATTACCAGGAGACTGATGATTAAGGGTTGAAAAGCAAATGAAACAAGCTGGCTATAAGCTTAAGATATTCAAGTGAAGCAGATGTAAGCAAGTGCTACTGCAAGTTATTATCCTTATATCATATTTCTGCCATCTTAATTCATTTTTACTGAGAACTTAAGTGGAAAAGCTGCTGTTGAATTCTTAGGAATGCAGCACAACATTCTTAGGAGTTTTATGAAGTTTCAGAAAAGTCGCCTGTTCATGTCACAGCAGCGTAGGCAGCTCATGTTCCAGATAATGTTTACCCTGCAAGAAGTCTGCAGGAGAACTCTATTTGAGCCATGAGTTTTCACCTGGCTTTCAGAAATAAGACACTTTTTGCAAGTCAGGCCTTCCTTATGATTTACAGGATCACCTCCCATAGCCTTAAACATCACTGGCTTTTATACTTGGTGTCCGTGTGCATCTGTCTCTAATTGTAGGGGCAGTCCCTGGTGGTTGGTGTGGGGAACTCAGAGGCACATTCATTCCACCCTGCAGGTCTGCATGGGTGCTGCAGCAGGCTGCTGTGTTGGTGTGCACAGAAGGCCTCTGATGAGATCTCTGAGCTGCTCAGTAAGCACTGACAGCCAGCGTGAGGCACGGAACACCTTGGCACAGTCACACTGCTTGGAGAGGAAAGCTCGTTGCACAGCCCTTGGTTCAAAAGTCTCCAACTGGAGTTTCAGGATTATTTTGCACCTCAGAAGTCTTTCTGAGTCTGGTTTACATACACCAATCAAGTAAGAGTATTGAGGTTACAATGTTTACAGCTGTATATAGCACCGTGAAATCACAGTCTTTGCACTGAGAAAATATTAAAAATACGATTGGGAATTTAATAAGTCTTTAAATGGATATAAGTGTAGTCATAGTTTTTTTTTCTGTAAGGAAGCAGAGGGTGTTTTTTAAACATCAGTCACATGCGTTACAACACAGTAGGTACAAGAGAAAATGGCCAGGGTGACAGTTTTGCTGTCTTGTCAAGAGAAAGTGTGGCCTCACACATAGCAAGTTAGCAGTTTGTATGCTGGGACAGCTGTCTTTGTGTATAGCTGTGCAATAGACAGCAGACAGCCCCTGTTGGGGAGCCATGATAAAATAGCAGAGGTAGGTCTTTTTCCACAGGCCTTCAGTGTCCAGAAACTGATGGCTGAAATAACCAGTGTTTTCATGGTATTGAAGATAGGCAACACACAACAGCCAAGAAATTGGAAATCAAATATTTTTTGTCATATCCTGGGATTATTCTTTGGCCAGCTCAAACATTTGGTCCTGGTTTTACATTTCCAAGAGAGGCAGTTTACTTCTGAAGTTGTGTTTTGAACTCTCTTGGCACAGAGAGGGCTGATGGCTAACAAAGAGATCAGTCTGCAAGGGTGGTACTGGCAGTCCTAAATTCAACCTGCTAGGAGAGGGAAGAACAGAGCCAAACTTCATGCATCAGTAGCACTGACTCTGTCTCCTGTTTCAAGTTATTAAAATAACACTTCAGTGGTTTTTTAAAAGGCATTTTCCTAAATGCTCTCTAATGCCCATAACAACTTTAGATGCTGGGTAGTAAATATTTTTTTGCTACTGATAGGTTTGTTTTGTTTTGTTTTGTTTTTCTACCACTTGGCAAGCACTGGTATTTAGGGGGTTTTGTATTTTGTTTTGGTTATTCTTCTACAATATTTTGGATGAACTAGAAATTAGCTTTCCTACCAACACCTTGCAGATACACACACACAAAATACTTTAACTTGCCAAAACAAGTTATTTTTTGCATCCGAATTCTTGAGTTTATTTTCTGCTTACATGTTTTCACAAACAGAATGCTTCTTCCCAGCTGCTGTGGGAAGAACAAGACATTGTATCTGCAAGATTGAAAAACCAGTGGCTTTTTAGTTAGTACTGTAGAGATCAGCTATGGAAGTTGAAGAAAAATATGCAAAATTTGATTATTACAAGGCCCCTTAAGAACGATGTTAAGATAAACTAAAAGCTAAGGAAAAGACAAATGTGGTTCCAGCCTCTAATATCAGTAAAAATAATTCTTAAAGCTTTATATCTGGGTCTTGAAATGAGCCCTGGGAGTAAACTAGGGCTCTGGGGTTTTGATTTACATCCAACCCTTGATTTCTTTTTTGATGGACACTTTTCTACATCATGACAAATTACTTTCACCTCACAAGCACATTAACTCGCCTTGCAGCAAGGTGGGAACATCACCTGTATGCAAAAATCAGAGGTCCCAAGGCAACCTATATCCTCCCCCCAAGTCAGAGCTTTGAGGGCATCAGTGAATGAAGATGCATTTACTGTTTCCTTCCTGTTACCAAGAACACTTTTAAGTAACCCATTTGTGCAAGAAATGTGTTCCCTCCTCACCCTTTTTTCCTTTTCTTGTTTGGTCTATTGTCTTGCTGAATTGCTGAAAGGATTTGGCAATCATTTTTGGAAAGGGGACAGTGTTGAATCTTGAAGACACTTAAAGGGAGTTACCAGGTCTCCACTTGGGTCTTCAAAAGGCAAGTTGCATGACCCTTCCTGTGTGTTCCTGTGTGTCAAAGTCATAGTCCTCAAAATGGGAAAACTGTGATTTATTTCATAGAGTTTTTGCAGTTTGAGGCAGGACTTCTAAAAGAGGTCTTTGTTGTGATTTGATTCCTCTTAAAGCTGAATAAGAGTTCAGAGTTTTGACTTTCTCATTTCAACAATATTCAAATCTGCTATCTTACGTGAAAATGTCTGGTTTGTTTGGTTTTTTTTTATTTTTGGGTTGTGATTTGATTTCACAACTGTTTCAAATGGAGTAGCAAATAGGTTATGGGAAAATTACAGTTTCATTTATAAAGAAACCTGTATCTACCATCTGTAAGGGCCAGATGAGTACCAACACTACTGTGGTAAATGGATTATCATTATTGTACTTCTCCCACAATCCTCAGGGAAACTCTGAAATAAAAAAAAAATTAAAAGGTCATTGTCAGGCACCCCAGAAAAAAAAGGTGGGCATTTAGTTCAGACAAAGCAAAACATTTGGAGGTGCCATGTGCAGAAATAATCACTTTAGAAATGCCTCTTTACTGAAGAAATGTTACTGCACAATAACAGTTGCCAGCTGGTAGAGATGGAACACTTTGGAAGTGGAGGTGCAATTCAGAATAAAAACGTATGTACAGTAACAAATTACAGGCAGAAAGAGAGAATATTTCAAGTTCTCCATCATGTTCCTTAGCTACAAATAATCCTGTGAAATATTTGTTCCAAAGGTCAAATAAAAAAAGACTTCAAAGCAAAAAGGGTAATACTGAAACTGTCTCTAGAATGTTTATTCTGAAAATATTTCAGGAGTCGAGAAACTTTTCTCATGCAATAGTCTTACAGGTTTTAACTCTAGGTAATGAGGAGTTCTGCAAACACCCAGGCATGAGGATCACTTATGCCATAAGCCTGAAAACAAGGTGGAGTGGTTTCGGAAAACTTGTTTGAAGAGGGTGCTGATAAGTGAGGGAAATGCTAAGCCAAATTCAGTGTTCACTTACCTTCCCTAGGGTTGGACTATGCAACAGTTTTAAACTCCAAGATTAGATTGGACATTAAGAAGAGGTTCTTTAAAGGTGATGAGTCACTGGAACAGGTTGCCCAGAGAAGGTGTGGGTGCCCCATCCCTAGAAGTGTTCAAAGACAGGTTGGATGGGGCTTTGAGCAGCCTGGTTCAGTTGAAGGCATCCCTGCCCACAGTCTAGGTTGGACTAGATCGTCTTTGAAGATCCCTTCCAGTCTGAACCATTCTCTAGTTATATGCAGCAAAATAAATGACTTGAACGTGAATATCTGCTCAGAGGGAAAGCTGGGATTCTCAGAAAGGGTGAGATTAAAGCATAAACTAGCCTCTATATCCACCAGCCAAACTTGGTTTATACCATTGAAGTTGCTTGGTGTTCTCTGAAACCACCTAGATCAACCTGAGATTTCTCTAGCAAGTCTTAAGCCATTTGGATATTAGGCATCCAGTCCCACTAAACTTGTAGTCCTTCACACTGTCCTGGGCAAAAATATGGGCATCTCCAGAGAGCTTTTGGTCCTATCCATCTTCTGCTAAGAAGACCCACCCACCAAAGCTGTCTTCCCTCCTCTTGCCATCTGACATGGAGACATCTATGCAAGTAGGACAGATGAGCTCCCTCACATCTGGACAGCTTGAATAAGGTGGAATGAAATAGGGGGTAGATGTGGATGTGCATAAAGATGCTCTTAACAGGATAGGATTTTACTTTTATACTGATGATTAGAATATTGAATCATACTAACAGACCCATGCCCTGTTTCTTGTAAATATCAAACTTTGTTACCAGTTTTAACCTAAATATTAGGCCTAATTAGTGCTGCTCTATCGCTTTATACAAGCTGGGATGTACAGGTCTTCTCAAGTAGCTGCAAGTATCACTAAGATGCTTTGTAATACTAAATTACAATTGTAATACTAAATTAAATCCTGTGCTCCATTAGAGGCCAAATTTTGTCAGAACTCCTGTGTTTTTTTTAGTGTACCTGCTGTTTTTCTAGCAGTTGTCATGCTTCATTTTTCTCTGGATTGACCTCACTTTTCTTATCAAGTGTGATTGACGCTAGCAAACCAAGCAGCAAGTGCAGACCCAGCCTGGATCAGCATGGTGCCAAGGGAGCCCTCCAATGTCAGCCTCATGTTACTAGTGGATGGAGCCTTTCTTCTTGTGTACCTCTGCCACCATTCTCATTGAAGAAACAGAGGCTTTCAAAAGCTGTGAGCATATCTGAGTCCTGCCACTCCTATAGAAGGGCTTTGGACTGTAGCAGTGCACTCAAATGCTGGGGCTCAGCATTGTTAGAGTCTGTTCCTTTTCCCAGCTCTGACAGTCGGCCTGTGTTCTCTGGGACATCTCCTGAAATGCACCCAGCAGTAATTTTCCACCTGCATCTACACAAATCCCAGGAGATGCGGGAGGCATTACACACAGGTTCTGTGAAAGATAAAAACAAGCTTGTTATCAGAAGGCTTGAAGTGCTGGATCTGTACTTCACGAGAAAAATGCTTGCACGTAAAAAATAAGAGAAATCACAAAAACCTCTGCTGTCACTTATGCCAAGTAAGAAAGTAGATTTCCTGCTGTCTTCCATTTGGGACTGCAACTGCTTCCAGTTTGGAGGCTGAACACTGCAAAGACTATGAGACAGTCACCTTATTTGATCCTATCCAGTTCAGCTATTTTGATTCATCTCAGCTAAGCTGCTGCCCCAGCACCCTTTTGCGCAATTTTGGAACATTGCAACTATAACAAGTGGATAGAATCTCATTTACTGGGAAAAAAAACCCCTGTACTCAATTATTTCTGTTATCACACCTACTGCTGTCATGCCATTGTTTATTTCCAGATAGGGCAGCGTTGAACAAAAGGGGTTCTTGGTGTTTCTTCAGGGTGAGAAGCTGTAAGTTTATTCTATAAATACAACCTACGCTGACTTGCACATTTTATTTAAGGAGGGCTGTGTGGCATGCCTCAAGTAGAGAGATCTTTACTCAACAGGTAAGGGTGATGGGTAAAGCCTCTTTACTCCAGAGAGTACTTAATTGCTTTCTCTTGGGGAAAAAAAAAAAGCCAAATAAACAGAAAATGGAAGGGTTCCAACTATCTGTATAAGTTTCATTTTCACACTGTGCTTCAATCTCATTACAATTTTTGAGGGGTAATATTGGTAGTCAGACATTCCTCGGATGGGAAGTGATTAGAGTGCGAATTGCTGTAGAAAAGCACTATTTCCAGTAATAACACAGCAGGTGTTTTGAAAGAAAGCTGCTTTAACCTTTCAGATTGCAGAGGCATCCCAGTAATTCTAAGAATCACAATCAACAAATGCCTAATTTCACTACTGTTTTCCTAATTAAGAGGGAAAATGGTGTAAGGAACCTGAATTTTAAAGACATTCTCCTACAAATTAAGAGTTTCCTATTTCTGATCTGTCACTAGAAATAGTCATTTACATGTAGTTTCAAGACCTCCATGCTGGAGCATAGCATGTTGCTAGCATTGATGGGCACACCAGGTACAAAAACCTATGTTTTGATCAAAGTCAAAAAAATATAAAGGCAGTGCACCATGGAAAAAAGATTACAGTTAGTGATATCAAGATAATTGTTGTCTGATAATTATATTGTCTTCAAGACATGGGATGCGACTTTTAAAAAAGATTTCTGCATAATTTGCTGTTTGATGCGGAAAATTTTATTTTAAAGATTACAACTGAATGCAGATCCTTTTGAAGTTATCCTGTTGGTATAATGAAAAACTTGCACATTGTTTTCTGTCTGAACTTCCTTTAGATTTAGGTCTTAACCAGTGCACCTTGTTCTTTTCTTGCCTCATCACTTCCCTCAGAAATCCCTGCGTTGAACAGCTCTTAACAAGTTTTGATTAGGTCAATTCTTGTCCTTAACTAATTAATTAATTTAATTGACCCATGGTATAGAAACTTGGCATTATCTCCATTATGCACAAGGTCAAGGTGTAGTTAGGTTTTCCTCCTACATACCTGCATTTTATCTGTTGAGATTACAAAGCAAAGTTCTTCACTTAACTGTTAATCAATTCTTGACAACCCAAATTATGAATAATTCCAAAAGAATCTAGAGGCTTGTCCTTCTAGGACAGAATAGCACAAGTCTCAGTAGTCCTAATGAATGCAGGATTAGTTTCCTCTTTTTGCATTATAAAACCATAAGCATCAGGAGAAATGCAAACAGTTAAGGTAAATTACTCTATTTGTCATTTTTTAAGACCACAGATTACACATTACTTTGCACATGTTCTGTTTTTCACTACTATATTTTGCCTAATAGCCAGTCATCTATTAATGTAGGGGAAAATTTGCAGTGTCAGACATTGTGCAAGATATTCTGAGCACATTCCCACCTATCCTAGCGTAGGGGTTAATTCAGAGATTTTTGCTTGACAGAAGTCCGAATGCAGCAGAGATCTGCTCCAAAACACACAGAAATCATTGTGAAAAACCTCAGTGACATCAGTGAGTTTGGGATAAAGCACTGGAATTTCCTGAAAGGAAAATAAATGGCAAATATTTCTAATTGTAAGTAATTTTAAAGCAGACCACTTTGTTCTCCAAAATCACTTTTAAGAAGCTGTTAGAGACCAATAACATGTATAATTTGATTAGTTTGATGTCTAGGATATTTTTTTTTCCTGCTTACTCTTTTTAGTTGATGGGAAAACAAAAATTATCTTACAAGCTTACTCCTGATTGATCACAGATAAATTAAAGAGCTTTGATGTGGCCAGCAAAGCATACTTACTGATCTAATAACAAATAAAAATGTTTTTGGAAAAAAAGCTCTTGGGCGTATACTGAAATTACATGTTTGTTTTTCTCCCCTCTTTTGAATAATAAAAAAATCAGACCTTTTTTTTTTTTAGGAATGTTTCCTCAAGCTGATTGTTCTGCTTCAGCTATGCACACACTCTATAGCAGAAGGGATAAACAAGTACAGCTTTGTACTTGTTCCAGAACTAGAAAACCTACATTCAAAACTGTTTTCATAAAAGCCACTGAGAACTTAACCTGTCTTAGGTTGCTCTTGCTTGGCATGTAAGGCTTTCTCATACCAGGTCTATTTGCTCTTATAATTCCAAGTTTTAAGGAAGAATATATAGAGATTAGTAAATTCTCTTGTTTTGTTATCCTAAAATTCAAGGGTAAGTGATCAAATTTACATTCCTCAGTTTTTTGTTAGGCTTTTTTCTGTAGAGGGAGGAGCTGTGAATTGCAGCAATGCCTGATGATAAGTTCCTTTTAGCTGAGCATTTTAAAATTGCTGATGCTCAGCATATCGGAAAATAAAGTACTGTAAAGACATGGGTGTCAATGCCTTACCTGAGCTCAGTAAGGACAGAAACTTGCCTGCCAGTAGAAGCCCAGGGCTATCTAGGGTTCCCTGTAATGTCAGGGTCTTAATTTTCAGAAACTGTTACTGTGTGACTGAGATGACATGGCACCCTGTCCATGCTACCTGTCAAACAACCTCCTTCATGAGTGCACCACACTCTGCCTTGAAGTGCCTGTGCACCCACTGCCCTCCTGTACCATCCCCCAGTCCTCAGAAATCCCATTCTTTTCAGCCTTAGTTTTTTCATGGACACTTCTATACTTGGTCTTATCCAAGGATTTAACCCCTTGCAGTTAAACACCCATTTGCTTCCTCTCAAACTTACTCTGATGGGAGTAATGGAGCAACTCACTTGGCTTTGTTTTCTTCCCCAAGACAACCGAACATAGTGGAAAAGAAATGTTTCTTTGGTTTACTTTTAGATAATTTTAAAAAGTTAAAATGAAACCAGAAGCTTTCTAATGAACACAAAAGGATCACTAAAAAACTTGAAGTTTTTCCTCACTCTGGATGAAGGTCAGGTTCATTCAAGGCCAGGTTGGATGGGGCCCTGAGCAACCTGATTTAATGAATGGCATCCCTGCCCATGGCAGGGGGCTTGGAACAAGATGATCTTTAAGGTCCCTTCCAACCCCAATCATTCTGTGATTCTATGAGGAACTATAATCATTAGGGAACAGCAATTTGAAACAAAAATTATTGTAAACCAGAAAAGCATCCAACTTGTGAAAATGACAATTTGTCTGCCATCAGGGATCTTTAAGATTCACAGTGTGCTGTGAAATAGCCTTCTCTTGAATTTTTCATTCTAAGGTAATCATTGTTTTTCTTCTCTAATAATTTCATGCCTCTCCTCTGGACTGTCTAATGCTAATTTTTTGCTGGCCTTCTTTCTCCCCCTACTCCCTGGGCCCTGTGTATATACAGCGGGGCCTTGTATCCTCAAAATATTCCTTCTCTACCTGTCTTTGACACAACAGCTTTTGGAGCCCTGGGCTTTGGAAGAATAAGGCCTCTCTAATATTCAATTTGTAGTAAATTATCAGCTGGTTTTGAAAATGCAAACTCCTGCTTTTCAGTGTTTAAGTTCCATTTAGAAAATTTTGGGTTTAATTTGATCCAGCTGTCATTTTTGTTGGGGAAATAACTTATCTGTGTGCTGAATGAACAGTGGCTGGTTTTACTGAAAACTAAAAGCCCAAGTGGGTTTTTTTGTTATTTTGGTGTTCCTTTTTTTTAATACCCTGAAGCCATCTAGTTAATTTCTGTTGTGACTGACTCCAGAACTCCTAATGAAAACCAGAAAAGAAAGAAGTTTTTGGGAGACACATAAGCCTAATATTAGTTTGGAAGGAGTAAATATTTATCCAGGCAGAAGGAGATGACTTATTTAAAGACTGACCTAATTTATTATTTAGGAAAACCACCTTTCTGTATCCACCCTGCAGCCAAGAATTGTCCTTTTTTTCTTTTTTTTCTCTAGGGAATATTTTAGTTTAAGAAATGAGCCACACAGCCCAGAATATACTGGCAGGGGCAGTCTCCCAGAATGGAACTACTCATTAAACTCATTTATCCTCCTAACAGAGCATTCTGAGCATGTTATAGTGCATTAGGGACAAAGCTGGATCACTGAAAGGTCACAGCTCTCAAAGCCAGTAGGTGTAGTGGAAGTCACTGTGGTCAGGGTTGGGTTTGTACTAACAGTTTTAGAGATGCTTGTCCATGACAGACATCTTCCTTTAGCAGTTCTGTTCAGCACCTCATTTCTGAGCTAAGTGTCAAGTAAACCTCCAGAAAAATAACTTTTGGAGAATGTGGAGGGGTCAGGGAGGTTGTTTTTGTTTTCCTCATGTCATACTTAGTTAAGGTAAAATAATAGATGGGGCAGGGTATCATAAACATGGTAGAGTTTCTTATTTGAGGCGGATTGTCTGGTTTTGTTTGTAGGGTTCTTTTTTAATCCTGTGCAGACTGGTAACAATAAGGAGCATTCCTTATTTGCTGGTAGTAATTGAGGTGTTGGATAGTTTGTGGTCCTAGCTTAGTGAGCAGTGGACAGGCCACCATAATTACTGGAAACTGTGATGCTTTCTCAGCCAAAAGGGCTTGCACAGGCTGGAAGAAAGAATTGCTTGCCTCCAGCAGAAACATCCTCTGTGACAGAAAGCAGAGGACAGCAGTGTGGTTACACATCCTGTTCCAGTTTCAGCTGAGTGCTGCAGGTCTGGTTGCCCCCAGGATCCCCTTCCACTTCCTCAGCTGCTCAGTTTAGCTGCTCTTAAGGTTTCTTCCTAGCATAGCTCAGTCAAAATGATCCAGAAGAACTCCAGCACTTCTAATAGTGGAATTATTTTTTGTTTCTAACTGACCTGACCTAAGAAGCAGCAGTTGTTCCAGAAATTGAAGTGATGATCAGTCACATCTTACAGGAAGGCAGTGGTGAGCTGTCTGTGGTGAGCTGCAGAGGGTAACCAGTGAACTTGCCCCAGCTGTACTCAGAGCAGGCAAAGCCCTTCTAAAGCAGCACAGGGACAAACATGAAGTAACAAAAAGTTTCTATCAACATGTGTGGGTGTTGTGCTGCTTGGGCACTGTAGCAGTCCTGGTCTTGTAGCCCCAGTCTAATGGTTAATATTTGTGTATTTGATGCCCAAATGCAGCAGACGGTCTTCTGAATGGATTTTCATTCTTTTGCTCTGTCTTTTCCTCTTTTACCACACTTAAAATGCCTTCCCTCTTTCACTTGACAGCTCCAGTATTTGTAAGGTTATCACACCTCTGCAAATGATTTGAATGCACTGTGCGACACACTGAGTTATTTTTATATTTCCTAATAAAGATCTTGCCGTATTTGTGTTCTCTGAACTCTGCCCAGATTCTCATCCCTTTCATTCCAGGGACTGCTGAGGTTCCTGGCAATATTTCAAACTGCAGAGCAGTCAGAGGAATAGAAATCCCTGCTATGATGGAATAATCTCTGTGTTTAGCTACAAATTTTGCTGACCTTCAACTGCTGTGTTGAAAGGTAGCATTGCCATCCACACCCTCATGCTGTGTGAGTGGTACTCGTGCTTTGGTCTGTTCTCATGTCTAACCCTGAGTCACCTACACGTGTGACATAACCACGACTATCACAGCCCTCTTCCCCACACAGTCTGCAAGTCCATGCTTAGGTGTTGTATTTAGGAGCTTATTTAATTTCTTCTTCATGAGCCTGATTTTCAGAGGGTTTTCAGGAGAGCAGTTGCATCTTTCTGCAAGCACTGAATTAAGAACTCCTTTCTGAAATGAGAGAGTTGAAATGAAGGAGCTGTCTTAAAACCTAGTGCTCAATACAGCCTAGTGCTAATAAAACCATCAGTTTAATTTAACATGGCTATGCCTGTGTAATAAAGCAGATAGAAGATAACTTACCTCAGTAGGTCCTGTACTTTGTATTTGATAGGTCTAGTTTACCATGATGCATGCACTGTCTACAGATCATTAGCTTTAATGGTGACTAAAACTGGAGTTAGCAAGCATTCCTCTCTGACTCTCTACTGCATATGCTGTCATTTATTATTAACCTGTATCAACAGCCCTTCTGGTAATTTATAAGCCATATTACACCCCTCTTTACACCTGATGCTATTAAAAGTAACATTTTCAGAAAGCTTTTGTGAAATACTATATTGATGACAGCACTTAGTCAGACTTTTATGTCTTTTCTTTTTGTACATTAAAGCTTTTGGAAATGCAATCACATTTAGAATTACACCCTTTTAGGTGTTTTTCTGCAGTTTTTTAATGCCAGAAAGGTCAGCCAAAAATCTGCAGTTGTCATCAGTGAGAATTTTGACATGAAACTCTTTGAGAAGTCTGTGATTCTTTTGATGCTGTTATTCATTCTGACATTTAATGTATTTCATGTGTTATACCATCACCCTAAAAATATGATTGCAAGTTTTGAAACTCATAGTCTTTTTTTAAACTAAAAAAACCCCAACCAAACCCAAGAAGATTTTTGAGTGTATCTGTATACTCTATTACTGGTAACAAAATCTAGACTCACATCTCTCATAATGACACTTCAGTTAACAGATGTCATTTTGACCACCATAATAGTTCACATCTTTACATAAACTCCAGTTTCTCAGAGACTGCAAAAAAAAAAAAAATTTTAGTTAAAAATTGGCCAGACACTATAAAATAATAATCATTACAATACAATCAGTAGTTTTATTCACAGGGATTTATTAGTATAGCCAAGGACATACATGATAACTTTGCTGAGTCATCTACTTTAGGCACAGAGTTGAATGAGATGTGTTAACAGTTAAATAGTCTGTAAACAGTCTGTAGACAATTATATCTGTTCTCATTTTTCCACTAAGCTATTTTAAAAAAATAGCATATGATTCTGCTTGAAGAAAGGATTGAATATCTTTGTATAAATAGGAGCCATAGGTTTTTAGTGTAAAGAAATCAGAGAATTTATATTTACCTCCATAGATTGTAGGCATTAATATTGAACTTTGGATAATTTCTTAGATTTGGTCAAAATAATTGATTAACCTCAGAGGAACACCTTTCTGTATTTTCTGAGCTATAGGCAATAGGTTTTGTTAGACTAGGAATAATAAATCTAGTGATGCTTAGAGATGGTATTCCATCCTCTATTGAGATACAGACATTCTGTCTATCAGGGACCCTTTAAGACAAGTTTCCATTGAAAGCAAAATGACAGCAAGATCATTAAAATGTCCTAGGTTTTTTTGGATAGGGAGATCTGCCACCTGAGGAGAATATACAAACCTACTTATGCAGATTTGTTTAAAGTGAGATCACGTGATTTTAAAATACTTTGTTCCAGTGTTTTATGATCTGGCAGCTTTATGATCTGGCAAAATTGTTTTCTACTATTTCATATGTTTCTTGGTTTTAGAAAACAAGGTGTCATCTTTGTTCATTTTCTCTGTATTTCAGATGATGATGATTTTAGCCTTGTGCCAAACATAACTTATTTTGGTTTAGGCTAAGCAGTCAGTTCTAAGCACAGCCTGTCACTACTCTGACACTTCTGTAGCTGGTAGATGCTGGAGTTTGGCTAAAGCTCTCTCAGTTTTAGTGCTTTACTGGACAGATTCATAGTCTGTGATAAACATAAGACTGCCAGAGTCCCACACCCATATTTAAAACCTTTCATTTTTAAGCAGTTGAAGCGCATGCCAGCTCAAATAAATTATCAAAATACAAATAGGTTTTGCAGTCCAGTCTGGGCTTGTATGGCCTGAAATGTCTTGTAATGGTTTGCTGGGGAATTACTGAGTCCAGCCTGAGTGCCAGGTACCTGAGTCCAGCTAAATACTGGGTAACTTTCTGGGTCAGCTGATAGAGCTCTGCTGAGCTCAGCACTGAAGTTTGAGGTGGTTAAGGTGAGTAAAGAACATTATTAACACTGCAAGGTTAAATAATTTCTAACTCAAAGATAGCTATCAATATGCGCATGTGAAAAGACAAAATATTTTCACAGAAAAATGGGATCCTGCTGGATTCCTGCTTTCCCATACGCTGCCATGATTTACTTGTGTCTCTGTTAGGATTGAAGGAAAGCCATACTGTATCTGGGCTGACCAGCTAGAATGATACAGCCTCATTTTGGTTTTGATTGCTGGATTTCTTTACATAAAATTCACTCTAATAAGAAAGAGTCTACTGATAAACAATATTATTTTAAAATCCCAAACTGTGGGTTATATAATTTTACCTCTATCCTTTGGTAAGACTTCTTAGTCTCATCAGCCTCAGTTTCCAGAATGATTAAAAATACATTCAAATTCAAATACATTCAAATTTTCCTGCTAAATCAAAGCAGGAAAAATGTATCTATAAATTTTCTGTAACGTTTCCCAATTGAACTGATGTGGAAGTAAAGTGTGATTGATAACTAAGTCTAATAGGATTTATTGTATATATTGGGCATACAATTATTCCTGTTTCCTTTACTTTTATATATCATTAAATGTACAGAACTAAAGATGCTTTACCAAGTGAACTAAGGCTGGCTGTGAAAGACAGAAATAGAGAAATCTCTTTTATCTTCTTGTTTTTCTTGGGAGTAACTAAACAAGTCTCTCTGCTCCGAGGTGGATCTTTGCACATTTAGTAAGGTACGTTTTGCTTTAGCCTCTCTCTGAAAACTAATATGCCATCTATATGAAACTGAATGGCAATAGTCCATTGAGATTATCTTTAATGGCTCCTGTTGGCTTGGATGAAAGTCACTCCAAAAGTGCAGCCCTCACTACATATTCAGCATGTAAGTTTAATTCACAGTCTACATCTCCAAAGACCATTGCAGCCCACAAACTGCTAGGGTCTCAAAAACTAACAGCAGATCCAGAAGACAGAGCTGCACAGTACTGCCCTGTTTTGCAGGTTAAGCAATAAAGCTCAGAAGTCCCCAGCAAAGGTAAAGTCACAGAGATAATTTTTTAATACTAACCAGCCTTAGTTTCTCCCCACTTTCAAACTGGACTGAATTTTTCCTAAAGTGAAACTTCTGTGATCTCGCTTGAGTTAAATTATTTCCTTAATGTTCCTTCCTCTATGTTTTCAAGTGGCCAGTAGTTCCCTTTCTCTGTTTTTAACCTTCTTTACACTTTCCTCCATGTATATCTCACACTTTACTCTTCTGTGTGTATCTCATGTACCTCTTCTCAATTCTCATAGACTTCTCATTTCTCTGTTCCCTTCTAGCAGACTCTTCCAGTGTCTGTCTCTTCATCGGTGTCTGACATATGTGTAAAATCAGAGTTCTCCTAGAAAGATATCGAGCTATCCTGGGAGGGATCTGCTTATTGATGCAAAGATGGTAAGAAAGGAGAGAAATTCTTCATTCTTCCTAGTCAAGGGCTAAGGATTAGAAGGATTAGAAGCCCTCTTTTAGTCTGAATTGTAAAGTAGTTGCATTTTAACTGCTAGTTTGATTCCACAGGTACCTTTCCCAAATGTGCCTTCATTGCACAAAGTATCAAATGGAGTTTCTTGCAGGTCTCTCATTTGGTGCTGCTTCAGACTAACTCTGTATTACAAACAATGGTCTGGTCTGCAGTGGGTTGCCAGCTGCAGTGGAGCAGTTTATGGCCAGTAGCACAGGCTCTAAAACCTGTTTGCTAGAGAATGCCTCCTTTTCTGGTGGTCCATTTGATAGTGTCCAGAATCTAAATATTCCTGTCATTAATATGGTCTAACAAAAACTGTATGTTAGAAATTAATATGTATGCAACAACCACTTTTCAGAACTCAGTATTTGTTAGAAATTAATATGTATGCAACAACCACTTTTCAGAACTCGGTGGTTTGCTTTTGTTTTTAGAATTTATCAGGTTGGATTTTTGGAAGGCATTCTCTGTAGTCACAGGAGGTATTTGGAGATGCCCACAGCATTTTCCACCCAGATTAAGATCATGTCACTATTTCTGCTGTGTCTTGTTTGAAAAGATGAAGGAAAATGATGCTCTGTATGTAGAGTTCTCAAACAAGGTTTTGAGCCAACAGCAATTTTTTTTACTCATCTTAAACAAAAAATGACTAAAGATTCTTTTGAATGCTTTTTAAAACATTCTACTTATTTTTATGCAGAATAAATTACTATTAAGTCTAAAAATGTCTAGGAAAAATGCTTGTTTTGATTACATTAAAAAAATTTAGATAGCTTAACCCTGAAGAATTTATACATCTTTCTCATACCACACTCTTGCTCTGATGTCATAGCTTATATGTAAGTCGGGTTTCTGAAAGTGCCAGTGGTGTATGGCTTTTGTCTCCGTAGAGAGACCAAGCTGTAGGCAGCACACAAGCCAGTAGCATGCTGACAGAGTGACCTGATGTATTTTGGAACATGTCTAGACTGGATTTCTGTCGTGGTGGCAAAAGTAACTCTTGACATATGTTTACAAAAGAAATGGATTGTATCACGGGTAGTCGGAAAAGCATTTACAGAATTTGTGCTGTGTGTTTACAAAGCAGCTTGGTCTGAATTTGTGCCTACAGATGAAAAATTACTTTCCTCTGATGAGTAAGATCCACATCACAAGGGAATTGTAACCATGACTTTCAGTTTTAGGAATTTTACAAGCTGGGGTGTCTTCTTTACAAAGGCTTCTCCTTAGTTAACCTCACAGATATGGAGCTAAGTGCAATCCACTTAATGTCTGGAAAAGTGTTTTATCCACTAGAGGAGTCCTAAAAAAAGATACATAATCAATCAGGAGGTACTAGCAAGAAAGATCGCTGTCTACAGAGATATAGCAATCACTAGACAAGGAGGAGGAAGGTGTTTTGGAGAGGATTTAGCACTCAACTGGATGTAGCAATGAGGAGCCAGAGTGTTCAAAGCCATTAATTGCTGCAGATGAAGAAGGAACATGTAGCAAAACAATTATGGAAAAAGGACGGAGAAAAGACTGGAAGTGAATGTCTTGGGAGAGAAAGAAAGGCACACATTAATGTGTGTTTTTTTTAGGATGGGGTTAGGAGTGAAAAATAACCCTCAGTTACAGTTTTGCGTAACAGAGTTGAAAATGGTCATGTGCCGGCTCTAAAAAGCTGAGATTCAAATATTTTCATTTCTTTTGAATTTCTTTCAGACTTGTGGGGAAGGGTTCTGGGTAAAAATTGCTTTCATTAGATCCACAACTTTTATCTGCAGGACTAGACTGCTCTAATTTGGAATACCCTATTGTGAGATCAGATTGAAGTTCAGTTTTAAAACTCTCACCTTTAAACTAGCTTCTGATTAGAGGTTGTGACACAAACGTTTTGGTTTGTGTCTGCCAGGCTGCTTAATACTGTTTTTTTCTGTCTATGAACAGGGTGGCTGCCACTTGCTGAGGTGCTTCAGATCTCTGGAGCTCTTTTAGCACCTCTTTTAGGCTGCTTGTTCCCCTTCCATGATTCAAACCCTTTGAATAAATATTCTCTTTGAAATTGCTTGCTCTAAGCTCAGTTTCTGGATGTTTCAAAAACTAGTCACTTTCTTCTTCTGGATACAAAAAAGACCTTGAATTTTATTTTTTTTTTCCTAGGATATTGAATTTCAGTGTTTTATCATTTTTCCCGCAAGGAAGGTATGAATGTGAACTGCAGAGAAGTTGTCATTATGGAGTTTGGCCAGAAAGAATGCTTTTCTGCCTGAGTTTAGACATCTGTTTAGATATGTTTCTGAATTTGAGCCAAGATTTGTAGCCTGGTTTTGGAGTTCAGTGAACAATAAGTGAAAATCATGCATGGAAATTGTTTTTTTAAATGTTTTTCTAAATGTGAGAACAATATTTGCCAACAAATTAATTCAGTCATTTCCAAGAAAGACTGAGCTTGATGAAGTAACCTTTCATGTAAAAAGAAACAAAGGACAGTATCCACTCCTAATAGTTGGCCTGCTTAGATTTGAAATTCTTCAAAATTAATTAAAAAAGAGTTCCTGTGAAACAGGGTTCACAGATGACACTATTTCTTTGTAATAGGGCAATAGTGAAGAAGAGTATATTTACAAGCTTTTTGTTAACTATGTACAAATCTGTCAGGTAACAAGCTCTTGAAAATATCTGGGTTATAGCTGACAATGATTTTTTAGAAGTGTGGATAATTGCTGTGGGAATTATTATGGTAACATACACTTCATTTTGAAAATGTATTGTCTGGTAAAGTGATGGGAACAGGCTATCAAAATTTGTACTGATGGTGTATTGTTCTTTATAAATTAGCTTTTTTATTTATGATAGTTCAGTAGTTGTGGACAAGTGGAAAAGATGACGTGCTTCCCTGCAGAACTCTATAATTACAAGGTCTCTGAAGAACTCTGTTAACAGGTTGAGATGTACTGTCTGTGTGAGCTGACTGTATCTCATAATGCCATTGGAACTATGAGCTACATAATTCATAGTCATTTTGATTGTAAATCAGCAGGACAGGAAAGGACTACATTTCTCTCTGTGAACACATTATTGTGAAAAGTATTATTCTAGCTTAGTATTTCATATTCAACTATACTCATTGACTGGCTATGTTTGGAATATTAATGAGATGAAGACTCTCATCCTTAATTCAGAGGAAACAGCAGGTAGTGTGAAAACAGTCAAGTTGACATTAAAAGCTTTAAATGAGTTTTTATCCTGATTTTTTTTAATATAGATACCTGCAGTATCAGTCTAGTTTTCAATCTGAACTACTAAAATGTTACTAAAGGCAACCTACATTTCCTTTAAATAGTAGGATTTTACATTTCCTGGTTCTCACTTCTTCAATATCTCTATTATTTACTTTCACCAAGACTTTTGAATATAAAATTTGCATCTCTAGGCATACTTGTTTTGACTCAAACCTTCAAAGATTCATATCACTGCATATGATTTGCATGGAGTTTGGTCTTCTAATTCTTCTTTGATGGAAGTGAGGAACATTTTTATATTCTGTGAATTTCTGTAAGATAGCCTTATATAAGGCTGTATTCAAATTGCATTAGGACTTAGAGCATAGCAAATTGAGGCTTACACACACCCAGATTTCAATCTAATGTATGATCCAACCCAGTCTGTGCACTCAGGTAGGACTGTTGGGAAGTGCTCCCAGGACCCAGTTTAGATGGGACTTTAATAGTCATCATTAAGAAGTCATTTTTGGGAAATACGTCATTATTATTTTATACCAGAATTTTATAGATTTTAATATTTTTAAATTTTGTTTTGAGAACAATATGCTAATTTAAACATGTCTTAGTACTAAGATAGAGCCTGAGGCTGTTTGCTTTTCCTTGCATTTGTATTCTTGTCTTGTTGGGGCAAGCAGTGATCCAGAAATGTAAAGACAGGCTGTATAATCTATGAGAGCAGCTGAACACAGAAAAATTGGCCAGATACAGGCTAAGATAAGTCACTACATTTAAAACTTCAACTGTGCTTCTCAGATCAGCCTGAAGTACAAGTTAAGGCTTATTCTCTACCAGCTACATGGACAAATTAGGATTCTTCTGAGTTGTAGTGCGTTTTACCCTTTTACTGCTTCCTTCTTGCAAAGGTACTGATGCTGGAGATATTTCTGCTTCAGATCAGGGGGTCACAGTGTTTGTGCATCACATCAGGGATTGGTCATAGAATCATTAAGTCCAACTTTGTCCAAGATTGAACAAGATTGTTGAGTCCAAGTGTAGCGCTGCCAAGTCCATCACTACACCATATCCCCAAGTGCCACATCTGCATGTCTTAAATACCTCCAGGGATGGTGACTCCACACTTCCCTGAGCAGCCTGTTCCAATGCCTAACCACCCTTTCACTGAACCAATCTTACTGAACAGCCAACCTAAGACTTCCCTGGCACAGCTTGAGGCCATTTCCTCTTGTCTTGTCTCTGGCTGCCTGGGAGGACAACCCCCACCTGGCTGCAGCCTCCTTTCAGGGGGTTGTAGAGAGCAATTAATTCCCTCTGAGCCTTGTTTTCTTGAGACTCAACAACCCCAGCTCTCTCAGCCTCCTCTCATGCTACCTGTGCTCCAGAGCCCTCACCAGCTCCACTACAGTTATCTGGAGACACTCCAGAACTTCAGTGTCTTTCTTCTCACACAGTGACTTCATAGAGCTAAATGTAAAATGTCAGGCAGCTCTCTGGCTACCAGTGCAAGCACTGGTGGGAGCACTGCAGGAACCTGCTGCTCTTCCATGTTTGGTTCAGTCAGCATGATAGAGATGTCTCTTCTGAGAAGAGACATCTTACACACATAGCTCTTGTGTGTAAGAAACTGCATGGAAAATAGCAGCAAAGAAGAGACAGTAATAGTAAATAATAAGAAAATAAAGCTTTCAAAGAAAGATCTTCATGTTCGTTTTTCAGGTCCTTAGCCATCTGTTCTGTTCCTCCAGATTAGGAAGAGATTCTGAGAACTTGGTTACCACAGACTTGTTGCCCTCCTTTCTGCTGAGCCGCAGCCAGTTAGGAGGACATGATGGGGCAAGAGCAGTGGCTCACAAGTGAAGTTTTATCTCACCCCACTGGGAATTCATCTCAGGGCATAGGACAGCCGGTCATACCAGTGGCTGAGTTCTAAAAGTGGCATGCAGCATCTGATTGCCAAATGCTATTGTGATACACATTTTGGCTGACTTCTGACTACTCTGGGGCCTCTTCCATTTGCAAGTTGGCATTCAAGGTAAGGTCAATGTTTGCCTACAAATCCTGCCAAACCTTTCTGCCATCACTGTTAGAAGCAAACAGAAGTGTCCCAGTTTGCTTTGCCTGATAGCCAAGACGTGCACAATGGCCAGGTTAAGCTGCTCCTTTTGTTGTACCTGCCTGGGGGTGTTTGGTGCAGGCCTCTAACTGAATGGATGTGGAGATAGACCACAATTTTATCCAGGATAGCACCTTAAGTCTCCCTTTGTACACCTTGGTGCCAACATAAGTGTGTCTGAGTTCAAGGTTTTCCTGTTTATTCAGTCTCCATTGAATGCACATCCTCATTGGACAGAGGAAAGGAATTCCTTAGTAACTCTGCAGTTAAATATAATTCATACGAATTGAGAAATATGTACACCAATACATGCTTCCAATATCCTTGAAAGTCAGTAACCCACATATTACACCTTTCTGCTACCTCATAGCAGAAAAAACTGTTCTGCAAATATATAGTAGCATCCAGATTTTTCTTCTGCAAGATTCTTCCAATAATATTACAGCCAAGAGCTTTTCCTTCTTTTCCTTCTTTTCCTTCTTTTCCTTCTTTTCCTTCTTTTCCTTCTTTTCCTTCTTTTCCTTCTTTCCTTTCTCTTTCTTTCTTTCTTTCTTTCTTTCTTTCTTTCTTTCTTTCTTTCTTTCTTTCTTTCTTTCTTTCTTTCTTTCTTTCCTTCCTTCCTTCCTTCCTTCCTTCCTTCCGCCACTTCCTTCCTTCCGCCACTTCCTTCCGCCACTTCCTTCCGCCACTTCCTTCCTTCCGCCACTTCCTTCCTTCCGCCACTTCCTTCTGCCACTTCCTTCCGCCACTTCCTTCCTTCCGCCACTTCCTTCCGCCACTTCCTTCCTTCCGCCACTTCCTTCTGCCACTTCCTTCCTTCCTCTCTCTTTTTTTATTTTTTTTTTAATCAATACCAGTTCTTTAAGCAGTTTAATTTTGTCTGGCACTGTAATAGCAAAGTCTGGTGTATGGGCTAAAGCTGCTTCCTGGAACTGCTGCCAGAGGAAACTCTGAGACAACAATAGAATCTCAGTTGTTCTGAATGTAAGCATTGCACTCCGGAACCCACTGAGATCTTAGCTGGTACTCAGTATTTTTACTACCCTCAACCTGCACTTTAGATTGTCCAGATGAACACAGATGAGAACATCCAAATGAGATGGATGTCATGGATGGATGTTGCCCAGACAAGAACAGAACCAGAAGGAAAATGTAGAACTTAATAGTTTTAGGAGGATCTGGAGAAGGTTGAATGCTTATATTTGGTCTGAGATGTTGGTTTTTCCTGTTAAATATAAAGGTGATGAATTATTAATGTTCTGGTTAACATTAAATAGCCAAACTGTATTAACTTCTAGAGTGCTTTACTGCAGTGATTAGGTAAAATGTGGCCTTCAGAGTTTTAAAGGAGATGTATGGCACAGTTACATACAGAAAAATAGTCTCCCAAGCTGAGTGTAACTGAACAACTCCATCAGGACTGTGAATGTAATTAGCAGTGTATACCTTTCCTGATAAAAATTCTTTCAGTTTTTACATGTTTATTTAAAAGAACTGGAATATTTTTTTTCAAATTAAACCAGCTGCACTTCTTAAGTACTTGTCTTTAGAAGGTCTTTGTAAATGGCTTTTTGTGTATACTTAATGAATATATTAATGCTTTTTTTATGTCCTGGGTCAAGCTGTCCTGAGATCAAATGAGGCAGATGTGCAGAACAAGAGGAATGATAAGGAATAAAATTTCCACTGAAGTGTCTGAAACTTTTAAAGAATGGCATTTTCCTCAGTAACTGGGCAGAACCATGCTTAATTTACCTTTTAAAATGTACCTTTAAGATATGAAGAGCTCCCTTGGAATGGTCATCTGATTGCACTGCCTTAAATGTAGTGGGGATGCACCAAAAGGAGGGTGTAGTCCACCAGATTTGTTCATCTATCTTGCACCTGAATTTTAAGCACTCAGACAGTATTCTGAAGTCTTCTCAAGCCATTAATTATTCGTTTAGAGAACAAAGACTCTGGAAAGCTCCTTCACGGAGCTCAAGTCTTATCAAAATTTGGCACCTAAGTTCTCCCTAGGAAGAGTTCTTGCCCTTTCTTTAATTGTTTAGACAGCAGGCACAGATTCAGGAGGTTTGTGTCATTGGGCATCTACTATTTCAGTGAGTTCCCTTCAGCAGGGTGTTATTTCTTCTTCTATGTTTTCAGAACATCAAGCTCTGCTGAATCTTTTTGCAGTGGCTTGGAGCAGCACTTTAACAGAAATATTCAATGTTAATATCTGTGATAGCTCTGAAAATCAGGATGAGAATCTTACCTGGATGTGAGCCAGGTCACATCCAGGCTGTTCTTCCATTTCCACCTCCTTGTGTGATACCATTTAGAAAGCCTCAATACTAACTGTGATCTGTCTGTCCTGCTATATATAAAGCAACTGATATTCTTCTCTCCCAATATATTTGTTTACTGGAAGAGTGATAGAACTTTTTTAGCATTTTTGGCAGCAAAAATGCTTGAGGTTGAGAATCATGCCACGTACAGAAACCCTAATACTAAATGTCTCTCTGGAACAGTCTTGTTTTAAAATCAAGTTCTAGAAGACAGCTTTGCTTTCTTCAGTTTGTGTAAAGTCTCATTACATGTTCTGCTTTTATGTTTCATGTTGTTATCACAACAAGTTTCTTGGCCGAAAAATCATTTATTCCGGGTAGTAAATGTTTCATTATAGTTAACAATAGTGAGGTTTCTTTCAACATGAGGTGTAATGGAGATAACACTGCCAAGAGAAGTTAAATTACTACTTCCATGTTATAAGCCTGAATCATTGAGGTTCCCTGGGTACCTTTTCATAGAAAGTTTCATTAGTAGCAAAAAAAAATAGCAGTTTCCAGAAAGTATGAATTTGATAAAGGCACCTTTATATCTCATCACCACTATACATGCATATTTGCTTCTAGCAACTGTAACATACATTTGCACATGCTCATACTCCTAAAAAGAAAAAAAGGATATTTGAAGTGCATGAAAATAATGCCCCTAAAATAACATGAAGATTATGGAGTCTATTTAGAAACTTCAGTTATGGAGAGATTTCATTCTCTTCAGTGTTTCTCAAAAACACACTCTACTAATCTGTTTTGTCTGATTAGTATCAGATTCAGAGTCTCTTAGTGATTTATTTTCATAGAAACAGATGTTATCATTTGTGGTGGAATGGAGACATATTCTGGGCATTATGTAATCTCCTTTGGCATTAACTTATGCTACATGTTTTTCCTTCATTTGCCATAACATAGTAATTGTACCCAAATGGTTCTCAACATGTTTCCATAGATACTTGACATGTTCAGACTTTGTGCAGTGTATGCCTTGGTCTCACAGATAGCACTTTTTTTTAAACTCTGAGATCTGCTACACCCAGAGTTTTCAAATCATAATTGATACTGGTTATAACACAGCAGTTTTGTTCATATATTTCAGTGCTGTCCACCAGCTCTTATTTTTTAGCTTGTGATGAATTTTGCAACATCTCTGCTTGCCACTGAAGTGTTCATAGAGTGCTATGGGCTCCCTTAGTGGGAACCCTCTCCACATGAGCAGGTCTAGGCACTGAAGGTGAAGGCTCCAGACCAGGCAAAAAGAGAAAGAACTGATGATTTGGGGAAACTGTATGAGCATAAAGGACCTATGGAGAAATAGCTAGATGCTGGAGCCTCCTTAAAGATAGTTTGGTCTGATGTGACACTTCTGTTTGCATTAGTTTGAGGTTCTTCTTCAGAAGTTGCTGCTCTATTTGGGCCCTGCTAATTAGCTCCCAAGTTTTTTTTAGTTAGCTCGTACCTAACCAGAAGATTTGTCACAGCACTTGTAGGCAATTGATTGGAACATATTTTAAATCACTGGGAGCAGAGATGTACCTGAATCATTCTTTTGTGCTACCCCAATCTATTTCTACCTCCTGAGATGAAAAGAAAGGACCAGGCTGACATCAAGAACAGATACAAAGTATGCTTTGTACATGCACAACAGATCTTTGACTGTCTTTTATGGAGGGCTTTTCCTCTTCCACAGACTTAATTTCTTGCTGTTTCTTTAAAATCCTTCTGGCCAACCTCAGCTGGCAGGGAAGGCAAAGGAATCAGATTTCTTTTGAAGTAAAGAAGATTGTTACTTCAAAAGCAGGTCAGCGGATGGGCTTGGACTGGGAAATGGCATTTTATCTGAATGTTTTGAGAGGCTTGGAAACCTCTGGGTTGCAGCTGGAATGCATGCAGGAAGGGGTATGCTCTATAAGCCAGGTCAAACAGGTTGAACACCCCAAAAAGTACAAGAGAACATCTTCCAAACTTCTGGTACATGTGTTTTACAAGCCCTGCTCAGGTGAATGTAGGAGACTGTGCTGGGACTAAGCTAGGGCAGCACTACTTAGAAGCACGGGTGCCCCAGCCACTGGATCTGATGGAGCAAATCTGCATCAGCCATTCTCACTCATTAACTGTAATTTCTGTCAGTGGAGAAGTACATGAAGTAAGAAATTATTATCTAGTAGTCCCCATCCTCTCAATTTAATGCATAAAATTTCTAGCATGCAGACCTTACACAAGTGGAACAGATTACAGCTGCATGGCCTTCATATTTCTTTGCCAAGTATTGCTTATGATTATTTTCCCAAACTTAAAAAAGAAATTCTAGAGAAAAAGCAAGACACATTTTATCTTAAGCTATTATTATATATATGTTATCTTAAGTAATTCTTTAAAAATCCTTATTGTGCCAAAAAAGTTAAAATACTTTCAAAAGAAGTAAACAATTATTTTTGTGATCTCTGAATTGAGACAGTTTGAAAATCTTCAGCCTTTTGTAGATACCAAGTCACCACTTGATAGTCTGTCTTCTGGACAGTCTGCATGTCAAGAAAGCAAAATTATGAGCATGATCTTTATCAGCTCATATTGCAAAAGAGACTAGAAGAAGAAAAAGCATAACTAATATGAAAAGAAAATGTCATTTATGAGTTTCTGTGTTTCTAAATTAGAAACTGTCATTTTTAAAACCAATAGTTTTGGTTCGTTCAGTTTTTGCTGAACAAAGTAGCAGTTTTGCTGCTAACCAAAGTCTCAAATTTGGCACTCGCCTGCAGGCTGTTCTGCTTCAAAACAGAGCATTGGCCAAATATATGCAATAGACTAATAGTAGACTAATACAAATTTTTGATAGCAAAGAAAGTATTTTTCTCTGTGTTCATACACTTGAAAGGATGTTTCAGACTTTTTGTGTGTATATTCAAGAGCAGATACGCTAGGATAATGGCACTTTATCATTACAATTTGACTCCTGTCAGGGCCACATTTGTTGTTGGCTAGCAAAAGTGTTGATGTAAATGCAGCTGTATCAGCTGACTTTTCAGCTATTCATCTCTAGATTTCTGTCAATGTTTACCTGTAACAACATGCTCAGAAATGTGAAAGCACTGGAAAGTTCTACTTCCAATTGTGGCAGAGACGAGCATGAAGATTGACGTGACTGTGGGTTTAAACCACAGCTCACAGATACATTCTTTGCATGCAAGTATATTGATAAAGATTAGGTTGTGTGCAGGAGGATGCACATTTTTAAAATGTGCAGTTTGATGAAAAGAGTTTGATGGCAAGGTTCACTCTATTATTACAGAGAGGAAGCATACGGGGAAAGTAGAATTATAATGAATTTTGCATATTTTATGCAAGGACCAGGGTAAGAGTACATGGGGTAAGGGAGATATCCCCATTGAGTCATGAGTTATGGAGTGGGCCCCCTTGCTTTCTAAACTTCTGAGGAGCCTAAGTGCAGCTCAATCCAAACTTCATCTCAGTCTTCATCCATTGGATATCTAAAGGATTTAATGGGGAAATCCTGCTGTCGGGTCACAAGATTTAGAATGGACTCCCTTGCTTTCTAAACTTCAGATGCAGCCTGGGTGTGGCTGAGTCCAGTCTTAGCATCAGACCTGGGAAATGCTTTATGTCTGAAGGATTTAGCAGCACTCAGTAATTGACTAATTTAATATTTACAGAGTGATTAAATAGGACTAACCTTAATCAAAATAGTAACTCAGTTATCTGTAGGGTGTTTAAATCAATTCATACATACACTCACACAGACACAAAGATGTGTGTGCACGTGTGTGTATATATTTATATATAGGCACAGAGGTACTTGTTAAAAGTTCCACTTTGTTTCACTGCAGTGTCAGTGAATTACTCACATTGAATGTCTTGGCATTTCTCAATGGGAGAGGCTTGAGTGTCAAGGACTGGGGTGTTGGCCCAGGCCAATTCATCAGCTTTTGGTGACAGTCCTCTGAGTCTTGATAGTTTGCAAGCTCTGAGTGGCATCCCATTTTGAGGGACATGCTGGTACAGTCTCCTGTGGTCTGGTAGAACTCAAAGGGCCTCACACAGGACCACTGTCTGTAAGGTCACAAGATGACTGGCATTTTTTTCATTAGTCCATTTCCATCCTGACTGTAACCCAAGTTGATAATTACTGAAATTATTCAAAAGCCCAGATTCACTGGAGTTATGATTCAGGTGGGTAATGTTCCAAGGGTATTAGGGAGTGACTGATTATTTCTCATTGCCCTCCTTGGTCAGATAGAACGTTTTCCTGATATAAGCAGTGCCACTCCACCTTAGCTGTGCAGAGGTTCCTGGTATGGTCAAGAGACATTTCTCTGCCCAACTCATTACACAAAAGCCAAGGCCTAATGAGAATTATTGAAATTGTAGGACAGGCTTGAGGAGGTAGAGCAGATCCCAGGGGGTAGGGAATGCTCCACCACAGAAGCCCTGTACTGAGACTGCAGAGGACTGCCATCCTTTTGGGCTCCTTCTCTTGTAGAAAGTCTGGCTTTTCTAACTCTCTATATTATATAATCTTACTGGCACAACATAACAGCAAGAATAAACATTTAGTAGGTAATATAAAACTTGGACAACAAAGTCCTGTCTCTGCAGAATCAATGGAAAAAGCTTAACCTTATCAATGGGGTCACTTGGTGTGTTTGTACTGTCTGCAGAATATGATGGCTGTCTCAAGGTGAGCTAACCTGCATGTTCAGAGGACTAGGCTGAGAATGTTAAAGGAAAGCTTCATCGGGCCTGATGTAGTCATGGTCCAGATAGTTTCTGAACCACCTCATGTGAAGACTGTGTCATGCCATACTCTGCAGAGAAGGCTCGCAGTGACCAATCACTGGCTGCAGTGAGACAAGTCTCAGTTCAGAGCTCTGCTAGAGGACACAGAGCAACCCTGTGTAAAGAGGATTAGGAAGTAATTTTCCATGAAGACAGTAATTTTCCATCCACTACTGACCCTTGTTAGCAAAGAGCTGATCAAGTGGAATATGGGGCCAAATTGTTCCCGTGTGCCTAATGAAGGGGGCTGTGCCCTGGGCCCCGGTGCATATCCGAGAGGTCTTAGATTCATAGATTTATTGAATCATAGAATGGTTTGTCTTGGTAAGGACCTTTAAAGATCGCTTAGTCCAATACTCCTGCCAGGAGCAGGGACACTCTTCAATATATCAGTTTGCTCAAAGCCCCATTTTGAACACTTCGAGGATGGGCCATCCACAGCTTCACTGGGCAACCTGTTCTAGGGTCCCAGCAGCCTCACCATAAGAAATTTCTCCCTTATTTCTCCCTCATCTAAACCTCTCCTTTTTCAGTTTAAAATCATTACCCCTTGTCTTGTGGCTATTGGCACTGGTAATAATTGTCTTTTTCACAAGTCCCCTTTGTATATTGAAAGACCACAATAAGGTAGTCTCTCACCCTGCAGCCTTCTGTTTTCCAGGCTGAACAGCTTCATTTATTCCAGTAGAGCCATTTGGCCTTGTGTTGCTTAATATCCACCCTTCCTGCCACCGTGTGTATAGTTGTGGCAGTTGCTAAGCATGTGAGGGATGAGGAAATGCTAAAATAGCAATGCCATTTCAAACAATAGAAATTAAATAAAAAATAGTAGTGCTTATAGCATAGTATGGGACTACTTGCTATTTTTATCCTGATCATGCTTTTGTGCTGCTGCTCCTTGTACATGCATTTGTACATCACCCAGTTTCACAGTTAAATTAAAAAGGATGAAGAACAACAGACACATTTAAAGGGATTGGGAGTTACAGATTGCAGAGCTAACAAACCTTTCAGATCTGCAGTGCGGTAATTTGTACTGTATTATGGCACACTGGGTTTCAAAGCAATTCATACTCATTAGCAGAGAAAGTTAAATGTTTGTTTCAGCCTGATTATGAAGAAAATGTGTAATTTCAGCACCTAGTAGGTGTATTACTTGCCTTTGTTAGAGACTATCATGTTTTACACTTGGTACATACTAATCCTTTTCAGGTGTTATCAAAATAGAAATCACAATTATAATTTTCATTCTTCCCCTTATAAACTGGATGTTAAAGGGAAGAAATTCTGGGGGATATAACCTGATCTGATACCTGATCCTTTATTGTTTAGGATTTTGGCTAAATACATGAATAAATGCCAATTTAGTTACTAATTCCTCTAACACTAATGAAAGCATAACTATCAGTAACTCCAAAGTAACAACACTGTCAGGATTTCCCTGTTTCACTTTGTTACAAATCTATTCACATTACTGCTGAAAGTGATGTTTTTAAAAATAATATAATTTAAACAAGATAAAACAGCTGCTGCCACCTCTCCCCACCCCTCATCAGAATCCCATTCTGCCAGTTAAAGTGCTGTCCCAGGAGACAGTCTCTGGTGACTGTGCTAGCACTGACAATTATCTTGGTCTTCACACAGCAGAAAGCCTTCTAATGGCTTAGAAAAGTGTCAGTATATTAGCTTCCCATTTTCAGGAAGTATTTTAACAAGTCAATATTGGGGCTGTTTTGAAATTGATTTCTTTCAAAATCACAACAGAATAAATCACTTTCTGCAAATGCCAGGAAAGCACATGAGTCTGTGCCTACTGTAAAACTAAAACCTGATATTTTAGCTAAAATGAATTGAGCAGTCACCTGTTCTTTTTTCCTCTTGCTCTCAAGAAAAAGTTAAAAACTAAAAATGTAGCAAACTAGCATGGCCTTTAAAACTAGAGAGATTTAGTGTTTGTACTCCAAAATGAAAGGTTCAGGGTAACTAAGCAAGAATCAGCTATGTAACAGACAGCACTCTGGCTAGAATGGGAATAGTGTAGAAATACTTAAAAGAAATTAGAGTGTCCTTTCCCAGTAGAGTAGTTAGGATTGCATTTTACCACACAACATGTCCTTTTAGTTCTAGATTTAGTGATGAAATTCCTCTCATTTAGGGATCTTTGTCCAGCTATGATGTGCAGCAGTATACAGAATTTCTCCCTGTTGGAAAAAGGGAACAAGGGGAAGCTATGTGAGGGTGCATCAGAGGGTGGCACATGAAGGGAGAGCATTCATGAGCCATTCCAAGCAGGTGTCTTGAGCCCAGACCTGTTCTTGTGTCTCCTAAAAGTGACTCCTTTTCATGCAGTATGGGCACGCCTCTCCTTCTTGGGGTCATACGGGTGACTCAGAGTATGCAGGGAGAGAAAGGAGAATGTGTGAAGCTCATGTTTACCCTGCTTAGTCAAGTCTGACATCAACATGTTTTCCTCTGGATCTTAAAAGAGGGTCTTGGTAACTCAGACCTGTTTTTGAGTCACTGGGAAATGGCCTCTTGGCACTCTGCATTGACTATTCCCAGGGTAACTTGAGAGTTCCTGAGCACCTTCCAAAGGCACTCCTATAACAGATATTCCTGTTTCAAATCAAACCAGATTTATCAGAAGCATCTCAATCTGTGCATTTTTTTTTTCACTAAAAGGCTTGTATATATTTTTTTTCAGAACTGAGAAGAAATATATAAGCAGATACTGGAAAGAAGTGAAAGTTGGAGACTTTGTGCAGCTTCGCTGTAATGAAATTATACCTGCCGACATATTGCTGCTCTCCTCAAGTGATCCTGATGGGCTGTGCCACATAGAAACAGCCAACCTGGATGGTGAAACTAACTTAAAACAAAGACAGGTGGTGAGGAGGTTCTTAGAGCTGGTAAGTCTCCATTCCTAACTCACATTTAAGGTAACAATTTCTTTCAAGAAAGTAGCTGGTTACCAATATGCTGCACACCAGCTAAATCTGCTTGATCTTATAGCGCTGATGAGCTACTGTTATGGTTGTCATTAAAATGCTAGCACTTGCCAACAACTGACCTCATCATAGTATCAGAAGTTTTACCATCATTTTTCCCTGAATCTGAATGGGAATTATTTGGGGCAATTGTGCGTGGTTGGAAAATGTTGGAGGATTTTAATGGCTCCTATTGTAGCTTGATTCTTGAAAACACATTTTAACTGCCCAAGGAGAAGATACTTAAGTATAAACATGTATTTTTCCTGCCTGCAAACCAGATCAGTTTCAATTAGGAATTTGCCTCAAACTCTGTGTTGGAGAATATCCCTCCAGCACTCGGAGCATTAAAGCTTGTAAGATTTAAAGGGACAGCAGGCATTCGTTCTGGAGGTATCTGTGCTCAAAAGCTGTTTTACTGCTCTCTCACTGTGCTTATCTCTCCCCAACAGCACTATTTTGAAACAAAACATAATCCAGATCAGTTACTGACAGCAGAATTAGAGGAAATTACCTGAAGTTTTACTTGCTTTAATGATCGTATTGAAATAGTATTTATTTGTATGCCCTCCTCTCCCATCCCTCTTGCGAACTAAGTCCAGCTTCCTGTATTTGTCAGGAAAAAAAAATATTTTTTAGAACTCAGCTACATTGATTCTCCTAGTAGCACTTCTAATTTGAGGGATTTTGCAAACAATGGGAGCTGTTGCCCTTACCACTGTCATCAAAGGTAACTACAGAAGCCTGTGGTTGTATTAAGAAAGATCAACATTAATGAAGTTATTATCCAACAAACAGGATGAAAGTCAATGTGCCCTCCAAATAATTGTTTATGGTAGGTAGACCTTTTCTCTAAATAGCTTGTAGAAATGTGAGATAAGGACTTGTTTAATGATCAGTGATTTCCACACAAAATTTAGACATGACACGGCACCTACCACTGTGGCAACAAGCTCAATCAGCTACAGGCCAAATGTTTCAAAGACTCTTATTGTTTCAAAGTTAATTGAATTGCTGCTCAAACCTCCCATCCTGTTCCTGCTGAGAGGAAATCTCTCCCATTGGATAGAGCTTCAGGGAGGTGCTCAGATGATGTATCAGTTTTCTGCTAATGCAGACTTCTTACGTTACTTCAGGTACATTTTGTGGGACAAAAACTGTAGATTTCATTTAGGTACCTGAACACAGGTGTATTTTTGCATTTGTGGATACAATTATAAGCTAAGGCCACATTCCAGCTCTGTCTCAAAGGGAAGGCACCAGCTCCTCCACTCATCTACAGCAGATGGTTGGGTTTCTGCGACCTGAGACCACTGGACACACATCAATAGGTGATGGTAAACATGGTGAAAGGAATCAATATGTCCAACTACAAATTATCAGAAAACTGGCTTTGAAGACCCTTGCTGCCCAAAGGAGTTCCTTATACTGTCTTGGGATCCCCAGCTCCATGGCAGCAGAGTATTGATTCAGTATTCCTGGAAGCTGTCAGGCTGAGAGGACACCTGCCAGCCCTACAGATTGCCCTGCTCCTGTGAGCTGTGGCACCTAGATGTGTGCCTGAGCCCATCAGTTGTGGAGTTAATTCTGTGTCTTCAACCAGAGATCCCATGCATGCATTAACACAGCAGGTAAACCAGGGGGGAGTACCCCAGCAGCATTATCTTTGGCATGCTCAATGAGGTTTAAATTGCTGATCAAAACCAGGCAGCTAAAGACTTCAGCTCTGAAGTTTGTACAGTTTGGCAAGACCTGCAGCCTTTAGGCTGTTGTGTGGAAGTGAGTGGCCATTTCCTCCTCAAACAGGTTAAAGATTATCAAAGACTGAATTGGGCCTCATTGAGGAAGAAGGCTGAGGAAACAGTTCCTGCCTAGGGAAGCATAGCTAGCTCTATGTGCCAAGCACATCACAGTGTATGTGGCATGGCTAACTCAGCATACCCTGCTTTACTGAGGAAGTTATTTGCCTTGTAGATACTTGCAGTCAGCTTTGTAGACACCTAGCACACCTTGGATCTCCAACCCATCCTCCTTCCATATCTTAGTTCTTTGTATCATAAGATGATTATGGAACTTTTCTATTTCAGAAGTGGGCTCAGAAAAATGTGGATAAATATTTTTTAAAAATAAATTTTAGATCACAAGGTGCCAAGCTACAGTAGCTGTGAGGTCCATAGTAAATTGTCAGGGGTTAAACTGAGGTCAGTGACAAAAAGCTCATTCATTCCAATGAAAACAGGACTGGTCCTCAAGGAGGCAAGTATTGAAAGAGAACTTGTAAGAAAACCACATGTGATTACCTCCCCTCTCTTAAAATAGCTGAGAAAGCAGGAAATATCCAAGCCTGGGTTCCTACATCAACTAAGTTGTAGGCAAAGTGCACAGTTGCAAGTAAGAAGTCTTCAGCAGCTGCAGCATCACAGAATCTCTCTGTAACAGCACTCCATACATTATCCAGCAGAATACTTGCCATCCTCATTAAAATCCTGGCCAAAACCTCTCTAAGCATACTGTTAATTTAATTCATGCAGCAGCATTAGCTTTCACACTCCATACTAGTAAGGATAGGCTCTTACTGATTCTTGAAGGTATTGCCTTGCTGAAAGACACTCAGCAGTGGGATGGAGGGAGGTGCTTGGAAAATGTTGGATGAATAGTAGGAGGACAGCCAAGTAGCGTGGAATAAGAAGGTGATGCCTGTCTGTTGGGCTGAAGTTCACTTCCTCTCTGGATATGTCTTAAGTTGTCACAACTGGAGAGAACTTAGTGCTAGGTCTCATAAAATACTTCGGATGACCAAAATTTTCTTGCACCTAATGCTAACCCATCCTTTTGCCAAGCCTCAGAGAAGCTTATTCCCAAGTCTCTTACAAGACCTGCATCCCAACCTGTTCATGCATTGGCTGAGAATTTTTTTTATTTTTGTATTAACACTCTGCTCAGAAGAACAACTCTCACTTATGTTTATAGCTGGTTCTGTGTCATTCTGCAGCCCTGTTGTTCAAGCAGGAAAACAAACAAATAAATTATGTAGTCATGACCCTCTCTTTCCCACACTGCTAAACACTTTCCCCACCTCCCTTACAGAATGACATGCCTTGTCATGTGGCTTATCACAGGACAAAAACCAGATTTTTGGGAAGCTTCTTTTCAAAGTATCAGCTGTTAACAGCTGTCTTTGAATAATGTCTCTGTATCAGTATCTCAAGTTTTTAAAAGAAACTTTTACAAAGGTTGACTTGTCTGTGCTTCATATATGAGCTAACTGATAACTTTGGAGCACATGCCTGTGAAGCAGGTCAATGAAGGATAGCTATTTCTATACCTGTCATTCAGCTGGGCATGGGAATGGAGTGGGGGTGGCAGCAGGAACTGTTGTTTTAAGCTAATGCTGTGCTTTCTTGACTCTGTTCCTGCCTTGTGTGCACCCACACAATTTACAGCCCCGCAGGTCTGTGCTGAGCTCTCAGACAGCCTGGTTGCCAATTTGGGGTCGCTGAAGTGGCGTCTGCACTGGGCAGTCCTCTTGCAGCCACTACATTTTCTCCAAAGGCCAGCAAGGCAGCACTGTTACGTTGGGTACAACTGTCCTCTGGAAAGGCCACTGTTCCTCCAGCATCCTCTGAAGGATCTTTGTGTATTTCTTTTCAGCAGTAACAGCATATAAGGTCCATAGTCTCAGAAAGGAAAAGGCCTTACTGTTTCCCTCTTCCAAACCTTTGTTCAGAAAAGTAGCATTCTGAAACCTTTTTAGCCTGATTCTCACAGAAGCAATAAGAAATTATAGAAGCTTTTCTCTATCCTTATCTCTGGTGCTTTGCCGGCATTATTTTACTCTAAACATATGTTCAGAAGGTCCAGGATCAGCATTTGTGGGCTTGGATTGCATCTCCCCACTTGTGAATTCCAGGAAACTATTTTCCTTTATAGTGCAAGTGACCATAAATACTGCTTATTTTAGTGCTGCTTTGAGTTGTCTGAGTAATTTATAGTAGACTGGGAACATACTGCTTGTTAGCTTTGCATGTTTGTTAACGAATGCAGTCTGTCAGACATAAACCTGTACTTTGTGTATGTGATTCTACACCTTATCAATGCACAAGCTGTGAGAAGAGTCACTGATACATTCCTCTGGCTTACATGTCTGAAGACACTAGTTTGAATTATACCTTGTTGTTGTAGTCTCAAAATAGACAAGAGAAAAGAAAATCACTCAGTGAGTAGATTAAAAAAAGAAAAAAAGAAAACAGGAGATTTTACAAAGGCCTTGACATTTTTTTCTCCAAGACTGTAAATACTGTGTTCTTGTTATTCTGCTACTACAGCAACAGGATGTGTTAGAAATGTTTAAAATAGCCATAGCCATACTTCTGCATGCTATGTTTTTAAAATGAACAGGATAGTGGACTGTCTTCACCCTGAAATACAGATCAGGTTCATGTGTGTAGCGTGACTCACTGGCAAGTGCAGCTAGGAGAAAGCACTGTGCTAAACCCCACTGTTTGTGGTCTAACAATGTTAGCCATGACCAGTAAACATCTCTTGGAAAAAAAAACCAAACAAACAAAACCCAAACCAACTCTTTGTATTGGTATTCTGGGTATTCTGCCCATTTCCTCCTAATTTCAAACCCCCCCTCACTGCTGCCAAGTCACAGCAGCCATTTCTGGTGCACTGGACCTAACAGGAGACACAGTAGGCAGGAGGAATCAATGTGTTTTCTGTGCTACTCTGCAAGCTGCCGTGCCACCACACCCTCTGCAGTTGCTTATGGAATGTTTTCCATCCATCTGAGACGTCATGTCAGCTGCTCTTCAGAGAGTGGATAAGCAGATACAGCTCGGGCTGCGAGAGCTCAAAACTCCCTTTCAGATTTCATAAACTTGATTTAGGATATTTTGATAGTATGAATCTAGACTCATGAAAAACATTTACATTTCCGTGCTCCACTGTTTTTACTCAGTATGCCTTTTAACAAAATCCACAAAGACTCACTGTGGATTCTGGAGCAGCTTATGGTTTATTAACCACTGCCCCTGTCCTGGATGTTTATGTGGAAAGCTTCAGTTCAGCTGAAAGCTAAGCTAAATGTAGCAGCTGCCATCCCCTGTGAGAAGGTGCATGTATCCCTGTGGGGCTGGTGGGGGGTAGGAGATGCATTTTTTTCCTTCTCATTTTCTCCTAAGAGTAGAACTTCGTTCAAAACAAACTTATTACTAGCATGATTAAACAGGTTTAGATAAGCCTTGCAAATTACTTTGTGACTGCTTATTTACTTTGTCTGAAAAGCACATCTGAATTTGGTGTCTGCCTGTTTGGGAGGTTCATTTGCATGCAGACTAGCACCAAAATAACTGATGAATCTGATTTCCTCACAAGTCAGTTTGTGAACACTTCTGGAATATGTATAAATGCAGAGCCTATGCTTACTGCCAGCATATTTTTTCATCAGTCCCAGACTGGAAGTTGGGCTAAATTGACAGATCCAGCTTTTATTCCAGCCTTTCCTGGTCCTGCACTGTGCTGGAAATACATTGGCTACAGCTGGATTTAGAGAAACAGTCCCACAGCTCCCTGTTTGAATCATTAAGCCATTTATATAATTTCTTTTTTTCCCTGTGAGTCCCAGGCAGCAGCGAGCCCAGAAGAGAAGATTGGTTTCTAGAAGGGCTTCACTATAAGCCTGACTTAGTGAATCCAGGCTGCTCTGTGTATGAGGTACTTTGGCAAGAGCAACTCATGCTGATTGTGTGTAAACAGCTCACAGGGCAGCCTTGGTATCTCAGTGTAGATGTTGCTTTTGCATTCAGTTTTTTTACACACTCAAAGAAAATTTTTTTAAAAAAAGAGAAAATAAAGCAATTTTCAAATGTTAGTTTAGCCTAAACTGAGCTAAGATTTCTTGTGCATCAATCTGCATTGTCTAAACTAGCCCAGTTTGAGAGAACAGTTGAAGCTAAACCATCTCAACTTCTAGGCAGAATAGTTTTCAACTTACCTGTTGATATGAGCTTCTTATCTCAAAGAGTCTGAATGAGACTTCTAAAGCAAGACAAGAGAGGTATTGCTATATTCACCCTATTAATTCTTGTCTGACTAGTACCCTCAGGCAACCATCCACCTGCAATTAGTGGGAATTGTACACTATTATAATCTAGTAGATAGGAATTAATCAGCATACTCACTGTTGTTTGACTCAGAGTTGTTTTGACTGTGAGTATTTTAATAAGCTAGAATCAGGCCACAATAACAGCAACTACCTCTCTTGCATCTTTTGGAAGTTATCCCCTGTGCAGTTCTTTTTTTGCAGTATTTTGAGAAGGTTCAGAAAGTGATGAAAATTGGCTTGAAAATTCCAGACATGCACATGTCAAAACATCAGATTAGTGCTCCATCCCACAGGTGTTGCCAAAATTAATTTTCCCAAGGGAAAAGAAAGTTTAAAAAATGAACCAAACAAGCGAAAGTAAACAATGGTTTTTGCAATGCACTACCAGAATATTAAATTAAAACCTACTGGTTTTTAGTTTTACATTTTAGCTTAAGATTTTAGAGAAAAAAGTCCTGTAAAAAGACTTGTGTTCATCTGTGCAAGATTCAAACATGTCACACCCTGAGAAAGACTTTTTTCGGAGGTAATGCCTTGAGCATTCAGTAGGTTTCTTTGATAGGAGTCAATTATTATGAAAATCTCTACACCTATATTGTTTTACACCTATTTTTTTAGATAGTATCTTGTTCAGAGATGACTTGTATGGAAACTGTGGACATGTCTAGTTGAAGAGGAAGCAACTGCTGTCTCTCTAACAGAGAAACAAACATATAACAGATGCATGCAGAACAACCTGGTGCAGAGAATGACCCAAGTCAGTGCTGTGGCAAACTCTGTCTGAGCCAAACGTGCTAAAGGAAGGCTGAGAACAATTTTTCACTCCACACCTAACCATGGCACTTAAGTCAGCAGTCCCACACTGGGAGGCATGGGGAAATAAAAAAAACTTTAGAATGATGGTTCACTTCCTCCTTGGTCAGCTTTGGGCACTGTTGTCACCTCCTTCTAGTTTCCATTGCACAGGTGTCCAGGCCACAAGTTTGCATTTTGAGAGAGCATCATTAGAGAGACAAAGAATTTGAATAACTGTAAGAGGAAATTTTGGCTACAGTAATCTAAGCTATAGCTGGGAGGGGGAGAGTAAATGAAGAGTCATGAGAGTTTGAAGAGTGCTGAGTAGTTGACTTTTACCATTAGCATTAGATGTTTGGTTTTGTGTTTAAATGTAGGTTAAAGGGGCTAAATTGATGAACCTAAGTTTGAGTGTCATGGCTGTGAAGGACTTCTCATCCCTCGGGTAATCCTTCCAGCACTGGTGGAACAGTGGTGAATCCATGTAAGGAAATGTATTATGCCAGTGCTTGTGCTGCATTAAAGCTCTGTAGAGGCAGGAAATTTCATTCTCTGTATCAATAACCCAGGATTTCTCCATTTTGCTGTTTCCCTGTAAAAGTATTAGAAAACAAAAGAGCATTTCAGGTCCATAGAAAAAATAAAATGCTGTACTGCTTTCCTGTTATAAAAGTTAACATTTACATTTAAAGCAAGTTAAGAAGAGATTTTCCATTTTTTTTTTTTTTACTTTTCTGATATAGCCTAATTCAATTTTACTGAATAAATGTTTATTTCTAGAACTGTTTATTCCTTAGCCATTCATTGGCCTGAGAACAGGAAATACCTGGAATGTATGTTCTTGGAAACGAGTTTTTGCAATGTAGCACTGAGAACTCATGATTTTAGGGCCAGGATTTTTGAGCTGAAAACATGTCATGTTACGCTGGTCTCTGAAACCACAACCCCAGATGGCAGTATTGGTGGTTAGGAAGGGATGGAAAGACCTTCTTTTCCAGAGCAGAAGGGTTCTCAGTATTGAGCCATATATAACCCCAGTTACATTGGTATGGTCTCACTTTCCTTTGAGAGTACTGAGGTGGAGAAGGGGTCTGCTTTTCTGCCAGAAAAGGGAGAGGAACAGTATGAGGAACTCCTGTATTTATTTCAGCATCAAGGATGTGAACTCTCATCTCACTTCTCTTTTCTCCACCTGCTGCTAATCTCCAAGTCTTTTACGCAGTTTAGTAGTGATAAGCTATGGTGGTCATTAGAAATTTGCATTGAAATGTTACCTACATGGGAAGTGGCTGGCTGTATGTCTCAAAACTGATATTTCAATGAAACCATGAACATTTCTGTTCATTGGTTATACTTGGGTTCATACTTTCAAGCTCTGCTATGACTCTGTGATGGTCAGATACTTTCCATTACATATGTGTGCTCATGAGAGAGAGAGAGAGCTGTGGTTGTCCTGCAGGTATGTGACTGGACAAGATACTCTTCTCCACACAGCACTATAATGCTTACACTTCTACTTGGTGTTGAATTAAAAATATCAGTAGTGCATGGAGATTTATAGACAGCAGTGCTAATACCCTAATTCAACTTTCTTAATGGTACAGAAAATAGACTGGTTTACATCAAAGCAGGGAACACAGCCTTTTGGCTTCCAAGAGAAAGAGAATTTGATTAAGATGCAACATGGTTCAAAAATGCATATTAGTTGTCTTAAGCATTTTCCCCTCCTCTCATTAACTTTCCCAAGCTTCTCTACATACTGTATTTTTTGTATGATTTGGTTTAAAAACAGATTGAAAGCTATACCCAAAATGGTCTCATATACCTGTACAGCAACGTGACCTGCATGGCTGAGATCACGGGGATCTGACTTACAGGCTGCTGCAGTGTAATAGGAAAGGCTAAAAAGGACTGCCTTGCTAGTAGCTGCATGGTGGGGGGTCATGTCAGCTACTAAGAAACAAAAAGCTGTCTCCAGGTACTTCATAGGAAGTTTGTGATCTGTAGGTTAGATAACTAATAATGACATGGAAGAAAAATGAAACAAACTGTTTTTTCAATTGATGTTCTCCCTGTTGGTCTTTTGTGTGACATTTGTTCTCATTGGTTGCCCTTCAACATCTCACATTTTTTGAATGCTTATAATAATGAATATATGCATAAGAATCATATAATCATGGAGTAATTTGGGTTCTAAGGGAACTTTTAAAGACCATTTAATCCAACATTCCTGTCAAAGGGAGGGACATCTTTCATTAGATCAGTGTTCTCAAAACCGTGTTTAACTTGAATCTGAAACCTCAGTAATGGGATATCCACAGCTTCTCTAGGCAAACTGTTTCAGTATTTTACCATCCTTTTAGTAAAAAATGTATTTTTTGTCTAATCTAAATCTACTGTCAGTTTAAAAATGTTGCCCCTTGTTCTGTCACTGCAAGTCTTGGTAAAAGTCTCTCTTGGTCTTTCTTAAAAGCTGCTTTTTATTGAAAGGTCTCAGTGAGGTCTCTCTGGAGCCTTCTCCAGGTTCAACCACAACTCCCTCAACCTTTCTTCAAATGAGAAGTGAGCCAGCCCTTCAGATCCTTCTGAAACCAGACTTACCTGTTACGTGTCTTACTTATACCAGAGCTGGACACAGCACTGCAGGTAGGGTCTTATGAGAGTAGTAGGGAGTAGAAGGGAAGAATCACCTCTCTCAACTTGCTGGCCACACTTTTTTGATGCAACCCAGGATACAGCTGGCTTTCTGGGTTGCCACACAGAATTCCAGCTCATATCCAATTTTTCATCCATTGGTATTTCTAGCACTACTCCCCAGGGCCACTGTCAATCCATTCATCCCCCAGTCTGTATTGATATTGGTAATTGCCCCAACCCACATGCACATGGCCTTACTCATGGGGTTTGTATAGACCCTTCCCTCCAGCATGCCAAACACACCACACAGCTTGGTGTCATCTGCAAACTTCTGAGAGTGCATTCAATCCCACTGTCTGTGTCACTGATGAATGGTACTGGTCCCCAATACAAACCCTTGAGGATCACCATTTGCTGGCTTCCATCTGGACACCAAACCATTGACTATAACTCTTTGGATGTGGCCATCCAGCCAATTCCTTACCCATCTAACAGGCCAAATCAAGACAGAAGACCGTATCAAAGCAGAAGTCAAGTAGTTGATTTCTAAGACAGGTGGTGAGGAAAGCCTGCACAGGAGTAATAGACTCTGCTGTGCTGCTATGATCTAATTCAACAGGTCATATTCATATATATATATATATATATATACATATTCATGTATGTTTGATTTCCACACTTATCTGAACTAAGCATACAGACTACTGAAGACAAGACTGTGCAGGAACTTTGTAGTCTTTGTGCTTGCCTGAAGATTGAGGCTGTCTAGAGAGCTAAAAAGGGAAGCAAACCTCAGTCTCTGCCATAACGATACATTTTCATTCCCCTCAGCTCATTTGCTAGTTTTGGAACTGACAAGACTATTGTGAGTTTCCTTTCATAAGATTCATGAAATCAGCTGGTGTCTGAAAAATGAAACGCCTTTGAATTCCTTGAGAAGGTGTTCTTAATTTTGCTAGTGGTAACTTTAACATGTTAATTGCAAAGCAGCTTCTTCAGTAGAATAGATAGCAGATGAAAATAGACCAGAGGGGAAGCTGCTAACCAAAGTGTTCTGCAGCCATCCCAACTTCCCCCCTGTTCTGTGTATGCCAACCACAGCCTGCTGGCCTCAGACTGACTGTTAATCTTCACAGCTGCACCTCCACCCTCTCCACAGAGCTAAGAGACAAAACCAGAAACAGCTGGGATTAAGTGGAGAAGGTTCACTCTGAATGCCATGTTTGCAGTAGGACAGGCATGTGATGGTAAATGTTGATAAAAAATATGAATCCAAGAGAAGACAGCGTGCCAGTGTCCAGCTTGGGGAGTTTTCTCTTGATTGTAACGCCTTCTCATGCTGGAGATGCTCATGGAAAGACTGACAAAACTGTGATAGTGCTGATATAAATGCTGCCCTGTAGTATTTGGAATAAAAGGTGTCTTTTCATTAGGACTGCTTCTTTCACTCTGTGCCCGCCCTGCAGCTGCCAGGAGCTGGAGTCTCTCAGTTCCTTAGGCGATTGCGGTATGTTACAGGTTTCCCTCACATCCTAGAGATGTTTCTTAGACATGATACTTTGTAAGGTGAAGCTGCTTTTATCCAGATTCCCTGTCTCCAGGCTGTGGTAGGGTCATCAGGCTTTGGTGTGTTTAACTGCATTCTGACACTGCAGCTGCTACTGTTAGGTTTTACTGTTCACGAGAAAATTCTTGCATTACTAACCACTCTCTTTCCCGTCAGGACTCCAGTGCTTTGGGTTTTATTTGTGGAATGATGTAAGAGCAGTGCTTGGCATTTCTCTCTTCTGGGTGAAGGATCTTAGTCCTTCCCATAGCCATTTCTTCTGGCAGAACTTCATCCCACAAGAAGGCAGACTGTCCAGCAGTCTGGACTAGAGCAGGAGCAGGACAAGCTATATTCAAAAGCTGACCTGAGCTGTTGTGCTAGTACTTTAAAATAACTGTGCAATGTTTTTGCCACTAATCAACGGCAGTTTTCTTCCAGCACATAAGAAATGGAGCAGAAAGACTGCTAGAAATCTTTCCAGAAAGGAGAAAGCACTGGAGAGTGGGGAGAGTTACATCTGTCTGTGAATGTGAAGCGAGAGGCCTCTGCAGTAGCACCGTGGGTTGTACACAGAGTTTTGGGAGTCCTTGAGAATCTTGGTTTGTGGTTTAGTTGAAGCACTGAGCTAATACTAAGGCTAGCTCTTAAAGACTATGCACCCATTCATGTATTTCAGTGACTGGCTTTTGGAACAGGCAGATACCACTTTCTAATATGTCCAGATCGAGGTCTGTATTTCAGCCTTGACATACACTGTTCCCTTACCACTCTCCAGCACTACTGTGGTCCATAAATGAATTCATTCACACCACCATAATTTTCAGTGCATTGCTAAGGGTGGCCATCAGCCTGAGGGACATTAAAACTTGCATGTTTGTATTTTCAGTGTTGTTGACATTTTTTTTGGTACTTTTGTTCTGTGATTGACTAACACCAGTTTCTTCAGCTGCCTGTTATAGAATTATTGAGATCTTCCTAGACCTTGCAAGCAATACATTTTCTTTCCTGCAACCTGGATATTGCACTGTTCCCTCATATTATTTTCTACAAAGAGGAAAACTTTGGTCAGCCAGAGGAAGATCAGCTTCCAAAAAATGTATTTGACTTGCTCAGTTGTTCCAGTGTTTCTGAGTAATGAACATGTGTTACTTTTAAACAAACAATACTGAAAAAAAATCCAATTATAGTAGTAATTTTAAGTGTGAAAAACAGAATAGTTAAATTCTGATGTACAGCTGGATCTTCTTAGTTCCTAAACAGCATAGATCCAACTGTTTCTTCCTTTTCTTGTGAATTAGTGACACAGATAAATTGTACCATAGAGGCTAATACAGTTCAGACATGAAAACATTTCACTCTTCCAGTATATAAACAGTTCAAATGCTTTGGATACATCAGTATGCAATTCCAGTTGCACACTAATAAAAGGTCAGATTAATTATATATGATAAAGGCAGGGTACTGCTATATAAAGCAGTTACAGGATTGACCAGTGCATTAACAGGCTGAGTTCTTAGTGCACTTAAAAGCTTTTAAACTGGAAAAGCTATTTTTCCGGCTCAGGCAGATTTTTGTCTATTAAATATTTTCTTTGAGTTGTCCCCATGACTCCATTTCTCCTTTTTTTGTTTCCTCCAGACATACACGCCAAAACAAATCCCAGAGCCCTCATCAGCCCTGCACTGCAGGGAGAAGTCTGGATAAGATCCCCATCCTAGGCAGTAAACACAATGTGATAAGCGAGTAGCTATCTCTGTCACCCAAGGGCATCCTGGGTGCCCACTGCTGTCCTATTGGGGGGAAGGACTGAACATCAAAGTCAGGTTTCTGCAGCAGTAAAGTAGGGCAGATGAATACAGGAAAACATTTTAATAACTATGTATTATTAATATCACTAGCAGGCTATTAAATCACCCATACAACAGGCATTTAATGAAGGGAAATATGTTGTTTGAACATTGTGTAATTGTCAAACTGACTCATCTGGCATGCTTTGCTTCTTGAGCTATGACAGTTTCGTGAGGTTGCCAGCAGAACTGAAAAGGTTGGCATTTCACTGTGGAGATTCAGAATCATCTTACAGCTGAAGCTACAAAGTTGTATTGGAGACAGCTAAATTCAGTCTGCTTTTTTTTGTGACAAATCTTTATACTGTCTTCATCTGTCTACCTGTTGGTTTCCCACTCTATAAAGACATGGTAACATTTTCTTTCCCTCAATGCTTCGTCTTTTTAGGGTATAAGACACAGCCCAATTACTGCAGACCTAAGATATTATTTTAAATTTAACTTTTTGTCAGATTTACTAGCTAGTGCATTGTTAAAAGGCTAGTAACAAAACCCTTTGCATCTGCAATTTAACTTTAATTTGAAATTCAACTTTGAAGGAATCAATATTTAGTAGGTTTTTGCAGTTTGACTAGATCTGCTTATGTAAGGAAATTAAGCTTTTCCACTGCTGCATTTAGACTAAGAATGAATTTCCCAAGGCTTTAAGAAAGTGGAAGAAATAGGATATATGTATAGGATGTTAAACATTTTTCTAGCAAGAGAGTCCTGAAGAAATGAAATACATTCCATGGAATCCCTAAGTATATAAAATACCCAATGTAAGTATCACCATGTGTTCTCTTGACAAATTTCAAACTTTCAGAAATACCTATGAAGGTATTCTGACTTCCTAAGAAGTCAGCATTTTTTTTTTCCATGAAAAGCAATGGACTAAAGCTATCTCGGCAAAATCAAAAAGTGAAGTCAGGGATTTGATGGAAGTCAGTTTCTTATTCAATCAAAGCCCTTATTTTTTTTTTCCTGGTTTTTTTTTTCATTTTGATATGACATAATATGGCAGAAAAGTTGAGCAAGAAGTGAATTTTACTCCTCCAATATATCTCAAGCATAATTTAATACTCTTCTGAAGCATAGTAGATTATTAGAGCGTGGGTCTGGGCCCTAATGGGTAGTGCTCTTAAGCTCTACCTAGTAGCAAAACATCTGCCTTGAGTAAAAGCAGTAAGTTTTGCTTTACTTTATTTTATGGGGGCTTATCCTTAGAAATAGTCATAGCAAGTAAAATGTACATTGCAGCAAAAGTAGAACTGGTTGTTTAACAGAAATAATGTGACAGACATGAACGGAATTTAGCCCTTGCCTTTGCTACCCCACAGTTTTGTAAAATACTCTGGGGAACTTAGGTACAATCAGTGAATCTCTCCCCAGTTCTTATCAGCCAGAGTCAGTTGTTCAGGCCGGTGGTGCACAAGGCAAAAGTTTGAGAAAGATGCCGAGGCACCAGATAAAAAAATGATACATATCTTTAGAAAATTAAAAAATGCCCCCAGCTGCTTTTTGTGTATTACCCAGCCTTGTTGATGTGCACAGGGGGATGATGAGAACACCCCAGAAGTCAAGATTTCAGGGAGATGAGGCACTGGAAAGCCTCATCTCAGACTGCAGTCTGTATAGGCATGGAGCTTTTCATCCCTCTTGGTACTGGGACAGCTTTAATGCCCAGCAGTTCTCCAAGTGGGAAGATACACAAAATCAGGCACATCAGGTAACTACTGCACAAAGCTCTGGGCCAGTTCAGTGTTTGACCATATTTTGATCTTATTTCTTGTGTCTTAACAGTGATGCAGAAATTCAGTGTAAGAGAAAAATAAAGGTAGTGGTGGAGAATTTTTTTTTTCATGGACTTTTACCAAGAAAAAAATAGAGCAAATATGTGTGCTCTAAAAACAACAGTTTTGGCTTTATCTTCTGTCAAACTGCAGCTTCTCTTAGCTGCTAATACATGAGAATATCATCACAGTTTGTGTTTCAATTGCTGCCGAAGTGTGAGTATCAGCATTAAAAGGAGCGGTACTTTGATCATTGTGAAATCTTACATTAAATTTGTGCTTCTTTGTAACCACTGAAAGCAGTCACACACAGGCTGTGTTTAACATATTTGTTCTTTCATTTACCAGAAGGTATTTTCACATCAAAACAGTGTCATCAGCTGGAATATACAGTGTATATTTGCCCTTGCACTTCACAGAGAAGAGGTGGAGCAGTTTGATTTATTAATAAACCAAAGAGCTTTTGCCATAAATCAGAATTCATCAGCTTTTTTTCCTTACATAAACTACTATTCTAATTGGATTTTCACTCCCAGATATTATCTTGGTAAAGACCATAATCACATATTTCAAGTTAATTGTAACAGAACACAAATATACAGACAGATTTAATGATAAAGGACTTTTAGTTCCAAAACTGAGTCATAAATGAAAAGAGATCAACAAACAAAGGAAGGAGAAAGACAATATTGCATGGTACTGATGGGGAGGTTGGGTACATGTAGTCCTCTCTGATCTTGACAAGATCTATCTTTTTTTGTGAAGACTTTAGGAGGCTCTAGATTTAAGTACTTCTTTTTAATCTTTATTTGTGAAATATAAACCTTAGTGGCAGGTTTTCTTAGCAGAAAGGGAACTCAGCTGTCTTAGAAGGTAATGTGTCCAACCACACTCTCTCCTGAGTTCAGCAGCCATACAAAACCTGCATTTGATTACATTGGGGTTTATGATTAGGTCTATCTAGGATTCCCTCACAGACATTCATCAAAGATGTTAGGATTTATTTCTTTTCTTTTTTAAGACCATTGAATAAAAATTTGTGCTAAATTAAATGTATTAGATATATATTATGTTATAATAAGGAGAAAAGAAATGTTTCCCATTCCATCCAATTTATAAATGCAGTTTAAGCTACAGTGGTGAATATTTGTAGATTCATTTTCCTTTACCTTTTATTTTTTTTTCTTCTGCCAAGGAACATACTGGGGCAAGGAAGGAAAAGATCATCTGGGACAACAGGCAGGTGTTATTTCTTGCTAAGGCTCAGGTTCTTGATTGCCAAGCTTGGTGTAATTTGAGGAGTCTGATTCTCAGCAAAGCAGTCTCAACTCAGAGCTGTCCTTTGTTTTTACTACTTTTTTTTCTCCTTGTTTACAAGCTGAATTCTGCACGTCAGAATTTTTCATTCCTCCAGTGGGCTGTAGCTGTCTCTAAGTGACAGCCCATTTTCACAGTTCTCTTTATCATCTCGTGTTTCTTGAAAATACAGAAAAGGTTTTCAAAAGTCTCAGGTGTGGGTGGTTTGAATTGTCACATATATAGTGTAAGTCTGTCTTTCTTCCAGGTGTAACCAGCAGAAAAATGGAGGGTGTTGGTTTTGATCCTGACATATCCTCTAGTTTCTTTTATCTCTTACTCAAAATCTGGTTTCTTTCACCTGAATAGAGTTAATATCAAAAAACCCCTGAGACACCTGTGTGTTTCAGAGAAACTGGCAATAAGATTGTGTCTGTCCTCTGATTACTGGTTCTGTCAACCATTCTCACAAGTTTACTCTAAAAAGCAGTGGTTGGAGTATCCAGCAGCTCAGCAAAACCATTATAAAATATAACATATGAAGTGCTGTCACTATTGAAAACTTAATAATATAATTCACAATTAGTTCTTTGCTTCAAATGCTATGCAAAGCAATTTTATAGAAGTCATCTTCACTGATGGAGATAAACAGCCTTCTCTGCAGCACCAGGATCAGATATGTCTGCTTTCAATGTGTAGTTTGAGCTAGCAAAAAAAGGAGAACCTTGATTTTTATTTAACAAGGTAATTCTGCTGTGATAAGATGTTTTTTCTCAAACACAACAAGGTGCTAACTACAGGTAAACTTAAATAGTCAGCAACAATACCAGTTTCAGAGTAATGAGTTAGACAATCAAGAAGGTTTTTAAGTGATAATTAAGAAAAAGTTATTCTGCCAAATGTGTAATTTACTATAGTAGACTAATTCATCTCAGTTGGCATAAAGCAATTAAGTAGGCTTGCTAATATTTCAAAAGCTCCTGTTAGCTTTTTGATAATTGGCAGTGTATTGACTTACATTGTTCTAAACTTTCACTGGCTTCACTGAATATGAAGGATAATGATAATGTTTAAGATTTTGAGATTTTTCAGGTAAATTTCATTTTTCCACTGCAGATCAAAATCATTTGGCATATTCCAGTTGCAGAACAGAAGTGATCCTTGTAAGGGATATGTTGGGAGGCATCTTTGGAATTTTTTTCCCCAGGTCCCTTTGATTTTCAGTGCCAGTGGTCTGCATCTTTGCTTTCATTGCCTTTGGAAAAAAAATTGGACTTTATCATATTACTAAAATTAGAAAAGAAAGTGATTTTGGATATAATTTTCATGTCTTTGCTCTAAATAATAAACTCTCTTATTATTCTAGGACTCAGAATTTGACCCCTTGAAGTTCACCAGTGTGATTGAATGTGAGAAGCCAAACAATGACTTAAGTAGGTTTCGAGGTTACATGTGAGTATTTCATATAGTATCCTTCAATATACACTCCTTTTCTGTAATATGGAATAAAATAAATGCTTGTTTGCTTTGGGCTGTCTTCTATAAGTTGCATCATCATCACATCTAAATAGGGCTGCATATTTAAGGATCTTTTAGAGGATCCTCTCTTCAAGGTGAGATGGGAATCTCATATTTCCATTCCTTAGGATGGATTTATTTGCTACCTGCAATCAGCTTACACTACAGAAATGAATGTATGAAGCACTGCATTTACAGGCACTCTTCTCCTTTTCCTCCATGGATCAAAAAAGCCCATCTGCAATTGGGAAGAAATAGAAAACAAGTCAAGAGAGGCAACAAACAAGCAGAATCTGTTGTACACTTTCATGAAGATGGGTCTGTTGGATGTTTCTTTTAATACATGTGTCATTGAGGAAAATCAGAAGGCAGAACTGATATTTCTCTAGCCATGGCACTGTTTGTTTCTTCTCATTCAGATAAAATGAAATGATTGGCTCACACAATGGGTATGCCTGCACATTACCACATCACCTATGCTCATTTGACTTAATTCTAAATAAACAGAACTAGATTAACAGGGTGCTCATCTCTGGCCAATCAGTCCTGCTCAGAAACAAATGTTTTAGGATGTGCAAGAACAAATGGTTTAGGATGTGCAAAAGTTTTAGGATTTGCTTCTTATGTAGCCTGGTCTGTAGTGTGAAGATATGTTGATTGTGGTGGCTTAGGAAATGCACTCTTGCATGACTTATTTTTCTACAGTCTGTTAACCTCAGGGAGAGTGAGAGCCCAGGATACATAATTTCTGCCCAAATTTTAATGATGAGTGTTAAACTGACACTAATTCCATTTCAAATACAATGATTTACCACCCATGTTGATTAGGAGTGATAAGCAGTATTAAATTGTGTAAATGTCACAAGGTAAATTGCTGGAGCTTGGGGAGTTTTTTTTATAGTGATGCCATTTACCACCATAGTTACTACTCTCAGATGTCACAGATTGTGTAGGATGTACTGTCAACTGGTGTAAATCAGGACAGTTTCTTTAAACTACATCAAGTTGTAGTGTGGGAAAATGTGTTCCTTTATTTAGCAGCACAAAGCTCTACAGTTCATGTGAAGAAAAAAAGTTTAGTATTAGACATTACTGCATGAGGGTGTGTAATAGAGAGCCTGCTCTACTGTAGACATGCCATTTCCAGATATGGAAATGGAAAGTTTGGCAGCTTTTCTAGCGCACTTTATGTGTGAATCTTAGTCCCCAAAATATTGAGCAGAATACTGTAGAAAATATGCATAAATTTTTCTTCCATTATATATTTACTTATTTACTCCATGTGGAAAGGGCTGTGGCATGTAAGTTACAGAACCATTTGAATTACATAGCAGAAAACATAGTATTACCTGTTAATGACTATTGTTTAGTATTGATTATATTTAATCTTCTTTGTATTTTGTAGTTTCACAAATGATGTGAATATGTTTTGACACAAATTTTGAATCTGGCAGAAAGCATCAGGTGATTTCCAGCTTTCATCAGCTATGTTCCAAGAGATTTACAGCTAAAGGCCCATGGGCCATTAGAATTAGAGAGTGGGGAGCAACCCCTCAACAAATAAATTCTCAGTCCCTTAATTTATCACAGAAGAAGGCTTCCCCCCCCCCCACTTTTTAGAGTTCCTTCATTAGTATAATGGAATCAGGAGTCTATTTCAAATAATACATTAACAAGATGAATAGCAATTAACATATCTAAATTGAAACATGGCATTGTCATGTCAAACTCAGATCTTAATTCTTGTTCAAAATTTTACTGCTGCTTGAAATAATGGATCAAATAGCTACCAGCCAATAATAGCTCAACTGAAATGATACCAAAATATTAAATAGGAATCCCGTGAAATAATAGACTTTCAACCAATCCGTATGTAAAAGCTGTGCTGAAACATTACTACCAAATTTTCCTAGACATTTTGATTACTTAGTAGGTTTCTAGTTTTGATTCAGATTTTTTTTTTACTGTATGAAATGTGGTCTTTGGTTTTGATGTCTGTGCTGACAAATCTTTCAGGAAATAGAAATATTTTTGTCTGTGTATGCTGTAAACATGTAAAAAATTCTGTTCCCCACAGTTTTCCTGAAACAAAATCACTATAGGTAGCCAATGTAGCAGAGGCAGGCCAGGATAAAAGGAGAAATTATAATGAAGAAAAAAAAACCTGCAAAATGCATTGAGATGGGCCTAGCCCTATCCTGTATCTGAAAAAGTGTACATGCCCATCACTGCAGCTGAATTCTTCAGATGCGTTGGCACAATCTGCATTGAGCACACTTGGGGTGTGCAGATGCACAGGCAGACTACCAGTTCTATTCAGGTGCTTGCTTTAATTCTCTGTTACAGTTTCTGCACCCCCAGATAACCCAAGCACATCCACTCACTTTTATGTCCCCTATAAACATATTCTCTGTAAGAGGAATAGAACAAAACCTAACATGCCCCCTGCCCATATGTGTCTAGCCAGATTATGTACAGTATGCATGGCAAACATTCAAAAATCCAATTCCAGGTTCCAAAAATAGAAATATTTGCTTTAAAATCTTGTTTGTACCTTTTTGTGTATATATGGGCAAGGGAAAAAGAGAACTTGTAATTGGGAATCTGACTTTTCAGCTTTTTGAAAATAATAATTTTATTCTTAGACAAGAATGTAAAATTTTATCTGATCATACCAAAATAAGTATAGCTTGGAATTGTAAGAAGAAGAAGAAGGCTATGAATACATGTGTGTATTTCTATTTCAAAGGTTGTCATAATGTAACAAAACCAAATTAATAGAAAACCATGTTACAACTTTTTTAAGAAAAAACAAATATAAATCTATAGTGATGTCTCTTTAATGTGCTATAGTAACAGATCCAATCCTGGAATAAAAGCCCAAAGCAACCTAGACTAATTTGCATCAATTGAGAGTCAGGAAGTTTCTGACTGTTAATGTTAACTGATATCATGTTTAAGATTGTTGAATATTTTCTTTGGGAGTGTCAAGCCTTGGAAAGTAATGCCAGCTGTACCATTTCCTTTGTAAGACACTTGCTAAACCAAAATTTGAAAGAAAATACTCTCTTTTGAATACAGTTGTCATTGGTTACCTTGTTATTTAATGCTGGTAGACACATAAGTTAACAAGTAAGTTAACAAGACACATAAGTAACAAGTTGAAACTGTTAGAAAGCTGAATAGAAACAACAGAAAGCTGAAGTGAGCTAATTTTTGCATTGCTGTATTAAACCAGAGTCTTACTTCTGTCTAAAGACTTTCAGAGTACTGTAACATAATAGTAGTTAACTGCAAATTATCTGCCCACTTCTCCTAATTTGTGGTGCATTTGTATTTTAGATGTGAAGATACCACATTTTTGCAGTGTCATCCATGTGAGAAATTGCAGAGAAAAAGAGCATTGCACCCACACTTGCCAGTGCGTTTCCTCACGGCTTAGCCTTTGCATTCCAAGCATCTGAGTGGCTTCAGCCAGACACTGTTCTAAAGAATGACAGAGAAAATTTTCCTTCTTTGCCTGTAACTGGCCAGAATCCAGAAAGGGGAAAACAGACTCTTCAGCCTTTTTAACGGGCTTGAGGTTTATAACTCTGCAGGGCTAGAAATAGGAACTATGCTGTCTCTCAAACCAAAGTTTACAATTGGCAGGTTTGTTATCAAAGTGAGCAGTTTTATCTAACTCTAGTTTTCATTATTTTTTAATCCAGACCTTCATGTCTGCAATTTTTCCTTCCTTTTATCATCAGTGCCCAACTGTTTTATGTGTATATTGTGATATTGAGTCACTGGGAGTGACTGTAGACAAGAGGCAAATGATGAGTTTCCTCCAGCCTCTGCTGGCTTCTTTCTTCCAGCTTTTGATTTCATCCATATTTTCTAAAGGTCTGGTGAGCAACAGTTGAGTTCTCTGACTTCATTTGGATATGGAAAAGTAAAAAGCAGTACCAAATGCATGTAAGGATGAGATGTGCTAAGAAGGCTCAGCCCGTGGGTGAGGGCAGTAGATTGTGGTTTTAACACCTACAGGTTAACATCAGATGTTGCAGAATTGTTTTGGAGTTGTTTTGTAAGCTAAGATAGTAAGAACAAATACATCATTTTAAGGAACAAATATACAAGTAATTGTATATGAAGTTTGCCATGTGCAATATACCTTGCACAGTCCACTGTTACTGTGAAGGGTAAAAAACTAACAAAGCTTATAAAACTATAAGCTAGAGCAAGTACCAGTTAAGAAGGTTTATCTCTACAAAGTCTCTTTTATTAACAGGAATCATAACTATCATTTGGAGATTTTATTGGAAATTCAAACATTTTCATGATTTATAAGAAAGGCTAATGCAGAATTTAGCCTTAAAAATCAGAGGAATGACAGAATCCTGGTAGCAGTGTAATTTTGACAGTATGGAATCATTAAGAAATTATTTCCCATAGTTCAAGCACAGACAAATTGACACCTACTGACATTCTGCCAGAGGGATGTTGGGCAGCCCCCCAGCTGATGCTGCTTTGGCAAAAGGTGAGACAGTGGGTTAAGGAGGTTTGCTGGAAAGAACAGAAGTAAAAGCTCTGTTCTTCTGTCTGAGACTGGCAGGGAGGATGGGCTGAGCAGGGGAAGTTGTCTCCTGACTAAAAAACCACCTTTGAATTTCGTGTCAGAATTGCAAATTTGGTGTTATCCACTTCTTTCTTTCTCTGTTTCTGGCCTCTAGTCAAATGTTATCAGTGCGGCTGCTACCTCAGTAGTCAAACCCAATGCTCCTTCTCCATCCCTGCAGAGAAAGGCTAAGCATACTTGTTGAAGCACCAATACTTTCAATATATATGTATATATTTTGAGCAAAGGCTGGGTATAATATATTGTGCTGAACTAAAAAAGGCTGTATATGTGTGTGTATATACACACAGGTGCATTCTGCTCACTAAAAGCATTGACTGTTGAGGTTACGTAGCATAACCAGCATTACAGAATATTCTGCATGTAGTCCTACTAGGCTGGGACAAGTACAGAAAACTCACCAATGTGAAGCTTTTCTTCTTACAAATCTCAGTATATTTGGTGTAGTTCCTAGGCCTGAGATCCTAGAAGTATATACTTCAATTACAATTTTGGTCCTCATTTAGAAAAAAAGATGAACCTAACAGGGAAATGCATGTATATATAACCCAGATGTGAAGGCTTAGAAAATAGGAAGCAAATGAAAAGAACTCCACCTTTACATAAAAAGGACAATTTTAAGCCAGTTTGCAGATTTCTGGGGACAGAGGATTTTAAGTGCTCAAATCCAGGTATACAAAAGATTTGGTGTTCCAGCAGCACAATGCTAATTTTAGTGTAGCATATTGAAAGTGTGATGGTTTTGATGGTCTGAAAGTGAGTGCAACATTTAAACAATCCAAACTTGCTTTAGTCTTCTCTGAGGCATTGAGGTACTTCAGTAGATAAAATGAAATTTTATTCATTTGAAATTAGTTTTAAATTATTATTTGATTTGTCTTTTTTACATAGTAAAAATTCTAAATTTTAATTACTATTATTTTTTTAGCCTTTCCCTGTTAATTCTCATAAGGCTATTTTCTGTATTTCTCTGTCAGCTGAAATTCCAGTCAGTCCATGCCCAGCAGATAATAAGTTGTAGTAGAAATGTACTTCTTTCCATTTTTCTCCTGTGTTTTGGTGTTAGTCAACAAGAATCCTCAGGGTGCAGGCCATTCTTAGATAGTTGGTGAGACAGTTCTGAAAATAATTTCTCTTGTTCTCACTAATACATGGAATAAAAACACAGAATACTTTTCCTTTTCTTTTCACTGAACTGATGTGTCTTATCCCTGGCACATCTTCCTTAGTATCACTACTTGTGAAGCACAGTCATTTCCCAATTTCACCATATTACTTTCTAGGATTTCTTTAGTAAGCACATGTGAATAGTGGGTTAATTCTATCCAGTACACAGCTGCTTTGAGGTGGACTGGATTAACTGTGATTGCTCAGTCAGTTTACACATGCACAGGAAGTCCAGTGCCTTTTCCAAGCATTAGCTAGGCTGCACACATGCTGTCGATTTGGCCTACGTATCTCTAGTGAGCATTTGTCCAGGACATTTGTATATCCAACAGCAACTGGTGCTGCTCCAGCTGGGCTGATGCATGTCAGGGATCCTTGGGTAAGTAATCTCAGTTTTCAAAATCCAACAGAGAGCCTTCCCAGGAGAAGGATCCAATGAAATATTTTGCCATCAAATTGAAAAACTTCTTAAACACTGAAGATCTTGGGCTTGTTATATTACAAGTAGGATGTAACAAGCTTAATGTTTTGACATGCTGTATTTTGTTCTGTTTTTAAATTTTCTTTAGTATTCATAAAAGTGGAAAAAAGGATGGACTGTTCAAAGAGAATCTTTTGTTACGTGGATGTACCGTTAGAAACACAGAAGAAGTTGCAGGAATAGTAATCTATGCAGGTAAGAGCTGCTTTTCTGTCTTACAGGGCATACCACCTGTTTATAGCTATAAAATAATAGCCAAGTTCCATATGACATGTTTGGTGCAATTCTTTCTGCAGGGCATGAGACCAAAGCCTTGTTAAATAATAATGGACCACGTTACAAGCGCAGTAAGTTGGAGAGGCAGATGAATGCCGATGTCCTTTGGTGTGTCCTCATACTTGTAATCATGTGTCTGTTTTCTGCCATTGGTAAGTGTTCTTCACTAGTAGAAACACTGCTATTTAAGTTAAATATTACACTGTCTTGGGATTCATGCACGCAGCTTTATCAAAAAATATATATCTGCCAACACATAAAATCCATAAAGCTGTCTCCATACTTATTTTTGTCAAAAATTAAAATGTCTTGATACACAACCTGATCTGAATACCTTCTTAATCTCAATAAAATATATGCTATTAGTACCAGAGATCTGAAGGCTTAGATTATACTACCCTTGATAGCATCCAAAAATGTCAAGCCCAAAAAAGCCCCCAGTTTATATGTAGTCCCCTCAAAATTACAGGTGGTAGAGTGTAACTTGTCATTAATCAGGCAGTAGAGTAATTTATGAGCAGAGAGTAAACAAAATCAGCACGGTGGTATTCCCCAGTACTACTTATTAAAGTGAGAGCACAGTGCACAACATGGACTCACTGTCCCTAAGGCTGCAGTCATAATGTAGAAGAAATAAGCAAAAGTCTGCATAAATCCAAGCAGAATACTCTCTAAACTTCTGGGAGTGTTTAAGGAAATGCTGCAGTTCAGGTTATGTCTCCTCAGGCCTTTTTTCTGTTCATTTGTGAGAAAGAATTGAGTTTTACATTTGGCACAAAAAAAAAAATTATATACGGCATGTGAATTCCATTTCCTTAATATTTGTGTGTTCTGTAATGTTTGCATGTGAGTCATATGGCATAAACACCAGAATGTTTCTTAACAACCATGGTGTAGTTTAATTACAATCTTATGCCACTTTAATATATCTCTTTGTGCCTTTTTCCAGGTATTGTTAAGTGCTTAAAGATGAGTATTTCCAGTTGTGAACCAGCCAGCTTATTTGTTTCCACTGAGTTCATGACACACTTTGGTAGTGTTTCAGTGTTGGGGAGCCCAGTCCTCAGGGCTGCAGTGTCGTGGTGAGGCTTCATGGCAGGGCGCTACTGCCTGCAGCTGTCCCCCTGCCAGTGCCCTCTGTGCGGTGTCCCCAGAGCAGCAGCAGCGGCTGCTCCCTCTGAGTGGCTTCAGCCTCCCCCAGAGGTGGCACTCAGTAGGTGACAAGTGCGCCTTCCCTTCTGTCCCGTCTGCTCCAAGCCTGGAAGCCGCCAGCAGAGGGCCAGAGCAAACTGCTCAAGGTGCTGACAGCCACAAACAGCTGGAAAGAAATTTGCTCGGGCCCTTTGAGTTGCCTCGTGCTTTGTAGAAATGAGGCCATTTGCGCACCTTCTGTCAATAAAGTATAACTGGAGATATGACACTTAATTCTTTCGAAAATATAAGGACATTTATAAAACAAACCTTAATGTAGGTCATTCTCAGTGTGGACCTTTCTATTTTTGCTCTCGAGAATAAAAATATATACATCGATAAAGACATCATGTGTGTGATCTCATATTGGTAGTACAGGGACAAAATAATGTGCTCACTTATGTGTTTTTATTTTTCAAGCACTCAGTACTGGGTTTATCCATCAATATGTAAAGGATCTTGTCAAAGGATGATTTACAGAAGATTACTGTTAAAGTAGACATTTGTCCTTTATTTCTGATTTTCAGAATCAGAAAAATTTTCACTATAGTGATAGTTTGAATGCTTTTTTTTGCAGAAGAATTCTTCTTTGTTTTTTACGCCTAAAAAACATCAGGCATACCATTTTAGGGATTTTAAGATTTTAAATCTTAGTGCTATACTTAAAAAGGCAACGTTCTGTCTCTAGCAAGAATGTAATTTTCCCAAAACAATAAATATTTTATATTTATTTAGCTATCAGCACAGTCAATTAAAAAAAAAAAACATTTTGAGCAAGACCTATAATTTCTTTTGCTCTTCATTCCTCAGCTTCCATGCTATTGACTCTGTTGATACTGTTATTTCATTAGTTCTGTGCATGTGGTGGATATAATTTACACAGTAAAATTAAAGTTTCTTCTAAATCTAGTTTACTGATAGCTGACTGGTACATATATCTAGTCCAGTCAGTTCTTTCATTTTAACACACAGCATAGCAATGAAATAGATCATTTTCTGAAGAAATGTAGTTTTCTTTGGTGATGACAGAAACAGTCTAAACTACTAATTTAGACTAGCCAGCTCACTTTATTTAGATAAAGTTATGAGAAATTAGTCTTGCATGGCTTAAGGACAGCCAAAGCCCTTTCTCAAATCCCAAATCCCAAGGCAGAAAAACCCATGGGTTTAGGGCATTTTTCAGAAGTCATGCAGAATATTTGAAAACAAAAAACAATTTCCCACATAACTCTTAAGAACAAAGTCATACCAGAAGCTTTTTTTCTTGGAGTTGATTTTCTTTTTTCTCTCTTCCAATTTTTCTGCAGGTCATGGACTATGGGTATGGCAATATGGTGAGAAGAAGAAACCAATTTTTGATGTTCCAGGGCCCGATGGCAAATATTTGTCACCTGTTTTAGCTTCAGTGTATTTATTTCTGACAATGATCATAGTGTTCCAGGTAATCAAGTTGCACATGCTGTCACCTCTCTTCCTAGTTGGCTGCAATAAAGTTACATATGTGCAATATATGTAGCACTTATTTCACCACTAAGGCATGTAAGAAGCTAATCAAGCACTAAAAAGATCCCAGAGGGTTGTAATCAGTACAGGGTCTATTTGGAGGCCTGTCACTATTGATGTCCCCCAAGGTTCAATACTGGGCCCAGTGTTGTTTAACTTACTCACCAATAACTTGTATGAAGGGCAGATGCCTCGTCAGCAAGTTCACTGTCACCAAGCTGGGAGGAGTGGCCAGTACCCCAGAGGGCTGTGCAGCCCTTCAGAAGAACCTTGGCAGGTTGGAGAGATGCTCAGAGGAGCACTGCCTGAAATTCAACAAAGGCAAGTGCAGGGTTCTGCACCTGGGGAGGAACAACCCCATGAACCAGAAAACAAGCTTTGCTCTTCCTATGTACCTACTGTAGAACAGCACCTCAGAGACTGAGGATGCCACTTTGGGTACAGTGTTCTGCTATGAAAATATATTTTATACTTTTTAACAGGTTTTCAGATATATTTCTCTTAGCAAAATTGTATGTCAGCCAGGTAACAAACTATGTTAAAAGTTTCTTGGTCCTGAGGAGAAACATCTTGAATGGAGAGGTGGTTAATTTCAGAGAAGTAAAAGAACCTCATGTCACTGAGATATATGGAAGTTTGCCAAGTGAGACACTGGAGGAGGTTGCTTTACTGGAGGCAGCAACTTGTTTATAAAAGGGAATGAAAAAGGCTGTAAAAATAATTTTTACCCTGAGGGATTGGGTTATGATACTGGTTAAGAAAATTCACCGCTGATTTCTTTAAACACCTACATTTCACTGTAGTTTTTGTTTAAATGACCACATTCACCACCCACAGCCATGCTATAATTTCTCCCACGTATCTAATTCAGAAAACTAAACAATGTATGCAGTCAGGAATTTCTATCCTGAAAATAAATCTGCAGAGAAAAACTCATGGACAAATTAGATATTTTTTGTAGTTTTGACAATCCTCAAGAAACAGTTGAAAATCTTTTCATCTCTCCTTCTTCAGCACTTATAAAATGTGATCTTCATTCAAATAACTTGCAGTACAAAAGTCAAGGCCAAAGATATTGTTCCTATGGAGAGATTAACATTTCTCATTTTGTTTCTTGTATTCCTGCAAAGTGAATTTGTAAACAGTCTATTTATGCAGAACAATTTTATTCAGTCCTTTCACATCTACAGTATTCTGATTGCATGGTCTGATTTGGGTTGGTTTTTTTTTTCTTTTCCTTTCCCACCTAGTTTAAAGCTCAGTTTATTAGCCTAAGAAATATTTGTTTCTGTCCATGTTTTGATAATCAGTTTTCTAGACATAATAATGCATTCCAGCTCTACAATTCACCATAGGTTTTCCTCATCTAACACAGTAAATAAACTCTTTAAACATGATAATAACTTTAGAATAAATGTTTAAAGTACATAGCCTCTTTATGTTCCAGTCTAGTACCAAATTAATTAGCTTTAATAATTGTGTTCTTGCTTCTGTTTTCTCCTAATTCTTTCCTTTTGTGTACTCTAGGTTTTGATTCCAATTTCTTTGTATGTATCTATTGAAATAGTTAAAATCTGCCAAGTATACTTTATTCATCAAGATAAAGATTTATATGATGAAGAAACAGACTCTCAGCTGCAGTGCCGAGCTTTAAATATCACAGAAGACTTGGGTCAGGTGCAGTTTATCTTTTCAGACAAGACTGGGACACTGACAGAAAACAAGATGGTTTTCCGAAGATGTACTGTTTCTGGAATAGAGTATTCCCATGATGATAACGGTGAGCTCATGGTCACGTTTTCTATCTAACAGTTGTACTTTGAGCAACCTGAATTAGTCATAAAATTTGCTGTAATCTTAAATCAAAAAGGAAAACAAAAGAAATTTAGCAGCTGTTGTCAGATCAGTGTAATTCGATGGCTATGTTCAGCTAGCAATGACAATCTTACCAGAGTGTTCTGTAATATCTACAGTATGTTGTCAAGGCATTTAAAGCTTCTGGCTTTAGCTCCTGATGTAATAAAGCACTTGAGTGCATGGCTGATGTAAGAAAATCAAATGGTGCTGCTGGTATTCTAGTTCTTTGGTGTATTTGAAGTATACAGTATAAAATAATGATTTTAAGCATACAGCCAGATTAGTGCAGATTAGTGTCTGATTGAATACCTGCAATGAGATTATCCTTTTGTACTGAGAAATAAATGCAAAGATAGCAGTTTTCATAATAACAAGAAACATAATTGGATAGAATTGCATATTTTATTTACTTTTGTCAGATTCTTTTCAGTGTTCCTGTGTGAAAAGTGTCTGTGTTAGGTATGCTTGCTCTATGAACACTGCAGTGGAGAGAATACCCACATTCAAGTATCAGCCTCTTAAAATAGTAAAAGATTACTATTTTTCACAAGGCAATGTGAGAACTATCATCCCTGTGTTATTTCTTCATCCTTTTAAAATTATGATTTCCTATTTTACAATGTTTGTAGTTTGTGTTATTTTTCTCTAACATACAATCATCATTTTTGAAAGAACAGATCTTAACTCATATTCTGTATGCAGGATAATATTGACAACTACAATATTCTTGTTTGCAAAAAATAAGTTTCTTATTCTACACAACACATAAAGATCTCTGATTAGGAAGTTTTCTCAAAGAACACTACAGAATTTCAGCTTACAAATAAGATACAGAATAAGATAAAGAATCAAAATAGACTGGGAACTCTAAAACATGCTTTAGAAAGATGACACGATCTTAAACAGAAAAAAATACTTTGAGGTAGTGGATTGTTCTGGTTTTTTTCTCCTACTTTAAAGCAGTACTGAGACCTTACATTTAAGGCACTTTGTTTTTTCAAGAAGCTAGACCTTTGGGTAGTGTTATGAGTGTTATGGAAAGGACTGAGGGACAACCTGTGACTTTCTACCTCTGTACAGTAGGTAAGAAAGAGAAAAGAATTAGAGAATGTTACTGGATTACTAAATCTGCTTATGACACTCTTGATAATTCATTCCCTTTTGCTTCTTCTCTTCCATTGATTGTTTGCTTGTTTATACTAATTTCAGAGTGTATTCTGTTCCTCTCAAGAATGATATTATTGCCAATTAAAACAGTTCAGAAAAGGTATTTTTATGAGCTTGGTATCATCTGATGATATGTCAGCTGAACTCAGGCCCTTGAGTGTTGAATGTTCAGATCTTTTTTCTTCAGATGTAGTGAATTTAACAGAAATCTATGTTTGTGCACGCTTTCCTCTTATGATTTCATATTACAATATAAAAGTTAAAGAAAACAGAGTGAATGTCACTACAAACAAAAGTGTCAGATACATAAACGTATTGATTTTTTCAGTCCTTCTTTTCACCTATGGCTTTGTTTGGGCTTCATTGTAACTCCAGTCAGTATAATATTTCTGTCAAATATAATTTTTAAATTGACACAGAATATTTACACAGCATTTTATTCTTTTGTTATTTTCCCTGTAAGGAAAATAGGTCTTTCTCTATAATTCTTTATATAAATTGTGATAATTTCTATTTATTTTGTACTCTATAATCAGTATAAATACCACAATAAATACTATTCTTCATTCAAGTATTTTGTTAACTCTGTTCTGCAGTTTGGTTTTATAACCATCTGTTATCTTTTCTGCAGCCTTCTTGTTTAGATATGATAAAATGTCTATCACAGTTCTTTCTGGTTTTAGGGTGTGCATCAACAACATTTCATTGCTGTGTGCTTACTTGCAAATTATTTGTCAGCCACTTTTCTGTGTCTTGTACCAGAGTATCTGAATTTCCTGCATACATTATAACTGATGCCATCCTGCTCTCCACCTCAGGTTTAGTGAAATAGAAAATTCTAAAATCTTTCACTTAGGGGGTGATCTGAGTCTGCCATATATACTAGAAAATCAAGTAAAATGCATTTGCCTTTTTTGATCTGTTTCAGAGATGACACTACATTTCACATATCCAAGTATTTTTTTCATACACAGTGGTTTATTTCTTGGAATCAAACTTTGAGTAGCACTTTATATGAAGAAGTTAATTTAAAATTAGTGCACATGGGTCAGGATGCAAAAGCTGCCAATAACAGGTCATTTTGCACTGTAAAAGTAGATGTCTAAGGATGGAAATAATCTCGCTCTGAGCTCTTTCATTTAAGTTGTTATTCTGCTATGGTGGGATAGCAGTGCCTGTCATTTCAGTTGCTTGACTCTGCTCATGATAAGATCCTGTTTTCAGTTTTGGATAGCTGGACAAAACTTTTAACTATTCTTTCAAATTTGTCATGCCAGATGTTTGCCTCAGGCATAAATTTTAGGAGAGAAATTTCAGTTATAACAGCACCATTCAGCCATATCCAAGAACAAGGTTAAGATGTAGCAGACTTTTTTTCCCATGGCAAGATTTTCTGGCAAGTTTTCTACTGAAGTCAGTTGGAGGCCCTATGTTCTTGGGCTAAGCCATGCACACACACAGAGCAGGAGAGTTATGTCTACACTGGCAAATTGAGGTCTGAAATTTCCGAACTTTTGAACTCTTATTCTCTTTTAAAGCATTTTTTTTCTGCATAATCTAGGACTACTGCATATCTGTTAATTACTCAACCAACAGATTGTGAATAGCCATCATAAATTTCCTCTATGCTGCTTTATAAGCTCTTCTCCCTAAAATTTATTCAGAGTTATGAGAAATTATCCCATTTTTTTCTGTTCTACTTGTTACTATACTGCATTTGACATTGTCATATCTCACTTTCTTGCACCCAGGGAGTGCATTAAGCAATGCACGTGAGTTCCCTGACATGGAGATTGATCTTTCCCCTTCTTCCTCTCCCTACAAATGCATTACACAATTCTGGGGGGTTGGGAGCTACTTTAAAAGTGTATTCTATGCTGTGTTCAGTTTGGCATACTTGAGGCAGCATGTCTTTTTCTTGAGTGGTGGGACTATCCTTTTTTTTCCTTGTAAATTCATACCACAAAGCTGTATAAATTCCCCATGTGAAAGGTGAGCTTTATGATTATGAGGGAGAGTTCTGTTTTGCATCAGACATGGACGTGTTAATTATGATTTTCATCACAGAGGTTATGCGGACCTTGTGCAGGGTTGAAGCAATTATTACATGCTTTAACATAAAAACAGAAACCCTGAGTGAGACTTAATTCATTTTTAGGCATGGGAAGCAAGTTTTCATGAATGTTCTGGAGAAAACATTTTCCTCCAGAATTCTCTATAAGCTCCAAGTTTCTTATGACTGGTGGATGGCGCTTTGCCTAAGAGTATTGCATTGTTATAGTCTAGACAAGAGGTGACAAAAGCATAAATAATGGAGGGCAATAAATTGCACTAGTGTGAGACAGAATGAGCTGGAGGTAGTACAAAGTATTACTCATAGGTTCTGCTATGCAAAATCTTAGCACTGAAGAGGAATCCAGGAATGTAGCATACGTAATAATAGTTCCATGATGGAAGCACTATGAAATACCCGTCACTGTTGAGGTCATTTACAGTATTTTGGTGGTGGATTATGCACTGATTTGGATCAAACTATGGGAATTTGCACTGCACATTTAGTTCCTGTGGAGACTGTATTGACAAGGATGGGATACTAGTTACCTAATTGCTGATATTTGCGTGGAGGATAGTAATCCGATAAGTTTACAGTTACTGGAGAAAATTAAACACTTCAGGGATGTAATTTATCAGATTTTTTTTAGTCATCTATGATAGTTCTCTAGTACCATCGTACCTATTTCTCTGTCGTGTAGAATTCTCTGTACAGACAAAGAGAATTCCCACCTCATGTCTGTATGACTATTATTTTCTCCAAAGGTTCTTCTTGGCTGGCAGAGTGTTAATTTAGGAGCAGGGTATGCCATGGACCATTCCATGTAGAAGAATGATTTTCCCATTCATAAGTGTCTTGGGTATTTACAGAATACCCATTGGCACTATACTCTGCTTAAATGCCAGAATTACTCTCCCAATCAGTAGTACCTTCTAGTCCAAAAGAATGTTAGCATTAAAAAAAAAAAGAGAAAATGTGTTGATTCCCTATATGTCAAATTGCATGGCCATACTAGCACTCTTCTTTCAGACTAGGAGGCAGCTCCTAACAATTCTTAGAACTGGCCATGCCCCAAGTTTGCCTGCTAATCCCAGAGACAGTAGGTGCCCAAAAGCCCACTGTGCTTCTGGAAGTCCTTACATGATTTAGCTACAACCAGATGGTCTTGGCCTGACATTTGTTGTAGTTGTTTTCCAAATGCTGCATTAATCACCCTCTTGCCTATGGGATGTGATCTGTTTTTCTAGTTTTAGCTACCATTGTATGAAGCTGTTGACAAAACACAAATTGAATCTCCATGAGTACAACCACACAAATCTGAAAAATCTGAATTTTTCATTCTTTGAATTCCTCCCCTTTCCTTCCAATGACTGAAAAAACTATAGACAACATAACAATAAGAGAAGTTTATGGAAGTGAAGGTAGATGATAAAAACCTCAGTGATTTTCTCTTGATTAACAAAGTTTCTCAATCACTAAATCTGAGAGAGAATGAGTTTCTTACTGCTGTCCAGTTTTTCTTGATGAAGGTTGGCTAGCAACTAATTTTTACAGGAAAATACATTATGTTAAAAAAAATCTTTCCTACTTCAGGGGGCTGTTTTGTAGTGGAATTTTCTCACTCTTTTTGTGTGCAGTCATGAGAACATAGCTTGCATAGTCCAGCCATATTAGAGAATTATTTTTTCTTTAGGATATAGAAATTGAAAAACCTTTTCCATAAATGCAGTGGTTGCTTCCAAGGGGATTTCTCATCTGCCACCTTTAACATTTGGCAAGCTTCAGAAACCAGGATAGTCCATCTAGCCTTTCCTGGAAAGCTGAAAATCTTTAGGAGAACTGGGTGCTTCAGGCATTCTGTGTAGCTTTTTTGTAGTTTCTCTTTACCTTTCTTACTGCTTTTTTGAAAATTTCTAATTGGTAACTAAGGAGAGAGCCAGTATGAGGAGATGTAAAACTCAGTACATAGGGAGTGAGTGCCCCATTTTAAATCCTATAAAAGACAGAATAACTCATCCCTAGAGACAAGTACTACTCTACTTCTCTCTAACCATATACCTACACTAACATTTTCTCTGAAAAATCTCAAGAAAAAAAGGAATCATCTCAGTTTCTGAGTAAAGGGTTCTTAACAGAGGACTTAATGTTATTAAGCCCCTGGGGATGTCAAAAGGTTAGAGGAAGGGAAATCTCTGGTGCTTTCTTATCTCAAGGCTTGCTCTTATGGGCAAGTTCTAGCAAAATAAATTAAGATTATGTTAGCCAACTTGTACAAATTTATAGCATTCTAGCTGCTTGTCTCAATCTTTATGTAGACACTAGAGTGCACTTTAGAGTGAAATAAACTTGCACTTATAAAATAATAAAGAAATAAAGTGGTGTGATGGTGTAAGTGCTGCACATACAGATTTACTTAGTGACAGTTCAGTAGCAGCCTTATTGACTGGTTTGTGGCAAAATGGAATTTTTCCATGGTGAAATAGTGCCCACACAATGAGACAGCTTAAGTATTCTGGCTTGAGGGGTCTGCATTTTCATGCTGCTTGAAGGGAAATTCTTTACAGGTTCCCAATCTCACATTTCAAGTTCGTGGAACATCTGGCTGTGTGGCAACAGTCTCTGTCAGCCTGAGAAATTGACTCCTTGTCATAGAGTATATATGGCATGGAAGGTAAAACAGAAAAAAAAAACCAAAATCAAAATGAAATTAAAGAAAAGGATTTTTAAAATAAAAAGAATTTATCTTCAAGAAGATAAAGAATTTATTTTCTCAGTACTTGGCAGATATTACAGGAGTTTTATTTATAGCTTCTGCAGTCTTATGAAAAATAAAAGAAGGTTAATGGAATAAGTATTAACTGTTGTTTCTTCTTTGTGTCATAAATATGAAGTGGAGTACAGGATAGTGCAATCTGACTTTCATAAATTGCATTGCTGTGTTACCAAAGTTGTTTGTGTCTTTGCCCTTAATAAGAAACTGGATAGAAAAAAAGATCAAGGCCATCAATTTTTAGTGCTGAAACTGAAAAGTATCCCACAACAATGTCTCTCAGGTTATAATGTTCACAGGAAAAGGTTCTCAATTGGAGGGAGCTGAGTGGGTGGAGAGAACAGCATGTTCCCAGAGAGGCACGCACTGCACAGCTGAAGCAGTGTGAACCTTAGCCAGAGCATAACGATTGAACCGCGCTTCATTATTTCTTTAAACTCTTCAATTCTTGCTGCATAATGTGTAAGACTGCACTTGAGAAAATGCTGAAAGGTGCTCAGGCTTGTTTTTTGTTGTTGCTGTCAGGTTTTCCTTGGTATAAACTGAAATAACACCATTTGTATCAAAAGAATTGCATTTGATTTGGTTAAATGAGATTCTAGTCTTGTTCCTACTTTCCTTTTTCCTCCTTTTTCTCAGGGGCAAGGACAATTAAATGGATGTGTTACAATAAAACCTGTATAGGGAGCAAGAGATAGCTATTATTATAGAGACTAAAAAGAAACACACTATCAGTGTAATGCTAATAAATAAACTGCTGCATTAGGAAACAGCTTTTGCTATGTTGAATAAACAAAATATGTTTAGATGTAATAGAAGAAAGAGCAATGAGGAATCCAGAGATATGGTATGCAGCCATAACTGTATTGTACATGAAATGCATTCTCTGCTTAACCATAGGGTTTTTATACAGGGAATAAAATTATATTCAGTTCAGGATCTTTGAGGTCTTATATCTCAAGACGTATTTTCAGAGCAGAAACCTAAAGTAGGTGTGATTATTAAAGAAAATGTATCCTTTTAAAAAAAACCTCTGCTTGTAAGGGAGTTGGACCAACTAAGTGGCACATTTTGCAAAGCTGAAGTAATTGTAACATCTCTTTCCCTGTCAAGGCATGTTACCTGTTATGAGAAGAAGCAGCTCAGATTTCTGTCTAGCATTCAAATGTCCAGCATCTATAGTGAAAATATTATCCCTGTGGCAAATCCAAACTTTTCTTACACTTGTCCTGAAAGTGGCCATGTCCATATGCAGCACTAGTTCTGCTTGAGGCTGGTTTTGCTTCTAGAGAAAATGAGCCACAGAAATGTTTTTCTTACACTTGATTTAAATCTTAAATGTTGGTAAAGTGTGGAAAATCTTACTGCTGTGTCATCTTGAGCAATGTTTTTTCAGCCTGGGGTTAGCCATGTGTAGCAAGGAGCCTGCAGAAGATCATGAAGGCAGAGGTTGCACTGTCTGACTGGGCACTGCCCTTGCATGGGTCTCATCCTGGGGTGTGCACTCCATCATACCTCCCCAGTAGAGAGAAGGACAAAAGCTCTTCAGTGTGATGGTCCATTCTGGTTCTTGAGGCATCATCTTAAATTAACATACTGTGATATCCACATGGCTCCTTCCTCCCTTCCTGAGCAGTGAGCAGTCTGGCACAGTCTGGGTCTCCTCTTGATCCAGGGCCTGGATCTCTGCTTAGTAGGTGCTGCAGTTCAGTTTGGGCCCTCAGTGTAGACTGCTTCTGAGAGAGACAAACCTATAATCAGTTGAATTAAATTCACACTATAGGGATCTGCATTTCCACTGGGAAAATACACAGAAGCTTACAGAGCAGAAGAAAGTGGGAACTAGTGGGCAGAAGTGATGGGAGAGGTTAGAACTGCACCGGCCAAAAGCACATGCATGAAATTGCAGGAAGCAGCCTTTGGAGGTGAAATGAACTTCATTTACTTGTAGCTCGTTACCATGCAACAAAAGGGCCAAGGAGACCAGTGGCCTCCCTAATTCTTTGAGCTGTCCTGTAGGTTCTGTAATACAAATCATAGAACTAGGCAGGTCCTGAAAGGAAAAGGCAGCAGTGCTGTGGTATTCTCTTGGAAGCTGTGTGGCTCAAGGAGCAGCTGCCTACACAGCAGTGAATGTGATGTTGCTCAGCCTCTTTCCTGCCACATGACACAGAGGAACATGTATCCCACCAAATAATGCTAATGAAGAAAACTCCCCAGTCATTCACCATCAGCCTCAGGACCTGGGCTGCAGGGCTCTATTCAAGCTGTGGGGCAGAAGTGAACTGCAGTGTGTCCTTTCTGTCTCCAAATGTGCTATGGTCCATTCTTCATCCATGGTCTGAATTTTTTGCCAGGAGGAGCCAGAGTGCAGTGGAGGAATTGCATACTTGGGCACAGAGTTAGAGCAGTGACCAGGTGAGCAGTCACAGCCAGGACTGAGAAACTCCCGTTTCCTGGATTTCAGACAAAGCCTATACATGTTTCAAATGGAGTTGAAAAAACCTCTGATGCATGATACTGTAGTGATAGAGCTATCACCATGTACTGCGTGTGGTCTGCTTTCAACTCCTCCAGCTGCTTTTTGACAGCTAAAACGTGTTTGGAAATTGCAGTGGATAGTGAGGGTGGGTTTTTCTTTGTTTGTAAAGCTAGCTACATTAAAAGCGATCGGGTGCCAAACTCACCCTATAAAATGCAAGATTATTCTCAGGAAGTATTTTGAAATAATTTCTTTGTTTGTTAAAGGCCTGAATAATTAACTTACATGCTAGTGATTTATCATTTGCTATTATGAAAATCTAATTTGTTACACTGGAGAACTGAAACAAACAGCCACAAGTATGTAACTTGTACTGTATGGTGTGGATTATTTTGAAAGCATAATGAAAAACTTTTCAATGAATACATAATGAAGGAATAAATAGATACCTGTTAGAGTGGCATTTGCCTGCCTAATGAATCACCCAGATACTAAATGTCCATGGTCTTTAGGAATGAAAAAATATGTTGTACATATTTTTGTATATAGCCTGTACAACAGGCTTTTGTACAGCCTGTCATTAGAAGGGTGGGATTCCACAGCTGTTTCACACCTCTGCTTTCTGTATCCTTTTTGATTTCTCTATATCCAACTGCCAGGATTGTTTTCTAGCATTAATTGGCTTGGTTGGATTCTTCACTGAGGAAGTATTCATCTGAAATATATCATTTGGATAACTCATTCTGTGTAAACCAGGAATTGGTCACTGCAGCAGATGGTGATAGGGACAAGTGTTGCAGTAGGTGAGGGTCCCCTGCTTTTCATACTGCATGTTGCATTGTCCTGTCATGCAGAGAAGAAGGCACAGGCTCCACAGTGGTTTTAACACTAGGCTAGAATTTGGGTTCATGTCTCCACTCTGCAGCAAATGGCCCTGAGCTTAAGCAAGGCTTTAATGCTGTCTGTACCTCATCTCTGTGTGTAAAACAAAACCAGTAGTGCTCTGTAGGTGTGGTGTTCTGGGTACATTTCAGGTTTCAGTAACTGGTGCTCAGTAGATGTTACATGTTGGCTGGAAAATACTTAATTTGAAATTTGTGTTGGAAATGACATGAAAAATTTCTGGATTGTTTATTTCCTACTCAGATTTCAAGTGAAGACCAAATTATTTGGTTAATTTCATCAGGCAGAGCTGGAGAATAGTCTTCAGGGATGCACTGAATTACTGCAGAGTCTAACTGCCTTTCAGAGAGAATGTGATGACAAGGGAGACAGTGCACTGTGTTACATTTCTAATTATGTTATCTGCATCCTCCATTAGATCCTACCATTCAATTAAGACTACACTATATCTCCTGGTAATGGAGATTATTACTGAGAAAGCACAGCATAATATTAAAATCAGATCACCTGAAAAAAAGTCACCATGTCCCTCTCCCTCTTTCTAAGCCACTTTGAACATATGCAACATTTGTCCCTCTTTTTTTTTTACTGGTAGCCAAACGCTTAGCAATGTACCAGGAACCTGATTCAGAAGAAGAAGAGGCAGCCCCAAAAGGAGGAACTCTGTCCCAGCGGGACAGTATCTGTAGCCATCAGAGCATCAAAGTGATTCACAGGAGCCAGAGCACCAAAACCCACCGGCGCACGGGGAGCAGAGCTGAAGCAAAAAGAGCCAGCATACTCTCGAAGCACACTGCATTCAGTAGCCCAATGGTAAGTCATGAGAACTAAATGCACAGTGTCCTGTATCTTGTAGTAGAACCATGTCTTGGAAAGAAAAAGGCAAAGAAATCCATAGCACATTGTGTGACTCTTTATAGATTTCATTTTGGTGTTTTCCTTCTGTAGTCACAGCTGTTTGTACAAAAACAATGAAGTGTTGGCATAGATCTTATCAAAATGCCTTGTCTGCGCAAACAAGCTGAAGGTAAAGACAATCTGAAACGTTGGTTTGAGTTATAATTTGAGTTTGGAAAGAAAATGTATGTCTTCCTTTTATCTACAGAAGCTCAGAATAGCATTGAGGTCAAGGACTTGAATTGTTTGCATATGCAAATTATTTTCTATTTTGTCAGAGAATTTTAAAACTATCAAGTGCTGGGGTGGACACCATATATTACAATTCTTAGACACTGTTGACATATACCATAGCATATGTTTCAGTGTGTTTCAGTAGTTATCAGTTGACTGCATGTGTTGTATTTTGAAAACTAAACATCTTTAAATTTCAAAATGTTGCTGACTTTATGTCCTTACAACTTCTTTTGGTTTATTTTATACTGCTGTGACTCTGTGTAAGTTTTACATCAGCTAAAAGGTAATAAGAGGAGAGAGGAGCCAAGTTGTGTCTATTCAGGGATTTTGCATTGTTGCACTGTTGACAATAATTCACCTTTAAAGCAAATTACAAATATAGACAAAGAAAGATGCTTTTTGCACTGGTGAATTTCTTGATTTCATTCAAGAAGAGTAAGCTCTTTTGATAAAATTCCAAGCTGCAGATTTTATACATGGAGTTCTTTGGTTGCTCATATTCATCAGCTGCTGAGCATCAAGAGATAATATTCTACTGAGAAAAGAGGCTTAGATCAGTTTATCTTTTAATCTTTTGTATCCTTGCCTCCCTCTGTGTTACAAAATACTGGAGTTTGCTCTGACAAGAATTATATTAAATAAGTGGAAAATACTGATGAAATAGACTTGAAAGGGCTCAATGTTTCAGTGTAAAAAACCCTCATGAATTAACTTCAAATGTGTGGGTGGTTGTTCTCTAAGAAACAATTGAGGATGGTTTTATTTTCTACAGTGCTGATGTAAAGCCAAACTTTAAATGTCATTGCCATCTATTTTTTCCACACCTCTGGTCTGCAGTGTACCATACTTTAGTATTAGATAATAAATGTCTTGAATTAAACAGGAAAGAGGGAGGAAAATTAGAATGTAACTCTCCTCCTTTCCACTACCTCCAAAGTAGATAAATATTGCTGCTATAAATATTTCACATCATTTCTACCAGTAGGCTCATTGTTAACTGTTTATTGTCTAGAATGGGTGTGTTACAGTTCTTTCCACCTCTACTCTGTGGTGTAAGGCCACCCCAAAACTCTTGTTATTGACACTGCTGTGGATGCTTTAATTGCATGTTGCTGCTTTGGAAATGTAGAAGCACAGATATTAATCACTGGTATTTGTTACTAGGAGAAGGACATCACACCTGACCCCAGGTTGTTAGAAAAGGTGAATGAATGTGCAAAGCATCTGGAGATCATGAGGAGCCACGAACAGCCATTATCCCATCTGAGTCCAGAACTGTGCGACGTTTTCGACTTCTTCATAGCTTTGACTATTTGTAACACAGTCGTGGTTACTGCGCCTAATCAGCCCCGACAGAAGGTAAGTTAAAGAAAAAGGAGAAGAGAGTTCAGGCTTCTTTTGCCTTGATACTAAATTATCAAATTATTTTATTTGCCTTGATACTAAATTATCAAATTAATTATTGCCAATTACTAAATTATCCCTGGTAAGCTAGGGAAATGAAAACCTCCTGTTCTACTGAGAAACAGCTAGGGCGCTGATGACTTGTAGAACTGAGTGAGTTTAATAATGCATTAGCTGAATGGAGTGTGTCAGCTATTTCACTTGCCTCCATGACAAGATATTCTTTCATTGAAAATTTTAAGATACCTCTGAAACTCTCCAGATTTCTTGTAATTTATTCATTTAATAAGCATAAATATGTAAGCATGTGTGGAAACTCATTTGTAAATGTGCAAAACTTACCAGAAAGGGATATAAGCTGTCAGTGAATAAATATTTCATATATATGGATTAAATTAAGAAAATTATGAGACATTTTTAAAAAGTTTAAAAAGAGAAATATACCTGAAAAACATCACTTAAAACTTTCAAATTATGTAAAAGATGCATCTTAAGCTCATTATGAGAAATAATGATCGTTAGGGCTTAAATTGGCCTTTAACTAGTGTAATTGATGAATGAGACTTTCAAGAATGCATTCCCAAGATGATCTGTAAGACAAAACTATAATGGAATGTAATATTAAAGCTCGCCAGCAGCTGGAATTTCCATTCTGGAGAAAATTCTGCGCTTTGTTTCTGTTCCAGATTGGAATAAAAAGTGAACTAGTCTGCAAAATGATGTGGTTTTGTGCCAAGGAAACATTTGGAGAATGCTCAGTTCGGCTGTTTCAGGAATGCTACACTGTTATACAATAATATAATATATATTACTATGAATATGCTATTACTAGTGTTGCTACTGTGTCTTTAGAAAAGATTTGTGTGAACTGAGATGAATGGTAAGTCTGAAGCAAAATGCTTCAATGCTGAAAGCGACGGGGGAAATTACTTGTTGCAACATGTGTCTTTTGAGAATATTTTCAACGTTGGCATATTCTCATTAAACTTTACTTCTGCAAGATACCACCCTGCTCAATAGAAAAATATTGCATTAACTTTTTTTTCACTACCTTCTCTGAATATGCATGAAGGACGACAAGTTCATACTAATGGTAGCTTCTAGTATGCACTGCTGATGGTGATGGTGCAACATTGATAGACTATCTATTTGTCATAGCTGAAGAGGTGAAAGAAGAAAAAACTGTTTTTATACAAACATATGTGCTTTCGTACACAGGTATAATTCTGAAGTTCTAGTGAGTTTTTTGTTGTTGTTATATCAGTGTTGTCCATTTACTTTCATTTCTCAAAATACAAATACCATTACTTTTTGTCCTCAAAGAAATTGTACTCTTTAGTTGGAGATGCTTAGACTGACTATCAGTGTCAGAATTCTTGTTCAACTTTTCTTTGGCATTCGTTCATTGGTGGGTTTTCTTCATCTCAAGGTTAGAGACCGATTTGAACTAAAATCTCCAGTAAAAACCATTGAAGACTTCATACGAAGATTCACTCCAAGTCGCTTGACCTCCGGATCTAACAGCAGCAGTTCCTCTAGTCTAGCTACGAGCAAATCAATGCACAGGTTTGGTCTGAGCACGCTTTCATCTACATCTACAGATAGCACTTTATTGAAACTGGAAGAGAAGCTGGCATACTCTGCACAGATGAATAACAATGGCTACAGCTCCCAGCAAGGCAGGACAGCTTTGGGGGGTGCACCTGAGGAAGGAGAACTCCGTTATGAAGCAGAGAGTCCGGATGAAGCTGCTCTCGTCTATGCAGCAAGGGCATATAACTGTTCTCTGGTTGGAAGGCTGTCTGACCAGGTATCAGTGGAGCTACCTCACCTGGGAACCTTAAACTTTGAAGTATTACATACGTTGGGCTTTGATTCCGTCAGGAAGAGGATGTCAGTAGTGGTCAGGCATCCTCTCACAGATGAAATAAATGTTTACACTAAAGGAGCAGATTCAGTTGTTATGGATCTTCTTCTCCCCTGCTCTTCAGGTACACCTCTTACTTACCTTTGGGGGGGTTGGGGGCCAGTCAATTGCTGAAGATCTCATAATATCTTAATGCCTTGTCTAGCAAGTAGATTTGCATGCTTTTAATTTTGTAGAATGGCAACCATTACTCTTCTTTTATAATACTTTGTAATTATTGCAAATTTTCTGTAACAAATTACTGGTTCCTTACTTCACAAGAATGAAGATAATTTCTGTAGAAGATCTTCTACTTGTAAGCTTTATTTTAAAGGAATTTCTTACAACTGAGACAAAGCAATATACATTTCTTTAGAAAAACCTGCCTGGCAATGCTTGGACAGTTGAATATTTTACATGAAACTGAAGTACTTTTTATTCCTATTTCCCTCTGTTTCATTTGTAAGTCCTTACATCCATTTGCTGAAATATGTTGCATTAAGCAGCACATTTTTTCATGTTTAACTATGCTGCTAAAGGGCAGTGTGAATCAATCAGCCATCAAAACAGAAAGGTTGTGGCAAAAGACGGAGAGATGCTGTTCAGACAAGAAATCTTGGCTTCAAATACATAATTGACTAGCAAGAAACAGACATGTAGCTGTGAACATGGAATTTCCCTAAAGCATGGAGAATTCTTCAGCAACCAAATGTCCTGGGAAGCAGGGATAACTTTAAATAGCTAATTGTAATCAGTTGGTTTCAAAAAGAATCCTGTAAGCTTTCATAAGTTAGAGGAAAGTCATGGGTTTCAGTTTGCATTAATCAGTTTGCATCTAATTTACTGTATTTTCAACACTGAATTTCATGCAGTGTTTAAAGATTACCCCAATATGAATGGACAGAGCCCCAAAGTGCTAAAGGTACTTCCCATGTTTCACTAAAGCATTGACTTTGTGGTTATTTTGACATTAGTTGGAGTAAACAATTGTGAAAGGCTTACACTGTGTAATTTTAGTTTAACGAAACACAGAAAAAATGTTGGCATTAGTTTTCTGGTTTCAGCCATATAAATCAAAGCTGAGCCAAAAAAATTAAGAACAACTTGTCCTTAACTAACAGCAAAGTATTCATGAATAATTTTCTATTAAAGATCTGATATTACAGAAGGCATGTAGATCATGTATAGAAACTTCTTTCCTTCCAAACTACTAATGGAGAATCTTTAGCACTGAAAATTTCTAATACCAAGAAAATAATGATTGGAAATGAGTTTCTGAGAATGAGAACTGAACATTTAGAAAAGAAAAAATATTTTATGCCAGGTCTTAAATTTTTTGCCACCATATAACGGACTGTGTTCAAAGTTGCAATGTCCATTCACAGTAGACTCAATGGATTAAGGAATTTTCGGGGAAATTTCCGGCAGGTCTGGGACCCACCTAGGTAAAAACAGTAAGGCCAGTTAGAAAATTAAAAAATGGTGACATTATCAAAGGTGATATATGCTGGAGAAGAAGCAGAGTTCCTGAAGGCCACTGTGGAAATGAGCAGTGTCTGTAGCTGGAATACAGATTCCACCATCATTACAGGCAAGCAAATTGAAAGTGGTTCTGAAATTGTGAGGGAAGTTTTTTGTTTTGATTTGGGTTTTTTGTTTTGATTTGGGTTTTTTGTTTGTTTGGGGTTTCTTTAGCCCAAAGTGAACTATGAGTTCTGGTGTGCTTTGCTTTTGCAAGGAATGTAAAGTGCAGCCACTAGAACACCATAAACAGTTCCCCTTGTTTTTTCTAGTCCTCTTAAGCCCCTCCTGGCTTCAGTAATTCTGTATGTTTCAGCAGATCTGTCTGTAAAGCATTTGACATTTCTCTTGAGTATCTTTCATGCCTGGAACTGAATTTGCTGTCTCTGCCTGAAGTATCTTAGTGTCAATGGTTGTAGAGGGAGCCTAAAAAGATTTATGCTATGGCTGTTATCTGTACTGTGGGATCTGTCGTTGGTTTTATCCAGTTCACTGGTGATGGTGGAACATGTGTGTATGGGGAGATGTAGTGCTACAAGAATTCAGTCATTTATCATTTTAAGGAAATGACTAAAAAGTGAATGGACACGACAGCTAATCCCACAACTCGGTCTTTGCTCTCTTAGTGCTTCAGGGACATGTGAACTGTACACTAGTTAAGCATGTGTCTTGAGACTTCTCTCCTTAGACTGAAGGACCAAGGCAGCACCATGTCTGCAATCTCGCAGCTCAAATACCACATGGCATGAAACAAAGATTCCTGTTTGGAAGGATAAGTATTTTGGAATATGATGAGAGAAACAGCCTGAAATCAGAAGCAGAAGTATTATGTTTTAGCTTCCTTATGTCTTATAGAAAAGTATAAAGTGTCATCAGCCTCAAAATTTAAAAAGATTATGAATTGACTCCATTTGCTCTGCCTGTATATCTAGTTAAGACTGAGGAACCGAGTGTATTCTGATAGCAAACAGATATTTCCAAAAGCCTTGAAATGATTCCCAAGAGTGTATTGTTTTTACTTTATCTCACCAGTCACCATGTTCATAAATAAGAAAGTTACTGTTTGAGTCAATACCCAGCTCGCACAGGAGCTGTGAACATTAATCATTGAGAACACAGTGACTGCACTGCCTTACTGCAGTCATTGCAGCTCGAGATTATTGGAAGGAAATGAAGAAGCAGAAGGCCACTAGCTCTCTATCATTCTTCTGGAGGGGACTTCCTTGCTGTTTTTCACTGACATGGGGCATGTGGTCACACTGCTCAGAGCAGACACTGCATCCCAGCTAAAAAAAAACATCTCTGCAACTGTGTTTTGTCTGCATGAGATCCCTTCCCTCCTTCTAACTTCTGAGCACAAGATAAATCTCAGGGTAGGACTGATAAGGCATATGAACAGCTGTAAGGGGCTTTAGCTGTCATTGGTATGCCAGAAATGAGAACTTGCACAGAAAATAGTATACACATCTCTAGTTGTAGAGAGTTGTCTTTGTTCATTGAAGGAGGTATGAGCATTTAACATTATGATCACTGCATTAGCACCTGTGGTATTTAGACAGATCTGAAATTATTAACACCACTTAACCTTAAAGGGATAGAAACAGCTTTTGATGTGTTTAAGCACCTATTGAAGTTTGCATCATTTGAAGTCAGTGAGCCACTGAAATAGCCACTCCCATAACATAATTTCTTGTGGGATATGCAAAAAATATGCCGTTTTTCTCTAGAATGTTAATGTTTCACAATAAATTGGGAAGAATGCTTGCCTGCTTTATTGTTGTAAAGTTAAAAAAAAAACCTCACTAATACAAGAAGCCCCGAAGAAGGTTTGCTGCAGTACTTCTCCCAGAAAATAAAATTCCTATGTTACACAGCAAAGTCACATGTGCCAAAAAGGTTATAATGTACTGGTAGAAAAATAGCAAAATGAAACTGTGTTAGGCTGCTGGTTCTTATATGCTTATTTCCATATATAATGTAAGAAAGGGCTTTCCAATTGCAAGTAATACTTGTAGGGATGTCCTTCTGGAATAATATATCTGTATTGTCCCTTTGAGACAATCAATGCTAATAGCATAGGTAGTATTAACAGGTAGATGGACAGGCCCATGAGAATATTCCTACCAGTCAGTGTTCACCACATGACTTTAATCAGATGGAGCTGAAATGAACATATGCAGGAAATACCACTATCTTCACAGAGTCCCTTAGGAACAACTGTGTACGTATACTGTCAGCTTTGCAGACCTAGAGAGGACAGAAAAGTCTTTAAAGGTGAGACAGTAGCTGTACAGTGAGTTAAATGTTCTCATACATGGTTGAGATAAATGGAACAAAAACCAAATATTTGGATTCCAAACTCACAGTTCCCTTATTTCTACAAAATCAATACTTGTATGAGTATGTCCTGGAGCATCTGGAGGCCCAATTACGCATTCTGCTGCTGTATAAATATGAAAGTGCTGAATGCTATGTAACTTTATAGACAGATATAGGTATGCAGTCAACACATAGCAAGATCAAATTCAGTATGAGTGCACACTGGTTAATGGGCACTGAAAAGTATAAACAGTAAGATACTTATGCCATCAAATTTGTATACCTGTATTAAGTGCTTAGTATAATGGCATAGTGCCCACAGGCTCTCAGTATGAGAGATGAGCACATTCAGTGCTGTGTGTAGTAGGTCTCTTGAGGTGCCCAGACTTTGGGTGAGGAGTGGTCACCTGACTCAGTGACTGGTTATTGTTCAGGTACCAGTAATTCAAATATTGCACTTAGGAACAGCTCTAGTTGCAGAATTATATCCTGAAATGATTCTACATTGCCCCAAAATATTCAGACTTTAGTTAAAAAAAATGTATCACATCAGGGAGTAGAATACCTACCAGAAGGTACCAGTCATTCTTACTCAATGGCTCCAATGTAAAAATTTCCCCCCTTGTACGTTTACTTAAGTCCTAACCTTCACCTAAAATTCATATTATTAAAGATTACTACTACAGTACATTTTTCATGAACTTGTCTCAATCCTAGATGATAAAAAAGATGCATTACCTCTTGTTTTTAATTTTTGGAGACATTATTTCATGTAATAAGATGGAACAAAATGTGCTGCCATCATATTTAGTACTCTATGTTGATCACAGAGTGAGCACAGTGCACTAGTCCCAGCTAAAGAGAGAAAAGAAACAGATGCTCAGTCCTCATTTTGAGTAGTTACACATGGCTTTAAGTGAAGGGTAAAACTAAGTGGAAGTCTTGCTGATACATCCAAGGTAGAAGTTAGCTGTGAGGTCTGCAAGTGCAAATTCTGCTCTAAATGAAATCACAGTCACACCCAGAATTTCTTGTGTTGATTCAGTCTGATAGGAAGTATCAGTACAGCAGTAACAGACAAAAGGACCTTCATGCACTTAGATATTCAATACAGAGCACTGTTTCCACTTCTTTCCAGATATTAGCCTTGGTGGAAGACTGAGTGCTATTTTTAAGTGTTGTTTTTCTGCACATGATGAGCTGTGGAGAAGCAGAAAAAACATTTGCTAGTAGCGTACTTGAAATCATACTTCTATTTCTGACAGTATTGTTTGCTGTGAAGTTTATAGTGATTTCTTAAAATACTCAGGTGAAAGAAATACTTGAGTAAAAAAAATAGGTCTTTCTCAATTTCACAGTGACTTTTTCGAAGAAGAAAAACAGAAAAGAAACAAAAAGATATTTTTTTTACAAAAAAACAACTTGAGTTTCCCAGGAAATATCAACACATCTTTAAAAGTATCAGTTATAAAGTGCTGGTACAGTAAGCACTGTATACAAGTTTTTATTCTCTGAGGCAATTCAGCTGCTGTTATTTTTCAACAAGTAATTTATGGTTTTATTCTTATCTAGATGACCCTCGGGGCAAACATCAAAAAAAAATACGAAGCAAAACCCAGAATTACCTTAATCTTTATGCTGTAGATGGGCTGCGGACTCTCTGTATTGCAAAAAGAGTAAGTAAATGCAGGCTTTTACTTAGCTTTTAAGGAGAGTCTTTACAAAGATTACTGAAGATATTTATTATTTTATTGTTCTTGATTCCTAACTTCTTTTTCATTTTATTCAGTAAAGTATGGATGCCTTTGCATCATACTGACTGTGCCCTCACATACTCTTTGTAACAGGTTCTCAGCAAGGAAGAATATGGCTGTTGGTTAAAAACTCATTTAGAAGCAGAATCCTCTATTGAAAATCGTGAAGAACTTCTGTTTCAGTCAGCACTGCGGTTAGAGAAGAATCTGCATCTGCTAGGTAATGAAATGAGAGCTGGACATGAAATTAAAATGTGATAAAAATTCTGAAAGCTTGGCTATGAAATCCGTTCTTTCCCTTAAATTGTTTCTGACAGTATAGAAATTGGCTTTTGTGGGACTTTATCATGGCTGTCATGTGCAGCACCACAAAGGAATAGGATATAATTAACATAAAAGACATACCCTGTTTTCCTGCTCCTCCTCATTTTATCACTAGTGAAGTAAGTGGAGTAATAGCAGGGATGAATTTGACACAATATCCTAAATGGGAACTGCTGCTTTAAAGAAGAGGAAGACTTGGCCCAAGCTGTCTACAGAATTTCATTAGTTCAGTACTGCTTCAAGGTGTCAGAGGCTTCCCTGACTCCAGGGGCACCAGAGACACACAAAGCATAGCTCACAAACTGCATCTGTGAGAGGCATCAACTTTCATATACATCAGGTTCAGCACATGCACTCAGGGCCTGTGTATGCTATGGCAGGGGGGTGCAGTTAAAACCAGTGTATGTAAAAAAGTATTGCAAGAGGTAAATCATACTCTTTTAAGCTGAGATGTTGAAAGATGTTCACTAATTGCCAGCATGGATCTGGGAGACAGATCCACCTCACCCAACTTCTAATGCATCTACTACAGGTCTCTAAGGCTCGACAAATAGATGAGAAGACAAAATGAGAAGACAAAAAAGTGTAGTTCATTTGGTCTGACTTAGATATCTGCTTTAGGATTAGATGAATCATGCCCTCAAAGTGTCTGGTTCTCTTCCCTGACTTAAAGGGGGGCATGAGTTGCCTAATTCAGACCAGAGTAATCAAGATCCCACCATGGGTTTACCTGTTGGCTCTGGCTGCACGAACCTCGTACTGTGGTTTGTAACCTGCAATGATCAGTCATCATTAGGTTGTGGGAGTAAAAATTCAGTATGGAATATATTTTTCTTTATTTGGATAGCAATAGCTTTCCCAACATTTCCCTAAGAATGTGTTTTCATGACTGGTGCTCAGAGTTAAGGGGACTTCTATTGTTAATTCTTTTTTTTCAAGGAAGAACCATAGAAGAAATAATTAGCTGAGAAAAGTTTATTTTATTTTTCCTGTTGTTCCAGGTAACTTGTATGTCTGTCACTTCCTCATTTGCTAGTGGCAGGGTTTGCATTTCCTCACATTGAAGTCTCTCTGACACTCAGTGGAATACTGATGTACCAGTGGTGACATTGAGCTTGGTCCTGAGTGCCTTTTTGCCACTTCTCATATATATGAAAATCTTGTCCCAGTCAATTGATTTATGTAAGCTTAAAACAGATACCCAGTGTCTTGTAACAGGTAGAAAGATGCATTGAAAGCATGAAAATGCACATTTTACTGTCACATCATGGTCAACAGATTTATGATTTATTCTCTGCTATATCTCATTTGGGCACCAGCATCTTTCTGCAAGAGCCAAGAGCAGCAACAAGGCACTAAAAGGTTTATGTTTGCAGTCTAATCTGTTGCCAATCTGCAGTCCTGCTATTAGTCCCCTTCAAAAGAGAAATTTCTAGTGACCCACTCTCTTCTTGCTGAGAAAAGGCAGTTAAGACCTTTAGGAACTGAAATTATCTCCAAGAACCAATACTTCTCTAGCAACATTCAGCAGAAATAATATAGATATAGAGCATAGAGACAATATGCCTTGTGAACCTCTGGAACTAGGAGTGGCATCTGGTGGCTTTTGACATTTTGAATTCTGGATTTGTTATTTACAACTGTTTACCACAGCTACTTTCCTTTCTTCCTCCTCAATACCCCCAAAAGCTGCCCAAATCTTGCAACTATTGGTAGTTTAGCTGTCTCCTAGTAAAAGTGGCTGCTGGTCTGGTTTTGTGGGTGGTTTTTTTTTTTTTTTTTTGTAATCTAAGCTTAAAATTCAAGGGCAGCCCTAAATGTTCATTTAATATGGAATATTTTGCTTTTTTTATGTGCTTAGGTGCAACTGGCATAGAGGACCGTTTGCAGGATGGTGTTCCAGAAACCATCGCGAGTTTGCGCAAAGCTGGGTTGCAGATCTGGGTTCTTACTGGAGACAAGCAAGAAACAGCTGTTAATATTGCATATGCCTGCAAGCTACTAGATCATGATGAAGAAATTATCACTTTGAATGCTGAATCACCAGTAAGCAGATCCAATATACAAGTTGACTAATTAACTAGTTTTGCTTTATTTTCAACTTGTACAATTAAAAGTTTGATGTCTTTTTTCCTTTTCCTATTTTTTTTTTTTTTGCTTCTTTTTCTGCTTCAGCTATAATTTTCAGGTAGGACATGGCTTTGAATACTTTTCTGTGAATCATGCTTCTAAACCATAGCCTCATGTATCATTACCTTACTGAAAATATATAACTGTGTGCAATGAACTCCACCATGAATGAAAATATGCCATAGCAGCATAAATCACTTCCTTTGGTATGCATTCTCAAAACATCCCTATTTCTGTGTATTGGCACTAATGGGTCTAAAAGCAACCTGTTATTAAGTACATGTTGAGAAAGAAGGCAATTAATAACCTGTTGAGAAATTGTGCTTTGCTTTATGCACTGAAATGTAGTATTTAGATAACTCAGTCATTCATGTTTTCTCAGGTGTCTTTTTCTCTGGAGATAGAAGCAATATTTAAATTTTGACACTAACACTGAGAGGCAGAAAACCACATCTACAATAATGCCTTGCTTCCTAACAGACCTTTTCTAATCCTTCTGAATTACTGATCTTTCCTCTGCTCAATTTGTTGCAAGCAGTCACAAAGAGTTTACTGATATGGTCTAACATACAAGGAACCAGACTGATAGTGCTGTAGTCCTTTTATGGGGTGATAAAATTGGACTTCAGATCAGCAGAGGAGAGGTAGGCCATCAGGATTCAGCTCCAATTTCTTTCAAAAAGGAAGAAAAGATAACAGCAATTTCCATTCTTGGGTGTATCAACTGAACTGGTAAATTAATTTTCCATGGTTTTTCTTTTTAGTCATACTTTTCTGTAAGACCAATAGCATTTCTTTTAAATGTTCTTATATTCTCAATAACATCTTCTAGTTGAGTATGGCTAGGAGAGAGATTTCAGCTTAAATAACCTTTAATTGGCCTTTAACAATGCATAACTCTTTGATCTGAGTTGTGGGCGTATACATGGTGTTCATCACCATAATGGTGTTCATCACCATACTTAACTTGGTACCAATTATATATCATTTCTCAGCACTGTTATTCTGAGAAGGAGCTAAAAGAAATTTAGCATACAAAAGGACATGTTAAAGAAGAATTAGATTTTAAGCCTTTCTACTCTTTACTGTTGTCATACCTTCTGCAAGAGTTAAGTGTGTTCAGAACAAGTAGAAGATTATTAGAAATTAAAACTTTAACAGCATAGCAAATAATACATTCCCCGTATTAGTTATGCCTAAACATACAGCAAACAGAAGCTTTTGAATACATGTTCTTTTTTCTCAAGCATTTTTATTTTTAATTTCTTTTTAGGAGACATGTGCTGTCTTGCTGGAACAGTGTCTGCAATGCGTAGAGTCTAAGTTTTCAAACAACACAATAGACGGAGCTACTGGAAACATGACTGTTGGGTTCACCCCTCTCTATCCACCTTCTTCCCCTGTGCTTTCCAGCTTGGGCCTAGTCATTGATGGAAGGACTCTAGCTTATGCCCTGGAACCCACACTAGAAGATAAATTTCTTGCACTAGCCAAGCGATGCCGTTCAGTCCTGTGCTGTCGCTCAACCCCACTCCAAAAGAGCATGGTAGTGAAACTAGTCAGAGACAAACTCAAAGCAATGACCTTGGCAATAGGTAAATACCTCAGTTCATACTAGTCTGCCTTGATGTATACTGTGTCTTGAAAATTTTGATTTTTTTTGACATGCAACAGGACCCTCCCAGCTGCCTCACAAGTGAAGCAGCCTTCCAGTTTTGTCAGAAAACACGTTGAACAATTCTAATATATTTATTCTAACATACTTACTCAAAACCAGGATAAAGCTCTGGAGTAGTATTTGGGATTTCTTCCTTCAGAAGTTAGATAATCAGGACCTAGTTATGCTAAGAGGTTTTGACATGTCTAAACACAACTGTGAAGAACTGGGTTATCTTATGCTGGGCAAAACACCATTTTGCAATCACTGTATTACACCCAAAAATACTGTGCTCAGTGCTGTGTCATCCAGTCATGCCTAAACTCAAGGTTTTGTGTTTATCATCACAAGTCACCCATACATCACAGGCTATGACTTGGCCTTGTCATTATAGAGAGTGGATTTACAACTGGTATCATAACAACACTTACACTTCCCACCTAATCACTCAACTGGCAAAGGGGAGATTTTGGCAGTCCATCTCTCTTAAGTTTGACAGGATCTTCCATGTTTCTATGATTTTTACACAAGTCAATCAGCTCTTCTTACCCTATCTCAAGTTTAGGTTCCTGTTTCATTTGAAGATATGATTTCAGCATATACTGTCAGAAATACCCTTGTTTTCATCTATCTGTGTTGGTTAATTATGTCTGGAACACACATGGGTGGGACCTGCCCATGAGAAACCCTAAGTACATAAAAAATTGCCAGACTTGTGTGACATCAACATCACCAAATATGTGCTGATTATTACAATCTTCATGCTGAATGTATTATATCTTGCTCAAATATGCCTCCCTCCCACTGAATTTATATCTTTGGCTAACTGACTGTGGACATAATAATTTGCATATGTTGTAAAAAAAACATCTGGCTCATTAACTTGAATTATCCAGAATGCTTAAAAACAGTAGTGGAGACTGGGCAGCTTGTATGTTCATTCTTTCTGAGCATCTTGAGCCTACAAGTTGAGCTTAAGCTCCTGCTCTGGCTTAAAGCCTAGCTGTATGCATCCTCCCTTTTAACCAACATGAGCTAACTTGGGTTGTAGCCTGGAGAAAAGGAGACTCAGGGGTGACTTTATCACTCTCTACAACTCCCTGAAAGGAAGGACTACTTCCTTGTAGTCAGGTGGGGGTTGGTCTCTCTCTCCAGGCAGCAGCTGACAGAATGAGAGGACACAGTCTTAAGCTGCACAAAAGGAAATATAGGTTGGATGTTAGGAAAAAGTTTTTACACAAAGAGTGATGCAGTACTGGAATGGTCTGCCCAGGGAGGTGGTGGAGTCACCATCCCTGGATGTGTTTTAAAAAAGATTGGGTATGGCACTCAGTGCCATGGTTTAGTTGAGGTGTTAAGGGCATGGGTTGGACTTGATTATCTTGAAGGTCTCTTCCAACCTTGTGATTCTCTGATTCTGTATCACACAGTCACAAAGACATCAGCTTTGGTGAGTGGATCCCACTCTTACACATGCCAACAGCAAGGAGACTGGTAACATGTGGTGAGAACCTCAGCCACTGAAGTTTAAAACCAAGTGTCTTGTCATAACCTAACACATCATTTTCCATTAGTACCCTGGCTGTAAATGTAAGACGTTAAGAACTAGATACATATCTCATTCTGGTATCCTGTCTACAGCACCTATCACTTGTGAGATCATAATTAGAAGCAGAGTAGGGGGTGGTGGCTTTGCAACCATTCCAATTAAATCTACCAGTCTTGCATGTACTGAAGATCTTGGACTGGTCAACCCTACTCTCTTGACTTTTTCTTTCATTCATCATTTTAACTTTTTTAGTATTTTTTACAATGTAGACATTTTCATTGGCTTTAGGCCTTCTTGCACATTTAATTCTTAGTCATACCTGATCGCAGGCTGACTCTTAATCAAGAAGAAGAAGTATTGGGGATGCTTATTCTCATCATTCTACTGTTTACTATTGGTGTAGTTCAGGCCTGATACCTAAATTTTAGGTATTATTAAAAAGAGATGGATTTGTTTTATTGTTATTTTCCTGTGATAAAAATGTCTAAAAAGATCAGAATGTCTTGGAAACTTTGCAAGCTTTGAACCTTATATTCTAAAGGTGTATCCTCTCCTACTGCACATCTCCCTTACTATAAACAACCAACACTTAGTAAATGTCTCTCTCACTGTACTCAACCAACACTCAATAACAACTGTTTTTCCTTTGTTTTGTTGCTGCCAGCTGTTGTTAGTCTGCTAGTGACAGCAAAACTGCATTTTGTCATCTTTAGGTGATGGTGCTAATGATGTCAGCATGATCCAAGTGGCAGATGTTGGTGTGGGGATTTCTGGTCAAGAAGGCATGCAGGTAATGTTGCTCATCCAGTGAAAAGCACTCCCATGGCATGAAACAGCCACTTCCTATAGGTCAGATTGTTCAGACTGCCTCTAGATAGTCAGCACAAGTAAAGGAAAAGCAGCATTTGTGCTGAGGAGTGCCAGTTTTGTCTTATAAGGGCTCTCGCAGCTTGAGTTTGAGCTCACACTTGTTCTGAGATCTATGATAAGTTTAGAAGCACTCTGCCTTCTCAGAAGATTGAACTTACCAGATCTCTCTAAGCAATATGATTAAAGAAATAATTTGCTAAATAATTGTTTAAAGGAGAAAGAAAAAACTCAACCATGCATTATTTAAGAAATAAAGGTTCATGTTATTCCCCTCTCTCCTGTATTGCTTGGGTATACTTCTTCTATGGAGTGGCTGCACAAGCCAGTACAACTGCTGTAGCTAGTTGTGTGGTGTGGTGGTGACCCTTAGCCCAGCCACCCACACATCTCACTCACTCAGCTTATTCAGACAGCAAAACAGTAAATAAAGTAGAAATTGTGGCCCTTTGCAGAACCACTGCTCCTTACACCTCATAGCAAGTCTTGGTTTGGCCACGTTTCCAGTCACAGGGAATAGCAGGTGCTTGCCTTGTAGTCTCGTGGATGTGTTCCACCTGTGATTACTGCATTTACCCCTGTGTAAGAGGTACTTCTCTCAGCCCCAGAAGAGAGGATGTATTTGTATAGGATGTATGTATTATACCAGCCTCCTCTACTGCTAGTGCAGATCAGTTGCAGTGTTAGGACCAGACGTGGCAGTAAGACACAGAGAATGAGAAGGATACCTTATTTCCACAACCTGCCTTGTATTTGGGCAGGCTGATTGCAAGAGAAAACAGAGTAGCTGAGTGTATGTCAAATAGCTCTACCAGGAAAGTGGGAAGTGTTTCCATCCTGAGGACCTGAGCAGATGAGCATGCTCCTTAACTTAGTTACCAGTGGGTGGTTCTCTGACCCAAATTGCATTTTTTGCAACATTGGCTGGATGTTTTGCTCAAAAGGGAAGAGAGGCCTCCCTCACACAGTGCACAAGTTGGCTGTAGAGTTTTATTTAATGGGATTTCATGAACGCTGTAATTTATTTGGGTCGACACAAAAAAGCTTATAAAACAAAAAATGTAATTGAGCTATGAACTTGGGTATCAACTTTATGCATTTTCTGACTCCTGATCAGCAGAAGCTAGGACAGGTCACTGGAGAAAAGTCAGTGGATATTTTTCTTATTTATCATGCACTTTTCAATGCGTATGCATCTTCAAATCCTGCAGGCAGTCCAAGCTCCAGAGAGCTCAGAGAAGGTTGGTTTTGTGGGCTCCCCTCCAAACCTATAAATTCAAAAAAATATGCTGCAAACATTTTTCTTGGGTCTTACCACCTCTTATGAACTTACCAATAAGCTCCATCATATATGTATTAATTCAGATGCTTTTTTTCCTAATGCAGACATAAACTGTTCATAGCATTTTTTGACTCCTTGCCCCTTTATGCCACTTCCAGTTCAGCTCATACACTTATAATATAACTGGTTCTCAAATCCTCTGGCTTTTGCTGTGTATCCAGGTCTGAAAGCTGTTTTCTCATTAACTCATTAAAGTACCTGGTTTTATTTCTAAATGAGAGTTCAGCAGAGTGGAAAATGTTTATAGATTCTTCCCTTACTGCAAGTCCTAAGGTCCCACACAGACCTCTTTACTAGGAACAACTGTCAGAATTGCACACATGTAGGTACTCAGAAGGTGTTGAGCATTTAGATGCCTAAGACAGCAATACTGTCTGATTTATTTTCTTTCCACATTCTGTGGAAGCATGTGGAGCTGGAAGAAAAAAAAATAAATGTGAAAATCAAGTGGGTATTTTGAGCTTAAGTAAACATGCAAATGTAACTGGATAACATATCTTTCTCTCTATGTTCCTCACCATAATAAAAATGGAATAAAAAAAGAAAAAAATCGTGACACTTCTCAGAGCCTGCTGAGAAGTACTATGTTAGAAGCACAAATGAAGCTAACGGGTTTGTTTTGACATTGGAATAGGCTGAGATGGGGTGGAGGACAAGGAAGCAGACATAGCATAGCTGTTTTCTCCTCAAACTGCAAGATAGCTGTGTGTCTGCAAGACAAATCAGACTTCAGTGCAGGGAGGTTATAACAAGTGTGTCTCAGTACCTGAGAAATCCTAGGATGTGTCAACATATTAAAAAGTTTCTCAGTCCTCATATATATCCACTGCTTAAATTGCAATGCATTTTTACACCTTCTCTTGCATACTGTTTTAGAGTTTATTTTATTAGCTTCTACAAGCACCTACTTGGGAAAACTAAGCCCTTTTGATGTTTTACCAAGAAAGAGAATTACAAAAACTTAAAAGGAAATATGTTTCTCATTTAAAAATACAGCCAAAATATATCCAGCAGAGCATAAGGAAGACACTGCTCCTTTGGAGGTTTTCACCTTTCCTCCTGTTTTTGCTGAACTGAATTGTGAGAAGAAAGGTGATACCAAAACAGAAAAAGAAATGTAAAATAATACTAAATTAAATCTTAGTGTGATCTTAGGGATAAGGAAAATCATGAAACACACCTGATAGCACAAGTAGGTCTCATCTAGATATACAGTACCCTGAAATTTAGTCAGAATTAGAGAGAAACTGTGATTCATTTTGTCAATGTCATCTGACAATCTGCACAGTCCCAGAGGACTCTCATCTAGTGTGATTTTTTCTCATACACAGTTACAGAAAATGTGTGATTTTAAAAATCCCTCAAAATACTGATATCTCAGGACAGCCAAGTAAACTGTATAAACCAGGTCTGCAAATTAAATTAAAACTAATATTTTTATTGTTTTTCTTCTTTTAAAGTCAAATCATTATGATGCAACCACTTAATTGTGCTGTTCTTATCTTATTCTCTGGAAATTCATTTTGCCCTGTAAGTACACTGTAGTTTTTACAGACAAAGATACAGCCGCCAAGGTCTTCACACATGAACCCTGGGCCTTCATGCTCGTGCAACTGCAATTGCCAGCCATTCTCCCACCTCCTGCTTTTTGTTGTTGCTTATCACCATCTGCAATGTAGGTTGTAATCTCCTCTGGGTGAGGACTGAGTTGCCTTGTGTGTCCTGCCACATTAGCTCATGGGTATTTCAGATCCATGCAGCAATAGCTGCACTTCATAAGCAGAGTCATGAGTTTCATTCTTCATGAGTACAACTTCCACTGCCTGCAGAAGTTGAGAAGATGACTAGATTCATTGTTAGTGTTGAAGGTGGTGCTTCACAACAATGATTCCAACCTTTGTTTCATTAAAGGCGGTGATGGCGAGCGACTTTGCAATCCCGAGGTTCAGGCATTTGGAGAAGCTTTTGCTTGTTCATGGCCACTGGTGTTATTCCCGACTCGCCAACATGGTGCTGTATTTCTTCTACAAAAATGCAGTAAGTGTTTGACTTGGCAGCTTTATGGCACCACATGTTTCCAGGGTTTATTTTGTGCTAAGTGAGCATTAGGTCAGCCTTCAAATGGTTTATAAATAAGCTGCAAAGAAATTTGCAGAGCTGAAAGACAGCTGGCTGCCATTTGCAGAAATACGGGACCCACTCCATAACAGCTACAGTGTGCTGCTGAATGTGCAAATTAGGTAACACAAATAACAAGCACTGCTGAAGAAAAGTTTCTTTACTGAGCAGTTTTGCAGAATTTAGCTGGCTGGATATGGGAGTCTTCAATGCCAAAGTCATCCAACATTGGTCCCAAGTAGCAGTTGAGTGTGTTTTCTCTTCCTGACTGTATCTCATCATTGTTTATGAATCACTGTACATATTTCCTAGTGCCTTGAGATAATTTGAGTCCTCTCTGTGTCTCAGATGCAGAGACTGGGAAGGTTTTTTTCCTTGATTTATCTTATTTCCAACTAATCAAAAGAGTTCATTAGAAAGGAAGCACACGGTGGTAAAGAACAGATGACGGGACTGTGTTTCTCCCTGGTGTATGAAACAGGACTCAATCCAGTACTGGGCAGTGAGCCAGAAGCAGCTCAACTCCTTGGCCTCAACAAAGGCCCTTTGCATTGATCTTGGAATACAAAGATGATTGATTGAAAACAGCCTAACAAGGAAACCAAGAATACCACCAGCTGGGTGGGAGTCACTGGCAGGCACATATATTTGTTCACTTGTAACAGCTACAAATCACTTTGGGAGCAAGGCATTTGAAGAAGCGAGAAAAAGAGGAGAGATAGAGCTCTCATATCTCTGTTTGCTCCAAAGGGCAATGCATGAATTGTGTGCAGGAGACTGGATTTTGTCCTCAGTATCAGAAGAAAAGTGGCTTTCAGTTTTGTAAAAGTTGCTTTCCAATTTTAATCTAATCCTCAATTTTTATCAGAGGAAAACAATTATTTGCTCAAAATTTTGAACATCACCAGAATACCAAAGGGTGCTAAAGGATTAATGAAGTGTCTTTTTGTTAAAACAAGCATGTTTAAATACATTCTGTGGTCAGAGCAGGGACTGCATGCAAGTGCCCTTTCAGAAACAGAAGAATGAAGGGACTTTGTAATCTGAGCTGCTGCTTGAGTCAGAGATAGCAAGCAGATTTAAGTAATGCTGCACTGAGTGGAGAGCCACCTGTTGAAGTACAGCAGTGAAACGTGGTGGTGTCCAGATGCATCAGTTTTAAGACTTAATCCTGAGTGATGCTGAACATCTGTAGTCCCACCCTTAGTGCTGGATGTTTCCAAGGTACCCATTGACACTCTCAAATCTGAACTTCCAAGAGCTGTATGCATAACTATCTTATACTAAAAATTAAAAAATAAACCCAGAAGTAATGCACATAAGACACTCCAGCAATCAGCAGCCAGAGATGCTGCTTATACATCAATGCTTTTGTTCAGCTTGGGTAAAATCTTCCATTTTCTGTGGTACAACTGCCCTTGATTACAAGTATTATTTCTCATGCCATTTTTAATAAGACATTTTCAGAAGCTACTGCCTCAAGGCTAGAAAATAACTGAAGAGATCTCTTTGTGTTGGCTGTGTTTTGGCAGCCTTCGAAGCTTCCTGAGAAATACTTGTTGCTTCTGACTCAAAACTGTAGCTGGATATCCAGCATATAGACATGAGTTTGTCTGACACAGTGCCTGCCCTTAGGGAAAGATTGTCAAAAATGGAAAGATAGGAGCACCTGAACCTTCTGCAAGGAGACTATTCTGGATGGTTCTCCACAGAAAGTCAAGATAGCTACACTGCAGATGTTCTGCAAGTTTTCTGTTTGCTTAAGTGGTTTCTTTCCCCCATTTGTTCATACTATGAAATTTTCCATTCTCCACTAGAACCTAGCTAATTTACAATTTAATCTTCACATTGCTGCAAAAGTCATTTCAAAACTTAGATGACTTATCCAAGAAGATGTTTAGCTTCATGGAGATGATAAAAATACAAGTAAAATATAAACTAAAACATAGCATGACTGGCAATATCTGAGCTTGATGAAAAGAGATTTCACATAAACAAAATTTTACCTGCACATCTTCCTGTTTATACATTGTCTCTGCAAGGCAGCACTGAAAATTTTTTAACATGTACTTCATTCACTGAGAAATTCTCTCTGGGACCACATTCATAAAACAGTCTCATCTGACAGGGGAAGAAGGGAAACCTTTTTTACTTAAAATCTTTATGTAAATTTGTTTTGTCTTTTCAGAGAGGTAATACACAGAGGCAAGACAGAACATTTGAAATAAAATAAAAAACTTGTTTAATACAAAATAAAATTTCAGGAGAAAAAGATCTGATTTAAGCTTCATTTATTTGTAAAGCTTTCTTCAGCAGCACTATTAAGACCCATAGTAGAGGTGGTAGAACGATTTTCAGCTGAATGTATTTTCATCAAACTACCTATTTTTGCCAGAACCAAATTTTTTCCAAGGCAGGTTAGTAAGGCTCAAGAGAGAAAATTCACCATGTCCAGGATTAGCTGCATTTTGTTTTAAAACAACAAGAAAAAAGTACATAAATTCACATATTTATTGTAATTTCTTTTTGAGAAATTACTCAAGAAATTTTTTTTTTGTTTTGGTGTGGAGAAGAAATAATTTTCAAAATATGTTCAATTTTGGAATGAAACTGCCATATCCCAGACAACTGTACTGAAGAGGGTAAGCTTTGGTAACTCAGTCTTGTTTGGGCCATAGGAAGATATTTTTCTTGAAATACACTTACAGAAACATTTCTAGAGGTTGTGTTTAGAAAAATACTACCATACATACCAACTTTCCTTAGGGTAATTTATAGAATGGGTTCACTAAGAGTGAGGTGTATTTGCTGCTCATATACAAGCCACTTCAATGTAGTATGTGAACTTTCCCTGAGCATTTATCTACTTTATGTATATATGCGTGTGTATATATATACACACACACACACACACACACATACACATATGTACATTTGAGTGCGGCAGGACTTTCCTCTTATTCTGTGGCAATTCCCCATTACAAGACAGGTTTACTCTCCTTAAAGCAGCTTTCACTGACTAAGCACACCATAGCCTCTTTTTTCCTTCTATGTTTAATTTTCAATCACATTTGGGCACACAGATACAACAGATCTGTGTTTTCCTCTGTATATCTAAAATTCATGAAGGATTAACATTCTCCATCTCACTGAAAGCTTTTTGAGAACAGAATACAAAAAGAAGAGGAAGTGAGAGGTCATGTCATTTCCCATCTTCATCATTAAAAGCAGGAAAAACCCTCAACATTCCAACAGTTTTCTGGTTTTAATCACTTTACAAAGAATAATAAAAATTTTAGTTGTAGGAGAACCAAGCCCAGGAATTTATTTCCTTCTCTAGGAAGCTGGCTATCTTTTTCTAGGCCTCAAATCCTTCATCAGCATCTGAAATCAGCACCTTTATTGAACCCTCTGGATTCTCCATGCTGAAGACATTGTAGAAAAAACGAGTTGTGTGGTTTGTTTCTTTTTGGGTGATTCCAACCCAAGTAGATGAACAACCCCTCTGCATCTGTGTATGCAGCTGATTTCTTCCTCGAGCTGAAGAAGAAGGGAGGTTGAGGAATCTTTCCAGCACTGTAATTTGCTGAGTGTCAAAGCACAAAGATTGAATAGTTAAGATGACTTTTCTAGACCTTACCGTTTCACCTTCCTTACTGCTACTGGTCTCATGTTGATCTTGAGAAAAAGCTCTGCATTTATCTGTTGTAGACTGCAGAAGTCTCCCAAAATATCTGCAGCCAGCAGAGGACATTATTGTGTCAATTCTTGTTCTTACAGTAGCTGTGTAAGTGCTGTGACATCAGTACTCATTTACCTAGAGGTCAGTGGTGGTTGGGAGAGCTTTTTACAGTTAGTTACATTGCACCTCAATGTTTCACTTGAACTGAAAGTTAATTTTGTGTGATGCCCAAGATCTAAGGTTGCAGCAGCGCAAAGAGTTGCAGGTGTGCCAGATGTTTGCAGCTTATCCAAGTGGTCCATGCATCAGGAAGTGAGTTAAAGAGCAGGTATCCTCACAAGGATTGCTCACGTGTTCAGCATTCATAGATGAGTTCTTGCAGAGCTGGAATCAGAATGGTTTCAGAACACAGTGGGATGATAATCATCCTTATCTTGATATATTTACAGCATTGCTTGTTCTGTTTCAGATGTTTGTGGCCCTTCTCTTCTGGTACCAGTTCTACTGCGGATTCTCTGGCTCATCAATGATTGATCAGTGGTATCTGATCTTCTTTAATTTATTCTTCTCTTCTCTTCCACAACTGGTTACTGGTGTGCTGGATAAGGATGTGCCAGCTGAAGTGTTAATTGCTGTACCTCAGCTTTATAAAAGTGGACAGAATATGGAGGTAATAACTTCTTGATTGCTGCAATTTCTTTCCTGAACATCTTTAGTTTTGACTGAAAACCAGCCCTGCTCCCAAAGAGTAGAGGAGTGGTAAATACAGTCTGAGAAGTCAGTGTTATTACTCTGTGATACTTCTTATCTGAGTCAAAATGCCAAAAGTACACCTAAACAAAAGACACGCTAACAAAAAAGCCCCAACCAGCCATATTTTTAATATGTGTCAGGAGAGAAGGCTGGATGATTTAATTCAACCTAAACTGAAAACCTCCTTCATGGTCCAGGCTCACAAATAACCAAAAAAATAAAACAGATTGCACTTTGTAGCTAGTGCAGGCTTTTACAGAATAAACTCACAGTTGTTACTCAAAACTTCAGCTTCCAGCCCTTTACAAAAAGAAGAGAAAGATGGCCTTGGTAGTAAGCACTTAAACTTAGCCTCTGAGGGAGGTAGTCACAGATGACAGATTCAGCTGAAATATCTATTGAAAACACCTTGTCCCCATCTGCTTGAATTGCACAATGAAAACAAAAGGAATTGCAGGAGGAATTTGAGCCAAACCATTCCTGGTAATTACAGGTACAGTGTACCGTGGGAAAACCTTGCTGTTTGGCAAAACTATCTATATGGGGACCTTGTTTTGAAGGCAAAAGCCTTCTTAAAAATGTCTTACAAAGCTGTCCTCTTGGAGGACACAGTAAGTGGTTTTTGCCTCCAAGTGTACACGTGTATTTGGTACCCCACACATGTGGCGTAGATCACATTGCTAGATACTCTCCTGGAAAGATGAAAGGAGAATTTGAGTATAACGTATTTTAGCCCATTAGTCCAAACTCTGTCCTTTTCATCTATTGTTTTCTGTTTTCTACATTTCTTCTGTTTCAGTGCATCACACTTGAAAGATCTGTACTATTAATACCTTCCTCTCTTGCACATTTTTAGGATGATAGAAATCTTGTAATGCCTTAAGGCTTGTTGGGAAGTTATGCCTGCCTGTCTTCAGCTGGCAAACTGAGAAGTCTCCCAGGTTCACAGTACAGTTATTTCTCATAGAGAAGCCCAGAAATCATTCTAAGTTTGTTTGTTTTTTTCTTTCTTTGGGTTTTTTTTTGTTTGTTTGTTTATTTTTTTGGGTTTTTTTAAATCTATTGATCATATTCCCTTTATAGTTACCTAAGGAGGGGTTTTAAAAACTTAAAAATCTTGTTTGGGGTGGGATCTCTTTCAAAAAGGCCCTATAGTATTATAGAATAGTTTAGATGGCTCTGGAGGCCTTCTGATCTGGACCCCTGGTCAAAACAGCTTCAAACCACGATGAGGTTTCTCAGGTCTTTAACTAGTCCAGTTCTGAATGTCTCCAGCACTGGAGATTGCACAATCCCTCTGAGCAACCTGATGCAGTAATTAACCATGTTAGTTCACAAGGCCAAGTAACACCATCCTTCTTTCTAAGCATCTTTCCATTCCCATTTTTAGTCTGCAATGATATTTTCCATAAAAGGAAGAAGACCTGATCAATCCAGTTGTTGGAGATGTAGAATATATATCAAAATTATACAACCATTTTTCCATTTATAAACTATTTTTCTTTATATCTAGGTCCGTTATATGACCATCCATATCCCTGCAATTGTATATTTCTGTAAACCAAAATGTTAGTTTAATATTGTTTTTTAGCAAGCAATTTTATACACATAATTAGAGATATGTGTATATATATATATGTTTTATATAAATATTTGTAGCATACATTGCTGCATGAATTGCCACTAAAGACCTTTATTGTGAATGTTCTCTAAGTACATGTGCATTTTCTGTTTTCTCTTCTGCCAATAAATACCAATACCCCGTGCTTGTGCTTGTGCTTATGTGATGTAGAACCCATTTATTCATGTTCATTAGTGGTCTGACTGTAGTGCATGAAAAAGGGCACCTTCATAAATGTTACCCGTCCTGAGAATCAGATTAAAATTACATCTTCTGCCAGGGGAAAAAAAAAAATAAAAAAAAAAGAAAAAAGAGGCAAAATACTTTCATCCCAGAACAGAGTGACTTGTAGGTAGGCTGTTCATGCTTCATCCCCCTGGGTAGCTAAATGATTGGCAAAGTTATGAAGCTATTTTCCCAAGCCCTTAAAACTGCCCTTAAAATATCCCCCTCAAAATACCTATCCTGGCAGAGAGGATCTTCATTGTGATCTGATCTTCTTAATGTTTTTTTTAACAACACAGGAGTACCAACCACACATGTTTTGGATGAACATGATTGATGCTATGTATCAAAGCCTGGTTTGCTTCTTCATCCCCTATTTTGTAAGTGTTTGGTTTAAGCCATTCTATTTCAAGCATTTGGAGGAGAACTGGCAACACAGCTTGGGCTAAATTCTGTCTTCTTTCTTACAGACTTTCTATGATTCAGAGGTGGATATCTTCTCCTGGGGAACTCCCATCACCACAATAGCTCTTTTCACCATCATCCTGCATTTGGCTATTGAAACCAAAACTTGGGTAAGGTACCCACAGCCTACATAGATGTATGCCAGCCACTGGCATAGACATAATTCTTCTCTTAGTGCCACCTTTCAAAAACATAAGATGGTTGCTCCTTTCCCTCAGCACATTTTGTTTTTAGCAGGCATTTTAAAAAAGCATGGAAAGGGTTTTAAAATATGATCTGCAAACAGCTTTGTAGTGTTGTATTTATAAGAATTTTTAAATATACAAGGCTCTAAACTCTTTGCTGTGCATGGATTTGACTCCAGAAATTAAGGAGTTTTAATATAAGTCACAGCAAACTTCTCAGAATAAATAAAGAATCATTATACTTATGTTGTTGATTTTTTTGGTTTTTGTTCTAGACTTTTCTCCACTGGTCATCTTGCATCTTCAGTATAATTTTATTTTTCTTTGTGGCTCTGGTTTACAATGCTTCTTGCCCAGTCTGCCATCCTCCATCCAATCCCTACTGGACCATGGAAAGGCTGATGGGAGACCCTATGTTCTATTTCACTTGCATTATATCACCAGTTGTTGCATTGCTGCCCAGGTATTGTATCTTCTCTCGTGTCTTGTTTTGTATGGAAAGGCACTCCATGGATATGATTGGGAGAGCAAGAACATTTTTCACTCCCCATCTTTTGTTGTGTCTAACAGCCAACTGAGTTTCTTTCAGCAGCTGATTATTTGAAGTCAGGTTGTCTAACCTGTTCTGTGCTCCTGACCGCAGGAACAGACCACAGCTCCTGGCCAAAGACCACAGGAATGGGATAATTGTAGACTGTTGGTCAAACCTCCTGCCATGCAGAGGTTTGCTACCCTGTGAGGTTTTCTGTGATACTTCTGGATTCAGTCCATCCTCACATAAAATGCACAGTACCCAAATTCTGATAGTATGTTGTGAAGATATTTGCTTATTTGTAGATCTAGGAAGCTTGCTCTGCAGACTTACCCTTATTGCCTTTCCTCATCAGGGAAGATGACAGACTGTGTGTAATCACAAGGTGGATCAATGGCTAAAGATACAGATTTATTACACTGCCTATTAAGTTATTCATCAAAATATTAGCACAGCATCCAGAGCTGTCCATCTGCAAGCTTTCTTGTGTGGAGCATAGGGACAGCACATAGAACTGTCTTATTTTTCTGTGTTGTACTTTTGTCTTGGATGGTTTCCCTTAATAATGTATTGGGTATTTCCCTCTTTCATTTCTTCTCACATATATGTTGTCATCTTGCAGGTTCCTGTACAGAACCCTTCAGGGAACACTATTCCCAACCCAGCTTCAGCTTGGACGCCAGTTGAGTAAACTGTCCCCAGAGACTCGTGCCCAGCTTCTCACCGAGTTGAATGTAAAGGAGACAATGTGTCAGACACGACTCTTTGCAGACAGCTTCTCCCCGAGCCTTGCCTCAAACGCTAGTGATTGTTACAAGGCTGATAACCAAAGCACTCCTCTGCCAGCCTCTCCTCAAACAAGGGAGTCACTTCTCCGAGAGGACACAAAGGCAGACCATAAAACAGATCCGACTGCAGCTGCCTCTCCCCAGGGTGCTGTGTTGTATGAGGAAAACAAGCTCCCCTCATCAGCAAGTGCTCTGGAAAGGTCCATGGGGTTTCATGAAGTTCAGTGTGGCCCTTCAGAGGTGGAGTCGTTGCCTGTGGGAACAACATTCCCATGGAGCTCAGCAGTCGACCAAGACTTCAGTTTGTTGAAGTGGATCACATCAACCCCACTGTTCAGTCACATTGGGACTGTTTTACAGGTGTCATCAAGCAGTTTACAAAATGAAGCACAGGACAGTATGTGTGTGCTTGGCTCTTCTTTGCATGTGGACTTCAAAGGCTTAAAAGAAGAGAGCTCAAATAACTTGCAGAACAAAATGAAAGGAACCCCAACTGATCATTGTAAAAATGACAATTCTGAGACCACCTTTTTATGACGTGGGCCTTAAATATATTTATATATTTTCTATTTGCACACATTTATAGTGAGATTACTCTATTTGTTTCCAAAGGTGAAACAGAAAATCAAAGGTACAGAATGATTATTTAAGAATGTTTAAATACAGTTTATTAAGAGCTTTAAATATAAAAAGAAACACTTGAAAGTTCCATTTATATTGTTTTATTTTTTCATCTCATTTTGTAAAGAAATGCCTTTTCTTTATTTTTCAGATGCTTCTCTTTTATTCTGACACATACTGTAAAAGCAAAGGATCTATCTTCCATATTTGAAAGGATTAGATTCAGCAACAATTATTGATATCATTATAGGCCATTCAGTAATCAAGGAGGAAAAACCATGATAATAAAGAGTCACTGTATTCCATCCATCATCTGCTTGCCAGTGTATTTTGTCACTGAGGCAAAGCTATGGAATTATTATACACCTCTCTGTAAATGTTAACAATATCTTACCACCGCATTAATAATACTGATATTTTATAAATGACACCATGTTCTGATATTGCAGCCATAGCATTTGATGTGCCATGATAAAACAATAAATAAATGAACATCCATATTGCAAAGTGACTTCCCAGTCTGGCATTAATTGTAACTCAGCCCTTCCCTTGGAGTAGCTGGTGGTTGGCTGGGCATGGCCTTACATCATGCTGTACAAAAAGCTTGCTGCTTGTTTGTAAGGAGGGATTTGGTGGCAGAGAGCTGGTGCCTCATGTCTGCTTTAGAGTTTGAGCTGGGAAGCCTGTGATCTTGGGTGTTGGAGCACTACCACAGCCACTGCTATGGAAGAGGTCTGTTCTGCTTGTTGGTGGGGTGAAGGACTGGCAGAGTGGAATTTTGTGAGACACCTTTGCTGTGGTTTCAGTCACCTTAAATGGAGTCCTTGTGGGTGGTGAAGCCGAATGACCAGCTGTGAGGGTACGTGCTAAGCAGAGCTATTTGAGCCTGGTGCAAAGCAGGCTATGTCCAGTCCCAAAAGCAGGAAGCTGCACTGCTTTCTGAGGCTACCTCTGAGCCCAGTTCATGTGGTTGTAAACCCCAGACTGCCAGGGGTACAGGGATGCAGCTGCCCTCTGCCAGCCTGATGGATCCCAGGGGCTTTAGCCTGGAATGCTGCTTGGTTCTTTCACACCTGGTCACCATGACCACATGTGAACTATCTGCTGCACTTCTTTTCCTCATTGCAGGCTTTCATGGCCTTTTAATTGCTTGCCATCAGTTTTTCTAAGGCCACAACTTGTTCGTGCCATGCTCTGTGCCTGGCAACCTGCCTGCCACGTGGATTGCCTCAGCGTGGTAAGACTCAGTACCTACCATCTGTCACTTGCTAATTCACTCAGGATCTTTTTTTTTTTCTCAAAGATTTATATACACTGGCCTCTTTCCCAAAGGCTGAATTGATAATATGATACTGTAAAGTGCCAATGAAAGGAAGAGATGAAAGCAATGTAAATAAGAGCAGTCAGCCTGTAAATATGTTACCCTCATGAAACATGACACATCCACATGTAACTAAACTGCATTTTGGGATTAGAATTGACTAGGGACAGGGGAAAGGCACTAAGGGACTCACTATTTCAGCCTCCTGTGAACAGCTTTTAGCATGATTGATTTGAAAAAAATGAAGCTGAACTTCTTCCTTTTACCCTTGAGATGAAGAGGAACATTGGTTTATATGTTTGGGTTTAGGAGGAAAGCACACCTATTGACTCATTTATTACTGGCTGAAAAGGTGCTGGCACTCCTGTGCTACACAAATTGTGACAGAAATGGGGCAGTTCAAGTGGCCACTCAGTTTCCACAAAGGCAGGTGGGCATCTGCCCTGTCAGTGCCACCAGGAGCCAGGAGTGTGGGTCCTGGCACACCCCTCTGAAGCAGGGCAGGTGCTGTGCTGTCACAGCACTCTCCACTCACTGGTGAGGAGCCTGCAGGACTTGGCTCAGCTGCAGAAAGCTCCTTTGCTAAGGTCTCTAGCTGAGGGAGATACTGTTCAGGTCCCTGTGCTTGCTCTCCCAGCCTGCTCAGTCTGGACAGTAACTGCTGGGATGACTTTGCAGGTAATCTTTTTGCAAGGTTAGCTGGCTCTATTGAACACGTCCTGTGCAGAGATTGCTATTGTAAATAACTCATCTGTGTGGAGATGCAGTGTCTTTTAATGTCAGAGGAGAAGTCAAATGACACTTTGAAATGTGTAAATGTTGCCATCTGGTTAGAAACCTTCATCTGCTTGTAAAACAGGATCTCACAGAAGGACACAGTGTCAGATACCGAGTGGGCAGAGTTCATAGGTTTGCGGGATGTTAAATGCAGTCTAAGAGTGTCACGGGGTCATAGCAGGAGCTTGCTAGAGATGTTGCAGGTGTGTGCCCTCTCTCAGTTACTCTCAGTAGCAGCCCTAACAGCCAGGTAAGTATCTCCTGAGCTTCTTGACTCCTCTGCATCAGCAGTCACCTCCTTTTCACAGCAGGATTGGTGTCCCACAGGCCTTCGTGGGATTTGCTGGCAGCAGAAAGGGCTGGAGCATCACTGGGGTTTGGCTCAAGGCTATATTTCATTATATTCTTTTCAGAAAGAACCTAAATTCCTCTCTGGCTGTGCCTTTGCAGTACAGGATTTGGTTTAGTTGTTGTGCTTTCAGTGTTTCAAAGATTATTTTTGTAGGTAAGGCATGGAAGGATTCCTTTGGGACTGAGAGGTGCTCATGCACTGCCAGATAGATGTGTTAAGTTGCCACTGTGGGTGTGAGTTGTACATCTGCATCATATATTTAGGGAAACTGTAGATCTCAATCCTCAGCTGCTGTAACATCATAGCATCTCCAGTATCTGCAAGCTGACTTACCCCAGCTGGGAATCAGGCCTCTGAACTGCTCTATTTTGTTGCAAAATGAAAATTTTTAAAAAATCTTTAGAGATTTATTTTGAAATACCTAAGGTGTAAATTAATCCCTTCGTACTAAAAGATAAAAATTGTGGCAGCAATACTTCAAAAATGTATTACTTTAATCTGAAATAAACCAAATGATCCTGCTGACCTGAATGGAGCAGTGGCCTCAGCAGGGTTGCTGGTGTGCCTAGAGATGGGTAGGAAGATGTGCCACACTGAGGCCAAACCTGCACAGAGAGTTACCTGAAGGCAAGAACAAGGTCAGTTGGATGTTAGCAAGCAAGTTGTCTCCATTTTTTTTTTGAGATACATTGTAAAATAATATCAATAAAATGTAATTTAAACCACAGTTTGGAGGGTGTGGGATATCAGCACATCGTTCCTGATGTCCAGAGATGCCAGGAGAACCCTTGGGGGTCTCGAAAATCCTGGAATGTTGCCAAGAGTGTTTGGTGGCTTGATTTTGATCCATCCACAGAAGTGACAGCAGTTTGAGGACAAGAGAATCACTTTAGAGTAAAAGGTGTAAAAGAGACACATTTAGAGGGTGAGATACAGACTTTAAGGTTTTTGGTACAGGGGGGTTATGGAGACAAGATGGAGGGATCAGGGTGTGTCTCGTCCTTCTTCTTTCTTCTTCTTGTCCTCCATATCCTGTGATGATGTTGGCACTTAGAGATTGGTTTATGGTGAAGGTGCACTTGCTAACATGGGTGAAAAGCATTGGGAAATAAAGGTAAATATTGTATACTTAGGTTTTAGTATAAAAAGACATGACCGCCCCGTGGGTGGTCAGAGAGTGCCTGTGACTGCTTGCAGATCAGACCTCTGCTGGGCAGACAGAAAAATTTTGTAGATAAGAAATAATAAACAACCTGAAGACCAAAAAGCTGAAGAGTCCAGACTCGTCCTTTGCATCGCGTGCCACCCAAGAACCACTCTACCCGTGTCGGGGCAGAGACAGACAGCCGGACCCGACAGGAGGGGAAAAAAAGCCCAAACATTCCACATTTGGAAAGAAAATATTAAGCAAACTAATTATTTACATTTTAAATCAGTTCTCCCTTCAGCAGCCAGAAGACAAACACATCAAAGCATGTTACTTGCTGGGTTTTAGGACTTGTCAACATTTTGAAGCTGCTATTAATATTTGAAACATTTTAGCTAAATAAACACTAATTGCTTTTTGAAGCTGTATACATGGATTTTAATAAAATAGAAAAAACTTGTAAAGTTATTCCTGTTGGTGCAGTTGAGCACTTGTTGTATCAGGCAAAACAAAGCTTTAAATGTGTGAGGCTAATCCACAAAAAGCATGCAACTATTTATGAAAAGATTCCACAAGGCAATTAAAACAGTACCTATGTTTGGTCTTTTACCAACAACAGCCCCCAGTACACTGTTTGAAATATTTGCACTGAATTCTGCAAGCACTTCTGTGTCTGCTTGATGTTGCTGGCTGAAGTAGTCCAGATGAAATTAATGACTTAGAGGAAGAGATTTGTGAATTAAGCATCACAGAGTTCCATACTTCTTAGTCTTATTTATGTGAACCAACTTCTCAGTGGTTTATCCATTTCCAAAATTCCTTCTGGATGTATAAAGATCTTTTGGAAACAGACAGGAGTGCTCTATCAGCATGGCTCTCTAATCTCAGAAATTATACCTCACACATATGCCAGGGCACTGGAACTGGGCATATAACTGTCAAAACAGGAACAAAACAACCTTCCAGTGTTTTTTCCAGGCTTTTCCAGCTATACATCACTGTTCTGTGTGCTCAGTCATGAATCTGCTTGCCACCCTCCCGTTCTGGCTGTGAAACCACACACCATACACCCTGAATAAAATTTCCTCAGACCTTTTCAGATTACTCAGAGACTGCTCTTGCTTCTATTACATGATTCCTCAATGACCTTGCATTGAACTTTGTCTTATCATTTAATTCACACCCAATTCACTGCTCAGGGCAGCAGTCTGTGCTTGCTCCCAGCACATCTCCTGAAGGCTCTACCCACTTAATCAACAAGCACTGCTTTGCTGTGCCTTGAGCCACCTTTGTAGTGTCATGCTCACTTTTTGCTCCACTCCAGGCTTATACATCCTAAACATCACTGACTGCCTGATGGCACACACACACAAGATATGGAGGATTTGAGAAGGTTTACTCGTTCAAGTTGCCACATAAAAGGGTTCTGCATGAATACTGGTTTCAGTAAATGGAGATGTTCAGCTTAAAATAAACTGTCAGAACTGTGTGTGCTTGAATCATCTGAGAGTGACAATTTATGAAACATAAACATAAATCTGCATCAAAACTTGAACTAAATAAATATATTTTTTGTAGTCTCATGTTTTTGCAGCAGCTGGTTCTTGATCCAGACTGATCTATGCCATGGGCATTTTTCAGCCCAGCATTAAATGCAGCCATATACTTTTGTAAGGGAGCACACATGGAGGTTCTGTAAATGATGCTGATAAAGCAATGTAGTGTGATGGCACAGTAACAGGTATGTGTCAAAGGCACTGCAGAAACCATGAGAAGCAGGAGCATGCAGGTGTAGCAAAGTGGGGAAGGAAAGGCACTGCTGGATGCTATTCAGAAGTCCCATGGCTGGTGGAGAGATAAGGGGATCTTCAGAGCATCCCAACAGCCTTTCTTTGCCTTTGCAAAGGTTCTGCCTGCTGGTGGACTTGACTCCATTTAGCTTAAATTTTACTGGAGCTGTACCACAAGCAAATTTGGTTTGTTACTTGCAGCTAAGAATGGATAAGGGGTTGGAACTGAACTAATGCTGACTCAGATGCAGGTAGGTCAGCACTTGCTTTGCAAACAGGAATGTGCTGGCTGTGCCCTGGTCAGGAGCTCTCCCAAGCCAGGGACCAGGCCAGGTCCCACTGCTGATCCCACAGTTCCTCCCTGTGTTGAAAACCAGGGCAGGAGCCACAGCAAAGGGATCCCGGTGCCATCCCAGGGCAAGCAGCCCTCCATTTCTCACTAGACTGAGACCACAGATTTATCTGATTCCCTTCCTGTAGTCATGAGGAAGAGAATCAACAGATAACATGGCAGAGAAACTTCCTGCTCCACAAGGAATCTCCTGTCCCATTGCATAAAAGGCTCCATGTTTCTCTCCCACGCTCTCCAGTAGGAATCCTGCCCATGGGAAAGCCCCTGGGATGGTTGCACTTCCTGCAATGGAAGATGCTATGGGGAGTCTCCTCCTGAAGGGGCCCCTGAAGCACCTGCACTGAGGCCACTGCCCCAGGGGTGAGAGGCACCTTTGCCTCCACTGCTCACCCCACGTGCCTCTCACTGAGGCTCCTTTCTGTGGAAGGAGACTCTGTGTGGTATCTTCAGCTGACAGATGCAACAGCAAAATGTTTTGCCCTGGTTTAAGAGGTATTCAACAGGTAAAGATTTACAAATGTCTCTGGGTCTGGACACCCATATCCAGACAAGGGTTTTCCAGCTGTCCTGGGCTGTGAAACCCTGCAGTGTATCACACACTCGAGGGAATCATGGTGCTTTGTGTGCTTTAAAATCTCCTGTGGTTTCCTGGGAGCCTGGCCACCCCTAAATCTCAAAATCTAGAATTAGAAGCCGCTGTTGAAAATGGCAACAGTGCCATGAGGACTATGCTTTATTTACATGGAAGAAGAGCAGTTGAAAGAAAATACTAACTTTTAAGAAAGGTTTTTCTATATAGCTGCACAAGGAATTATCTCTATTTTGAGCAGCAGCTTCCATGTGGCTTTAAGTACAGATATTTGCTCTTTGCAGTAATGTCTCCCTTGATACATGAAGTGCAGTGCTACATAAATCCTTCCAAGATGAGATTTAGCATATCCTCGCCAGGGTGGGCAAAGACAGCCAGGTCCTGCAGCCAGCTCTGCTGCTCAAAGGACTTTAGTTGGGTCAGCTCTCAGAGTCCTGCTTCATCAGCTCATCTTGCATAGCACTGTCTGTGATGTGGCCCTGTGCAAGGTACAACTAAACAAGAACCTTCTGAAAAGCACGTTAAAGGCATCAGCATTTAGCTTGCTCATGGCTTTTGCAGCATGGAAACACACAACACATGGAAATAATCTGCTAGTGAACACAAAATGCTTGAAAGAGCCTTCTGAGAGACTTGGAAAAGTGTCAGTGAAGAGCTGGCCAAAGTGAATAAAAGCTGCTCAAACCCAGTGGAGTGCCCATTCCCTCCCTAGGGAGACATGCTGGAACTTAAATTCCTCTTCATTATCTGGGCAGTTCCCCTAGCCAGGACAGGGTGCAGGATTCCAGAGGCAGTGTTGATTCATTGCTGGACCAAGGGGCCTCTCACTTTGGCCCCACGACTCCTAAACACAGCACTACTGTAGCTAAAGTTAGCATTTCCTGGCCCAAAATTCCCCGTGGTATATTGCTGGTGCTTGTTCATCACATTTCCCAAAAGCTGCACATTTTTAAGTCTCCAGTTTATTCCTGGACCACCCATTTTACATGCATGAAGGCACTGAATTGTCCCTGCAGCCAGACTTGCTTGAATACGATTCCTACCTTTTCATCCTTCCTCATTTTCCTTCCCAAAACACAATGCCCACAAAAATCTACTTGGACTTTCAGAAACCCAAACCACAACAGAGATATTGCTCACCATTAGCATGCCTAGAAACAAAGCAGAAATGTGCTAATGAAAACAGCAGAGATGCCTCTTGTTTAAGTAGTATTTTGGCTGACATGTCCTTCACACCCCTACAACTGCCCACTGAAGGACCTGATGCTGCTTCTTATCCCATTCTTTATGTGCAAATGACGGAAAACTTGAGAGCAAGAAGACAGATATTGAGCTTTTCACTTTAAAAACCTGAAAATGCAAAGCTCTTCCTTTTTTTTTTTTTTTTTACTCAAATTGCTGATGAAAATGTGGGGGTTATATTTACAAAAAACCCAAATTACCAATAAACTCTCAATCAACCGTGTGTACTGTTAGAGCTGCATGAACCATTTTTATCCCGAGTGGGCTGGGTGTTTGCAGTTTGTAAGATCCCTGTCATTTTGCAGACACAATTAACTTCATAACTGGATTGTTTTGCTTAACACTCAAGAACTCAATAAAACCATTATAGCTCAAAGCTCTTGGTAAGATGAGGGAAATAGAAAGTTTGAGTTGGCATCATCTGGAAACTGAGGGCAAATGATGACATCATGGGAGGCATTACAGGCAAAGATTCTTCTCCCCCGGGGCCCATGGAAATTACCTGTCAGTATTAGGCACCAAGACCTGCAGTTCATCTGAAGTTTTCTGAGTGTTGAAGATTAAGAGTGAATTAATTCATTAGATCCAAATGCACTGGTGGTCGCTGCAACCATCAAAAACAGGTGGCAGCATTTCCTGTCCATTGAGTGCTGCTTTCAGCAAGGCCCACAGTGCAAGGAAGCCAGGCTCTTGGATTATTCAGTGCTAAAGAGAGAAAGAAAGATGTCAGCTTTTCCAAAAATACCCCATGTGGTTTCAGTGCCTTCAGTTGGCTGCTGTTGTAGCCCACCAGCCACCGCCCTCTTGCCAGATGGCTCCTGCTCATCCGGACTGAAGTCGAGTGGTGACTCCTGTCATGAGGTTTTGGGGACACAGCAAATGCTGAGAGGTCTCAGTGGATTCCTCTGCCCCTATCTGTTCTCAGGAAGAGGTCACAGTGGGAGTGGGGGACTGTCCCAGCCCCTGGCAAATCTGCATCTTCTCCACTGCAAGGAGCACCCCACACATTCCCCTCCAGAGGCAGCAGCACAAGCAGAGGAAAGTCATGTCCAAACACATTTCCAAATTAACACCCATGGACCATTCTCCTCCCCACAGCTCCCTGCTCTCATCCTAATCTGATATAAACATTCACTGGGATCATGCTTCAGCCAATTCTACTTCTCCACACAGCATTACCACCATTTCATCCCATGTAACCCTGCCAGGTTTTGCTCTTTGTCCTGGGGGCCCTTTAGAAAAATAAAATAAAAAATATCCTATTTTCGGGAAGGGCGACTGACAAGGGACAGCTCTGGGACACAAAGCTTAAATCTGTGTGCACCAGGAGGTGCTTTACCAGTGAACAATTTTACAGGTACAGGTGCTCCACCAGTATTTTCCATTCTGTGGAATGTGCAGAGAAAACCTACTTAAAAAAATTAATAGAATTCATTCCATCTTGTTCTCTTCTCCAGGGCTGCTCTGAGTGTGGAATTTCTCCTGCCTGGCAGCCCTGTGCCAGGGACAGCTCTTCTGCTCATCATCCTTGTCCATCCTCAAGGATGGGTCCTCAGCCAGCACCTCCAGCACAGTCTGGAGGTCTCTGGCTGGGCCAGGCCAGGGGTAACTCTGTGCTCAGGAGCTGTCACTGCCCACTGCTGTGTTTTGAAGAGGAGAACACTTTCATTTTTCAAAGAAAGCAGAAGGAAACATGCAGGCTTCATCATGTTGAAATAATAGACTTTTGAACACTACTTAGATGTAATTCAGTGTTGTCTGAAGAGAGAAGCAATTTACATTTTCTTTGTTTGGTGTTTGTTTGGAGCAGGGAAAAAACCCAAGAACTATAAGTGGCTGTATTACCACACTGTGGCCTTTTCTTTTTAAACACCTGCTTGAAGTCCAAAAAGCCCTTGCATCCTTCTATTCCCACTCCTGCCTTTCATTTCCAGCCACTTGTTATCTTCAAAGAGAAAGTGCTTCTGCATAGAGGGAGGAAAAAAAAGTTCACAAAAAAATCCCTGTATATTTATTTGAAAGCAATGTGGAGATTTTAAACCTGTAACTAGGTGTCTTGAGACAAAAGCCCAGCTTCAAGGGTCTCCAAGCAGGAAAACCACATTTTGCTCCTTAAAAAGTCAAAAAAGAAAGTGTTAAATAAAATCTGGAATATTATCAATTATATTTGCTTCAGATTTAAGGGAGACTTATCCTTAAGAAACTTGTTTGAGACAGGTTTGTGAAGACTATTTAAAAGGTCGGGATATTTTTACACCACTGTTAATCTGGAAAAAGACCATACTACATTGAAAATTGAGCTTCCCAAAATAGCACACACACTGCTAACTCACCCTACACCTAATTACTACTTTGGTACCACCCTCTCCTCCCCCCATTTTTAAGGGTGTGGCTTTCTGGGAGAGCTGTCCCCAGCCCGAGGGTCCCGAGGGTCCCTGGGCTCTGCAGGGGCACAGCCAGGGACTGGGTGGTGCCTGGGCACAGCCAGGGCCTGTCTGTGTCAGCCTGTGACAAATCTCCAAAACAAACCAGCACACAAAAGCAGCTTGTCTGTGCCCCACACCAGGCACTCAGAGTTTCCTAGGCAGGGTGGTTCTGTTCTAGAGCTTATCCTTGGCAGTGCAGGGCAAGCAGACAAGCTTTAGACCCAATAAAGAAATGACACGAAAGCCAGGAGAAAAAGAGTAATAGTGGGGAGATTTTTTTTCCTATAATTAAAAAAGAAGAAAGATGCCACAATGCTGCTGAGTTTTAGTAAGGTGTTTTCTTTCTTTTCATCTCCTTGATAAAGGTGTGGCTCCATAAATCTTGGCACTCAGCATTCCTCTCTGCAGTCCTTTGTAACCAAACAGGAGACACATTCATACACTGCCCAAGGAGTGAGCCATCTCCCTGCACTAAATTACCCCAGTACACACCTTCAGTCAAAGGCCACAACTGAATAAACAATAAACCACTCCACTCATATTTAGCTGCTATCTCTACATGAGCCAGGGAGGGCTGGTTGGGAAGGCAGCACCTTTCCCTGCACCAGCACAGCCAGAAAAAGGAAATTAATTCTGCTGCAGTGACAGGGCAGCAGGCTGTACACAGAGGTGCTGGGATTCAGCAGGATGCTACAGGATGCTGTGGGGTGCCACAGGATGCAGCAGAGCCTGGTGGAGGACAAGATGTGCTTGTGCCACAGATGCTGCCGTGGGCTCTGCAGGCTCCTGGCAGGGACAGGATGTCACCCCTGCAGAGGCAGCTGCCATCATCCCTGTATAACTCCCTGCTGTGTGCATAAAAGCCCAGTGCAGGTGCAGAGGAGCTGGGCACTCAGGCCTGGCTGAGCCCCCTCAGTACACACATGCCAGGCTCACTCCCTTGTACAAAACCCTGAGGGGGCTGCAGGCAGGCTGAGATGAATATGTTCATGTCCCAGGCATATTTCTCATCTCGCTGGGAAGGGCAGCACTACTTGACATCTCATTTTGGCACCCAGCAAGGCTGCATCTTGTATTTGCAGGCCAGAGCAAATTTCCTCAAGGCCCGTGTAAGAACTATAGACTGAACTGATCATCTATCAGACCACCAGGATGGAGGCTCCCTGCTTGTTTCAGCCACTGGGCCAGGAGGAAAACTGATTGATGACTCCCACTCAAACCATGAAATGAAACCCAGCAGGCACAGAGCAGCTTCCTGACTCTCATGCCACCTCCCACCTCATGGCCAAAATTCCCAACCACCTCTCCAGACAGAAATTCTCCTTTGGGAAGCACCCAACAGCAACAACAGCAACCCCTTCTTGTCTGTTCCACATTTGCTTGCCCCAAGAAGGTGACAAGCTTGATACCAAAGCAGGACCTTCCGCTGATTGTCAACTTGGAATGTGGCGCAACTAAAAAAAGCAAAAAAAGCTAAACTAGACACACAGACTGAGACTACCCTGAAAGTGAAGGTTTTATGCTCAGCATCCAGCCTCTCCATCTGTGGAGACACACACACACACCCCTGTTCACAATCATCCATCTCTTTCCACCAACCTGAGAGGGCACATTGATTAAACAATGAAGCTATAGTTAGCTGGGGAAAGCTTGGTCCTTTTTTTATCCTGTCACTCCACAAGCTACCTTAACTTGGGGACACTCCAGAATTTTTTTCCACGACTCATAATAATTTGTATGATTTTTTTATTATTAAATTACCAGCATGTCACTGTCATATTTTCTGAAAAATCTCTTTGCCCCGTATTTCTCTCCTGGGAAGCTGAGAAGCCTCAGAGAAAAAGGAAAACAATATTATCTCATTTGCTTCTCCTGTGTTTTGCTGTTTTGGAATGTGGTTGGAGATTGTTCATCCAACATGTGAATTGTTTTTACTTATTGGCCAATGACAGCCAAGTTGTGTCGGACTCTGAAGAGAGAGTCACGAGTTTTCTTTAGTATCTTTTAGCCTTCTGTCTGTATCCTTTCTGTATTCCTCAGTATAGTTTAGTATGGTAGTCTTTTATATACTATAGATCATAAAATAATAAATTAGCCTTCTAAGAACATGGAGTCAGGTTCATCATTCCTCCCTTTAACGGGGGTCTCAGAAAATACGGTACAGCACTTTAATTTGCTTTCTCTCAAGTTAATTGATTAATTTGAGCTTGTCTAGAAATGTCAGGTTTCTTTTTAATTTTATATTGGGTTTTGCACAGTAAGGTTTTGTCAATGGAGGACTGCAGGGGTGGCTTCTGTGAGAAAGCACCAGGCACTTTGTGTCCAATGAGCCATCCAGCTCCAGTAAAGACCTGCTGCTGTCCAAGGCTGAGCCCATTGGTGCCAATGGGATAACAGATTCAAGAATAGACAAAAATCCCTGCTCAGGAGCAGCAGCTGAAACAGAGCAGTGACAATATGTGAGAGCAGCAGCCCTGCAGCAGCTGAGGTCAGTGAAGCAGGACAGGTCATGCCCTGCAGCCTGTGACCAAGACCATGGTGAGGCAGCCGTGCCCCTGCAGCCATGGAGGGCCTCATGCCAAAGCAGGATACCCAGAGGAGGTTGTGATCCTGGGGGAGCCCACACTGGGGCAGGCCCCTGGCAGGACCTGTGAGATGGGTCCCCCGTTGGGTCACAGGTGCTGCCAGCAGAGCTGCTCCAGCGTGGGAGTACTCTGGGGTAAGCTGTTCCTGAAGGACTGCGCGCCATGGCAGGCACCCACACTGGAGCAGGACGTGTGGGAAGGACTTGTGCTGGAGAAGTTCATGGAAGACTGAGGCTGAGCCTGGGAAGAAGAAAGAGGTGAGGGGAAGCTGTTTTAAAATTTGGGTTTGTTCCTCATTACCTGTCACAGATACATTTTATGAAAAATCCTTTCCTTAGGACTTTTTCTCCTGAGAAGCTGAGAGGCCTCAGGAACAAAATGTAAACAATGGTTATCTGCTGCTGTGGAATGCAACAGGTGGGTCTGTGATTGGTCTCATGTGGTTGTTTCTAATTAATGGCCAATCACAGTCAGCTGGCTCAGACTCTCTGTTATCATTTGTTATCATTCTTTTGTTATCATTCTTCCTTTTCTCTTCTTAGCTAGCCTTCTGATGAAATCCTTTCTTCTATTCTTTTAGTATACTTTTAATATAATATATATCATAAAATAACAAATCAAGCCTTCTGAAACATGGAGTCAGATCCTCATCTCTTCCCTCATCCTGGAACCCCTGCAAACACCGTCACAATTACCCTACTCTTATTTGGCTGATAATAAATTATAATGAATTAAACTAATTTCCTCAAATGGAATCTGTTTTCCTTGTGATGGTAACTGGTGAGTGATTTCTCCCTGCTCTTATCCAGACCCACAATCTGTTTTTTATGGTTTTGTCCCCCATGTCCAGCCGAGAAGCAGCTTTGGTGGGTACCTGGTATCCAGCCAGGATCAGCCCATCACACATTTATTCATCTACTTAGTAAAATACCATCAGGCTTTTCAAGTGCTTGTTTCCCTTAAAAATATCCAAAAGAAAATAAATTAAGTACTTTTTCTTTACTTTGATTGCTGTAAGCTGTATTGATTTAGGAAGGTGCCAGCTGATTTCTGTGCATTTTTTAAATTATTATTTTCTAACTGAGGTACCTCGAGAGTTACTGGCCACAACACACCCTGAGGTAGATCCAGAACCCAGAACATGGCAGTGCATGACTACAAAGCATCTCATCCCAAATACTGTTTTTAAGCGTGGCTACTCCCTTGTTTTTCCACTTTTTATTTTTTGGGTGGCCTGTATTCATACTCAGAAAGGAAAACTTCTGCCTGAGGAGTGGATCCTCCCTTATGCTCTTAAAAAATGACAGCCCTGTTTTATTCCCTCCTCTCACTGTAGGAAGCAATAGTCTGAGCCTTGCTCCATGAGAAAATTCCCACCCTTCTGGGCAGCCCTCTGCATATAACAAAATCTAGGACCACTTTTGCATTGCCTCACCAGAGCTGCCATTGCTCTTATGAGCCTGTCATCCTCCTGGGCAATGTCACTGTTGGGGATACCCTGGCAGCATAAAAAAGGCCAGCAGGGCCTGATTCAGAGTAGATCAAAGAGGGATTTTGCTATCAGAAATTTTAACAAGAAGGGTTTTTCAAAGTGTGGTCACTTGTGGCAGTCGGATCATCTGACAAAAGATAGAAGATTTAGGGAGCTTGAGCTGAAGCACTTCCCCTCCTTTTGCCTGGGTTTGTCCTATATCCTTCAGCCACTGACTAAAAAGGATCCTTTGTGCCAATAAAAATCCCTTCATTAGCTGTGTGCTTACTTGAAGCTCTGAAAATGCTGCCTGGGGTATTTAGAGCACAACAGCATCATGCAGCTGGGGAAGTCTGTGGGAAACACTGCTTTTAGCTGCTTCTTTTTTGGGGTTTTTTGCTTGTTCGGTGGGGGGTTTTTTTGTGGTTTTTTTTTGTTTGTTTGTTTGGGGGTTTTTTTTTGATTGATTGGTTGGGGTTTTTTTGTTGTTGTTTTTTGGGGTTTTTTTGTTTGGTTGGTTGGTTGGTTTGGTTTTGGTTTTGGTTTTTTGTTGGTGTTTTGGAATGGCAGTGACAGTACAGGCAAGAATTCTGCTTTCTAGGAGGGTGAGATGTGCTTGAGCCAGGGCTGGGGAGTGAGGCTGAAAAGCCACCATGGGCCATAACATCAGAGGAGCTTCACAGTATTAGAGAAAACTCAGCAAAGGATTTCCTTCTTGAGGAATGAAGGAATGATCAGGGTCTGAGGCCACCCTGGGCAGATGCAGAGTACAGGGTGCCAAGACTCCCACATCCAAGACTGAAAATTCCTGCCCTTCTCCTGAACTAGAAATGCCTCAAAAAAAACAAAAAAAAAAAATCTACATGATCTGAGTGTCAGGGCTGCTGAAAGGGCAGGGGACGCACCAGGCTGGGGAGTGCAAAAACATGACCTGCTGCATGAGGAAACCTGGGAGGGTGTCTGCTCCACACCTGAGGGGAGGTCCTGCAGTGACCAGCAAGAATTATTTCCCTTGGAGGAAGTCATGGCCAGTGGTGAGAAACTTGCTGGATCTCTGGGCTTCACCCATGTTGCTCCTGCCCTGAAGATTTGGAGACCAACAGTGGCATAAGAATTTTTCTGTATAATACTTGCTCAAACCTGAATTCAGTATTCTCCCTTTTGACCTTCCCTCAACCCCATGCCCTCCCAATTTCTGCTTGGGAAAATATCTCCAACAGGGCTTTAATGTATTTCCTCTGCTGGGAATCACTTTTTTCTTGCTGGCAAAAGGTGGGAAAACGGAGTTGCCCTTACTGAGAGTGAAAGATTTTTAAACCCCAAAGCACCACCCTGGGGATGTTTCAGCAGCTGTGTCTGAACACAGGGCTGAGGGTGCTCCCCAGAGCCCTCTGAGAATGTCACTGTTTCAGTTCAGTCCATGAGAGAAGTGCAGGATGAGGCCAGGAACCAAACACCAGCCAGAAATCCTGGAGCTTAACCAAGGAACAAAACTCTCCTTTCTCTGGAGCAGCACCTCACTGCCCCAAAATGAACAGGAATTCATGGCAGGAATTGTCCTGGGTTTCCCTTCATGAAATAGTACAGACAGGGCCATTTATTCTTGAGGTTAGCAACAGAAGCAATCCTGCACTTTTATTTGTGCTAAAAAAGCAGATTTTTTCCAAGTTTCACCAGTTTCTGGTTGAAGTTTTGGACTGAGGCCATCACTGAGATGTGAGGAGGCAGAGCTGAACCTGTGCTGCTGCTGTCAGTGGTACCACACAGCAGCTGCCCAGAGGTGGCTGCCGTGCCCTAGGATGGCTGGAGTGCCTGTGCAATGCCAAACCACACAACCCCTGTGTTCTTCACATTAACCAGCAGCACCATCTCCTCTCCTGCATGCAGGGTAGGCAGAGATGGGCTCCACACCTTCAGGTTTCTTTCCTGCTTGTTCAAAATGCATCCATCTTGTGCTGTATTTCCTGGAGCAGAACTTGGTTTTGCTTCTCAACCCTGCTCGAAAAGCTGCTGAGGTGAGGACAGTAGAAAACCTCTGTATTCCCTTTTTCCCCTTTAGCATTAAATAGAACACAAACAAGAAAACAGATTAAATAACATGCCTTTCAGGGCATATGTTGCATAATACTATAGAGAGCACAAGCTTTTAAAGCAAATCTCTCCACTAAAATTAAAACAAACTACTCTAAATAGCATTTTCTAGGCTCAGCGGGGGCAGGGGGATGCCGATTTCCATGCTACTCCTCTGCAGCTTGTTAGCAGGCATTGAGAAACATATGCACTTTCCTTAAAAAATGCACTTAGGCAGTTATTATCCAGCCTTCAAATTATCTGGCAACCTCTGCACTTGCATCACCATGGCAAGGATATTCTGCACCCTCTTGTGTGCAGGTGTACAGCAAAAGAAATAAATCAGAGTTTTATCTTTTTTGGGTTTTTTTTGTCCCAGCTCTCAGCACCTGGCCCTCGGCCCAAGGTACAGATGGGGAGGTTGGTCCAGAAGCTGCATGTCTGTGGTGCATGTAGTTATTTGTCAGTGGGGCTTGTTTTCATCCCTGCAGGGGCAATCATATAAAAAGCTGCATCAAGACTGAGATGAGATAAGAAACTGCAGAGGGCCTGGAGTCTTAGGGAGGCAGCTGGGACATTAACAGTTGGAAATGACATGGGGTTTTTCCAAAATCCACATGTTTCAACTAGATTTTTGCAAACCATGCACATCTTTCAGAAGAACCTTCCCCCCCCCTCAAAAAAAAAAAAAATTAGGGCCTTAGAAGTTTACAGTTTTAAAGCATTAAACCCTTCAATTTTTTAATTTTTGAGAAGTTGATGGTAACAGAAATCCAAGTACAAGGATCCCAAGGAGAGAAAAAATCATGATTAATGAATGCTATTTTCAGAAAACAACCTGAATTTAGGGCTCAATAACATTTTTATAACCCCGTGTCTTGCAACTTAGCAGGACCTGAAGCAAATACTATGCCTGACTTCCATTGCCTTATATCCCTTAGCCAGAAAACACCAAAGAAAAGCTGAAGGACTTTCAGAGGTAGCCCAGTACCCTTAGCATCAGCATTTCTCTAACCTCTCCCTCAGTTTGAGAGCAAAAACAAAGTGCAATGTGAAATCCCAGACAGAGTAATTTTCATCCCAGTCATCTTCCAGCAGAGACCCAGTGTGATTTCAAAGGGCAATAGTGACCCATATATTTTTTGATAACAAAAGTATGCACTATGTTTGCCCAACTAAAGCACTTTTGAAACCTCACTGCTTTAAATTATATTATGACTGCATGGAGAGACACAGGTTTTCCACATTTAACTGCTGTATTTTCACCCAGAGGGGCATTTTGTTCTATAGCAATCCTTTAATACTTTTAGCAACATTTAACTCCTCATGGAGCATAATCATAGAAAACATCTAGTTGGTGGAGATGGTAAACTGGAAGGAACACACAAAAGGAAGGAGAAGAAAAGGGCTGAGCCTAGAGAGGTGCAAGAGCTGCCATCTTCATTCTGAAACTACAGACTTTTGCTGGTAAAAGCTAAAAAGCAGAGTACTGGATTTCAGGGACAAAATTATGACTAAGAGATTTGATTCTTGATCTTTGAGGCTACAAGTCCTGCAAAGATGTAGAGATGATTGCCTTTATCAACAAGCAGCAGAAAGCTTTCATGTAAAAGTGTAGCAGGAATTCCTTTTGGTACCTATTTGGTTTGTAGACATAATTCAGAGGTTTTTTACATGGTTAAACTGAAGATACTTGCTCTAAAAATAATTAAAACTGGACCTGAGTATCACCTGGTGCTCTGGGGACCATCCAGACTTCCCCAACCTGCCTTGTTTGCAGACCAAGCTGATTTAGATAGATTTTCATTCCGTTCATTATCTTTAAAGTGGAGAAGGCAGCCCTGTGTCACGGGGATGAGGGCTGTTGGTCAGCACAGTGGTTCTCAGCCCAAAGTTCCCTGAAGGGCTGCAAATGTCCTGCCTCCAAGGCACTGCTGGCTGGACCCCCCAGCTGAGCAACCAAGAATACACCCAAGGGAAGCACTCAAAAGGACCAAGGTTTCTTTATTTCAGGTGCACCCATCCCGGTCCCAAAGCTCTTCATCCTTTTTAAAAGGATCTAAATGATGAGTATTACTCCCCACTGTCAGATCAGAGGCTTTCCTGGAGAGGGTTTCCTTGTTAGAAAAACAAGATTGTCACAGGCTTTGTGCCAAGGCTGGAGGACATCCCCTGGGCTGGTTGTGAAATGTTTTTAGGATCTGCCTCAGAGGAGTATCAAGAATGCTTGAAGGGATTCAAGGAAAATGCTGCACCCCCCAGGAGACCCCCACAGCAGCGCTTTGGCTCCTACCTACTCTTGGATGTGCAAATTGCTCCATGCAACTATTTATCAACCCCTCTTCAGCTCTACCAAGTTCCTTTGATTAGGCTGAGTGCATTATGTAGTAATAACCCTCTCCAGTACTTTGGAAAACCTGCTCCAGCAGAGCTGTGGCTTGCTGCTGTCAGGCAGTGTAGGTACTGGAAAGAGGGTACCTGCTTCTCTATTCATTGTAGAGGAAATCTCCACTGTTCCTGTAGAATGATAAAGTGAGCCCTAAAGGAAAAACTCTGCATTTCTGAGGATGTTTTTCTTCAGTTAAAAAGTTAGTGATGTGAGGGCCAGCATCCCAGAGCAATCTGGTTGTGCTTGGGAACTGCAGGGCTCAGCATGCCCATCCTGAGCTGCTGTGTAAGCTTGGGAAAAGGACACTCACAAATGCCTGGTGTTTTGAGATAGCTGCACATGCCCCAGTGCAGTGGCTGCCATACCCTGGAGGGTGTTTCAAGGCAGAGGCAGCTCCAGGGCAGGTGCAAGGGAGCAGCTGCCCCAGGCAAGCAGGGGGGTGGCCTCTCTCTTAGGGATTGATCTCTCCCACTGCTCAGTTATGAGGTCTGTGCCTACACATGTAAGGCCTTGAGCTGCAACAATCTGTTTAACCTTCCTTGAACACACTCACTCTTACTCTTGTCCTGCCACTGCATTTACCAAGGCATGACATCCTGCTGCTCTTTTTGATGTTGCTGCTGTGATCAGACCTGGGCTATCCATCCATCCAGACTGCCAGCACCCCATTTGCTGGTTCTAATGCAGGTTTTCCAAAGCACTGGAGAGGGTTATTGCTATATAATGCACTCAGCCTAATCAAAGAAACTTGGTAGAGATGAAGAGGGGTTGATGGAGCTTCCCCAAGGGAAAATCACCTGCTTGGACCTGGCCTTACAAGCAAGGAGTGATGTTTATTCACTCTATTACAAGGCAAGAATAAGCTGTCTGGAGCAGATCCAAGATGACCTGCTTCACTGCTAAAGAAAATGCATCAAATCAAACTTGCACGTGCCTCTGCTCCCAGCCATTAGTGGGAATTAGTATTTCCCCTGCAACCTGCTCCTGTCATTTTGTCTTCAGGCACTGGCACTGGGCTGGTGAGCTGATCCTGCTAGCTGGCCTGAAGGTGGCAACCCCTGGCTTGCTTTACACTGTGGGAGTGCTCTGCTGCAAGTGTGGGAAGTGGGGAGCACTTCCTCATGGCAGAAGGAGCTAACCAAAGCATGCAGGTAGAAAGTGCACCACGACACCTGCTCTCTGCCTTCCCAAAGAAAAGCAGCCTTTCCCTCTCCAAATGTCCCATGTTGCACCTAGATGAGCAGTCCCAGAGGTGAGTCCCACTTACTGGAGGAAAGCAGGCAGTGTGGTTTTTGTGGTTTTTGTAACTTACACCTCTGATTCTGTTACAGGAGAGAAAAGTGCTTTCATTGCCCAATTCTCACTAGTCTGGCACCTGGATTTCTTGCCTGTTGTTTTCACCAAGAACATTTTTTCAGTGTGCTGGGTCTCACCTGCCTCAAAGCATAAATACAGTTAAAGTGCATTTCACAAAATATGCTTTTCCTACTGCTCACAAAAAATGGGAAGGGGATAGTTTTGTCCTGGCATGTAATAAAATGTCAATATTTTTCCTCAAAAATTGCAAATCAAGCTTGTTTTCCAGTCAACCCTCCTTTCTGAAAATCAAAAGCCTTCCTCTTTCATAAGAAATTCAAGACCACAAAACCATGGTATATTTTAAGCAGAAAATAGTATTTCCCATGAGGGCAGGAAAGCTAGGCACAAGGCATACCTCCCTTTTTCTTCTGTGGTATTCATAGACCTACATACAACATACATTTTAGGAGCAGGTAACCAGAAAGCTACACTGCATAATTCACATTTGTGGGCATGTCTGTGACAACAGAGATAGACTGGACTCATCATTTCCCTCTGAGCCTTTCTGAGCTGCAGAAGGCTTGAGCCCATGTAAGACTGTCTGAGGCAAGGATCCCACTGCTGCTTTGCTTGGGGGTGTCCATTTCACACATTTATTTCTCTACAGTTTTTCAGTGTTTGTGGAAATAGATAGATATCATCCAGCTCTGGGAATATCTGCGATATGACCCAGCACAGAAAGAACATCAGCCTGTTAGAGTGAGTCCACAGAAGGGCTACCATGTTGATTAGAACATCCCTCTCAAACTGATGGAGGCTCCTACAGGAAAAGGCTGAGAGATTTGGAATTGTTCAGCCTGGAAAAGAGAAGATTGAGGTCTTCCAGCACCTGAAGGGAACCTACAAGACAGAGAGAGGAACTTTTTACAAGAGTGATGGTACCAGGCTTCAAACTGAAGTGAAGTAGGATTAGATCAGATATTATGAAGACAGGAACAGGTTGCCCAGAGAAGCTGTGGATGCCCCATCCCTGGAAGTGTTCAAGGCCAGGTTGGATGGAGCTTTGATCAACCTGGTCTAGTGGAAAGTGTCCCTGCCTATGGAATAATGGCTGGAACAAGATGATCTCTAAGGTCATTCTATGATTCCATGCCATAGGTACAGGTATAGATATAGGGGTTTTTTTAATAGTAAGATACATTTTTCCTCTTAGGAGATAGATAAATGTATCCAGGAATGCCTGACTATTCCACCCTCCAGAAGAATATATCTATATTCACACATACACATGTTGTCTATGTGTAATATTATAGGAAGATTAGTTTCAAGCTTCCTCTGTTTCATAAGTGCCTCAGCAGAACTGCATAAACAAGCACAATACAAGGATATAAAGGGTGTGGGAGTAATTTTTTATAACAGACGGTAACACAAGTAGCTGATAACAGCAAAAAAGAAGTGATTGCCTCAGAAGCTGGAAGTCTCTATAGCTGAATGGTGCATTTTCTCCTTTTTGACCTCAAGAGCATCCAGGAGTAAAAGGTGATTGTCCTGCTTTGCTGTCTCATTCAAATCTGGTGCTGCAGCTGAATTTGAGCACTGAACGTGTGCTCAAGGATGCATTTCTCTCCCATTTCTGCTCTTGTTTGCAGACAGTCAGAGAGTATTAAATATTACCAAAAAAGGATGCCAAAATTAAATTCTCAGAGGAAGGCATTTTTCAAAGATTATTCATCCTTGATAATAATCTCATCTAGTAATATTCAGGGGAAAAAAAATCAGAAGCATTTCAGCTGGTACCTGAGTTCCATGAATGTTCAAATTAAGGAAGCTCAGAAGTGAAGGGTATGTTATCAATAGTAATCATGTTAATAGATGTGATTGCTGATGGATGTGGCTGATGGCCTTGCAAATATTGAGTACAATGCCCTTCTTTTCCTTTTTTTTTATAATATATCACTTGGCACAGCTATCACTCTCATTTTTCTGAACAGGTTTCAGGGCAATGTGGTCTCAGTGACATTGACATGGTGGAATAAGGCCAGTGTAGCCTCAATAGTCCATGTTGAGGTGCTTCACTCTCACTAAAGCACCTCCCACAGCACACCTTGCTGTGCTTGTCATTAGTAATGACTGATCCACTCCAAGAGAGCTGCCCACCAGATGATATCTGTTACAAATGCTAATACAGCCCATGCTAAGCCAGGACTTGTGTCTGTTCTCCCACTTCACAGTGTCACAAAAACATAGGTAACAAATGCTCAGGGGATGAGAAATTGCCCCTTGGCTTGTGGGAAGGGGCAGTGCAAACAGCAGCATCCAGATAACTAGGAATAAGCAAGGTCAGCTCCACATTCCAGCAGACATGCAATGAGCTGAGTCTGTTTGTTATCTGCTAAAGGGACTCTAGATGACTGTGCAAGATCTGAACTCAATGAGATAAATCCCACCCTTGGGAAATCCAGTGCTTTTTCTGTACTGCAATCACTTGGGCTCATGACTTGGGGGTTTTGTGCTGCGAGTTCAGCATACCCTACACTATTATCTGGTTCTTACCACATTCTGCCATGGGTGCTCCACCTGCAAGCAGCATGTCTCTCCTCAAATCTGCCTTGTTTAAATATTTTGTATAATTGTGTATCAAAGTGTTATTTACAACCTGTGAGTTCTGCTATTGACAAGATCTTATTTTGAAGCTATTTTAAGATACAACTAAACGTATTTTTATTTTTCCCCAGAAAATATACACTTACAAAAATAAGTATTCCTCCCCAGCTCAGAAGTGTGATAGCACAAATTGCAACATTGCAAACTAAAATAATATCATTAGGAAGATAAGCCATATCAATGTCTCCTTTTTCAACACTCTGAATGACTTTAGCACAGCGATGAGGCATTTCTCTCCCTCCTTTCTCCACTCCAGTCACCAAGTATTCCACACACTTGCAGCTAGATCAAAGGCAGCCAGATGATTCAAAGATTTATAGTATTACTTAGTAAGGGCAAGTGAGAAAGTCAAATGGTAACTTCCCAAGAGACTGATTGCCCTGAACTGCAGCTAATACAATTCACTGACAGAGAGTTATGAAGACATTAGTTCACACCAGGGCAAAGTAAAACTGCCATGTGGGCTCTGGTGTTATTACCAAAGCCCTACCAACACTGCTGGCAAGTTACCATTCAGGAATATGGTTGTTTTCAGCACCCATGGACCCCAGTATAGTCCACCTAAAATTTCTAGGAAATTGTGGGGTTTGCTGTATTTTTCATTGGTACTGGGTTTTCCTAACTTGAAATGGTAAAGGGCTCTGTTAGGCATTGCATGGCCATTTTACCCCTTCAAAGCCCTTCTGCAGTTCCATTGCTTACAACTCCATTTAATCACTGCAGAGGCAAACTTACTGTGTGCTTCCGTCAGGCCGATGTATCTCTGTGGCATTTCACTCCAGAACATCATGGCTGGTGCCAGTCTCAGTGCATCTGCTGTCAGTAAATGGCCACCTTAAGCTGCTGGTGGACACACTGCCTGCACATGGTCTGCACCCAGCAGTGGCCTGGGGCTGTGCTTTGAAGAGGAGATACATGCCTCGTTCCTCCTGTGCACCAGCACAGGGCTCAGCATCCCTGCACCCACTTCTGACTGCTTCTCCTTTCTTGGTCAGCCCCAGTTGAAGGCTGGGTGGATGGTCTCACTGTTTGCACCAGGGCTCAGCTTGGCCTTTCCCTTTAGGGAGCAAAACAGGAAACTCCTACCTTTTTCTATTTCAGTTTTAGGATTTTTTTTTAGCAGACCAGATGGAGAGGGAAATAACAGGGAAGGGTTGAACATTTTGTTTTCGTTTAATGAGTTTTGCACCTGCCCTAAGAGTCTGCTTAGGAGAAAAACCCTTGCAAGCTTTAATTTATACAGCAGCAATAAGGGAAGTTATGGGCAGTGGGGGAAGGGTGAATGATTCTGTTGTAGCCTTTCTTCCACTTACAGAAATAAAATGTATTGAGATCGTGGGAATGGCTGTTGTCTTCTGGGAGCTTTAATTCTCTGCAGTATCACTCAGTCCAGGGAAGACTAATAGCTGAAGGAGTCCTCCACTGATCACCTCATTACCCCTCAAAGACCATCGAGGGAATAAGAACCTCTGGAGGAGTGTGAACCACCATTTCTAGGGAGACATGGGGAGTTTCATTTCACTGTGACTCAGTTTTTCTATTTTCTTACAATAAAAAATAAAGTACCTTGATTTGCAGAGACTTCCCTGTCATTCTCTTCACAAGAACTGCAGGTGCTCCTCTCAGCACAAACCCACCCTGGTCTGTGTTCGTGTGTCTTCATTTATTCTGGCCACTTCACATCAAATTCTTCCTGCTCACTCTTAGAGCAGTGATTTTTACACCCAGGGATGAGACAAAAAAAGGAGCCTTATCACTGAATATGTTTGCTCTAGCCCTGTATCCCTGGATAACAGCTATGCAAAACAGAAACCTATTTATTCCCTGTTGCTGCTATACAGTCTTTACCCTACTTTGCATTTTGCCTGAGAGAGTGAGTCACAAAGATAGCACCTCCCATTCTTTCCCAAATGCCCTCACAAATCAGACCCCATTTTCTGAAGCAGAAGCAGATTTCCACCTTGGCAAGCCAGACAATTTAGTGTCCTGAGGTGATGGTTTGCATCCACACAGAGCTGGCACAAGAACAAAGGGGCCCCTTAAGCCTTCGGAAGGGCCTTAAGAAGGACTCGAAGTGTTGAAAGAAAAAGCTGTCAGAAATAAGTGCTGGGACTTCTTCCTCACATCAAAGCCATCAAGCTTGAATCCCATCTCACAAGTCCTTTTGCCAGAGGAAGGGAATGAACCCTGAGGAGTTCAGTTAAGGAAGCATTTACATTTAATCCTGACCTTACGGAGCAGAGTTAGACCATAACTGAAGACCTTTCAATTAGCATCTCATTAATGGATTGGGAGAAACTTGGATTGGGAAACTGATAAAGGGAGGACCAACAGCTTTTTCTGTAGGGTTAGCTGGGTTGTTTTACATACAGGATCAGACACAGTGAGACAAAGCCCTGTACCTGTGATATTAATGGTGAAAGACAGCAGCATTTTATAGGGATATTCATACAGGGATTTTCCCATTTCTTGCAAAAAGAAATGGGAAAAATAAATAAATGTTCAAAGCACAAGCAAAAATTAAGGAAGAGTTTTGAAGCACCAATCTGTGTACCATTTATTCTGTTAAACATGCATCAGTTACTTCTCAATGTGACCTCAGCTGAAGACATAGATTGCAAAACACAGGCAAGATTACCAATATTTCAGAGCCTGGTCTTCGTGACAGGTTAAACCATAATTTCGCTGTAATTCATCCCGTCGCTGGAGTTGCTGACATTTATGACTGTGCTTGGGAATGTTGATATACCCAAGGATTTCGCAACATTAGCTTTCATGTGCTGAATTAGTCCATTGGCTCCTTCCAAAGAGAATCTGCCATGCAGGGGATGAGGACACAGCAGCTAAGGGCTGTGTGATGTCAGACAGGAGCAGCACTAAAAATCAGCCACTCAGAGCCTCATGTTCTCTTAGCAGTGTATTGGGAACCCCCTCTTTAGCAGTTCCCCATGCATTAAGGGAGAAAAAACTTGCCCACTGTTCATCAAGAATGACATTTAACTGTAACACAGCAGAGCTATGGCAAGTGTGAGGTGTCGGCATTAATATTACTATAGATGTGAATCATAGGAGGAGACCTCAAGGAATTTCCACCTGCGTAGATGACGTTCTGTACCATCCCTATGGTAGCTGAGAGAAAAATAAAAGCCAAGGACTAAGTAGACAGTGTTTTTGGTAAGAAAACGGGCAACAGAAGAGGCATGGCCTGCCCTTTGCAGAGTTTCACAGGGGGAGCAGCAGAGACCCTTACGTGTCCATCTGGTCAGGGAAAGCCACTTCCAGCAGCCACTCTGAGTGCACAGTCTGGCTGCACCTCTCGTCCCCTCTTCCAAAAGGAAGAGACTGGAAAACATGTTAAGGCTGGATTTCACCTGCTGGCCCAATGCCAGAAAGCAGCCCCAGGTTGTTTAATTCAGGTGTAACATTAATGTTTCAATGTTATGAATATTAAATTATGCATATCACTGACTTGCTGTGTTGAGTCTGACCATTGGGAATTTATCCTGACAGGCCTCTGCCAAATGAGAAGGTCCTTAGAAAAATAAACTACAGGCCATGCTGCAAACTCTTCTTATACTTTCACTGTAGCTTTAATAGGATATTTTAAAACATCATGAGTGATGGTTTATTTGCCCTGAATCTTGTTTTGCACTTCTTAATCGGCAGCTCAAATTCTACATTTCTCTGATGAGCCTGGCACTCGGGTGAACTGTAATGCTGCTGGGTATTGCCATTGATAAAGTCTTTTATTTGGCCTGCAATTAGCCCCCAAGTGAAAATGAACTTTTCCCAGTGTTCCCTCACAATAAATTACAAAGTTACATTTTATTCAGAGCAGAAGAAAACACAGAGGATTACACTGGTAAATTCATCTCACTTTATCAGCAGTAAATTCGTTGTTCAAGCCACTTAGGTCTAGTTACTGGAAATTCCTGTTTAATTATAATCCAGATGTTCTCAAGGCCCTCTTACCCTCTGGCACAACTTGACAAGTGCTTCACAGAGGAAATGCAGTTCTGCAGTTTTCAGGGTTAAGATGCTCTTTGGAGAGCACACTAGGAGAGCTGCTCCACACAGAGAAAGGGTGGGGTGGATCTTAGGTCGTCCTGGGGGTCACTTTAATCAGGGTAAGCTGTAATCATGAGCCAAAGGTAGTCACCAGAAGGGGGAGAATAAGCAATTTCTCAGCCCCTCACTGGGGTTTGCCATATGAGCTGCTGCTGTCTCTGAAATGCTGCTCCAGCACAGCACCTGCCAATACACAGGGAGATTCGTGGTTCATGGAAATGCCAGTGGCATCCCCAGCCCCTCCAGAGATGTCCATGTGACTTCTGTTTCATTTGCACTCATACTGCCCTGCTTACTTACTCTTTTACTTTTTCTATGATATCACATGTATTTTGTTGCTGAGAAAGTGACTCAAATGCATATTTCAGTTCCTATCAGTCTAAATGTTAATTTGTCTCTTTTAAGCTAAAATCCCTTCAACAAAAAGCTTAGAATTCATAAATGACCAGTAATGAAAAGTGCAAAAATGCCACGAACAAAGACTTCTAAAGACATACTCTGTACAAAGTATATAATGATGCTATTGAAGTCATTGGCACAGAATGCTGCAGAAGTCAGAGATACGAAGTGGATGTTTAACACACTGAAACAACTTAGTTTATGACACACCTTGGTTTTTCTCCTTTCTTATCTATCCACATACTTTTTGTTTTCTTTATAAAGGCTAAAAAGTTGGGGAAATCTTTTCATTTGAACATTTTAAAAAGTTCTTTCAAAAGAAGGATTGCTACAGATTGCCAAGTGTTGTGACATTTATTTTGAAGGTTATTGAAATCTCTGTTAAAACCTTTACATGGATATGCCCATGGAAGTAGAACTCAGAAAAGAATCAAAGTTTTAGATTCTTAACAATACTCAAGATTGCTTAATGGTCTCTGCTAATAGAAACTAATAGTCTCTGCTTGATAGAAACTAATTCCAAGCCCTCTGAGGTTAAGGATGAAGTCTGTCTTCCCACTTGGCAAGGGCAAAGTCTTAATTCATTTCAATATTGTCCTTTTTCTCAGGAATGGTCTAATGAAGCTGTTCAGTGTATACTATAAGTAAAAGAAGCAATGGTGAATAAATACATTTCTTTTTCCCTATTTAAAAATAACTCCTGAAAAGTTGTAAGATTTAAAAATACCACATCCTCCCTATAGATATTGTACATATATTTGTCTCTTTAATAATATTTCCATTGGTAGTCCAATCACTATATTAATTGAACTTTAGCACCTGTACTTAATCTTTGTATTTTTAAGAGGATATAATATTAACAACTGCAGCATCTTCCTAAACATTTCTCCCAAGCATGTAGTGATTTCCCTAATTCAGACATCTAATTGTGGTTCAATAGATAGTTGAAGGGAAAAAATATTCAGTGTAAATACAAATACTATGTTGACACGGTGATTAATGTTGTGGGACACTGAGAAATCTTCAGAAGAGCAAGGGCCCAGTAATTCATGTGAACAGGACAGATATTGAAAGGTCAGGTGTTATAGTCAGAAAGGAGTTTCTAAAATATATAACTTCTGCCTCTGGAATTACATTTCCAGTAGATCCTTCCACTTTGGATTGATTATGACAGATCCAATTTCTCTTTAATTTTAGTAAATTGTTCTGCTATTAGATTGTTAGACCAGAGGAAGATTCTGCCATCCAGTGGTGAAAAATTGCTCTTTTAAGGTCACAGTTTCTACTAAAAACATATTCTGCCTTTAATAAAATGAACATGTTTGGGCAACTGTAAAAATTTTTTCTTTCGTTCCTGGAAGAACAAAACAGTTGAGACAACAATTTTACAGGGCAGTACACATAGACTGGCAAAACTGGTGGGGATGTAAGCAGATACCTTGGGTTTGTTCTGTCTTGTTACACAGCACAGCTCAGGACGCTTCTGTACCATACCTTTACAACCCTTGGTGAGCAGGCCAGGTCCTGGGCTCTCATAGTCCTGTCACCAAGTGTGCCACAGAGAGGGTGTCAGGTATGGAAATGTTTTCTCCCTAGACAGGGAAGAAGGAGGACACGTGCTGGGCCTGCACTACCTCTGCCTTAGGCCATTGTCTGTCTGACCACACTCACAGCCTTGCTACAACAGCAGGCAATGTCAGGAATCAGTCTTGGACCATTTAACAACATGCAAATCCATATTACAGTTTCCCCATAGTTATAATACCATTGCATACCCATAGTTATAGTACCATTGCATCCCCATAGTTATAGTACCATTGCATACCCATAGTTATAGTACCACTGCATCCCCATTTAGTAACCTCCATGACAAAAGGCAGAGTAGGACCTTCCCTGCTTCTGGCACTGGCAGGGGTGGAGGTGTGGTGACTAGCCTCTTCTCAGCCTTTCACACCCTCACCTCTCTTGTGCCCCTCTCCAGAGCAGTACAGCCCTGCCCTGGGAAGGCAGTGTACCCTCCTGTGCCCTGTGCTCAAAGGGCGTGGAGGCTCTCCTATTCAGACCATGGTAATTAAGCAATTAACCATCTTCAGAAAGCAGTCAGCAGCATTTCTGGAGGTGAGCACTGACACCCCACGGTGCCCAGCAGAACACTAAACCAGACCCTATGAGTTGTGGGGTGACAAATGTGGCAAAACACTTGATGAGACTCCAGCTAGCACAGGTCACTCTGTGGAGCAGACCATGGCTGGGCAGGTCTCGTTTTCCATGTGACAGAGATGGAGGCTCGATTGCAGAGTAGCTGATTCCTGAAGTAGGCCAAGCAGGTGAAATGGAGGAGATGAGCAGGAAGGATCAATGCAGGAGGTGACAAGAGCATTAATCAGAGCTGCCATTGTGCCCAGTGTCAGGAGAACGCCCAGATCTCAGCTTCATCCTGTCAGCAGAAGCAAATCAGGAGAGGGGTGCCATCCCCATCTATGAGCACAGCACAGCTCTTCCAGGGGCTGCTGTGCATGCTTCCCTTGGCAGCAAACACCATTAATTACTCCTCCAATTAGTCCCCACAAGTCTTCCACTCCAAGAGGAACTGTCAGAACAGCTGGGGTTGTCTTTCAGCTTTGGAGCAGACAGGGATTGCCCAAATCATCTTAGGACATGGCCAAGGGACACACAGAATACCAGGGAGACCATGTTGGACAGCACTGGCCAGGAACTTGATAATCTATCTGACTGGAACTGTCATGGCCCTAAAAACACTTGTCAGGCCTGGAAGAGCAGTTTGTTTTACAGATCTGGCCTACTTTGTTTTACAGATCTGGCCTACTAGACTCACTTATTTGGGATATCACCAAGGGCCTGGTGAAATCACTCTGGGTCTAAAGTTTTTGAGCGAAGGATTGACAGGAAAATGCATTTAATACCCTTAGATGTACGAACCCTTAGTATATTGAATATTGTATTTGCTTATCTTTTGTTTCACATCCTAAGAACAATGACAAGGCAGCTTCATCATCCTGCTTCAAATGTCTTTGAGTATCACTGTAATTATTCTAGAAAAGTACTCAGAGGCATTTTGAGGTGGGAGACACCAGCAGCACAGAGGATGGACTGCTCAAAAACTTCCTTCAGGAGAAAAAGGAACCTGCACCAGTTCTTGTGTGAAGGAACAGTCCTGGTGTCCCAGGTGAACTGTGAGCAGGAGTGATGGCAGCAACCCACCCTACACCATTTCCACCACAGCTGCTTACCTCACAGATAAAGACACCTACATTTAAGGGTTTTCATATAGGTTTGAAGAGCAGGTGCACTGACCAGATGGAGGCATCTCTTTTAGGGTGTGCTGGACAGTCCTCAGACTGCCTTGAGGAGAATTCTTATTGCCAAAAATTAAGTTTGTTAATCAGGACTTTTCCCTCGTGAACCGCCAGCACGGGTTCATGAGGGAAAATCCTGATTAACAAACTCAATTTCCTTTTATGACAAAGTTACCCAATTGATCAAGGGAAGCCAGTTGATATAAACTTTTTAGATTTTAGTAAAACTTCCAGTAGTGTCTCTCACGGAATCCTTCATTTTAGGACCAATACTCTTCAATACCTTTCCCCAACAGCCAATGGGATGCAGTGCATAAATTCATCAGACATTCCAACTGCAGGGGTCCAGGGGGCAAACCCATCAAGTGGATGAGACATAAGTGATACAGAACTGGCCAGCTTTTCCAAGGCAGGTCTAAAAGGCAGCCTTCATCTGGATAATGTCTGTGGACTTGTTAAACCTCCATGATAAGACCCTGTGCTTCACTTTGCAAGAGCTTTCTGGGGCTTTCTTTTCACATGCAACTTCTCAAAACATTGACTGGGGGAGTGCTGAATTTGCTCACCTGTCTGTAGGAGAGCTGCAGGTGGGTGGACTGAAGACTGCTTGGCACTCTGAGGCAATACCTGTCAAACAAACTATTTTTCAAGCCAAAATCAAACATTTATGTTGACTTTTCCATGGGCTGAACTTGGCTTTAGAGATGGTGAAGTGCCCTGACAGAAAACTGATAGCATTTCAATTAAAAGAATGAGATTGCCTAACTTCAGCATAGCACAGTTTTTCTCTTTCTGATGTATTGAATCCAAGGCTTTGGCTTGGTTTTATTTTACCCAGAGTTCAGCCTATATCTTCACTCCAGGAAGAGAAAAAAGTACTGTGATCAAAGATGTAACTAAGCAAAGGGAAAACACAATTGAACTATCTTTCCTATCCATTATCTAGGTAGATAGACAATAAATTTATGAAGAAACTAATTTTTAGGTAGATTAAATTCTTGCCTCTACCATGCTAGCTTTGGAGACAGTTTCATTTACTTAAAGAGAGACAAGCACAATCTCCTCCCATGACAGAAGCGAATCTTCCTGAAGTAGAAAATGCTTAAAAGTGAACTGCATCTCCCAAAGACATTTTGGCTGTGGGATTCATATTTTCCACAAGGTGCTGTTCTTACTCAGCCTTAATTCCACAACTTTATGCTCACAAGACAGGTTCTTTTGACTAAAGTTATACAGGTGCTTAATCAAGTATAGAATAAGACAGCATTTATTCACTATTTTTATAAAGCAATTATGAATGACTCACTTGCATGTGATTTGTTCAGTAAGAATTATGAAACTCTTCTGTTCTGGTAATGTGAGAGATCTTTGCTTTTTGACTTATATTCATTATCTTGGGAGGATTTGTTCCCTAGGAAAATGATCAAACACTTGTGTATTTCCATAGCAAATACTTTTGAGGGAGAAGTGCCCTCTGCCTCAGCTGTGAGTGATGACCCCACTAACCAGGGTGGTTCAGCCCCTGTCAGACCAGCATCAGCTCTGCCTGAGTGCTGAGCATAGCCTGACTAAAGCACAGCAAAATAAACTCATGGCTGGGCCTTGGACCTGCTTCATGCAGCTTTCCTTATCAAGCAAAAGGCAATGCAGCTCACAGAAGAAACTGCAGAAACAGAGTTTCTGCTGGCGGATGCCATCAATGTCAGCAGAATTACACCCCCAGGGAACTTCAAACTTTCAAAGCAGTAGATATTTTCGAGGCTATTTTGAGAAGGTTTCAAAGGGGAACATTATTCAGAACACTTGATACTCCCTTTTTCCAAGAAGTCAGGAAAATCTAAATTCCAGAAGTGGGTTATTTCCTCTTTAAGGAAAAATGAGCTGGCAAAGAGGCTGGATATCAGCAAGGGAAAGCAGACAAAATTTGGTATTATTTTGTCTGAACAGCATTCATGCCCCAAGGAATTGCATTATTTCTGGACTACTAGCAGTGAAGTTAGATCAAATGGAATTTTTTAAGGATCCAAGTAGGAAATGTGAAACAATGGCCTGCTTAATACTCCAAAAAAAGTTCAAACCCTCATCCTGCTATCTTTGGTGACATTGCTGTTTTACCAAGGGTGAGATGCTGGAGATCAAAGGGTCCTCATTCATTCTAAATACTGTTTTGCCAGGAGCAAGTAGGAGGCTGCTATCATCATGAGGCCTCTCTCAGTGATTTTTCAGTCTTGGGAATTGGGATCCTGGGATTCTGGAGAGGTCCCAGTTGACTGGATGTTGGCTAACATTGTTCCAGTTTTCAAGAAGGGCAAAACAGATGACCCTGGAAACTACAGGCCTCTCAGTCTTATTTCAGTGCCTGGTAAAATTATGGAGAAGATTATTCTGGGAGTCACTGAAAAAAACTTGAAGGACACTTCAGTCATCAGTCACAGCCAGCATGAGTTCATGTCCAATCTAATTACTTTTTTATGACAAGCTAACCCATCTAGTTGAGCAAGGGAAGCCAGCTGATGTCATCTTTCTGGATTTCTGTAAAGCTTTCAATACTGTACTGCAAATCCATGTAACTCATAGGGGTTATTGATAGCACTGGTGACCATAATGGAAAGGCCCCTTTCTTGCATGAGGCCCTGCACATCTTTGCTCTATTATTTACCCACCCAAATTTTCACTGATTGAAGGACTTACTTCTATACAGGCAAAAATAGAAAAGGCTTTGGTGTAAAGAAGCAGACTTGCTATCCAACATCAGTAATTTCAAGGATGGATTGGCCCACAAAACATGCTCTACTTGCTTTTCCACCATTTGAACTAAAAGGAAAGAACACTTGCTCAGTAAGTGAAGCAGATCCTGACACAGCAGCTAAATACTAAAAAAAACCCTAAAAAAAAAAAGCCTCCCAAGAAAAAACCCACTACACAACAACAAGAATGTAAAATTTAGCTCTTTCACCAAACATGAAGGAGTTCTTTCTGATTAGTTGGCAGGATATGGGGAGGAAATTATTTGTTTCTGCATATGAACAGATCAGATGTAAGAAGAGCTTGCATGTGAGAAGAGTCATTCCAGAGCAGACAGATGTGTATTACAGTTTTGATAAACTCATAACAGAAGTGGGTAAAATATTGTGACAGTGAAAGTAATTACCCACACAAAACAAAATAAAACAAAACTAAACTAAACTAAACTAAACACAACAAAACACAACAAAACACAACAAAACACAACAAAATCCCGGGCTATGTTTTTTAATCTTGAATTGTTGAAATGAGGCCATCTATCTTTTCAAGATTATTCGGTTTAGTTAAGGTGGGTGAAAATTTTTAAGTAAAAGTCTATGAATTATGTTATACAAGAGGTCATATGATGCATTCCCAATGTCCTTTCTGGATTTAAAATCTATAAATTTCTATTAGGACCATTAGTTTTCGCAGGCTGCTAACTTTATGATAAACTCTCTGATGGGCCTCAAATGCTTCATGTTTAGTCTCAGGGGATAACATTGTCCATATATTAATTTTGAAAGAAAACTTTAGCTGACTAGAAATCAAAGGAATAATTTTACTTTTTTTTAAAACCTATCACCACACACACAAAACAGAAATTCAGTTTCCTCTCTTGAGACCACTGCTCAGTCAAGAAGATAAGGAATAAAAAATGGCTAATTTGTGTAGCAGAGACTGTGCTCCCACAGAGAGTTACACCATTCCTTTCTGGAAGAGAAGATACCTCAAACAAGGAAGCTGGGTAGGGAGAGCTAGGCAGGCACATGGGGTATTATCCAGAATATCTGGGTGCAGCTACACTCATTTTCACACAGTTGCAGCCCTTGACCAAAACCACAAGGTCACTGGTGATATTATCCACCAGCATCTCTGAGCCTACAGAGAGAAGGGGGAAAGCCAAGCCAGAAACAGCTCCCTGCCCTGGCTGTGTCCCTGTCTCATGGTGTCAGAATGGTTGGTCCCAGCAGGAAAAAAACCCAGGGAAGGGGGATGCTGAAGCCATGGAGAAAACCTGGCAGTACTGCACCCCTTTGGCCAGAACAGAGCTGTGAGAGATCTGAAGTGCTGAAGTATGGCCAGATTTGTGACCAGACTGCACCCACCTTTGCAGAGAGCACTGAACACAATCCACCCTTCCCTTCAGACGCATTGCAGCAGTTAAAACATAAAAAAGCATTGGTTTGTAAAACCCTCTACATTGCTAAAATAGTAATGCCAAACACAGTGCAGCAGAGCCTGCTTTAACCTTCTTTTCTCAAATGTTCTTCATTTATTAGGTCTTTGCTTTTTCATCTTCATGAGAAATATCCCCATCTGTTTTGTGGCAATAATTCTAGGTTTCAGTGTTTTGCTCCAAGGTGAAGGAAAAAAGCAAACTATTATTCTGTTCACTGAAGACTAGAAAAATGGCAAATCTTGTAAAAAACTCTAAGATTGAGATGGGACAAAATCAGTTTCTCTCTCCATAAAAGATCGATTGGAAAAAATAATCTTCTTAAAAGACCATGTCTGACACTTGCTTTTTTCATTTTCTGCAGTTCTCTTCAGAGACTTATTGTGACTGTGGTTGCTTAAGGTACAAGGACTGTGTCATTTGCCACAGAGTAGCAATCCCTTTTATTCTGTAGAGCAAATTCAGTCTGCATAAATATATTTATCTCCTTTTTTTTTTCCCCTGGTGCCAACATGCCTGCTTACTGCAGGATTACACTTCATGCTTTGTCTTTATGAGACCACTTCTTGACTGATGGACTAGGAATTTATGTACATGTTAGAAAACCATTTCATTTTATATGGGTTAGCTGGAAATGTCCAGATGGGAATGAAATTCCTCCTTAGCCATCACCTACTGGCAACTTCTTTTTTTTTTTAATTTTCTCTCAACTTTGTTGGCCACTGCATTTAACATCAAAAATTACTTCACATTTCACCAAGCACTCTACAAATAGATAGAAAGTCCTTATGTGCACTATTTCCATGGGATTTATAAGGCTAAAAAGATGCACAGGGGGGCACAGAAGCTTCTCCAGCACAGCATGGCCTCAAAATGCATGCAGTGATGCATCTTCCTGGCCTTGCTCCCTTGTCCTCTTGCTCCACAGCCAAAGGGAGCTTTGGAGAGCTTCAGCTTCAGTTTCCTGGTTTGGTTCTTCAAGTCCTGACTGCAGCGGGAGATGGACTGTTCCATGTGATTTGGGGAAGGTTTATTCAGGATTGCTGGGAACTTGTCCCCCAGTTGTTCAGGATTAGAGATGTTTCTCTACTCCACATGTCTGAAAGCATTTATCTGTTTCTTGGAAGCATTAAATAGAAATATGGATGCAGTGTTCCAGGCTTGGGGAGGTCCTAATAGACACAGGCTGAGAAATGGCATGGTAGCAATTGCCTTGTCCATCACACTCGGTTTCCATTACCTATAATTTGGTAAAGAGGTAAATATAAAAAAGAGGTAAATATAAGGAAGATGCAGACATTATACAAATAATGAAGCAGTTTTTCTGAAGTCAGACAAGTACAGATAATTCTTCTTGACACAGGAAAAAGAAAATGAGAGGTGATCAGTACGAATACTAAAATACAAGGGCAAGAGGACATGTGCTATATCTCACAACAGTACATTTTTAAACACTAACTACAATTTGGAGCCAAAATTGGCTTGTTTTTTTTTCCTTGAAGACTCTCCTTTCCAAAATCTAGAAATCATTTGAAATTAAATTTACCAATGTGGTAAATTTACCAAATTTTGGTAAATTTAAATTTTGATACCTCAAAATTATTCTGAAAAGGGAGAGAAAAAATTTACTGGTATAAGGAACCATTCTTATTTCTATATTTCCTCTGATAAGCACAATATTAGCAGTTACATATTTGCAGTGTATAAAATTAAAAAAAAAAATTCTGTTCCTTTTGTTCTAGTTCAACCAGCAATCATCTTTTTTTCTTTTGATTTCTTTACTAGATTTCTCAAAGTAGCATCTGTTTTGCCTTTTAAAAATTAACTGTGCAAGCACAACAAAATCAGAGATATGTCAAAGCTGTGGAATTTTCCCTTGCAGCCACACAATGCCAAGTTTTGGATGACTCTGTTGCGAGACGATGAATCATCTCAAGTTATGGGATTTGAGTTCAGGTTCTCTAAGGTAGCTATTATGAAGCTCAGCAAATCTATATCCACCTCTGATCTGTTGTTGTTGTGCTCTTCAGGTTTTGGAGGGGAAGGGATATGTGGGAACTTCTAACATCATTATCAAAATGTAAACTTTGCCAATTACTTATTTTGAAGCCTTCCTTAAATGACCCAAAAGTCCTGTCCTAAACTTTTTACTACTCTGATCAACAAATTCAAACACAGCAAACGAAATAATTTAGGAAAAAATGTTCCACAGACATTTGCAGTCAGCAAAAGAGCTCTTAGCTACAGTTGTCTGGGTAAATCCTGGCAGATGAACTTAATTAAGAGACAAAAACAATTAACCAGCGATGTGTGACAAAAATTGGCTAAACTAAAGTTCTCTGTGAAATCTCCTTATTAGGAAACAAGAGAATTATCATTCTGCTGTTTTCCACAGAAGGAAGGATGGCCTCTTTCTGTCTGTGCTCATGGGGCAACATCAGCCTCTATTCACAGTGGTCCAGCTGGCAGAACACAGACATGGGATATTTCCATGTGGCCCCAGCCTTTCCCCCAAGAGCCTGACAATGTTCAGGAGGAAAGCAATGCCTCAGCAGCCAGCACATCCCCTTGCACATGCAGAGCCAGGAGTGGAGCTGGCCAGGAGCTCTCATCCCGGCTCCTGGGGGAAAGGGGTGCAGGACCCCATGTACATGGCTCAGCACAGGGACAGTCCCTAGCTGCTTCTGTCAGTCCTGAGCATGGGAAAAGAGCATCTCAAAAGCAGCTCCAGACACCACATCCCATCAGCTTTTGACCAGCTCATGACTCAGTGGCTGACAGGCACATGTGTCACAAGAAACAAAGCCCCAGTTTAATCCTCTTGATTTTTCTCCAGTGCGACTGCACCAGAGAAATCAAGAAGTACGCATCTGTTCTTATCCACATCATGCAATGATTCTTGAATTTTGGAAAGGATGCTACCTTTCAAAGATAAATTCGATGGAAGAGTCCTCCAGGAGGCTTCAGGCATAAGTTTTTTAGAGGTTCTTCAGCCTAGGGCAGTCCTGAGCCACATCCTCCTCGGAAAGCTGGTGACCAAGAAGCAATGCTAGGAAGCATCTCTGTAGGAAAACAGTTATGAAACCCAAAGATCAGATAAAATATCCAATATATACTGGTCCTCCTCCCAAGTCATCCAGGATTTGCCACTGTTGGGGAATAATTGCAGTCCATGAAGGTCTGACACAAAATAGTAATGTTTTAATGCTTATAAAGTAATAAGCGGCAAGTGGTCGCTAAAATGGCTTACTTAAATGGACAATAGGAATAAAAAATTTGGATAGACCTCTGTGAATATGGAATGGCCTTACAAATTTTTTTGCATTTATCATTCCAGTCTTATTGAGGTAAGAAAACATCTTTAAAGCTCAGAGAACTTTAAAGCTCCAGAAATAGAATTTAAAAGTATCCTTGAAAAAATAAACTATTGGTTTTCAAATACCATAATTTTCAAATCTGGTAGGGAATTTGGGACATGGTGTCTAATACACCAATTTAGAACAAAAAAACCACCATATTCTGCAAGAATATGAAAACTTTGAGGAGCTAATGTTTAAAAGAAGATAAGGAATATACCAACTCTCTCCACATGCCCTCCCTGCCTGCCCCCCCACAAAAAAAAATAAAATTAAAGCAAGTGCCAAGAAATGTCTTTGGCTTTCAAATCTTCCATGTAGCATGTATAATAGGATTAACATTAATTGCTTCCTGCCTATACCCAAAGATGAAGAACAGGATACCAGCTGGTAGCAATTGAGCTACCTCACCAGTCATTGCCTATTAAAAAACTGGCTCACACAACAGTTGTACATGAATCAGGTACTTCTTCAGGTCAACCTTTTGAACCTCATCAGCTGTCCTAGCATTTCATAGACCACTGTTATACCCAGAAGATGTGCTCAGGTTATTTCTTCTTCTTGTTTGTGCTTGTGTCCTGCAGGATTTTGGGTGTTTTGCTCTTGCATTGTGCCTAAGGAAATGCTTGACAATACAGACACAGGTAGATTTGCAGTTTTCAGACTGGGGGCCATGATGGATCAGTGCCAGATTACTAAGTATCTCTCAGGACTGAGCCTTTTGTTGGAGTTCTGCCACTTTTTCACTGAATTATCTCTTCCTCCACAAAGAAGACTATTTGTTTCAGCTGGGCTGCTCTTGTTGTTAAATACTGCTCAGATTTAGCAGATAGCAAAACTACATTTTTGTCTATACATAGTGGGCTAACCAAAGAGAAAAGTAAATCTAGTGAATAGGTTCTCTTAGCCAGAAACCATTTTCTTTGCTAGAAAATATTTAAAAGAAGAAAAAACTGTGGAATGTAAATGAGTAACATTTCCTACTGCTGCAAATGTTTCATATGACCTTATAAAAGCTCCTTTTTTCTCCTGGATGAACACCAACCTTACATATGCAATAGAATATTCACCCTTCTTAGAGTAATTTCATTCTCAAAGAAATTTATCTTTTAATATTGCACTACAAATTCCTTTTCAGTAATAGAATTGCTTGGGTTTTTTCTGAAACTAGAAATAGGTTGCAATCTATCCCTCTGCCTGGTTTTTTTTCTTCCTTTTTGTCCAAAAGTTTTTTAGATCACAGTGGCTTCTATAATTTCTATTTAAAAAAAAAAAAAGAGAGAGAGAGAACCCAATACAGAACAACAACAAATACTAAGAAATATGGGAAGTGACTGGAGGATTAGAAAACTAGGTCACATGTCAAAAGCTCATACATGATAATACAGTGAAAAAAGCCCTGTAAGGTAAGGGCTGTGAGCCTTGTGATTTTAAGTGCCCTTGGAAGGGGCATCCCACCCCATGCTTTCCTGTGCTTCTAATTTTGACAATTGAGGAAGAGAGGGTGTCAGCACAGGATGTCTCTGGATCAGCCTACATGACTGTCCCTTTTCCATCCAGAGCGAGTTAATTTATTGCTCAGTTTGTGGGATCTCTGTGCAGCCCAATGAGCTACTGCAGTGGATATTTAAGAAGAGCCTTTCTAGGCATGAGCAATGATCTCTTTGCTCAGTTGGCACAGCAGCAATGGATTCTGCCTTCTCCTCTCTGCACCTCTGGAAGATGGATATTGTTGCCTCACGTTAGAATGATGGTTTGACAGCCTTCTGCACCACTCAGATGTCTCATAGCAGGGCGAAACAACCCAGCTTCCCAGTTGCTGCTGAAGGAGAAAGAAACATTTTGGGACTTGCAGGGATCCTCAGGGATCTCCAGGAGCAGAGGTGATCACATCTTTGCACTGCATGATGCATCTTATGATTGCCTTTTTACCCCACCTGCAAAGCAGCTCTTCAGCAGCAAGTAAACTCACACACCCCAACAGAGTCTGCGTCTGGCTCTGGAATTTCTGCAGGGAGAGCGAATTCCTATGGATCTCTATCATGAGCTTGCCCCAGGCAGCTCTCACCCCAATACTATATCAATGTAAACCCAAGAGATTAGTGCTGTCTGGAATACAGCTTGCCTCTGGTACCTAGGTAAATGGTGTAGTGATGCAAGGTACAATTTGAGGCCATGCTGGAATCTGGTAATGGTGCTATGGTACTAATACCTCTATGGGTAATCAGCATTGCAGGTATATTTGAAATTCTAGCAAGGTTCAAGAAAATAGGATTCTCAGCTTGTGCTGAGAACACTAATGGCACACACAGACCTCTCTCATGCTCTCTTGCAGGTGCTCTCCACAAGAATGCTCCTCTTGCATTCTGCAGAGCTCACTTGAGACTGGTCACATGCAGAATGTGACTTTGAAATATGGCTCCTTCTCACTAAACTACTTTTGTTGTATTCTTCCTCTTTAACTTGAGGATGGGAGGGTGTAGTAGAGGAAATGTATTTGAATTTCTGTATAGAGGCTTTGCCCGAGAGGTCCCAGTTGCCCTTGATGGGCTGCAGCTGCGATGTCCTTAATTGGGCTGCAGCTGTGACCAATGAAGATGACCGGGATAAAAGGGGGCGGGAAAGCCAGGCAGGGAGAGCCCTGACCTGAGAGAGAACAGTATGCAGCAGAAGGAGTCTGTGAAGATCTGCAGCCACGAGAACACATCAAAGAGGTATGGACTCTAGAGAAATCGTAGAACAACTAGTAGTGGTGACCCCGACGTGATAGTTAGCAGAACATAAGACAGCTGAGAGCTGTGGTGGCCAAGAGCTGCAACAGAATGTAGCCTTTGGGTCAGGGAGCTGTGAAAGAGTATGGCCTTTGAGCAAGGAGCTATGTGGGTTGTACATGGCCTGTGAGTCATGAGAAAATGTATTGTATTGTAATTTAACATCTGTACAACTGTTAACTTGTGTAAAAGAAAAGGGGGAAATATAGTAGAGGAAATGTATTTGGATTTCTGTATAGAGGCTTTGCCCCAGAGGTCCCGGTTGCCCTTGATGGGCTGCAGCTGAGATGTCCTTAACTGGGCTGCAGCTGTAACCAATGAAGATGACTGGGATAAAAGGGGGTGGGAAAGACAGGCAGGGAGAGCCTTGGAGGAGCCCTGACCTGAGAGAGAACAGCGTGCAGAAGAAGGAGTCAGTAAAGATCAGCAGCCATGAGAATACATCAAAGAGGTATGGACTCTAGAGAAATACTAGAACGACTACAGGCGGGTGTTCAACTACCCCCTAACTGGGCTTCAGCTGGACACCAGGAAAACATGGAGACAGAAGCAAAGTAGGAGTGTAAGTCAGCCAGCCCTAGGAAAATACAAATGTTTCACTCAGGCTGCAGACATTCACAAGGCACAGAGATGTTCTGATGTCCTGCTCACTCCCTGGCAGTACATGAGGAAACAGCTGCAGAATGAAGGGGAGATGTAGGAAGAAAGTGTTGAGGAATATCTCCCACAGGACTTTACCAGTGAACATATTGTAAGCTATGGCACAGCACTGACCAGAGCACAAACTGCATATGTGAAAAAGCTGAAGCAAAAATTCAGAACCTAAGAGGAGATGTTGTGATCTGGATGGATTCTAGGGCAGAAAGGGAGAGAAGTGTATATATTGCTGCTCAATTTAGTAAACCTAGCTGCCTTGAGAAAAAAAATAAGAAAGAAAAGGAACAGCTCTAGAGCATGATTCACTTTATCCTAAAACAGATGTTAAGATATGTCAGATGAGTCACAGCATAAATTGCTTGTTTCTCTCTCTTGAATATAAAAGGGAGTCCAGAGTGATTAGTTCAGATGAAGACACCTACAATTATGAATTTGTTAGATGAGCTGAATCTCCCCAAAATGGTTCTCAATAAGGGTACAGGCATGGACACAGGCTGTGATAGACAACATTTAAATGTTGAGTCTTAAACCTACCTTAGCAATTATTGGAAGGGCTTTCATCTCTGAGAGGAAAAGTGATTTTTGAGTAAAAAATGCTCTTGACATTAGTCATGTAGGCTTATGGATCACAGTTTCTACTTAAGGCTTTGTGGGGTCTCCTATTTGGACATTTAAGTCTGAACTTGGATACACAAACTGGATTTCTACACTGAATTGAGCTAATGCAGAAGTAGGAGTGCTAGCTCTTTCTGTTACATAGATATTTGAAATGTGGCCTATTACTGGTAATAGAACAGAGTTTGTGAGAACAGGAATGATCCAATTGGTATTCTCTAGTGGAATGTGCTTAGTGGAAGAGTGGAGCTGGAAAAACTAGAACCTGGCAGAGGATCAGAGGGAAGGCAGGACACTGGGGCAAGCAGTAGGGCCATCACTGCAGAGACAATGTTGTGTCTGTATCTGTACCAGGACCTCCTCTGATGTGTGCTGCCCTTTCTGACCTCTGCAGATAGGGTGTTTTGGGAGAAACTATTTCCATAGCCTGCAGGGAGAAATGGCAGGAGAATAGGCACAAAAATACTGTAACATTTTCTCTCTAATTTTATTAACTACAAAACATTATTTTTACAGTTAGATTTCCCTCATCCCAGGTAGCTTATCTCACTTACAGGGTAACAACACCAAGGAATACCCATTCTGCTGCCCTTGACAGCCACTCCCATGTCTGGCAATATATTCTTATTTTTATGCTGCACCTGTCCAAGGATAATTTCATGAACTTACATGGGCCTTCAACAACAAGGATGTATCCTAAATCTGGGAGCTTGATGCAGAACCCCCTGACCAGCACTGAGAGAAACAACTGAGGGCCAACAGTAGCATCCTGGAAGTAAACTGCTACTTCCTGGCCCATCATTCCTGGTGGTGATGGGCTGACTTCATGGACAAAATAAAGCTGTTTACAGCACAAATGTGATGCAAGTTTGTGGCAGATTTATTTGCATGCTCCAAAGGAGTGCTTTGTGCAGAGACAGTCCAGCCTTTGGCTCCTTGCAAAGTCAAGGTTACAGATCTGCTTTTGGGACTTTGTGCCCTTGTTATGTTTAGATGGGAAGAGCTGTAGCCATCAACAAGTGGTGATTAAAAGTCTGAAAGTTCTTTAGCAAGATTTTTTTTCTCAGATTTCCAGCTAATTGGAGATAATCATAAAAGATTCCCTCCACCCCCTGTTTAACAGACTGCTGACATTTCCATGTCTGGCTCTTGGTAGCCTTATGGGGCTTGACATCTGTGCATGGCAAAAGCATTTCGCTTCAGAGCTATGTTCCCAGAGAGTGCTAGCAGTGTGGAACAAATTCTGTTCTCTTAATAAATGTGCTGTGTAGTCTTGGGGGCTCTATAATATTTGAGGAAGATGGAGAGCAAGGCTACTCTTAGAAGCATCAGGACAGCAGTCAAAATGGTGCTCAGCACAGATGGCTCCTACAACTGTGAGCCACATGTTGGTTAATATGAAACAGCTGTGTAGATGCTCTTCTGCACGGGTGAAATAAAAGCATTTGGCCAACAAGCCATGGGCCTGAGACACAGAGACTGCTGAGACACCCTGCAGTGGGAGGAGGTAACAGCACAGCTCTCTGAAGGCAGGCAGCAGCTCGACAGAAGATGTTGATGCACACTTCTCAGCACTGTGCTGCAAGGGCCAGGCTTATTCTCCCACTGCTCCTTCTGCACCTTGCCCTTTAGGAGGAAAATGTGTGCCTCAAGTCTGTTAGCTGGCTTGATTAAGGATATGACCCTTCATCCTGGTAGGACTTTTACTGTTTCATGCTCTGGGGCATGACACTGCCTTTATTTAGGGGTGGCCATAACAGAGGATTTTATTTTTCTCAGTGAAAATGTAGCTCAAAAGTAGTATCCAATAGCAAAATAATATCTTCCTTTGGTCTTTCATGTTTCCTCTGTGGCTCACTTGTAAGAAGTAGGCGGAACAGAGGGAGAGATCAGGAAGTGTTTAATAACCTCCTGGTTATTTAATCTGTATATACCAAGCTTTGAGGGGACTTTGATGTGAAAGTACATCAAAAGATAGGGTTCGAATTCAAAATTATCTCAACAAGCAGGAGATGTAGGCTGAAAAAAACCTAAAAATCTCAGTAAGATAAGTGCAAGTTAATTCAGGTATACAAAAATATTAAACTAAAACCTACTGGGTTGGGAAAAACTCAATGAGAGTTATGCAGGAAAGGATGTAGGGGTTGTGATGCATCCATCGTAGGCTGAACACAAGTGAGAACTGTTATGTGAGGATAATACTGAGGTGTATGAACAGGATTATAAACCATCCAAAATAACTTTTGTTCAAAGCCAAGGTGTAGTTCAATGTCTGTGTAAGTATGCTGTGTTTCAGGAAAGATGGAAACTGTCTGGGGAGAATCCCCCTGCAGAGAAAGATAAATTAACTGGGAAATTGAGCTCGAAGGGGACTTGTGCAGGTCATCTAGTCCAAATTTATGCTCCAAACAAGGTTAACTTGAAAACATTGCTCAAGGTCTTTCCCAGATCACTTTTGAAAATTTCCAATTCTGCTGTCTCTCTGGAATATGAGAAAGACTTAAGAAATGGGATTTTATCTCTGAAGGACTCAAGTTCAGGGCATTCCTTTGTGATTTGTAGGACTTAGGTTAAATATTAGGAGAAGCTGGGTCTTCAGTGAAAGCAGAGCAACATCCCCATAATCTTCAGACATTTGCATTTCCTCACCCAATGGAATCATACATGGGATGGAATTCTTCCATTCTGTCTCCACCTTAGGAGTAGTTAATTTGCTCTTGTAGCCAGTCCATGTCATTCAAAAGTTCTGAAGCAGCCTGGTGCTGACTTGATCAAGAATTCAGTTCTAAAGACATATTTGCTAGAATCTCTAGGAGAAAAGGTACATGAATACCTGTATATTTACTTATTGTATAATCTAAGCATATTTAAATTAAAAGATAACCGTTAATCATAAGAATTGCTTATGAGGGAAAAAGGATTATTTTAGAATCCTTTTCTACCTCTACCCTGATTGTCTCTCTTCACTGCAGGTTCAGCCCAGATGACCACATCAAGTCTTGCCAGAGTCTGGGCTGTACCACTGCAAGTTCTGTGTCTTGCCTTTAGTCATGCATCCAGCCATGTGTATTTGGGTCCTTCCTGCAAGGACCTTGACCCTTTCCTGGACAGAGCTGACAGAGCTCACCTGCCCAGGATGAATGGTGGTCAGAATCCAGAAGACCACCAGCATTTGACTGGGCCTTAACTATTTATATTACACAGGGTTTCCACTACAATTTGGGAAACAGTTGAACTAGTAGACTGAAGATATACTTTCTTTAATGGTTAGTAAATGCAAATGCCCTGCATGCACACATAAAAACACCCACACCTCGATTTGTTTTGAAGTGATGAACTCACCATCATATAGCAATTATCCAATTTCAAAATGAGTCATATTAACTACCAGAAGAGTGAAATCTGTCCATGCAGGAACTTTTGGCATTATAAATCTCTTTCAAGAGTTTCCTATTAGATTATTTCTTTCTGCCTTTTAGATGAACATGGAGTGTCTGGTTTAGTTTGGCAACATAAAATTTAGCCATGCAAGGACAGGCAAGAGGCAGGTGATCCAGGCAGAACCAAATTCAAGTGAGGTCTGAAAACCTCTTGTTAATGAAAATTTCAGCTCAGTGCTGGAATCCAGTGAAACCTTCAAGCTTATTGTTATTCATTAAGCAGATTGAAGGAGTGAAATGAAATTCAGCAAATTGTCCGCCTCTGCAGAGTACAATATGTTCATTTTCCAGGGAAACTGGTGTATGGATGGGAAATGAAGCATAAGCCATTCTTACCTCAGGGTGGAACAGGGTGGTACTTGGGGGTCAAATGTTTTTCAAAAAGCCACATCCCTCTCTCAATGCCCTTGCACATCCCTCACTGGCCTGTCTGACCCCTTCAGTATGCCCTAGTGAAAAAGTCCAGCTGTCCATCCTCACCTACTGCATGTGCTGATGCCAGGAAACCAAATGTCCACAAGTAGCAGCCACACTGAGCCCCACCCAAACTCTTCACTGATCCTTTATTAAGACTAACCTGTGCTTCAGCCCTGCTCCTGTGGCATTTTCTGGGAGGTAATTCAAAGCTGAATGGCCTGACTGACTGAAACACAGAGCTAAAGATGAGGAGGGAAGACTCTTCCTTCAGCCACTGCACATTACCTTCTTCCTGCCATTCAAGTGATGGATTTTGTTGTAATTACCCAGACAGATCAGTTTATTATTTGCTCTGTGACAGTCTTCATGAAAGACTAGAGGAATTCTTGTTGTGGAGACCCAGAGAAACAGACAGTGTTCCATGAAGTACTCTGTTATTAGACAGGCCCAACAAGCAGAAAAAGAACAAAGAAACATTTTCTCCTGTGTTAAGAGGGAGCTGGGATAGCTGGGATAGCTCACTGGGGTAGTCAGAGCTCAGCACCCTCTGCCTCCATTCACTCCTTTAGTTTATCTCATGCTTTACTCCCACAAAGATTCAAACACAACTTCCTCCAAGGAAACACAGTGAGTGCAGCCTGTCTGCAGTGCTGCTTCTCTGCTGACCTGGACAGTGAGACCTGTCACCTAAGCTTAGAAATGCCACTTATCTAAGCTCAGAAACAGCCAGTGCAGATGGTGCCCATCCCCATCATTTCCATCTGGGAAACAGAGAGGGGAGCAGGCACTTGTCAGGTTCATCAGACTGGGGTTGGATGTCTGCCTCAAGAGCAATGACTGTTCCTCCACAGAAGGAACCTGAATATGAGCATGCAGTAGCTTAAATGAACATGTTAAGTGAGATGTAGAGACTGGCACGACTCTCAGCCAAGGTAACTAGAGGTTAACAGAGTTAGGAGTATGTTGTTTAAAGCAGAAGTCTTTTTCCATCATGTATTTTGGCCTTTTTTTAAAGTAGAAATTGTAAGAAAGCTAATTCTTCAAGGTCCTAGAGGCTAACAAATGTAGCTTGCTTGATTAGTATTTAATTCTACCAGTCATTTCTCCTAATGAAATGTCTCACCTCTAACATTTCTCTGAGCTTTGGGGTTTATTTTCCATAGAAAATTCTCTTTTAAAAAGAATAGTGCTGTGCAACTGAAGTTCCTTTCCTCAAGTGAGTGCACAGCACTCTGCAGTTGTCAGCTGCACCTCTCACCACATTATAACCCTGTCTTGTTGCCAGAGGTACAGTGATAAACAGGGATTTCTCTCGAGACCAGGTCTCTTTGGATGTATGCAATGCCTGGCAGGATGGGGCACCAATCCATGATTAAGGTCAATGTGTCATGTCCTCGTGTGTGGTGCTCTCAAACAAAGCAGCAGCTGAGCCAAGGGTGCTCATTACACCACACACTCCCTAACTTGATCTTTAATCATGTTTGAACAATGGAAAATCCTTCAGGAATTAAGTTTGGTGTTGAAGTCCTCAGCCAAAATGTGCACTTGCTTGGGACATTTGGGAAATGAGGTGTTGAGAATAAATTGCCTGCTGATGGTTTCGTGGCCCCTGTGCACTTTGGAGTGGGTTTGGGCCACCTGCAAGGGTACCTTGTGAATATTTAGGCACCAGTGAAGGTTTTCAGGGAAATGATGAGTTCTTTAAAAAGCCTACAGCTGTCTAACCACAACATGTATGCCTGGGCACAGGAGGGGACAGGCCCAGTAGGGCACAAGGTGTTAGGGCAGCCTGGGCTGGCAGAGCCCTGAAGGCAAGCTCAGCTCCTGCAGACTGCTGCATCCAGAGCCACATGCAAGCAGCCCAAACACAATCTGCTGGCAAGAAAATTCACAGCCAGCATCATTTGCTCAATTGAAACTCCTTCCAAAATTGTTTGAAAAGTTAAATTACCCATCTATTGAATGGGGAAAACAGGGAGGCAAAGTCCTGGGCCACCTGGCAGCCCCCAGAAGAGCACCCTCTCTGCTGTGTTTGCTCTGTACCTACTCCTGGGGCTTTGCTTCTCCAATGTAAGTGTGAAGTTCAATTGCCATGGCAACAGCATCTGGCAGGTGCAAAACACTATTCTCTCTGCTGGATGTAAGGGAAAACCTTTCTGCTCCAGGGAAGAGAACTGTCAGTTGTAATAAAAATTGTCCTCTCTTCTCTTACCTGGAAACATAGCAAGGAAAACTCTTTATTGATTTTTTGTGAGAGGAGTGGGCCTCCAGGATTAATTATCTTCCACTGTTTTTCTTTGCTACACAATAGGTATCCATATAGGTAGAGGCAGTAAGTGTTTGGGCTATATATAACACCATCTACAAAGCAGCCAGTGGAATCCTTTCCACAGAGGCAATGAGAAGGAAGCGAAATTGCATGGAAAATTATGCTGCTTTTCCCAGTGTTCCCATGATTGTCCTCACTGGGCAGACCACAAGTCGTCTTTGTCGTGGCAGAGGTGGCCCAGAGAGCTTCCTCCCTCCCTTTTATGTGCTTGGCTCTGGTACTTGGGCCAGATGTGTAGTGCAAGCCTCCCTTCTTGGCATAGACACAATTTCACCCACACTGTGCCCCAGGAGCAGGTTGTTTCCCACAGAGATAGTGCTGGAATGCACTCAGGGCTTGGGGCTGGAGGCTGGAGGCAGCCCTGCATCTGCTGACACATTCACCATTCCCTTGCCTTTAAACCTTGCACACCTTGGGAAAGGCATGTCCAACTGCACAGCCCAAACCAGGTGTATTCTCATTGCTTTACTCATCTGGAACATGGATGATGGGGTCACCCAGCACAGGGGGACTGTGCCCTGAAGAGGAAGAGAGGGAGGTGTTTGGCCACATGTGTCAACATAACCATCAGTTAGTGTATTTATTAATTTGTCATACAATTTAAATATTTGAGGGCTGTCCCTAATTATTTTGAATTGGTCCCTATTCCACAAAAATTCTCTATTTTACTATTGAAATTAGGAGCATGCTTTTATGGTCAACAAACCCAGCAGAACAGGGGAGGGAGTGGTATACAGATGACAATCAGAGCTCTGTCCCACCAGGTTGCAGAAGAATATCAATGAAACAGGCCCTCTATAAAAGCTTCTCAGTTCTTTCCACTTAATTTTTCCTGTACAAATGTAACTCAAAATTAATCTTGTCCATGAAGGAGTTGGAGTCCCAGCTTTACAGGCACATCTTGTATTCTAACATTATCACTCAAGTAAGAAAATGTACAGGTAAAGCATGAGGCAGGTGAGCAGTGTCAGTGTGTGCTCTGACAATGAGGGTCTCTGTGATGCTGCATAATAAGTACTAATTACTAAACATCTATTTCCATCTTACACATTATGGCCTTCTGTTTTAGAGGCAGTCAAATCCAAGGTAATCATTCTGTTTATTTAGCAGTGTTATAAACTATATCAAATACATTCCAAATCAAAAGTGGCCAAACCCAAGACTATTCTGTTGATGGTGAGAACTTTCATCTGCCAAGTGAGTCCATAAAAGAGCAAGGAAAGAGCAGCAAGGCCATCCCCTTCAAAGGTGCTGAAGGCTGCAGTTATTTGTATTCTGAAACACAAAAAGCACAAACTCAAAGTAACACATGTTAACAGCCCTCTCTGTTGCAACCTTCTAGCTAGAAACAATACATCTAAAAATACATCTGCTGATGAGGTCAGTAGGTTTATCCCTGGCGAGAGGTGGAAGGGCAGGAACTATGCAAAATCAGGGAAAAAAGGCTACAGCAGTGGGAAAAGATCAAGCTCTTTGTTTGTATTTTCAGCTTTCCTGACCAGCTCCAATGTGAGATCCCTTTCATGCTGTTGAAACTTTAAGTTCCAATTATCACTGCTCAGAGTACAGTATAATTACTATATTTTTTAAGTGTTAAAAAACAATACAAACAGCTACTTAATAATAAACCATTTGCCATGGTTCCATTCCTCAATCCTGAGCAAAGACACATATTTAGTGTCTTTGTGGCCGATGGTGGCAAATTTACTCATCACTAGACAACAGCATCCACTAGACCCTATGTGTGTAGCTGAAGGTGGTCAAACTGCACTCATAGAATCCTCTTCTCATTCTGTTGTGGGTTTTCTGAGAGCCTGGTCCATATGTGGCATATGAGATATTTCCCTGCTCCCACAGAACACTAGTGTGAAGAAGAAAATGTGATGGTTTTTAATCATGTGAGCACACTCTTCAAGCCAGAACTAAGAACCACAACCAAGCTGCCAGGAACTTCCAGAAATAGCAAGAGGTGGCAGAGCTTTAGGGCAGTCAAGGTTTTTCCCAAGGAGTGAATAAAAGACAAGTTTAAAACTGCAGCTTTGAGGATAAGAAAAAGAGTTTCATGAAGAGCCTGACACAGGACTGCTAGAGCCACTGCAGAACACTAAGCAGAGGTGGAAAAAAGCTTTGGTCAGCCCAGTAGTCAGAGACATTCGCAGTCTAATGCCTTCTTGTGAAGAAGTACAAACCATTTTGTGCTTAAAAACAGTAGCCAGTTTTAAAAGACTCATGGGAAGAAGAAGGAAACAAAAGAGAAAAAAAATTAAAATAAAACCCTTGGCTTTATACTTGTGCCATACTGTCTGCTTGCTGCTAAGGCACAGTCTGCAGATGTGTGCCAGGCTTGCAAATCACACTAAAGCATCTGTGCCTGGGAACCAGTCCTGCTCCCAAGTCAGCGTTTTCTCACCCCCTGTCCCAGAACAGCAAGAGCTGACCTTACTGACACTGCTGCTCTAAAAGAAATTTGAGGGACCATTTGTGTCTCTAAAGCACCTCCACCAAGGCAAAAGCACCACAGCAGCCAAGGCAAGCCCTGCTGAACTCTGGGGTCCCCAGACAGAATCCTCTGCAACTCTGCATCTGCTCCATTGCAACAAGTGCTGAAGATGCCCTTGACTTCAGCTACAGCAGGATCAGGTTCTCTCTCATGACAAAACCAGAGGCATCCTAACAGAGAAAATCAGAGCTTATCAAATAGAATAATTACAGACTCTTTAAAGGAATTTTTCAGGGGGATTTTCTGGGGGGAAACCCCCTATATTTCTGTTATTGCTACTGGAATCCTTTGAGAGATATGGTGGTTGTGAAATTCCAACTCTTGCCCTGTAAGGACCAGGCTGGCAGGTTAAGACCCAGTTACTTTATAGCCAGAGTGGTTGTTCTGGTTTTTAAGCTCCCCGAATTCCTTTGGATGGCTGAGAAAAACTGACAAGGTTAATAAAATCCCAGCAGTTAAGGTAGCTCTGACATTGCTATTTGTGGGGAACCAAACCAAGAGGTCACTCACACTGATTTCAGCCATGTTGCACTTGGAATAAATGGGACCCAAGAGAATTTTGCTCCAGTCACAACTCAAAACCATTAAAAGCTCAGGGTCTCTTAGGCTTGGTACCTTCCTCATGTGAACACACTCCTGCACTGCTTTCAATCCTGCACCAGTGCTTTGAGGCCCAGCAGCACCCAGGCACTGCCTCAGGCTTGTCTTTCCAGGCTCATCCCAGGGTGCACTGAGCTGTGTCATATCCTGGCTCAAAGGGCTCCAGCAGCACTGGCCACATCCCAGGCACATCCCTGCCAACCTCCACCACACCTTAGGGTCATCTCTTGCTGTAACATAGCCCTTGTGGGACTGGCAGAGTGATGTATGGCTTATCCCTCCTGGTACCTGCATCCCATACAGCCCGTAACACACAGCTCCTGCCATAGCAGGGCTTCTGGTCTGCCTGGTTTTTCTGAGTCATTTTGCACCACACTAGAAATGCAGAGCTCCAGCTCAAAGAAGAACTCATTATATGCTGTGCCATCCTTGCTTTGCCTCACCACCCTGTTTTTTTGAAATTGAGGGAAATTCATCTCAGGAGAGAAGTGTCTGTTCACTCTCCAGGCATCAGGAGCACGGCTGACCTTTGTAGGATGGAGGCTCTCTGATTTTGCTGTCTGTGTCTTTGAAATGGGCCCATGGGACATTTATACTCTTTTTCTTCCTACAGTGAAGGAACTGTACGTCTGCTTTTGTCAAGTGATCAAGTTCCCTCACAGCACAAGCCAATTCTTAGGGAATAAAATCTCTTTTCCAAATAATCACATATGACATCAACAAAATAAAGCTTATTTAAAGCACACACTAGCAAATTGCTATTTACCCTTGGAATTGTTTTCACAGGCAGAAAGTAAATTTTATTTGAAGCAATCGTTATTGTGGGTAAGGGGTACAAGGCTGTATTTGTTAGGGGAAAAAAATCACACTGTGGAGCTATAAACAGTAAATTGAAGCAATGAATACAGAGGAAATCTCCTGATTGATAAAACCAAAATTAAATAAGCAGTTTTGAAATATTTTTGGCATGTATCTTATTCTAATCTTAATACTTGGACGTGTAATATATGGTATTCTGGTTTAAGCCTAAGTATTATCAGCTGTTTAAAAGAAGCTGCAAAGCTCACCTCTCACAGATAGACCACCCTTTGCAGAGCAAAGAGCAAATGTGTACCAGGTTCTGCAAATTCCTTGTCCTCTGCTTATCATTAGATACAAAAACTCTCATCAAGGGTACAGCATTAATCATACAAAAAGTATTTGCAGAACAGAGACACCATTTGCTCCAGCTGCACTGCCCAAGATAGACAGTATTAGAGCCAGGAAACAAATCACAAAGTCAGGGCATCCTCTTTCAGCTGGATCTGCTCAGTAAAAAGCTCTGCTTGGAAATGGCTGTAGTCCTGCCTAATTAGGCAGACTGGACCAGCTATGACATCCAGTGAGTCTTTTCAGGGAAAATGAATCTGGGGAGGAGTTGTGATTACACATTTCTGACATTGGCTGCTGCTGGGGAGAGAATACCAGATGAGATGTACTGCTCCAGCAGTACAGGGCTAAGTTCTTAATTTAGACATTTTGTGGAAATTGTTGAAAAACATTCTAATTGGAAGGAACTTCTGCTTCTCCAGCATATAATTTTCCCCATTTTTTAGCACTGAGGCATTTGCATGAAAACAAGCTCTTTGTTTTTAAAATTCCACTGCACTTGTTGTTTATTCCCCACTGGAATTCATAATCCTGTGTTTGCACAAAGCTCTATAATTGGTTGCTGTGGAAGTGTTTCTATCAAAAGGAAATGCTTATTAATAATCAAGAATGAACAGTTGCATAATAGAGATTAGTAAAATAAGCACCATTCTAATAATGATGCTAATCTCCATAAAACCAATCTCTTCAAATGCTTTGAAATAAACATATCCCAATGATAAAAATCATCTTTAAACATGAAGAGCAGCAAGAATCACAGGAACAAGTACAGGTGGAGGTTGACTCTATCAATAAGAGTGGTGCATTTTGCAGCTGGCAAGTACAAAATTCCACCATGAACTGTATTGGGTTGGCATGGCCAGGATTTGGTGTGGGGGTATACAGGGGTGACTTCTGTCAGAAGCTGCTGAAAGCTTCCCCCATGTCCAGCAGAGCCAATGCCACCCAGTTCCAGGATGGACCCACCATCAGCCAAGGCTGAGCCTGTAAGGAATGATAGTAATGCCTATTTGATAATGCATTTAAAAAGGAAAAAAAAAATTGTGCAGATGCAATTGGGACCAGAAAAGAGTGGAGTGAGATGATGTGAGAAGAACAACTCTGCAGACACAAGGTCTGTGGAGAAGGAGGGGAGGAGGTGCTCCAGGTTCCAGAGCCAGGATTCCTCTGCAGGCCATGGTGAGACCATGGTGAGGCAGCTGTGGCCCTGCAGCCCATGGGGATCCACAGGGGATGCAGAGATCCACCTGCAGCCCATGGAGGGGACCCACCTGGAGCAGGAGGATGCCTGAAAGAAGGCTGTGAACCCATAGGAAACCCATGCTGGAGCAGAGTCCTGGCAGGGACCTGTGAAGAGAGGAGCCCAGGCTGGAGGTTTCCTGGTAGGACTGGTGACCAGCCCTGTGGGGCACCCACACTGGAGCAGCCTGTGCTTGAAGGACTGCACGGTGTGGAATGGACCCACACCAGAGCAGTTTGGGGAAAACTGTTGTCTGTGGGATGGATTCACATTGGAGAAGTTTGTGAAGAGCTGTCTCCTGTGGGAGGGAGCCCACAGTGGAGCAGGAGAAAGACTCCTCTTCATGAGCAGTGGAAGAAACAACATGTGATGAACTGTCTGTGACCCCCATCTCCCATCTCCCTGCCCTGCTGCAGGGGAGGAGGTAGAGCCCAGGAAGGAGGGATGGGTGGGAGGAAGATGTTTTTAAGATTTGTTTTACTTCTCATTATTCTGCTCTGATTTTGTTAGTAATAAATATCGCCAAGCTGAGTTTGTTGTGGCCATGACAGTATTTGGTGAGTGATCTCTCACAGTCCTTACCTCAACTCGTGAGCCTTTTGTTGTATTTTCTCTTCTCTGTCCAGTCATGGAGAGAGTGAGAGGGCAGCTTTGGTGAATGCCTGGAATTCAGCTAAGGGTCAACCAACTACACTGCCCCAGACTAAAATTTTTAAGACTCAGGTAGCAATTAATTACTTAATATAGACAATGCCTGTTGGCCCAAAATACATGTAATAATGAGCTAATATAAAAAACAAGTTTCTCCATTATCACAATTCTCAAGAGAAGTAGAGGTTTGCTGGTAGTTTACATTATTTTTTATATTATTACTGCAGACATAGAAAGCTTTTTTTTCTTGTTCCTGACACTCAAAAGTCTGGGTATTCTGTTTTTAATAGGTATTCTGTTTTTAAATGTTCTGGAAATTAGCATGCAAAGGACTTTTGACCAGATCACAATCTTGAAGTCCATTAAATTCTGCTAGTATATTACTAAAACCCTGTAGGGTTGAAGCATCTTCCTCTTTAGCACAGAACTCCCCAGTTTGCCCTTGCAAGACACATTCCTTCTTTTCCATCTCACTGATTTCATCTTTTTACCCAGACCCATTCTATTTCAAGGTCAGTAGGAACAGCCCTTGTTTTGTAGCAATGCACAAAGATCTGGATAATTATTTAGGGCTCCTGGACCCTGGGTTTGCCTGCATTAGACCTCCAGAGGAGTCATCTGCTGCCAGCCAAGTCACTCAGAATCAGGTTTAGCACTAATCAGGGTTTGAGAATAAAATGTTTACTTTAAATTGATAGGCAGTCATAGAATGACATTCTAAAAGATAAAATAAGTTTCCTGAACAAGGGCATGTTTAACAATAGAGATCCACCTCCATAGCAGCTGGTGTCTACCTTTTTTTATTCTAGGTCAAACGATAATCATGTTCTTTTTTCTTGTGAGATTATTTCTGATACTTCTTGCACCTTTTCCTCAATCATCTACCTGCCGTGTCTCTGGAAACACAGAGATCATTCCTTCATGCCAGCCCCAGCCAAGATGTTCAAAGCTTGCTTGCATCTTCCCTGTGAAACCTCCCTTTTTGTTGCCTGCGTCTGTCACTAGACACGAGTTGGTGCTCCATGTCCAGTAAAGAGACAAAAAAGTCTCTTTTTTCCCTTTCCTTTTCTTCTACAGGTGTCTTTACAAACTTTTCAACAGCCAAAGTTGAATCTCATGTTTTCTGCTTTGGGCTGTGTGTCTGTTACTACATCTCAAGGAAACAATGATAAAACTTACAGGTGATATTGTGATAAGTATTAACATTTTGTCTTCTTCCTCTTTTCATAACCAGCTTTATTATGTGAGGTTTTATAATAGCAGTCATCCACAATTGCCTTCATGGCCGGGTCTTGGCAGAGCAAAGGTTATTTGTGTTTTATAGGTAAGGCACAGAGGTATTTCCAAAGCAAAAATCATTCTAAGACATGGAGATGAAAATATAGTCCTTAATATGGCTCTAAATTACTTTATGCTTCATGACAAAGACAAAACTGAAATATTTCTACAATTGTCTTTTGTTACAAGGTTTGCCAAAGCCTGCAATCTGCCCTTTTATAAAAAGAAAGGACTGTGTCTTGTCTGCTGATAATGGCATCTTTGGCATGGACTGGAGGTGATTATTTTTCTGGTTTGACAGATGGAGAGTTCAAGGTCCAGGTACCACTTCTCTGGGTGCAGCCTTTGTCACTAAGTGAATTGTTCAGTGGTAATATGACCAGAATGGACTGGAAATATCCTTGGCCTGATCTCTTCATCAAACACACACTATCAAAGAATGAAGAAGTGTCTCTCTCCTCTCAGTCAAATAAACTGCAATAATATAACCAAATAATTCAAAGTCAGCTGATGTGGGTTAACTTAAACTTATTCAGTAAACAGACATGTAGCTGCAAGCTATTCTTTGCCAATGATCTTCTCTGGCATTTATACACAATAGTCCTCAAACCCTATGCAGACATGCAAGAAAATCATTTTAGTGTTCACATAAAATGAGAAATACTCACTTCAAACCAAGGAAATGAGACATTAATATGCAAGCAAGTGGATGGTTTCTTGGAGGTGTACACATTCTGATTTTCAAAAGGCTTTGAACAAGCTCCTCATCAAAGACTGTTAAGCATCTGAGTTGTCAGGATACATATGAGAACACACTCCTCTGAATCAGTGAGTAGTGAGAAGATGTAACACAATGGACACAGATATGGTCCAAGTTTACAGTAAAACAAATTTCCCAGCAGGATCTGGTGAGGATTTGAGAGACCTGTATTAAATAGCATATCCTTGTATGACCTGGAGAGGAAAAGGGGGACAAGTGAAGTAACAAGTTCGCTGGAGGTGCAGAGTGATTCAGAGCAGCCAGGCTCAACTGGGGAAAAGCTGGAGACAAGCTGATGCTGCAGAGCTGCAGAGGGATTACACAACATGGAGATAATGGCAGGCAAATTTTGGTATCTGTAACTGCAAAAAAATGCACAGGGGGAAAAAACCCAAAACCTTAAGCTATATCTAATGGAGTATGAAGAAGGTTTAATCAACCAGGAAAGAAATCTTGAAACCATGTGTTAGTTCTATGGGAGTAACTCCATGTTCAGCAGTGGTTAAAAAGTCACTGAAGGAATTGCTAACAAAAGAATAGAGAAAAAAACAGACAATACCATCATGCCATTGTAAAAATCCCCAGAGTATATACTCATGGAATACTGAGTATCACTCTGGTCGTGCAATTCAAAAGGAATACAATAGAGTTGGAAGCAGTGTTGGTGGGCAGCAGGATGGCATGACACCCAAATGAAACAATGATTAAAGAGACTAGGAGTTCACTTTGGAAATTGTATGATTGAAAGGATACATAGGGCTCCAAAGTCAAAACACTTTTGCTAAAACAAATAGGGAAAGTTGTTCCCTACTTGCTGCTTTTCTGGGAAGAGTGGCATGGTCTGGTAGCAGGTTTAAAACAAAGATTAGGAAGAACTTTTTCACCCAGCACATAATTATATCATTGAACTCAGTGGCACAGGATAATGCAAAGTGAAGATATGGTAATCATTTCAAAAGGGTATTAGAACAGTTCATGAAACACCACCAAAGACTATTAACATGATGGTCTGTCTGCAGCTACTTACTGAGGAAAACCCCTGAGCCACAGAGAGTGAATCTGTAAAAGCCTGCCAGGTAATACCACATACATCCTCTCTACAGGAACTTCATAGGAATAATGCACACCACATTTTGCTGAAAAAAGATATAAAGGACAAAGCAATCTCAGGTCTGTTTCTCTCCAGCACACAAACCCCTTGTACTACCCAAGCTGCCTTTGTGCCTGCAAGCTCCTGTGCTGCTCCCCAGAGCTGCAGCACAGACACCAATTTCACACTCCCAAAGCATCGCTCTGGTGGGCTTTAGCATGGCTTCTGCTTCCCTGGAAGCTGCAAAAGCAAAATGGACACTCACACACCCCCAGATAAGCACAGCCACAGGAGTACCCCAAGTGACTCAAGGAAAACCCAAGGCCAAGTGCTACATAATGAGAGCAGAAGGAGCTGCTCTGCTCTCACAGAGGGGATCAGCACCGAGCTGGGCTGGCACACGTTGGTTCTGCGCCGCTGGCAAATTGATCCCGAGGTCTCTCAGTTGAAAGCTGGGGAACCCAAGGGGACAAAATGAAAGAGTTTATGATGAGAAGGATGCCGAGAAACAGAGAGGTGAAGGCTTTAGGCCATCCTGTGGGATGCTCTGCCTATGGGAAGTTCAGTTAAAGGCTGTGAAATGTTGGAAAAGCTCAGGGAGCTTTGGGGCCGGAGAAATCACTACCAGCAACTACCCTCACCAGAAGTTTCCCTGCAAACCCTTCTGTGTCTCTGATCACCAAATGAAGGATTTCTGCTTTGCTGCTTCAGCTTATCTGGGAGTCCTTGTCCCAGCCAATGCACTTACATTATTTTTAGCATACACAGTAAAATTCCATTTTGTTTCTGAAACATCCAGTTCTCCCAGACTTCACTACTGTGCTTTTGCTGAGGCCGCACTGTTTTACAGGTTTATAACCTCTGCAGTTTAGCAGAGTCAGATTTATCAGATACAATGATGGATAAAACTGCAGAGTCCAAAAGAAATTATGAAAATCTCAGTTGAAATAAGATATTGCAGTTAACATAGGAATTCTTTTTTCCTAGCTTAAGCAATCCAGATAAGCACCTGAGCATTTAGGCTTTAGAGGCTGTAAAAGCCTGGCTTACCACTAAGTCTGACAGCGCATAATCAGACTGAAAGAGGCAGATTTAGATTAGATATTAGAAAGAAATCCTTCACTGCAAGGGTGGTGAGGCACTGGAACAGATTGCCCAGAGAACTTGTGGTTGTCCCATCCCTGGAAGTGTTAAATGCAGGCTGCAGGATGGGCTGAGCAGCCTGGTCTAGGGGAAGGGGTCCCTGCCCATGGCAGGGGGTTGCAACAATGTGATCTTTAAGGTTCCTTCCAAACAAACCATTCTACAGTTCTATGGTTCTATGGTTCTATGATCATTACGACTATGGGAGTAACTGAGTTACTGTAAACCACACCTTCTACCTACGTGACACTGCTGCAGAACTGGATGTGTGTTTTTAGACACTCATTGCTTAAAAGCTCAAAATGCATAAAGTTCATTAAAATGAAGGGAGCAGAAGTGCCTTGCCTTGCACTGAATCCCTTGCCCTAAGCTGTGGAGCCAGGCTGGGTTTATGGTGGGTGTTTGAGGCAGGCAGGACCCCAAAACCTACAGCACTGAAAGAAGGACATGGGAAAACACAGGTGCCCATGCTAAGGGCAGGGCCTCCAATCCACAGTGCTCTCAGCCAGCTGTCTGGATGTGGGGCTTCTGCCTGCAGTGCTGAACAGCCTCACCTCCCAGCCAGGTGCTGCTCTCAGCTAGGCAGTGATGGCTGTCAGCTCCTCTGGCTCCCCTGGATCATGTGGGATCCACTCCTGGAGTGCATCCTGCCCATTGAAGCAGTGGTCTGGGTGTAGGGTACCTATGACCTTGTCCTGTTCAGGAACTTTAATAAATCCCAAAAGGCACCTGGGGGTATCTTGAGATGCCTAAACAATGTTATTAGTCAGATCAATGAGTAAGGATGGCTTGCTGTCTGTACAAGTTACATAAAAGAATGATGTCTATTACCATGCTAAGCATTACTGAGTGTTCTTTGTCCTAACATCTGAAATGCCCAAGAGGAAAACTTGGCAAATACAGGTTCACCCACCCAATTTCAGCTGCCTCTGGTCTTGTCCTGGAAAGGGACAAGGAAAATCAGCTTTCTGATGTCAGACACAAGTGATGTTGGAGGAGAAAAAATTTCAGGTGAGTCATTGAGATTCTGTGAAAACTAAGAAAGGAAAAAAAAAAAAGTAACAGCAAATCCCCGCAAGAATAGGTTTAATGATCTTGTTTCTCAGGTTATTCATAGAGGGTCATTAAAACCCCAGCTTGAGGCTCTGTTCCTAAGCCCCCTCCTGGAGGATCTCCTCAGATTTCTGGTTTTTGTGTAAGGAGTGTATATTTTGGTCGAGGATAGTGCTGACACAGTGGCACCCACCAGCTGTCCAAATTCTGGCATGGGCAGCTGGGCAAGCCAAGAGCCCTCGAGCTGTGCAGCTTCAGCTGGGGGTTTGGCACAGGTGTGCAGAATAACTAAGACTGGTTAAAAGGAGAAAAAGTTATTCTGAATTGGTTCCCTGTTGTTTTTAATCACAAACAGCATTTGCCTTTGGTTTTGCTTTCCCTGCCTTATACCATTTTAAGGCCTATCCTACTTTTACTGTCATGATGGTCCCCTCTGAGGCTCAGCACAGTTCATGGTAAAACTCAACCTCTCAATTTGTCACTGGCAATACAGAAATTAAAATCTCAAACATCCAACTGTGAAGTCACACAAAGGCTGAAGGCTTATGAAGTTGTTGGCAGAACGCTGTGCTGGCAGGATGTGGTGGGTTCACCTTGGCTGGCTGCCAGACACCCACCCAGACACTCTCACTCCCTCTCCTCAGCAGAATGGGGGAGAAAATGAGATGGAAAAGCTCATGGGTTGAGTAAGAGAACCAAAAACTGTGCAGGGAAGCAAAACTAAAAGAGAAATTTATTCCCTATTTCCCATCGGCAGGTACTTCCTAGGAAGCAGGGCCTCTATATATATAGCAATTGCTTGGGAATACAAACATCACAACCATGATGTCTCCTCATTCTTCCATTTTTCTCTGCCTTTATTACTGAGTACAACCTCCTGAAGTATGGGATATTCCTTTGCCCTCTTCTCTCTCCCAGCCTCCTGCCCACTCCCAGCCTGGTCATTTTTGGGGTGAGAGGATTGGCAAGACAGCCTTGATGCTGTGCAGTCACTGCTCAGCCAGAACACTGGTGTCTCCTCAGTTCTTTTTTAGCCACAAATGCAAAGCCCAGCACCACACAGGCTGGTATGAAGAAAGCTAACTGCATCCCAGTCAGACCCTGAAAGAATCTAAATGCCTATATTATGAAAGAAAAAGGGAAAAAAACCAACCCAATCAAATAAACCAAATCCTGCCTCTTCTGTAGACAAGCCTACTACAGACAACTATAGTTCTACAACTAATACAACTTCATATGTGGCTACACTTCCAGCACCAAGTAGTTCACTTGTAGCAAAGAAGAACAAGCTCCATAACTTGGATTTATACATCCTCTGTCATGCATGCATGGAAGTTCAAAAAGATATTTTATTTGTCTCTGGGATTATGGTTCTTCTGGGCTCATGTAATACATTCAAAAAAAGGTGTATTGTTTTCATGTAATTTCCTTATGCAAAAAGAATTATGAAATGATGATTCTTTCATTTTGCAATGGATGTTCAATTGCAGAAAGGATATGAAAAGGTTTAAACCCTACAGACTCTCTCTGATTCCTTTTTCACTCTGGAACCATGAGTCCCTGCAGAGCTGGATGAGCTTTAAAGGCCATTGGATGCTGGGCATTGGCTCTCAATGAGACCTCAGGAGCACTAACTCTGCTCTGCATGCTCAGATGTGATTTTGAACTGGGAAGACGTAGGTGGGACAAAATCCAGCACCTTCCCATGGAAAGAGGGAAAAAGAAAATCTCCTTTTAGATATAGTAAGCACCGGGGAGTTTGGTCGTAGTATAAACTTAGCAAAGACTGGCTCTAGTTTCTAAATAGCAATGTCTAGCTGAAGCCAGGTGGAGTACCAACAACAAGGGAAAAAAAAGATGAACCGGGTGAGCAAGGCATGGTTTCACCTCACTTAGCACCATCATGCTGAGCACACAGCATGCCCAGGTCCCACTGCTGCCACCAGAGAGGCACTTCTGACAGCCATTCAAACATCACATTGGCTGATTTCCCTTTGGGTTTGCCTGTCACTCTCCATCGGTGATGGAAATGGTCCAGCAGGGCAGCAGAACTGCCCATGGAGTCTGTCTCACTCTGGCATCTAATTTTATGGCATGCAGAGCTGGAGCCAATCCTCTGAGCATTTTTTCTCTTGGACCTAATTTCATCTTGATGACTAACAAGTGAAAGCGTAAGAGTCATAAATTATCCCTACTCTCCTTTGAACTTGGCTAACACTGGGCTCTGTGTGGAGCAAAGAAATTACACGTGGATGGGCAGAGGCAGTCTCTCAAATTGAGGGCACTGCATTGCTACGACATTCACACACTGGAAGCTAATAATTAAAATTCATCCTAATCATGTATCTTTTGTGGTCCTCTCAAAGCTGAATAAATGTTCATTCACTGCCTGGTAATAGCTGACAAAGTCCTGGATACTGGAACAAAGCACTCAGCCCTATTCAGTCATATTCTGGAAAGCCATCTCTTTTTTTTTTCTAATTATTATTAACATTGTACCATTAAGAATCATGATCATCATTTGCAAACTAAAGAAGTGGTAAATGTCTGGGTGAAAAATTTATTAGTCAAAAGCTTTTGCCTGATGTGAGAGAGAGTGCTGTAATTCCTAATTTTTCACACAAAACCTCACTTCCAATAGGGAATTGTTGAAAATTGTTGATAAATCATTGCTATGATATATTTAAAGGCTGCTGGTGAACACTGCAAGACATAAATCACAGAAGGTGGCATTTTAAACTAGTAAATAAAAAGTAAATGAAAATATCATCACATAGATTTATAGAGTGCTTGACAACAAGGACCTCTGAGTGGTTTGGGTTTTTGTTTGGTTTTTTGGTTTGGTTTTGGTTTTGGTTTTTTCTTTTGCAAGAGCTCTAAATGGGAAACAACAAATACTGGAAGTCCACATTATGGTCTTGTATTTCTAAGGCAGTACCCTGTCACCAAAACTTGAATTATGACCATCTCCAACTGAGAAGAATGGCAGAATCTGGCCCACAGTGCATATCAACATCCACTCTGCTCAATTGTAAAAGAGTCTGGAGGACAAAGCATAAAGTGGTTTGGAGGGATGGGATCAGGAAGACCCATTCAGAGAGCTTAGAGTCTGTCCTAAGCAAAGGAGAAATCTTACCCATGTGTGAACAAAAGAAAACTCAAAAGCCAATGCAAACCAAGCCAGGGATATTCTGGCTGGAAAGCACCAGGCTCAAGCTGTGGACACAAATAACAAGAAGCTGCAATTTGCCACTCTCATTGAGTAGTGCCTACATTATTTTTGGGTGTGCAGGGTGAGAATTACCTAATGTGGAATTTCCCCTCCTAGCAGTAAAAAGCAGACAGCACTCCACATGCACAATTCCTCAGGACGAGCTGTGCCTTTTTTGCAGGTGCTGCAAACTGTGACGTGACACCTCAGGGACAAGGTCCCCAAAGGCCACCATCTCCAACCTCCCTTTCCCTTTCTGTTGCTGGTGTTAAATGCTGGAGAGGCTCCCCTCTGCAGCCCTCTCTGACACAGATTCTCCCAGTGCATGGAACTGTTGGGAGAGGAAGACACAAACCACGTTTTCCTACCATCCCTCCAATGTGACTGACTGCAGGGGAAGTGCTCACAGTCAGTGTGCAGTCAAAGCCTAGCAAGGAAGACAGAAATTTCTGTTCTCTAGAAAGATGCAAGGCAGCTTTTTTGGATCATGTGCAATATTTACAGTTTCTTACACATCACAGAATTCTGCTGGGGTTTATCCAAGCTGCAGAAGTAATTTCATAAACATCTTTGCCATATGGACTATTTAAGATGTTAAGAAACTAATTTGAAAAATTAAGTTTTTCTACCTTAAAGTTTGTTCTGCGGTTTGGTACTTCCCACATCAGGGAAGATGCTTCTCACATGCAGGAACATCAGTAAGCCTCTTATTGAAGAGGAGTTACCTAGAACAGCTTAGCCTTTTGGTTCAGTGGTCCCATAAGCATTAGACTAAGCCTAGGTTTTCTGCCCTAAATATTCTTATCTGAGATGCATCTTGATACATATATAATGTTTTAGAGCCTAGAGTGAAAGGGGAGGTTTTCCCCACACTGTGGAAGAAGGTGGATTCCAGGCAAATTTGTTGCACTTGTGCACTGGTCATACTCCCACTTTTTCTACTGCCATACATTGAATTTAACAGCTTTTGTGTTTCAAAACCAAATTCTTCACATGGAGTGGTGAAAAACTGTATATTAGTGTGGATTTCCCTGGATAGGAAAATTAATGAATCCCACATTTTCAGTAAATCAATCCAGATTTTTACCGCACAGTCCTTTAACAGCATCAAGGAAGGATATAAGACAGTAGAACTCTGTCTTCAGTTCTGTTTTCTTCATTTGGTTGAAATGATGTTGCCAACATCTCCCTTTTCTTTAAATAAACACAGATAGGCCTTTTTATTAGCACCAAGTTTCTAGCTGAGGGAAAGGATGGGGGAAGTTAAATTGAGCTTAGAGAACGTTGTTTGCATAATTACTGAGATTATGCAGCTGTTACTATCTGCAGGTGTTAAGGGCTGGGCAAGATTTTGTGTCGCTTTGAAAATTTTAAAAAACAAATTTTTAGTAATGACCCTGTGCACTTTGAAGTATTTTAGGTAAGCTTCTTTGTCTGATTCTTTTGGTCCAGTTATGGATTCACATGTTTGTGAAACTGAGTATCACACACCAAAAATATTTCTTGTGCTGTGATGCCATGGTCACAGCAGGAGAACAAGAGAGATTAACTCCCTCAGTTTGCCCCTGAACAATGCTTGACCTTTCTCTGCCTCTCCTCATTCTTTGTAAAAGAGACTTTTAAACTATCACCTTGAGAAGCTGTGCCCTTGTTTGTCTTCTTAATATTGACCACACAAGTTGTGATCCATCCAAGTCCAGTGGGAGACTCAGCAGGGCCACCAATTCATGTGTGCAGTACAGGTTTGCTGTTAGCCTGTGCATTGAAGGAAACAAGCCTAATGTGATCAGAGGGTTCTCCTGTATGTCCATTTTTTTCTTAGCAGCTTCTGAACACGTTGGCAAATTTCCTCTGGGCTGAGGCAGCAGCAGTCTCTGCTGTGCTGCAGAGACATTTCACCAAGAAGGGTGGTAAAAAACAGGAGAGAAGTCCTATTAATGAGCCTACAGAGGAATGGCAGGAGGAGTACAGCTAGTTTTTGTTTCACCTGGTAGCTTTGATTTGCCTTGATTTTTCTCAGTCTCCTTCACATCTCTAGCTTTTAAAGAAATGTGTGTATTGTGGAAGAAAGTTTCTTTGTGAACCCTGTAATTCACATTTCCAAGCCTCTCTCTCAAAGGCACTTCTCTCATCATTAATATGTTTTAGCTCTGCTTAGAGCCACCTATTAAAAGATGCTCTCTTGCCTGCCCTGTGAAGGCAATCTCAGGGTTTTCCTTTCTGCCTGGTGTTCATAAACCCCTCCTGTAACTCCAGGTTGGATGTTGATGACTGCTGCCCTCTGAAACACACTGCTGTTTCTGCCCTCTGCCTTGCTGAACACCCCTGAGCTGAACACCCTTGCCTCTCCCAGGATGGTCCTCCCTAGGGATGGTCAGAAAGCAAACTATTTTCACAACCAAAATGTAAATAAGATATTTTATGGATATTTCCATGGAAATTACCAACTTTCAGACAAAATATGAGCTTTCCTCTGAAAGTTTGGCTGTGAGTATTGCTGTGTTTTACAACAGCACTGATTCAGGAGTCTCATTTTCCTGCTGCTGTTATGGTGTGAGCAGCTAGCTAAGATGATCCATCCCACAAGACAACCCAGCATCCCACATGAAGAAATCCTTGTACCCTGGCTCTGTGCTCATTTTCTATAACTTACCTTTTGACAACAAAAATCTGCATCTTACTGTGAGGAGGTGGCATTTTTCATGAAATAGTATAATTTAGCAAAGCACAAACTTTCCATCAAGAACAGCTTATATAGATTTTTTACACAGTTTGCTAGTCCCAAAACCTTTTCCTGGGGTCATCCTCAGGATGCACAGGAGCCTCAGGCATGTGCTGACTTTTTCCAGCTAAACCCACAGCCTGCAGCAAGTCAACCCACCACCACTTGCTTTAATTGAGTTGGTATCTACAAAGTGGTTTTTTTAAGATGCAGCAGTGGCCTTTTTCCATTGTATTTTGATTACTCTGTGAGTGAGATTCTTCCACACAGGTGCCTAAATATGAGTTAGGGGTTAGTTCCACTGCCAGCCAGGGCCACTCCAGAAGGACCTGGGTTTCCCACTGGTCCCACTACCTGTGCTGAGAGGCCTGAATCAAGTCCTTGGACTGAGCAGAAGATTTGGATAGCTCGTTTATGGCTGGAAGTCCATATGCACACATCTAACTACAAAGTGCTGAGCTCTAGAACTGAGGCCCATACTATGTCTTTAGTCTGATGCTATTTAGACCCACTCTGCTCATGCCCATGTTTGCAATGCTCTATTTTGGGTGAGCCAGACTCTTCCTGGTGCTGTCAGAGGAGCACCCACTGCACCAGCATGATGTGCAGACACTGAGCTTCCCCTCTTCACTGACTCCAGGTCTGCACTGCATTTAATTTACACCTCCGACACTGATAAATTCCTCTCCCAAACAAGGTGCTCTCCAGGGTCTTATCCATTCACTGCAGTGTTATTCAGTCACAGCAAAACCCAAGGAATGGAATATGTCTTCTCTAACTCTGCCAGACAAGCATTTTGCATTTCATGAGGGCCAATTTATAATGGTTCTTGGCTGAGCCGAGAGCCGGCAAGTGAGGCAATCTGATTTCAGGCAGGGTAAGACTCAGCTGATGAGGGAGTGCCTTGTCACTCTACAGCCTTAGCAAAATACTCACCCACTGTCTGAGCAAAGGAGCTTTGAAGTGGCTCACCCAGGCAGCTGACTTGGGCTCCTCACTCCCAGACACAGGAGGTCCCACAATCCAGACAGGCATTGCAGGAGGGGAGTCACCCTGGACCCCAAAAGCACCTGAGGCATAATCTGCTCCTTCTTCTGCCACATTGCAGAGACCCAGCTCTGGCCTCCTGCCCTTCTTTGGCTTCTTCTTTTTCATCACAGGCAGTGATGAAAAACAAGTACATCACAGTATCTCACAGGCATCTTCTTCCTGACCCCAGAATGATCTGCCTCCAATGTTTTCTGTAACAAACTCTTCCCAATCCTGCTAAAGTTGATGGAAACCCCTCACGAGTTAGAGAGAAGGTGAGAGACCATGTCAGGAACCCAGCTCCATGAGTGAACACAGTCATTACAGGGTTTGGGTACTCAATGACCCTTTTGCTGAAACCAATTGTTTCTCTATTGAGGCTTCACGAACAATGAGAACACAGCAATGGTTGAGCCCACCCATGGCATGTTTTACCTACCTCATCTTCCACACAGAGTCTCCTTCACTGCTGTTTCATAATGCTGGAAATCAAGTTTGCTGTCAGGACATGCCAAGCAGATGAAGAACTATTTGGAGATGAATCAGCCCCACATGGAGAACTCTTGAACTAACAGGGAATCACTGGTGAGGTTCCTCAAGGAAATCCCGTTTGGAATCTCAGGGAGTGCCTTAGCAATAGCTTTCAGTCTGAACATGGACACTTGCTTTCAGACATCACTGACAGCTCAAACTTTTCCATCTTGAGCTCTTTAAAGAAATGAAAAATGCCTGGCAAAACAAATGTACAGGGCACAAGTGGGGCTCACACAGCACAACATTTCACTTCTGCTCACCCTCCTCACAAGGAGGAGCATTAAATGCCCAGACCCCAGATGGGCCTGCTAGGTGGGCCAGTACTGTGCAGCCAGTCCAACAAGCAGAGACCCAGAGAGCCTGAGTTGTTTATCCTGTGGAGGAGAGACAGAGAGGGATGCAATTGCTTTCCTAGAAATGCCTGCTGGGGGACAGAGGAGCTCCTCACCTCAAAAGACAATGCTGGCACAAGTTTAAATGATTATGAATAATTCAGTTTGGAAATTCAGATGAGAGGAGGGATCCATCAGATTTTGTGTAGGACAATGGGGAAAGGAGTCTAAATTTCTTCCTGACTGGAGCCTGCTGTGCTTATGAAAGCACAAGTGTGTCAGTGGGGTGAGCAAACAAGGGAGCTTAGGCTGGCAGGAAAATACAGGATTTTGAAATGGAAAAAAATGAACATGTTTTCAGGTGGAGAAGTGCTTCTTCCAGGGATTTTGTAGCACCAGGAGTGCTCTGCACCCAGGGGCCCTGACATAAGCAGTGTGTAGCACACAGTTTTGCCCTTTGCTGCTCTATGCTGCATGCCCCTATCAGTGTCAGCATGCTCCAGGCTAATGATGTCCCAGCAGTATGATTGCTTTTCTCTTGATGCACGCCTTCTCTCCTCTTTTAAAATGCAAAATCACCGATGATGAGATTTGCAACTACACAATTGTGGGCATTTCTGATGTCCCACGTTGAACGTGGCCATCATCCCATTTACAGCCCCATCATTAGGCCAGCAAGACCCCAGCTTGCCTTGTCTCCTGTGTGCAGTGCAGCATTTCTGCTCGTCTGTCACTCGGGTGTCTGAGCTTCCTTATCGCTGTATCTGCATATCTCTGCAGTGATACTTTGCTTGCATGCCAGGAACAGCTCTGTCATACTGCATGGAAAACAAAGCCCTCCTAGAGCCTCTCTCCTAGAGAAGAGGACTGAAGAGTATCCCTAAAAATCTTTAAAAGAGAATAAGAATGTAAGTTGCTTCCAGTATAAATTGCCTAGCTTCAAATTGCTCATGGCTAATTTATGTCGTGAGAGAAAGATAGTTCAGCTCTTCCAATACTGAATATGAATTTTGTGTCTATATAACATCATAAGGACCTACATATTGAATAAATAAAGTGTGGGTAGGGCTAGTCATGATTTAATACCACAAAATTATGTCAAGATTAAATCACTAAATTGTTAGTCATTATTAAATCCTACTAAACCCTGCAGTGCAGGAACATTAGTGAGAGCAGCTCAAGCTTTCCTCCTCCACCCTCAGAGGCTCCCATCCACCCCACGTTGCCCACCTTAAAGCTGTGTGTGCCAGGTATGGCAGTGCCAGGCCAGGGGGCTGCTGCAGGCACAGCTCTCCTCCAGGTTTACAGCCAATTTCCATCCCATGCCATCTTTATAAAAATAAACTGCTCTCCCTCTCATCCCCGAGTGGAAATGTTCCTCTGAGGCAGCGTATTTCATTTTTAAGTAATAGCCTGCGGTGCCTTTTTCCAAAAGCCCTTTACTGCCTGGGAGTGTTTGATTTGGTGGGTGAACAGTGACATCTGCTGGGGAAAATCCCCGGGAGGTGGACTGTGTTCTCGGGGCGTCCAGCATCCCTGCACACCTCCATCCCCTGCACTTCCTGCATCCCTCCCTCCCCTCCTTCCCTCTGCCAGCAGGGGCAGACAGGGCTTTTGCCCACAGGGCTCATTAGCTGCACACCATTCATTCCAGACAGCAACAATTACCTGTCTGTATTAAGGAGCAGTTGATAAAATTCACTAAGATTTAATCTATTTTCTTACTGCTTTTTCAAGTGCTGGAGGTTCCATGTGTGCGTGGGGCATGGGGTCATGGCACACAGTGGCTGAGAGGCAGGAGCTTCTATCCACAAGTCTCTCTGAGCATTGTGGTCCTTCATGTTTCTCCCACCTGTGCTACTCTGACTCCTCCACTGCCTCCCCTTTTATTATATTATACTAGCTTTACAGCAGGACTTATCTAAAAGTGAAATTGCATGGCAGAATTGCCAGCAAAAACTGACAGCAAGGACTAAGTTACTCCAGGCACTGGGGTGGTTTCAGCCAGAGTGCAGCACATCTCTAATGTCCTGTATAAATGACACAATATTACACTTTGCCTCCCATTAAAAAAAAAAAAAATTAAATCTTTACATTAGGAAAAATACAATCTGAGTGAAGCACTGGGCCTGCCATGCAGCAAGCTGTGCACTTTCCTGCTCCTTTGAGGCATTAGAATTGTATTTCTCAAAAACATTAAGACATTAAAATGCATAAAGGCAGGATTCAGGCACCATCTAGGGCCTTCACTGGGGTCAGCAGCCCTCCTCTGGCTGTATGGTGGTGGTTAGGTGATTTTGCAAGAACTCTGTTTTCGAGTTTCCCCTTTAATTCCCCAAGTGCCCAAGGACAGAGGTGTGTGGCTACAAGCCCACCCAGAATGATGCTCTATCTCCATGCTGGTGTCCAGCTCCTTCTCATGCTGCTTGCCATAGGGTGCTGCTTGTGAGGCTCTGGCCTTGTGGAGGAGACAGGCAAAGCACAAATCTTAAATAGGAGCTTTCTGAGGAAGGCAGCTCTGAATGACTCTGCCCACTGCAGCCCAAATGCCTTCTGACTTGAAGATACCATCACAAACCCTACTTTCTTGCTTTGTTTATCACAACCTGACCTACAGAAAGACACGGAGATGTCTTGAGAAAGGTGAGAAATATCCTCAGAGAAGCCACTGAGAAACATCTACAGTGAGGAAAACACCACAAGCTGGGGTGAAATATTCAGAGCCAGGAGGAAACAGATGAGAAGCAAGTGGGGAATTTGGGAGCCTCTCTCCCCAAATTTGGGAGAGGCAGAGATGAAGGGGAGAGACACCGGGGAAGAGAGATTGTGAAGGAAAGAAATACTGAAACAAGGGCCAGTCTTAAAGCTCTTTTTCTATTTTCTTAACATGGCAGGGGGATTTTCACCTGAAATTACACATGAAACTATAATTTTTAAGCTAGGGAAAAATAATAAACACATCTTTCTTTCTGTTTGTGATCTGAAGAAGGAAAAAAAAATACCTTCAAAAGTAAAATCTTGCAAAAGATTCTCTGGGAAAAGAAACCTTCATTTTCATATTACTGCTCTGTGACTCTTCCCACATAGCTGAGCATTTTCATATGAATCACCAGTTTACTCAGAAGAGTCAACACTCAGCTCACAGCACTGAGAAGGAAAGCTGGGACAGCCAGAGCCACAGCCTTGCCTGATTTAGACCACAGAGCTGGGGATGACACAGCAGGTGTCAGGAAGCCCTTTCAGACTCATGCTCTGATGCAGGGGGAGATCTGATGGGAACCCACAAGCAAGAGACAACTGAACAAAGCACTTAAGGCAGCACCAGAAAATACATGTTTCTGCACAGGCAGGACTAACTTCTCTTGCTGTGAAGCAATCAACATGCATCTGCTAGGCAAAAGCTGGTGCTCAAAGCAGGCAGAATGATTGCTCAACAAACCTGCACCAAGAAGGAGGCTGAGTAACTGAGCCCCAAAGAGCTGCACATATATGCATGTGTTTGGGTGTGCATTCAAATTTAGCATACTGGCAACAGCACTTCTGCAAAGCAGTCAAAATCTTGGAGTTAGCACCAAAAGAGTGAGGTTCAAAAAATAGGCTGAGGAGTCTTTCTTCTCTTTGTGCCAACACAGTTCATATCTTCATTTTTCCAAGCTTTTCCCATCAAGCTAGACAGGGTCAACTCTCTCTCTTACACTGAAACAAGAGATGTTCTGCTGTTTCCTTTGGTTCTATCACCTTTATTAAGACTGAGAACTGTAAGCTGGTGACCAGAGTGTAAGAAATGGCAGGCCTTTACTCCTTCTTAATGCAGAAGTAACTTCAGCAAAGGACCAGAGAGACACAAAAGCAATAAACAGTCTCCTCTGATCAGGGACAAGAGGAAAACCCAAAGCAACATCATGAGGAAAGTGAAGTTGAAGGGTAAAATGCTGCACCTCCGAAACATGGTGTGAAACAGGGATTTAGTGTCTCTCCACTCTTTTGTCTTAATTAGCTCCTGCAGAGGACACCCTGGCCAGCCTTTCCAGGCTATGTTGTGAAAGAAAAAACCTCTAAGGATTTATGTGAGGCAGCTGTGCTATCTGCAGAATCCCAATTACATCTAACTTCCAGCACTGCTTCAGTGTGTTTGAAGTCCAGAAAGTAGGACTAGAAGTGACTGTGCTGGGGTTGTAACAGGCTTGCTCTCTACTCAAAATTTCAGAGCTACCCTACTGTTAACATGCACTCAGGAGACTGCCTGGTTGAAATGAGGCTCAAAACTTGTTTTAAACTTGTGAGACTCCAAGTCTCCTTATCACAGTTCACTGCACCAAGAATATCTTGTCCCTTGAGTATTGTCCCTAATAGTGACTTAAGCGTGAGTGCTGTCATGACACCTTTGTTGTTCCCAAGGCATTGAATTCTCCCAGATCGCCAAAAAAATAAATAATGCAAAAAAAAAGCCTTGAAAGTAGCAAAAAAAAAGCTTCCCAGCAAACTCAGCTATCACAGACAGAGCATAGGCATGGTGCTTCTGCAATCTACCTCAGCACTGCCTCTCAGTGTACTGCACTTGGCACTGCAGTCTCTTTTAATACAGGCATGTAACCCTTCTCACTAGGAGAGGTTAGAAAATGAGATTAACTCTTACAATGATTTACTCCTACTGCAACAACTGCTGTTAGGAATGGTAAGCCTGCCTGAGAGACTGGAAGAAGTGAAACAAGGTAAGTAATGGTCAGGCATGAAGTCAAGCCTGGCTTTTGCACTAACAAGTTCATTTTCTCCCTCTCCTCTGTTCTGCAGCCTCCCTTCATAAGGGAATGGTCTGACTGGGCCAGCTTTCTTCTCTTCTTCAAAGTGAAGTTCTTCTGCTTTCATCACCCAAGATGCCTTTTACTCCCCTTAAACTGTAGCACCTTCAAAGAAGACCAAACATTCCTTATAAAAACAACCAACAAAAGACTGACCTCTGTTTTTCTTAGGCCAGGGGGATGGCATGGCTTCCCCAGAGGACCAGAAAGAAGTAAAAGCATGGAGCAGTGCTCTCTGATCATGTGTCTGCATCGTGTTTCAGCTGCCTCCAAACAGTTCAACTGGTGGGTTCAGCCTCCAGTGCTGGTGAGCAGATGGTGCTTAGGTGGAGAAGCATTCCTGTGCTAACAGCCTATGGGCTTTTCAACAGCTTTCATGCTGTGTGATGCAGCATGGCACGGAGCTGCATGGGGAAAACCACTCCAAGCTAAAGGCAAGAGCATATGTGTAAGTGTGAGTTGTGGCTATCTGTGAGCAGGGAAACAACATGGGCTGTTAGCCTCTCTCTTCCTGCTCTCCCACTCAGGTGTCCGAGCACAGCCACATAATGCTGTGTGTTCTCGTGGCTTTTCATCTCTGGAGGCACCATACCTGGATATGATTAACACACATCAGTCTATTAATTATAACTCATTAACACATGAGTGTTTCTCACTCCTTTCCCTACCACAGCTGGGAAAGGAGTGAGAAACAACCACCAAACATTCCTTAAGAATACTGTTATTTTTTCACACTCAAGTAGTGAAATATAAACTCACAATAACTAGAAATGTACAAACTAAGAGCTTGCCACTTGTTAGCAGTCAGTGATTACTTCTAAAATGTCTGAAAAAATCAATGCAGGAAGATTATATTTCAAGTGCACTTTCAATGGGACAGATGGAAAATTCAGTCTATTCATTTTATTGTGCTTTTTGGTAGTTGAGCCAACTACTTCACATTCAGTAAAGCAATTCCTGTTTCTTTGACTACAGATGATTCTAGAATAAACTCATTTAAAAACTGTTAACCATGCCCTGACAGTAGAAAAATAAAGCCCATCCTTGAGTAAAATATAACAAAAATATGTCACTTGTCATTCCCTTTTTCACCCTGGAGTTCCATATCATGAGTTACCTTGATATATCTATTCCTGTTTGGATATATAACTCAGTGCAAGCTCCATGACCTCTTATCAGTTTTGCAATTAATGCAACTAATATGTCTCTTTTAATGACAGTGTGCGTGGTTTTACGATGTCTTTCAAGACATTTTATTTTTATGAATCACAAAAGAAGTTATTGTCTCCTTAAAAACCAAGAAAAATTTTTAAGATGTTTAAAAAATATATTGGCATTACAATACTTAGAGCTTGATCTTTTCTTGAGGAAATATTTTTAACACCAGACTCCAAGCCAACCAATTAAGCTGACACTAAGTTCAGTTATTCCTGCCTGGTCAGAACATTTAAACTTCTTAGCTAACATATTCAACACGTTTTAAAAACACATTTTCATCCTTTTTAGACAATCCAGAAGAACAAGTGTATCACTTAAGCAGCAAAGAGTACTAGGACATTCAGCAATGTTATTCATAATTGGCTCCCATGAGCTCCAGTTCTTCAAATGTGGAAATGAAGCTAGCCATGAAATAGTTCATGGGTTTGGCTCAAGTAGAAACTCAGGAGTGTGACTCACAAAAGTACATGTTGTTAACTCCTTCTAGGCTCAGGTGATGCACTAGCACAGGTATAAAACAGAGGATATATGTGGGATCACAATGGCAAGGAAGAAGCAGCTGTTCTACCCGTGCTTTTTTATTCTAAATTATAATTATATCGGAGTGATAACAATATCCTAGGAAGCAGTGCAGCATTTTCAGGCCTGAACTCCTTTTTCACCTTAAGGCCTAGTCATTCAGCATGGCACCAACTGGAAAGTACTGATTTGTAAAACACAAGAACTGTCTTTGCCATCAATTAAAAGAAGATTAGCAAGCATGTTGCACTTAAGATTCACAGTGGAAAGATTTACCCCTCTTTTGAATGGATCAGTTATTGAAGCTTAAGGAGAACTACTTCAGATTTAGTTTTGCAAGCTCCCAGAATAGTTCTTATTCAAGATGCATGTAGCATGTTCTGAAAACTCCTTGGTTTTAATTAAAAGGAGAAATTCCACCAGGACTGTAAAACTAGTCATCCTAAAATAGCATCTCTGAGGTTTTGCTTCACTGAATCCAGGTGACTCTGTTATACCCCAAACTTTTTTTCTTCATCCCTTAAAGTAAAATAAATAATTTCTTTATATTGTCAAATTATTTGAAAACTATTAGGTTCTTTTGGGGAAAAGGAATTTTCACATGTTTCCTGCATGGTGAATTAGAAGGACTCACTGAGCTTTCACAAATGCCATTTTTGACATCCTGCAGGAAGAGAAAATACTCAGAGAGACAACACCCCTCAGTCTAGGGGAGGAAACTGGGAAACATCTGCTTGCTGCTGTCCCTGTTTACTGATACTCAGAGCCCCATCACTCCTGAGGAGCCACTGAAAGGCATGTCAGGGCAGCTGTCAGTCTTTGACAGAAGTCTCCAGCACACGTGGGACAAGTGCCAGGGACAGACAGCACAGTGATGCACCCCTGGGTGGCAGCCCATAAGAAGTCACACAGCTGGGGCTTCATAAGTACTAGTTCAAACTATTATGGTATGTCTGTTCTCAAATAACACAAAGTTCCTTGTTAAGCCCTGGCCTTGGATGATCTTGTGCTCTGGATGAGTGGCTTTTGCCCTCAGCTTTGGGTGACAGCAGGCTCCAGGAGCAGGTCCCACCGGGCAGTGTGAAAGTGGTGACACCAGCTTTGGGTCTGCCCATCAACCCCATCCAGAATGACCCCATCCTTCACCTCCATGTGCTCCTGGAGGCTTTTATATCCCAGCTCAAAGGCATGAATCTTGCACCTCCAATTTCCTGACATTCAAGTGTTGCTGTGGTAGGTTAGAGAAGAACCTTCAAATCACTCTGGAGGTAGGAAGCCCAGAAAGTCACACTCCATCATCCTCACAATATCAATGACAGCAATAGCAGCAGCAACAACAGTCACAGTGGCAGAGGGCAGCACATGATGCCCAGCTGTGCCATGGGCTGCCCCCAGCCTGCCCTAGAGGCAGCCAGCCTCAAGCCATCTGAACAGGACTGTTTTACACAGCCTTTCATACTGCTGGGGGAGCATCCTGCCCTGGAGTAGCCAGGGCACAATCCATCTCCCAGCAGCCACCCACTGGTTTGTCTGGACTAGTAAAATGGGCTGTGACCTGACACTGAGGACAAAAGGCAGAACTCAGCTCTCCCCTGTGTGTGGCAAACTCCTCTCCTCCCAAAATTAGGGTGACCGTGTTCAGAGTGCTTGGCAGGAAGGGTCCTTGGCATGTGCTGCTCTCCTCATGGTGCCCAGTATCTGCAGCTGGAAATCAATACCACAAAACCATGGCAGCAGCCAGGATAACCCAGCCAAGCAGTGGGGGAACCACAGAGCAGTACTCAAGCACCTGCCCTGACCCTTTTGAACCACAGATGTGGCTCAGATGTCCAGTTAATGGTCACAACCTGCAGAGTCCCATGATACAATTCCTGCCAGGGAGCCTCAGACACAATTTTGACTTTATAAAGTATACAAATCCAAAGCTGTTAGAAAGGCAGGGCTGCCTCTGGACCATTGGCCAGAAGTCTGAGCTTGTGAGCTGGTGGGAAACTAAGCAGATTTCCTCTGGAACTATGCTTTCCAGCAGTTTAATGGTCCAGGAATTTCAAGCACTTGGCATTGTTAAAGTATATATCAAAAATAGCCAGGCATTGCCTATACCTATCCACAGAACTGTATGTTCCAGTGGAGAGAGTGCTCCAGAAGGGAATGCAACAGGAAAGGAAATTATCTGACATCTCTGTGGGAAGAAAAATAGGTTTGAATTTGAAGGTCCAGAGAGGTAAGGGAAGCAGCACAGAAAGTTTTCCAGATATCCTGAACTGACCACCCTAAATTGTTAGGACGAAGTGCTGTGCCACTGCTCTTGATGTAAAATCTGTCAGCCTGTTCCTGTATCAGTACAGTGCAGGAGGCTCAGAGGGAACAGCTTGAGCCACCAGCAAAGAAGAAAGGTTGAATGTGCTGCTTGTGAAAAGCACCAGGACTGAGAGCTCCAAAAGTAAAAGGGCTTTACCTCTCTTTTCCACTACCTGGCACTGGTAACACTGGGAGATATGTTGCACAGCCCACCCATCCTCATAAACAAAGAGAACTCTGTGGGACCCATATACTGTGATAAGTCTGGAACCAAATAGCAGTGAGGTTAAGTAAAAGGTCTGAGAAAGAAAGCAATCCCTGCTGGTCTTTGAAGCTGCTCATTCCAACACCTGAGAATAACAAAGATGGACACAAATTTTCCAAAAACTGTTACATTCATTACATTCATCCCAAGCCTCTCTAAGGCCAAACTACTCTTCAACATCACCCTAGAAAATGTTATTCATGTTGACCCAAAGGAATGCCCAAAAAGCCAAACCAAACACCTATCTAGCTAAAGGGAAGAACATGGACCAATGCCATCTATTGTCCAGGTACTCCAAACTCCTCCATCAGTATTTTCATCTAAAAAGCCCAAATGTGATGTTTTTCTTTTCCCACTCTTCAATCTTATGTATGATATTAACCAACAATACACATATAAGTTAGTTTTAAAATAATGTGGAGTATACTCATCCCATTATGATCCCATTATAACTGACACTGAATCATTGCTCTACAAACAGGTAACCACAGGAAGAAGCAGAGGCTCAAATAGTCCTTGGTATCCATGACTTTTAAAAGTCTGAGTCACTACAACACCATGGCTTACCAGAGGAGTAAAACTGGAATGTCCAAGAGATGTCTGCTTTACATGACACACTCTCAAATTATCTAGCATCATAGAACTTCAGCTAGAGACTGAAAAAAGCTATTGTTTAAATAGCATTTAAAGGTTTTGTCTGGTCTCAAGAATTAACTCCAGAAGTAATCACCAAGGTCTACATCTTCTCTTGAAGGCTGGCAGGCTGTGAGCACCAGGCACAACCAGCTCCTGGCTAAGGCAGAGCAGAGCAATGTCCTCACAGCCTCAGAGGGCACCTGAATGCTGGCACAAATTCTGTGCTGGAGGAATGTGGTTTTACAATGTAGAAAATAGAGCTGCTCCAACAAGAGGTGGTTATTTAATTATAGCACTTTAAAAGAGATGCTTTATCTTTAATAAACAAAGCATGTGCATGCAATTACATCATTTAAAATATCAACTACCTGTGCAGTGCAAAAATATTGCTCTCAATTGCTTTTTCCAAACACAGCTCAGCCCCATGCATGTGGTTTGTCTGCTCTCCAGTGCATGAAACTACTCCCTGAAAACCAAGATAAATATGCACAGGAGACAGGACCAAATTGCCTCAGGTCTTTCAGAGCAAAAGCCCCCAACAAGCTGTATTGTAACCAGCTGATACATGTACATAAATATACTGGCATCTCTCCAACACTGCTCCAGTGAAGTGTACGGACCTGGAAGTCATTGCATCAGAAGACCTTAAGTCTAAAGGGATTCTTTTGGTTTTAAAAATGCCCATAATTTATTTTCCACATTAAAACCCCACAGGTATTTGAAAAAGTTAGCATCTGAAGTCAGGTAGATTTTTTTTTCCCCACAACTCAAAATCTTCTCTCTTTTTACACTACAGCAAGGCACAGTGTGTGTTATGCTATCTTGGATCTACACATGCCTGAAACATACACATATTTTGACCAGACACACCTCACTTAAAAGTAGGACCAATAGTCCATTTCTCTCCTGTACTATTTTTGGATTTTCTTCCCTGCCTTACTATAAAACAGCAGACTGATTGACAAACAGACTTTTCCCTGGGAAATCAGATTAGAAAATATTTCACCAACTCTGTGCAGTTTAAAACTCCAAAGCAACCTTGGGGATACCATGCGATATTTTCTGAATATCTGATAGCTGGGGCCAATCATAGCCCAAAATTAGGGAAAAGAACAGAAAATAGCAAGCAAAGAGCTGTCTTGGACACCCAAAGGGAAACACCAACTAGACACAGGCTGCCGAATCCTTATCCCAAAAAGTATTTTAGCCTCTCAGTCTGATCAGTATTCCCAGGCACGATTTTCCTGCTGGAGTTATGCTTATAACCCAGGTCAGCCTTTTCCCATGAAAAAACAGGGAGGAAAAAACCTATTCTCAACCCTGTTTAGCAAATATACAAGTGGCTTTTCTTCTAATTGATTTTGTTTTGAGTCTCTGTCTTATTTGCATAACACAAAGGATGAAATCTATGAAATCTTCATTAGAAGAAGGGCTCAAAACTGGTTGGCACAGCCCCAAAGTTTGCACTGCAATCCACAGGCAGAGGTAGACTGACTTCTCTTTGCCCACCTCCCTCTCTCCCTTCTTCCCTCACCTGGGAGTGCAACAGAGGGAGAATTTATCCCATGTTAATCTGCTGGTTCTCACCAAAAGAAACAGTAGGCACGAGGATTTTGAATTAAGCAAATAAAGCAGAACACAGATTTGAAAACAAAGAAATGCCCTGACTGCTCATGGGTACAAGAGGGTACTCGAGTAAGTCAATCCTTGCCCTTTCACAGCTCTTTTATTTTCCTGTGAGAGCTGATGTGGCAGATGTTGGGGAGACCCAGAAACTGGAGTGACTTGGTTTGCAGGAATGTCTACTCTGAGAATCCCCTGGGGCTTGGAGAGGGGTGGGAGCCTGATTAGTTCAGAAGGCTCGCCATGCTGTACCTAATCCCGAAGAAGCTCCAGGCAATCCTGGGATATTATGGGCAGGTACAGACAAACCTGGACTTGTTGTACAGGCCAGAGTGCTGGGACAGGAAGGACAGGAGCATGGCATGGATGGCAGCTGGCTCAGTCATGCCAGATCACTGCATTAACCCAGCGTTGAACCCGAGCCCTGCTCCAAAAATACTTGGCTTTGCTCAGTGCTAACACAGGTTTACAGCTTCCCAGGGCTAAGCCTGTAAATCCACATGTGGAGGGACACTTCATAGATTGACAAACTCAGCTCTCTGGCAGTTTGGGAATCCTTTTGCTGTCTTCTGTCTCACACTGCAGGTGCCTAGGTACTGAAACAGGTTTTGCATAATGCCTCAATTGTGAAGGTAGCCCCAGAAATATTTGGCTGAGCAACAACAATACAGCACAACCAAGATTTCACTGGAGTGTTTGCAGGGAACAGAGGTTTTAAGGCAAGTCCAAAAGAGCAGCTGTTTTCATCCTGTTACTGCTCAACTGTGGGGCTGCTGAGCATTTTCTATAACATTATCTGAGCAGGGGCAGGATATCCAGCAAGATTAATAATAGCTTGTTTCTTGGCTTTTCTGAGCCACAGCTTAATGAAATAAATTGGACTAGATTGAACAGAGTTGGCTAAGTGCCCAACACAAGCCTCACTGCCACTTGGGGAAGAGTAACAGGCATCAGTATGAGAGGCTACAGGTTTTTGCTGCCAAGGGTTTTATTATATCTCTCCTGATTTACAGGGTCAGGCTTGGGAGGTACCTTACTCTGCAGCTCCATCTCTTGGCAAATATCAGGTACAAAACAGACTGCACAGGCTCTGTGTACTTCAGGCAGAAATGCATGATAAGTACTTTTCAATGCAAAATACTCCTCATTTCCTTAGCAATAATGGAGGGACATAACTCTCACCTAAAATAGAAGAGGGAATTCTCTCATGCACTTCCTTCAGTGTTTGTTATGTTGCCCTGGAAACAGTCCCCAAATCAGAAAATGGCAATTGAGAAAGAAACAGGAATTTGTGGGCAGGTTTTTTAGATCATTTTTTTAAATATAGAATTATATTTTTTGAACCAATACTATTTTACAGTAATGAGAAAATATTTATAAATTCCCAAGTAAGCATTTTTATTTAAAAAGAAAATTTGTCATCTTCTTTTCTGACCTGCCAATATGCCTCTTTGATGGCTGATGTAATCATGAAATATCCAGCTACATTGTTCTCCTTGTTTGTAGGTCAGTATGTCTCAGGGAGAAAAACAAAAAGCAAATAATTAATTTGCCATTAGTTATTACTGTTTGCTGCCCCATGGCCTTCTGCAGGCTGTTTGACTGATGAGCTGATGGGCACCTGTGCTTCTGAGTGAACTTGAGTGATTTATCCTAGCTGATGAAGTGGTTTTGCTGTAAGTACAGAATAGACAAGCCAAGCTTTTTTAGACCTGCCAATAAACCATGCCTTGATCTCACCTGGATTAAAAGTATTTTAAATATGTACAATACTAAATGTAGAAGATCACTCAAGTTATCTTGTTACAAACTCAGGCTTTGGGAACAGAGAGGAATAAAATGTGGATACAAAACACTCTTGGGCTGCCAAGCGCAAAAGATTTTTTGCTGAGAAAGTTTGAAATTGAGCAAAGAAATGGGAGTGAAGATGGTGGAAAGCAAAAAAAATTAAGTAAATCAAAGAGGAACTTGGGTGAGATACCAATAAAGCAAGATGCCATCACAGATGAATGCAGCATTTTCAAACAGAAGATGGTGCTTTTTGAGAGGAAGAATATAAACTACATCTTCTGCCTTCTAAATTTAACTGTGAAGAGTAAGAAAAACGCTTGGGTGTCACTGGCATTTTGTCAGAGATGTCTCGTAGTGCTAAAAAATGGAACAGTTAGGAAGGGAAAAGAATGGAACAGAGAAGCAATACTGAAAATACTTTTTATTACCCAAACTGAGCACATCATTATTAGTTGTGGACACCTTGAGAAGGACAAAAGAGACATGAAATTAGTTTAGAAATGACAATGAAAAAAATTAGAGGCATGAAGAGCTTCTAGATGAATAATAAAATCCAACCTGTTCACTTCAGAGAAGGAAAAAGATAAAGGTGTTCAGAATTACAAAAAAACTGGGTTCTGCTCATCATTTCCCATCAAAAAGGAGCAGAAGAGCATCTGCTGAAAATGAAAGACATAGGATGAAGAACAATCCTTTCCCACAGCAACTGTCTGATGCTATTCCTCTCCACCAGAGACAACTGATACCAGGAGTTAATTTTTAGAAATTAAAAAGGAATGGACATTTCAATGAGAGAAAAAAAAAAAAGAAAAGAATATGTCAAGTGCTAAAAGTAAAAATGTGATTTGATTTTAATGGAGGCTATCTTCCAGTGTAGGCTGCAGGACATAAAGTGATCTTTGAAGGCGGGCAAGACCAAAATTTTTCCCCTCCAAGGAAGTTCTATTTAACTATCATGCTCTAGAATTTCTCAGACCTTTTCAGTGACAAACCTGGCACTTTCCACTGTCCCAGAGAGGATGCTTTAACAGATGCAAGAGTGGCTGATTATGGAGCAACAGGTCCTATTCTACTGTACCAGCAAACAGGAAAAATCTGGAAGAGACTAAATGTGGCCACAGGGAGACAAAAAGAGACAGAGCTTGCAGGAGTGCAAAAATTAAAACCAGACCCACAGTTCAGCTCAGTTCTCAAACATCCAGACTTTGAGAGAATAATACTCCCACTTGGAAACCAGCAGGGGAAAACAGAGACAAGCTCTGGGCAAAATGGTCTTCAGGAGTGTCCTGGTTTAGGGCAAATTTGGGAGCAAACTTCTGAATGGGGTTCCTCTGGAAAGCAAACTTAAAGATGCCCTTTTCCTCATTGGTTTGGGAGATACAAACATTTTTTGAGAGAAGTGGACAAAACTGTTTATTTAACGAGCAAAGTACTCACAAACAGGAAAAAAAAAAAGAATAACATTAAATAATGGAATTTTTCCTTTTTCTGAAAAGACAGTAAATTCAGTGACAGAATCCTTTTCATGGGCTGTGGCTCGTTTCACTCCATTTTCCAGGGCTTGGGTCTTTCTTTCTGGGGTTTGGGTCGGGTGTCCCGGCCACAGTGCAAGCTGGGGGCCCCCGGACCATAGTCCTGGTGTTCCAGACTGAACAATAGCAGAACAGTTCCAAAGGCCTTCTGGCCTCAGCTAACTAGAAAAAAAACTGACTAAGAGCAAAGGAGAGCTCTGTCCCACTGTCTGTGCTGCAGACACCACAGTCCATGAGAAGGAAAGCGGGGGAGCCAAGTGCAGTTTCTGCAAACAAACTGCATGCTTCTTCTCCCCCTGTGAGAAACAGCTGCTCACTTTGAAAATTTAAGAAGGTTTATTAAACCTTGACAAAAAAACAACAAAAGGACTACATAAGGAAAAATTTGCAGCACTGGGAACTGCCCTTGTGGATATCATGTGGCCGGTTCATCTTCGAGATGGATGTTCAGTCTTTTCTACCCCTGGGAGTTGCATCAGCCAACCCTGGCCCCTCCCAAAATCTGTCAGTCAGCTCTTCTTTGCCATTTATCAGTGGAGACTGCTTTCTTGTAAATTCACTGGAGTTCAGGTGTTGCCATGCTGCACCCCCTAAGCACCAAGCTTTTCCATTCCCAACTGCCCTATGCAAAGGACACATGTGCAGCCTTCTTTTACCTGTCCTAGACAACCCCGGCTGTCTGATGGTCACAATACAGAGGAGGAGGGGGGAAGGGAACTATGGGGAAAACAGAGGACATCTAAACTAAATAACATAACTGTACATCACTAAAGCTTTTCTTAATATTCACACAATGGTCATCCCTTAATTGCGAGAGCCAATCATCTCACTATCCATCTATAACACCCCCTTGCTCCCGGAACCACTCTTAAAGGTGCAGAACTTAACATCCAGCATAAACAGAACACACAATTTGGGATGCAGGCATCATAAAGTCACCCTAGGACAAAGAGAGATTAATAAACTGACACAAGCTGCTGTGTCAAGTGAAGACTGGAGATGGTGTCTTTGCTCTAAAGAGGAACAAAGATACCCTGTGTTTTGCTAACTGGTCTCACTTTCACCCCTGGCACTCACACACACTAACTCATACTCAATTAATTGACAGCTTTCCTGTGGTTTTGCAATCATTGAAACACACTGTAAGAACAGACACATTAATTTCATTTTTTTTTCTTAGTGACTTGGCTAAAACTAAATGTTTTTTGGCTTTCTTTGAAGATATGAAATAGAGAAATAGGACCAATTTTGGCATAGCTGCCGTATTCCACCTTTTTCAGCTCTGTGTTAAAATTTTCAGTTAGGCCCACTGTGCTGCTCTCAGGCATTACATGAACAAACAGGGATGTTTCACTACTTTTGGAGACTCCAGCCAGGAGTCCCTCTCTCTCTGCTGCCTGTTCAGGAACTCAGGATGGGCCAAACACCTGGTCTACAAACAAAGATTTGTGAGCAGAAAGAGATGGTGTAACACATACACAACACTCAGAATTTCAGAAATGTGCTACCCTCTTCCTTGTTTCAGCATGTTTTCAGAGATGTTCTGTCTCTTCACAAGCAGCAGAGGTTCTGAAATGCAACTGCTACTACTTTGTGAATGTGGATGGCTGTTTCAAGCATCAGTTCTGCTTCATGGTTTTTATTGTTGTGCTGTATTTACTTCACTTCTCTCACGTGATCTTCTAATGCAGCATCCTCCCCAGGTAGCATGGTGAATTATGCAGCCACCCTGCTTGAAGAGGTGAGGATAACATAAGCTTTTACACAACTAATGGGTAGCATTTTCCAAAAGTCCAGATGAAAAGATTCCCTTGACACCTCTATTCATGCATTATATGTGTTTCTTTTTGCTTAGTGACTTGAAATTCCATGACATACAAAATCAGTTATTTGCAAATAGTATTCCTTTCCCTTAAAGAAGGGAATAGAACATTACTTACTAGAAATTATTTCTTCTATAAAGGACATGCTGCTTTTTTTGAGGGCCGTGCACTCACTCTGAGATTTTCCCCATTTCTGCATGAGAGTTCATCCTCCACTCTCAGCCAGAGGGGAGAGCCAGGCAGAGCAGCGGGGAAAACCAGCCAAGAACAGCCTGGGGAAACTCAGACACCTCTTTCCTTCAGTCCCTAGACACACACTGACAGAATCAAATATGACTGAGAACACCATCCATCTGATCTGCTCTTTGATTTTTAATTTTTGTATAGAGGGACTGTTCCAGTACACAGATAATGATCAGAAAAATGACGAGGTTTTGCCATAATCAATAAAAGCTTTGAACCAGTACTTAGAATGGTCAGCATTTTAATACAGACAGAAATATTTTGCTCTCCAGCATCAGGCCAGAATATTAACCTGTAGAAATACTTATTCACAGACCTTTCACAATCAGGTTCTCAGTCTGCATAAGACTTCTCAAGTCAGAGATAGGTACAAGGATTTCAGTGGGGGGAGAAAAAAAGTAAAGCCAAAAGACTTTAAGCAGCTTAGAATGTATAAAACTTTTGGAACAGATGATGAACATCAATGAGACAGAAAAGACAACCTTGTCTACACAATCATCTACAGCTCAAACTCCTCTGAAGACAACAGCAGGGTAAAATATAAATAGAAAACAAAAAAACTTAGTAAGTCTGATATCTTCAGCTTCTTCATTGGCATCAGGTGCTCTTATATCACCTGGTTCTGCAACCCTCTCCCTGTAAACTGATAATGTGCTTTCCTAGGTATACTGAAGTCCAGTTGAGATGGGCAGCTTGAGCTAAAAACTTAACCCAGTGAAGACCAAAGTGATTGTGGCAGAGAATGAGCATGTGTATGAAACCTGGAACAAAAAGCAGAGGAAAGATCCCTTCTGCTGCTGCTCATCCTGAGGCTTGCCCTGCAGGCACTGCACTCAAAGACTTGGACCTGGCCTTGGATGTACAGGTCACATAGGGCAGGGAGGGAAAAGGAACAACTTTCCTTCCTCCTCAAGCCTTTACAAGTAGCAATAACTACAGCTGGACAACTTTGCATCTGTGTCAATAAATCCAGCTTGGCAGTTAGGGAACTGTGCATCTTGTCAACCAACACTTGAGTGAAACCCCTCTCATCTGAAGAAAAGTAATTTACTTTGCCAAGCCAACTCGATTTGACTTTTCTAAAATAGAAAGAAAAGGCCAGCTAAGCCAGAATGTAAATTTACAGAGTGATTTGGAGAAATTAAAAACTACTTATGACAATCAGAAAGAAAATAAGAAGAGGGAAAATTATAATGTACCAAGTAAAGCAGAATGTGAGCCATCCATGCTGATGCAGATTTTTTTCTCATTTGTTTTCCAGAAGTGTCTTCAAAGATATTGAAATTTAGCCTCTACACCCCAGACTGGCAGCAAGAATGACAACAATAATAATAAATCACCACATTTCAAAATCAAGAGAAAAACTAGGTCTTTTAGGTTTTATTCATTGTCTTAATAACTTGTACTTATTAAAACTCATAGTAATTTCAGAGAGATCACAGTGAGATTCATTGAACTTTTGAAAATCAGCAACCAGTCATGTCCTGTGACAATGCTTTAGGCTTATGAAAAAGTCTAACAGAAATTAAAAAAATGTTCGTGCATTTTTTCAGTGTTAGTTGCCATCAATTCCACTTCTGAATCCAAACAAGCATGTGTGCACACATTCATGCATGGATATACAACTTACTACTTTTTCATAATGGTTTCCTTCCTCCCACATAAAAAAAATTAAAAAGTGGTTGTGTTGTTTTACCAATGCAAAATATTAGTAAACTCTGAATTGGTTCATTCCTGGTAAAGTGAAAATCATGAAAATCCTGTGGGCCCTCACTTGCTCCTTCACCTTGCTGCACTTTTCAGACCCACTGTAGCAAGCCAGCCCCCAGCAAAAGTTCAGAGCCTTGTGACATCCCTGAACCAGGCAAAATCATCAGCCCTATGGCTTTGGATGAGTGGGGCAGCCAGGGGAGATGGAGGGAACAGAGGAAAAACTGCTGTATCACTGTGGAACGCTTGGCACCCCATTGCAGGAAATGAGACAGCAAAGTCAGCTGCAGTCAAGCCTAATCCTCACTGGCATGGGGGAGAGAAGCAAAGGGACAGATGAGGAGGAAACAGCAGGGATTTCCCCTCAGCAACAATGATATTTGAAAGTATACAGACATAAAGTATTTTTGGGCTGCCTGGACACTTAGCAGTAGCAGGGGATTATGTGCGTGCAGGAGTTCAGAAGAGGCTGCAAGAGCTTTGGGAGGATCCTAAACTGAGTGCAAAATGCCTAAATCTCTGGTCTGCTGTGAGAGGGAAGCTGCAGTGGTTTATTTTAGCTGAAACAGCTAAACAGCTTCCTGGGACCTCTGCTTACCACAGTGACCCCCATTGTGGCAATGTTCAAGGCACAATGCTCTCTTCACCTCCTGCTTCTCTCCACAAAGGGTGTAACACAGGCACTTTTACTGTCAATGCTCGTGATTATTCAATGCAAGGGTACCTAAATCCTCTTTTGTGAGCCTCTCAGCTCAAAAGAAATACAAATAATAGCAAAATACCCAAATTTAAGCTATCAGAAAGGCCTCTATCATTTCTACCTGTACTTTCCAGGGGTCCAAGGCACATTGGACCAAATGTCTGTGATTGATAGGACAGCCCAGCTCCAAAGTCTGTCAGCAAGCAGAACTGACAGGCTCTAAAAGAGGAACCCAGAGCAGGGACCCTAAAACATCCATATATTGCCTATTACACTGCAAAGATGTCTGCCACCAGCAGGAACTCTGCCCAGATTTGTTAAATAACTCCCTACTGATAAGGATTGCATCAGCTCTCCAGATACAGCTTAATCATGCCAGTGATTTTTTGCTGTCCTTGAAATTCTAAAATACACAGTGAAAGTGTTTTCCTTTTTTTTTTTTTTAAGCATTGTTAAAAATCAGATTGCCCCATATGTTTTATATTTTCAGTTCATTTGCTGGGACAGAGAATACCTTTGGGCAAAGTCTTTGTTTCCTTAAACTTAACTTAGCTGTGCTGCCCATACAGATGAACAGTTTTCAGAAGTAAGCTACAGATAAGTCCAGCAGTAAGTACAGACCACTGTGGATTCTGTGGAATCTGTGGATTCTTTGCCATGTTGATGATGTCTTACCTTGTGTTATTTTTCAGTTTCAGTATTCTTTGTCCTCAGTTTATGCACTATTTCCCCATTTCTTCAGCCCTCCTTGAACCATCTCAAAATTGGGGTTAGGCAGCAGCTAAACTGGAAAACTGCTCTGACCATCCCTGCACACCTTGCTGCAAATAATCTCCAATGTTGAAAAATCTCTCCCCATTGTGGGGGCAGCTTCCCTCTAGCAGCAGTTCATGCAACGGGGTTTTGTGAAGGGTCAGAGTATCTTCTGTTCTTCCTCACAAAATCCTAGCTGGATCATGCCACTGTGGCTCTCAAAAAAAGAGCAGAGTCAAAAGAGCACCCACCTCATGCTGTCCTCCTGGCTGAGAGAGGAGGCAGCCCTGTGTGTGGAGGGTGCTGGTCAGACAGAGTCAGGGAGGCAGGAATGGATCTGGCAGGCCTGTCAAGGGCTTCAGCCATGTCCAGCTGCCTCCCTTTATGTTAACTCTTGCTGCCTCAGAGAGCATGGGAAAAGCAAGCCCTGAGAGGAGCTGGCAATAACAAGGCTGTCCAAAAGGCCACCTTGGAGGAATGGGGGAGGCTCCACCTCAGGCCCCTGCCTGCCACCTATGCCCCCTCCCCACTACCTTCTGCCCCCCACAGCCTCCCCAGACCTGCCAAAGGGTCCTGTTTTACACATCTTGCTTGTCCACCAGCAACCTTTCTGATGTCCACAGCCCCTCTGGCCTCAGAAAAGGCTCCTCAATGTGACTGATAGTGTTGTTACATGCTCCATCTGCTCCCCTGAGCCTGGAGCTGCACTTCCATGACTCCAGGACACTACAGAGTGAGCAGTGGCTGAAACTGAATGGCAATATTCCATCCAAGCACCATGTAAAAGACACCTGAATTCAGACCTGGAGGGGATGGGGAATATCAGTCTGCAGAGTTTGGGGGAGGCAGGGGGCAGATGAGGACCAGCAACTGGGCAGGAAAAAGCAAAAATTATCAGGAGGACAAAATAGGGAACACAGGTTTGGATGCTGTCAAGACAATGAGGAAAATAAATTCAGAGGAGTGGAACTGGAAAACTGGGACTGGCTGAGTAGTGAAAGCATGAAAGGGCAAAGCATGGGCTGATGTTAGTAGGAAGAGTGATGCATAAATAAAACATGGTACAAGAAGAACAGAAGGCTGGGGAGAACCAGAGATGCAGAGAAAGGCGAGCATGTGGCATCAGAAGAGAGCAAGAGGTGCAAAGCAGCATGCAAAGAAAAAGTAGAAAGATTAAAGGAAAAGCTTTGGGAGCTGAGAGGCATTGAGGGTCTCCTTTTTTTTTAATTTTCTGTCCAGAAATGCCAATGAAAGTTTCTGACAAAGCATCCCAGATCTCCCAAAAGCCCCCAGGCAACCCACAAAGGGCAGCTGGCAGCTGCTCTCTACCACTGACTTCATTGCATACCTACCACAGGGAAATTGTTCCACAGGGAAATTGACATTTTTGTCCTGGCTGTTAGCATGTCCACACAAATCAATAGTTTGATCAATCTACATGTTTTCTTTGCTTTTTAGATACCCAGGCTTACAATCGTGTTTCCATCTACTGCATCCCATAGCATCATGTAACCACTGTACAGACTCTGCATTAGGAGGCATAATCTGCCAAGGACTCTGCTCCACTGTCCGTGTTCACTTTGTTTTAGGAGAAGAGATTTCAAATGAAATATTTGGAGCCAGTGCAACACAAATGTGTTCCTGTGAAATTCAAGCACATGGAAGGAAAATATTTTGATTTTATTCTTCTGGGGGAAAAAAATAATCATCACACTTCCCAGAGTAGTTTCTAGCTAAAAACAAAACTCATCAATGGACAATTTAATTTTCTTGAAATGGCACTTTTCCTCTATAAATGAGTAAACTTACTTCATTTTTCTACCTCAAACTTTCTGTTGTTAATCTGTAAAGTACAGTAATGCTGCCCCATCAACATTTTGAGGTGTTATGAAAATAAAGCCATGGGAAGCACTCAGTTGCTATAGTAATTAGCATCATAGGAAAAGGCCAATAAGGAAACAAAGGACTTTGTCTCCAGAACAGGGTTTAAATCACACATGAACTGTGTGTTAACCACAAAATCCACAGAAAACAATGAGGAGAAAATAAAAAAAAACTGAGGCAAAAAGCCTGCAAGAATAAATATAAAATGCATTGGCACAATTAAAGGCTCTATGGCTCACACATATACTTCCTTTCTGACATTTCCTGAGAGATTTTTAAGTGACTTGGCAACCAGAAGAATGTTTTTATTAGTTAATGGTTTGTGTGTCAAACTCTATTTAATTTGCTTTAAATGAGTAATTTAGTTTCTTGCCTGGATACTTGAGGAAATTATGAAATTTTAAGTAAGTTCTTTTTCCATTACAGTAGGTACCTCATAAATATATCTAAACCACACTGTATATATATATTTTAAAAACACTTAGGATAAAGCCTTTCAATTTTTGTTCCAACCTTTGTTCACAGTCTATTTATTTTGCTCTGAAAGGCTTTCTTTTTGCCACCTTTTTTGTTCCACTCTATCTTTAATAAAGAAGAAATGCTTCCTAATCACAAGACATGATGGATCTTGCTGCATTTCCAAACTGTCTTATGCTTGGGTGCTTAAGAGCATTTGGCTTTGTGCTTTGCATCTAACCAACAACGTAGCCAGGTGAGCTTCTATTGGGCAGGGACTTAATCCCTGTCATGTTTAATCACTACATTAAAAGATTTAAAGACTAATGTTAAAGGCCATTCAGTTTGGGCACCACAGACCTACAGGATGCAGTTGGGAAAAGCCACTTGGTTTATCCTGACAAAACCTGTTATAAATCTTTGAGAACAAAAGCCAGAAGAGCTGAGAAGGAAACTCCTTTTCTGTGACACCCCCTCAGTGTGTCTCAGACATCCACCTAGACACCCTGGGACTTCCTGCAAGTTTCACACATGAGGTGTTACTTGCACCATTTACTTAAATACCTGCACTAAAAGGTTAGCTTTGGCCCACTTCTGTTCTGCATAACACCAATGAGAAAGTTATTAGGTCAGTACTGAAAAATTCCATCCTTAGTCAGTGCAAAACTCTGCAGAGAGGATGACTCATCTGTTACCCAGTACAGAAAATGTGAGGGGGCCATTTTGCACTCCCTCAGGAATCTGAACCCCAAATGTAAAATCTCCTGCTTGGATCCCATACTGTTGCAATACAATTGCTAGCAGCAGTAGTTAGGGATGTTTCTTCCTGTCCAGTTGGCTGAGGTATTAGAAGCCCCTCTTGGAGGTGTGGACTTTGCTACTATTCCCCAAGTGCTGTTACTGTGTGCTTAACTCAGATCTCAGGAAGCTGCACATCCAGGTTTGTCCCCTGGGGCCACACGTCTCCAATGCTGCATTAACTCCACTGGCTTCCAAATCCAGTTCCCTGGTCCAAATCCAGTACATGGCATTTTCAGCCTAGTAATTCATCAGCTTGAGGACCCTGATGCTTACAGATCAACAGAGGCTATCCAAAGCACTCACATTATTTTCCCAAGTGAGTAAAAAATAGTATTGTGATAGCAGTACATACAGTACCTTTATAATTCCTTTATCTGCAGATAAAATTTAGTTCTTCATAGACAGCCCTACAGCAATCACCACTATTTTCAGCTACCAGAACCTGGCACAAATGTCCAGGGAACAACTCTCTTTCAATAATCAACTTCTGTCAGTACCTGCAGAGCAAAGACATCCCTCCCTGATGCTTTCCCTGCTGCCCTTTTATCTGTGCTGCATTGACTGAAAACATTTTCACAGCCACAAAGCTAACAATATCACACATCTTTTCAAATAGCAAGTCAACCCCAAATGGTGAAAAAAAACAAATGAAAAACAGCAGACTAGATAGTGATAACCACTGATGTAGAATCTACATGATTTAAGAGTCTTATCAGTCAGATCATTTCTTATGAATACTCATTTAGATTGACAATGTCTCCATATAAACATTTAGCAATTTATTCCAGTTTTCCTCATTTCACTTCAACAGTATATTCATTCAGACCCTTTGTTAAAAAAAAAATTAAAAATAAGCATCAGGATAAATATAAAAATTTCCTTTCCCATAGATGCATGATATCCCAATACAGGTATGTTTTAATACTCCAAAGCAACCTTTTTGAATGTTAGCCTTTATCATACATTTTCCTTCTTTTTTCCTGCATCAGTGTGTCCCCCCCCCCCCCCCCCCCCCCAGATACATAAAAACAGAAAAGCTAGGGAAAACAAAATATTTTATAGACCAACCACTGCCAGCAAAAGACATTTGAAAATGAGACAAGTCATGATCTCTGTACACAAGAGAATTATTTGCTCAAGTAGGGCAGGAAAGATTTTTTTGATGTAAATGTAATATAAAGGACCTTGCAGTTCAAATATTTCATCATTCACATGACTTACATGTAGTCTGTAATATAAACACCATGAAAAGAGGTCTTCTCTTGTGCTAGATTTATATTTATTTATTTATAATTTAAGGGAGTGGAAACTGAAATATGAGCACAAAGGAATTGTTAATGGGTGTCAGTCTGGGAGGTGGCCTCTCCAGTTCTCACTCACCATAAACGTGTGTCTGTGCAAGGAAGATAAGGCACACATGCCCTCTGTGTCTCTGATGACATCTCACGATGTCCTCTGGGGGACAGCATGACAGGTCTTTTCTTCTTCTAAGGTGTCATGGTTTAACCCCAGCCAGCAGCCAAACCCTACACAGCTATTTGCTCACTCCCCCACCAGCAGGACTGGGGAGAGAATCAGAAGTGTAAAAGCCAGAAACCTCACAGGCTGAGATAAAGACAGTTTAATAGGGAAAGCAGAAGCCATGCATGAAAGCAAAACAAAAGGAGAAATTAGTTCACTGCTTCCCACAGGCAGGCAGGTGTTCAGCCATCTCCAGGACAGCAGGGGTCCATCATGCACAATGGTGACTTGGGAAGGCATATGACATCAATCCAAATATCTTTCTGTTCCTCCTTCTTTCCTCCACTTTACATACAAGGAAGGATGTTGTATTGTGTGGAATATGCCTTTGGTCAGTTTGGGTCATCTGTCACAGCTATGTCTTTCCTAAATTTTCCATGGACTCGCAGCCTTCACACCAACCTGGCAGTAGGAAAAGCAGAAAAGACCTTGGTTCTGTGTAAGCTCTGCTCACCAAAACCAAAAACATCTCTATATTAACAACTCTGTATTTAGCACAAATTGAAAACATGGCCCCGTATCAGCCACTGTGAAGAAAATTAACTCTACCCCAGATAAAACCAGTACATAAGGGAAGTTCAATATAACAAAGAAAGCCATTGTTCCTTATGTATCCCATATTTGATGTATCCCATGTATTATATTATGGAATAATAATCCCAATATTACCGGGTGGGACGTGCCTGGCCTCGTCTGACCCTTGCTGCTGGACCAAAGGCGGCAGCTGTGGTGTTTCACCTCAGAGACACCTTTGGCTGGCTGGATGCTGCAGCTGGGCACTCAGAACAAATCCAGCCACAGTAGAAACTCAGTTTACCTCTGGTGGAAAAGGTTCAGGGGACGGTGAAGAGAAACAGGAGAGGATTCTATCGTGAAGTTTTAATGCAGAGTTTTATTCCAGGATGACAGACCTCTGAATCTTGTAACAGCTCCTAACAGAATCCTGACTGCATGGTCCCGTCTCCTTTTAAGCCCGGGGACAGGGGGAGGGGAAGGGACAGGTGAGGGCCAACCAGGTGTGAGGAGGGGAAGGCTCAAGGGGTACAGACACTTGGACAGGCCAATGAACCCAGACCTGAGGGGCATCTTTTGAACTTCTGCCAACCACACCACGACCCTGCTGGAATGTTAAGATTGATGGACAGCTCTTAGCAGGAGGGCAAAGGGGGAGGGGAAAGGAGAGGTTGGCACACCTGGGGGGTTGGGATAGGTGAAACAGGAAATGGTGTCACACTGCAACATTATATTGGATTATAATGTATCCCATTTGATCACAATAAAACTGTGGATCAGAACTTCACTTACTATTAAACTTCAGAGGTCATGTCTAACCCTGAGTGTTTTTACACTAATTTTGATATTATTTTTATCTATTTTCAGTTCACAGATTTGGCATAATTTTTCTGAAAGACAATAAAAATAAAAAAGGGGGAAAAAAAGAAAGATTACTTAGACATGATAGTTAGTTATATCTTAATTAGTTATGAAGCATATGACATGCTGTATGAAAATACTATTTCCAGCATTACAAGCATTATAGTATTAGAAATAACTCTACAACTTCGATTCCAGTTCATAAATTATTAATAAATATAACTCTTACTGAGGACCCTACAAACAAGCTTTTGAAAAATCTGCAGCTTTGACAGGGAAATCAAACTGCAGTATCCACTCTCAGGGAAAGACTTTCTCATGCAAATCTTGCTCTTGAGTTCAGTAGGAGTATCTTTATGGATAAGGAAAAAAAAAAAGTAGTGGGGTGTTACTACATTTAGGGGCTCATTAATTTAGTTTAAGAGTGAAGAGCTTAACAGCATTTGTAAGCATGGAATTAACCAAAATTGGAAACGAAAGGATATTCCTTCTGGAATGTAACATGCAAGTCTTAGTAACATCAGTTCAGTGTGGGTATTTTAATAAAAGAAAACCTTCCCATCCTACACAATGCATCTTGCCACATGCCCATTTATCCCAAGGGACAGATTCTTCAGCAATTTTCAGCTGTTCACTCCAAGCTGGAGAGGGTAATCTGTGCTTTGAAGGAAAATTTTCCATTCCAACACAGGAGTTTGTGACTGAGTTTCAAAGATGCAATTCTAAGTACTCTGGGTCCAACAGCAAACCAGTTGAAAATTAACTTTTCATTTTCATCTCTTTTATGCTCAGTACAGGTAAGAAGCCCTAAATAACAGACAAACTTCCAGTCTTGTTCATACAACAAATGAAAGGAGCTGCAACCCAGCAGACCAAGCTGTGATGTCCACCGTTACAGGACCTACATTGTTTAAGTGTTTTACCCTACCTTGCCTTGTGAGGGCTCATCCAGCTTTACTATGCCTTTAAGTCTGAAATGACATCAATTTTGATCAATTTAAAAACATGAGATTATATTAATTTTCAATATCCTCTCTGGAATGGTGATGGATACTTCTTAAATCAGATGTTACTTGTGAAGAATCATAGAAGCACTTCCCCATTGCTCCCTTCTGCAAAGTGGTGGCAGTTCAGCCTTTCAGGGCACAGAATCACATCTGCTCTGTGGCTTTTAAAAATATTTCTTTCCACAATTGCAAGGCTGTCAAGGAACTTTTAGGCTTACAAAGGAAAACATGACAAGAAGTCACAATTAACATTCATTGTATCTGTTTGAATCTGATTCCCTTGTGCATAAAAAGCTCTATATTTCTTCTTCAATGTCTCCAAACAAAGTGAAGTAGCTAGTTTTATTTTTAAGCACCTGCAATAAATGACTACGGAAGGTTAGGAAAGAACTAGTACTAAAAAGCCTATCAGATCTTTAGCACACAATAATTTACTCACAACCTTGGTCTTTTCCATGTAAATAAAATAAAATCAGCATTTCACAGTTTACACAGATTTAAAACCAGCCTAAAAAATCAGCATAACATACTTTTCTGAGAGACCAGAGAATGAGGATCCTGTTTTAAAAGATATTTATTTTTAGTTCAAATGAGTCCTGCATCCAGACAGTTCCAGTCATCATAATTGAAAGAGAAAAGCAGTGGGAGCAGGGATCTCTGAAGCACCTTGGTAAAACTCCAAGGTCTGTGTCCATCCCAAGGGCAAAACATTTCAGTGCTTATTCGAGGAAAAACTCATGCATATTTCAAGCCAATTTTCCTCTGTCATATAGGATTTTACCTTCTCAGTGAAAATAGCTATATTTCTTTAGTATGCCAGACAGAAAGATTTATTTTCTAATCTTACAAAATTCAAAATTAAGAAAGCAAAACTGAAAGCAAAAGAACAAATGCAAACAAAACCCCTTACCATAGACCTATGTTTGGGCAGTAGTTGGATCAATATGAATGGGATAGAAGTTCAATGCTCTGCCAGATCAAACACATATTGAATGCTTTTGTTGGGCACAAAATAGCCTGGGTGATCTCTTCTGCAATATGGGTATTACCAGTCTAGAATAAGTTCCAGTTCTGGGGTTAAGAGGTGTGACAGGGTCACATGCCAAATTCACATGGGTCAGATTCAGCCTCCAACACACTCTAGTAGGATCCCAAGCATAAAACTTTATCTGTATCAATCCTACGCTTCTGTGGAGAGCTCAGCACTGGGGATAGTGGTTGCCTCAGGACACAAAAAAATTATACTGCTTTTAACCTCTGAGTTCAAACACAGTTCATACCCTCTTTGATAATAAATTAACATTTTCACCCTCTTCTCTCCAGCTACACTCTTCAATGATCAATGCCTCTTAGACCCTTGTCCTTCTTCCTCCTCCTCTGATGTTCCTTGGAAGTAAGACAGGCAGCAAGACAGGAATTAAACATCCACCTGATACTAAACCTAGGCAATTCACTGGGAAAAGGCACATGAAACAGCTTCAGCTCTCCATCTTCTTCCCCATCACTCTTTTCTGAAAGGGGCAGCCAGTGAAGCGTCTGATGTTTATACATGGTTGAAGAAATGCTGTGAGTTGTACATTCTACCTTTAGAGTAAGGTCATACTGCAGGGTAGGTCCTTGTAGCTACAGGAGGTTGAACCTGGTGTGTGGCTGGAGCTGGTGTCATCTGCAGTGGCAACATCTACAGTAAAATGAGTACTGCTGCTGAAGAAAGGAGGGGAGATAGGCTTGTCTTCTAACATCCTCTTGCACCTAAGACAAGAGATGTTTGAGCTGTGGCTGATGCTATTTCTTCTCAAGCTAAATAAGGTTGCATCTTCATGCAGACACCCCCTGTGAATGCCCTTTTCAAATTAAAACCTCCCCAGACAACAGTAATAGTAAAGCAGCTTATAAAATACTGGGTGGAGAAAGCTGAATATTGATGCTAATTACCTGAGCCTTCAGCTTTTCAATTATGTCATTATGACCTTTTAAAAATCATTAATAGACTGGAAAAAATATGGAGAGCTGGTCGAACCTGATTTCACCAAGGTGCCACTGCAGTACTAATAACCAAACCATACTCAGTATTCAAGGAATGAGCTGTTTAAATAGGAAAGTAATGATGACATTAAAATTCCAAAGAAGAAAAAAAAAAGTCATAAATTGTATTTGTCACTGTGTAGAATAATCCAAGGATAAAATGAGTTTCTGGCATGACACAAGTTCTCTTGGAAAAAGAGAGTATTTTGTCTCAAAAGCAACATTACAACTAGGCACCACGTGGTCCCTTTTTTAGAAAAATGTGTATTTGCACTGGGATTGCTTGTGGAATTTTTATATTTTTTTTTAGCCATGGCAGGTTTATAAATGGAGTTGCCTGCATCCTTCCAAGCATTATTAAGCACGTCACATTAATTGCACAAAGCCATTTTGCTCTGCTCAGCAAATCAGACTTCTATATATATCTTGGGAAAAAAAAGTAGGCATGTGGTCAGAAAAACAGCTGTCAGTCAGGCTCCTCTTCTACAACCAAAACAATGGCTAGCCCAAACCTGCACAGCTATGTAATGTAAGGCAGCTTCAGCTGTGTTGAGTGCTGCAAAGCATACCAAGGTGTCCCAACAAAATCTCTGAGGAAACAAAAGCATTGCTCCTAAGCATCTTTCACAGCTACAACTGCTCAAGACTTCTTTCGGAAAACAGATATGTCAGGAGCCAGGGCCAGACTGTGAATGCAGAAAAATATGTAATACAGTACAGCAGCAAGTTAAAAGGTAAAAAAAACCCACCAAAAACTGCAGAATGGTCAAAAAAGGAGCATTTCCAGTTCATGTGCGCAGGCGACCAACAGAAATTCAATGAAAACCTGCAGCAAACCACAAACCTCTCACCCCGAGAAAGAACTGAAATTGCTTGTATTGTGCTCCATCTACAAGAAGACTGGAGAACCTAAGTGCAAGGCCTGCAGAAAGATGATACATTGGACTTGGAGAAAAAGAGGTGCATGTGAGCTGCTTCTCCTTTCACCCTATTTCCTTCCAGAGGCCACTGGGCTGGGCAAAGCATTCAGGGAAACAAGACTCTCCCTGACAAGCTTATTTCGGCAAATGAATTGTGAAACCTCCCCCAGCTTACAGGGCGGAACTGAAACAACCTCACTCGATTGAGATAAGTCTTCAGAAACGGGAGCCACTTCAAGATGACATGATCCTTCACACCACAGCCTAACCAAATCATCTATTTGTGTGGAGAAAAGGGAGAACAAGTATGCTTTTCAGGAATCAGAAGTATGCATAGCCCTTCAGAAATGTCTGCATAAAGGGGATTTCTTGAATTTTCTAGTTGCCCAGACTAAGCCCTAACTCAAAACTTCAGTATTTTATTCCATCACTGATGACCTTTTCCCATCCCTTATCTTTTTATCCGCAAAGGGATGCTGAAGCATTTGGCTTGACTCACAGAGTCTCTGTATGCTTCAGCACACACCTATCTCCTGAGGGGTTACACTTACAGAGCTTCACTATCTAATTTTCACTCACATAACTATTTGAAATTAATGCCAAAAAAAAAGTATTATCAAACCATTTATATTGGGGTTTTCAAATTAAATGAGAACAGAACACACACAGCACTCTGTGTGTGTTTACAAAGACAGGAAATTATTTGCTACAAAGTTCTGAAGTGAGATATCAACATTACTAAAATTAATATGCAGTAGACTTGGTTCACAATGGCATTTCTCCAGCATCATAAGTAAATTGTGGATGAGGCTTGGGATTCTATTTTTAAAGCCTTTTTCCTCCTGCTGGGAACCACTGCCTATTCCATACAACCTGTCTATGAGACAAGTTCCATTTGTTTCCTTCAGCAGTTAAAAAAAACTTGTTTGTTTCCAAATATTCAGATGTTAAAACTAGATTTTCTGCAGGACTTCCACTACATGACCAAGTAATTAGCCATAATAGTTGATTTTTACTTTTTTACCAAGCATTACTTCAATAATGTAATTGAAACATCTCACTAGAGCCTGCTGTGTGAAAAGATCACTGCAAAAAGCAGTCAAACCATTTGTTCTCTTCAGCTGCAGTCCATACCCAGGCCCTAGAGTTGCAGGGATTAGCAAGGAAGCAGGGAGGGAGTGGTGGCCTTTCTACTGGGAGTTCCAGTCACATTTCTACAAATTTGGTGCCTGCTCAGCTGGGCAGATCCAGTTGCTTTCCAGCAGCTGGCTATACCAATGTAAAGTAGCTGAAAGCACTCATGGCAGCTAAAGCATTTCTGGACCCTAGTATCTCATCACTTCAGAATATGTAACACACTTAAATGAGGCAGGAAAGTACAATCATCCCCATTGTAATGCAGGCAACTTAGGTACATCAATGGCCACAATTAGTCTACTGCTAATCACATGACCTCAAAGTAAAAAAAGAAGCCCCAAACACGTGCTACAAAACCTAAACATGATCTAGTATTTCCCCCAAAATGGCAACTTGTCCCCAGCAGAATCAAAATGAAATCCATCATTCAGCTTAGTCATCCGTGCAACACTGCTATACAGCAATTAGTTTGGGGTATGTTCCTTAATGTATCATTTTTCACCTGTCCACTGCCAGTGTGATTTGTCCCACATCTCAAAACATAAGGTGAGTCTTTCTACACCTGCATCCTATTCAGAAAAGTCTCCTCCCCCTACCTCTGCATCTAGCCAGTGCAATAAATAACCACCAGCATCCACAGCAGCTCGTTCCATCCTGCACATTTCCTCCATCTGTTATCATCTGCCCCTTCCTCATAGTTGCATTGTTCTCTTCAGAAGAAAATGTGTGACACATCTACACTATATTACCTCAGAGCAGAGATGGGTTATGAACAGCTCATTGCTAACATGGGACAAGATCTCAGTATTGCAATCCATGGAAAAAAATGCAATTGAAAAAAATGCAATTGGTCTCCAACAGCCAAAGAACCCAAACAAGTGTCAGCTACTATTTGGAAACACTGAGGGTTTAAGAACACCATCATTGTATAAATTGTGTCCTATCTTGGACACTGGTCTTTTCTGCTATAAGGAAAGAAGAAGATGACCCAATGTCCTGATAAAAGTTATGGAGACAGCTCCCATGCAATGATCAACTGCCATAAATTCCAGGAAGGTCATTAGGACTATCACCTCAGGATGCAGGGGTAAAATTGTGAAGGCCGGAGTTAAACTGGAGTTGAAATAGGTGAGGGATGTGAAGGACATGTAAGAGCATCAGTAAGTACCTCAGCAGGAAAAAGAGGACTAAGGAAATTGTGGCACTGCTCCTAAATGGGACAAAGACCAGCGGCAAGGTATACAGAAAAGAGTACATCAGTGCCATCACTGCTGGCAAGGTGTAGTCTTGGAGCTCCCAGATCCTTATGGAGAGCAGCAAAGCTTGAGGGAGAAAAATGCTGTTCTTGGATGAGGAGCATGAAGTTAGAGACTGCTTAGGTAAACTGGATATATGTAAGCTCATGGGATCAGACGGCAAGTGATGACACAAACAGAGCTGGCCAATGTCACTGTGAGGCCACCTTCTGCCATCTCAATAATCACAGCGTCTGTGAGAGGCCCCCAAGGGCTGCAGCCAAGGAGATCTGAGGTATGGAGAACAAGGAGGATACAGCTGAGCAGCTTCACCTGAAAGTCTGGGAGATTATTTCCAAACACAGTAAGATCAAGAACTTCCCACCTGGGAACAGCCAGCATGCATATACCAAAAGCAAATAATGCCTGACCAGCCTGAGTTGAGAAGAGAAGGTTCTGTAGATAAAAAGTGAGCAGAAGTTTACTTGGACTCAGCTTGTGACATGCTGCCCCATAGCATCCTTACAGTTAAGCAGGAGGTAAGGACTGGACATGTGGGCTCTGCAACAGAGCAAGGGAAAAGGAGCAAGACAGTGCATTTTCCAGATGCAGATTTTTCAATGTTACTGCTTCTGAGATAACAGGAAAAATCATGGCACAATAAACTTTGGCCTGAATCTGAAATTTTAATACATGAAAGTTGGTGGGTTTTGCTACTATGTGGGAGAGAGCCTCCAGATGCAGAAGGCTGTGTTCACACCAGTGATTATTTTTAGATGGTTACCAATGCCCATCTGAACACAGCAATCTACCCTGCTTTCAGACCATTCTGAAGTATAAAAATACTTCATTCAGTCTTAATATTTCAATTATACACCTGCCCACCATGTCCTCTGCAAGCACCTGGACTCTCTGCACTGGTTTGTAATAATGTCATTTGAGTCCACTGGTCTTACCAGCTATTACCCTGCAACAAACACAATAAGGAGGTCTTGCAAAATTGTGCCCAAGAAGACATGTCCTCTTAAACACCTATTTCCTAGCCCAGAACTTGGCTTTAGTATCATATTTTTGAGAATTTTTGTTTATGGTTTTAACAGCTTATTCTAACATTTGAGAACCACTCAAATTTCTAGTTTATGCTTTTCAAAACAAAACAAAACAAAACAAAAAAAGCATAGAGGATAGAAGCGCCTCTATTTAATTGCCTTTATTAATGGATAATGTAGAAAAGAGTCTGATGTATTTTCCTTTTCTTTTCTACTTACTCCTTCCCCCCTTCTATGCTTGTAGCTCCATATATTTAATGCTTTTAAAAGTCAATGTCCAAAAAAAGTAAAATTTTGCATGCATTGCCCAGTTTTAAAATTATTTAATCAAACTGCTTTTAACATTCACCTGCCAAAACACAACTTTTACTCGTGCTTTTAACATCACGCAAAAAGTGTACTTGCAACGCATAGGCCTGGGTGTAGGTAGGGGAAGGAACAGAACGACCGAAGAGGACAGGGAAAAATTATGCCCGGGCAGAGGGGAGAGCCAGGTGTCAGGCAGGGCTGCGCAGGAGCAGAGGGTGTCTTGCCCATCCTTCGGGCTCCATCCCCGGGTCACAGTCCTGCCCCACCAGTCAGCTCTGCCCTCTGTGCCCCCCCAGGCTGCTAGGTTTGAATAACACCAGGCATTTGATGACCTAAATTTACACCGCGCTGGCTCTCTGCCCAGCGCGGCAGGCTGGGACCTATGGGTCACCCAGCTCTCGGTCTCCCCGTCCTCTCCACCCCTGCCTGGGAGGGGCCACACACGGCAGGGTTGGCCAGGCCTGGCACCGCCTGTCCTCTCGAGCCTGGGCTGACTCATGGCTCCAGCATGGGCTCCCCTCCAGAGGTCACCCATCGGCCGCTCCCCTTCCACTGCTCCCTTCTGCCAGCCGGCCCCGGCTCCCTGCCCAGATTAAACCCGATAAACCCTGGGCGGGCTGCCATGGGGCCTGCCGGACAGGCTGGACTCCGCTGGGGCTCGGTGAGGACCTGCCCAGGGACTCAGAGCTGGTGGCGGCCACTCTCCTTGCCCGCGGCAGCAATGGCAGTCCCTGGACTGCCCGCCGGCCTCCCTGGGCACCTGTGTGTGTTTGTGTGTGGGTCAGTGCGTGTATATATTTGTAGATGCTTGTGTACACGTATATGTACGCGCGTGTATATGTGTGTGTGTACGTGTACGTATACGCGTGCCCAGCCGTTCCCGACGCGCACTCCCCTGCTCCCTCACACCGGCCCACCCGCGCCGCACGCCCCGCACCCTGCGCACGCGCAGCCCCGAGCCCCGCCCTGCCCCGCGCGCCCGCCTTGCCGGCGCCCCCACCCCGCGGCCCCGCGCTGCCCTCTTCCAACATGGCGGCCCCCGCCTCGCGCACGCGGGCGCGCAGGCGCCGCCGCGGCTCCGTTCTTCCGCCGGGCGCCGCCGCGAGTGCACACGGCCGGAAGGCGCGGTCCGGCAGCTCTCTATGGTTGCCCGCGGCGGGTAGCGCGCCGCCGCCGCCGCCTCGCCTCGCCCCCGCCCGCACTGCACGCCGGGACACGGCCGGTCCTCCCTCCTTCTCTCCCTCCCTCCTTCCCGCGCGCCCCCCCGCGCGCCCCGAGCCTGCGCCGCGCCGACATCCGCGTTGTCCCAAGATGGAGGAGCGGGGCTCGCGCTGAGCGCGGCCCGGCCGACATAGGAGCAGGAGGAGGAGACGCGCCCTCCCGGCCCGGCCCGTCCGCCCGCCTCGCCTTCCCCGCCCCGCCAGGCCGCGGCTCCGGCCGCACCGGCAGCAGCAGCGGCGGCGCCTTCTTCTCGCCCGCGGCCCAGCCCCGAGTGCGGCGCGGCCCCCGCATGAGCCCGGGCGGCAGCGGCGGCGGGAGCGCCCGGGAGCAGCAGCCGAGGCGCCCAGGTCGGTGTGAGCGCTGCGCAGGGCTGGGAGCGGGGATGGCGCCCGGCTCACGCCGGCCCTGGACGGGAGGGAGGCGGCCCTGCCAGCTCCCCCGCGCCGGGGAGGGGAAGGCGGCAGCCCCTGGGGTCCTCGCCTTCCGCGCCGTGAGACGCATGGGTGCGGGGCCGCCCGGGAAGGCCGGGCGGGCGGGCGGCTCCGAGCCTCTCCTGCCCCCCGGGAGACCCGGCTCGCTGGGCGACCTTGGGTGAACCCAGCCTCCCCCTGCCTCAGTTTCCCGGTTCGGTGCCTACTCTTCGGGGCTGCCGTGGGCATGGGACGGCTCGGTGCTGTCGCAATGGGAATGGGAAGTGCTGCGAGGGTCTCTTAACTAGTGGCCAAGGCCTGCTTGACAAAGTGTGTCTGATCACTTTGCTCGTCTTACCCTCTGTCCAGTCTGAAGAGTGAGCAGGCTGAACCTGTGAGCAGGCTGCCTTGTTGATGCATGTGATCTGTCGCTCCTGACTGCGGGACTTTTTGGGCTTCAGTTTTTAAGCATACCTACAGTATTTCTGTTAAGGGATGTTACACTTTACCGCTGATTTGTAAATCAGATGTCTAAGTTGATGTGGTGTGGTCATTCAGCAGTTACTACTGCTTAAGAAACAAAACATGTTTCACAATTCTCCTTTAAGTGACAAGAACCTGTCATTTATAGGCTTATAGTTATTCCTTTTCTTTTTTCTGCAATTAATGGAAATACTTGTTTATGTTTTCTTCTGTGTAATGTGTTGGTCTAATTCTGGGACTAAGCATGTGTTTTACACATCACTTCAGGGATGGTCCTTCTGTCTGTGTGGAACTTACCTGCTTCAGTAAGAATCTGCAAACCTGAAGCCCTCTGAGAAATCGGCTTCTCAGAGCGGTTTTACCATGCTTCTTGCATGTCTAGCAGAAAGTTTCTCAGTGGAAAATTGTACCCGATTTTAGCTTTGATTTCTTAACAAAGTAGAACCTGCGTGATTGTATTGTCAATTTATCTTCTTTCTCTTTTTCTTCTTTTTTTTTTTTTTTGACTAACTGACTGGTTTGAAAGGGAGAGGTCTAAAAGATAAGATTAAGTTCCTAATTCATGCAAATAGCATCCAGTTGGAGAGATTACCTGCTAAGGAGAAGCCACATTCTGAGTTGTACTGTGTTGTTTGGCACTTATGGTGGGGGGAGAGGGAAATGTTGGCGATAGAGAGAGGTGTACTACTTGATAAGAATGAAAATTGTTGGAAAATGGGCTTACAGTTCTCACAAAGTGCTTGGTTTAGATGTTGGCTCTGAATAGCTATGCCCTTTCATTGTGAAAACAGTTGAAGGTACTTTTTAGAAATTTGAAAATATGGCAAAACTCAGTTTAATTGAGTGTGTTGAATTGAAAGTATGAAATGTGTATCACTAAATTGATATGGATGTGCGGAGAAAACTATCACACGTGTTTGTCTTTTAAAACAGATGCAGTTTGTAGTGCAGTATCATTCTGTCAACTCAGTACAGAAAAGTAGTGAAAGAAAGCCTAGTCCACTAGTTACATTTACAGAGCTGATACTTTTAATTGAAATTATTTCTGTACAATGTTACAGATGCTTCATCTCTCTTTTACAAATACCTTCCATTCCATTCTAAGTGTTTGCTATTTAATGTAGCATCTTTCCTGCTGGAATTAAGTTCATTTTTTTTATCAGAGGTGTTTACTATTTCTCCTCGTTGGAGTGTCCTGAGCATCTCCCAAGAATATAGAAACAAAAGCCCCAAGCTAGGTACCAAAATGAGTATTTAATTTGTTCGGGGTTATTTCAGCATATGTTTCTGTGACTTGGTAAAAAAAGTCAGGCTTGAAAAGCAGTGTTTTAAAGCCTAAATTTTTCAGTCCAAGTCCTCTTCAGAGCTCTAAAGTTGTGTGGGTTTTTCTTTTTTTTAAATAACAAACAAGACTTCTGGTCTTTTCCTTTTTTGTAATTGCTGCTGTTGTTTAAAAACATGGGAAGGATGATTCTTTTATGAATGGAATTGAAAACTGTGCGTATATGTTGAACATGTCTAGAGTTGTTCTCAGCCTGTTGGAGTCCCTGTTAGAGCACCTGGAAATTGTCCCCAGTTGTTTTAATCCACTTGAGAAAATAAACCTGGTTCTTTTGCATATAATTTAACTTCTCCTTTGAAAGCATTGAATGTCATGTGTACCACCAGGACCCAGCACACACAATATAAAATCATGTTTTTTTCACTATGATTATGTCCTTTGTTGACAGATTCTTCACTAGTTCTCAGAATTCACAGGTTCTGCTTAACCAGAGTTGAGTTTTAAGTTATAAACGTGTTTAATTGTAAATATGTTTAAACATAGAACATTTTCTATAAACAGTAATTAGCATAGTACATGATATGACACTTACCATGGAATTTAATCAGTTTTTATGTTTTTGTAAATATGCATCATCCTAATTTTTGCTGCGCAGGAATGATTTTTTTCCCCCCCTCTGTTACTTTTAGTTTTAGTTTACTTAGTGAATGTCCAGAGATAATTCATCTTATTTTAAACACAAGAAATTTCTTTCTTCCTCCCCACACCAGTGTACTCATGCACCTGAAGATGAAAGCCACTAATTCTTAAAAGTAGAACATGCAATTGAGGGAAAAAGGAATATAATTCATAAGGTATCTAGGTATAGATCTCATTTCCAGCATCAATCTTCCTTTCTGGTAGTGTGGGCCAAGTCTTCACTTTAATTAATGAATTTCTATTGATTTTTAAACAAAGGAGGTGTGTTTTACAAGTTTTCTGAAATATCCAGTGTATTTAAGGTAGCTGCGAATTTTTTAGAGAAGCAGTGTCAAAAGGTTTTCTGTCACTAATCAAATTCTGATTTGTACCTGGAAGGAGGGGAGTAATACATTTGCTATCAGGGTCTGTAATGAAAAAAATCTAGACTATGTTGTTTACTTTCAAAAATAAAAAAGTACCCCCTCCCAGAAGTTCTGTAAGCTGTGCTAAATAGTTGGTTCCTAGAGACAACAACAGTGAGCAAATCTCGTGTTTGAAGTGAATTTTGTCACCTTAAATATTTTGACCTTAACATTTACTGCTGTAACTTCTTGTATTAGCAGGCAGTGCCTGATGGCCTCATAAAGCTGTGTTGCCCATGAATTAAAGTTTGAAAAAAAGCTGGTTCACAGGAATAGTAATGTGTGCAACATACCTGGTCGGTTAGCAGAAAGTCAGCAAATACAGTCTAAAGGTAACATTTTGCAATGAAGCAACACTTCAGTAACTACAGCAGCTGGTGACACATTTCTTCAGGAAAATAACCTCATAGAAAGAATGTGAAAATCAAATAATGTTGAGATTCAGGTTTGGCAATGTAACATCTGACTAAAAAGCATTTTAAATTGCTATTTTTGAATAGCTGCACCTTCCTGTGGTTAGGAGGGATAGAGCTTATTGACAAAATAACTTGCTGGGTGCAAAATTACATTATGAATCAAATATTATTATAGTTCTGTCTAACAAATACTCTTATGAATGAATCTCTTAAAGGAAGCATTAACTACTTCTTACTTACTTTAATAGGTTGAGCCTGCTTCCCTGTATTATGCAAACTGCTGAATGGAGGAAGGGGGTGGAAGTCAGTCTTTACCGATACTCTTTCCGTTACCGTCCTGCATGGTTCTTTACCCATGTTTTACAGAGTGGTGAAGAATTAGGAGAAGCTGCAGTTGTTCTGCTGAGTGGAGCTAAATGGGTGGCTTCCTTCTGGACCCTCACTTCACTGTCTTAGGTAAGAGGGGTGATCTGCTTCTTTTGAAGCTACTTGAATTTCCTTAGGACAGAAGTATATATGGGTTTTTTAGAGAGACTTCTAGTTAGTGAAGCAGAACTTTTTTTTTTTTCTGATCTGGTGGCTTGAAAAGGGCATTCACAGTATGTAGCTGTCCCAGTACTTTTCATTGAAAAACATTGCTGTTTGCATCCATTCAAATAACTTTAAAAACATGCTCTGTGTACTAACATAACTTGCTTCTGAGAATCACATTTATCTTATGTAGCATGACGGAAGTGGCACTGTCACTCAGAGGTGGATTACAGTGGTGGTGGATATAGGACAACTTTTAACTCATGTTATAGGACAACTTTAACTCATTGACTGCTTGATATGGAGTGCATGACTTTTTTTTTCCCACAGACTTGGAATAGTTTGGGTTGGAAGGGACCTTTAAATGTCATCTAGTCCAAATTCCTCTGCAATAAGCAGGGACATTTTCAAATAGATCAGGTTGCTCAGAGCCCCGTCCAGCTTAACTGTGTATATTTCCAGGGATGGGGCATCTCCTATCCCTGGGAAATCTGTAAAAAATTACTTTCTGATACCATCTTAATCTACTCTCTTTTAGTTAAAAGCCATTACCTCTTATCCTGTCATAGCAGGCCCTTGTAAAAAGTTTGTCCTTCTCTGTCATGTAAGTTCTTCTTCAGTACTAAACAAAAGCAAATGGGTCTCTCCAGATCCTTCTCTTCTCCAGGGTGAACAGTGCTAACTCTTTCAGCCTTTTTTCATAGGAGAGCTGCTCCAGCTCTCTGATAATTTTTTGTGGCCCTCCTCTGGACTTTCTCCAACAGGTCCATGCCTGTTGTGTGCTGAGGACTCCAGAGCTGGATGCACCACTGCAGGTGGGGTCTCAGAGGAGTAGAAGGGCAGACTAGTCTCCCTTGGCCTGCTGGCCATGCTGCTCTTGATGCAGCCAAGGATATACATTCTGGACTGCAAGGATACATTTTGGACACATTGCTGGGACAAGGCTGGCCTTCCAACAGCCAGGATCTCCAAGTTCTTCTGTAATTAATTCTGCTGCCAATTCCCTTATCCCCTGGCCTGTATTGATATCAGGTGTTGCCAGCCCAGGTTCAGGACTTTGCACCTGGACTCATTGGGTGAGGTTCTCATAAGCCTGCTTTTCAGTGTTGTCCAGGTCCCTCTGGATGGCATTCCATTCCTCAGGCATATCAGCCACACCACACAACTTAGTATTGTTTGCAGATTTCCTGAGGGTACATTAGGTCCCACTGTCTGTCATTGATGAACTGGGTGGACCCCTGAGGGACACGTCATTGATGTCCATCTGAACATTAAGCCATTGACCACTACACTCTGTATGCAGCCATCCAAGCAATTCCTCATCCACCAAAGAGTCCATCTATTATCTCTCCAACTTAGGATGAAGGGTGCTGTGCTGTGGGTGCTGTGCAAAAGCCTCAGAAGTTCAAATAGATGACATCAGTAGCTGTTTCCTTGTCCATTGATGCAGTCACTCTGTCATAGTAACCCATTAGGTTAGTCCAGCTCGACTTGCCCTTAGTGAAGCCATGCTGGCTGTCTCAAATCTTCCTGTCCTCCATGTGCTTTCATGTTCCTTCCTTATGTGACAGAATGTCAAAGCTGTGACCTAAACAACTAAATACAAAATTTAAGTATCAAAAACTAAAGAGTGGTTTGATCTTGGTGGCCTATGGATCAGTAGGATCACAAGCAAAAAAATTACAGAACATCTGTTTGGGTTTGGTGGCTGTTGCATAATGGTCTGGCAATGATTAGTCCACATAGTTTGTGTTTCTTTCTGGTGTTGTTTGAGGACTGTGATAGGACTTCTGACCAAGCTAAAGTTCTAGGTGTGAAGCTAGTTCATCTCTCCATAGAGAAGACCATGGTCATAGCTTCCTTTGGCAGACTCTTTTAGGACTTTTTAATACTTCCTTGATAATCATTACACCTAAGAAATCGATAAAATGAGGAGATCTGGATGACAGACACCCTCTCCCTTACCCTTAGGAGCTTTGTGCAGGGGAGGCACTAGAGTGATCTCTCTTGTGTTGCCAAGCTTGCAGGGCACTGAGATGCCAGGCTTGTCCAGGCAGCCAGGCTCTGGCGCTGCTTGTGTACTCCTGCTCTGGTATGCTCCCTGGGACCCAGGCTGCAGCAGCTGCAGTTCGGCAGGCTTGGGCTGTTACAGGGTGGTGGAGTGGCTCTCAAAGGAGCTCAACTTCTCAAATGGGACGTAGGTCAAAATACTTCAAGAATGGCTATCATAGTTGTAGAAGAGTTTTGCTTTTGCCTTATGGTTAGTTGTATGTTTGAGCTAACTAATACTTTAAATATTTTCATTTTACAATGTGGTACTTGCCTTTTTCTTAAAAGGAATCAAAAACTTCTGCAAAGCTAGATAATACTGAAGAGGTCTGTCACTACCTCAGAATTTCTGTTTCCAATACAATCTTTCATTTTTCTTATTTGTGTAGCTATACTCAGATAGTGATTGCTTATTATTTCATAGTGAAATCTCATGTCCAAAGTCTTGGTGATGAATATTGTGTTTTACTATGTGTACACCCAGGTTTATTTTTAGAAAGTCCAAGGTATGCTAGTGTACACTGACTGAGTAGCAGCACCTTGTGTTTCAGCTGGTGTAGCAAAAATTGCTTATTGTAGCCAATAGAAATACATACTTAAAGAGTCCACACAACCTGCTGAATCCCATCAGATTTCAAGGACAAGGGAGCTCCTGAGAGAGTGTAACACTTCTGTGAAACACTGGTATTTCTTGCTTGTAAAGATTGAGTCCTTTCCATGAGAAAAATACTCCATTTGCATGATTCCTATAACCTGAATATCTGATTGAAAGAAGGATGTAAACATAAAACATAATCTAAGCACCTGATAGAGATGATTTCATGATACTTTTTACTGGGCCAAACATGAGAGTTGCAAAATATTTTTTGTATTTTATAATTAATTTCTTAAATATTTTGTAATTCCGTATGTGACAGTGTGGTTAATTCAGTGCTTTACTGTCTGTGTTAATATAATTCAGTGTGCCTTGAAGTCTCCTTATTGAAAATGCATGGCATAGTTGTAAACAAGCAGCTTTTTTGGCTCTGGTCACATGATGGATTGAGATTTTTTTAATGTGGAGTGGAAGCAATATGGTTGGCCAAGCTTTAAGTCATATTGTCATTTGCATTTTTTTAGGCAGATGTGGCTTAGTGCTAATTAAGTATACTGAAGGTGAATGTTGAAGTACATCTGACTTCATGAAATAATTTTCATTCCTTTTAGACAAGCATTACAGAGCCTTATTAGCCTTATTTCCTTTTGTGTTGTCATGTTGCCTTTGAATGTAGACTTTAGACTTAGTAGACTGCTGAACTCTGTTCTGCCTTAGTGGTAGCTGTTGGGGAGAAACTGAAGGAGAAGAACTGGAAGTTCAGGAACTTCAGTTTTGTGTTGTTGGATTTGCTCTTCTGTTCTGTGCATTATTATGCAAATAAGCTGTCTACATCTCCTCCTTTGTGGTCTTGTTTCCTCTATCAGTTGTACAGTCCTACCTTATTCCATAGCTTCAGTTCTTTTGGGAACCTTTTTTTTTTGTCTCTGTTGCTGGGCAATAATCATAAGAACCCTGGTAGATGTATTTGCAATACTTTTTCTAGCTGTACTTGGTGCTCTCCTCCTACTCTGTGCATACTGAAAATTTGTGCTTCTGTATCTTAGAGGAGAATGAGAGAATTTTATACAGATGACACTGCTCTATGTCTGTAGAGGAACAAATGCATACATCGAATCTGGAAGTCCTGCAACACAAGGTGTGAAAATATTGGTTGCATTTGTCAGAATACTTCTAACTGAGTTTGTCTGATGGCACCACAGTGAATGAAGAATTATTCTTTGGTAGAATATAAGGTATTTGGGATTTCTGCTGTGGATATGGAGTGGAAGTGCTGCTTACAAATAGGAAAATCATCAGTTACTGTCTCATGTTGTTTAGATGAATTTTTCTTCTGTTTTTTTTCTGAATGGTAACAAAATTTAATTGACACAGTTGCATATCGTTAACACAGTAATCCGAACTGTACAGAAAGCTACATAATTACTAGAATTGCTTGTTTAAATAGCAGTTCTTTTTCACAAAACTTGTAGGCTGCCCTGTATAACTGATTTTTTTAAGATACAAAAGAGTGTGCTCACATTGTTAGTGCTTGGAGCTTTAGTGGCAAAACTGGTCCAGGATCACCCCATTACAGTTCCCTGATAAAGAATTTGGCCCCTGACACCAAATGATTTCTTGCTGGTTTGGCATCTTCTAAAATAAAATGTCATTAAGGTAACCAGATTGAGGTTTCCTGTGTGGGAACCCTGATCTATATTGGAGATCAGCCTAAATCAGCTGCATTGAAATTGTTTGTTCTTAATAGAGTTTTAAGCCAAGAAATTATGTATTAAATCTTCAGAGTGCTGAAAGTGTGGTATTCTGTGCCAAATTACTAACTTTTTTGGAAAGTAGTTAGTAGATTTCATGGAATCAGGGAATGGTTTGGGTTGGTAGGGAACCTTAAAGAAAAAATCTAACTACAAGCCTCATCCATGGGCAGGGGCACCTTTCACTAGACCAGGTTACTGAGAGCCCCATCCAGCTTGGTTTTGAACAACTTCAGCGATGGGGAATCCACGACCCCTATCCTTCTTTAGTTATATGCATATGTGTCTGTTTCTGTCACCTTTTCCCTTGAGGCTGGTTGTGCTTTTAGGTGTTTGTTGAAAATATTTCAAGTATGTTTTAGTCCTTTGTTAAATATGACTTCTCTGAAAATGAATTTATAGAAAAGCATACTGAACTCCAGCAGTTTTATGCACCCAGAACAAAGATTTGGTTCCATCTGTGACTTCTCCTGAGTGGTTTTTTTTTTTTTTTTCTTATTATAAATGCCAGTTCTTAAAGAAAAGAAAAAAAAAAGGCAAAATAAGGGGCAGGAAGGAGAAAGGAAATTGGTATTTATAATGAACTGGATGAATGGAATTGTAAAACTCTATTGCATCACTACAGGGGAAAAAATAGGGAACACTGTGTGTATGAACTTCACACTTTTGTAGCTTATCTAACATAATAATTATTTTCTGTTGTGCTTTTCTATGAGAGGTGTGATTTATTTTTATATGGTTTAGGTTCAGGTAGTCCTGTGAGAAGTGAAGAGTTTGATATGATGATCCTTGTAGGTCCCTCCTGACTAGACATATTCTATGATTCTGTGTTTCCTTTAGTTGCAGATTTGTGACTAATCGAATAGGCATTTTTGAATGTACTGTCTTGAAGTTGTATGGAGCTTCAGATTAGTGTGAAGCATAGTGCAAGAACTGAATTGTAATGTTTTGCATTATAGGTACAAGAACTGTAGAAGTCCATTTTAGAATTTGAAAGAACAAGATTCTGCAGCTCTGGAAAGATATGGTATGTTTATGTTTCCACTTACCTTGTTTGTATGCTAATAATTGTTATAACAAATAATTACACTTTTCTTCACTGAGATTTAAAAAAAGGTTGAAAATTAATTCAGGAAGAAGCACACATTAAATTTTCCCTTTTTAACTATAATATTTATTACTTAATCATAATTCTCTAGAAAACTGACTTCTTTGATTTTTCTTGGGGAAAATAAATACTGATGATATAACACTGGTGAATTCCCTTTTGATTTAACAAGCTTATCATGCTGCTACCATCCATTTATTTCTCCATAGATTGGATAAGAACTGATGTGTTTCTGAAAGCTGTATGGTTTTTTTTAATTCGCTACTGAACATATTTATAGTGAGGCTATGACTTGAAAAATAAGTTTAGAACTTGCAGAAAATTTATGCAATCATCAGTGTAAGTCAAGTTTACAAATAGGAATGCTGGGAAATACAGAAATACAATCTTTTTTAGCAGTGTTAACATAAACCCATGGCACATGGTATCTCTTTTTTGTCTAGGCTCTTAAATGTCCAGCCAGCTTAAAAGTATGTACATGTAATGTGGCGGGACTGGGACTTGAGCTTGTAGTTATTTTAATTGCCATTTCCTAACTGAAGTTTGGTGTAGTTCTCTAGTAATACCTGGTATTACTGCACTACTTTGTAGTGTCTTTTTAGGTTCTGTAGTTCTGCAACTTGGTACATTGAGAATTTTTGAAACTTTTAGCACCACTACATTGAGAAAAACAACAATTAAGTTAAATTTTTTGCCATATTAAATAGGTCTGTTAATGCATATACATATTGTATGTAGTTATTTCAATAGCAGTTCCTAAGCCATGTCTGTATTTTCTCTTTTAACCACTTAAATTGTGGGGAAGCTGATCCAAGTTTTCTGTGCCATGGGTTTATGTCTGGGTTTTTCTTTTCAAGATAATTAACTTAGAAATATATTTAAAGTTTAGAAATCTCAAATTTGCAGAACAGTTGTTTGATGACTTTTTAAGTTCTGTTTCGTAGGAAGCTATAGACAGGCTCTAATAAAACTGTTAAATCTAAGCTGAAACTTTAGCTGTAGTATGTACTAATTAAAAATTGTAAGTCTCTCAAAAAGCTACAATGTTACATTGTCACAATCCAGATGTTCCTGAGAGAATTGTATAGATTGGTCCTTTACTCTAGCAGGCATCTGGCAGGTAGTGTATATTCATTTTTGCACCCACAGCACCACTGGGACCACCCACCTGCTTCTTGCTCTCCAGTGTCAATACCAGTTCTGTGTATGATGGCTCTTCTTCAAACCTAAGCCATTATTTCTTTATTGCCATTATGCCTGCTGGCTGCTTTTCTTCTGGATGTTTAGCTGCTTGCCACTGTATGTACGCATAGAGTCTTTGTAGTGGTATGTGCTTCATAAATTGATGAAGAATTGCCCTCTAATCCCCACAAATTGTGAGTGATAAATACTAATGGAACATCAGAAAAGCTGAATGTCGTACTACAGAACTGCATGGTTGCTCGGTTTTAATATCAATTATATTTAAACAAACGTGCTGAAGAACTTGGTGAACAGAAAGATGCTTTACATGGAAGGCAGCATGAAAGATGGGTGGCAAAGGAAATCAAAATAGGGGATAAGCAAAAGGACAGATGGAATAAAAGTTTAAGTAGTAAAGCTGAAGTGAAGCTGTAAAATTTACCTGCATAATAACATGATGAGTAGTCAATAAAAGAATTAGTAAAAGACATATAAATAGGTGATTGGATTTCACCTGCTGGTGTAAAAAGGGCTTTTTGTTCATGGCTGTGTATCATTTTGGAGGGAGTCTGAAGTAACAGGTATAATGTAACTGAAATAGAAACAAATGGTTCTGCTGGAAAAAAAAAAAATCAAAGGGGTGTGTGTGTAATGGAAAGAAAAAAATCAGCTGTGGTCTAAGTGTAAAGCACAGAAGCTAAAGATAATTTGGGATCTTTCCTGCTTTTAGAAAGGTGAATAAAATACGTATATGATCTCACTGAAATATTAAACCAAAACCAGATATTGAAGGCAAAATCTAGAGTCCAAAGTTGCAGGAGCAGCTTTAGAAAATAGGAATAACATGTAGGCCTCTAGCTTTTGGCCTGAGGTGAGGGAATGGGAGCAAACATTAGGTATTCTTCTGTTACTCTGTGATTTATGGATATCATAGTTTAACCCCAGCTGGCAACTAAACACCAAACAGCTACTCTCTCACCTACCCACACAGTGGGATGTGGAAGAGAATTGGAGGAGTAAAAGTGAGAAAACTCGTGGGTTGAGATAAAGATAATTTAATAGGTAAAGCAAAAGCTGTGCACGAAGCAAAGCGAAACAAGGAATTCATTCACCACTTCTCATGGACAGGCACATGTTCTGTCCTCTCCAGAAAAGCAGGGCTCCAGCATAGGTAGCAGTGACTTGGGAAGACAAATGCCATAACTCTGAACATTCCCCCTTTTTCCTTCTTCCCCTTTTCCCTTCTTCAGCTTTATACACTGAGCATGATGCTTTATAATATGGAATGTCTCTATGGTCAGCTGGGGTCAGCTGTCCCAGCTGTGAACCCTCCTCACTCCCTGTGCACCCCCAGCCTCCTCCCTGGTGAGGTGAGGAGCAGAAAAGGCCCTGACTCTATGAAAGCTGTAACACAAACAGCAATAACAAAGACAGCCCTGTGTTTACACAAATCCAAAACCCAGCCCCACACTACCTGCTATAAAGAAAATTAACTCTATTCCAAAACCAGTACATGGGAAGTATTGAAATCAAGGCAAAGTAAGTATACAGATGTTATAAGATGGAGCTTTTATAAATCTATGTTTGATCTCTTTGTATTGAGATAGACAAAATTCTGCCTTTATGAAACTCAGTAACTTGTGATTTTATTGAACTCTAAATTCCAGAGTAGCACTAACTTTATTTGAAGGTTCCCATCCCAAATAATTTATTCAAGTGTTAATTGTTCTCATACTTGTGTTCCTGCTCTAATTGAATTAGTGGGTCTTCAGTTTCTATTAATGAGGATTTTATATGCATTCTTTCAGTTCAAAGATCTTTATGTATTCTTTTTGTGCTATGAGAAGACTTAGTTTCTTCCAGTATCTGTATTGATAGGCTTAATTAACTTTGAACTCTTTTCATTGTCTAATCACAAGGCATTTTCTTCTATCTACATGATGTTTTTGTGGCTCTTTTCTACTACTTCTGGAACACTTTTGAAGAGTACTGAATAATTGGAGAACTGGGTTTAAGTTTGGAAGATGTGTGAAGTGCTTTGTGCCAGGGACCCTTCATGAGCCATATCTGTCATTCTTTTTGTAATACATGGGAGCATGTGTACATTTGTACATCAGTTGTGACTGCTTTAGTCACTTTAGGTTGGCATTTTCCAGGATAGAACCCAATTCTTTTGGTTTTCTAACTCATGCGATTTTGCATTTGTTGTTACTAGTTGAATTGCTTGGCTTACCAGGCAGTGGGAAAAAGAAATCATATAGAGGCCTTATTAGTGTTTGGTTGGGATTTTTTTTTGGCCCCATTAGGATTTATATGATCAGGGTGTATTAGTGGCTGTTTTATTTTACTATAGAATCAGTAATAATTTTGCCTACTAATTAGATGAAGAAAACGTATCTTTTTATGTTTTGTGCATTGGAAGCAGCATACAGGCAAGAAAAGTAATTTGTACTTCCAACTTTATGAAGAAATATAGGCTCAAACATGACTATTGCATTACTTTATTTTTTTTTTCTTTTCTGCATGTGACAATTAAGATTGAATTTAGGGGTTTGGTGAATATTCTCCAGGACATTTGACTCAATCTCAAGTTATAAAAGGCCCACTCTCCTATTAGGTGTCAGTTTCTTACTGTATAGATGATTGTTTCATTGTGGTACTCAAAGTCATTCTGGAAATATATAAAATTCATTCTTGGAGCATTCATAAGGACTCTTCAGAAGACTTTGAAAAGCTGTCTTTAGTGGTATATTCTTGAGAGAGATGGTTATATTTAATTAAGCAACTAAAATTCTGATACTGGTAGATCGTGGTACTTCATTGTACAGTGGATTACCCCTATTTTCATCATAGATCAAAAGAGAATATTGAATTTGGATCAAAGATTACTTGGGTAGATAGTTAAAATTCCTTTGTAAAGGAAACTTAAATTCTTACAAGTGCCACTCTTTCAATAAGGCAATCAGAAGTTATAGTTTAAAAATGGAAAGTGTTCATCCTCTAGGGGATCTTCCTAGGCCTCAGATACTGTGTGTCAACTGCCAGCCAGATTGCATTGCTCTCTCAGAAGGTGACCATCAAATAACCCATGGATAGTAGCAGATTTAGGGAAACCATGTAGGTAACAATGTTCAAAAAATTATTCCAACCTGGAAGTAATTTGCCTTTTTTTTTGGTTGCTGAAAAATAAGTACTTACAGTCTCCAGGGTGTGGCTTGAGGTTCTGTACGTTGAAGTTGGGAACCTGTTCTTGCCTCATGCTTGTAGACTTCCAAGATTTATGGAAATGTGCCTATATCTTTCATCAAACTATGCAAGAAAGTTGCTTTTAGCCCCTTTTGATGCTTCTGAACTTGCTTTCTGACATCTTGTTCTTTCACTCATTGTTTAACTCCTTGAGTTGATAGGAACATTCTTTTAATGTTCACCCGTGCCATCTTGGAGAAATAGATGTTGTTCCAAATCACTGCATAAACATTATTTATCCCGTTCCTTTTTGATGAGGGCTAGTTGAAGTCACAAAGTTCTTCAGATGCATGGTTTGAAGACATATCTTTATGTCTTGCTATCTGTAATAGGTGTAGTTGCAGCCTTAGTTGATTCTACTTCTAGTAAATAGTCATTAGGCAGACACAGATGTGCCAGTCCCCAGAGAGCCTGGCAGCCATCTTGGGTTTTTTGGCCATACTCCATCGGCACAAACTTCCTTTCATATCTTCAGCTGCTCAGTGTTTCTGTAAAAGCCTAAGCTGTAAGCCATGCTGATCATAACAGTTAGGACCAGAGACATTTGTTTGAGTAATATGAATAAATATCTGCTCTGGGGCTGCTGTTTCTATCTTCTGTAAGGTAAGTTACAAACAGAGGAGGTTTTTTGTAGAGAAATTCCTGTGAGAGAAAAGCCATTGATTTAGTCCAATTCACAACTCATAATGCCATTTTCCAGGATCTTAGTGTATTCATCAGTGTAGTTTTCCTTTCCTAATCAAGTAGCGTCTTTTGACTCTCCTAACCAGGTTGGAGGTTTTTGTGGCCTTGTTTGTATCAAGCAGTCAAAATGCCCTTTGAAATATATTCAGAATAAATCTTTGATGGCAGTCTCCTTCACCACCCACTTTGTGTTCCAGTGTGCTGGTCTCTTTGCCAGCAGACACTACTCTGCTGATGCATGAATGAGTAAGGTTTTAGAAAAATTAATTCTTTCATCTGTGCTAGGGAATCCTTGCCAATCATATTCTGTCCCACAGGAGTGAAGGCAAGGATAGGTGGGAAAGATAGGATGAGAAGGAGATAAAAGAGAAAAATGATTCATTAAGGTTTTTTGCATCTAGACTGCTGAGAAGGAGCATGAGAATTTTAGACCACAATTCAGTAAGTCTAGGTTTAAGGTATTGTGCAACAAATCAGAAATGCTGAAACTACCTGACTCAGAGCTCTGACCCATGACAAATTCAGTTTGTAGGTACAAGTTTCACAACAAAACTTAGATGCGTTTACTTCAGCTCCATGAGATTTGCTGCGGTTCAGACCCTGCCTCCCATCACAGAACTGCTGTTAGATACTATGTTTGGCGGTGTAGTAAATGAGACTAACAGAGTTGGATCTGGATCAGGCCTTGGCATAAGCTTGTCTTGACTATGACTGTGGAGCTGCCAACTTAAAGTATATTTTTTAACATTCCAAAATCTAGTGGTGTTTGAATCCAGCACCAGCACTTCATGTGCTCCTTCACTACTGTCAGTCACGTCCATGACTTCTCCCACATGAAACAGCCTCAGGAAAACTTTGTTTTACTAAGGTGTATGGCAGCCTGGTGTTCCACCATGCTTCCATTTGAATGGAAGACTACTGTAATACATTTTTGTCAATAGTCTGGGTGGTATAGGACCAAGTCTAGGTAGGGAGTCATTGGTCAGGCACACTCCAGAATGTGAGCTGATACTTAGAGTAGTCAGAATGCAGCTTTCCCAACCAATGAGGCTTTAGTGATTATACCACTGTCCTCTGACCAGTGTACTAAAAGTTACTTGGGCAAAGTGCTAGAAGCAGTGTTAGAATAAGCATCTGTTTCCTCAAAACTAAGGCTTGCCTAAAAGTGGAAGTTTTCAGATCTTAATCAGAATGTCATAAGCAGAGTAGTGTTTTACAGCTTCTTAGTTTTGCATCAGCATCTTGGGTTGTTGCCTTTCTGTACAGCTGATGGTCACAAACATTAAATGGAAAGTCTTTACCCTGCTCTAATGTTGACAGATGAGGAAACTTTCCAACTGACTTGTAATCATTGTTCTGTGTTCCTGGAATTGACTCAGTTAAACTTTGACAATTTACACCCATGGAACATAAGTACTGGAGAACCTCTGTTTTGTTTTGGAGATTTTTGGTAGCCTATTTTGTTTTTACTTTCCTTGTGTCAACTGCACTTGTGTTACAATGAGAACACTTAAATATTGCTGATGTTAAAATCAACAGATGGCACTTTACCTATCTCAATGAATGATAAAACTAATAAGCATCATTCTGAAACTAAGACAAATTTTGTTCTGGACAGAGTTTGTGGCAGAATTGCAAATTGTAGTAGATTGCCAAAACTGGGCAGCTTTTCTGACAAACTTTAGAAAATCATGAGCCTTGCTAAAATCTTACTGTAATACTCTTGTAATACATTGGACTGAAGTACAAAAGAAGGTGCAGTAAAGAAATAAATGTTTTTTACTAAATATTTCAAGCTGTCTGATGTGCTCTCTTAGTATTTGCACCAGATTGTTATGTCTGCAGGTGTTGCAGAGAGCTGCGGTTGTGCCATCAATAGCTTTGTGCACCTTCATTCTGTGTGAGGCTTTTGCTGCATGGCAACCTGCAAATGTGGGGTTTCATCTGGGTTACCACAGGAATAAATTTCTCAGGATACTATACAGAGGTCTGTCTTCATAGCTACTGCTTTAAAGAGAAAGTAAGATAACTTTTTATTTACTAAATACAATATTAACATTGCAATTTTTATCAAAACTTTATATTAGCAGAAAGCGAATGCTGTTTGTCATCTGATTCTCCTTCAGAGACCTTTTTTCTTTTCTGGCTTTCTCCAGTGCACTTAGGAGCTTGGGGGGGAGAGAGAATGGGATGAATTGAGTGTTGAGGATTATGTTTGGAAATATTTTTTCCGTTAACTTTAGTTTAGAGTAGATAATAGCAGTAGGTAAGAGACTAACTGGTTCCTTTTCAGCCATGGAAGTAATCAGCTGGGGTGGTCCCAGGGCGCTCTGGGCACGAGTATTGCTGAGTGATCATTGGCTGCCACCTGCGTGACAAAGTAAAGGACCAACCCTTCCATTTATACCAGTGGAGCCAGATCACGGGAAACAATTGACAGGTAAAATATACTTTTGAAAATTTAAGGGAGAGGAGAGAGGACACATGATAAAAATGGAGCAAAGAAGCTAAAAGATTTGCCACAGATAGCAGAGGTTGCTCCTCTGAAACTTTTACTTATTTATAGCTTACTTTTTTTGGGGGAGAGGCACACAACAAAGTTCAGGTTACTTTGTTGCTCCCCTGGGAACAGAGCCTTGCTTGCTAAGAAACAATGTTAATCAAGTTGTAGCAGCTACATTTCTAACAGAATTTTATTGTAGTTACAAATTACTGTACATATTTATGCACACACTTCCAGATCCTTGAATCCTTATTGTCTTGACACTGGGTGTTTTGCACTGGTCCAAAAGATGGGTATGGCTTTTGGTTTTTTAGACTAAAAGTAAGTTGCTGAATTTTCAAGTTTATCAGTTGATTGTACTGTAGCGAGTTACTCTAGAAGTTAAAATGCCATGCAAAAAATGAATGTAAGTAAGTTGTAATCTCGCTGATAAAACAATGCTTAGCATTAATATTTTTCTTCTTTGTATTATTTTTTTATTTAGAGAATTGTCTGGAAATAATTTTTAAGAACTTTTAACTACATTATTTTTACTTATTTAGAATTGTTAAGCTTATGCTTAGCTCAGCGTGATACAGGACTGGTGCGACAACTCGGTTTTGATCAGTGACTCAAAATTGTGATCACCCTGATGTCACCGAATGGCCACAGCTTGTAAAAGGTAAGCATAAAGCATATCAGGTTGTTTCTCAGGAGTTTTTCTACTATAATGTTTATTTTAAGGTATTTAATTTGTATGGCCTGAAGTTGGTTTTATAAATAATATTAAGTTACATTGTTTGTTTTAGATAAGTCAGCTGGCAGAGTTGAGTTACACTCTTGCTGACAGTAATTTCAACACTGGCTCAGTTTGCCCTTGCCTGCTTTTTAAAATACAAGCAAACGCTGTGGTGCTCCATGATATCCCTCTTAAGAACAATGCTATCATTTAAAAGTCCCTGGTAGATTTTGCTGTCGTACTGAATTTCTGTATAAACTGTTTAGCATACTTATCCAAGCATGTGTTCAGTTTTTGTTTTGAAGTATTTCTCCAGATGGCTTGATGATGTTAAAGTGTGTGTAAGCTTGCATACCATTACTTTTCTCATCTAGAGAGGTACACTGGAAGTAAAAGGAGTGGCTTGTAGAATGGAGGAGTTGCTCCCTGTGTTATTGGAAATGAGCCACCATTTGAATTTGTGAGCTCATACTGCAGTATTCAGATTAGTTGTTGTCTTGTGATCAGTGTCTACAATCTAATTGAAAGCTGAAATTTTTAAGAGCATTTGCTCTGAGATTTTCTCTGAACAGAACTCTTGTTTCAGATTTTAAGCATGATGAAAGGACGTCTTGCCGTACTATATAGTTGTTTTTCAATACTGTTGCCTGCTCACAGGAAATAACAAGGTATCATGTTTGTAAACAATTGGGTATTGCAAAATAAATAGCTTCTCAGCAAACAAGTACAATTCCTGTAATTAGATTGATCTTCCATTTCATTTTACTTAGTATTGAAACCTCATTTTATTAGGTGCTTATGTTGTCATTTGAAACCTTTTAAAATCAAATTAATATGTCCATTAATAGTTCTGCAAATCATAGTTATAGTAGGTCTGTTCATGTTTTAGAAAACAATAAGCTGAAGGAATTTTCATCCTGTGTTCTGCAGAACCACTTACCTTAGAGGACTAAACCTTTTTTGACCCAGCTAGATGGTATTTTTTTCTTATATTGTTTATCTTATAGACACAACCTTTTTTTTTGAGTAACATATACTGAACTATATTGTCTCTTTACAGCCCTAATAATATTCTCACATATAGTGAGGACAGGAAAAGATTTTGGATATACTGCTAGCTGTTTTCATGTCTGTACTGCAGATCACCACGCTGCTTTTTTTATATGCAGAGTTTAGATGCCAGTCTGATCTTTTTCTGTAATTCTTCATGCTGCTGTTTATTTTAAAGGCTGAAAGGCTTTAGGTATTCTTGATGTTTGTTTTTTTTTTAACACCACTATTTCCTTTGTATTTTCGAAGCAACTAAAAGCACTACTCTTACCCAAATCCTCAACGTGTTGTATGTCCCATTACTGGAATTAAGAAAGCAAAGCCTTAAATGTCCAGACATTTTGCTACCATTTTCTAAAGTCTTGGAAGTAAATAGAGGAGCTAACCAGTATGACTATAAACATGTGTCTTTCTTCTATTCCAGCTTCTAACACTTAAATGCTCGGGTGAATGAGTGGGGAAAAAAATTGAGATTCTTTTCACTAAGCACTTAGAGGCTTGCTTTGGTCACCAGAGTTAAAAGGAAATTCTTATTTGTTTTGCTGCTGAGCAGTATTTTTGTCAGCAACTGCCTTGTCAGTCCTGAATTTAATGAGTAAGGGAAATGTAATTTGGAGGTAATAAACAGGGGCCAAATTTTGAGATTGGGCGGTTTTTATGTTATTTTCCAGTTAAAGAGTATTTACATTTTAAGCATGAGTGTAATGTTAGTTGGATAGGAAGTTCAGAATTCTGTCCCTAGTGTCTGTTAAATTTTATAAGTTAGTGAAATACAAACAAATAATTTCCTGTGTTCTGCATCATCTGTCACCACACAGTATCCAGCTAACCTGGGAATTATAAGTTGTCTGCCAGAAATGCTTTCTAGGCACTGGGTCTGTTTAGTAGAATCCAAAAAGTTGTTAAGATCTGATATTTCAGAAAAGTAACTAAAATTTTAGTAGAGCGTTTGGAGAGCAGTCCAAACTTTAATAGGAGAGACCATCCAGTAAAATAGCACAATGAAGCAGGAAAAAAGGAATGTATCAGGCTACATGTGGAGATTTCCAATAGCATTTAGAATGTTATAGATAGTTTTATAATAAATAGAGAAATTTAGAAATTGCATTCTTATAAATATTGATTTTTTTTCCCTGTAAAGCTGTGGGAAAGTCTGCTTAGCTGTCCTAACTGAAGTCTCTCAGCAGACTCTGGTGAAACCTAAAAAGTTAGTTCTGTTTGCAGATTTTAGCTCACTTCTGTTTTTAGAGAGCTGTCATGAAAGACATTTTTGTTCATCTAAGCTGCAGAGTTTTACTGTAATGGCTGTGCTTTGTTTCCACTCCTTGCACAGTATTTCCAGCATGGCAGTATTGGTCAACTGTACCAAAGGTTGTTCCCGAGCAAAGGTCTGATTTCAAGGCATCCTAAGATGATGGGAAACAAAATTGCTGCATTTGTACTGCCTTGTCTTCTGGCTTGTCTGGCTGCAAACTCACTGGCTAGGGGGAAGTTCTGCCTCAAAGAGAGAAAAAAAATGCTGTCTGAAAAAAATTAACAGATGAATCAGTGCTGTCTTAAGGAAGATGGGAATGAGGAGGAGCTAAATAACTATAATTTAGTCTACTTTAAGTTAGTATGGAGCTATACCCATTGAATTAGTCTGTAAATTAAGTCAGTGGAGTTGCCAAGCTAAACACAGGTGCTGCTTGTGCTAGGCAATAACACTTAATTCTGAATTTTTCTGTCTGATCTCTTGGCTGGACTGAAGACAATAGAAATCTGTGAGATTAGCTCCATGAATTCAGGTGGAGAGAGATAAGAGATTTGTTTTGATATCCTTTTGGACCCTGTTTCTGAGCTGCTACTTCTTAGAGTCCAGCTCTGTAGAGAATTTGTTGGTTGCAGTTGATTGCTGATAATCTTTGAATGCACGTTTGGTTACAGAAGTGGTTATGAAGAATTAGCCCAGAACCCTGGAGCACTGTGCAGCCTGAATGCAGAAGTACTGCCAGCAGATCTCTCCCCTAATGGCTCCTGTTGCGTAAGCACGGGGAACAAGTGCTCTCCTGCTTAGGGAAATTTAGCTTAATTATACTATCATGTTTTATGTGATAAACTGTATTCTAGAGTTTGAGAAGTTAAATCTGCAAGTATCAAAAAGTTGATGCTTTTAGTGGCAATAATACACTCATTGCATTCCATCTTTCATAACTTCATATTGTAATGACTTAAAAGAACAAGCAGTGCTTAAGTTTTTCTGTCTGGTTTTGCAGATCACCAGGAGAACCACACTCTGAGAACATTGAAACTAGCCGAATGTAAGTAAATGACTGGATGAGTTTGGTTTATCTTGATAAAAATATTCTGAACATGTATAACAGTCACTTTTGCATCTGCTTAATAAAAAGAAGACAAAAGCTGAGTAGAACTGTGAAATTACCTTAGCAAATTTCAAATTAATATTTTGCAATTTTAAGCCTCTGTAGAAACTGATTTTTTTTTTGTTTTGTTTGGAGGGTGCATGAGTTTAAGGGAAAGTTCAGAGGTTTAATTTAACGTGAACCAGTAGATGGTAGCATAATACAGTGTCAGAAATCTTCCAGCCTATATTCAGACTTCACAGAAGAGATGTAATTGCTACCTGCCGTTCACTAACATCTTGCATGGCTTTGAAGACACTTCAGTATTAAGGCCCAATACCTGCTGGTATCTCTTGTGGTAGATGGATTGTTGAACTAAGAAAAAGAAATTGTGACTTAATTTGGTGAATTTATATGCCAGTTACTTCTAGAAACAGAAAACTAGCTCTCTTTCGCTAAACCACAGAACATCTTGGTGACAGGTCTGAACCTTTTTGTCTGTCTTCATTAGGTTAGAAGCCAGGATGAACTAAAATCAAGATTGTGGTAGACTGAAACGTTCATTTAAATTCAAAATTCAAAGGAGTTGCTGGAATTTAGAGGACTATTTAAAAACAAAAAAAGTTTTTTGAGACTTTATTCTTCTGTGAGTTAGCAAACAAAATTCTTTTCTAGCTATTCAAACTGTCCTGTCATAGAACTCAAACAGGGAAACCACAAACTGCTCTTCTGAATAACAGCACAAGTTCCAAAATAATAGAGGGAATGTAGCCCAGTAGTTGGTGTGCTGTCTGAGGCTTCAAAAGATCCGGGTTCATTTCTCTTCTGCCATGAACTTCTTCTCTGACCTTAAACTGTCTCCTTCACGCCTTCCCCCCAAGCGGTCTAGTGTTGTACATGCTGTGAGCTGGATGCCATTTTCAGGATGTTTTGCAGCCTAGTGCCATAGTGTGAATTGCTCAAGGACTTCTCAGCTGTAGCTGCCCGACTTAAGGAGGAGCAAAACTGCAGTGAGCCCCCCCTAAAAAATGAGGAGGAGGAAACAGTGAAGGCTTTTCTGAGCAATTCACTGCAGTGAAGCCTTTTCTTGCACTAGGAGAAGCAATTCTCCTGGTATCTCAGATTTTTTTTCCCTCACTCATACCATATGCTGCAGAAGTGCTGTCCAGCTGCTTTCTTAGGAATGCAGTGAAGGTTGCAGGGAGCCTGACCTGAAAGGTGACTCTGCCTATTGGTGTGTGGACTCTGTGTGTTGCTGTGTTAGAGGTCACAGGGTAAAAGCCCTGCCATAATCTCTTACTCCTGCTCCAGTAGTGGCCCATGCTGCATTGTGGTTTATTGTTCCTGCAGCAAGTTAAGTTGTGTCCTTTAGTTTCCCTGTCCTAGCCAAACAGAGGAAATAAGGCTGCAGGCTGGCTATAGTCCACTCTGGATATTACCAGTTAGAGTAATGGTTTTTATGCATTTTAAGCAAAGATGTATCAGCAGCACTCACCTAGACTGGTGTGAAACAAAGACTTTAACAACCTAGCATAAATCAGAAGGAAAAGGCAGTAAAGTTTTTTTCCTTTTAGAAGTTTGACAATTCTTGTGTGTGTGTGTGAATTATCTTCCTTAGAACCGAACGTAAAAAAAAATTTACAGTAGTAAGCTTGCCTGTGTTATAGCTAAATACTTTTTCTTTTTTATGTACACCAGTGATCAGTGTGGCCCTGACTTCATAAATTTTAGCCATGTCTAAAATAAATATGAGCCAGTCAAGCTGTAGGAATTCACATATTTGATGAGTAGTTATACAGTGTATTTGCAAAACTAAATGTTTTTTGAACTGTATCACAATGTGATATGGACTACACCTGTTACAGAGAATGTTTGCAATCCTTCTGCATAGCTGCTCTTGCCACATAAGATGGAATGGCAGGTTGAGTGGTAGAGTTGTGACCTGCAAGCCTGCTGTGTTGCTAAAAATAGTTACTGTGTTATTTACATGCCTAAAATTCATTAGTAAATGCAGGGACTAAAGCAACTGGATTTTTGTTTGCACAATGAATGGTTTGTTTTGCTCTGGCTGGCTGATATAATTGCTTTATTTATTTCCATGTTTTGAATTGCAAAGCTTCATACCAAGAGCATAGTCATATATGTTTCACATGTTTGCATGAAAAGAAATTTAAAGAAAATATTCAGATTCTTACACAGCAAAATCTTCCATGTGTAAGTCTTGCTTATCCCAGGCTTTTCAAATTCTGGGTCTCCATGTGATTAACATCTTGGTGCTGACTCAAATTTACAAGTCTTTTATCTTAGAATTGTTAAGGTCAGCATTTTCTGACTGCTCCTGTCACACATCTCCATTGACTTTCCCTTTCGATTCATGTAACTTTCTTAAAATCTCTTTAGCACTAAATCACATAATTTGATTGTTTAACAGTACCTTCTTTTATGTTCATGTGTTTTCACTCTCTGTTTTTTTTCTTTTTTTATCAAGGCAAAGGTATGACTGTCTTCATACAGCTTTCTGTGCATTCATCTTTCCTTCTCTCTGCTTTTGAGGATGGGATTCTTTGCAATTTTGAAACCCTGCTCTGTTTTTTAATATGACTGTAGCAAGACAATTTTTCTGAGACAAGATTGCGAGATAGATGCTGACTGTGTTCTTTGCTCCCTTTCCCTGTCTTCCTGCATTGCTCCATATAGCCAGGACAGACCTTCTGTTCTCAGGGGTGCCCTTTCTGAGGAAATGCCATGCTTTTGTCAGCACATGATATTCCCAGAAGCATGCTGGATCTAGAACACAGAGTGGGAAGGAAGGTCCCTTGGGTTAAACCAGTATGGTCCAAGCAGAGCTCACAATCCACCCCTGCTGTTGGGGTCCACCACACTGGAAAGAATGGAGTTTGGAAAATGTGAGCTCCATGCACAGGCACATTTGCCAGATCCACATTTGCTGTGAGGCCAGAGGCTGAGGCAGGCAAAAGGTGTTACAGCACTGCTGGAACCAAGGGCTGGGCTCCAGCTGTGGGTGGACTCTTTGGCAGTTTGGTGTGCAGGGCTCTTCTAAAGGCTCTGTGTGGGCAGTGCCATTACTGGAAGCCTGTCTTTTCTAGCACTGCTCTTCTTACTCTAACTAAACAGAAGCAGGAAAATCAGCATGCAAGGTTTGAAGCTGAAACTTGCACAAAGCAATATTTAACTTCACAAAGATGACCATCTACAACACCTTCTTTAACAGTTTTTGACATGCTGGTCATCTTCTTTCCAAAGTGTAGTAAAACTGCTGTAGATGTGTCTCTTTATTCCACAAACACATCTATTGAAATTGTTTTGCTATTAGTACTAAAAAAACTGTTTCCTGGGTTTCTATGCATATTAATGCTTTTATTTCTTTCTATTAAGAAAATTGCTTATGAACATTTTGGCACTTGTAAGTTCCTAATAGCCATTGTAAAACAGGCTGTTGTAGATTTCCATTTAATGAAATTAGCTCTCTTGGAGCAATCATAGAATCATCAAGACTGAAAAAGAGCTTCAAGGTCACAGAGTCCAGCCCTTGACCAATGACCACCTTATCAACTAGACCATTGCATTACATTCCATGTCCAGGTGTTTCTTGAACAATTCCAGGCAGGGATGGTGACTCCACTACCTCTGTGACCTGCCCATTCCAAAGCTTGACAGCCCTTTCAGTGAAGAAACTTTTTCTGATGTCCAACCTGAACTTCCCCTGGTACAGCTTGATGCCATTTTCCTCTTTTCCTGTCACTGGTTGCCTGGGAAAAGAGACCAGCCCTCACCTGGCTACAGCCTCCTTTCAAGTGGTTCTAGAGAGTGATTAGGTCACTTTTCACCCTCCCTTTTGTCCAGGCTAAACACCCCTAACTCCCTCAGCTCGTCTTCCTAAGACTTGTGCTCCAGACTCTTCATTAGCTCCATTGCCCTATTCTGGACACACTCCAGCACCTCAATTACTCCCTTGCAGTGAGTGGCCCAAAACTGGAGATGGGATTCAGGGTCCAAGAACAGGGAGATCACAGCCTCATCCTTCTGGCCACACCATTGCTGACACAGGCCAGGTCACCATTGGCCTTCTTGGCCACCTGGGCACTGCTGGGTCACGTTCAGCTGCTGTGGACCAGCACCCCCAGGTCCTTTTCCACTGGGCAGCTTTCCAGCCACAGTGCTCCAGCCTGTAGCACTGCACAGGGTTGTTGTAGCCCAGGACCTGACACTTCACCCTGTTAAACTTCATGCTGTTGGCCCATCAATCCATCCTGTCCAGATCCCTTCCTGCCCTCCAGCACTCCTATCCAATGAGAGGTTTATTAGTAAAAATAATATGTTATTGTATTCTAAGCAAAAACCATTCAGAAGCGTGTTATTTCATGCTGCTATTTCCAGACAAGTATGAAACATCCATTTGTATTTCTAAAATTTAGGTAAATTTACAAGCAAAAATGATGCAGTTATGCAGATATTTTAAACTTCAGGCGCATTTTGAATGTAAGTGCTTTGTAGGTGAATTTTAAATTATTACATGCTTCAAATCTTACAAAAATTCCTTTAATGTTTAAACTTCTAATTTTCTCTATGGCAAGAGATTCCATTACATGGTATTTCTCCAGTAATTTAGTTTAAGGTATTTGAGAAATGCAAATTATATTCTGTTTCATAGGAACTTTTGAACCAGTACACTCAATCCCTGTTTTTTACAGGTTTTAGACATTGAAAAATTACTACAGAAAATGCAGCCCAGGTCACCTTTGTCTTGGTTGTACATGTTTCTCATGATACTCCACAATTTTGGCACCATTTAAATTACAAATGCAAAGTACTTGCTATCTGGCTCTTTATTAGCTAAAGAACACATGGAAAGCCTAAAAGCAATTCTTTTTCTGTAACTACTACAAACTAATGAATGCTAATTTCATTTTAAACAGAAAAGTGTGCTTGTGAAATTGTTGGACTTTAAAGAAGGAGGTTGAGTGTCTATTTTAGGTGCCTCTCCTCCTCACTGAAGCCTTGCTTGGGGAGGTTATACAAGGCCCACTGAGTGGGAAGTTATCTTTCAGTCATAAGAATATGCCTGTGAAATGTTTACAACTTCAGCCACACCAGTGCAGTTTCATAGTTGGATATGCAACAACAGTGGGTATTTGGAAATGTTTATGCAGGTCAGTCACTACAGCCTGAGCTACAGTAGTAACTGTGTGTGCTCATGGGCAGCTGTGAACCAGGCCTTGAGTTTTCCAAGGGACCAGCTGCACTTGACCAGATCCCTTTATAGGAACTTGAAGAGAGCTGTGCTCTTCACGGGTGTAGCATGAGCTAAGAATAGAGAGTGGTTTTATGTTACTTTGCTTGATGAACCCGTTTTAATGCCTCAAGCCAAGAACTTTAGTTTTCAGCATACTAAATGAGCAGGGGAATGTAGAAAGAGATCAAGTTTTCACTTGTGGACAATACAAAGAGTATGCTACAAGTTCTTTTGCTGAATAATGTAGAAATAAGAAATGTGGGCTTTTGGCAGTGGACAGTGATACTAATACCTGAAGTATGCCAGTGGGAATGTGGTATAGAATGTCTGAAAATCTCACACTGATTTACTCAGAACTGCGTTTTCTGTAAGTCTTTTTGTTGATGAACCTCAGTAAGGGTAGCTCTTGTGGAAGGATTGGTAAATTCCCTTCTACCTTCTGAGGTCTGTATCCTCACTGAAATTTATTTTATTTATTTACCTAAATCATTTGTCTGGGGTAATGTGAAAAGCCTGTGGAGTAGCTGCCAGGGAGAGGGGGAGGATCCAGCTAGATCCCTTTAAGTTTATGGGGACTTATGGAATTCTTACAAGAACACTCAGAGATGGCTGATGTCATCACAAGGCCTCTCTCAAGGATTTTTCAATGATCTTGGGAATCTGGAGACCTCTCAGTCAACTGGAGACTGGCCAATGTTGGCCCAATATTCAAGGAGGGCAGGAAGAATGGCCCTCCAAACTACAGGACTGTCACTCTCACATCAGTGCCGGGTAAAATTATGGAGAAGATTATTCTGGGAGTTACTGAAAAACACCTGAAGAAAACCACAGACATCAGTCATAGCCACCGCTGGTTCATGTCAAAACTAATTTCTTTTTATGATAAAGTGACCCATTTAGTTGAGCAAGGGAAGCCAGTTGATATAATCTTTTTGGATTTCCATAAAGCTTTCAATACTGTCTTTTTACAGTATCCTTCTGGATACAATGTCCAGAACACAGCTGGATAAATACATCATGTGAGGGGTGAGCAACTGGCTCACAGGTCAGGCACACAGGGTTTCAGTAAATGGGGTGACATCAGACTGGTGACCTGTCACTAGTGGAGTTCCACAGAGCTCCATCCTTGCCCCTCCTCAACATCTTCATCGATGACTTGGAGACAGGTCTCCAAGGTATACAGAGTAGGTTTGCCAGTGATACTAAATTGGGAGGTGCTGTTGACTCCCTGGAAGGCAGCCAGGTTGTGCAGAGAGACCTCAACAAATTAGAGGGTTGGGCAATCACCAACCACATGAAGTTCAACAAATACAAGTGCTCCTGGGACCTGCATCACAGAAAGGCCTCCTGGGGCCCTGGTCAGTGGCAAGTTGAACATGAGCCAGCAGTGCCCTGGCAGCCAGGATGGCCAGCCGTGCCCTGGGGGGCATCAGGCACAGCATGGCCAGCTGGGCAGGGGAGGGGATTGTCCTACTCTGCTCTGCACTGGGGCAGCCTCACCTTGAATATTGTTTGCAGTTTTGGATATTGCAATATGAGGAAGACACAAAGCTGTTAGAGAGCATCTGAAGGATGGCTACAGAGATGAAGCACCTTGAGGAGAAGCCATATGAGGAGTAGCTGAGTCCACTTGGGCTGTTCAGCCTGGAGAGGGACACTGAGGGGAGACCTCATCATGGTCTGCAGCTTCCTGGTGAGGGGAAGCAGGGGACAGACACTGATCTCTTCTCTGTGGTGACAGGACCTGAGGGAATGGCATAAAACTGTGTCAGAGAAGATTTAGGTTGGATATTAGGAAAAAGTTTTTCACTCAGAGGGTGGTTGGGCACTGGAACAGGCTCCCCAAGGAAGTGGTCACAGTGCTAGGCCTAAGATCAAGAAGTGTTAGGCACATGGTGTGATTCTTAGTGATGGTGCTGTGCAGGGCCAGAAACTGAACTTTGATGATCCTTGTGGGTCACTTCCAATTAAGGATATTCTATGAAATTCTAATACTGCTGTATTCTGTACTGTTGTACACCATATTGTTCGCTTCCATACTTGATTTAAAAAAGAAAAATTAAAAATACAATCTTCTGTCTCTAATAGAGTTTCAGAGAACTTGAGTCAGTGAGTTGCCAGCCACAAGATAAAATAAAAGTGTTTGTACAAACAGACTTATTGTAGGCATGCCAAAGTTTGAGAAGTAATCAGTACCTAAAAATTAAAAGCAAAAAAAAATATCGAGTCCTTCAGAAGTTAACTGTTAGAGACAAGTCTAAGCTTAGCTTTATTTACTGGCATCTCAGATATAACCCGGTTAAAGTGAAGTGTTGTTTAACATGATAAAATGTGTTGTTAATGTATCAGTGTTTATACATTGATATAACTTTATTCAAACTAGATGTGTGAGCTGGAAAGGTGTGCATGTTGGTGGCCACAGCTCGGGTGTAAAAATTCATCTTTTTCATATGTAAATACTTAACCTGCTTGCAAATTACAATATTCCACACTCTAAATCTGGAGGTCTGGAATGATTGAAGGTCAGGAATGATCAAAGCACGAAATTTTGCATTCAGAAATAGTTGTCTCTGAAATAATTTACTGTTTCAAGTTGTACTAAAACACTGTTACTTTGAGGGGATTTGGGTGGTTTTTCTTAAAGCCTCTATATTAATGGCTGAAGTATGAAAGACAAGATTAAAAAAAAACCACTTATTTTTAGATGTACATGGAGAGAGGCAGATTTTTGTAAGTCTAGATATAAAAATGTGAGACCAGAACACTTCCCTTAGATTAGAGTATAGCTATTCCCTGTTACACAGTAATGGTTTTAATGGTATTGCTCATGCTGCTTTTTCTTTCCACATCCATGTCAAAGTGCCACGGAAACCTTTCACCTCAGTTGGTTTTTTGTTTGTTTTCTGTTCCCTGGAACGAAAACATTTCAGGGAATGAAAGCTCAGGTAGGCATCAAAGTAATTGTTTTCCTTGTAAGATGTATTTTCTTCTCTGGGATTATGAGATCTTGAAGGGTGAAGAGAAAGAAGCAAAGGTCTTATTGCTGAGTAATCAGTAGTCACTCTCAGAACATTTTCCCTTTTGAAGTAACTGCATTGAAACTGCTATTTAACCAGCCATTATTAACAGCAAGGTGCAGCAAGTGCTAAGTAGTGCCAGTGGGTCTAGCACTTCAGTTCTGAAGTACTTGTTCTATGGAGAATCTGTGCATACATCGACATCAGGAAAGGCAATTTTAAGTTAATGTCACAATTTCTCTGCTGCTCTAATCTTAGTAGTACTATATCAGTGAAGTTCCATAAAAAGCCTGTATGTTAAGCCCAGTCAGAATGTTTGAAATCTTTCATAGTTGGTAGTTTTCATTAATAACTTATTATTTTAAATGCAGTCAAGGTTTGGGGGTTTCTTTCTGAAATGTGGTCAAACATGGTGCTCTTGGTGCTGCATGCAGCTGCTTCTGTCCTGGTTACCTGCAGCTTTCCAGTGATTTCTTTATTATTTGCATGTTTCTGTAGAAGTCTGTGGCCTTATTAATAAGGCAGTTACATTTTCTTTGGTGCATATATATAGTACTGAGCACTAGACTTGTACAGCAATACAGCTGTGATTTTTCAGAATACGTACTCAACACTATAATGGCAGGAAAAACAGAAGGACTTGGCAGATAGCACTTTTGGGGTTTGTTTTTTTATTTTATTTGGACAACCATATAATTTATTTAAGCTGAGGATAAATATATCCAGCCTTGAGGTTATCTCTAATTGTCTTTTTAGCATCAGTTTAATTAATCAAGGAATATTTTTTGTTCAGATTTAAATAGACTAAATATGATAATTTAGTCATCTGGAATCTTGATAAAATGGGTAAAATAGTATAGTATTGATAGTATTACTAAATAAATGTCTGAATTGTTTGTTTTTCATGCCTCTTTCATCTGTCTGTGGCAGCCATGCCTCAGTACTATATATTAGATTCAACACCTGTACAACTTTCAGTTTTGTTTCAGTTGCTGCCTTGTTTTGCATCCAAATTGCTCTCTTTTTTAGTGACAGTTGAGATTGTTCAGAACTGTACAAGACTGTCTCCACTGTAGCACTACCATGTACAGCTGAAAACTGCATAAACAGGATTTATCTTTTACTTACATAGAACCCAAAAATTAAATAGTGTGTTAAATATATTTGCATTTATCAAGATGAGAATCCTGCATTTAAAAAAATCTTCTGATGTGTTCTCTCTGACAGAAATCTTGTGTTTCAGTGCCTGACTAATCTCTGCCTTGCTGATGCTATTGAATGAGCTTTGTATGTGAAAGCTCCACTAATCCTTGTACTTACTGTTTGAATGTTTGCTACAGGAAGCGAGCAGCTGCAAAGCATCTAATAGAGCGCTACTACCACCAGTTAACCGAGGGCTGTGGAAATGAAGCCTGCACGAATGAATTTTGTGCTTCCTGTCCAACTTTTCTCCGTATGGATAACAATGCAGCAGCCATTAAGGCCCTCGAGCTTTATAAGATTAATGCAAAACTCTGTGATCCTCATCCCTCCAAGAAAGGAACGAGCTCAGCTTACCTAGAAAACAATTCCAAAGGTGCCCATAACAATTCCTGCACTGACAGAAAAATGAACAAGAAGGAAATGCAAGGCCCGAGAGATGACTTTAAAGGTAAGATGTTTACAATTTTCATGAAATAAAACACATTTCATATGCACAAGTACAAGCCAACAGAATTCATTCTGGTGGTGTTCTGCTGACTTTAGTAAAATAGAGTATTAGACAATTGAGTATTTTCCTATGGATTCAGAAAAATGCATGGATTAAGGCTGAACACTGATTCCAAATCTAGATCTTGACCACATCTCTGTTAAAATAAACATGCATTTGTTGTCTTACAAGAATAGTGACTTTTGCAAATATGGAAAAGTTTTAAGTGCTGTTGTATGACTCTTTTAGTTTTGCTAGTTTCATAGTTATTCTGCAGTTAATAAATTATAAAAGTTATGCTTTAACTAATTTCAGATCCTATGCTGAGAAACTTAACAGATGAAATAAATAATACCTAAGTGATAGGCAATACATTCACCAAGCTAAAAAATGTTTGAGCACAGTTATTATTAAGCCAGTGTAAAATGAAATACTGTTCTGTGCATATGTTTTCTAACTTCTGTTTAGCTTTTCAAGCAATCTGTAATAGTACATACATATAGAATAGTACATACTAATAGAATAATGTTAGTTGTCACCCTAACCTGTGATGCAAACACATCCACAAACCAGGCCAAATGGTTTTTAAAACCATTAACCTTTGAGCAGACCACCTTTAAGTGTTGTGGCAAAAAGTGATTTAAACACAAGTCCAGATTCATTTATTTTAGCTAAAGAAGGTGACATTTTTTTTCTAATCTACAGCAAAGATTTAAAAAGCCCTACAGAATTAGCAATAAAACATAATACTGTTATAAGCAACCCAAGATATTCCAGCACCAGTTTCTTCTTTATCTGATGCAAGGATAAATTTGTACCCAAATTACTTATGATCTGAATAAGCAGAGAGGCAAACACTAGGAAGGGGAAAGGGAAGGAGCTGTAGCATTACATGAGCAAGAGGCATATTAAGTCTGCTTTGTGTTTTTCCTCTTGATTTTATTTGTATTATTAATGGAGATTTTCAGATACAGAATTTTCCTTATTCTATCTAACCATCCCCTCTCCCCAAGGCAGGTACCTAAGAGTCTTCTGAACCTACCTCCAGAGACAGTCTGTTGGCTACAGCAGTGACTCAGACTTCTCTTGGAGCATCCCAAGTATTGACATTCCTTTGTAGCTGTATAGACAGAGGACTTTTAATGCATTCTTAAAGCTCATCTGAGGCTCAGTTACCTTTGGAATTGGGTGATGTCTAAGGAATCTAGCACTCTGAGTTTTTTTAAGATCTGCTACACCAGTTACTGGAAAATCTGCAGCAAAGTTTAGCAAAGCCAAGGAAAAGGATGTGTAGCTTGCTTTTATGCTTGACATAGGATTAAAAGTTCTTAATAAATTGAAAGAAATATGCTTCAGAAATAATTAAATTCCTTTTCTGGAGTTCCTGAAATACTAAAACCTTTAAAAGAGTGAATGAGGAAATTCCTGTTGAAGTATGGAAATCTGAAATTTATGATATTGTTGAATTGTCAGTGTGTGCTGATAATTTTTATGCTATGAATAATGTCTATGGTCCAGAGTCAATGAACTTGAGACTCTGGTCCTCATTTTGAGGAGCCATGTCATAGAATATCATCTGTATCAGCAGGTAAATTTGTCTTAACACAAGAAAATTAAGACTTCTTTTAAGACAAGTTTTCCTTCCTGAGCATGCACTGCAGTGGATAAAAATAGATGTTGTGGAGTCCTTTCAAAATGTTTTCAGTAGAGCTGGTTTTTTAACAGGACAGATGTTTTGAGATTTGTCAGTGTCTTCAGATTAGAAGTCACTCTAAGCTTAAGACATAAGCCTAACCTTTCCTGTGTTACATGTGCTCTGAGAGTGGCTTGAGGTTCTGTGAAAGTCAGTAGGTTGTCTGTCTTTGCATCATCTAGTTTGTCTTTTTAATTTAATGACTTCTTGGAATGAGTATCAGTGTAGGTGATACAACACCTTTATTAAACCTTGTTATTAAAATGATACACTTCTTTCTGCAGAGGTAGGTAGTTCTAGCATGGCTGGTGAATACAATTTTGAGATGTTTTCTCTAGAGATGGTATTAAACTGATTCTGTTTTGGTTCTAAATTATGTGTCAGTTCAGAAGAATCTGCTTAAACTAGAATATTTTTTTTATGGTCTTATCATGTTTACAGTAATTCTACTGTAAATCATCACCTGATGTGAAAGCATCTGTGGGTTCTGTTTGAGAACTAACATAGAAGGCTATAAATAATGTTTTCTTTCTTTTTTCTAAAGAGAAAGGAAGATTTCAAATAACAAATGGACTCTTCGAATGACTTATTTTGTATCAGGAGTTTGGGGAGAGGGAGAACAGACAGGTATTTGGAGCAGATGATGTGTGTAAACCATCTTGTTCCTCTGAATAACATGTTGATTAGTATACCCGAGTTGCTTATCTTAGTGAGGCCTAATGTACAAAGACATAATCTACATGTATGTGTAATTTAGAAGGCAGCATAAATTTCAGAGCATATATTGAGGGGTTTGGGAGGGTTTTCAGGCATCAATTTAGTCTAAAAACAGTTGCAGAAAGCATTAAAAAGAGAAATAAGAAATCTTATATTCCCATTAACATACAACAAAACAAGTGATTGAGTCTTTTCTTCAGGGTCTGCTTTGAAAAAAAGAGGTTGATACAGTCTAGTTTGTTTAGTTTAATGACTTACACATTAACTATGCAGATTTACCAGAAGACTGTATTGTTGCAGCCTTATTCATTAAGGCTTTTAAAGTTTAAGCCTCTTACTGATTGCACTTGTTTAGACAATACAGTACTGTTAACTACCTAATGTAGTTAATTGGCTGCAAAACAGTTTCACTATTGTACACATTCTCTGATTGACATCCATGAATAAAATATTTTACAAATCAGTGAATGAAGTAATGATTTTTCATGCTAATGAAATTAGAAAGTATCTGTCTTGACTTTATTCAGCACTGACACTGTTTTTGTAGTTTTAGTGATGATATGACACACAGCTTTCTTAGGGCAAACCAGAAGTATATTATCTTTTTAATTTTTATATTAGTAAAACTAATATCTTTATCTTTTTATAGATGTGACCTTCCTAACAGAAGACAAGATATATGAAATTCTTGAACTATGTCGAGAAAAAGAGGATTATTCCCCTTTAATCCGTGTGATTGGGAGAGTGTTTTCTAGTGCTGAAGCACTGGTACAGAGTTTCCGAAAAACCAAGCAGCACACCAAGGAGGAGCTCAAGTCTCTTCAAGGAAAGGATGAAGACAAAGATGAAGATGAAAAGGAAAAAGCTGCCTGTTCGGCTGCTGCTATGGAAGAGGATTCTGGTGCATCATCATCTTCATCATCAAGAATAGGTGATAGCACACAGGGAGATAATAACCTCCAAAAACTAGGCCCAGATGAAGTGTCTGTAGATATTGAAGCAGTCAGACGGGTCTATGATAGGTTACTTTCTAATGAAAAAATAGAAACTGCCTTTTTAAATGCACTTGTGTACTTGTCACCTAATGTGGAATGTGACTTGACTTACCATAATGTGTACTCTCGGGATCCTAACTATCTGAATTTGTTTATTATCGTTATGGAGAATGGCAATCTTCATAGCCCGGAGTATCTGGAAATGGCTCTACCATTGTTTTGCAAAGCAATGAGCAAACTGCCCCTTGCGGCTCAAGCAAAACTGGTCAGATTGTGGTCTAAGTACAGAGCAGATCAAATTCGGAGAATGATGGAAACATTTCAGCAGCTTATTACTTACAAAGTCATAAGCAACGAGTTCAATAGTCGTAACCTAGTGAATGATGATGATGCTGTTGTTGCTGCTTCAAAGTGCTTGAAAATGGTTTACTATGCAAATGTAGTAGGAGGGGATGTGGATACAGATCATAACGAAGAGGAAGATGAAGAACCCATCCCAGAATCAAGTGAACTAACTCTTCAAGAGCTGTTGGGTGAGGAAAGAAGAAATAAAAAAGGTCCTCGAGTAGACCCACTGGAAACAGAACTTGGTGTTAAAACTATAGATTGCAGAAAACCACTTATCCCTTTTGAAGAATTTATTAATGAACCACTGAATGATGTTCTAGAAATGGACAAAGACTACACTTTCTTCAAAGTAGAAACAGAGAATAAATTCTCATTTATGACCTGTCCCTTCATATTGAATGCTGTTACCAAGAACCTGGGATTGTATTATGACAATAGGATCCGGATGTACAGTGAAAGACGCATAACTGTGCTCTACAGCTTGGTTCAGGGGCAGCAGCTCAACCCCTACCTGCGGCTGAAAGTGCGGCGTGATCACATCATCGATGACGCGCTCGTCCGGGTAAGTCAGCAGCAATGAGGGTTTCTTGGCTCTGACTCGTGCAAACTACATGGGCTTGGAGTCACTGAAAAGGACTGTGTGAGTGCACATGTACTAGATTTCCTCCAGAAGAATATCAGATAGCTTTATTGTTTGAATTCTAAGCATGATGAAGATTTCTGTGTTCAGCAGAACTACTTCTGCTCAGCAGAACTACTTCTGCAGATTTAGATGTCATAAAGTATCAAATAGCTCTTATTCCCTATTATTAGATCCTGCACAGATCTTGATGGTGAGAGAGTTACCAACTTCAGTTTCTTTGTCCTCTGCACTGTCCTGGATCTTCTTCTGATGGTAGGGATTTTCAGATGGAAGTTAGAATGAAAACATTTTAGTTGTGTACAATACTTGTGGGCTTAAAAATTTCTAGAAATTAAGCATTATTTTAATTTGGTGCAAATACTGATACAACTGACAGAGGCAGACAGACCTGTTAATACCAAAGAAGTGTGAGAGCAGCCTATTTCTGAATCTGCTGACTTCTTTAATTAAAACTTAATGCCATTTGTTTATGCATTTTTGGAAGAGGGGAATCATACAGGATACATATTTTACAGTGAATAGGTTTGTATAGAAGCCTTAATATGTTCTTTATTTTAGGACACTTCCTTTTTTTTTTTGTTAAAGCTGGTAATTTTCAAAAACTCATTTTCCTGTGTTCTTACAATAAAGCACAAGGTTTGCGATTTTTTAAATTTACTGATGGCTTTAAAAGTTGTTATTGAAGGCCTAGAGAAGTGTTTAGAGAGGGTTTGGGGAAATTACCTCATTTTGCCTCTCAACCCAGCTGTTACTTGCACTTAAATTGGATGAGTGTAACTGCCAGTGAAAGTCAATTGTGAGAACCCTAAATGACCTCCTACCTTGATTTTTCTGTATGCCTAGGAATTTCCAGCTGAGTTAGCTGCTTCGTGGGAATTGATGATATTATGATTTGTCAGGGAAAACATTTGTCTTCAGTACCAAAAGAAAAAATGAAATTGCAGTGCAGAAGTGGCTTCTGTCTGTAAACTCAACTTTATATTAGGCAAATAAATACAAAAATACTGTGTACCGGTTGTTTTTATTTAAGAATAGTCTTTGTAATTTCACTGCCTATCAGACTTGCAGTTGTGTCCAGTTACATTTCGTCGTATTACTGTAATGGAGTTTATTCCTTGAATCTTCAGCTTTGGGCACATAAATACTGGGAAAAAGGGAGGGATAATTCTTTCTCTTTAGGAAATGAAGAGGTAAAACAGCATAAAAGTTAGTTTTAGGATGTTCTTTTAAATGTCAATTTCAGCAGAGCAAAAGCAAGCCTTCCTCTTTATCCAATAGTAAGAAGGAAAATCCATAAATACGAGAAAAGGCATTCTTTTATATAGTGCTAGAAGTAGAAGTTGAAATCTTTGAGGACAAAAAAAAAAATGTTTAGGTTAAAAAGCTTGTGGGCAAGATCAAGTTACAGCGGGGCCACATTCTTGGCCTGTAGGAAGTTTAGGAAATTTAAATTAGATTAAGTTCAAACATACTAATCTAAATTATGATGCACTTGAAGCAGCCCTTGCTCAGCCTAGCAGCCTGAGTTACATGCCTGGGCAGTTGCCATGGATCCTCCTATGGCTGTTAATTTAAGCTGTCAGAGCATGCTAAATTATGGTGACCTGACTGTAAGAGCCACAAAGAAAGTAAGGATTTTAAACTGTTTATTTGGGGACAGAAAATAAAGTGAAAAGATAAAATTGTTCTAAATTTAGGTAGTCTGAACTAAACTGTAGTGGTAGCCAAAAAGACCAAGTGCAGCCCAGGCATTTCTCAGAAGTTGGAAAATGGGTTATATTCAGTAAAATGGAGATGAACACAGAGGTGCCGTCCAAAGTGGAGGAAGGGAGTATGTGCTGTTTCAAAGAGATGTTACAAGGTAGCTGTTGAGGGATGATGTGGAAGTAGGGAAAATTTTATTGTAATGTATGAAGTGGGTACAGAATCCACCTTTTAACTAGTGATATGTTTTAACTGATGATACAAAGTATCATTGCTCGGTGAATATATTTTAAATATTCCCCCGGAAGTGTTAGTGAATGGAATGCTCTAATGTCGCTGTTTGCCACAGTGTACCTATTCTCTTTCATTTGGTTCTTCTCATTTTAATATCAGAAAACATGCAGTAGAAATACATTTTGGAAAGCTCAGAGTCTCTTCAAAGAAAATGTGAAGTCCCCTTAAGGGTAAAAACAATGATGGAGAGAACATAAAAAATGAATGAAGAAGTTGAATGAGAAATATTGGTTTTTACAACTGGTAGCCCCTAGTTTTATTATCAGGAATCAGGCTTAACATAAGCAAAATAGCATTTTGTTTTCCCCGCTGTGTATCTCAAGAGGGTGGGTGTCTTTGCCCAGGACCTGTAACTCTTCATGAAAGAAAGATCCATCAAAAGCTAATGGACATTATGGGCATTTTGGTGTGAGCCACACAAACACCTCAGGAAATCTCTAAGCTGCAATTGTGCTGGTAGCTGGGAAGTTATTCCAGGGGAGATACTGCTCTACACTGTTGTCTTTTGTCAGAAAGTGCCAATCTGTTCAAGAATTGCATGCTGTTGTTACTGGCAGTCTTTGCAATTGGTTCAGAAGTGATTTTAGTAATTTTCACAGTTACTTCCTAATTGGTCTGAAATAGCTCTGGAGGAGGCTCTTCAGTCTTATGTCCTAAGCCTTAAAACAGTTTGCTTGTCTCTGATGGGAATCTAAGATTGGTACTATAAGCTTCTGTAGCAGTACTGACAGCATCAAATCTAAGTGAAAGCTGCACTGGATACTTTGCATCAGGGATGGCTGCTGGTTTGGGTGTACAGTATTGAACTTAGGAAGAGTCTCACTGACAAATACCAGAAAGATCTTTCAAAGATAATAATATTCATTAGTGAATGTTCTTATATCTGTTCAGTGACAAGATGTTTCTGAACATGCTTAACATACAGGTAATTAATTATGAGTGCCAACATATTTACCCTCAAATTTCATATTTTTTGAACTTCAAAGGTTTGAATATTTACAGACTTTTTTTAATTGTAACTATTATTTATGTCACTAGACCTGTGTCTTGACAGAAAAGTCAGTGAAGACTTTTTTGAGTATCTATAGAATAACTGATAACTTCCTGATAAAAGCATTTCAAAGAATATTGATGGAAATGAGGTTGAGATAGTTTTAATCATATTTTCCTTTTTGATGTTGAATATTTTTCAAACAAATACTTTGATCAGCCTTTGCAATTTCTTGCAAACACACTAAATACTGTCTTTCTGCTGATCAGTTGAGCTGATAAAGTCATTACCAAGCTGTTTTTCTCCTATCAATACTTAATATTTTAGCTTTTATAATTCAATATATTCTCACTTCTTGGATTTCAGTAAGGCAAATATGAACACTAGTAAGTGATTTTTTTTGTTACTGTTAACAGCATAGGACTTTTTTCCTTCTACTAAGGGTTTGAAGCAATACTTTTTAAATACCTTGAAGGCATTATCTTGTTTAAAGTTGCTTATTGAGAGAATCTTAGTTCCCTAAAACACATACATCTAAGGAAAAATTTTATTTACAAATTTCTTGTTCTTTGCATATATGAAACTTGCCTCAGAAACTTATTTTTTCTTTTTTATTGGAAATGATTTAATGAAACCTCTTTCTTTGTAGTATATACTTATTGTATACTTACTTGTATGTATGTTAGTCTGAAAAGTCACCTGGGGACAGGGGTGGAATGTTAGAATTTGTAACACTTCAGTCCCCACTTTTTTTAAGGAAGTCTGGTATTTGGGACTTGGTAGCTCAGTTTGCAGTTCCTGAAGGTAGTTAGCATGTTTTTTACTGTCTAGCAGATTTAATAGGTAAGCTGCACTGCTGAGTCACCTTGTGTGAGTGTGGTAGTCATGAAAGAAAATACCTCCTTTAATCCTCTCTTCTGCCTTTTCATTCCCCAAAAACTATTATTTCTTTCATCCCCTTCTTCAGAGTTTACTCTTCCCCCACCCCCATGGCCCAGGTTCAATGTGGCATTCTTCTCAGGTAGCAGTAATTTAAAGGGTGTGAGTTATGACACACAGCTTGTGCAAGTGAAAACGTGGTGGATTCCTTCAGCAGAATCAGGCTTGTACTTGGCTTGCAAGTTAGAAACTCACTTTGACAAATTGCACATGGAATGCAGACAGCTAGTGGGCAGCAACCCTCTCCTGCTTGAAAATATCTCTGCTGAGTGTTTTGATGACCAAAACTCTTCTGTGACCCCTGAACCCAGTAGGTAGATTCTCTCCTGTCTTAGCAGCAAAGTACTTCAGGAGATTTGACGTTGTTTGAGACCACGTTGAAGTTTGCATGTTCAGGTGAAAATGTCAGCCCTGGTATGCACTGGTTGGGTGCAGAGCATGTGACTGTTGATGTGTGCAGGCTCCAAATGCATGAACTGTAAAAAAAAACAAACAGCTGGAGCAAAGGCTGCTTTGTCACTGTAACTATTACTTTCCATGCCAGTTTTTAGAAAAGTGTGTTGACCGACTTATGTCATGATATGTCACTGGTACTTTCAAGCTTAAATTTGCTGTGTTTTGTCATTTTTCTGTCTAGTGTGGCAAGCATTCCTGTCTCTCCCTTAAAGAGAACCTTTATGTTATGATAGAACTTAAGGTGGTTTGTGATCATTTTTAACTGAATAGAAATTAGTTCAGTTGCTATCAGTTTTAAGCAGGTTGCCAAATGCTGGTGTTACATTAAGCTTTTAAATGTTGTCATATTTCTGTCATTCAGTGAACATTCCTGTCTTTCAGGAAGGCAGTGTTATTCTGTAAACAAAGTAAAATCAACCAATGTCTTCAGTTGTGGAACATTGGTGTGTTTCAGCAAACAAAATACAGATACTCTTTATGACATCATCTCTCAGCTTTCAGCTTTTCAGTTCATACATTCTTCTGCTGCTTTAGACATTTTTAGGAATTTTAGGAAGTCCCTGGAAAATGTAATTATTATTTCAATGACATGACCAGTCAAACCATCATGACAGAAAACAACTTCTAAAACTTCAGTAATTCACACAGATGGATTGTGTTTCCCTAGCAGCATCTATGTTGACAAGTTTGAGATAACTGTGAAAGAAAGGCCCCAAAAAACCTAAGAACCAAAGAGCAATAACTGAAGTTCATACTTCCCTGCTATAGAAACACTGCAGTGTTCTGCTTAAATTCAGTGCCTCCTTACAGTTGTGTTTGCTGCTGTTGCCCACTGCATTCAGTTTTTATTGTGAAGCATCAGTGTTGACACAGATACTCAAAGGAGCAGCTAAACCTAAAACTTTGAATTGAGCAGCTTAGCAGCATTTTCCTGCTTATAGAATCTACTTCAAGGAGCATCAGGCTTTGCTCAAAATACTGGATTTTTGATAATCCTTTATCTGACTCCCTTGCAGACATCCAGTGCACTGTTCTAATCTGCCTAGCCAGCATTGCTCAACTAAGACTGTTTCCTTCCTCTTTTTATAGGCTGTTTTTGTCAGCCAGAAAATAACTTTGAAATTTCTTTAACTGCTCAATATGTATAAATATGAACTTATATAAATATGAACCTTCCTTAGTGCATTTCCATGACACCATAGAGCCTTCACACTATGACATAGTTTTGCTGTCCCAGAAGAAATGCAGAGACAGCATATGCTTTCTCAGAACTCATGAAAATTCATAAAAAATGCAATATATTAAATTACTCGTGGTAAAGACTACAAAGCCAACAAAGTCATGACTGGGGAGGAAAAAACCACAGCTTTATTGCTGTTGGTTGTAAGTGGAAGGGATCTAAATAAGAGAATTTCTGTCTGTCCAGCTTGAACATTTAACCTATATTTACAGTTTTAAATAAATGCTAGTTCTCTGTTTTTCAAAAGTTGCAAGTTTTACTTGGAACATGGATTAAGCTCCATTGCTGTCTTAGGAAAAGAATTTCTTGTACAAATGGCTTAGGTGGTACATTTTCTGAAAATGTTGTAGTTTGTTGATTGAAATACAGATTAATCTCACTTGCTGTCATTATTGGGGTCTTCATAGCTTGCCTTTGTGGTTTATTAACTGAGATTTATATGCTATGAAGTTACACTCCCTCTCTTTCCAAATTTAGTTGTCAGTACCAGGTAGTGGAATTTTTTCTCCACATACTCCTTTTGCATGGGGTGCTTCAAAGTCTTCAAGCCCATTATGATAACCCCCCCCAGTCTGTAGCATCCTGCCCTGCTGTGCTGCTTGGATCATGTCTGGCTGACTTGGCAGTTAGCAGGAGAAAGTGTGTCTTGCTGGTGGTGTGATTTTGTGAGTCCATAGTGTCATTGCTGCTGCCTTTACCTTCTCTGTTCTGTTCCTTTTTTACTTTACACTTCTGTAGTAAAATTCTGGGCTGTAATGAGCGTTGACATGTGTGGATATGGTAGGGGAGTGAAATAAAAAGTAAGGTGTAGCATGTTAAGGGCACCTGCTGATAAGTACAATTTGCAGTAGCCCCCATCAGAGGCAAATCTCACAAGTAATATGGTTTTGGTAGAGGAGTATACAGGTCCATCTGTGCCTTAATTTACTGCTGCTGAGTTTTCTTTACCACATAGGTATGTTTAGGCTAATTGTGCTGCATATGTGTAGTGTGCAGTGTGGTTATGCTTTTAAGTAGCATATTTCTTACCAGCTGCAAAATATCCTTGCTTAACTTCTGATTTATAGAAAGGATACATTTTTGATGTAAGCAAGTGAAGGACCTGGCAACGTGCACTCACAGCATAGAAGTCCAACCATACCCTGGGCTGCATCAAAAGCAGCATGGCCAGCAGGTCAAGGGACGTGACTGTTCCCTTCTACTCTACCCTTGTGAGACTCCCCCTGGAGTGCTGCATCCAGCTCTGGGTCCCCAGCATAAGGATGTGGACCTGTTGGGTTGAGTCCAGAAGAGGGATGCAAAAATGATCAGAGGGCTGGAGCACCTCTCCTATAAAGTCAGGCTGGGAGAGTTGGGGTTGCTCAGCCAAAGAGAAGGCTCCTGGGAGACCATGTAGAAACTTCCAGCACCTAAAGGGGGCTGCTGAGAACTGGAGAGGAAGTTTTACAAAGGCATGTAACAATGGGACAATGGCAAATGACCTCATATGATAGAGGAGAGGTTTAGACTAGATATTCAGAAGAAATTCTTTGCTGTGAAGGTGGAGAGGCACTGCAGCAGGTTGCCCAGGAAAGTTGGCAATGTCCCATCCCTGGAACTATTTATGGCCATGCTAGATGGGGCTTTGAGCAAGCTGGTTTACTGGAATGTGTCCCAGCCCATGGCAGAAGGGTTGGAACTAATGATCTTTCCAGGTCCCTTCCAACCCAAACTATTTTGTGATTCTGTGGCCTCTAATGGCCTTTATATAGACTTGAAACCCTTGTAAAATGTCAGACTTTCAATTTGGTCTTAACTGAATTTTCACTTTCACAGCAGCAGTGCAGTAGATCTGTTTAAAGGCACTGAAGAAATAAGAGCAAGAGAGTTCTGAGAGTTCATTAGGCTCAAGAAGAGGGAGTTGATTTGACTGTAATACTAGTGTCTTTTTTGTTCTTAGGTTTTTTTCCCCAGCTCTTTGAGAGATGCAAGTACTCATCAAAGGCTTGTTTTCTGTCTCCCCCTCTGAAAACATATCTGTGTAATCCCTTCACAAAGCCATTTATTGTCAAACATGTAGATCATATTGCAGAATCTTCATTGTCAGATGAATTTAATTATCCCAGTAATACATCTTGTTTTCTTCCTTTTTCTGTGAATTGTGTGCAACACAATGATAACTTGTTTTAAATAACTGCTTAAAAGAATAGAAATAGAGAATGCTAACAGCCAGTGAGCTTTAATGGACTGACAGATCAGTTCTGTGGTAAGTTTCTTGCTGTTTATCCCTAGATTGTAAAACATGTTTAGAGTGGTTTAGGGTTACTATTGATTTCTCTTATTTTACTGTTGTGATTTGTGGTCACTTTCTTCTTAAATTTGGCGAGTACTTTTGGTTTCATTATTTGTTACTAAACTATTCTAGTAAACAGATTTACTAATTAAATTTTTCTGTCTCTTCACTCAATAGCTAGAGATGATTGCCATGGAAAATCCTGCAGACTTGAAGAAGCAATTGTATGTTGAATTTGAAGGAGAGCAAGGGGTAGATGAAGGAGGTGTTTCCAAAGAATTTTTTCAACTGGTTGTGGAAGAAATCTTCAATCCAGATATCGGTATGTGTTCTAATAATTTTCTGGTTTAACAGATTTTTCTCACAAAAGGTTGGCCTGGATGATCTTCCAAACTGGATTGTTCTATGTTTATGCTTTTTATATCCACTGCTGCTTCTCTCTGAAGCTCTCCAGGTTCATTGATGGTCAGCAGAGTATTTGGCAGACATTGAGGTTCACTGTGTTGGCAGCAGTCATCCTCCTAAAGGAGGAATGATGGAAGGAGTAACTGTGTATAGTTAATGGGAACCATAATTACTTGTTTGGATACAAATCAGTAGTACAGGGTTTCTTTGCTGGGTTCCTTTGTTTGTTCTCTCACATTTCTCCTCACTTTGCTTTGTAATTAGCTTCTAGAATTAGTAATCAAACCAAAGAGGAAGCGCTTCTGCAGTAAAGCAAGAGTCAGACTATGGGAGTTTTTGAGTTACTTCCTTCACTTCCTCCAGCTTAATAAATCTGATAGTCTCAGTTCTGCAGATCCAAAGTGTCACAGCAGTGTCAAATTTGATTGTAGTTAAAGAACCAAGAGTAATTTGATATATTACAGCCGAAATTTTACAGTTGTGTTTCGGCAGTCATACTTCCATTATATTCTTTTTTCCCTTGCTCCCTGCACCAATCATTTATGCAAGGACATGCTTCTTTTAGTGTGTGACTTGTCTGCTACTCTGAAAAGACAAAAATGTTATAAAATTATAAGAATACTTCATGTTTAAATAGAAATGAGACCTGCCAGGTTCCTATACTAATTCTGCATTTTATGTGAAATATGATGTTACATTGTATTTCCTGTAATGGGTTTCATTGAAGAAGCCTAACAGCTCACGGCTATTAATGTGGTTTCACTGGACTATTTTAAAAGATAAAGCTGTTGTTCTTGGTTTTGTTGCTTAGAAAATTGATGAAAATACACAGAAATCTATTTTGACTGGGTTAGAAAGGAGGTATCAGTATCAAGTACCCAGAATTAGTAGCAAAAATCTGAACCTTGGCACTTGCTCTTCACCATATGCAAGCCAGTTCTTATAACAAGTGGTGCAGAATCATAGATAAGTCTTACTCACTCTGAAAAATGCTATTAACTTAGAGAGATTTGTAACCTGAATTAGTTTACTTTGAAGTATGGCAAAATAAAGAACTTTTAGTACTTTGATTGATGAAATTTTATTTTCAACACAAAATAAATACATTTCAACTTGAGTTTATCTAAACAGAAGTTGTGTGGGTGTATTGAAATACTCTTTATTTAGTAGTGCTAAAGTGTGCTTAAGCTAAGATCCAAGCAGTGTGTATATACTCCTTGCATTTAAAGGTAGGTAATATATTAGAAATGTATGCATGTGTTAAGTTTCACTTCTGTATTAAAAATGTAAAAAAGTATGCACATATTTTGTATTCATAGTAATTCTAGGGGAGGAAAAGCTTTTTAGTGGCTTTAGGCATAAATGTGTAAAAGCAGAAAATGTAGCTTGCATTCACTGTGTGTTTATATATATGTATATATATGCATTGCAGTATAGCAGTTCATGTATGCACCAGATATACCACGAGTGACTTTTGTTGATTTATAAATGCTTTCTTTACCTGAGAAAACAGAGGAGATCCTTTAAGTGGAATTTAAAATGTCTGTCTTCAATAGGTATATTTGGAGAGATGTATGTTGTTATTATAGTTTCTTTGACTTTTTGAGTATTTTGATATTAAACTACCTTAAAATTTTACTCAAAGGAGGCAATAACTCAGAAGAATACTGGTAAAGATATTCCATGGTAAAGGAATAAGTGATAACTTCCTATAACTTCAAGGGCAATTGTTTTTGCTTTCTTGCAGATTCCAGTTTCTTCTGGTGTTTCATTATGATTTTAATGTACTGTAGTGTTAATTTTAGTAAGGGAGTAAAATACTGTATTGCACCTTAAAGTGTTTCCAGATCTGAGTAAATTGTTGATGCTTCATTATTAGACATTTGCTGGAGTTGTTGGTTTTGACAGTTTAACTTTTCCATCATATTCCAAAAAGTTCAACTCATTGCTTTATGTACCAGTAATCCAGAAGTTACTTCAGTTGGTTCAGAAAGTGGCATACAGGATTCTATGTAATGCTTGGCCTATATATGCCTGAGTTGCTCATCCATTTCTGATTTCCAGTTGCCTTATCTGACGGGTCAGTCTGCTATTTGTGTGCTCCCCTAATGGCTGACCCAGGCCATATCACTTACTGAGATACATAATCCATTCTGGGGAATACCCAGAGTCTGAATGAGCTTGCAGCTTATTGCCTTACATGGAATGAGGAAAGAGTCTTTATCTCTTGGCTGAAGATAATTTCAGTCTTCAGTGTAATTTTGTGTTCATGTGGCTTTGTAATCAGTTTGTACATCTGCATAGGTTGTAAACAAGAGTATCTTTTAAGAGCTGACAAGATAAATCCTTGTGGCAAATGTAGTTGATATTCTTCACATGGATCTGACATGGTGTGTTAAGAGTAAGGAGCCTGGGGCAGTTTTTCTTAGGCTCTGCTGGAAAATTGTGACAGCTGTACAAGCAACAGGTTATTGGGACTGTGCCTGTCCAGGGTGGTTTCTCTCTCACCTTAAGTCTATGGGGTTTGCATTTATTTTGTTTCAGTATCTAGCCAGATAAGCTATGGATTTTATTGTGGGTGTTATTTATATATAAATAATATTTATATAAATAATTTATAGCCTGTGCACTCCAGTTTCGTAAACAAGAGCTATCTTGTGTCTTGCTACAGCCAAAAGGGTAAGACACTCTGCCTGTCTCTTGTCTTCACATTTTTTCCCTGCAGCTTCTGGCGTGTGCCAGTTCAACTGTTTGTTGAAATCTTCAGTGCTCAGCTCATGACCTGGGCAGGAAATTGGTCTCCTGAAATAGTGAAGTGAATGAGAGAAGCAAAACCACTCTCTTTAGACAGTCTCAAGCTGTTAAATTTGCAGACCTTCTGTGAGGCCAAGGTCCATTTTCCTCTCAAGTTGTGTTTAATAGCTGCAGTAACAATGGTCCTTGAAACAAGCAAAGAAATCTCTTGGGCATCTGACTCTAAAATCATGGGTGATGGTCAATCCCTGCTCCATCATCATAGCTTCTAATTAAGTAGTAGGACTGTTCCTTTGCTGGAACTGGCCTTTGAGGAAAGGCTGTCACTTCTTAGTAATTAGAGTCCTTTGGGATTGTTTCATCCACATGTCTTTAACTGTGTTCTTTTCTTGTACTGCTGTATTTATCAAAGTCACAGTCACTGTTATCAGTGTGCTGCTGGTTCCTCACTAGAGGAGGGGATGAAAGCTTGTGTACATGCTGCTCCAGTGAGTGTTGCAGATACTGTATCACAGGTCTCTTGCAGGCTTTTAGTGGTCATGTAACAGTATTTTGAGCAGCTCCCGTTACCCTAAGTAGTTTCTCTTTGCCTTTCAATTCAGTATAATGTTAAGTTAAATATTGCTTAAAGGCTAGTGCAAATGGGTTTATAATGGTATGTTTTATGTGCCATTTTTATTGAATTGTAACCATAATTATTCTTTTTTTTTTTTTTTTTAACAGGGATGTTCACATATGATGAGTCTACAAAACTGTTTTGGTTTAATCCGTCCTCTTTTGAAACTGAGGGTCAGTTTACCCTGATTGGCATAGTACTGGGACTGGCTATTTACAACAACTGTATACTGGATGTTCATTTCCCCATGGTTGTCTACAGGAAGCTAATGGGCAAAAAAGGAACTTTCCGTGATCTGGCAGACTCTCATCCTGTAAGTTCCTTATGTTCTTCAAGTTAAATAGTGCATTTTCTATGCAATAATTTAATCTATATTTCAGTTAAACATAGGATCACTGTCAGAAATGAAAGTGAAATAAACAGTGACTTGCATTACGAGTCTGTATTTGTTAAAAGAAATTCATAAGCAAGAAAACTTATTGCTACATTTGGTTTGGAGGAGGCAAAATTGTAACATCAATGAATAGGGCTCAGTATCAATAAAGCTTGGGTTTTTTTGCTACATAAACTCCCAAATGTTACTAAGAATTATTAAGAATAAACAAGCATGTCTCTTCCCGAAGAGACTAGTAAAATTGGGCTGTTTATAGCTATTTGTAGAAGTAAATTTCTACCCAAAAAAAGTGCAAGTAAGAATAAATATGCAAAAGTGTGATGTTCTTACTGGTTTTTGTCTAAAGCAAGAAACAGATGAGGCAGTTTATGAATATCCCTACAGTTAATGAATATCCAGTGATCAGTGTCCATTTTCACACACCCATTCCCAGCACTGAGCTGTGCATGTGCTTTTATAGATAGAGCACACAGGTGTGTGTGCAGGATGTCTTGGCTCTGCTCCACCTGCAATCAGAGATCACCAGTGGCTTCTCCTCATGGTGCTGGTAGAAATTGTTAGCAAGCTTCATTTGGTTTCAAACCATAGGATGCTTCTCTTTTATAAGCAGTTATACAAAATCTTCATCTTTTCAAAAAAGATTAGTAACATGATAGTGTCTAAAAAGAACTTGGCTTTCATGTTTGAAAATGAGGTGTGTTTAATCAAGAAATATGTTATTTGGTCTGCTTTGGATAGCTACATATAACAGCACACCAGATTTGACCAGTTTCTCTGTATAATGTTGAGAAATAGTGCCCTGAGTTTCCCCTAGCTTTTATTACGTACTCAGAACTTTCTGTGACCAAAACAAAGTGAATGTATTTCTATGGAACAGGGCAGTCAGTGCTTTTCCTAATTTTTCTCCCCCGTTCTTATGTTTCTCCTCTAATACCTATGGTAGTTTCTTTTAAAATAATCCTTTTTTAACTCTTTGTATTCTCATATGACTTAAACTTCAGAACTTCTCAAACCTAAAATGAAATTCACAATAGTGAATTTCTCCCAGTGCTTTTTCTAATGCTGTAGAGCATGGAGAATAGGATGTTCACCAGCCATCACCACCAATGGTTCCAAGTACAGTGATTTTTCAGTGCAAAGTCCTTTTTAAAGGTTCTGTGAAAGAATCAAAAACACACAGATAGTGAGAGGTTGAGACTTACATGTTAACTTTCATGTTTTAGTTTAAACATTGGGGGGAAATTTATTTTTCTACTTCACTATAAAAATACAGTTGCACACAGCTGTCACATCCACCTTTGCTTTGTATTCTTTAGCCCCTCTGCCTCTATTGCAGCCAAATAATTGTTCCTTTGCTGCATAGGCTTTGGTTTCCAAGAGAGTCTTGGGCTTTTCCTAAGGCATAGCAGGGAGGAAACCTGGTTGCTCCTTTACACAGAGCAAACTCTTACAGGTAATTTCAGATTCCACTTGGTAAATTCTGATCAAACCTGTGATTTTTTGGTTCGTAAATGTCTTCTTATGTTAAAACTGCCCCATCTGTGTTGTTTTTGGATTACATCCTAGTTGGTTTCAGTTTTAAATAAGAAATGGAAGATAAAAGCCTGCTCTCTGAATTTTATCTGATATAAAATACTGGGGTTTCTTTGATTTTTAACTCATAAATGTTCCCCTTATTCGTGTAACATATTCTGGATGCCTAAAGTAAAGACAGATTCAAAAGACTTGAGATGTTATTAAAGGCTCTTAAACTGCAGATTTGACCATTGCATTTTAGAAGATTGGTAGGTACTAAAAGGCTCTTTTAAGGGAGTTATTGCTGATTACCATGTTTCTTTTTTATCTTTTTTACCTTAATATCTTCTGTTGTTTCTCTTTACAGATACTGAACTTAATAAGTAATTGTTTGGAGAGATTTTTAGGTGACTTGTGTCATAGAATATAGCAACCCTTTTTTGAGCCGGATGGTTTCATGTCTTCGTGTATTACTCAGTGGAATTTATCAAAGCTTATTTTTGACAGACATGTATTTCTTATTCTGTTAGGTTCTGTATCAGAGTTTGAGAGACTTACTGGAGTATGAAGGAAGTGTGGAAGATGATATGATGATAACGTTTCAAATATCTCACACGGATCTCTTTGGCAATCCAATGATGCATGATTTAAAGGAAAACGGTGATAAAATTCCAATTACAAATGAAAACAGAAAGGTACATGCAGCTTTTTAAACAGCATCTGGAGTTCTTTGATATACTGTGTGTAGAATAGTGTAGAACCCTACAAAGGTGGTCTCACTTTTTTAAGTTTAAAAGGCTTTTAAAATTCCCATAGCACAGTGTGGTTGTGAACCGAAATGGTTTCTCTTAAAGAAAGCATTGATACATGGATACATAGCTACTGGGAGGGATGTTTGAACTGTTTGAGTAGTATTTGAGACTTGTTCTTTTGTGTTGCTGAATAAAAACTGAGCTCAGATAATTTGCATAGAATTACAGAATTATAGGTATTTTGGGGTCTTGTTTTTTTGGGAGGTACTTCAAGTGGCATGTGTTGAAACACTAAGGTTTTTTGGGGTTTATTTCCTTGCAGGAATTTGTCAATCTGTATGCTGACTATATACTCAATAAATCAGTAGAAAAGCAGTTCAAGGCCTTTCGGAGAGGATTCCACATGGTGACCAATGAATCTCCTTTGAAATATTTATTTAGACCAGAGGAAATTGAATTACTTATTTGTGGAAGTAGGGTAAGAATTTTGAATATACACTAGAGAGTGGAGCTTTATATGATACTGAGTATATAATTAGTGGTCATCTTTAAAAATATCATCTTCTTACAGAATTTAGATTTTCAAGCACTAGAAGAAACTACAGAATATGATGGTGGCTATACAAGAGACTCTCTTATTATTAGGTAATTCTTTCTAATCTTTTCTTCATCTGCTTGTTTCTTCATAATGATTTTAATATTGTAAAATTTAGTATTTTTGTAGTACTGGAGATGCAAATGTCTTGTGTGTAACTTCACTTTTCTGAAGTATTGTCATTACAGAGGAGATGGTACAAGCATTGTTGAATCAGTACAATTCCTTAGGAAATAGGAATCATAAAATAGCTGCAGGACACAGCCAAATTAATGTTTAAAGACAGTTAAACTGCAGTGTTTAGTAATATTTCTGATTTCTATTTCTGAATCTCATTTATTGATAAATACATTCTGAGAGTTTTGGTTAATGAATGCAACTTGTAAACTTGATGTTAAGACTGATTAGAATTATTACACCTTCAAAGCTCAATTACTTTTGAAATTCTTATTTATACCAAAGAAAGTTTACAGTTTATTTACTTTTTAATTTCTTCTTTAATAGGGAATTCTGGGAAATAGTCCATTCATTTACAGATGAACAGAAAAGACTATTCTTACAGTTTACAACAGGCACAGACAGAGCCCCTGTGGGAGGACTTGGAAAGTTAAAGATGATCATAGCCAAAAATGGCCCAGATACAGAGAGGTAAAAAAAAAACCAAAAAAATTCTACATTTTGCTTGTTTTTTTATAAATGGAAGTGAATTATGTGCTTTTACATTATTAACCTAGTTAAATCTGAAAGTTGAATCTATAAGGAAAGTTTATTTTCTTCAAATTCATTATTTTTCCACTTGTAAAATAGCAATGTATTTCTTTAGCATGTTCCAAGATCTGAATTCTTGTATTTTTTGTCCCACAGGTTACCTACATCTCACACATGCTTTAATGTACTTTTGCTTCCGGAGTACTCAAGCAAAGAAAAGCTTAAAGAAAGATTATTGAAGGCCATCACATATGCCAAAGGATTTGGCATGCTGTAATAAGTATAACAAAAGGGATTTAAAAATGATGGTGATGATGTCCCTGTCCAAAAAGGCCATAAGATAGTGAGCTACAGTAGTCACCTGTGTTTGTGCCTCCCTTCTTTACTGGGGACATTGGGCTGGAACAGCAGATTTCAGCTGCTTATATGAACAAAATCTTTATTTTTTCTTTTAGCGTGAAAGTGTTACATATTCTTTCACTTGTATGTACAGAGAGGTTTTCCTGAATATTTATTTTAAGGGTTAAATCACTTTTGCTTGTGTTTATTACTGCTTGAAGTTGAGCCTTTTTGAGTATTTACAAGAAAACAAACTGTACTCTCCCAAGGAAAATATTGCCATCATTTGTAGACCATGTAACCTTCAAGTATGTGCTATATTTTTGTCCCTGTATCTAATCAAATCAAGAACTGTACTTTTTGAAGAGTTTGCTTTTGAAACTTGAAGTCTTGAAAAACAGTGTGATGCAATTACTGCTGTTCTAGCCCCCAAAGAGTTTCTGTGCAAAATCTTAAGAATCAATAAAGATGGAAGGGAGAACTTGGAATGTTAAATTGCAGCCTTGAGAACTTTACTTTAGTCACAGCACAACAATTAAAATTCATTTCACTATATGTTGTCTTCACATGTCTTGTAATAAACTGTGTTTTTAATTAGGAAACATTTCTTAGCATATGAAAGGGTAGAAATTTTAGTTACTTTTTTAAAAAAGACGTTTACTGGGGAAAGTGCATTTTCAACTGAACAGCTTTAGAGTAGGGAGTGAAGTGTCTGGAAAAAAGATAGGAAGTTTTTGCTATATTATAAACAAAGCATGTGGAAGTGCACTTAAAATGAAGTTCTATTCTTAATTGCCTATTATGTTGACATTTAAAATAGACAATCCAAAGTCTTCCCTACATGTTATGTCATCATTTATTTAATGAATCATTTTTCCTACCTATCAAGGCACATGATCAGTGTTGCACCATAGTCTAAAGGGATGGCTACTGTATTTTAATCTCATCTAACAATAAGCAAAATTGAACAATATTAAACGTGAGGCCTACTTCATGTTGTACACTTCCAACCATTAAATAAACTGTTAGAAAGTAAGTACTAAGGTTATGTTCATCTACTACATAAAGTATTCAGTAGGTTTTTAATTTAACTCTACAAATCATATCAGAAATAAATCCTTTACCTTTCTTAGTCTGTGTTTAATGTTAATTTCTCCTGTTGCAATATATGATGAAGGGATTCTGCATTTGGAAGTGCAGATGGAACTGGCATATCTCTTTTCCAATACAAGCTGCAGCGGGTGTGCAGAGCTGAGCTTGTGCCTTGACAATTGCTATAACTGGCTACTACCGATCAAACCCGTGACTGTGTGGAATTGGCATTAAAAGGCTTAGTTTTGAAATCATTGGAAAAAGAAAAGATGTCTTTCAGGACTATTTTAATAAATTCTTTCTAGTAATAGAAACAGACAACTGTTATGTAACTATGATGCTGAATAAAACAATGACCTTTTTTCACCATGGTTCAGTGAAAAAGAAACCAAGTTACTTTCTTACTTTGATAAATTAGATATTAAATGGTTTGATTAGATGTTGTTGTAGTACTGAATAATTTGAAGGTTGCAGGTACAGAAAGCTCTCCACAAGTGAACTGTAGTGATGTGGGGTCCAGCCATGTTCCCCTCTCAAATTCAAGCCAATGCCAGATGGCCTGGACACATGGGACTGAAACTTACTGGGGAGGGAAAGGTGCTGTCTGTCTTCTGGCCTCTGATCTCAGAGGTGGCCCTTGGGGCCTGCCCTCTTGGGTCCACCTTGTTGTATGTCCCAGAGGAGGAAAACACAAGATGCCCTACCTCTCAGTGTAGAGTGACAACAGTGCCTGCTGAGCCCTTCAAGTTTGGAGCAACTCTTACTGTAGGTGGTAAGAACATTTGCCAAGTGCCTTAAGGTTATTCACTGCAAGCATGAACACATCATGACACTGCTGTGTGGTATGTATTGTGTTCACAGTCTGATGTCTTAAGCTCTATCCCTGTAACTCTTCTTACACTAATTTAGCTGTGGTTTGTGGTTGCACCCAGCTGGCAGATGTATGTGATTCATATTGGGTTTTTTTTATATAGGTCTAAAAGCTGTGCAGACAGCATAACTGGAGAGCAATACAAAGTTCTCTTAACTGTTGCCATTGTAAATATGCTCTTTCTGTTTTCCTTTAGCATTAAGATTAAAATAATACATAATGGCATTGGCCTTCAAAAGCATAAGTTGTTTTTCAAGGAATCATTTTCAGGTAAGATATAAGTACTTAATATTTGACTGATTTCTCATGTAAATATATACTGCCTCCCCCAAATACCACTCTATTGAAACCTTATCTCCTTAGGACTGGTGTAAGTGCACTAGTTGTTCAGCAGCACCAGTTGATAAGGTTTAAAATAAATAAATCTTGAAGTCTTATAGCTGCAGGCTGCATTCCTGTCCTACAGAAGTTTCAGCCAGTGTTCTGTTTGAAGGGGAAAATGTCATTTTAAGTTGGGCTTGGTTTGGGGTTTTTTCTTGGGCTCCTGGCACACCTGGAATGTCTTTCACAGTGTCTAGCAAAGTTTAGGTCTAAAAAACTTGGAGATTGAAGTGTACTTATGTGTAATGGAAATACCTCCCTTCAGTGAGATAGAAGATCCCTCATCCAAGGCAGTAGTCTGATGCCAGTGTGGTGGTGTTCTCTCCACAGGGTGCCTTCAAGATATGTTGACAAGAAAATATTTCGGACATCTCAGCACTGCCTCATTTGACAAATGAAAAATACCTCTTCAAGTATCTCCTTCTGCACCCTAACAGACTGCCTGAATGTTTCCAACCTCAGTGCAAAGGGGCCATCAGGCTTCTGTGTATTGTACCATCACATGCTTCAAAAATGATAGTGGTGCAAGAGAAGTAATGCCCTGAAAAGAATCATCTTAATGTGGCACTGGTTCAGATTTGATTAGGAGTGAAGAAATGGTTTTGTTTAGCTCTGGAGGTATGTTAGCACATAATGCTGCATAAACAGAGCATCACCTTTTAAAAGATCAAAGCTTTTGCTTCTTGCTAAAGAGATTTCAGGAACAGCTGTCAGCAGTGAGCATAGTTCAGTTAACTAAGGAATAGTTTTGTGAACTTCTCACTGGGCTTGTCTTCCATTTGGCAGGCAGCAGCCTGAGACAGGATGGTGGCAGCCAAGGGCACCCCCTCCAACCCTGCATTCTGAGGAGAGCTGATGCTGAAATGGCCCAGGGCTCCAAGGAACTCCGTGTTACAGTAGTCAGTCCATGCCTCTCATCCAACAGTGGCTTCACTGCTGAAGCAGGAGCTTCCTGTCCCATCTGACACCACACAGGTGTCCTGGACCTGGTGGGCTCAGCCTCCAGGGAGCTGCACTGTGAGCGGCCCAGGTGCCTGCCTGGGCTTGTGCTCTGTGAAGCAGGGAATTGGACACAGGTTTCCATGCTGCTGGATGTTTCCAGGACACAGGTTTCCATGCTGATGTTCTGGAAGAGGACAATCCCCACATCATCAGCTTTAAGGTGTTTCCATCGCACTGTTGTAGCCAGTTACCTCCAGGTAAATTTTTATTCTCACAAGAGGATTAAGAATTTCCTGGTTGCCTCAAGAGTTTTTATGAATTAGGTGGAATGTTTGAGCTATGCTTTATTTATTATGCAGAAAAACTCCATCATTTCAGCTTGCAAGATGGAGCAGCAATTCTTCCAATTTCTTCCAAGTTAAGCTATTCAAAATCAAGCCTTTCCTAACAAGAGCTGAGTTTATTATGCTTAGTCGGAGTCACAAGGGTTTGTGATAAGTTACTTACAGTTCTTGTTCATAGTTGAAAGTTTAATAAAAGTATCATAAGATTCATAAGACCATAGGGGACTTAATAAAATTAATTTTTAAAAATTCAGATTTATACTAAATCATGAAAAGAATGCTGCTTTGGAAAAAAGAGCTAATACTGGCCCTAGTCTTTAGGTCATTTCTTACCCAGATGAATTCATTTGGAAAACCATGAAATGTCAGTATTTTTCTCTAGTGCTCCATCTGAAGATGTCTTCAGCTGTTGGTTCTTATTGTTCTTCTTCATTAACCCAATTAAAAAGTGTGTGGGAAGGTGGTTTTAATTGCAGATATACAAGTATAGTTTTGTTCTGTTCTGCTGTATTTGAAGGATACATCAGGAGAGTGATTCTGATAAATAGCTGAAGTTTGCCTAGTGTGCTTGTGTTCATGGATGTCTTGCTCAATATAGATCCTGTGTTGGGATTTGTGTGTGGGGAAATGTCTAAGAGACAAAGACATTGGAGATGCAAGTGGAGGGTGGGAATCATTATTCTATTTTAGGACAATGAGATTGCATTGAGAACTCCTACATTGTTTTGCTGGGTGGGTCTGTGCATAGTTTTGAGACTTCAAAATTGAGACCAGAGCTGACTGTGAAAGTCAGCCAGCCAATTGCTGGAGTTAGACTTCTGCCCTTTGAAGGACAGGCAGCACAGCTCAACTGCAAACAACTGCACGTGCAGGGATCCTGCTGCTCCTGTGGCCTTGGCTCACAGCTTGGACTGACCAATGTCAAGTGAAGATAAAAACTGCAGAGATTTGTGGCTCAACTGCTACATGCAAAGCTGACATGAAGCCTTTCTTAATATCACCAAAGGTTCTGGTGTATCTTCTGTACCACTGGGGTCATGTACAGAGAAAATCCTTTAAAACTGTCCTCCCACTGCAACCTTCTGCTTCCAGACCTGTACAGGACAGCAGAGGGAGTAACAGTGCTCAAAACTAAGTGGCCATGGAATGGCAACTAGCTGAACTTCCCTGTTCCAGGCTGAGCTGCCACACATCATGTGTTGCTACCTTTGATTTAATATTTCCCTTTTCAAGCACGCTGTGTTTGAGCAGCAAGGGATAAAGATCAGGTAAGCCAATATGTTACTATTGAAGGGGTTTTGTTTCCTAATATAACTGATGTTAATAAAAATTGGAAATGCAGCACAAGAATGTTTTCTAGATGAAAGGGTATTTCCAAAAGAAAAATCAGTGTGCCATGCACACTGAATTTTAATTTTTGTCATCTATGCATGAAGAATACTATGAATTTTTTAGCAAGGCACCTGAAATAAAACATGACATTTTGGTTTCTCCAATATGGGTATTTCCTTCAAAAGCACAACACAGATAATGATAAGGGTTGTTCTTGCACTGTTTGTTTTACACCTTGACTCTCTCTGGAGAGTGTCTCATTCCCAAACTAAAATCCCCAAGATGATATTCCTTCTAACAAAATTCTTGTCTGGCTCATGTGGTGTAAGGGCTGGAGCCCAGCCTCTGCTTTCTGCCTGAGCTGTAGTAGCCAGCAGCCAGCCTGGGTGAGAGCATTGCTCCTGTGCCAGGAGTTGTTCCAGACAACATCCTCAGGCCTTTCAGAAGCAATCCTGCTCCAGACCTCCAGCAGTTTGGACAAGAAGTTTTGTCATCCCAAACAGCTTGTGTGCTAGCTTTGATTTTGGAGGAGAGGATTTCTCAGTGTTTAAGCCTTAGGAAAATCTTCCTGGGTTTGGGACTCTCTCTCTATGGGACCTGCCCTCTGTTGCCACCTTCAGAGGATGGATTAGTCCCTTCTTTCTCTTTTGTGCTCTTGGCTTCTCCAGAGCAAGGGCTGGCCTGGAGCCAGTGCTTTTGGACACCATGTCCTGCTGCAGCCCAGCAGTGACCCTTGGGGCAGTTGGTGGCAATGATTTGCCTGCTGCCTCCAAGCCACTGCTGCAGGGCTGTGGGTGGTAAAAACAGACTCTTCTAGCAGTTTCTTCCCAGTGTCTGCAAGGTAGGGGCCTCCAGCAGCCATACTCTGCTGGTTTTTACCTTTCCTCTGGGAACCTTGGGTCCTGAGGATGATTGCAGCCTCTGGAGTCTCCTAGTGGCTGCTGCTAACATCAATTGTTCTCAGCACCTCCTGAGTTTGTTCTGAAATTTTCCCTTTGCCTTGCCCAAGTCAGAGTGAAGCTGTGTAGGACTGAACCCTATATGGAGCAGGCAGCACTGCTATGCTGCACAGCAGGTTTGCCCTCAGCACTGGCAGTGGCTGGGGAGGGGGAACATGCCCTTCTGGAGTCATTCCTGTCACCCATTAGTTTGGCTTGGGCCTCTTCTGGCCACCTAAGTGTAAATCAGTTTAGAAAACTCTGCAGAGGCTCCCCTGTCTGCTTTCTCTCTCTGGCTCCAGATTGCAGCATCCCTTCTGTACTAACCTCCCTTCCCTGGTGGCAGGAAGCTGAGCAGCTTGGGGTGTCTCCCTTGTCCAGCACATCTGTCACCCCTGCTCCAGGCTGGCTGCAGTTTTGGACTGCCACCAGCTCTCAGAAGCGCTGCATGGCTCTGCTCTTGCTCCTCTTCTTCCTCACCACACTTACCCTTCTTGGGCTGCCAGCGCTCACAGCTGCTGCTGTCAGGTTATGGCAATGAAACTGCCAGCCTTGAAGCCTTGAATTGAAAGTGTTTCTGCCTGGGACAGCTCCTTTGTCAATCTGCCTTGAGCCATGAGCCTTCCTTGTGCTGTCACTGCTCAGACTGAACCATGCATCTGTGAACCAAGCCTGGCTGTGGCTGACAGGCTAAATGAGCTGTGGAGGCAACCAATGTGTTTGGAAAGGCACGAGGTGCTTTGCTAGAAAAGCTCTGCAGCTTTGTGCTGCCAGACATAAGCTTTTCTCCTAACCTTGATGCAAGTCTGGTCAGAGGCAGCTTTTATTGCTAGGAGATGAGGCATTGGGTTTTCAGTAGTCAGAACTTAAAATTCACACCTCTGGATCATTTCCTTCACTGATAGTACCCAAGCTGCTGCTGTAAGAGAAGGTTTCTTATGCCAAGCATTGGACCTGTAAACAAGCAGCCTAAGGACTTGCTTAAAACAGCCTAAATCTACAAGTAATCTGATAACAGTGGGAATCCCACTGCAGGAAGCTGGGTTAATTATCTGCACTATTCTGCAAGTGAAATATTTGTACTTTGATGAGGAACTGGCATTGGTTCTCCTAAAAAGAGTAGATGTTTACAGCATGGTTGGATTGATTCATCAGACCTGGCAGCAGGCTACACAAAAAAAAAGGTTTTGTGCTTCTCTGTCTCCTTCTCTGGAAAGGCAAGTAGTGCCCATGGGTTCTTGCCATGCTACTCACCTGAAGGGGCTGCTTGGGTGTGACCACATGGAGGTGGTTCCCCTCCCAGGACAATGAGGGGATGTTACTGTTGGCAGTGAGAACAGAATGGTGTGGGGTTTTTTACTTGTCAGAAAGCTAAAGAAATTACATATTAAAAAGCTGAGAAATTAATAGCTCTTTATCAAGCTGCCCATTGTTTTAGAATACAGCCATGCTTTCCCTGATTTTCCATGTTAGTGTTCTTCAGTTGCCCTCTTACACAAAGGCTGGTACCAGGCACCACAAATGCTAAGGAAAGAAAAATGGAATGGCATCCATTAGTAAATTCCTTCCGTATTTCTGCACTTCTGGTTTTAGTACTCTACCCCTGATTTACCTGTACAAATAAGAGAGGTCTCTGTTAGAGCTGGCCAGTGTCCTCAGCTTCTTGGGAAGACAGCCCATGGAAGCTGAGCCATTGGCACTGCAACCTGCACTCTCCCAGCAGGAGCCCAGGTGATCTCCCAGCTTCTGATGAAGGAAATCTGTGAGAACTGCTGCTGCTTCTGGAGTAAAGCTAATGTTTGTGTTCATCCTTAAATAACTGCTTAAAGAGTGCAAGCCTTTCCTCCTCCCTTTGCTCCTAGGGCGTGGAAGGAGGAGGATTGCCAACACAGAACAGCAGAACTGTATCTGCCGCAGTGAGGCTGCAAGAGCAGCTGGCAGCAGCAAGCCTCAGCCCTCGTGAGCTGGAAATGATTGCAAAATCTGAATTTCAGAAACAAAAGGCCTGACCATCTTCACCCTAGAGCTTGTTCCTCAGAGCTTGTGTGGTTTTCCCCCCCTCAGGCACCCTTCTCATGCTCTGGGCTATGAATGGGACTGGGGAGGAGAGAGGAGTCCCAGATTGATGGCTTCCCTCAGGAAAGCTGCCACAGCTGAAATCTTGTGCTTTAACTGCCTGTACAGTTGCCAGATCCATTTAGTGCATAATTCGTTTTGCTCTCAGGGATACATGAGATGTTTTTGCAAATAATGAATTATGTAGAGAAGGGTTTGATTCATTCTGTTTGTTCCAGGTTGGAAACATTAATAGAAGAGCTGGGGGACCTTGAAGCCAAGTGCAAATGCTGTCATCTTGCAAATCTTGAGGGTGAAGAGTAGCTCTCCTTTAGTCTGCCTGTGTCACCTCACTGTACAGCCTGGCCAGGTTTGGCCTGTGAATGTCTCATCCTTGGTGCCAGCAGTGATACAGACACAAGTGTGTCTTTCAAAGCCACCAACACATGGACCAGCTCAGAGAAAGCACCAATGCTTTTGTGGGGGCAAGGACAACAAGCAGTTTGGTTTCTAATGTAAAGTAGAGCCCTTGTATTGTACATTAATAAATATTTGGCAGGAATGAAACTCTGAAGCCAATGCCTTGGAGAAAAGAGTTTTTAAAGCATGATTGTACTTTCCCTGGGCTGTTTCTGAAGAAAGAACTGCACTGTAAAGCAAACCCCAGTCCTTGGCTGTACTAATACATGAGCTGTTTTGCTGTTACTGCTGCTTCTGAAGTCCAGTTCATTGAATTTGCCAAGGCAGTTTTCTGCTCTAAAAACTGTAAAATAAAATAATAGGGAATTAAGGTAAAAGGATGGGGAAAGCCCTGAGAGAACTTCAGAGAGGAGCAAGGCTGAAATCATTTGCTGTCAGGGTACAGGGTCCACAGCTTGAAGCCCTTCCCCTGGCAAAGCTCACTCCAAGCAGCAGCTGGAGCATGGTGTGCCACTCCACCACCTCGCCTCTCCTTTTGCATGTGGAGCAGCTGTTCAAACCTCTCAGACTTTGCGCATCTGATGTCTCACTCAGCACAGGCAGTTTGGAGCAGCAGTGCCACCCATGGCTACCTGCTTAGGCCCATGTGAAGTGAGTGCTGTGGCCATTAAATCTATTTCTAGATTCAGGCCTATGTTCAAATGCTCTGTAAGCACTGCCCTGTGCCTTGCTTTCTCTTGTGGCAGGGTTAAAGAACCAGCCCAGCCCAGTCTGTGCCAGGCAATTTTTGGTAGGTGACCTGTGTGCAAGTAGCAGAAAGCTGCACACACTTATTTCTGCTAGACAAGCCACTGTCCCTGCTGAGGGACAGTGCCACCCTGCCTGGAGCTGGGAAGGGAAGGCAGGAGACAGGTGGCAGCAGCCTGGCAGGCTCTGTGCCCCGTGGGACCTGGCAGCCCTTGGGCAGCGACATAATGGTCAGGCTCTTGTGCCTGTGTGGTACCTGCAAACACAGGGATGGTGTCAAAACTGGGCCCAGGACCAAAGCTGTGTGCCAGCTGTGCTGTAGTGAGGAGAGACACCATTCCCACACAGTTTTCTGTCACTTCAGATCTCTGTTCCAGTTAGCAATTTTCCAGGCCATGTAATGGTGATGTGATCAAAGTCTGTCTGAAACACTAAAATCTAGAGGGATATGGGTAAGAGAAAACACAGAGTTGCTTGAACATTACTCAAAATATTTTAATGTACATGCTGTAGCCACATTAAAGAAGAGGAAAAAACATCTTACAGAGATGAAAGACGCCAAAGGATGTGATTTCATCATGCCAGAAGCTGTATGTTTCAGAGTGACTGAAGCCAATAGCATCAAAATGCTCTTTTTCTGGTGTATGAAAACCAGATCAAGAGGCATGGAAAGGGAAGAGCAAACATGCATTTAACTGACAGATTAGGCTGTTCTGATCCACCAGGTAAAGACGCAGTCCTGTGGTTTTTAGGGTTTTTAAACAGGTATAAATTTGGTATAAAGAGTACTTTGAACAGTTTTACTCATACATACCTAGTGGGCTGGAATAGCTGTGCTATGTTGGGTATTTACAGAGAATGATGGAGAACATGTCAATATGCATGAAACCCCTACCACATACAGTGGGTTTGAGTCACACACCAGTGAATGTCAGCCAAGGCGAGTGTGGTACCCGGCTCTGTCACAAGGTGGAAGTTGAGCAGCCTGTGACAGCCCTGTCTGTGCTCACAGGGATACCTGCAGTGAGCCCAGCTCCATTTCAGCCCTGCCTGCCCCTGGGTGGGACCAAGGGCACTACACTCCTGCCAAAACCAGCCTCTCAGCTCCCCCATTTCTCTCAAGCCCTTAAAGAAGGTAAGGCCAAGATTCAGCTGATGAACCAATACTCCTGAGTGCCACTGGCCACAAAGAGACATTGATTACTTTCCAAACTACTTATTACAATCAGTGGATATTTTGATAATAGAGGTTAAGCCCAATCTAGGGAAGATCCATAAGCATAGCTGGCTTCTAGGCTAACACTAACAGGAGTTTAGACAAGGGCCATGTGTGGACCTTACTACCCAGTTGTCCCTTTGCCAGAGTTGTTGGCAAAGCTCCATTCCTTAATCACTGACAGATTTGTCTCCCTCACCAGGCTCAGAAGTGTCAATAGAAGGGAACAGCTGCTTGCCTGGAGACGAGGACTTACTCTGAGCAGTTGTACTCAGTTTAGCAAAACTGTCTCTTTTCATTCCACTGTCACCCAGTTAAACCACCCTCTTCTCAGCGGGCTCCTCACCAATTTTCCAACAGGCCATTGATCCCAGATGCTGTCATAACTCAGGCCTGAGGACAACTAAGGTCAGAGCACTGCTCATAGAAATACCTAATGCCACTGGAGGATCCCACGCCATACATGCTGAACAGCCTCTGCTGTTCCATACTTACCAAAAGCCAGTGAGATTCAGGAGGATGAAAGTAATATTGAGGAAGTTGCATGACAGCAAAATACTGTACAGCAAAAAATGAAAGCTAGTATCTTCTGTGTTCTCCCTAACTAGTAAAAACAAGGTAGTGTGACAACTACTTTGGAGAAAAGAAGGCAGCAAACAGCACAGGGAGATGGAGTAGACATCCTCAGAAGAAATAAAAAGGAAGAAAACTAGGCCTAAGTGACCAGAATGACTTTGCAACACAGGGCTTGTTATCCTTGCCTAGCAGAAAACCTGTTGTGGGAGCAAGCTGCCTGGCAGGCAGTGACAGCCTGCCCTGCCAGCCCATGGGATTTCTCAGTAGCTCAGGCAGTCCCTTGGGATTGCCCCCTTGCCAGGGAGTTCACTCAGCACCCTACATAGGGGAGCTGCACACACCAGGGCCCTCTTTTCTCCTCCCAGGTTTGGTGAAACTGTATTACCCTTCCACCAGTGAGCTTTAGGGGGACTCCCTTCCAAGTGAGGGTGTTACCAGTGCTAATGGAACTGGGCTAAAAAAACCAGAAGGGAGCATCCCCCGCTCTCTCCCCTGGCGAAGCAGTTGCAGAGCAGCAAAGGCTGTCACAGACCCTGCCAGAAGGGACATGAATGAGCACTGCTACTCTGTCAGCATGGTCCTTTGTGCAGAGCCCAGCTCATTAGAGAGAATCACACTAAAGCATCCGAGCACATGGCCGTTTCAGACACGTGCAGGGTGCACTGTAATGGCCAGGTACCTGACACTGCTTAGCTGTCATCCAACTGTTTGCACAGACTCTAAAAGAACAAAAATTTTGAGAAACAGACATCCATCCATGCATTTAATCAGCTACTAAAGTAGCAAGTTAGAGCAGGGTACCCTATGAACATTTTTTAAGCTCTTAAAAAGGAAAAAAAATTAATCTCCTCTACTTAAGTACAATGCCTTCTTAACGCATGATGTGCAGGAAGAGACAATGTGTCAAGACCTACAAACACAACAGACATTCTGAGCAAGACTTGTAAGAAGCCCACTCTCAGTACAAAAAAGTACCAAGTGCTGGACCAAATCTCCCCCCAAGAAGAAGGTGACAGTGTTCTATTTACAAGAAAATACTGCTTCAGTTAAAAATGCTAAAAACCATTCTCTTGAGTTCATATAAAAATAATTATGTCTATGTATGCACACACATATTTACATACATTTATGGCTTTCAGTGCTTCAACCTTCTCCAATAAATGAGGAAATATAAATAAATACTCCATTACTGCTTTTTCTCCTCCTCAGGTTTTTCAGCCTCTGCTTCTGCAACTGATAAGCTGCCACTACCGTATTTTTTTACTCGGGTTTCTACTCTGGCAAGTCTCTGTTTCACCTTTTGTTGAGATGCAGTGTATTCTGCCATGAGCCTTGCAAACCTAGTCTGCAGCGTATCCAGAGCTACTTCAAGTCGTCCTATTTTTTCTTCCAAGTCTTTTGGGTCAGCTCCCGCTTTTGCTGCCTCTTCATCTATTAAATTGTCTTTCATCAGAATTTGACGTCCTTTCTCTTCCAGAGCCTTTTTGGCTTCTGGATATTCTGTGAGGGCTTCCATTAAATCATCCTTAGACAAGCAGAACAAATCAGAATAACCAATACTCCTAATGTTGGCTGTCCTCCTGTTGCCAGATTTGCTACCTTTGATGTTTAGGATGCTGATTTCACCAAAGTAGCTGCCATCGCTTAGGACTACAAATTGGGTTATGCCATCATCTGCCACCACAGCCAATTTTCCCTCTTTAATAATGTACATTTCTCTTCCAATATCTCCTTTTTTGCAAATGTAGTCACCAGGACTGAAGACCGTAGGTTTCAGTTTCAGCACCAGCTCAATGAGAAGTCCAGCTTCACAATCCTGGAATATACGCACTTTCCTCAGCGTGTCCAAATGGACGTTGATGGCAATTTCAGCCTTCAACTTGTCAGGCAGATTTTTGAGAACTTCCTTCTCATCTACCGTTTTCTTGTTGGTCCAGAGGTAATCAAACCACTTAATAACCCTGGCTTCCAAATCCTTAGTCACCTTTCGGAACTGCATGTACTGTTTAATGGAATCCACTTTGGCCTGGAACTCTGCCCTGGAAGCATTCATGTTGGAAATCATGGAGCCGACGTTCCCGACAATGGTGGCAAAGATGAGCACGCCCACCAGGAAGTCGATGACCACAAAGAGATACTCCTCATCCTTCACCGGGGGCGGTGTCTCCCCAATAGTCGTCAGCGTGAGCGTTGACCAGTACAGACTGTAAATGTACTTCCTGGACAGGCGCGCGTACTCCGGCACGGACACGTTGGGATACACCCAGGTGTCGGTTCCGAACCCGATCACCTTCGATATCGCAAAGTATATGCAGGCGTTCCAGTGGATGATGATGAGAATGTACAACACCAGATTGCCAATGCGGAACATGTTTGGATAATTTGTCCTGGTCTCAGTACGGTCAAAAAACTCAAAGAGCCGAGCAATCCTCAGCAGGCGGTTAAACCGGAGCTCGGGGTAGTTCAAACCAAGCTTGAAATATGCCAGGTCTGTTGGCACAAGAGACAGCACGTCCAGTTTGAACTGCACAGTTTTGGTATAATGTTCTCGTAACTTCTTCTCATCCTGAACTAGCAAGCCTTGTTCAAGGAAGCCTTCAGAGAATAAAAAGATTTTACATTAGAGTAAAAATACCATCAACAGTAGTGAGTAACTTAACATTTCAGGCCTAAGAATGTTACAATTTGTACTGTTATGCCTACAGATATTGAGGTCATTTAATTGCATATTTAAATATTTCAATCAAGTTTCAAAGCTGATATATAATGACTAAGAACAATGACTCTATTTTCACCACAGTGCTCCCTGAGGCTTTCTACTCTTTCCTGCGACAGCTGTATCTTTTTCTTTTAAGTATCTTTGCAAAAAAAAGAGGGATATTCAAGTGTCTAATTTTTCATGAATCATTGGCATGAGTCATAACTAAAGTTAAGCAAGTGTATATAAAATAGGAGTGGAATATTTTAAAATAAATACCAAGAATAAGTTGGCATAATAGATTGTTGGAAACCTTTTCCAAACAATATAGATACCCTTGAGATAAAGAAATGCAGTCACCCCCCTCCCTAAGTCATGCTTTTCTTCTTGTGTCCAGTGTTAAAACTGACGTGATTTTCCTTGGTTTGCACTTTACGTTTCTAGTGAGAGAGCTGCTAAGCAGACTTTCACACATCAAAATTTCTTCATTCCAAAGACTTTGAAAAGTATTCGATTTTAAAAATTTGCAAATAGATATAAACTGCAGTGAGAGACAAAGAGTACAGCTCTTTTGTGCCTCTGAGGGCATTAAAAATGTTCCACAAGGAACAGCCTATATAATTGATAGGTATCAAATACTTGCTGCAATTGGAGATATCCAACTGTCAGCCCATTGGGCCACTCAGGAGAAAATGTCCACTCAGGAAAAAACAAAACATTCCTGGTGTATCCTGGATTATCACATTTTACTAACCCCTTAGCAATCTACAAGGCACCTATAGCTTTCTCAGGGAAGCCTCTCCTGAGGAACACCAAGCTGCATTTCTTTGTGCCCTACACAGCACAGTATTTCTGGAATGTGTGGTTCATCTGAAAATGCCACATCTATTTGTGTGTATCCGGCTTTGGATCTGCAAACTGACAGCAATTACTAATGGAAGTAGTTCCTGTGCCATGCATGTGCTGCCTCCCAGAAGACTGCTGAAAAAGCTGGTCAAATATGCCCTTTGGTTGTACAACGAAACAGAAAAGCTGGCCAGACTGATCAATTTCTGATACACAGTTATGAAAAATAACTTTGAAAACACCTTCCTCCTGAAAGGAGATAAAATCTCTTGGCTTTTTGTTCCCTTATGGAACTGGTCTTACAGTAAAATCTTCTGAAAGCATTAGAACACAGGGTATGCTAAACACAACCAGCTGCTGAGACATGAATCTTTTCTGTTTCACAGTGCACAGTCACCAAACAGGTGAAATGCAGTCCAACTGGCCCTGCAGCTAGACAGAAATGCACCATGGAGAAGCTGCTGATCAGAGTAGTCATGCGGCTACCTAGATCTCAGTTCCAAGGCAGACCCTGCCCTTAGACAGGAGAAAGTCTCACTCTCCCCCAAAGGCTTCCAGGACCTCCATCCCCAGCACAGATGGACCTTGTGGACTCACATGAAAAGGCAGCAGGCAAAGGCAGAGCCAGGAGGAACTGTTAAGAGAGCTGACAAAGATTCTGCCACCTAAAAGAAGCAACTTCTTTCTTGGAGTGCCTGGAACTACAGCAGACACCTGCACTGAAGCATTTGGGAGACAGCTCCAGCAATTCTGCAGTTGCAAGCCAGGCCTGAAAATTCAAATTGCAGTCAGGCTTTAACAGCCATATAATCATTATCAGGACAGCCCATGGAAATTTATAACTCGCTTTGCCTGGACATGCCTAATTTCTGCTCTGTTCTTTCCCATTACATTAACAGATGTAACTGCAGAAGGTAAATTTAGTTGGCACAGTAGACATTTTAACTACATAAAGAAGATGAACACCCCTCCCCATCCTGCCCCAAATACAGCACTCTTGTGATTTTGGCTGGTACCTGAAACTGACTTTCCTGTTGAACAAGGTACTTGCTAAGTTTAAGAATTTGGCTTGCCATGGATTGTGTGCTTCCCACATGACAGCATTTTTAGCCCATCTTGTAGTTATGTTTACAACTTCTCATAGGCCATAATTAACATCAAGCTGTCAGCACAACTTAAAATAAATATATAGATAAAAATGGATAAGATGTAAAAATGAGAGATCTAAAATTACTCTCATTTTTAAATGATCAGTGTTGTTTTGGACCCTTTCAAGGGACATTTTGAAGCTGTGTCTGTACCAGTGAAGAGAATGAGACAGGAGATGTCCTCTGGCCCAAGACCAGCTACCATGATAGCTTCTATTCACATGTAAGTTCTTCCAGGCCCTTCCAAAAACACCACGATGAACAACACCCAACCCCTGCTGTCCTCCTAGCTGTCCCCAGACACTGGGTGCTCTCTGGCATGGACCAAAGTGCAGCACCAAAGTGCATCAAGGACTATTCAGTAACTTGGTGACATGGATCACTGTATGCCATTGCTTAGGCCTATATTATGACCTTGCTCAGTTTAAAACAGATACCACTTTAAGGCTGGAATCGCAGCCGGCTGGATTACAGAAACAAGGACAAGAAGCTGAAGAGAACCACTTCACACATAGCATGGCACAGTCCTCATAAATCCTCTGGGTTTACACTTCCTCCAGGAAGGCAGGACCTAAGCAGGGGTTCCTGGGTTAACCCTGTAGCATCACCAGGCAGTGGGAAACTGCCAGGACCTCGCAGAGCTGTAGGAAGCACAGATGGTGGCAGATGGTGGCAGAGGGGCTACACTGCCTGTTCCAGGCATAGGAGCACAGACAGAAGGCTGGGACAGGTGCCAGGTCTTGATCTTGACCAACTCAATAACCACTTCTGACCAGGATGCTGCATAGCTTGGTTAAGGAAATAGCACTTGTGGGGTGCAGCTGGTTTCCTGCCCCAAGTGCCCTATTGTCCCTTCCCCACACAGCCTGTTACAGTGGCTATGCACTCAGCATCTGGCACGCCTATTACTGACAGAACTGAATTTAGAGACAAGTGAAGAGCAAGTGTTGGAATGTATGGCCTTAGAAAATCCAAGCTGATCAGACACTTCATCTTCTGAAAGCCTCCACTGTTGCACTCTGACAGGCTATTACAGTGGTCATACCCCACAGGGGAATTTTGTTTCCAGCCTTTAAATACATGCAGTATTAGAAACCAAATCCCAGAAAGACTCACCTGTTCTGAACCTGACGAACATGTCAATAACATAGATAATATCAGAGAGATAATCCAAGAACAGCCATATTTTAACATGGTCCATTTGTAGCTCATCAAAGCAGGCTCTAAATAAACAAAAATTTAAAAAATAATTAGGCCAACTGCATAAACAGAGTACTTGCATTACATGCCCTAGCAGCATGTTAGTGCACATTTCTGCTCCAGAAATATTACAGCATATCTCCATGTGCAGACATCTGCATACTAGAGCTATGTCCAAACAGACACCAGGATCTTTCAGAATTCAAAGGTGTTCTGGACAGGAATAAAACTCAAACACATAAATGCCCCACTTATGGAGGATTACACATACCCCTCCAAGTAAAAGTGCACGAGATTTCATGGGATACATATCTCCATGAAGATAATTCCCAAATAAAAGATTTGTTTCTCAGTGGCAAGCAATCCTCATCTCTCCCTACCATCTTACACAGTGTAAGGAAACCATTTCTACAGCCCTCCATCACTTTCACTGAAACTGATTTCTACATTCTACCATGGAAAAGAAATACTTGAGTTATATCCTCCTGCTCTTCGAGCATCCAAAAGATGTATTATATGAATTTAAGATGCCCCATCCACCACTGCCCACATCCCTCCTTTCTGTTCTCTCCTGGTTGGTGGGAAGCCCTCATCCCTGGCAGTGCCCTGGGATGCAGTGGCCAGGACACAGCTCAGCCGGCAGGTGGCACACAAAGCCACACCAGCGCTCATGAGGACACTCACTGCAAGTTACATCCACCTGCTTTTAAACAAAAAGGAGAAAAAAAAGAAGAAACACTGGCAATCTATTCCCAGTGGTAGGCATATCATACATCCCTAAGGGTGTATGAACTGTAAACCTTCTAGGTAAGTCACTCAAAAGATACTGCAGGGAGATAAGAGGGCAATTTACAAAGGAATCATAATGATTGAAATGTAAAATTGTTATTAACTTAAATCCATACCTGCACACTAGCATACACCAGTTATAGAATACAGGTGCTGCAATTACGGTCAGCCAGTTGTAGTACAGATTGCTTGAAGGATCTATCACAAAGACCTCCTTTTTCTGCCTGGAAAGTAAAACATGCAGATTTACACTGGAAATGTAAGCAAGCAACCTGCTGGATTTCCCTCTTCTTGAGGCTGCTCATTTCACCATGAACTCACAGCTGCCCAAGAAGAGAAAGTATCCATGCAGGCAGTGCAGATGAGATACCAGGCATCCCATCTGACAAGCTCTACTTTTTTGTTTGACCCAGCTTTGGAAAAAGTAAGTAAGAGTGGAAAGAAAAACACAGACATTCATATCTCCCTGGATGAAACCCACAGCCTTCTGTATTAAGCCCCACACTGAAAAAAAACCCTTAATTGTTAAATGTCTCTTATTATCACTCAGATTAGAAGGTTACATTTCATGCATTTCTTTTGCAGGTTGATTATTGATTTTCAGCAAATTCTCTTATGGAAATGACTGTATAAGCATGGATTTGAACAAGTAAAACATGTATGTATTCAAATAAATGTCTGTACAAGTAAGAAACTCTGTGTGCATATGCACATACAGTGTGTGTGACTAGAGCTGAAACATGTCTTTGTGTAAGGCAAATTTAAAACATTCACAGTCCTGGCCCCTTAGGCCTCACAACAAGGAAGTGATGCTAAAGGAAGCATACAGGCCTGGAATGTAAAGATTTGAATGTAAAGATTTGAAGAACAGCATGGCTAATAGCGCAGGGTATGCTCAGAAGTGCCCACCACCAGCATGAGAAAGGTTGATATGGAATAGAGAGCAATCAGGCTTGTAATCAGAGGAAATCAGTGGATTTGAGGTCCACAGCTGCAAAATTAATTCAGCAGCAGAACTGTGATCTGTGGACTGTATAATAGTGTGCAGAATATGTGGCAAGGCAATGCTTGAATATGTATTTGTGGGACTTTTCCTAATCTCCAAGAATGCAAATATATTAAAATATAATGATAATTTATTTCAAATCTGTGTGTATTTCTGGCATTGCCATTGCTGTCAGCTGAATACCCAGGCAATGTGAGTAAAGGAAGCAGCTTTAATCTAAAATGTATTTATTTACCTTACTATCTTCACTACTAGTTTTGAACCATTTCTTCTAGGAAACTGATCACCACCTCAAAACTGAAATGTGACCATGAAATATGGTCCTTATACATCAGAGTATACTACCTTGTAGACATTAAAACATTAATTTGCTTTGAGAAAATGTCTTAAAACACTCTTGGCTACTGCAAAGCTTACACTTTCACTGCACAGTAATTAAAGACAAAAGAGAGTGTTTAGAACAAAGGCTTTGTAATTGGGAAAAAAAAATTAAAATCTTTGATTAATAAAGATCTTGGGATCAATCAGATTCTATTTGGAACGCCCTCATGTCTATGTAGCAGGTGCCACCATATACATACATATAAACCTACAATACATTGCTGTAACATACTCCTTAACTGTCAAATGCACTCAAATGCATTCTTTTTTTATCTGGCATCATCATTACTTTTAATCCCTGGTAATAGTAAATTGAAGTATATTTGGGTCATCTTTAGGGGAACAAAGCAAGAGCAGGATCCATTTCTGTCAAAAGCATTCGACTTATCTCATTTTGTTGCAGAAATACACCATCTCCTAACCAACAGAAGCAAATTTTAGTTCTTACTAGCAATGAACTGCACTGTAATAAGTAATTAAATAACTAGTCAGTGAAATAAGTAAACTTATTAGCAAATCTTTAATTTTCTTCATGTAAGATATTTCTACATGGTAAGATGAACCAGACTTTTGGTTCATCTTCTCTGAATCATTATGGAAATTCTGGAACAATGAAAAGTCTGCAGCTCTGCAAAGCAGGCTGCTGTCCTAAAGTGTTGTCATAATTGAAAAGTGATCTTCAGTTCAAAGTGACCACAGGTAGCTCAATTCCCTTTTACTGATGTAGGCAGCTGTTTCTAAAAGACCTAAACAGAGGTCTTTAAGATACAACTTTGCTGAGCAATTGAAACCTTCCCAAAGAGGAAAATGTATTAAAGATTTGACAGGCTAAGAATCTGCAGTCTACGGAACAAATGTAACATTATAATGAATGCTACACCATGTTTTGTAATGTAAGAGACGGGCTACAATCACACATTCATTCTTCATACTTACTCTTCCTTTTTTTTATCATCTTTTTTGTCATCTTTTTTGTCATCTTTCTTTTCCTCTTTTTTCTCCTCTTTTTTCTCCTCTTTCTTTTCCTCTTTTTTCTCCTCTTTAACCTCTTTCTTTTCTTCCTTTTTGCTGTACAACATAATGCAAGGCTTAGCAGTATTACCAATACTGAGCAGTTAAGGGAGAGGGTGGAGGTTTGGGAAACTATTCTAAACTCCAGACAGAATAGGACAGGGATCCAACTGGAAAAAAGGGTTCTCAGGCTGAGGCCTCTCACCCTTGACACCACCACACCATCACATCAGGTAACCAGCTGGCTGATTCTCTGCATTAGTCACCCACACCTTCTTGACCTTTTCAGACATCAGTGTACCAGGCTGATTTTAAGTAAATGCTTTCAGTTTGATTGACCCTTAAGAACCCAGGCACTTAAAAAGAAACCTATCAAATGATGACAGAATGTGAAATGGCGTAACAAACTGTCAGCGTTCTTTGCACAGCTAAAACCTCAACGTGACTGTCTGAAGCTTTTGTAGTAATTATAAAAAATCAGGATGAATCTCCTCTCATGGTTCTATAAAACCAGAAAAAATTCTATTAATTAACTGCCTCTGGATGTGAATTGTCCCATTCTTAGGTTTGTCTGAACATAAGAGTTCTGAAATATGTTAACTTAGGCAGACAGGCCCACAAATACTTTTCAAACCTACAGGAAGTTAACATCTTTCACAAGATTCTGACAATACTTAAAGCTAGATTTGCTACATGCCTTGGTCATCAATCATGTAATGTGTGGTGAAGATTGGTGCTCACTTGCACAAGCAGAAAATCCATGATCCGAGATCTCCTTCTTTTTTATTTGAACATTTCTAGTCCTTGAAGCAGAAAATGTCCCCCCCCAGAGAGAAAAGCCTAAGAGTGTTCCTCACTACAGTGTATGTGGATCACAGAACTCCCCACACATAATGTCTGGTTTGAATGAAAGCCATGGATTCCTGCTCCCATGGGAGCTCTGTTTTCTCCTCTGAACTGCCAAGGCTGGTTCTGAGTCTCCCTTTGCATGGGTGTCAAGAAAGGACAAATTATTTTAATGAGAGCAACACCCCACAGCAAGGACAGAGTATGTAACAGTGCTGCTTACGGGACTGGTGCTTTCTGTGCACACCTGCTCATATTGCTCAGACAGAAAGGTCTGTGCTGTGAATGGCAGTCACATCTAGGAAAGTGCTTGATACAGGGAGAAAGAAGTGCTCCAAAGGAGATGACAGCCACCAATTTTAAGATAGTAGCAGCTTTCACCAATCAGCAATGAGCACCTGTTCCAGTCCTTACACTTAGACTTTCCACAGTGATGCACCACTACAGTGTACTTTGGAAAAGCCAAGACTCATTTGCTAAAAAAATGCCAAGATCCCACACTCTGCCACATCCAGGGAAATACCTACCAAGCTGACCAACACCACTGACACCTTCAAAATTACACAGTAAAAGGGAGCAGAACTGGAGGGGAAAAGAACCTTTGGCTTGACTGATCTTCTATTTCTACTTGCATCTCAAATCAAAGAAAGAGTTTTTCATTTACCAAAGATGATTCCTACACAGCAGTGGGAACTGCTTCTCAAGAATTTATTTCTCTGGACTGACTGTCCAGAACTTTACCTCTTCATTTTCCAATCTACCTTTTAACCTTTTTAAACCTTCCTGTTTGAAAAACACATCAGGAATTCACTTGAGATTACCATGCATGGTGTCTGACCTAAAGGGAAATGCACAGTTGCTGTTGTTAGCATTAATGTAGATCCTCAATACTTCAAGTGCCTGGCATTCTTATCAGAAAGGAAGAACTACTAGTAAGCAAAATTTTCAAAGGGTAGGGCTGCCTTGTGCATTTGCAGATCCTGTTATAAAGGGAAAAGTGGGCTGAGATTGAGAATCAGCCAAAAAGTCTCAGTGGTGGTGAACTTTGGAGGGAGTATTTTGACAATTACAACTCCCTCCTATATTTGTGTTTTATTTTTTAAAAAGTGAAAAAACTTTATTTCACAGAGCATCTAATGCCAACACTTATTTTTCTCTGGCCTGAGATCTCCTACAAACTCATCTGTCAACTACAGGTACCTTTTGTAAATTAGTTTCTTCCATTCATGTTGCCTCTGTTGTTTTCTGTTGTGGTAACTCCCAATTTATCATACTCACATCTACTTGCAGTCTGACTGGAAATTGCTCAGTGGAAAAGGTTGGCCATAATCAAAGACTTGAAAGCATCATGTACAGTTCCCCAAGACATGGCACACTTAGCTCTTTAATATAATGAAAAGTCCACATTTCTTTTACTTTACCAGTAACACTGAGCAAACTGAAATCCAGTAACCAATAAAACAGTTTGTGTCTGTCCTCTTTGACCCCAACACAGCAGAATCCATGCTCTTTTTTAAGCTGTGTGCAGCTTTAGACTTAGAAATCTACTTCATCAGCCCTTCTAAAAACACTGTCATAGTCTTTGAATGACTCAAATGTTTGCATTTCTCATCTGTCAAGTACTTTGCAAATCAAGTATGTTTCAGACTGTTGGACAGGTAGACAGACAGGTCTTGTCTTCATTTAAAAACAATGAAACAGTGAAAGGATGAAAGTTCTGCCCAAGGTACCTGAGTCACTGTCAGAAACAGAGTAAGGCAGAAGTGTTTCTGTCCTAACCAGTCCTTTGGGCTCCATCTAGCAGGCTTGGCTCCAAGCTTATAGCACTTCTTTTGTATCAGTCTAAATAAAATCCTGCATATTTCTGTCACTGTTCACTGAACACAGATTTTCCTTTTGAATAAAAACTACGCAAACCAAACCAAAAAGTTGCATCAGGAAGATCTCTTGTTCAGCTATGTGCACAAAGGTTTTGCAGCATCATTTAAAATGTATGGTTTACACTTGCCTATGATAGAATTATTTGGAGAAAAAAAAATCCAAGAGTTTTCTAGAAGTATTTCTGACACAATCAAAAGATGTACTGATTAGTTTTAAATTTTTTGTTTTCATCTAGAAAGCAATGAAAAAAACCTACTATCATTATGCATGAGAACATATCTGCTGCTGGATACTAAAGAGCAGATATGTCTTCAGATTGCTGTGGTCTAAGACAAGCAACAAACATTGATGTTGGGTAATTTTAAATTACAGGAGCTCTTCACATTGTTTAATAAATTTCTCTTTGGTGTAACACTGTGAAATAGCTTGTCAATTATATGAAATAAACTCAAAAGGACAGCTTCTGTCAGACACTCTGTGGCAATACCAGCCTTATTGCTTATTATGGTGCCTGTCACTCTCTCTAAGACAACAGTACCTGCTGAACTGAAACACACACTTAAAAGATGGACATATAAATTGGTTTTGGTGCCCTCATCAGTATCTACTTCTCATTTGACAAATTTTTGGGACACTTGATTTGCAAAAAGGTACCAGTGTGTTAAAAGAGGAAAACCACTATTAGAAAATTTACACATGAATCTCATTTAAAAACTGAAAAATGAATGCATCAATTGGTAATGCAGTAAAATCAGCCAGCTGAACTACAGAAGGTAGGGACTAAATGCTTAGTCAAATTCACTCCTCGAGAGGAAGGGGTAACTTCAGACAAAAAGAAGTTCACAGGGAGCACAAAGGATGCTTTTCATACTAAGAAAACTGGACCTTTCTCAATAATAAAACTATACTCGTAGGAAAGGCTTAGCAAGAACTAAGGAGTTTATACTACAAATGTTACTAGGCTGGATAGGGGAAAAGAGAAGGTGCTGGTAGTAGAAAGGTCTTTGGAGTTAACAGTATACTTACTCTTCATTAGTGTTGTTGCTGAAGTTGACATTGAACCTGGCCAAGGGCCAGTGACTGCAAGCAAGTTAAATAAAACACATTAAAGAGTGTCAGTAAAGGCTGCTGGTGTTTCACGCACGTGTTTGCCGACACGACAGACGGACTCACGAGCTTCTCACATAGGCACTGATAAGATTAGCAAGGTCAATTTTGACTGCTGTGATAAGCCCCTTTGCATAACTGCTTCAAGGCACCAGTTCCTTTCAGTCATGTGCCTGGCATACACATTTGTGACCACATCTGATGTCTGAAGCCTGTTCTTAGGCGTATTAGTGCATGGCAAGATGCACCGCACTATTTTTAGTCCTGTACTCACTGGGCTACTATTTTAAACTTTCTCCAATCCTTTCAAGTCCTCTTCACAGATGCAGTGTCAAGGCCTGTGGATAAGTAATGAGCATACCTACCCATTGCTGCAGAAGTAAGCCTTCATGATCCAACAACTGAGAGTTACTGTCCACCAGCATAAAACTGAGAAGGCAAGGATGGGTGCCCACAAATTAATTTCCAATAGCTTTGTGCAGAGGTTTGTTGGCCTATGATCAATGTTGTTCTCTCTAATTACTTCCCATCTGCAGATGCTACTGATCCAGACACCTGAGAAATCAGGCAACAGTCTGGCTAATTCAATAAAATGTGCTCTTGAGATAAGTTTTTAAGAAGCAGATCAAGTGAAGATAATAAGGCTGTGCTGGACTACAACAAATCAAAGTAACCTGTGTAATGCACAGATATTCAAAGGTTTTTGCTTTAATCTGAATTGCTTACTGAGATTTTTGAAACTAATTTGCTTACCTACCAGTCTTTAATTATGCAAAAAAAAAATAGGAGTCTCTGTTTCAAAGCCTAACGCCAAACAGAAAGTCAGCTTTTGTCTTGGGATTTCATTTTCCCATTTTAGCTGGAGTTAAATTTAAAACACTGTATTGTACATTTATAGAGTAATAAGTCATCACGTCAAAGAACTGTAAACACATAAAGGTTTCTCTTTTGTTTTACTGGAAAAAAATTAAGACTGAACCTGCCTTCCATACCAAAGACCACGTATGTGCTAATAAGCAAAGTCAGCATCCAAACGATTTTGTCATTTCTGCATCAGAAGCTTTCTGTAATGTTATCAGATGGACTTCTGAATAGATATAACAAAGCAATTACACATTTTGCACAAATGCTTCTTTAGAGTTTCCTAACACTTGCAGATAATGCACATTAAGATCCTGAAAAGCCAAAAGTAGAAACATCCTAGATTCTTGAGATAGAAATTGCATTCTCCTCAGTAGAAAGCAGTTTAGCAACATCAAGTTGCGTATGATAAAATTCCAGTTCTGAGAAATCACTCTGCCTGAAGCAGCATGATCAAAATCCTTCAATTCAAGATCTTGGTCACAGCGTGCTTGAGGAAGAAAATCTGTTGAAAGTGCAATACTTTAGTTATCTGAAGATTCCTGGGCAGCATTAGATACTCTGTTCATCTCCCACGCTAAGCTCCTTACTCTCTTCTTAAAATACAACTTACATCCTAATTACCAAGAAAACATGATAACCTCAGTTGTCTTCAAGTACAAACATGTCTTCTTACCTGTTGGCTCCCCCGGGCCGCTCCCGGGCACCCAGGAAGGAGCGGATGTTGCTCTGCCTGGTGGACACCTCCACGAGCTCTGGGCCCCGGATCCGCTCCAGGAAAGAGTCAGGCCTTTGGTCCTCGTGGTGCGAGCGCCTTGTGGCCCATGACCTCACGGATAACACAAACCGTGACAGCCTGCACGGAACACACACACAAAATGGACTGAACCAGACAGAAACATGAGGTGGCTTAAAACATACCCACAAACACCAGCCAGGATTCTTCTCCACATCTCCACCTGTGATGAAATTAAAATTGATGGAGTAACTGTATGAACTTGCCACAATTTCATAGATCACCTTCTGCACTGGATCAGGAAAATACCTCACACATCAGTTCTTATTCTATTGTATCCCCACTACAGGAGCAGTAGAATATTCTTGCTGAGTGAGGGCCTTTGCATCTCAAAGTGAGATACTCAGTAAAGTCCATCAGATGCAGTTGTCTTAGATCCTTGAGAATTTCCATTCAAGACTCATGTTGTGTTACCCTAATATTTAAATTGCTAGGCATTCATGTTTACATTACACCACAGACTTCCCTGTATATTCAGAGCATACATAACTGTAGCTACACACACATCATTCAATCTATCCTGAAAAAGGGTAAAGAAATTAAAACCAAAGATTAAAAAGGAAGCTCTCTGTATGAATTTATATATTCATGTGCATTATGTTTACACAAAACAAACAACTATAATCTTTTCTCATCTAAACTCAACTTCTTGCAGACTTTGTAATCTACATCTGGTGGTGTCATTACCTGAAAACCAAGCAGGAAATGTTAAGTTTACTCTCCACTATCCAAAATGATGAAGTGTGAACAATACTCTTTAAATTACCCTAGATTTACAGTAATTTTTTTCTTTGCTCTTTGAAATACACTGTGCTTAAAGTGACTGTGGTCTGTGTTATGTGGAACAATGGTATCTGAAGGCAGAGCCCTGCTGCCTCAGACACAAAGCAGACACAACAAAGTTTTGAAGCTCCACTTCAGGTTTATATTTAAGTCCCAGTAATACAAACAACTTAAGACAATGGTCAGCTTCAACCTTGCTGACTAGGGCTCCAAATCCATTATAAACATAACTGGATTCTAAAAACTGAGGGAAATTCTTGCACTCAAAACACAAAGACTCCCTGTCTCCTCCCTTTCCAGAGCCATCTACAAAAAGGAGACAACCATTATGTTTCATTTGATAGGGAACAAACACTGCATCAGCTATCAGAACCAAACACACATTTATTTTAAAGTCTGGCCTCACAACTCCATGCATTTCCCCAGCATTCAATGTATTTTCAGATACAGTTATGTAAAAATAATGTATTCTTTTATATTTGAAAAATTTCTTTGGGCTTATTCAGCCTCTCTCAGATTCTAAGACTTTTATTAGCAATAAGTAAGTGATGAATCAAGGTCAAATGCAACTTCTGTTACTTCTTACAGACATTCTTCAGCTGGACTCCATCCACTTTCTTTGGATGTACTTACTTCTTTCTTTGACTCCAAATTGTGACCAGTCTCTTCCAGCAAATCTAACTTAATATTTGAAATTCTATTAGTTAGTTAACATTCTATTAGTTAGTATGTTACCTTGCCATTGCTCCCCTGCCAGTGAAGGAGCTTGCCTGGGACTCAGGCACATGTCCTCCCTCCACAGAAATGACTCCCTGCAGCTCTGCAGATGCATCCTCATGCAGTGAATGGGCTCTGCAAAAACAAATTTATTTTTTTTTAAGGAATTCCATGCAGACCTTCCCCCATCTGGTTCTCTCCACCACTGCATCAGGTAACAGTCCAGCACATTGTCCTCGCCCTAGCATATATTTGACAACCTTATTGCTAAGCCTGTGCTCCTATTCTTCTGGAGCCATCCAATATGAACTGAAGTCAGAGGAGGCTCTGCCATACATTCCAGCAAGCTCAGAAACTAAAGACTTATTAGCACTTAAAAAATTAGCATTTGGGAGAAAAAAAAGATTAAATTTTAGCCTCATCTTTCAGAAACAGAGTTTTGAAATTGATTTCACTGGAAGCTGAACCTTATGAGGGTTCACTCCAGATTTTTTTATAGTACTCCTTGGTTTTCTCAGTGTTTTTCAGTCTTCAGTATTCACTTTTACAAGACTTTTTTACGTCAATTAAGAATCACTTTCTTCCCCCTTTGTAATGGAAACAAGAACTCTCACATGGGTCTGTTAATCTGTATTGCCAGGAAAACACTGACAAAAATGATACTTGCAGCATCTTCATAAGAGCAGCAGCATTGTGAATGCCCACAAAAGGATAATCAACATCTCAATTTTATGTGCACTCACAGCTGAAAAACTAACAAATAAAGAATTAAAACTTATTATTTCTACCCAAAGAACAATGCTAAAATAGATACTGAGGGTCCTAGGATTCTCAGCTTGTTAACTGTTTTCTACTTCTCCTCCATTAACAAAACACCATTTAGTATTGAAAAACTTTTATAACCTAATTTATGTTGCCAGTGCTGAGAATATTGTGGTTGCCAAAGTTAATATCCTTCTAAGGGACAATGAACAAACTCATGGAATAGGCATTCATCACAGATTATCAGAACTCTCTTGAGCTGAATACTGAGAGAATGATAGAGTTTGTCCACCTTTTTTAGTATTTCCTGGAGAAATTTCCTACAGACCTGCTGGAAAAAGGATACTGGACTAGTTAGTGTTTTAGACTGCACTACCACGGCTGCTTTTAAGTATTTTATTCCCGTTTACCGAGTAATATACATTTTATGTGATCTTAGCAATAAATTCTAATATTGTTAATGGCAGTGCCTAAGAAGTATCTAAGTTCCCATCATAGCCAATGGCCATCTCAGGGCTTGATTCAGCTGCTTCAGAATAGAGTCTGGTACAATCTGTAACACCTCAGAATACTTTATTGGACTTCTCCAGAGCATACAGCTACATCCACTAGTGCCAGCTAAATGCTTCAAATACTCTGTAGTATCTCAAATAGCATTAGATGCCTATTTCAGGCAACTAAATACCTCTCATAATCAAGAGAGCCAAAGGAGCCTGAAGAGTTTCTGAGTTTAAGTTGAGCAGTTCCCTGGGTGCTGCTACCATCAGTACTGACCACAACTCCACTCTGGACAGCAGGAATGTAGGCATCTGCTCACATAAAGACACTGAAATCCAGATGTCTACAGGGCACAGCTGAATCCTACTTTCAACTTTAGATAGCAAACCCGTGTCTATAAGCTGATGTGCTGCCTCTCCTATTTGAGCTGTTTCTATACAGAGGCTGGGTTTTAAAAATGGAGATTCATTTGTTATTTTTTGGGGGTTTTTTGATTTTTGTTTTAACAAAATGAACCAACTTTATAACACACTACAGAGTAAGAATATGAGCACATGAATCACTGCAGCATGAACGAGCACAGCATTTTAAAGATCAGTAGCAACTTTCTGTAAACTGTTGCAGTGAATGCTTTTTCTTGGTGACACCTCATTTCACAGCAGAAAAGTGCTTAAGCACATCCTTAGCATTAAGCATAAATTTAACACCCACTGACTTTATTAAGAACTAAGTAATGTGTTTAATTGCTCTGTTGAACTATAGCAAATAGGAGCTGGAGGAAAGCAAAGGCAAAGAAGAAAAGCTGCTACTCTAGCAAATGTTCTTTTCTTCCCAACATCTATAGTTGCATATTTTGATGTAAGATAGAGAAACCTAAAATCCTGGATGGTTTCTAGCTTTTGGTACAGACATATTCTAAAGCAAATCTGAATTAGAAAAAAAAATGGTATTATAAAGATATTGTATATACTTAGCAGCACTCATTTCAAAAATCCAGAAATCTTAAATATGAGATCTTTTTTTACAGAGCAAGACTATATCTCCTTACCCATCTATGAAGTCCTGCAATTAATGCTGATAATATCAAACTTTCCTTTAAAAAAATGCCTCTTCAAGACCAACACCATGATGATAAAGTGCAATTCATATTTCAGTCCCTCTATCTGTCAAAGTCATTGCCTCTGAAATTGCAGATGACCGCAGGGATTTAATTCTACATTTAAATCCTTAAAACCCCACTCTCACATCCCAGCCAGTAATTCCATTCTGTGAGCTGCCAATCACTGACATCCACTACAAATAGGGCATTAAAATAAAGGAAAGGAAGAGGCTCATTTCAATCTGTGTTTTCACTTTTTCTAACACATCACTGTTAATGGAGGGAAAGGGACAGGGCTCTTAAATCTCCCTAAGGAGACCATGGGGTAGTGCAAAAACAGCAAGCAAGCCTTACTGTGCAGAACAAATCAGATCCATTTTCACTACTGTAGGTACATCCCTGTGACAGAAGGTATCATGTAAGCAAAGCAAGAAGAAATAAAGGACCAATTCAAACAGAGCATCCATAGCAGCTGCTAGGGATATGCAATCCAAAAATCACCAAAGTGCAAGGAGTCCCATCAGGATTCTGGGTGCTCTAGTCTGGTGTGCATTTGAACAGCAAGAGACAGCCTGGCAAGATCCACATAGAGGAGGTGGTTGGCCATAACAAGCCAAAAGCAGAAAACTTTTTCCAGCCTTAATGGAGACGCTATGGATTATCAGGCATCTTTCCACAGGCCCAGCAGGCTTTGCCCAATCTAGAGGAATGACTGCTACTGTGCAATAGGTAAGTGCAAGCTCCCTGGCATGTTTCAAACAGCCACTTTAAAACTATCAAAACTAGAGAAAGGTGAATGTAAAGAAACTATTACATTTCCTCTGTACAGTGAGACATTCTGAAAATCCAGCACAAAAATGCTGATACTCTTTATACACTACAGATTTTCCCTATTACAGGAATAGGCAATTTGTAGAGGCTGCTTTAAGAAAACCAAATGTTCCCAAGGCTTCTCACTGCATGGTGCTCAAAGGATCTTTTTCTTGACCATATCCTACATACTTTGTTGGAAGCATAGACCCTGTGTGCTACCTGTGTGGTGACTTGAGAAAGAGGTTTCTCTTCAATGAGTTAGTGCAACCTCCTGTGTCTGTCTCTTCTATACTTTTGGATAGATGTTGTCAAGACTGTAAAGTGCACTGGGCCAACAATACCACAACACAATATTCCCATAATTCTAGCTGCCATTCCCAGAGCTACAGGAGTTCCACAAACTATGCAGCAACCTGTTCTCTTGACTGTGATGAAAGGAAAATATTACCTGATATAGCCATTTTCAATCCTTTCGATATCTTCATCAGCAGTTCTGACAGACAGGCTGTGTACACCAGGGTAGGAGTGCCGGGTGTTGATTTTTGCCATTTTGTTTTACATATCAACATCTAAATGACAGCTGAAATGGGGAAGAAAAAATTATGAAGGCTTCAAAAGGAATGCGCTCAGTACTCAAAGAGTTCTTTATTAAAACAGTGGAACAGCAAAAAGCAATTTCAACCATTTGAAGGACGGTCAGTGATATTTACACACACATATGACACGTGTTTCTTGATTTATTTGCAGTAGACAGAAGAAAAAGTGTTGTTAGTAAAAGTTCATCATGACCAAAGAAAAAGGGTTACATGACATCATATTCTTTTAGTCTCTGGGCTTTATGGAGTACATACACTCTCATACCTATTATCCATAGTGAAATTGCATTTAAAACCTCATTAAAACACGGTTAGTAAAAAAGTCAACTAAAAAAAGCCTGGTAATACATGTGCTAGGACAACCTATTCCACTTTACATTGATTTCCCTGTGCTAATTTTATCTATTTTATGATTAAGACTTTTATTCCAAAAATCCATATTAACCAAGCAGATAATTAATGACATTTAGCCCTTAGTTTAATGCAGGCCATGCTATAATTCTATATTATTAAAACTCTGCAGTAAACACACACTAGGGGGTTTTATTACAATGCTTCAAAAGAGTCTCTGTTAAGATATTTAGCAGCTCAAATCCTACAAGTTTTAAAATGTTTGTCTGAATTTCTTTCCAGATTTGATCTTCAATGCCTTTCCAAATTCATATCACATCAACTACTTACAAAATGAGTTTTAAGACTCAAGACAAGTGTCTTACAAATGAAGGACTGAAAGAATTTCAGTGAAAGCTTTGAATTTTTCAACAAGAAAAAAAAAACGTTTAGAAACTCCATTCAGGAACCTTTTTTCTTTGAAATATGACTAGAATGAAATTCCCTCAGGATCAATCAATTCCCTCACACTAGGTCGTGTCCATTTTTCGCCTGTAATCCTCTGTGTCACTGACCACACAAGATCGACCTTCAACACCAAATGAAACACAGATCTTTCAGAACCTTTGTGACCTGAATCATTCAGGTTATTACCCATGGTTAGAACATTATGCACCCACTTTCTTGAAAACAACATACCTGACTTACCCTCCACTCAATTCCCAGACAATTAAAGAAAGTAATACACAACTTTAAAAATTATTTAATGTATTTTACAGTGTTTTTTTTAAATCCAGAAATAATGAAATTACTCTAGAAACAGCCTTGGGCATCACTTCATATTCAAAAATTTTATTAGTACTCCCCATCACTAATTTTGCCTTAATTTAAATCAGTTACTGTCTGTGTCTCACCTTAAACTGAGCCTTGTTCATGCTGATTAACTGAAGTTTAACTGTGGAAAAAAATGGCATTTTTATTACACATTGATATGAAAAAATTCAATTCTTTCAACCCACTCTCAGATTGGAATGTTCACTCAGAAGAATTAACTTCTAAAGTGTAGATAATTTATGTTAAAAAACAAAACTCAGTTTTAAAAGCTTGATAGTGGGAAGAATTATTCATAAGTAACAAAGCATTAACCTTTTTTCTAAAGTTGTAATTTCAAAGTAAATTTAGCACTGAGTGAAGCTCTTGACTAGTTCTGACACTTAACAGTTCCACTTATCAGTTCTGGTGATTCACAATCAGATTGATGTCCACCTACAGCAGTTCTTAAAAACAAGGGTCACCTGGTTTATAAACTTGCTGATTTGTTGGAGGTTATAAAGTAAGCAACTCTGTTAAAAAAAGTAAAACTGTTAAAACAATAAAAGCACGAGATAGTGAAACTCTTCTGAAGTCTTGGGGTGATGTAGATAATTTGCTGCTAACACCAGGGATTCCCTCACTGATAAGACACATTGCTTATGAAACTGGAGATGAGTGAACAATGCCTATCTATGTTTCAAATGCTGTAGGTGTGGCACATGGATTTCCAGATGCATTTGTGCATCAGTTCGCAAAAGTTTTGTTAAAAAACATGAAGTACAGCACTTCTTTACACTTAAAACTGAAATGGCTGAAATTGGATATTACTAATCTGGAATTAAACACTTTTAACAGATATTGGAATTAGATACTCCAAACCTCCTGAAAGGCTTGAGTATGCCAGTGGAGCACTGAATACAGGAAACCTTATTCAGGCTTTCAAAAGCTATGCCACTAAAAAAGAAAAAAAATAATAGCATATGAAGTCAAACACTATATTGAATTAAAAAAACAAGAGGACAGAAAGCAAGAACTGGACTAAATAGTCACCTTCACCACTACAGAAGTTTAATAACAGTATTCCTCAGGGCTCCATAGGAAAACCTGCTGTTAATGATGCTGGTAGAAAGATGAAGTGGTGATACAGTAAGATCTCAGGATGGCAAAAAATTATATAGGCAAGAGAAAAAAAAGGACTGCAGGGAACCTCAGGGTGACCAACATCAACTACAGCAATTTCTCAATTTGATAAGTGATATACAACACAGGCAAATGGAACCCATGAATACAGGTGAAAAGCATGCAAACTACTGCCCTACATGCTTCCAAATGAACCATATGCACTCAGAAAGGGATCCTGAAAGGGTAGTTTTGGATTAAATATTAGGAAGAAATTCTTCACTATGATGGTGTTGAAACACGGGACCATGCTGCCCAGAGAAGCTGTATATTCCCCACCCCTGCAAGTGTCCAAGGCCAGGGTAGGTGAGGCTTTGAGCAAACTGGTTTGGGGGAAGAGGAGTTGGTACTATGTGGTCCTTATGGTCCCTTCCAACACAAACCAATTTATGAGCTTAGGACACAGGTACAGCTCAGTGAAACAGCGTGCTCACTGCAGGGCAGCCTTGCTGACACAACTGACAGTGTACACATGGAACATGTTAATGACACAAAACCCACCAAAACTGCCCCATGAAACAACAGTGCAGACTTATCTGGAGCACTCCAAGTCCTTCTCTTAATCAGAAAAATAAAGCAGAATAACAGCATGGCCAGAATGATTAAAGACCTGGAAAAGGGAAAATGGGGCCTGCTCACCCTAAAAGGTGAAGACTAAAAAGTTACAAAATAAAAATATGTAGGCAAAATTTCAGGTCATTTCAGATCCCTTACAATCATTTCAGCAGTAAAATTCATGTTTAATATACAGTGGAGTCTGAACTCTTATTCTGCCCTATACTGGAGGAAAGGAGGGGGGAAAATTTTCACAGAAATACAACTCTACTACTAAGCAAAAAAATACATTAATATATTTTTGGAAGGAGGTAGGAAGAGTGGATGAAAGTGTGTTACCTGTGCCCAGCTGTGGTAGAGAGAGACTGAACACAGGACAGATACAAATAAACACTGAGGTAATTTGGGTACAGTGAAGGTGCTGAGACCTCCTGAAGCAATGTGGTTTGGCACTGCATAAAGCCCATAAAGTTCTGACAAATTACTAACTATCTGATGGAGAAGAAATATTTGTTCCTTACAGGCCTCTAAGAACCCTAAGGACAAGTGTTTTTAATAGTCTAGGGAGGAGATTGACATTTCAACATTGGATCCAAAATATGGCAAGTAATTAACTAAGGAGCAGCTTAACAGGAGTCAGCCAGCAGGAAAGTCCTGAAGAGTCAGGAGGCTCCACAAACACCTTCTGCAAGGACACAGAGAGACAGCTCCAACCATCTGGGACCTGCAATCCCAAAACTGCCACTAAACACTGGTTCTCACAAGGCAGTTTTAAGAAGTGAGTAGAGCTGTTTCATATTTAAAACCAGGCAGAGTGGTGGGTTGGCCTTGGCTAGCTGCCAGATGCCCACACAACTGCTATTGCACTTCCCCTCCTCAGCAGCCCAGTGGGAGAAAGCTCACCATTGGTCAAGAGGAAAAAACAGGAAGAAAAAAAGACATTGGAAGACCAATTGTCATCACAGGAAAATGGGCTCAAACTGGAGAAAACTCAATTTAGTGCAAATTAAAATGGAGTTGGATGGCAGGAAACAAAGGCAAAACACTCTACCACTCATTTTCCCCAGATTCAACTTTACCCCTCTATTCCCAACTCCTCCAGCTCCTCTACCCTACCCAGCAGCACAGGGGCTGGGAACAGGAGGCTGCAGTCAGTCCCTGTTTCCTCCTTGCCACTCCTTCCTCCTCACACCGTGCCCCTGAGCCAGTCTGGGTCCTTACTGCAGGCTGCAGTCCTGCACAAACTGCTCCACAGGCTGCAGTCCTGCAGGACAAACCTGCTCCACTGTGGGTCCTCCATGGACCACAGTCCTGGTGAGGAGAACCTGCTCCTGCACAGGCTCCTCTTCACTGGCTGCAGTCTGCTTCAGGAATGGCTCCACCAAAGGGTCCTCCACAGGACTTGCAAGGGAATCCTGATCCAGTGCCCACAACACCACCTCTGCTCCTTCTTCTCTGACCTTGCCTTCTGCAGAGATGGTTTTCACCCTTTCTTTTCCCCTCAGTCCCCAACACAATGCCCTTGTGGCATCCCACTCTTCTTTAAGTGCTTTTTCCCTGAAGTGCCACCCTCTTGGCCACAGGAGGGATGAGCTGGAGCTGGCTGGAGCCAGTTGTGTCCAGCACAGGCAGCCCTGGCTGCTGCTCACATCAGCCCCACAGCCCCTGCCAGCCCCTGGCACTGCACCCACCCTGGTACCTGCCTTTTATAAATAACAGCTCCTACCTGGGAACTACACTCTCTGCTCTGAATATTTAATGCTAATAATTACACTGAGGGTAAAACTTGATTACCTAAAGGCTGACAAGTCTTGTAAATCCATGTTAGGCACTAGAACAGGTATTTAGCTTACAAGTCATTTAACAAAAACATAGATAGACAGACAGACACATTGTCCTCTGAGCCTCAGTCTAGTCACCCAGCAAAATAAAACTTGAATCTCTCCTAACTTGTGAAAGATTGGCATCTTCACCAATGCGCTAAGCAGAATTTTAATATGCTTTCTCACCTAGTCTTTTCTTCCTTGCTACCTATTGGGTAGGACTGAAAGAGATTAATAATCCCACACTCAAGAATATTGCTTTTCAGTGCCTAAATAACTGAGACTGAAACTACAGCTAAACAAGACAGATGTATTATCCTAAAAATGTAACAATTTACATACATGTAATTATTACATACATGATAGCACTCCCTACTTGAAATGTAAATTGTCAGGCTCTTCTACCCTCTTCCTTTTGGATTCAATAGCAACTGAGGTTTTGTGTAAAACTATTTTAAAGACACCCTCTGGTATAAAAGGAGCATTTTTAACAAAGCAGACAGTTGTTTTTATGAGTTCAAGTAACATATGAAAATTTTGGATTCACTTAAGTATTTCCTAGTTTTGAATATCAAGTTCTACTTGTCTCTTTAGGGCTGCATCATTAAAGACCTAGAAGTAGAGCTACAAAGGCTGCAGTATCTAAATTTTAGGAGCTCTGCCATCCAGTCAATTTCCTGAAGTAGGAATGCAGAAATGCAGGTGAGCAGGAACATGGCACTAAGAAGGAAGCTATATATGTGAAATGACTGAAACCAAACTGGGATATGGAGAATAACTGGGCTTCTAACTCCAGGCCCAAAGCAGTGGCATCCAATTAACAGCCATAACTCCCCTCTTTCTCAAGTCAATTCACCTGTTTGCAGCAAATGGCACTGTGCTGAGCAGCTGCACCTCAAAAATGAGAAACCTTTTCAAGTCTGCTTCAAAATAAGCAAGGAAAAACCAATTTTCCTCCCTTTTCCAGAGCCTGCTATCAGTAGCTTATGGGCTCCAAATAGCTTTCTTACGGGTTTTCAGCACTCTAGAACACCTATGGCAGCAGCAGTATCTGTTTTCAGCACCACTGCAATCTGGACACAGTCAAGGCCTCTGAGCGGCTTTGTGGCCTGGGTTTCAGACAATGCATTTTGCACCCTCTCAGCAGGAAAAAAAACCCCATCACACAGGCATACATTTTAATATTACAAATTATAACAAATTTAGGGAGTTGATAGCTATCCACTAAGCCATCAAAGTGAGCTCTGCAGATTGTCAAATATCTGTGAAGGATCTTTAAATCACTGTAGTCTCCCTCTCAAGAGCACTGAGAGTTCATATTTGGGCTACTCTAGCAGTCCCCTTTTGGGGTAGAATATGTCAACCCAACCTAACTTAATCCAAAATTGTTAACCAACCAAGAATTAATACACCTGATACAAAATAAATGTAGTTGTTCATCAAGTAATAATGACAGATCAAGCTATTTATACCACCACTTAGTATTCTTAATGCTTATTTGTTTAGAGTAAAAGAACTACAGAAAGAAAATATGGCAGAATTCAAAAAAGAGCTTTTCAAGGTGAAATATGTATCACCGCCACAAAGTAAAAGATGACTTTACATATGATTTTGTAATGCATCCTGTGTGTTCATGTAGTTGTTAAAACACTGTTGTTCTTGAAGCTTTCAGCATTTTATTGCTGTAGAAGCAGTGATAAGCTGCATAGGATCACTAACATCATTTTAGTTAAGACACGTTCCAAATCCTCACACAGCCTCTCAGGTTCAACCCTGATAAGTCTTTGGGATTTATTCTGGGATTTGACCTCCACCTACATGATCCTTGTTATATCACTTGCTAATAGTTGTGGCTCAGCTGTGCATTATGTATCTTGTGTGTGTTCTGTGTGACAGACTGCAGCTCCAGTGATGCAACCACTAACAGCAACAAATGGACATCAAACACTGGACACTGGAACTTCTAAATGACAACATGGTTTGAAGACAAGGCACAACCTTTTCTTCAAGGATTTGGAGGTTTGCAAATTCACCTGCACACTGGACTCACACCTCACACTGGCACACTCATCTGGAAATCAGCTTTTTATGAAAGTTATTACATCAAACTCAGGGAGTTGAAAAAAACAATCAGCAGTACCAACTTACCCTCATGAATTCATTACAGTTTAAATCAACAATTCTTAAATTCTAGGGCCTCTTTTAAATCAACAATTTTCAAAATTTATTACTCTCTGCTACATCATATTGCATTTTCTACAGTCTATGAGCACTGAAATCTCCTGAGAATTTATGCACATAATTTATATGCATAGCCCAGCAGCCTCAGGACCAACCAAGGATTTCAAATACTCTACCTTTCACAGGTACTTTAGATGTGCATACACTTCATAAAGCATTGCATTATTCATGTATGTATAATTTATAGTTTTACAATGAAATGCACATGATTACCTTTGATCTATTTGATGGCTGAGTCTCTGGCACCTTTTATAATCAAAATAATCATTCAAACAAACCAAAATAACCAAAATAATCATTCAAACAAACTGAATTATTGGGACTGAGTTTTCCTTCTGTAATTATGAACTATTAGCATTATAGTTCAATTTTCTAAGATTTACTAAAGTTTTCTGCAGACAAATTATTTTTTAGATTGGAAACTTTTCAGGAGAAACTAGCTGTGGATATTGAATTTAATATTGTAAATTAAAACAAAAAATATTTAAAATTACAGCTGACAGCACAAGCAAGTCTCATCATGTCGTTTCTGCTGCCACTATGGTTAACAAGGCCCAGGTGCCCATGTTTCTATACAGCAAATAAGCTCTGTGCAAGGCTTCTGTAGCCACTGCCTAAAATTCACTGGTTCTGCCAATGTCTCCTGTCAATGCATTCATATATCAAGGTAGCTCTTAAAAGTGAACATAGCAGGGGCATGAATACAGCGTGAACACAGCAGGTTTGCAGTCCTGAATGTATAAAATAAATATGTATGTTTGCATACGTGTGAATGTCACCCATTTAAATTCACTCCCTGCCCACTTTATGCAAACCATCGGAGCCATGCCTTTTGCCTGGGGAAGGGAAACACGAGGGGTAGGTAAATCGTGTCACGTTTCACAAGCCGTAAGGAGGCATCCTACCGAAGAGGATTTAAGAGATGCTAATGAAAAGAGATGGCAACACTGGAGAAGGCTGCCGGACAACGTGCTGAACCGAAATGACTGAGCTTGGGTGCAAATTGGATGACAAAGGCTGGGATACACAGAAGGCAAAGCTGACACATGCTGATATGGAAGGATGAGGTATAATTTTTTAAAGCCGATATATTCTTCCCTCAAGTCATTCACTACTTGTTTACCATGATTACCCTTGCTGATTCAACATCCCGACAGTCCCATTTTCATTTGCAACATGTATTTTTCTAATCAGATGGTTTTAAAATACACACTCAAAGAAAACAACATGAAAAATACCAGAGGGAAAAAACCAAAGACTGTGCTAACTGAAGATACATAGTTACACTATTCCAAAATTTCTAACATCTGAAACTGCAGATGTAGTTTTACTCAGTAGTAAAAATGAAAATTACAGATTTTAAATACAACAATCCTTTAACTATTTCCTTTGAATGCAGCAACTACAAATCTGGAAAACAAAATATAGTTCAAACAGGTAGATCAACAGGTACCAACATCATTTCTTCAGAGATCTAAAGTAATGTCCACGTCATTTTCCCTTATCTTCTTTAGGCTTTTCCTCTTGGCAAGTGAGGGGACCTTGCACTACAGAAAGACACTGATTATTACTGCATCTTCTACATTCTTAGGCAGACTATGGCCTGAATTACAGTACAGGATTTTTGCAAGAGATGTCATATTTCTAGAACCAAAGTCAATTTATGGGAAGCACCAGGAATCACTGGAAAATTATTCTCTTTCACTGCTTGTAGTATTTGCCAGCATTTTTTATACAGGGTTTGATAGCCTCATGCTTAAACCACAGGCACCAGACATTGGAGAAGTGAAGAGACACATGGATCAAGCTAGTAAAATTAAGTGTCAGTCAGCAGGAGTGGAATAAGTCTCCTCAGCTCCACTTCTGTTCAGATTTGTGCCCTGAATCCAATTTAATTGTAAGTACAAAAATCACTGCATCAATTAATCAAATTAACACTTTTCTTTAAAATTAAATAAATAAACAAAGTTTACGTTTCCATTTCAAGCTTTTGAGCTAAAGCTTGAAGTCTGGTGCTGGATGCCACTCTCACAGGCATGACAGAAGGCTTACTGCCTCCTGCTTCACACTCACCTGCCCACGCTCTCCTCCGCAGCATCCGAACTCTGCAGCTCCGTCCGTCCGTCCGTCCGTCTGTCTGTCTGTCGGTCCGCGTGCCTGGATGCGGGGCCCCGGGGCGTTCTCGCTGCGGGCAGCGCTGTCCCTGGCCGGCCCGGACGCGCTCCGGCCGCGCCGGGAGCCGCGCAGGGCAGCGCAGCCCGCCCGGCCCGGCGGGGGCGGCGGGGCAGGGCAGGGCCCGCCGGGCCGCCCCTCTGCGCGGCGCGGGCGGATTACGGCCGCAGCCCGAGCGCCTAAGCCCGGCTCACCGGGAAAAGCCGCTCGAAGGGCTTTGCGATCCTGTTAAGTTCTCGGAGAGGATCAAGACGTCAAAGGGGCTCGGCGGCGCCCCGGGCACATTTCGTGCCACGCCGAGGAAAGTTGGGAGCGCGGCGCGGGCAGGGCAGGGCCGGCCCGGGGCCGCCGGCGGAGCGAGGATCCGCAGCCCCGGGCGGCGCGGCGAGGAGCGGCGGGGCCGTGAGGGGCGGCCACACGCCCCTCTGCCCGCGGCAGCCGCTGTGCCCCGGCGGGGCGGAGCCGTGCCGGGCGGGCCCTCACCCCTGCCCGCCGGGGCGGGGGCCGCGGCCCCAGCGCCCCTGGGCCGGGCAGGGTTCGGCTGCCGCCGTCCGCCCCTGCCGCGCCTCAGCCGCCGCGGGCCGCGCTGCAGGGAGAGCCCGTGCGGAGCGGGAGGCAGGAGAGCTCGGGGCCGGCACGGAGAGCCGGGTTCCCCGCCGCCCTCCCGTCGCACACACCGCCCGCGGCTCCCTCATCTGCCGCCGGCGGAGGGGCCGGAGGCAGCGGGGATGCTCAGGAGGGCGGTGGGGACGTGCCGCTGCCGCTCGAAGCGCTTCCCTCTCGGCAGCCGTCGGGGAGTGCATTTCCCGGGGCTCTGGCTCCGCCGTCCCTGCGGGTCCTGCCCGAGGGGAACGGCGGGAGGACGGATGGAACCCCACAGCCGCTCCCAGCGCTGCTGCTGGGGCCGACACCCTCTCCATCGTGAGAGGCGCTTCTCCTCGCCGTACTGATGAATAGGTTTCTTCTTCAACTCTCTGGCCCTCGCTCCCTGACCTCCTTGAGGGTGCTGACCCTCATTTTCCTGTGCTGGAGTTTCCTCAAGGCTTTCACGCTCCCCCAAACTCCATCTGTTTCTGCTTTTCACAGGGTTCAGAAGAGCTGGAAACAAAGAGTGTGTATGATTCATAAAATGTTCATCAGCTGGGAAATGTCAGCAGTAGCCATGTCATTCCTAACTGAAAGGCTGCTGCACTTTGCTGCATGTCAATTGAGCTACACTGAACACAACGGGACATTAGAAAAGCATTCTGAGTGCTCGGGTTATTATCGTGCTTGTCAAGAAGGATGAACCACATCACGCAAAAAGGACTGAGGAGAGGAAAAGACGATGGCTAAAACTGTTAAAACCCCATCAGAAGCTCGAGTTGTTTGTCTCCTATAGCTGTCACACCAGTCTTCAGAGTAACAGGGTTTTTAAGGATTAGAATATAAACCCTAGGCAGAAAAGCAGAAGAAAGAAAGCATTTCAAGAGCATCCTTTTTCATGTCCTATCCTGCTGGGCTGACTCCTCAAGAGTTCTCCAGGCAGCATTTTGGAAGCACTGGGACCACAGCTAACCAGCCAGGTGTGCACCAAATGCCAGGCTGCTGTTGTCCCTCCAAAGGCTCAAGCACTGCTTGCACTTCCCAGGTGTTCCATGTAGATCCTTGCAGGGCCTGGCTTCCTCCTTAGACAAGGTTGTACATCTTGCTCTTATGTTCTGGTTGCTACATGAAGGAAGCCTGTGAATGGAAAACAGGAAAAAGCTATGGAGACTTCCAGAAGGTCCCAGATATGGTCATTAAGGGGACCAGGCTGAACCAACAAAAATGAATGAACCAACATCCAGAATGGCATCACTGTCCAAAGTCTATTGGTGAATTCAGTAGTACTGCCGCAAGGGAATTCTGGAGAAGAGACTGTGTTAAAGTTGTAATACATCTTAACAGTACCTCTAAACCAGTTGCCTAGGAATTGAAGATGACAAAACCAAAAAATTCTGTTTTCCTTTTCCATTTTCTGAATTGTTAAGTATAAATTAAAACATGCTTATTCAGGGAGAAAATGTTGCTTCTTTCCAACATATTAATAATTTCCATGAAATTTTCTTTCCAAGTTTAGTTCTTGCTTCATTTGTACAATCATTAAGCCAGTCCCCTGAGAGCCATCAGCAGGTATGTTCAGCCTGCTTACAGCTGCAAGGTACCATCCATCAAAATTATTATGTTCATCAAGGCACTACTGGTGATTTATCTCAGTGGCCTAAAGTTATTGGTCTTAGATAGACACCTCTTTAAAACACAACCATGAATTACCATGCCTAATTTCAACAAAGCATTTTTCAGTTTTATATGCAAATTAAAGATTAATTTTGTACCACGGTGTATGCAATTAAGCAAACCCTCCATGATAGTTTGTGACTGGAAATTATAATTAATAAGAAAAGGAAAATCAGGAGTTCCAGCACAGTTGGACTTCAGTGATGCTTGTGGGTCCCTTCCAGCTCAGGATATTTTATGATTCTGTATAATGATAGAAAGGAGTGAAGAAAGCATCCTTTCACTGCAGTAAACTGCCAGTTCTCAGTTGCTGTAAACTGATATAGGTCCCAGGTAATCAATGGAGTTGAGTTTATTTACAGTACCTGGCTTTGTCTACACAGCTCCCTTTTGAGGAGCTTTGACATTACTCTGATAGTTCTCCCAAGACCACTGTGCTCTGCAGTGAAGCACTGCCAGGATGCATGACAAAAGAGCAAGGCTTAACAAATAAATAAATAAATAGAGGAATGTGTTATAAAATCTCATTTTCTTCAAATTGAGAAACCATAATTTCCTGTTTGCATTGTAGCTCTGCCCTGTTTCTTCTGATTGTTCCGCTTCAGAGAATTAAATGAACAAAGATCTGTGAAATAATTGGACTGAATTGCCAACCTTGGAAAAGCTCATTTGGTTTTGTTCCCAAGAGAAACACTGATTAGATCTGCCTTACAAAGCCATTCTCATTTGAACAATGTGAGTTATGATTCAGAGAGGACCTGCAGGATTGGAGCTCCACTGAACAAAACTGTGAAGTCAACATGTGCAAATGAAGGACAAAAAGATTCAAAAGACAGAATAAATAGAAACAAAGAATAGAAACATCCAAATGAGGCATGTGAAATCCACATCATAGGTATTTTCACAGTTTTTGAACAGCCTGATCCTGTGAAGAACTAACTACTGTAGAAAACTGAACATAGCCAAGCTGCTTTCATAAACAAGCCCCACCAGAGCCAAGGATGTCCTGATAAATAAAAGCAAAAGGTCACACATACCTGTGTAGTGTCCTACACTGGAATCTCCATGTTGTCCTAAGTATAAGTGAACAAGCTCTATTTATTTTACCTTACTCTGCACCACTGGGGTGAGGTACAGTAATGGGGCAAGAAAAGAGTCCGTTATTCTTTTTTAACCAAAATTAATGAGTTTTTACCTGGCTTGAGTAAAAAATAAATGCGGAATGCAAATTAGCTGTTGTGTCCCTGTGAAATCAATGAAAAGCATCCCCCAGGTTTTGGTGTAAGAGGGTTGGGTCCTTGTTATGCACACAAAAGCCCTAGCATCCACCTAAAACCAGTCCTTTTTTCAAGCAAAATCAGAGTGCAAGCCCTTACAGGCTGAACTCTGCAAAGAATGAATGGTAACCCTCTAACTTTACTTGGTGACGGAGGCATTGCCCAAGAGCAGGGCAGGGCACGGGCAGGTGAGGATCCTTCCCCCGTGCTGTCCCTGCTCAGCTGGAGCAGTTTTGCCACATGGCGTTTCACAGGTGCCCCAGCCCGCTCTCTGTCACCAGAGAGCCCCGAGGTACGGGGAGCACACGGTCACCTGTCAGCAGGGACACTGGCTCCTGGCCAGGAGAGGTGTGGAAATTCCTGCTGACTGCACGCCGAGCTGTGAGCTCCCTCACCAGCCTGTGTGAGTCACACTGCCTGAAGACACCAGCTCCTACAGACGAGCGAGCGGGGAGCTGTGGAATTCTCCTGTGGATTTTCATGCTCCTCTATTTAAACAAACACCTTTGCAAATGCAGCCTTGTTAGTGTTCCCCAGGTGGCTAGCTGCAGATAATAAGTATTACTATCACACAATAGCGCTTCTTTTGTTATTATGGTTCTCAGGACAATCCTATCTCTTAATGAAAATAAAACTATCCTGCTGTCTCTTAGGGGAATTTCAGCAAAATGCTAGTCAGGCCTGAGGCACAGACTGGGAGACAGCCCAGCTCCTGCAAACAGAATGAATTGACATTTCCATTTTTGTGAATTCCATTGCACATAATGGTGGTCCATTAGCAGCAAGCACAGGAAAGAGAGACACTTATGTGAAATATAAATTAGGGCTTAAAAACCTTTCCCATTGTGCTATATCATGGCAGTCACTGCCATTGCTGGGTCTCACTAATGAGTCTGAGGAAAGCCAGCTGACAAGTCTGCAGCCAAATGTTGGTAATCACAGATTAAAGATGCCTCTTTCATGGACTCAGAAATATCTTTACTTGGATCTAACAGCAACCTGCACAGGCTCTGTGATGGACTGTTCTGAGATACAGGAGACAAATGATGAGTGGTAGATCTCTGACTGCTGTCTGTAAGCACCGTGTCAAGTTGTAAACTTAGAACTACAGAAATCAAAGAACTAAAAAATGTGTATAGGAGGGCTACTGGGAGCTAACAGCTCCAAGTGTCCTTGTTCTGACCCTCATTGTTCTGACCTTCATTTCAGCAGCAGTTTGAGTAGTCAAATGCCTCTTGCTATCTTGCAGATAGCAGTGACAATCCTATCCTATCCAAACTTCATTTTAGGGGTTGCATCTAAATGATCTGTAAGGTTCAACCCAAGCCATTCTATGATTCTATGATTTGTCTTGGAGTTTTTTAGGAAACACCCTTTATTTCCATCTGCTATATACAAGGCTCAAGGTGTAAGATATATCTCCGTAGTCATAAAAAGCAAGCATTTGAAAATGTGACAGAAAATTCAATATTTCAGTAGAGTGCTGAGTTCTGCTGAATCTTTGTTTATCTGGCACTCTTAAATGTCTCTCTAAGGTTTCTGTGGACCAGAGATTAAAGCAGGGCAGGAGCAGTCCAGCTAATACAAGTTGAGATAAGGCAAAGGCGAAATACTGAAATAAGAAATGCTTTTAAAGAACAAATATCACTGGCTGGAACAGGTGGTAAGTGTTGTCTTATGAAGTGGAAACAACCACAGACAACAAAGGCAAAGACTCAGGAAATCTTTGCCAATGGGAACATTCTGTATACAGGCTTTGCTTAAACAAACAAGCTGTCTGAGGGCTGGGGTCAGTGACTGCTGTGCTGCTCTGCTGATGTACCTGATCTGAGTAGGTTACTGGCTCTCACTGTAATCCTGGCAGGAGAGACAGGTTCCTGCTGGATGACTCTTGTCTCTCTTTGGAGGAGATGCCTTCTTTTGTAGAGTGAGTGCCAGGCTATCCATGGCTTGTCCCCTTTTGGCTTACACACACACATGGCTACAGCATGATAGCTCACCATGGCCTGGCATAGCCCATCAGAGCTGACCAGAATCAGAGATTCCTCCAGACAGTGAAATCATCTTGGTTCCAAGCCAGCTTGTCCTAGTTCCATATCAACAGGAGTTTTATTTCAGCAAACTAGTAACACACTTGAAAGCACCATTACAGTGCTCAAAGACCTTCCATGCAGTAACTACCAGCAAAACATAAGTTTCAAAGTTGGTGCTGCCTGTGCATTAGGAATGAGGAGGACTTTTGAGGAGGAGCTGGGGGAGCTGGGGTTGTTTAGCCTGGAGAAGAGGAGGCTCGGGGGGCACCTTATTGGTGTCTACAGCCACTTGAGAGGATGGTGCAGCCAGGTGGGGGGTGGCCTCTTCTCCCAGGCAGCCAGTGACAGAACAAGACAAAACAGCCTCAACAGCCTCAAGTTGTGCCTCTTTGCCCAAGCAGACCTGTGGAATTGCCTGGGGGGTGTTACAGCTATCTTTGGGGGCCTCAGGGGTATCAAGATGTCTTTGCCAATATCTCTGTAGCACCTATGAACACTATTCTGTTTCTTGTCAAATAACGTCATGTTCAGAGGGACATCAAGGCAGTGTAATGCAGCAGTCTGGATTAGCAGCCTGCAAAGAGATTGCAACTAATCTTCTGATGTCACTTGAAAGTCAAATGAGACATGGCAGCACAGCTGCCATTGGGATCTCCCAGAATGGTGCCTTCTTTTCAGCACAGAGGAAACTCAAGGAATGCTCTGAGTGGTTTTCCTGAGGGCTAGAGACAGACACAGAGAGTTTTTGGGAAAAGCTTCAGAGGCTGGCAGTAAGACAGAAGAATTTATGAGATTAACACTGCTAAAATCCTGAGTGGCTCACAAGACTTCACAATGCTTGCACCTTCCCATGCACAGAACAGCAGATAGGGGCTGATTTGATGCTGGTAATGGTTAGGGGGGAAGGAATGATTTCACAGAACATATTCATCAAGATTAGTTTCCCATTTATTGCCTTACTATAAAGAATAGCCTGAAGGACGAGGTTCATGAGCTTAGCAAGCAGCATTCCTAAAGTTTATCCTTAAACCCTTTTCTTGCCAAGGGAGGTGGGGATTGTTAGAAAGCATGATGTGCTAGGTGTTTTATACAGAAAAAAAAGGAGATTAAAACTGAGCTTCAGACACTTGTGTCATGCTACTGAGAGACTGGCAAGGAGAGCTGGGCAGTTTCTTCTGCCCCTTCCATTGCCATGCAGCTGTCTTTTCTAGAGAAGAGCTAAGAGTCCTTTTGGCATTAGAACCCTTCTTTGAGTGACAAATAATATTTAATTCTGGGGCTATTTCATTTACATTGTCTCCTTACCCTCAAAGCAGGGACTGATCAGTATAGAAACAGCTAATGACTGGCATGTAGCTGTAATTCAGAGGAAGGCAAGCCAGATGTCTGGTTTGCATGGCAATTCTGAGTCAGATAACTCATTTACATGGACTCTAAAGACAGAAGAGGACTGTCTTCTCCAAAATCAAAACCTTGAAATGTGAGCAATCATCTTTCACAAGGAAACTCCATTCAACTTTCATAACTACAGCATAAAAATGAGAGAAGTCAACTTCAGAAACTTCTGGTTGCTAGAGTAAAGCCCCAGCATTCAACAACATCAAATTGTGATCAGGCTGTTCTTGACTCTGCAGGACTCACAGTTATTTTCAAAAATAAATCATAAAGATGTATACTACATCAAAACTTTTGAAAAGGGACATTGCAGCCTGTTTCTTTTTCTGAAAGATGTGGGGAGGTCAGGTGACTAAGTCACTGCTGCACTCATTTCAAAGAATAACAAAATAACAAGCAACTAAAATTAGGGCAATACTTTGGAAATTGCTGTACCACTACCAAACTCAGTAGTCACTTCAATTGTGGCTATGTTTTGTTTATGGATAATATGCAGGAGTGAACAGTAGAGGGTGTTAGCTTAAAGGAAAACTTAACTCTGTGGAATATGTCCTGTTTAGTACAATTCACAACAAGAAAAAATCAGGTGCTGGGAAGTACTTTGTGTCTTGGGTAAATGGCACTAGGGAACCTGTCCGTGACCTTACCTCAAGAGCAAAGTAAAGGGAAAAAAAAAAGAGAATTGCAAACAAACTCCTCTTCAAATCATAGAATTTTAGAATTATTTAGGTTGGAAAAGACCTCTAAGATCATTAATAGCATCCATGAATCTGGCACCACTAAACCATATCCCCAAGCGTCCCATGGTTTTAAATACCTCCAGGGATGACGACTTCACCATTACCTGGGCAGCCTGTTTCAGTGCTTGACAATCCTCTCAGGGAAGAAGTTTTTCCTAATATCTGGTCAGAACTGTTCCTGACACTGTTTGAGCCATTTCCTCTCATTCTGTCATTTGTTCCCTGGCAGAAGAGACTGCCCCTCTGTTTTTATGTCATTCATGACTAATTAGTAGACTTGAATGATTTTTCAATGTAGCTTGCAGATTGGATAATTAGTCTTTTGATGACTTTCTGGATAGAAGCTCAGAAAATGTTTTCAAGTTGATTTTTTTTTCTAGCATGTCTCAGTATCACTAGATTTGCCTTTGTCTTCTGCAGTTTCCTAATGTAAAACAATTTCTTCCACTCTTCACATAATTAGGCAGATATAAATGGTAATGGACATAAATGGACAAACCTAAGCCTCTCATTCAGTACTCACCAGAGGGAGTGACTTACTGACAGGGCTCAGTGCTATTTTAGGTGCTGTGGATTATTTCCCCCAGCATCTAGCAGCTAGAAAAAAATGAGACTTTAATAAGTATTATGTCATATATGCCAGCCTAAAACAGATGTCTTGGACACCCTTAAACATCTCAGATAGCTCTGGACTGATGCTTAGGCAGCTGGACTTCATCCTGTTTGTTTCAATTCTGTGGGTCTGAAGAGGAAGAATATATAGAGAGATTTTAAAAATTCCTTTATTTATTTATAGGTCCTCAGGAAACATATTTGTGGCTACAGCAGTCATGAGCTGTAGCTCATTCACATGCTGTTCTAACATGTGAAATCCTGAATCATGGGGCTTTCCTCCCTTCCCATTCACTTAGATGCTAAATCTGTGTCCTGGACACACACCAAGTGCTTGCATTTAGATTTCAACTCTCAGATGAAAATTGCCAAGTGTAGGCCTTACCACAAACTTGGGTACCTTTATTTTTGTACATTTCAATGTTCATTTTAGTTCATAAAACCCCATGAACATCACAAATGAGACACATTTTTGAAGTATTGCATTTTATTGTATATATAATCAGGTAAGTATTATGGGGAATTAACCAAAGTCACATTGTGTCCAGAGTTCCTGTAACAAGAAGCCCTCACTCTTATCTGGGGCCACTGCTGGGAGGATCAAAAGGGCAGTGCCACTGAGCTCAGCATCACAAGTTTGTAAGAAATCCAAAGCCCTTGAAGAAGTGTTCATAGTCTAATAATAAAAAAGCCAAACAGCAATAGATGTGCATATAGAAACAAGGTATAATAAAACTTTCTCTCTTATTACCTACTTTGCCAGAGCCAGTGCATAAATATTCTGAGCTCTGTCTTTTCTGGTTTCTGTGCAGGAGTGGCCTTGTCCTCTCAGCTTCCCCCTGACTTCTTTGAAGTTAAAAAGTGTTTGCCACTGAAAAGCACCTGCAAACCACGTACACACGGGGTCACATTTATACAGGAACAAGAGTTTTAGTCACTGGTGGGAGGTGAGGAATTTTGTGTTCAGTGCTTTGGCATGCTGAGAACTTCAAGGCTTCTGCAGCCCAGTTGTGAGGGTAATGGTCAAAACTGGTCAGACTGGTCGTTTGATTGTATTGATCTCTTAAAGCAACACAAGTGGGTAGGCTTGGAAAATGAAGAAAAAAAGGACCACAAGCTATTAGTCAGCTGCCAGTTTGTCACTAGGAACGTTCCTCTTGGTGGATCAGACACCCTGCACAAAATGTGACACATTTATGAGAGAAAGGATTCCCAAAATTGCCACCAACCATGGAAAATGTTGGGGTTTTGCTGTTTTGTGCCAATTAAAAAGCACATCCCCTGAAGCTTTCCAGTGTAACCCATTTCTCTGTAGAGTTAAAACCTGCAATCTCCTACTGCTCTTACAGCCAGAATTAAGCTAAAGATTCCATAATGAGAAAGAAGAGGCAGAGAAAATTAATTTTTGTCCTTAGCACACAAAGGAAGTCTGTGTAGCTTTTGTGCTCGGGCTGAAAACACAGTGACAGAGTGTAGCTGCTCTCTGACCACAAGGGCTGGCAGAACTGAAGGGATCAGCAAGCACAGCATTGCTCATCCCAGCCTGAGCTAATGTGGCTGAGTGCATTTAGCCATATATTTAATTAAGGCAACAAACAGGCCAACACTCAGCTGCCAGCCCTGCAGGCATACTCACAATGTAATTGTCTGGAAACATATTGTTAAATTCACGTGCAAAAGATATTTAGGCACTCAATACAAAGCTGTTAGGTTGAAGGGCTGCCTCTTGTTTGTTGAGGGAGGGTCACAGTTTCCTTCATCAGTAAAGCAGCTGCATAAAATAAAGATTGATGGTAAATCCTGGCCTGAATTTTATTGTGAAAGAAATTTTCTCTGGTGCTATACCTCTTATAATTTATCCACAGGCAAATTACCCCATGTCACCCATTAAGATATAAGTAAAAAACAAAAGGTCAGTAAATGCCAAAATATGTTTCTGTTCAGGAAGAAAAGCACCAAGATAAATGATGAAAGGTATAACACATAGAGCACACCCTGCCTTGGTGTCTAGTCTGCCACCTTTCTATGAGCTATCTATTAAATCCAAGAGCATCTTGCCTTTTTATAGACAATTCAGATTCAGTACCCATGACTTCCTGTAACAGTAACCCCTACAAAAACTTGCTTAGTCCTTGTATGCTTGTATGCTTGTATTTATATCTTTTAATACTTTGCACACCTAGCAAAGCTCTTTCAGTTCAAGGTGACTTTCATGTTAGATCAATGAAAACAGAAGAGAATAAACAGGCAGCATCTGTGGTAAATGAACGCACTATGCATGAAAAGACTTTCAGAACAAAACCAGGCTCTGCAGACAGGCAGAGAAGGTTGAAAATATGAAGTATAGTAGAAAGAAAATAAACCCCAATTCTGCCATATTTGCCATCTGTACTCACTGCATTGCCTGAATTTACTCCCTCACACATTTCTTGGTTCAAGACTTCAGTTTCCATTTGGTCTGTGAAAAGTGAGTAGATTCACAGCATGCTGTATTAGAAAGAGCATGGGGAGATGGTGATGTTATGGATTTCTGGCATGTAAGGAGGCCATCTCCCCTAGGAGCCCCAGTCATGTTGCCAGCCCAGTCCCACACACCCCAGCCAGCAGGGAGAGCAGTGCTCCAAGGCCTGAAGAGCCAGAGGCTGCAGCAGGGGCAGTAGCACTGGCTGTGCCCGCAGGCTGGGGCTAACAGGACACTGCAGGGACAGTGGCATGCCAGTGATCTGTCTGAGGAGAATGGTGGGCTTGAAGAGTCATCATCTCCAAATATTTATTACTTACTGCTGTCCCAGATTCTGTTTCCAAGCAGAAGCACCCAAGCTCTACATTAACTCTGAGCCTATGAAAAACTGTGTAGCACCAGTATTGTAGAGAGGGTCTTAAACCAGTGCAGGCTGCTTCTTGTCTGGCTGATCAATGCAGCATCAGTGCTGCAACAGCCACTGTCAGGTGGCTTCTGGTCAATTCAGGGGACTGACAGAGCTGTTTGCAAAAAAAATCTGCATACATACCATATAAAACAAAGGTGAGGTGTGCAGGGATCTCCAGCCTCCTCATCACTGTCTGATGCAGCAAAAACTCAAAAACTCAGCAGTCACAAATCTGAGCTCTAGATCAATGCATGCAGGTCGCTGTCACTACATGTCAAAGCCTGTATCACAAATTTCCCAACATCCTCTCCTCAAAACCCACAAGCAAACGAAGATCATGTGGAAAAGAGTCAGAGAGGCAGCTGCTTGGATACTGTGATGCTCAGCTCTCAGTTACCTGTCAGGGAAACTGTCTGGAGCAGGGGATGCCACTGGAGATGGACAATTACCTCTTCTAAACCTGCTAAGGACTGAGACATGGGGCAACTTTCACAGGATGGGATGACACTGCCACTGCTGAGACCCCAACCTTAATAGCTTTTGGAGTGGAAGAGCTGGGCAAAAAGAGCTGATGTTCAGTTTAGGCCACAGATGTGTTTGTATTTGTTTGCTTCTGACCTTTTCTTACAGCCCTGTAATTAGAAGACTGAGCTTACAATGTGTTGAAATCATCCCTCACACAGTTTTGCCCTCAGCATGTTTGCTGTTAAATTGGAACCTGAGGTGTGTCTGTGCAGAAGCAGCAAGGCTGCATCACAAACCTTCTCTCATAGCTTGGGCAGGGACAGCACTTGCTTAATGCTGTTGGCCTGGCTCCAGAGCCACTGTGGGGAGGACTGGGATCACTCACTGCTCAGTTTTCAAGGGCACTCAGCATAAACCTGCATCCTTTCCTGCTGAGCACTCCCCCCTCCCAGGAGAAGCACCTCTCAGCTGGAGGAAAACCTCAGCTTTGATGCCAACACTCATTTTATCAACAGGAGAGGGTTACAGTTGGCCCTGGAGCACTCAGGGCCATGGGGATGTGTGATTAAGAGGAGCTATGTGCTCTCTCACAGTGTTGCTGTATTTATGCAGCAGCCAAGACCCAGGCAAGCAAGGAAACAGCCCTGGAAGAAATAGTCCATTGCACACCTGTGCAGATTGAGTCAAAGTTTGTTATACAAACTTCCATGAAGCTTCCCTTTTTCTCAGAAGATAGCACATTGCTCTGATTTCCCATTTTCACAACTGAGTAGGAGGTTACTGATGACTTTGTAAAGGAATTCAGGCTCAAACACTTTTCAGCTTCCTGCTGTTCTAACAGCTGGTACCAACAGGACAGCTAGCAGGTGTTCTCTCTTATGCCTTTCATGAAGAGCTGAATGCCAGGGGCTGAGTCCCAACCCCTGGGTCCAAGGCTTGATCCAAAATGATGAATACATATGCAGGTGAATGTTCTTTTCTATTTGTTTGTTTGGGGCTTTGGTTAAGTTGTTTCTGCTGTGTAGGCTATGTTTCTTTAGCAAGTAGGAGAAGTGCCATCTTAGTAACTGGGAAAGAATCAGAAAGAAGTAGTCTGAGCATAGCCTTGGCAACCCAAACCCCACCTCTGCCAGCTTTGTGTGAGGCAGTGTGATGAAGCAGCAACCTGGGTTTTTGATGGTCTGCTTATGCTCCCTTGACAGAATCTGAAATTAGGTTTTCCTGGTCAGGCTCAGCTATCTGATAATTCCAAAAAATCTGGAAATTTCATCTTGTTGGCAAACCCTCCTAATACTACTTCTCCTTTTAAAAGAGATGGAGAACAGACACAAGCAGGTGAAAGCATAACGTCCCACACATGTGGACCAGGGTGTGGAGCTCAGGACAGAGCTCACTTTGTGCAAATGCACCAACAGGAATGTTTGAATGAAAAGAATAAATCATCCTATCAATTCCCAAGCTTACTGCAAAGCAATGCAACAAAACATTTAAGCAAACTCAGGCAGGAAAATGTCTTGTGGCCACAGTAGGGAAAATTAATAAATGTTATCCCATGACAGAGGCTTCTTGAGGTCAGACTGCACATCCAGAATGGAACAGTGCAATGGATCCTTAATAACAAGTGAAAAGGAAACTCATCCATCACCATCCGTATTTCTATAATACATCAGATTTTAAAGGTAACTTGTTTAAATAACCAACAGTGATTGATGGCCACCCTTCATGCAGAAGAATTAGCCATTCAGACTACCTGTGCTCACAGTTTTGGTCCTGTGCTTGGTTAATATTCCTGTTTGTATTTCTCACAAGTCTGTGTTGCACCCAGTGTAATACTAAGTCTCTTCAGCCATTTTTTGAAATGGGATCTGAGTCTTTGTCATGTGGGATGGCACATAATCCATCTGCACATTAACTACATGCAAAATTGGCCCCCATTCCATTTTCTCCATGTCATTGGAATTGCACCTGCTCAGCCTCAAACACACAGTAATCACAAGAGACATAGGTGAGATGATCATGTCAATGATTCATTTGATTGAGACGCATCTTCCTCAAAAAATGTGAGCAGGCAGATTCCAAAGTCTGTGTGACTGAAAGATATTCTTGGGGATAAAACAGATATCTAAACTTTTCATTTAGATATCTTCTCTACCATTAGGTAATCTAAACTTTTCATTTAGATATCTTCTCTACCATTAGGTATGGGGCTTTTCCATCCATTGGTGGTGCCATTTCCTTCACAAATGAAATGTTCATATCTGCAGTAAACTATTTCTTTCCAGATGCCCTGTCCTAAAATTTCATGAATGCTGTGCTTTAGTGATATCTCTTCCCTGTACAGAAAAGACCCTCAGTGACTGCCTGTAACCAGGGGCTCCATGTGTGTGGCAGCTCCACTCTCCAAGAGAAAACTAGGATATGATGAAGGAAAGAACAGAAGGTAATATGAGCTATGCAAACTGCAACCTCCAGGACAGACCATTTCAGTTTCTCCTGGGTTTGAGTCTTCCCTAAATCAAGCCAGGAAAAAATTTCCACAGTCTCTCTCACATCCCCACCAAAATATCCTGGCTTCATAGGTATTTTGGCTGCACAAACTATATATTTCTCCTTTACTAAATAAAAATGTCTCTCTTTTTTTTTTTCCTCCACACTGAGACAAAAACAGATATCCAGCCCTCATGATTTTTCCAAAACTGATCTCCAGTGAAATAGTTCTGAGTGAAATATTTTCAGAATATTTCTCCGGTGAAATATTCTGAAATAGAATACAGTTTTCCTGGGAAATATCTGCACAGCCACCATGTAGTATTTTCCTGGGCAAGTACACCTGAACTAGCTACCTAGAGGAGGCAATTGAAAGATGCCTAAAGGAAGCACTCAAGAGATATGTAAATATATCCTCAAAGACTCTGCCTCCATTGACTATAGAAATATTTTTTTTAATATACTGTCTATTAAATGATTGCACAAGGCTATTCTCACTTTTGTCTCTATTACTCCTTGTTTAATCATGCAGCAATATTTAATATTTGCTAATTTGTTCAGAATGTAATATTAATATAAGAATATTCTTCATCTGATAAAGGCATTTAAAATAGAAGAATCAAAATGTAGAGGAGGTAATAAAGGAAAATAGAAGACCTGAGATATTATTGCTACATCAAAGCAGAGCAATGTCCAAATAGTCAGACCCAGTTATAAATTCATCATGCATCTGGAACACAAAAAAGATCTGTGATCAAATTGGCTACCACAAAAACTGGAATTCACCCAATATAAATGCACCACCGGGTTACAATGTATACATGTGTATACTTAAATTTTCCACCTCTTTCTATTTGGTTAAATGTATCTTTTCAACACCACTTTACTTCAGATGTAAAGACAAATACACACATCTACCTGGAAATTGCAGAGTCAAGCTTGAGAATTTTTTTAATGTCCATTCACTTCTCTTCTGATATTGAAACTCTTCAACAGCACAGCTGACCCTCTGCTGCTGCTTCTCTTTCAACCTCCAAAGTAAGTCAGCAAACTCATAAATAATTTAATATTCATTCATAAATCTATTTTTTCTTAGAGAATTAAAATTTCACCATTACAGGTGTTAAAACCTTTCTTATCTGCAGCTTCATCTATTCCTCCCACGCTCTTTCCTCCTGCACCCTTCCTGTGGCTTCCTTTGCTCTGTGCATGTGCCGAGGCTTTCCTGCCAATCCTCACTGCTCCATGCTGACTCCAACAACCCTGGGGATGCAGCTTTTACCTGGCTCTGGAGAATTTCCTACAGCTGGACTGTGCAAGCATTAGGGAGACTTCAGTGGGGTGGAAAGTGAAGCTCTCAGCAACTGCAGAGTTTAATACCTCGATGAACACCAGGATGATGAAATGGAGAGGGAAGATGCTAGGAGAGAACCAGGACTCTTTAGTGAGAGAAAACACTGACCCACCATGAGCTTGGATGTCACAATTCAAACACTCCCTGGAATTTATCATGAAACAAATAACTCAATGACTGTGGTAACAAAGCAGTAGTTCTGCATAAAGATTTTTTGCTTTCTTCCTCACAAGTTCAAACCAGTCTGTTTTTCAGGTATTTTTAAGTATTCTCATTTTCTAAGTCTGTAGCTTGTAGCTGTTGTGTTCACAGGCCAATCTTTGATCTCACTCTTACTTAGGGATCATCTTCCAGGAACTGCTGGGGATAGGGAATAGGTTACCTTTGTGAACCTTTGTCTGACCATTCTTTGAAGGGTCACTGAAAGGTCACTTTTTAGTCATATCAAATGAGACCACCAACTACTAGATACCCTCCTGGCACAAAATGATGAGAATCATAATGAATGACAAAAGACCAGAAGCTGGAGGAAAAACAAAAGAGAATAAAATAGGAAGAAACAAAGTAAACAAAAGCATATACCCTATTTTGCTTCACACTTTGATTTTCAATGATCATATAAAAAACACTTGTGTAGTAGAAAAAAAAAACTGTGGAAGGAATCAGAATAAAGAAGGATAAGTATAAGATGTACAGGTTGGGGAGCAACAGCCCAGACTGAATCCTTACAGAGTATGAGATTTGAGTATGATTCGTTTTAGGAGTGATTGTCATCCATAGCTATCCATAGCTACCACTGAAACTCTGAAGTTGCAGTTTAAAAATCAAAAGTGTGTCTTTGAAAATTGCCTAATAAATGTGCACCATCAGCACTTACATACACAAAAGAAACATTCTGATCCTTCTTCTGCACCCAAGAGACAGAAATCTAGAGTTCACATGTGTAAGGGTCAGGAAATTTCTTGACTGTGTCCTGTCTGCCTGCAGTACAAAAGCATTGTCAAACTGAAATACTGAAAGGTACTGTGGCCATACTGCTTCCCTGAGTAAAGTGAAAGCTGCACTATTAAATGAGTATTCCCCATCAGACACAGTTCACAATCTGTTTGTTGTCTTCATCCAGCCCACAGGCTCTCTCTGTTTCTTTCTAAGATGCTGAAAGAACCTGTTCCACTCTTGCTCTTAGGATCTGGACTGAACTGCCCTCCAAATCTGCCCTCAGATACCCCCCAACACGCCTCCTAAACCAATGGAACTGCACTTTCCCCCCTTGCCTGTTTCATTCTTTATGGGGAAAGAGACAGAGAGTTTAGCACACTTTCCTCTTTCCATGAGCAGACAGCCCTGAGACAAGACAGAATGTTTCTGGCTGAGCTGTAACATGGTATGAAGAGACAAAAGCTAAATCTGGCTGCTGTTGGGGAGCCCTTAGCCACGCACAGCTGCAGCAAGGAACAGATGCAGGCATTGCTGAATTGACATCAACTGCTCGTTAAACAAGCCATGACCAACAGATGGGAACACTGCTTTATTGTGGTAGCCTTCTCCAAATGCTGAATGGACTAGATGGAAAATGAGACTGGAAAATGAGTGGGTGCTAAAAATGGGAAATTCTACTGCAGGAAATCCAGCCAATCCCCTAGAATGCCAGGTGCCACAGCTGCTCCACTCTTGAACCCAATTCAGACAAACTACGTTCACCACAGAAAAGGATAGAAGATGTTCATTTGCAAAGGTCTCCCAACTGCCCCATATTGGCAATTACAGTAATTATTAGCATAATTGCTTCAAGTCACATCTCATTATAAATAAAAAAGGAGATTTTGGCTCTGATAGCTATTATTTGCTAATGCATCAGAGAGTGCAGTGTAGTACTGTGTATCACACCTGTACTTCATGCCAATTTTTTTTCTGTTTTTGTTTTTTTTTACTAGATATACATTCTAGAAAATTGGCAAGGAAGTTACGTGGAATGAACATTGATTTTAGGCATTACAGAACAGAGAAAACTAGAAAGACAGAAGAATTTTTCTACAGAAAGAGATTTTATTGCACCTATAAAAAATTATTGCAATAACCAAGGACAGAATTAAGTATCCATGGTCTTGCTACATCAAATAGTATTATTTGAGTTACCAAGGCAAAGAATCATTAGCCAACAGTCAGCAGGAATTTGCCAGGCTTTCATTTGCTCTCTTATAAACACACAGAGCTAACTAACACAGTAAGAGTGGCAAGCCTGCACATCAAAATAATAATGTTTCAAATATAGTGGTTCTGGAAGAAACAAGGCAGAATTCACTTCAACACAATAATGAAGCTAATATATGCTAAATAACTAACACAATTACTTAATCTTTATTCACTTCTGTTTATGCTGTTTCTGCAAGTAGGACCATCAGGAATGGGCTGTTGATTCCTCTTAACAATCAGAAATATTTTAGCTGAGCATAAACCAAAACACAAACTTGCTTTATGTCCAAAGTCCCTTAATTCATACAGGGCCTACAGGTCTGTGGTGGAAATATATGGGAATACAAGGTTTCATCAACCACCTATATAAGAGCCATGTAGCTGAATCCACATTAACTTGGGGAGCACAAAAATCCATCTTGGTAATCTGGCAATGCTCATTCAAGCTCAGGAGAACTTACTTACTTATGTAACAGATGAATGATCACATGAAGGCAACAGAAACATAGGCAGAGTGTTGATTAACACATCAAATAATTACAAAACATAGCCCAGTCAGATTACTAAATATATATATATACATGTGTGTGTGTGTGTGTATGTGTATGTATCTGGACAAAAAAAGTGACAAGATAAACATTTTTAAAGGAAATGCAAGAACCAGTGATGGCATAAATGCTTTTAATGCCTTAGACACATACATACATGGAGAAAACGTTTATACAAATATGAAGAAAATGCCTTTACTTCAGTCAAACAGATCAGGACTACTGAGCTTTTTCAGAAGTTAAAAGATATCCAAATTATTTAGGTGTTTGATATTACAAGGAAAAGAATACATGGGAGGAATATACATCTTTCAGAAAAAAAAAAAACAGGTTAACAGACTGCTTTTAGAAATTGAAAAAAAAAAAAACCAAACCATAACCTTGTTACTGTAAAAGATATTTCACTATAAAAATTGTCATTATCGCAGCTATTCAAAACATTTCTCTGAGATGCTGACTTGGGAAAAAATCTGCCTTTGATATAAACAGTCCAGAAATAATGAAGTAATTAAGTCAACTACTAGGAAAACCTGGAAAGGGATCACTCTGATGAACATTGGTGTATCCACCGTATGAAAGGCAATATTTGAGACTTCAGAGTGATACAGGGGTCTGAAGAGGAAAACAGGGTGTTTTATCTCACTTGTGCAGTTTAGGCTCCTGACTTGAATATCCAGCCTTCTTTCAGCACTACAAAAACTCCATGAAGGCAAAGTCCATTGTCAGATACCTGATATTTTTAATACCTGGTCCATAGAGACTAACTAAATAATTAATTAGAATGGCAGGGCTTTCCAACTCCTCATCCATGTTATTTAACACCTACTCACATCAATGTAATCAAATATGACAACTTCTAAGGAAAAGTGATAACCTGCATAGGGGAATCTCACTGGTGCTCAACACATATTGAACTGCCAAGCAGTAAGTGTAAACTAATAGTTCATACTTGATTGGAAGTTGAGCAGATGGGAAAAAAAAAGCCAGGCAAATTTGTTTTCTTCATTCTCTTCATCTTTAAAATGAAATCCAGCATTAACACAGTTCAAAAAGATGTGTATATCAGGGGTCAGGCAGCACATTTGATATAACTTACAAAATTATATAACTTACACAGAGTGCTCTGAAACATTTGCATGGTATGAAAATGGGGCAACTATCTACACCCAAAGAGGATAAATATACAGTCATGTAGAGAGATTGGATAAAGAGGTATGTAATGAAACCATGTGAGGATGACCATATACTGTTACTTAATATCTTTATCAGCTCTGACTTTTCCCTTTCTGACAAAACACAGAAGGATATGTAAATGAAAATAAATTTTAGAAAAAAAACTCCCATATTCAATATTTATGGTGTCACAAGAAGAGGACAAGGTACCTCCTTCAGCATGTTCAACCTGCATATGACATTGATATGTTAGAATACTATGTTAGAATACTATGAGATTTTTTGCTAAATCTAGGCAGGATTAAAATGCATAGATAACCACTGCTCTGGTGTAATCTTTCCTGCAAGCTGCAGGGAATCAGTTACAGGACTTGCTGATCACATTAGGATTATTTCAGATTTCCTCAGCATCTGCATCTCAAAATGTCCAAGAGGAAGGTGTCTGGGATAACTGAGCATTTCCAACGATGTAGCCCCACCTTTGGAAACCATGATTTTTCACTGGACAAGCCCAACACCTCTGCTCTCATATAATTCTGATCAGGCCACTCTTAAAATGTGCATTATATAATGGAGACTATAATACCCACTATAAGCAATGTATTATGGAATTTGCAGGCAATCTTTAAAGGATGAGAGAGAACACAGAAGGAACATTCAGATGAGCCAAATCAAGTTGATTGAAAACATGATGATTGAGTGAATTTATAACCCATCACTTCTGAAAGTAAATAAATAATGAGGCCATTGAAAACATATTTAAAATGGTACAAGGAGATACACCCAGCAAGTATGGATAAAAATCCTGTTATCTTTCCACTGACAGTAGGATCTTGAAAATGAAGAGCTGACAGACATGTAATGGCAGGCCTACATTAGCCCAGTCTCTGCTCCAGAGTGACAGGGAGTATAGGTACTGCTGTCAGCTTTAACTGAGCCAGCTCTTACACCAAAATCAATTTAACCTCTGAAGCATTGAGCTACAGGTGCAATCATTTAATACCCACAATATAGACATAACTTTAGTCTAACAAAGAACAAACAGTAGAGAGACTGGAATAAACACTCTGCTTAAAAGCAGGTATTAAGGTTTGGTGTTACTGCATCCTCACTGCTACTACAACTGTTAGGGAAATTAAGGTGGGATATGCTGGAACGGGCTTTATTCATTTCTTGCTGCTGCTGTGAAAACACACACTGAGAAAGTGTCAAGAACAGTTTCTAAAGGAGGTAAAAGAATTTCATCATATAGGACACAGGAAAGCTAACTTGGCTAACACCCAGAAATGCAGAAATCTGTTCCTTGTGTTGGGAATAGCTAAAGGCCCTCACAAATGTTTAATTCCTTACACTTTTTCAGAGCTACATCTTTACCTCTACATTCTTCCTTATTGCTAGACAGTGAATTTCTTTCTCTCTGTTTTACTTCTGGAGACAAAAGATTATCCAAGTTTGACATCATCTCCCTGGGATGCCTTTTGTCTACTGTTGTCCTCTTCTTTTTCTTTTTTCCCCTCTTTTCTTTCACTATGGTTTTTCTTGCTTGTTCTCCTCCTTCATCTTCCACAGCTGAGTGAGGGCAGGAGTTTTTAGTCTTAGTATCCAGGCTGGAAAACCAGAAAAGGAAATCCACTAAGCTAAAAGGACATATCTCATAAAGCCTCTTTTACAAGACATAGATTTCACCTTTTTCCACATCTCACAGTACTGACAAGAGAAGGACTTATCACACTCTTGACCATTTTACAGGGTTGTAAATGTCCTACAATTCAGTTTCCCTTTTACTTATAGAATAAGTAAAGGATAGCCTAAAACAGGGCTCTGGCCCTTAATCTTATCTGCCTCTTATGACTCCAGAAAGGATGTGGGCAAAAAGGACCCTTTTGCTGTGTGGGTCCATATCACACAGTATTGTACTTTGCATATGGAACTTGTTAGCTACATTTGCAGAGTGCTTATTCTGCCATAATTATTTCTTTCCACAGTGATGGCAGGAAAATGCCCCAAACAGATGCTAATGTCTCATACTGAAATCATAAGAGCTATATTAGTACCTCTAAAGATTAGTCAATTAAGAATAATCCCTAATACACACCACAAAAACATTAAAAGACAGTCCCAAAGAACTCAGAGCTGGAGTTACCCAAGACACTGTATAACATCTATAGGCACTGAGGACTTCCTGTCAGCATGGAATATGTGCCTTTTAATTTTTTTTCCCTTACTACTCCAGCACTTAGCACAAGCAGTTTGTCTCTTTTGAGGTTCTAATGTAATACTGCATTCAAACTTTTTGATTCCTTTCCAATTAAATTATGCTTTTGCATTTTTCCTATCAACAATGTCAGCACTTTCTCATTAGATCTGTGCATATCCATGGGCAATATGCTGCAGTGTCCCCCCTTTAAGTAGGACATAGGAGGTAGGGATTTATTTTAGAAATATAATAAACAAGTTTCATTGGAAAGCACACTTCCATGTCCTCATAAAAAGTAGGGGTTCTAATAAAAACTCCATTTAGTGCATTCATTTCAGTCAATTCTCCAATGAATTCCTCCAATTTGCCAATGTAAAATTCAATTTTCTCCTCATTTGTACATAAAAATGGCAAGTCAGCGTGATAATAAGTTCTCTTTGGAGAGTGAATGGTTGTACCAAAGCACTCATTCATGAAACAAAGCATGTAGAATGGACATTATTCTTATTGCTCATGCATTTAATCACATCTTTTCTTAATATGATACCTCAGAATACAATCCATCTCAGTAGAAGGGAAGGACTTCTGCTGCTTTTGCTGGAACTCAGACCAGTTATATACCTCCCTCTTTTCAACTGGTTGTTTGCATTGAGAAGGAAACCATGGTCTTCAGGTTTGCTTCTTGGTGAGAAGAGGCTACTATCATATCAATTATATGGCCTGGGAAGGCATTGATGTATTCCCAGATTTGGAATTTTGCTCAGCAAAGAAAGGGCATTCATTTGTTTGTGTGCTGTAGCTGCAAGCTGGTGGAGGGCTGAGTTTCAAACTCTACTAGGATCACTATTAGAAAATACGTGGGAATCAAAGGATTTGAATCTCAGATGCTTTTCACTCTGTCATTCTCAGTGAATCCATACGTCAAGCCCACAACTGGTACCCTCACCCATAATTTTTAGATTAAATCTTTAGTGATGATAATCATATTAGAACATATCAATGAAAATTAAGAACACCTGTGGGTGAACAAGCCCTGGAGCAGATTTCCCAGAGAGCGTGTACAGTCTCTTCACTGGAGGTATTCAACTATTTGGATGCAATCCTGCACCATGTGCTCTGGGATGACCCTGCTTGAGCAGGGAGGTTGGACCAGATGACCCACTCTGGCCCCTTCCAATCTGACCCATCCCATGATTCTGTGATCTAAAATTGCCTTTAATGGTGGAATTCATTTCTCTCCACAACTACCAGAAAGGAAGGTGCAGCTGGGTGGGGGTTGGTCTCTTCTCCCAGGTCACCAGTGACAGGGCAAGAGCACACAGACCCAAGCTGCACCAGGAGAAGGTTTAGGCAGCACATTAGGAAGAAGTTCTTCACAGAAAGAGTGATTGGGCATTGGAATGGCTGCTCAAGGAGAGCGTGGAGTCACCGTCCCTGGAGGTGTTTAAGAAAAGACTGGATGTGGCACTCAGAGCCATGCTCTAGGTACAAAGTGGTGTTGGGTGATAGGTTGGATTCAATCTCAAAGGTCTTTTCTAACCAAGCTAATTCTGAGATTCTGTGATTTTCCTTGTTCATGTTTCCTCTTGGAAATAAACTTCCCATGATGGAGATTATATTATTCTTTTGCAGCAGTGCTCATACTACATGTAAGAGGAAATCCTTCATTCTGTAGATGTCAAGGCAAATGGAAGACTCAAAACCAAATAATGTTTTCTCACACAAAATGTGAAACTATGCAACTCCCCCTGGGAAGAAGCTATGGATGATGAAGTTTTACATGCTTTCAAAAAAAGAAACTGCACAAATTCATGGAAGAAAATTCCATCAAGGCTATTTAATGCAGAGACTCCAATTCTGCTTCAGAGAATTTTTAAATTCCAATAATTGTAGGTTGGGATTGTATTCTGGAGAAATATCCCTAGATGATTGTTCTGATCTTATTGTCCATCCTAACGTTGTCTGAGGTTGTTAGTGCTCTGAAGGCTGTCATAATTTCAACTGGATTAAACTAAAACTTAATATAAGATTAAAAAGTAACCATAAACACTTGGAACACTTGCATTTTCAGTGCACACTTCATATCTTGCTGCCCATTAATTCTGCAGAACCTAAGTAGGGGCTCATACTCATCTTACACACTCTCTCTCCATCTCCAGATTTAAGTTCAGGAGATGAACAAGTGTCTTAGAAAAAAATTGCAATTTTATGTGCAGCTTTACTTTACAATAAGTATTTTAAAAGTAAAATAAGGTCTACAACAAATAAAAACTCCATCTCACGTTTCAGCAATCCCCTTAATAACTTTCTGGGACTAAGCTTCAAACCATCAGATCCCACCAATATTTCTGGAATGAAAATAAGGCAGTAAATTCTCACATAAACTTAGTTGCAAGTGTAGAGTAAGCCAGTTCGCAATAGCTGTAGTTAAAGTACTACGTATGGAAACCTGACGGCATAGCTGAACTCAAAGTGCAACATTTAGAATTCAAATTTTAAAAATTTGGTATTTTTAGGTTCAAACATACTCACATCTCATAATCCACCGTCTGCACCGTTCTTATGTACTGACAGGAATAAGCATACTTGGTTTGGCTGATTTTAATGAGCTCACTTCTTATACAGTGTTCCTGCAATAACACAAACAATATTCATCTAATTAAAACTCAAATCTCAAAAGCAATGAAGATACATATGCATAAAAAAATCAACTGTTTAAGGGTAACTGTAATCAGCCTCTAATAAAGATAATTAATATAAAAGTTTCAAGTACAAAGTAAATTTTATTTAATGCATGCTGTGAAAAATGCAGTAAAATTATCATAATGGCTTACAAACAAAAAACAAACAAACATAATGGAATTAATGTCAGACTATAATGACTGTGTTAAAACTCCCTATGTTTCTTATTTTAGAAGCATGGAACTTGTGAAAGCCACCAAATGTATTAAAGAAGAAAGAACAGAGTATAATTTAAGAATAAATTATCCAACAGAATTTCTTCGTTCAGGTTTATTGCATGAGCTGTTCATTGCACTCTGAATTCTGATTTACTCTGGTTAGCTGGAGACTCAGATTGGGACAGAGAGCCCATTAGCCTGGAAAATTCTATCTGCCTCTTCAAAACCAGCCAGCCTGGTATCATCCCCTAGGTTTACTTACCTCTCTATTGTTGAACAGCAGCACTGTGTAGAATTTGTCACCTGTCTCCACCCTCTGTGGTGTTGCTATGACAATGGCGGGTACATAACATTCATTTTCTGCCCGTGTCCCGGTTCTGGCAAACACATAGTCCCCAACCTGTGCACAGGAAAGCATCACTGCAAGAACCACTGCAAGAACCACTTCTGAGCTCTACAAGACATAACTACTAAGGTATTTTTACATGAATCTTCATTCTATCATGTTCCCATGATTTAATATGGACCATTGAAAGAAAAGAACTTGGTCCTTGCATGTTCTGATTATGCAATTTCCACTGAATCAGGGAGAGAACACAAAACAAAAATAAAGGACTGAGTTCTGCTAAATGTACCTGGGCTTAGCTAGCAAGCTGAACTGAATGAGGAAACTCTTACAAACTGTACATTCCCTTGGATTCTAGGCAAATTTTAAGTCTTTCAACAAACCAACCTTGGGAATTTTAGAAAATTCCAGATGTAACTGATTTATCCAAAATTGTTTTTAAAATTAACACAGAAGTCACAGTTTTATATCAAATTCTGCAGGTCTCTAGAGTTGGATACAGAACTTACAGAGTTATCAGGAGCTACTATATCAGGATTTGTCTTTATCTCAAACTGAAAAAAAGGGTATGTTTCTAGTTTTATATGTAGCAGTGCAATTATAAACATGTTTCTTTTATTCAAAACAGATGGATCCATCCTGTATCCTCTATGCAACCATCACCATTCTGGTGTGTAAAATAAGAATCACCAAAAAAACTCATCTGTGATTACACATAGTTAGCTGATAAATTTTAAAGAAAATCAGAAATGAACAGGGATTATAATTTTTTATTACTGTTATTTACCTTAGTATATGGTTGTTTTCTGGATTTAAAACATGCTGTGAAAACTGAATGATTAAAACCTGCTGTAAGTAAACTGCTCACACTAAGTAAAAAAGGCTCTCAATTTATAATCTATGTGCTATGAAATAATAACTGTACTAATAAATAGTTCACCTTTCTTCTATGGCTGGGGAAATATTCATGTTTTATAAAGAAAACAATATAGATTAATTTAGAACACATAATTTTAATAAACAAAGGACTAGAACTACAATGAAAACAAGCTTCAAACAAATGAAAAACTTCATGTTGAAAATAGTATGATACTACTATAATGAAAAACTCTTCTTTAAAATAAAGGTATTTAAAAGACTTTTTAAAAAATCTATAATTTATTACCTAAATATAAAATAAATTTCATATTTTAAATATAAAATGCATATTTGCAATCATGAAAAAATACAGTTTTTCACCTGCAGATGTGGGCATGGCATAGCACCTCCCACAGGTATAGTGAACTTGACAAGGACATCACAGCTCTCCCCATTGCTGAAGTCAACAAGTGCACAGCTAGAACTGATATTCTTTATCACAGTTCCTGAAAAACAACAGAATAAAATATTTAAATTATTTTTCTTTCACCCCTTGTGGAAATTTTTTTGTAAAAAATCCTACAGGCTGTCACACATCACTGAGGCCACCCATGTCTATACTATGCATTCTTCATTTTCATTTAGCTACTATAAGCTGTGCTAGGGCAATGGAGACATTTGTACCTAGAAAACCCTGTCTTATTAACCAGTCTTAATAGTGCTATAAAAAGAAAACAAAGTCTTTTTCAAGCACAGGTCTGAAATTTGTAAGCTGATCTGGTTAACATAATAAAACTGATCGTTAACATAATAAAACTACTACCACAGTTAAGAATATGTAATTAAAAAATCCCAACCAAACAAGTAAAGATAACACAAAGATAAATGCATACACACAGAGAATATTTAATATTATCTGTGTGAAATAACAGAACTGAGTTTTACCTACTAACCATGCTGGCTTAAAATTCAACAAAAAAGCAGCACCATTTAGTGATCTTTATGCACACATGCAAAATCTTGGCTCATGATTTCCTTCCATACTTTTCATAGACAAACATATCATTACTCTCCAACTTTACAAAATGAATGTCTTCTTATAAATGTATATATATGTGCACATACATATACATATACAAAATAGATATTCCTTTTCATTAATATGCACACGTAATAGTAAATGTCATTAAGAAAAAATAAGTCAATTATGACTATAACTTATGCTTTATCAGTGTAAAGGAACATTAAATAATATTGAAAATGTGGACAAAAATGTATACCTGGATAATAAAATCCTGTGATGTCTGATCTTGCAATTACCTTTTGGCTTTTGTGAGTTACAAATATTTGATGTTTTTGTCTTGTCTTAGACTTCAGCTTCCCATTTTCTTCTTTAAATCTCTGTAATTTGAGACAATTATTTCTCTACAACAGCTAATGCAATCAGCCTTAATCAATTATTAGAAATTATTTAAAAACTGAGGCGGTGTAATGCTACAAAATCTGTACAGAATTCACAGCAAACTGGAAATGCTTTAAACTTTAAGAATAGCTCTAAGTACAGGAAGTACTTATATAAGTGTTTTCACTATAAAATCCTGTTCTGTATGGTCATAACAATACCTATATTTTCATGTGTTCTGGCTACCATTTTTCTACAAAAAATGTCACAAAGATGCACAATTCATATTAAAGGATGAGGTAAGGAAAAATCAGCTCTTTTTTCAGAATAAGAAAATTTGCTCTACATATCTCTTTTGTCCAGACAGGAGAGACAGGAGAGTTTTCACAGTAATCTGATTTGCATTAGAAGTACCTCACTGTATGGGATGAATCATTAAAAAATAAAATATGAAATCAAAAAATGTTCAAACAAATCTTCAAATGTCTGGGGAAAAACATTTATTTACTATAAATTCAAAACTCAATTGACATTTTCAACCATGTTAAAACATTCCAGTTTAGCAAAATATTTTACCAGATCTTCCAGACCTGCTACTGTCCATTATTCTGCCCAACTAGTTGGGGTTCTTCGTGCACTAATCATTTTTGCCATTCTGCTCACAATAATATTCCTAAATATAAATTACAAGCAAGTGCAAAACTTGCTTATAATAAATCAGTTTCACCACTAAATGAAAATCGTGGCATTTATTTTCACCATTAAATTAATTAGTTTCACCATTAGTTTTTAAAATATTTATTGGTCTACCTTGTGGACAATTTGCAGGCATCCATCTCTTACGTGGTTTTTCTGAATCATAAAAATGTGCAACTTGAAATCTTGAGCTTTTCCACAGATCTACACATTGTTCTGAAAATGACCATAACTCACAGACTCTTAATAAAACTCCTGCTTGCTAGGATGTGTATGACTTGCTTCTTTTTCTGATGAAATTTTTTTTCTAAAAAAGTGTATTTGATTTGATACTTGATTTTCCCTAATATTCAATAGTGATGGAAAATATATTAATAACTTTGACTGATTTGTTTGTTCTCAGTTTCACTCTAATTATTAAAGTATCTTTTTTTCAAACTCCCTCTCAAAAATCACAAACAACCCTAGGAAAAAAGTCCTAAAAATAAGCAAAACACACAAAAGAGGCAAGGAGATATTTTAAATTAGAGATACACGGGATTTTTCTAGCTTTTTCTTTACCCCTACAGAATATTAATTATATGAACAGTCTGGGTTTTTAAACTCAGACTAAACCAGAGGCTCTTCACAGTGCTTAACTGACTGTTTGAACTACAACTCAACAAAGGCTGATTGAGAGCAGACCTACAGTTCCACAGACACAAAAAAGTATTTGGGTAAAGCATTTACTTAATTCCTCAGACTCCAAAAGGACAGCTGCTGCTGAATATTTATTATCAACTAATTTGTATTGCTTGACTAATAACTTGGGCAACTTCCAGCACTCCACGTTAATCCAAATACTAAAGACGACACAAGCATCCACAATGAGGATTCCGAGTCGTGCAGAATTCAGATGGCTCAGAAACACTGTCTAAATTCAAATCCATCTTTCTTTTCTCTCACACAGCTTTTCAGTGTTTAGCAGACACTGTTGGAGTGGCCATTTCTGGCATTCAGTATTTTTATTACAAAAGAGCCCTATCTGATTCTCAGAGATTTTTACCATGTTTCACTCTGCTTCTGTTGAAGGCAATGCATTAATGGGTGAAGGAGACTTTGTTTACTTCTTCCATAGTTGCTACATTTTTAAATTCCCTTTCAAAAAGAATAGTCTTTGCACTTTCCTACTATAAGTGAGAATAGACATGAAGAATTACCCTCAGATCTCCATGTATCTTGGCTCAAACTTTGGGTTTTTATAATCCTGACACCTCCAGAGTCAAGCAACCACCACTCTTCCCTGGGTGCCAGTGGGAACAAGCCCATTCTGAATAGACCTAGCCCATTTTTATGAAAGGGCCAAAAAAGAAAGAGCTGAAAACGTGTTATTTAAAATTTAGTAAAAAAATCATCAGGAAATTTAAAAGTCTGCTTTGTTGAGTAGTTTCAGGATAATTGTGATTTTTTTCAATGATGTCACAATGATAGTTTTCATTCAGTGCCATATCAGCTATTTCCTAGCTGTAACGTATTTCAGTTGGCAGTTTATTTCTCTAGACCCATTTTGTGGGCAGACATCACAGTTGCCAAAACCTTCAACAAAACTTTTTAAAGCCTTCCCATTTTTCTTCTTTTTTTCCCCATTGTTTTTCTGCTACATAAACAGAATTCTAATTACATCTGCATTTCTGCCTCTCACTCCTGAAGCCTTTCAGTTGCAGATTAGCAATTACTGAAGATGCTGCTCTGATTAGACTCCTAAAGCAGGTTGACTCAGGATAAGTGATTGCACAATGTTAATCACATCATGTCTGAGAGGACACACTGGTTGTTCCAAGCAACAGTAAAATTACACTCAACAAATGAAACATAAACATGTTTCTGCTGCTCTTGTATTGGGACATTATACAGCATAGGTAAATCAATAATCAAAATAGCTCTAATAGCAATGTCATATTTTCAAACTAATGTGAAATGAATCAACATCATCTGTTTTAAGAATACATTAAAATGCTTTCAAATGTGCAGTCTTTAAAAACTCAAAAACTACAGAAAACACACACACACACACATATATATATATATACATAACCACTAATTTCAACTGCAGTTTCAGAGTAGCTAGACTAATGTATTAATGCTAGACTAATGTATTAATGAAATGGAGAGAGAAAATAAGCCTCTCTGCCTAGCCAAAAATGGGTGTCCACTTCAGAATGAGCTCCAGATGACTCAGTTCTGCCACTGACTCAGTTCACAATTCTGTGATATTGCCCACCAGTTCACATATACCCACATTTTAGAGACAGTTAAATTGTAGTGTACAAAAATGAAGCTGAATCCCACCTCTTCTCTCTATATTTTTTTTACAAGAAATGTACCATGGAAGATCACAGTGAATTACTCCAATATTAGAATACCTTTTATTCCAGTTTATCAGATATTAGCCCAACAACAAATCTTGTATCTAGACTGCCTTTAATATATCTGTTATTTCTCTTTCCTGCTATCATTACAGCAGAGATAAAGATCCTTTGCTGTGATTTACTTCTAAGAGGCTCAATTTCTGTGGCTGTCTCTGAAGCTTCAGAACTTCTACTTCCCTAATATTTAAACAAAGTAATTGAAAGTTTGCTCTCTTCTTAACAACCTTCCTTCCTCTATCCATTTTATTTAGCATCATGCTACAATTCTACTTTATCACCTATGATAATGGAAAAAAAATATTCCAGAGGTACATAGTGAAGAGGAATATCTAAGGGGAAAAATCCCTTCCCATGTATTACCTTTTTATTGTTGCTTATGTATGATACTGAGCTTTTCTCAATTTCCTTTTTGACAGCTTCCTGAAGATCAGAGGCTTGTTGTATATATGTTAATGCTGTCAATATCTCATCTTCTAACAATTTGACATCTTCATAGGAAACTGGCCATCCCAAATTTTCTAAAGCCTCCAGCAAAGTTTCTTTATGCTGTCTATATGGGACTGGCCCGTCCTCTTCAAATCTTAAAAAAATATATAATTTTAAAGAAATTAATAATCACAAGTAGGAAAAGTTGTAAAAAAACGTTTAAAAGCTCTACAGATAGAGTCACAAATTGTGGAGGCAGAATAAAGAATCAGATTTGCCCAATTTATCTTCTGTATGCTACAAGTTCTTGCATTTCATCCAGATACTGCTGTGTTTGGTGGAACAATCATGCCTGGTATAACTATATCTTATAGAAACACAGCTACAGAGAAATTCAAGTGGCTGAGCCATAATTTCTGAAAAATAAATCAAACATTTTAATATCTATGCACAATACTATAATGATTTATATGCTCCTCTAGCAATAGACTGTGCAATTGCTATGACATTTTTTTCATTACATGCATAATTGGCCATATGTTATCAATAATTAAACATTGTGGATGACACCCTGTCAAATTCTTACATTTTGCAACTCATTGTCTATCAAGAGACAACTATTTCCTTTTTTTTTTCATTACATGCTGTTTTGTTTAACAGTCTTCATTTCCTCTTTGCACCAGAATGAGGTTTTAGTTCTCCTTATAAATTATAAAACTAGGTTTTTTACTCATTAGCTTATATCTTCTTAAAAGCATTCTAGTTTTCATTCCCATTTTTCTGAGAAGAACTATTTCAGGCACATTCAGTTTTCATTAATTGATCTTTGCCTTATTCTCTGGCACAAACAGATGCTAACTTCACTGATGTTTATACAGCAATTACTTTTCTAAATCAATAGAAAAAAGTAGGCTAACATAGTACAAACTTCCAGAGTGATATACAGCTCCAGCACATGCTTTTAAGGTGCTTATTACACCTTAACAAACCAGCCACTAGAGAGCTCTTTACAGGATGAGAGAAGATTTACTTTGATGTCAAAAGCAATGACACACTGCCCTCTCAAGGCCCTGCATTTGACACTGATAAAGGATACAGAAGCAAAATTCAAATGGAATGTAAGTCCTTTCTTTTAAAAATAATAGCACCACAAAAAGGAGGTCCAGAATTTAGTATTATTCCATATCATCTATACATTTTTGAAAACAAGGTATATTTATGAAATAGTTGAAAATTAAAACTGGTTGGTTATAGAAATAGTGATAACAATCCACCAAATATTTATGACCTTCAGAGGTACATTAGAAAACTAAAAGTGATAGCTTACTTGTCTCTTTCCTCCTGAGATAGTGCTCTCCAAATAACTAGGTTCAGGCGCCTATTAAAGAAAGGAAAGCAGTTTTTGAGGGAATGCAGTTCCTTGTGCAGCTGATCATCTCAAAACTAGCAAATAAACACAGTTTCTTAAGATATCTGCACTGATTTGTATTCCAAGCACACTGTATCATCAACTTTTATCCTTATCATTCAGCTATGAAATTATCAACTGCAAAAGAAGATGGGAAAGCAGTATCTTCCATCAAATAACAGCATGACTGTTTCAGGGTCATAGAAGGTTTAATGGCAATCACTGCTGCTTCCTGCCAGGATTTTCTATGGATGGTTGTCTTCAGCACCAGCAAGTTAAATCAAATAACAAAACTGATTAAATGCCAGTTAAGATGCACAGTTCCTCCAATTAAACATTTTCAGAAAATGTAGTCTGAATGTAGTCATGCTAATTTCTAATTTTTTTCCCTGCTAAGATTATCCCTCAGTTGTGCCATTCAAGTTTCTAATTCATTAAACTCTGGCTATGAAAACAAACTACTGACAGGAAAACAGAAGTGATTATCCCAAAGCAATGCAGGTCTGAAATTTTTTAAAAGCATCACTAAACTTTCTGCTTTTGCTTTTTAAGACAGAAATTTTAAACTCTTACAAGATCATCTAGCTTAACATCCCAAACAAGCCATCACTCAATTACTGTATTTCAGCTATAGAAATAAACCTTACTGATGATCCCAATTACTGTAATTCTAGAAAAAATTTCCAAATTTCCTTTGGATACGAGAACAAATTCATTGCTAGGAAAAATTCAGATTGTAACCTGACTAACTACAAGTAGTCTTGCCAGATTTACTGGTGCACATACAAAAAAAAAAAAAAAAAGCACATTAACAACAGATTCTGAATACTAAATTCTTGATGATTCATTTTATCTACCAGAAACTAAATCCCAGCATTTTAAGAATACTTAGTTCATTCCCAATATACAGTCTCAGCATGCTTCAATGCCTATTTCATCCTTCTAAATCTGCACACCCATAACAGTTGATTATAAAAGCTTCTGGCTCTACAAAATCATACACATTATGAAGCTTTCAGTGTTTTTCTCCTTTAATACTGTATATTCTCTTTGTCAGACCACAAAAATTCTGCCCTTGCCACTTTTCTCCCTCTAAATCTGTTGCTAAACTCAATCTGCATATGGGGAAAATACTGGCATGTTTGTTTCTGTGCTTGAAACCTGGATGCTCTGATGTATTTTTTCATCTACATATGTCAGAATAAATTTGTGACCAACCACTATTTACAAAGCTGAAGTGCAGCTTTTGGAAATTCAGTTACCAGAAAAGGGCTGTGACATCTAGATTAAAAAAAATTTAGTATTACTCCATATCATCTATACGTTTTTGAAAACAAGGTGTATTTATGAAATAGTTGAAAATTAAAACTGGTTGGTTATAGAAATTGGCTTGCTGTTTTACAGGTAGAGAAAAAGCAAAGAGATTTTTTTTTTTGCATTTTTTGCCAATTATAAGGATCTTCAGGTAGATTTGTCTTCTATACCTCTTTTTCATGGAAGTAGGAACTCAATCCTACTATTGTAAATACACTGATTCATTGATCTCTGTTGGTCAACAGAAGTAAACAGTAATCCTTATCATCAAAGTCTTAGGGAGACTGTGGCAATGCTATCAGAGTTTAACCAGAAAACTATTTTCTTTGCCTTAAAATCAAAGTCAGTAAATGTAAAACAAAATGTAAAACAACAATGGTATGGCACAGCAATGAAAAATTTGAATTTTTTTCAGAATTCACCATCACAAATAAACCACTTGAACCTTCTATTAAAATGAGTGACAAATCAATTTCTATTAATTCTTCATCAGCCTGGTAACAAGAGTGTTCTCAAAGTGACAGAAAAAAGAAAACAAGAGACTTTTATTCACAGAACTCCATTAATACTAGACATATCAAGAGCATTTCCAAATCAAATTTCTTGATTTTATCACAAAAGATCCATCTAGGATAATAGGATTGAAAAAGAAAGCTATAACATGCTTTAGAAAGAACTGGTATGATCATACAGCTAACAAGGAAAATAATCTCAAACCTTAAAGATGCCCTGTGGAATTAATCAAAAACCAAGGACTAAACACTTGTCATCAAGGGGGTTTTGGTCATATAAAATAATTACATTTGTAAATGTTGTTAGAATACAGCCTAAAAATATTTATTAAAATAATTCAAGTCAAAGCTCTCATATGATTACTGAATTACCCTTTAGTCAACTGCATTATTTTTTAAAAAATTGCACAAAGTTAGATCATAGAAACAAGTACTTTGGAGATCTAATGCCTTTTTCCTCTTTACTTCTGTTGTGTTTTTACTAACACTTAATTTAAAATTACAATACATATATATGCCTCTCAAAAAAAATTCACCAAATCTAAATTGTCAGTTTCTTACTGGTGTCTCAGTTATATTTTTGCATGCATAGCTGGGTGATAGAGAGCTGGCAGCAAAAAACAGGTGCTTAATTTAAGTATCAGCCTGTTTATATAGGAGCTTAGTTTTAAGTTACAAGTCTGGCTAGAAATGTATGTTTATGGCCAAATTCCTCCTGAGGGATGACTGGTTTCAGGTTTGCTCCCAAAAAGTAAAAGAATTTTGCTTTTGTTACTGAAAAAACATAATATGAGCAACATGTTGTTATTTATCTCCTTGCCTATTATCTGTTTTTACATTCTGCTTTAATCTTTTTAAAGAAAATAAAATTTCTCCTAAATGTCGATGGTGGATTAAAGTGTGTCAACATGCAGAATTATCAATATTGAGCAAAGTATGTGTGATGAAATACTGAGCACCTGAGAAAAAAATATGACTGCAACCATAATAAATTTCTGGTGAGTAGACTTGCCTCTCATAGGATATAATTGCTTGTTCCAGCTTCTTTTTATAGGCATCAAGATTCACTGCCCAAGGATTAATTAGTGCAATCTCCTTCTTGTCACTGCTAACATGGGCCAATGGTAACATCTATCATATAATAAAAGACACAGATATCATTTATCATACAAATTTATGAATGACTGAATGCCAAGGCTCGGAACAGCCAGAAGGAACACTGGAAGCTGCAGAAAGAAAAATCTAAGCACCACAAATGTCAGAATTAAGACAGAGTTTCCAGCCATTTCTTCTAAAATAAAACAATCTCATTATGAAGAAGTTACAAATTAAGATTCCTAACTATTAAGTAATTCTAAGTAAATCAGTACTGTCAAACAACTCGCTCCAATAATGTAAGTCAGAAGGAAACAAGTATGTCTAGTGTATGACCATATTCCATGTTTTACTGCCTTAAAACACTCTCATACTTTCTAGCATCTCATTGTAGCATACAGGTGTGAGAGTAGATATTTAAATGTATTTAATGCTCTTTTTCTGGAGGACTTTCTTTTGCAAGGAATTAGAGTAGTAAAGCTGTAGAGAGGTATTTCTCACCATCAAACTGATCACCAAAGAGCAAACAAGGTGGACATTGGTCACCAAAACTTGTCTGGACTATTTAGGAACCTAATCAGGTTCATCAGAATCAGGAACTTTAATATTTTTCAAATCTCCCAATACAACACCTACATAACTCAGCTTCATTATAAAAAGAAATTAATACCACTGCAAGTAGATCTTCAAAAGGCAGAGAAAAAGTTAGAAATGGATGATTAAAGAGGAGGAAAGATGCCTTCCAAACTCTCAGTCCAAAGTCCCACCATCTTTCAGCCCCTTAAATTATTCAGTAGTTTGTAAACAAATAGCTGTTTTTCATATCAATGTCTTGATGCTGAATATAAACAAAAAAAAATCCAAGGAAGAAACTGCAGAGGAAAGGGAGTGTTACTCTCCCCCTAACTGTCTTCAACGCATATGATTGAGTGGGAATCTTCCCCAAGTGCCTGTCTGAGATCAGGATATAGATGAGCAAAACATGGATGAGGTTCAATTTACACTAAACTAAAATCCCTGTTGGGGGAATAAGACAAACTATCAGGAAATAGAACAATAAAGAGAATTATTTAGCTGAGAACATTTTTCAGTAATGCCGTACTTGTGTTTGAATCAATTTCAAATTGCAACAAAAATAATTTTTTAGGAGCAGCAGTGTGGCTTTATATCACCCTCTCTTTCCAAGGATAGTGTCTCTCTGATTAATAAATCTGTGTCACATCAGTGCCAGACCACATCAAAGCTCCTAATATGAAATTAATCTTAAAATCACTTAGAAGCTAAAGACAATGGGAACATGTCAGTGAAAGCATCTTGCTGGAGACAGATGAGGTAAATCTCTGCCCATAATTCTGAGCAGTGATGTCTGGCTACTTGTTATTTCCAGGTGAAGTCTGAAAGCTGACAGGCAGGGAAGTGATGACCCCTTCAAGTTCTGTAATGCCATGATTGTTTTCTTTGATGTTACTCAAACTGTAGAGGTTCAGCAGGGCCTCACCATGTAGGAGCCCACGTCTACATAGCCTGACAAATTCTGAGAGGAATTTCAAGTACAAACAGCATAATTTGCAACATGAATATTTTATACAATTCATAAAATATTTTGTATAGAAGGACCAGACAAGCATAAACACATTGTTACACTTTTGAAGACAAAAACCAGAATGGAATGTGTTCTTAGCAAATACTAAACTTGAAATACTATGAATAATTTGAGAACAATGAAAACTGCTCACGAAGTCAAGTGAAATTTTACAGATTCAGCTGATAGAAATCACACAGAAATTTTTTTATTGCCAAAATGTTTTCCCATTTTCTAAATTAAATACTTTAGCTTTTACACTAAAAGAATTCACTTGTTTAAAAATGGCTTTTATTTCAAACCTCAAATTTCAAAATCTTAAAGACAAAACCAAAGCACAATAACCATATAAAAAATGTTCTTATTTTAGACCAAAGAAAGATGGTTTTGTTGGCTGAATCTAATTCTTTTGAGCAAAGCACTGAGTCAAAACTTCATGACTTGCAAACCTGTACTTAGATGCCACAGCCTGTAACATAAATTTACATGATTCTACAGGGAAGGTTTCCCTCAGAATTAACATAGCATAATTTGGACAAGCTCCCAAGCCATTATACTTTTTTCTGAATATGAACCTGGATGGGTAGTTTAATACATTAACCTCTTTGAGATAACTCAGGTGAAACTGACAGATAGCACAGAACTGAAAACAACAGGTCAGACTTTTGTTAATGAACAGTTGTCATGGAAACCTTTTTCTTGCTGCATCTCCAAGATAAGAAAACTGTTCATACTTATTCCATCATCACTGCCAGCAAAGGCCAAAAATAAAAATTATACTACCCCCTGAAAAGCAAACGAGGATGTCTGCATTCCACACCAAGAAATCCAGGATCTCAGAAGGAAGAATGCAAAATTATCTGTACATTTATTATCTTCAGTGGAATCTTCTGAAGTACTGGAATAATCAAGATCCTGAAAGTCTCCCATTCAAGCTCACTGTCTAGTCTCACCCTATTTTCTTGATATGCTGGCTTGAAGCTTGAGGTCAAGTGGGTTCTGTAGCTCAAAAATTCTACTGCTTTCACCTTGTGTGCAACCCTTGACCTTCTTTTTCTTTTCCATACTCAGCTTCAGATCCAGAAAAACCCATTCCTTTACACATAGAAAAATAATTCTCCACTGCCTGAGAAACTGAGTGTCTTATTACAACTAATGGAGATTAGTAGGTATGAAGAAATTACAAAAATTATTATTTTGCCTTTACATCCCTGAATCTAAAGAAAGCCCATGGATCACTGTTTGGATTCTGTACAGCACCTGTCAATTCAAATAACACTGAACTTAATTCAGTCCTGAACTAGACTACCAGGAGTTCCTATTAATTGCTATTAAAAACTACTTGCTGAATCACAATTTAGGCTACTTTCAAAGACAGACTGTTTTACAGACTGCTTTATTTTTTGCAATGGTTGTCTGTAAAGGACTCAAAGGGCTTTTCATTGAGAAACATGGAAGAAAGAGGACCTTTCAGATATATTCAGAAGAAGATGGAAAAAGAAGCGACTGCTCACAAAGGAGATGTAAGAGTTTTGTGCAGTTCCCAATGTCTTTGTTTGACATTTATGGTAGATTGTTTTGCACAGTTTTGTAACTATTAAATGTCTGAATTCTTTGAATTCTTTTGAAAAAATGGCTATTTTTACATCTGAAATGTTAAAATGTACTTTAAAAAATGTTCTTCTATAAAAAGACATCTTTTAATTCTATTTCTAAAAAATCACACTTTAAAAAAAATCCTTACAGATCTTGATTTTGACTTGGTTTTACCAAAAGAGAGGAACTGGTTTTACCAAAGAGAGGAACTGGTTTTTCTTCTACAGTCTGCATGTTTTAGCAAAAATTCCCATTCCTAAATTTAAAAAACAAGCATGAATACTTTAAAATGTAAAATTGTGTACATTTGGTATAAATCTTTTACTTAGTTCTATACCACATTCTATTACAAATCCCTTTTTCTTTCTTTATTATTTTAAAAAAAGCTTAGCTTTTCCTTGAGCATTGTTTAAAGAAATAGTTTGTATTAATTGAAATGAGCTGCAGCATATTCATGGCAAATTCCTCTAATTTTTCTTGTGTGATGAATCCTGCATCATTTGGCAGGATGCATCACACAAGAAAAATGAGAGAAATTTGCCATGAAATGGATTTCCTGTAAGTGGAATAGCAATTTAAACTTTATGACACAAAATTCCCCCACAATTTTATATAATCTTACAACTGCCTTACAGCTCTCAAAATTTAATTTTAATTCCTGAATGACAATACTTTTCAAAATATCTTAGCAGTTCCATGTAAAAGTTGAGAAGGCACAAATCCACAAAGTGTGTACCAGTACCCTTTTCCAGATGATTTTATGGAATAATAGACATCCTCCAGTGAATTAATAAATATTAGTGGAGGATGCAATGCTCAAGAAATTGCCAAACACCCAATGGCTGCACACTGACATCAGCTGGTAACTGTGAAAGAACTTAAGGGTAAAGCATGCAAGACATACTACTAACTATCAGTTTTATCTTCTTACTGATGCATGAATGAACATTCAGATATGCATGACAAATTTAGGGTACATCAACAATCTACAATACCAGAAAATGTTATTATGACATTAGAGATTAATTTTAAAAAACCTTTTGAAAACACTGTCAAATTTTGTTCTAGCTTTCAAACAGTATAGGAATTTTACCTTATCAAATACTTTAGAAACTACATGCTTGTCCAGAACTGGGATGTATTTTGTACTGTGAAGGACAGTTGTAGGAGCTATGGCATCCATGATGGTGAGTCGCCTAGCAGCCAAGCCATGGGTCTTTAACCAAAGAGCTGAAGAGACATCTAGAGAGCTAGAAAAGAGAGACTGTGACATGTAGCTCAAGGTAAAACACATTTGAAAGGTTTGAAATGACTGAAGAAAATATGTAAACTGTAAATTTTGTTGTGCCTTTATATATGCACACACATACCTTTCAGATGCCCCTTTCACAGTCTGCATTTCCAGATCTAAGAGAAAACATTTGCATTTTGTTATCTCAGAGGTTTTGTGCACACAAAAGTATGCCTAAATTAGTTGCCATATAATAGCATCATTTTTTTTAATTGAGCCTACAAGCAGCATCATGCACAACAACTGTACAACATTTCAGCTGCTAAATTAATAAGTGAAAATTAGTTTTAAGTTTCCTCGCCTTCCTGGTGCATGATCAATAGTAACAGTGCTACTATATGCCTCATGAGCCCTAATCAGCCAGAGAAGAAATTTATAAAATAGGAAGGTAATTTGTTTTTTAAACTGGAATTTGTTTCAGTTTATTTATTTTTGACCAAGATCAAAGATTAACCAGCTTATTTCCCAAGTCAAGATGTAACACCAAGTACTACCACTAATGAGATGGCCAGGAGTAGCTAATTTAAGGTACACCACTATGAAAATCTCTATAAAAGATATATAAAAAACTAAACATAAGATGCTGAAATGTAAAAAGTCAAACATCTTCAACTGTCACAGGTAAGGTTTTAGATTTACTTAGAAGATGCATGATAAAATTCAGACTTGGACTAATTACTGAAAGAAATTAATACTATCTGGATGTATTTCTAAGCCCCATTGAAAACCCAGTTGTAAACAGCTAGTTGGAGAACTGGTAGGAGTCTGGCCACAGCTGTAAGGACACTGCCACAATACCCAACTTCATGTCCAACTCTGTATCTCTGTTGAGTTTCATTTCTTTGTACTGCAGATCTGCACAGCTTTGCCTCAAATGAGGCACCATTAGTTACAAATGTAATGGGAGAAACGTTACCATCTTCCCCAGTCAGAGCTTCTTGTTCTGTCAACTTTCCTTTGAAAATGGTTGTACATTTCACACTCTTTTTGACAGAAAGACTCTTTTCCTCTGGAGACACTCCTTCCTCTGGGCTTTCTTCCCTAAATTTCACACCACTGTTCAGGAATTGCAGAAGACTTGACTTTGTTTGATCTGTAGTTGTTGAAAGAGAAAGAAAGGAAGAGCTAACTTACTGCTCAAATACATGCCTGAGATTTTTGAGTTCCTCTTTGGTATTCAGTTTTTAAGGGACTGCCTACACAATACATCAAGCAGAAAACGACTTCAACGCTAAGTTGTACTTTGTATTTTCCCCAAAGATGAGGGTTTATTTTACTTTAGCTGGGTAAATTTAGTTTCAGACTGCATACAAAGAACACTTCCAGGAGAAATGTAGTATTATGGGTGTAGTAAGGGGAAACATTAGTGTAAATAATTCTGTAATTGGTACAATATAGATCACCTCTTCATTCTTGCCAATTATGTACTTACTTAGAATAAAAAGAGATTAGGGTTTAATATCTACTGTTAAAAAACTGTTTACAGAGCTTTCAAAACATTCTGCTAAAATAGCTACTTTTTCATGGCAGTGCCTGTGACAAAGCACAAATGAGAAGACACTTGTTTGTCTGTTTGCACCAAATAAGTAGGATGCCTGAGAAGTACAGATGAAGAGAAGTTTATATTTTCAAAATGATGATTACTTAAGTCAGCAAACTATTAATTTGTTCCCAAAACAAGAGATGATTTTTGCTATTTGCAACAGAATCTTTTCAAGTTAGTGAATGAATTCTGCTGAGAATTACAGCTCATATGAGTCTCACCTGCATATAATGCTTTCTTTCTTTGGGCTGGACTGGCAGCAGTGCTTTGCCTGGTTTGCTCGTGTGATGGCACTGATGGTTCTCCTGAAGCACAGCACGGTCTACTCCTAAGAGAAGTACTCAGCTCTTTAATGTGTTTAGAAACAGGGACACAGTGTGTGTCTGCTTGTGATTACAGCTTGTAAGTGACAAAAAGAAATTATTGCAAATATAAAACACCAGTTTAAATAACACTAAGCTGAAGCTTTCTGGCAATTTAAACACTGATTTCAAATGCTTTGAAGAGTGCAAAATATTTTCTGTTATACTAATATGCATTTCAAAGGAGAGTTCAAAGCAGGTTAAAATATTCTTAGATTTTTTAATCTTTTAAATGTAATTTCTTAGTTTATTTAAAATATGTTCATTACTTTTAAGATAACACCCATGTATTTGGAATAAGAACAGAATGCTCTCTAATAGCTACTTTGAGTCCCAGGGCTAAGTAACCACCATCAGCAATGGGAATATCTGCCACATACATAGATATGCACATATATATATATACATACACATATATTTATGTCCCAGCATTAATAAAACATAAAATATGCAAATTCTGAAATAAGCACTTAAAAATATTTTCATACTGGACATCCTACCTTCTCTTTCAGACATGAAATCATAACACATCACTGTCCACTTGTAATAATTTTTACTTTATTTTCATTCTTTTACTGTTTTAAATAGATTTCTGTATTACAAATCTGATTTCTTTTAATGCATTTTTAATGTTTTTAGTATCACTGCACAAATAAATACACAAGTATATTTGTACATAATTCATGTTTCAGTCAGCATATTCCAGTGAGCAGCCATTTAGTCATGAGGTATCAGGCCAGCTCTACTTAGATGACAATAATTTTTCATGAATTCTCTAGGTCAGAGGGACCAATTTACCACATGTTGGAGACAAAAAATAATTTCCCCTCTTTGCTTTAATTATTCGTAATATGTTGAGACTATTGGTATATTTGAGATAATTTTGTTTCAGGCATCACAGTATTAGCTAATTTTTCCAGATTTTTCTTTTCCATTACTTTGGGTGTTAAAAAAACCCTGAGAGTAAGAAAGCAACAACCATCTTTTAAAAAGGAAAAATGTAAGAGATAGTTCAGACCTATCAATTACATAATAGCACAATGAGGACATACTTATTCTCTGGATAATTTTCTTCACTATAAGAATTCATCATCAGACTTTTCTCATGAAAGGTCTTCACTTTCTCTAGATCTTTCTCTCCTTGATCAATTTCTCTTTTCAAAAGATATATGTCTTTATTCTAACAAAGAGAAAATCAAATGTTTTAGTACAATTACTCCAAAATATGTTTTATTTCTGAACTGAAATGATGCAAGTTCTGATAATAATTCTGAACAATGATTCAGGACAGCTTCCAAATTTTGTATACTTTTTCAGGTAGGCTCTTGTGCTTGGTATTATAGCCTTTCAAATTATTCTTCCTTTCTAGGAAAATGGCAAGCATTCCCGAACTAGCCAGTTCCCCTTGAGATATGAACAGCTGTATTTCTGAATAAGGTAATGAGGTCACTAGTTCCACTCATTTCAAGCAAGCAAGAAAATAAGCAAATAAATCAAATACAATGCAAGATATGTACATTACAAGGTGTAGCCTGTTATTCTACAGATCTCAGCTGTATCACATACTGTCCCAGGCCCAGGGAAGCAAAAAACATACTCTTCAAGTGAACACTGGAACTGACTAAGAATCATTTAGGCTAGAGGAGGAAACAGAAGGAAATTCCAACAATGATCCCTGTACAGCTCCCACATGACCACAGGCTCCCATGTCCAAGTCTGGAGATGTACAACACAGACTCTGGCCCTCATTTTTCCAATGAAGTGTCCCACAGTCCACACCAGCAGAATCACTGAAATTGCCCAGTACACTGACATTTTTCAAGAGCTGGATTATTTTCACATCTTCATTTTAATTGGTGTCTGTAAAGTTCAAATTTCCCAGTAGTGTCCTGTTCTCATGGTTCAACTACCACCATTTCCGAAATCTATGCAATCAATTCACTGAGTGTTAATTTTAATTAAAAGCAAGAATATGTTTCAAATGGGTGTTTCTGTTAGTCTATTCAGAAATGTCCTGTTGGGGATTGTTGAGCTGCTTAGACACACTTGGTAGATGATTGCTATTCTAGTCATCTTACTTCTTATAGATCTCTCCCAAGCAGCTACTGCAGAACAAACTTGTAACAAAAATCCATAGAATCATTATCATTCAAATTCAGCTCTGCATTCTCTCATTTATTAACAGGATACAAACCATGCTTTCATTTTAAACAGTAATTTATTTCTGAAACAGCAGAGATCACGTGTTCCCTCCAGAGCTGATTTGGTCTACATGTTTTACTTTTACGTTTTAGTTTTCAAGAGGGGGGCATCAGGAGAGGGAGAATGTGTTTGCAACAGTAGCACTACAAATGTAATTTGCATTATATTTAGCCTTTTTTTGTTGTTGTCTAGAAAAATTTTACAAGCAAAACAATCATATTATTGCTTTCATATCATGTCAAATCTGACTAGAATTAACTCTCTTTTTTTAGTAATCTATTGTAATATGAAATCACAATACTGCAAGTCATGTGGCTTTCCAAAGTAGCATGAAGCAGCAAATATATTGATTTTCAGATACTCACAAAAATAAACTCTGGAGTATCAGGATCACTCAAATAAATGTTGTAATAATGAAACCGTCCCTCTGTTGTTGTAGATAGATCATACAAAAATTTATTGGCTTCTATATCATCACAATTGAAGGATACAGTATGGATGGGAATTTTACAGTGAAGTTGGACTTCCGCCAAAATTATCTGGGGGGGCTGAAAATCAAAAAAAACTTTATGTTAAAAATGTGGATCTAGAAACATATTCATCAAAGCATGGAGAATTTCTAACAATTTAATCAGTTGTTCTGTTGCTCAGAGATAGATATAGATCAGTTAAAAGCATCCACTTTATACAGATTGCTATTTCAATTAGAAATTAGCTAAATGAGCTAATTTAAAACTGAGTTTAAAAGACTGATAAGTGCATTAAGGCACATGATGTAAATTGTAATATACTCAGTACTCCTTGTTTCTGAAGTTTTAAAATAAATTACTAACATTTAGGAAATTAAACTACCACATTAGTTTTTAGCATCACTGGATATATATAAAAATATTTTTGGAAGTATATGAGTGTGGATCCTTTTAAGAAATCAAATTAGTTCAAAGAAAAGTTGTTTCAATACCAGGAAACAAAGTAGAGGCTGAGAAAATAGGAAAGCTAGTTTCCTCCTCCCATAACGAAATAAAAACTAGGTGAAAAAGTAGATCTACCATCTCCAAAAATGATGAAGGATCTGGTAGAAAAAAATTATTGACTCAGTTCTCTAAATTCGGATAACATTTCAGTTGTTCAAAATACTCAAAAATCTTGACAAATTAAGTTATGTTTGCAATATAATACTTGCGTTGGTTGAACTTTAATACTTAAAAGCAACATCAACCATTTTCTTTATTTAACTGTTAAAAAGGTATAAAAGACATTATTAACAAGCTAAAAAGAAATTACTTATTCCCTAATTTTGAACTTAATAAAAATATTAAAAATAGGAATATGAGTTCTACATGAAGCCAAATTATTCTTTGGTAAAGTATTATTTATGCTCTTAGCTAGAAAAACTGTGAAACAATGCCAATAAACATCCAAGAGACTCCACAAGACTCAGCACTACAGGTATGACATTCATCTCATAATTCCAACTGCTGACACCTCTTTTCTGCATTTTCTGTTTTCTCATTTTGAAATACCTGGTCAGGTCTCCCATCAGTCAAGAGATAAATAGCCTGAGTGTCAGTATCAGCAAGAGCAGTCTGGAGAGCTTTGAGTGTATTTGTGGAACTTCCAACCTAAGAAATCAAAAAGACCAAGAAACAGCTATAAATACAATTCTTTGCCTCTGCTCTTAAATTCATAATGACAGTGTACTGATTCAAGGGATAATACAGAACCAAAATGACTAATAAAATGGTGAAAACATTTATGTCATGTAGCTAACAAAAGCTAAGCAAGTGTCAATGTAAAATAAATTGGTACCAGATTGGTATTCAGTGCTTATGCAAACACACAGAAGCAAAATGCTGGCAGCAGCAATCTGAGCTGTACAAGCAAAAGCAATCACTAAAAGACTATAAACAGACAGGAAGATGTAGGAAAAAAGATGCATTCTCTTCGTTTTTACCACTGATGCCCCTGCTTGCCAACTCATCGCACTCCCTTGAAACACATATTTTACTTCATCAAACAGTTCAAAAGTTGCTCAAAAGAGTTGCACAATTTTATTTCTCCAAAACTGGTAAAGGAGTTCTTGGTTTTCCAAACATATTTTTCCAGACTCTCTTCCATCTACCCCTTTCACACATTAATGTAAGTATAATTTATATTTTAGTACAAAAAAGTTAGCTGTAGCAATAAGGTCTGTTAGTGTTTTCTGAGAATACCAAGTTATTGATCTTGCTTTGTAGTCTCAGAGGTATTATGTTGCTTACTCAATTCCCTCATCCCCAGGAATTTCATATTAAGGCTGAAGAAGAGATGTCATAATGCTGAGGAGTTTTATTACATGAACATGGGGGTTTGTGCTAGAAAACATAATGTGGGATGTATCTATACCTTTGCATGACTGATTTTTAGTCCTGTGTTCATAACATTGCTGTCCACATTTTACACATTAAGTGGTCCTAAACCTGCTGATAGTTACAATCTGGTGGATGACTGTGACTGACTACAAGCAGTTCTGCTTTGTTTTGAAAAACAGATTTTGGCCACTGTCAGAGAGAGAATACTGGGTAGATGTTTGGTCTGAGTATGTTTGTTCTCATGTTTCTATGGCACCTAAAGTTAGCTGTCTATCCACCAAAAGGGACTATAAATTCTTCTCCAGTTTGCTAGTTTTGGTCTCCTGTACCACCTCTGAGCAGTAAGTTAGCCAGCAATACCTCTCACCCATGCAGCAGCCCTGCAGCAAGAATGACAAATTTAAACACAGGGTCTGAGTGATTACAGGATTCCTACGGAATTCAAATGGGCCAATGCTCACATTTTGGCTACTAAACATAGCAGGCTGCAAGGTGAATTAATGTGATTTCCTAAACAGGCCCATTGTTAAAGTATTATTATATATCTGACAAACACATTGTATTCAGATCTACTTCATTTTATCCATCATCTATATTGTCAGCTTACTCAAGTCAAAGACATCTATGCAAAATCACCCCAGCCATACAGAAAGTGGAGAAACATACACAACTTTAAACAAACACTCTTTGTAATAGTTAGCTGCCATATTACCTCAAGCCCTTTTATCCAAAGCCAAGCATCTTGCAAATTTTTCTCATTCACTTCAACAAGTTTCTCTTGCCATGCCACTGCTTGGGCACTAAATTTCACAAAGTTAAATCTCTTCTTGTGTCTCAGTTGCTCCTGCAAGAGACAGCATCTGAATTTTACCTACTGTTAAAAGAAAGAATACTTGTATCCTGAAATACTGAGTAATAGCAATTATTTTAATTATTATACAAGTAATGATATTATTGCAATAAATCATAACATATTAAAATGTGTTTCTATTTTATTATTATTATATAAATTATGTTAAAAATATGTTTATATTTTAATATGATTATTGTAATAATATTAAAAGATATGGTGTCCAGAGAGACATAAAAAGCCAGAGACATTTATTGCTTGCAACTATTAAGATTGCTTGAAATTCCCAAAGTAAGTCTCCATATACTCATATTTCTCTAACAATTTAAACAGCAAATGTGTAGGAGGGCATGAAGGAGAGAGATGAAACCGGATATGATCAGTGGTGTAAGAAAGAGATTATCACTGCTTCCCAGAGGAAATTGAAATCAGAAAGTAAGATATCATTTAGAGGAGGAGAACAAGAATCATATAAAGAGCACTGGCAAGGAGAACTAGGACAGCAGGAGAAAATCAAGACTTTGCTGAAGCTACTTTTGGACAGAAGTTATAAGTTAGGGAAGATTTGTGCAAGCAAGTACAAACTTTCAGAGCCTGAATTCTTTGCTTCCCTTTCATCATAATTTTTGTGCAGCTTCCTCGGAAACCTTATGGCACAGTATCTAATATATTTCTAGTGCTGATCTGCTTAGAGGACCACAAAATACTATATCCTATGACTTGAGCACTTAGTTCAAAAACCTCTCTGTCATAGTTTCAATTTTTTTAGTCCTACCAATGATTGCTATCAATGCCAGACTGGATTTTCATCTCAGTTACTTCTCTTAGGACTAAAGAAATTTAAAATTAATCATGTCTCTGAAATATTAATTAAGCTTAGGTGACATCATTTTAGACAAGACAATCCTTTCTTAGGTGTGTCTCCCAGTACTCATAGCTTTTGAGGTACTCCTGCACTTTGCCAGTCCCTGTGCAAAGTTCTGAGTCACTGTAAAATGCAAGGAAGTCCAAAACATTCTACACCCTCTATTGTAGACGCATGAAAGTGAATCTAGAACGCTCATTACAAATCACAACAAGCCAATGGAATTGAATGACACTGCTTAAAAGTGAAAATGAAAACGCCAAAAGGGGTTTAATTGCATAGCTTGTTTTTGGTTTGGCTTTTGTTGTTGTTGTTGTTGTTTGTTTTTTAGTTTGCTTGTTTTTATTTTCTTTAGAAGTGAGGTGGCTTAAGGGAAGGAATGACTTAAACAATTTTAATTTTTAATATTTTCCCTTGCTTTTTTCAAATAGTTGTATAAATGAGGGGAAATAACTAAAAAATGAGCACATGAAGAAAAATCTAAATATTTTTATAAAGCTGCTGTTTTCAAAATTTTTTTTAAAATAAGGAAAAAATAGAGTAACAACTATCCAGAAGAGATCAGTTTACTCTAAAATGTTCCTCAGCCTTCAGAGTCATCCCTTTATCATACCTGCATTAGCTGAAATATTTTTTCCTTCACTAGTGGCAGCTTGTTTTTCATAGACTGTGATGTATCAATAAGAATACAGATATCATCTTCAAACACATTCCCAAAAAGCCCTCTGCTTCCTTGTTGAAGCCACTTAATCCTGGGGGACGAAAAAAAAATCAAAACCTGTTCTGTAACATCCTTGGAGCTCTGTGTATCAGAATCTGAAAGGTAGGATCTTTTTGTCACTGCCATACTTCTTATTCTCTTTCCCAAAGGATCTGTTAGTAGTCACTATCAGAAGCTGTTGATGAATCAGTCCCCTGTCCCTACATCACAAGGCATTTTTAGTTTTTTATTAGTTTTTTATTTCAATAGAAAAGAATACAGCACCTTTCTAAAGTCAGTTATCAGGTAATTTGGGCTGGGAAATCCAACGTGGAAGCAACATGTAACAAGTGGTATAGGTATAACCATGGTCCCTGTATCTGTTTTCCAGACTCATCTCAGTAAATCATTTAAGCCTATATTACTGTGGCTCCCTTCTCAGGAAACCACTTGAGAATCTCTTCTCCAAGGAACTTAAGCACTTCAAAGACCCTTAATATAACACAGATGCTTCAATGGCTTGTGGACCTTGAGCCTTAAATACAGAGTTTGATTTACATTTTAAACAGGACTGGGATGTACCAGCCAGTTAAATACATGCATACATACTGCTCTGCACGAGAACATTTCCTCAGTAATGGATGCAGCAAGTCCAAATCTGATTTCCCTTGAGAGTCATAAAATATTTATCTACACTGAAACAGAGACATTTAAACACATGGAACATCATGGCCCTGGGAAAAATATTCATCTCCACAGGTTTCAGAAAAGTTCTAACATGGAAATATAAGGATACTGCTACATTAGCTACTGATATATATTTTGTCATTAGTTATTTCATCCAAAGTGTTTGGTGAGGTCTACCAAGACTTTTTAACATTCAGATGAAACATTCAAAACAGCAATCTTGATTTGGATTTCAAAAATTCACACTCACCACAACTGCTTATCTCAAATTTTCCTTTGACAGTATGTAAATGTTATCCTAAATACAGTAAGATGAAGGTAAACTAGAAGGAATAACACAACTCTGTTTGACCTTGCTAAATGTAATCAGATTGTTATATTTTTGGCAGGGAAGGAGAAATAAAATGAAAAATTCACCAATAATATAAAGGTTCACATCCTTCTTTTTTCAATGAGGCATCTTGTCCTAATATACAAACCAGAAGGCAAAATTTATTTTTTTTCTGTTCTACAATAGGTTTTCCTTAGACTACCTATTATTTTGTAGATGTCATACAAAACCTAAGTGTCCATATGGCTGAAGAAATGTAAATTACACAGCTAGTTTGAGCCGTGAACTTGTGATCATATGCATTACTGACTCTGATCTAGACTGTTCAAACTTGTCTTCAACATAAAATTACAAAAGGGCAGATAACCACCATCAGTACAGGCACAAGCCAAGCTGTGCTTCTTGGTGTCACAAGGCATCCTGGGTACACAAGATGAATGTTTACTAAGTTTTATTGATGATTCTTGAAGTTGTCTGCCACCTTATAGTCCCAATACTTTTTGGCACTTTCAGCAGTAATTCAAAAAATGTGCAGACTGACTTTCACACCTGTGTTTCAGGAGACCAAAAGTTCAAAATCTTCATCAGTTTTCTTCTATGGCTACTAAAAAACCCAACACACAAGATTCTGATTTAAAATAGACTTCTGGCTTAGTACTGCCGCTGTCAGTTTACCAACCACTTCAATTTGTTATGACAGTTAATGTCAAACTTTTCAACACTCATGTAAAATGATCAAACTGATTTTATGTGTAAGAACACAAACCTTCCTTCCACTTGTCTGAGAGCTGTCCTCATTTTCTCTTCATACTGCCTATACTTTTCTGTAGTAACATATACATGAACTACAGATCCATCTTTCCAGAGGGTATGTACAAACTTGTCACAGTATCTTGCATGAATTATCTTCCTCTTTGTCTCCTACAGAAAAGAAAAACACATTTCATGTGGAAAATAAAACATATTATTTTGCAGTGCCTTTAATATTTGGGGAGCAAACTTCAAAGATACATGCTTGTTGCACATGAACAGGAGTAGAAATAAACCATGGGATATGGTCTTCACAGAATTTGCTCCTAAAAAGATTCAATAGAAAGTGGTTTTATTCTTGCAGCTAGCAAAAAACAGAAGCCTACCAAACAGTCAATAGTAAAGCTTGAGAAAAACAAATAGAAGACAGATTAATCCAAATTTTCTTAAGGAACTAGAGGACACTGCAGCACCTGAGACTAACACACCCTCTAAAGATAACAAGAAATCTTTGTCCCACCCCAGAGAAATACAAAGAAAACCAAGCCATTTCTTAAGCCAGTCCTGATTCTTCCTTTCAGAATGTATGTGAACCAGCAAGAAGTCCTTAAAGCAGTCATTCTCAAAAAGCTCTTTGAGACATCGTTATTCTGTCTCAATAATTAATAATCTGATTTTAACAAAAAATACAAAATAACGATGCCATACACTATATTATCAATTTATCCATCAACCAAGTTTTCAAGCTTTAAAAGAAAAAAAAAAACAACTCATAGGACATGAGGGAAAATGAACAATACTCACAGCATCAGTTTGTGAACATTCATCCTCTGGTTTAGTGTTTATGCCAACAGGCCCATCTACATGGTGAAAAACACTATCAGCAAGTGCATCATACAGTGTGAGCTTCTGAGCTTTCAAGCCATACTTCTGCAACCACTTCTCAGAAGTCAAATATTCATCAGTTATATGTTTTGATAATGGATGATCACCTTTGCCTGCTAATAAAGAAAATAAATAAACAAAATCTCCTATATAAGATGGTTCATTTTGGATAAGCTATTTTCAAAAACAGACTGATACTGGAATCAAAATTTTCAAACTTGTTCTACTTGCTCTGACAGCATTGGAGTGAACAGATATTTCTGAGTGATTTTTAATAGTCTGTACTTTGGCTGTAGGGTTTTTTCTTATCGGAAAACTCACTGCAACAAATTTCTTTGTAATTGGAAAAAAAAAAAACCACCAGAAGACAGGAAGCAAAGACAATAAATAGTGAGAGGATCAACATACAAAACAAATTTTCTTAGTAGCTGAATTACAAAATGCCAGAAAGTAATCCTGAATAAGATGTCTAACTTCAAGGAGATTCATTTGAGAAAATGAAACAACAGAAGATATAATTGAAAATACAGTCATGATCATAACATTAATTTGTTTAGAGATGGCTATTTAAAGTAAAAGGCAAACTACAACATCATATTGTTTCACACATTTTCTAAGGACTATCTTAAGGTAGGGACCTGCACAACTCTGGACACCAGTACAGTATACAGATAACACAAATAAAATAATAGGATTCAGGATTCTCCATTGACTCATCACTATCCCAGTAAACCACTCCTAGACCAAATGACAAGGCAGTGGGTCCCATAGCAGGGTGAATTTATTTTGTTACATTTTAATTTTGGTAGACAAGGTGGTATAAATGTCTACTCAGTTTAGATGCAGCTACAGTGACCACACTAGAGAGATCCTGAGCCTGTAAATATGGAGGCATCTACTGTCCTTACACACACAGAGATCAGCCAACATCAGGGCAGGCGCACAATCAGAGCCTGTTCATGTGGAAAACTTTGCTTTATGATTGCTTGTGGTCCTTAGAACAAGTGTCACAAATGTGCTCACACAGTTTTGAAAAGAAAACTGTTGTTTTCTTTCTTCCATATGCTTTACATAGAGCATCTCCATTTTTGCAGGACTGAGTAGCTTCTCACTGTCCCTTGTTAAAGCCTTCCAGAACAGAACTTCAGAAACCAGCTACACTTCTGTCTCCAACAGGGCTCAATCCAATCAGTAGGCACAGAACAACAAATGAGTCATGTTCTAGGGCAGACATAATGGCAGAAACTATGGGTTGGATGAACAAATGTAGGTGTTCCTCTATGTTTCTTAAGACAGGAGTTGTCAGAGTGCTTATTCTGAATCGTTTTCAGATCTCTGCCCTTGACAAAAACGCAACCCCTCTGCTCTTCCCTTTATGTGGAATGAACTAGCTACCAGGTTGGAGGCTATCCCAAGAAGACTGTGATAGGAGAGGGATAAGGTATTTCACCAGCACTGTGTAGAAAAAATGGAAGATTTACTGGTTCAGGCAGACAGGAAGAGATCACAAAAAACCCCCCAAATAATTTCCATATCCTAAAATCCAGGTAACTTCTAAACCTAGTCACTGGTAAACTAAACATGGCGTGTTTCAGCCTGAGCTGCTAAACTTTAGCAAGCTTAAACCATAGTAAACAGAGATTTGTACTGGAAAGTTTTAAGCAATCCTAAGTTTAGATAACTATTACAGTGCTATATAGACACATAGGTGCTATACCCAGCATACAGACATTTTGGAGAAAATCATCCCCAAACTGATGTGCAATCAAAACTGTTGACAAAAGATGTTGATCGTTAATACAATGGTAGCTGTATTTCTTATGAAAGAAACATAAATGATACCATCTTGAGAAGCAGACTGGTCAGATTCTGATAACATTTCCTGAACTTGTCTCACTGTACTCCTGGCTTCCTCCAGCTCCTTCCAGATCAAAAACACATCTTCACAGACACCAGCTACTGCAAGAGAAATAATAAATAGAACTTCACATTTTTATTCAATTTCAGCTTTTTGTAACTCCTCAATCACAACAAAGTCATTGGTATACCCAGAACTTGCTGTATAACCTTGTTTTCTTGAGGCTCCATTGCAATGACAAATGCTGTTCCCTGACAGACTTCAAAAAAAGGGCTCAAACCTGGCTCCAGGATATGAGAGGTGTTTAATATATTGGAGCAAACCTCCAAAGTTGGCCACAGATTGTTCCCACAGTGGAAGCAAATACATTTTAACACTCTTGGAAAATAATAAGGAAAATCCACAATGAAATTCACTTCTTGCCCCCTGGACTTTACTGCAAAACTTGGCTCGAAAGAGTAAACCCAGTTTTGACATTTTAAAGAGAAGACAAATTTGACTCTTTCCATATCCTAAAGTACATAATTAATTTTATTTAAATCTTCTTTCCCTGATGACTATCTAATGAAATTTTGCTAAAGATAAATTTATTTTCCTCCCAACAATCTTCAACACTCATAAACAAACATTACCAAAAAAAAAATTTACTGCCAAGCTATATTTTCAAAAAGAGTTAGAAAGATCCAAAGCTGGAATTGAGACAAGGTTTTCTCAATTTCAACAGATATGTCCTTCTTGATGAAAATAATAAAAGACTTATTTATTTCATAAAATAAATTACTAAAATTGAGACACCTTGTATACCTAAGCAGTAGGATAGCTATTAAAAATGTGTTAAATTACGTTACTCTCAGAGTCTAAACTGCAATAGTGGACAATGCAGAGAAACCATGTGCAGTGTTACAGTAAAAATCTAAAAGAAGCTGAATCATCAGCTATCCTAACCACAAATACAGGTTACAAACTATTGCAGATCACAACCTATTAATGAATGCACATAAAAATGCTGAACGAGGCAAACTATATCTATATCATCCAGTGGTTCAGCTAATATTCAGTGATGGTTCACTGTATGAAAGATAACACATGAAAATTTATCTACTAAAGCAGGCTGCCAGTTCTTTGATAAACTTCCTGAAAGAAATAATACCAATACTAATACTAAAAATAATAAAATTATACAAATAATAACTCGATTTTAATTGTGAAATGCTTTCCGTTTCCAACAAATATTTTGAATTGTGCTATTGTACACTGCCATCTCCTGGGACCTTCCTGCATTTCAAAACATCTGTTGCAGCCATTAGAACAAAGATCAACATTTCCTAAATCACAAAAAGCTTCAGTAAGGCAGATCATTCTACAACATAAAACACAAAAGGGAATAAAAAAACCCCTCAGTCTTAAATCATTACCTGTTAAACTTAAGAAAAATATTCCCTTCAAATATTTCAGAAAGAATTCTACTTTTATTTTATATGTAATCTCTCCCCAGAAATGCAAACACATGCATTCACACCACACATGAACATAGTTGTAACTTTAGGGCTGTTAAGAATGCCATTCCAGTGGTGCTGTCTCCAAATAAATCTGGATATCCTCCACAAGCTGTCAATTACTGTCACCCAGATTTAATTTTATTAATATGTTAACATTTTAAAATATTTTTAATAATTTGAAAATATTTAAAGAAATATTTAAAGAAACTTAACTACCTCTAAATCAATAACAATTATATCATTGTGTTGCTTCATTTCCTCTTAAGTTAATGATATGGACTCATCAGTTTTATAGCATTATTGTTACTGTCCCCATTAAGATAGGTGAATTGAATTGGTATTACATGAGAAGATATTTTTTCCTCATTTATGCTTGTAGCACAGCATGCCTTTCAAAGTAAGTGTGCTTGATGTCACTTGCTACACAGGACAAATGCAGGCACCAAGAACTGCACATTGTAAAATTCCAGCTGCTTAAAACATTTCTTCCAACAGCATTTTTCCAGGATTCAACTGGGATAGAAGCTTGCAAGCAGTGATATCCATAGCAGCTTTCTCTCTCTACACAAGAAGCTCAACTGCACCTCTGCCTCAGCCTCTTTTCCTCTAGAGCTAAGGAGTGGCCTGTGTCTTTCAAAATGGAACCCCCAAAATCAAAACCTACATGCATAGCATCTTCTGGATGTGGCTCTCAGCTGTGGCCCATCCCTCAAAGCACATTTCTGTTAAATGACCAAGAAAGAATGCACCTCACTTTCTTTAAATTCCCTCTGCTCACACCTCAGATGTGCCATTTTTTGGGGACCACCAATCAAAGAAATTCACCCCTCTGGAGGGTGCAGTTCACAATTACTCCAAGCCACTGTCTCTTATACACATTCAGGCACTCATGTCCCGGGAATAATCTTGTCTTAAAAAATTACTTTATCCAGGGAGAGAAAGGGCCTTCCTGGTTCCCCCTGCCATGAAGCACCTTCCCAGCTGCTCTGGGTGGCAGTGTAAGAGCTAGACCTCTGAGGACCCCTCAGTTCTGATTCAAAACCCACCCCACTGCAATGGCAGGAGGGTGGCCACCTGCCACACACAAGGGGACTGGCCTGAACACCCTGCTGCACATGTCCAGCCTGGGCCAAGTGCAGTCAGCTTCCCTTGGCTCTCCCCAAAGCCATCCTGACCCTGCAGAGCACCTCACCCTGGGCAATGTTCCAGGAGTGCCCTGCCTGCAGGTAAAGGCGTTTCTGCTCTGCAGAAGGGAGGGTCTAGGAAAGAGGAAGAGGATGAGGAAGGTTGTGGGGAGAGCCTGTGGCAAGGGGCAGAAGCATTTTGCTGACTCCCACGAACTGAGAAGCAAGATGTTAGACCTAAGCAAAAACACAACCACACTCGCACATGTACACGGAAACTCATAACTGCCCTCATTTCCATTTCCCAGATATTGAACTGGCAGACAATCTCAAAAGAAGCAGCTTTTCCACATGTACCTCCCCACAAACAAACTCACCCGGTTTTACAAGTCACTGTAACCCATCTGATTTCCATACTGCTAATGAAATAATCCTGCTTTGAAAAAAAAAAAGAAAACCAAAAAAAACCCCAAAAAACCTACAAAATATCCAAAATGCCTACAATATCTTTGAAACAGGAAGCAAATACCAATACAAAAGCAAATCATGGAACACAGAAGCATTTCTTACTTGTCTGAATATTTGACTTAAACCATGGAAGCAAGTAAATTCAAATATAATGAAATAAGATCTATCTGAAAATGAATTTGCTGGTAAGGGAAGATGGGGAAAATGATTTTCTTCACTGCCAGTCCCTTTCTCAGCCTCCACGTGGCAGCAGAACACAGCAATATACCCTTAAGCATTGATTTTTAAAATCTCCACTTAGAGGGGGATGAATGACGGCACAAAGAAGTGTAAGAGGGTAGTCCACAGCTTTTACCTGCATACCTGCCAGGTCAAACAGCACTGAAACTCACTGCAGCCCAACCTGCCCCTTTTCCACTGGGCAAATGGACAAAGCAAATGAACTTTGTATCCCATGTGGTATCACAGAACAACTATCTGCATCATTCTCTACACATTAGCAAAGAGATTTGCCAGGCCAAGGTTAGGCTGCTAAAACTAGACAAAGCACATGCAAGAAAAAAGCAGAGGCAATGATCTTTGCTACAACTTCTAGGAAAAGCAGTCATTATTCTGGCTCTCCAAAGGGAGGGCTCAATCTTTCCCATGTCAGTTGTACATAAACAGCGCAGAGTTCATTGACTTCAATGTCATACAGGAGAATGACGCTCTTACGCTTTCCTTTTTTACACACAATAACCTGAAATATTCCCTATCATATTTCCCCACATATGAAAAATCAAGCACACCTAAGAACAGAGCCTTATATTGTTCACAAGGAGGTCAGACACTTTGGATTTACCACATCAGTAAAATCCTGATTTCAGTCCATTTGCATTTCCTCTACGCTTGCCAGCTCATCTATTCCACCACACAGAAACCACTAGGCAGAAATTTACTGTTTCTGTGTCAGCCACCAAGGACCCTCTATTCATTTTAGGATCTAGTTCAAAGCACTGTTGCTTTTCAAGCACTATGTAGCACTTATCACCCTGTTACTCCAAGCAGATGACACAAATGTGCCCTTTTTCAGAAAGACATCTTTTCTTCACAGCTTCCACCATTCCTTGCCTTCCTTGTCTTCGACTTCCAACTTAAATGTCACCTCCTTTCCACTTATAATTTTAACTACATAACAAGATTGCTTAATTCTACAGCTTTTTACAGATGAATAAACTGCACAAAGAATGTAGGCAGAAGTGATAACAGGAAAATTAGTGCTGGATGAGGAGATATAATCACATTGGTGAAATAAGGCCTTATGTAAAAGCATTTCTCTGCCAGAAGTAAATCTGAGGCTGCCAGCAAAAGGACCCTAATTCTTTAATGAGTTACACCTGTTTTGATCTTGAGCATCCACTCAAAATGAGTGTCAAAAAATTGTTAGTTTATCACACTTGCTTTCTAAATGTCTACTCAAGATACAAAAGAGGGGAGAATTGAGCTCTTATCTAAAATTTTAAATAGTTCTGACTTGTTTTGTTAAGCAGATGAAAAGGAATCAACATAAAGATATCCAATATTTGCAAAATGCTGATATTCAGTGGATACCCCAAAACTATCAGATGTCGCTGAAACAGCTTTTCCAGTCCATATAACATGGTTATGAGTTTCACCCTCCAGCTGTTGCATTTGTGGTGCAAAAAGGAGCATAATCAAAATACTCCTGTGCCTCCTTTTAGTTTTTAGAAACACCACATTTGGAGGATTAAATCTCTGGTTCATTCTCTATTTATTTCCTTGCGTAGTTTATGCCACATATCCAAGAACCAGTTTCAGAGCCCATTAGTGAGTAATCAACACTTTTATTTTTATTGCCTTATTACTACGCCCTTGAAGGAGTCTCTGAAACAAGAGAAATCAGACACAGACCAGAATAATGTCTTCAATGTGTTTTCTTTTCTGAAAGGACTTAAGATTCTGCATATGACTGAAACACTCCAATTGGCTGCCAGTGATGTCACGGCTGTGCTTGTAATACCCAGTAAATGCAGAAAGCTAATTGTGTTCCTTTTTAATGTGTAAATTCTACTCCATAATAGCAATAAGACACAACTGACAATGCACTTCAAGGGGATTACTGCCCTTTTGAGCGATTAAAGCTATTCAGCCTTCAGCTTTAGAAACAGTGGTGAGGAAGTAATTTCAGTCATACAGGAGCTCTAGGCTCATCTATTGAAACAGGCTGACTGCCCCAGGGGAAGAGGGAGGCAGCTCCCCCCATGCACACCCCCAAATGTGGTACAGCAAGAAAGCACTCACAGCAGACTGAAGGCAATCATTATACTGCTCTGCATTAGTATGAAACGACACTGTTTTGAAGCAGAGTCTGCTGTTGGTTTCTAAACTCTGCATGGGTGAGCCATGAGTGTCCTTTCATGACTCAAAAAAGCAGGTGATACCTCACTTCTTTATTTCTGGCCCCCACAATGGTTCTTTCTCTTGTGCTGTTATAATCATGATCCTAGTGAAGGATAGATTAGTATGCAAGAAGCTTGATTACAACCCAAATATGGGCCACTCAGTCCAAGACTGACAAACAGCCTTACGTGAGACACCAAATCCACCTTATGCCATACATTCCCTAACAGTGAGAAGAGGATAACATTGTTCTACCTTTGGGGCAACACTAATGCCCCCAGCACAAAGGGAGAGAAGGGGGTAGGTGTGTTGAGCCACTAGACTAAAGATATCTTATGATTCCTGATGCCTAAAAGAAATATTTTTTTTTTAACTCCTGCTGAGAAAGACGTCAGATTTGACACACAAAGCCTCACTCCATATCACAAGCCCCTCTCCTCCCACCCTGGCTGAAACCACAGTCCAGTCCCCCACTGAACACCCAGAGGAAGTAGCACTGTGACTAATACGCAACACATTGAGCTTTCTGCCCAGCTCCACCCACCAGTGAAACTGTTTATTTTGGTTATTTCCTCCTGGTATTTTTTCTATCAATCCTCCCACCACCACTTTGCATTGCCTTCTCTATGGTCACTTTACTGTGCTTTTTGTCTTTGTGACAAATTCTTGGGACAAGCAAGTAAGCCTCATGTTGCTTTAATCCCCTTATATTACCAATGAAATTGGCCTATGTTGATGTTGGCTGTTGTATCATATGGTCTGCCACACCATTCCTCTTCCTTTTAACCATTTCTCCATACATTTCCACAAGGTCACTGCTATAAGTACACAAGTACCATTCCTCATATTCTTAAATAAATGATCTTCTCCCTTTTTTTCACTTTTCTTTCATTCTCACATGCACATCTTCTACTCTCTTCATTTTTTTCTTTTCCTTGCCCTCTCCTTCCCACACAGAGAATTTCCATTTCCAGAGCAGTCCTGTCCTCACCCCACCCACACCTACAGGTTTCCTCTGATTTTACATTCATGAAGTTCCTAAACTACATCTCTCTTCTGACATGTTGCTGATAATATCAGTGTAATCTTGGGGTTTATATTGTCTACCTAGTGGCCTTCTCCCTTTCACTTTTCCAGAGTTCAGGGCAATTAATCTTTTTCCATCCTCTTCATATTTTAGTGCAGGTCCAGTAGTATCTCTACAGTTATTCTTCTCAGCAAAAGCATGGAATCTGTAATACAAAATGAGTTTCAACCAGTACACAAAAGACACAAACATTTCTCTAATTTTAAAGAGATGTTTTTCACACACACAACTACAGAATTATATCTAAAGCTTCGACAACAATAAGATTATATTAATTAAGATTAATATTTTCAAGCTTTTTATATACATTTATGTACTTTCTGAAGTCTTCTCATGTAGAATATTCTTTCTTTTTGATATTACTAACTGCAAAGCACCTTACTCTTTAATTTCCTGGAAATCTATTTTTAATTAATGCTTTTAAGAGGCTGAGCAGGCATGTAATTTGAGATGTCTGAGATGACACTAACACCTTTTTATCAGATTATCCTCCCAGTTGAAAGGCTAGCAGGAACATTTATTTCATTATGGACATACAAATCAGGATGACAAGCAGACTTTATTTATCCTCATTGTCAAAACAGATAAGCTCTCAGAGCAGGAAAAAGATGCATTTCTAAAACAGAAGTACACTAGAAACAGGTTCAAGGCATGAAAAGTACATGAACTTGGCTGTTCCTGTGGGAAAGCTGACTTAAACTTATATACAGTTGCTGGGCCATCATCCACCAGCAAGTTATTAACAGGCCCTGTAAGTCTCTGCACAAAAGCTAGATTCATGCAAAAAGATGACAGTGAGAATAGTATCAAACAAAAAAACTCCTCTTAGCTCCCTGCCACAGCCCTTTTTGCCTCTGTCTATACCATACAAGAAACATTCACTTTCCTTTAAATAAAGAAGGTATAAACACTGCCAAAAGAAAATGAGGAATAGTGACTGGCAATATATCTGGTACCATAGAGGTACCATGCTTCTAAATGACCACAATCATTTTAAACACACATCAGACCAGAGCAAACATAACACTTTCCCAGTCTTGTTTTTGGCAGACGCTCCCATCTCCTAAAAGCTATTTCTAAACACAGATGGCTATAAAAGAGCTAAGCAGCTGCCATCTTACCAATTGCTCTGCTGTCATTTGGGAGATTTCTACAGTTGGAGGGCTTCCCACTCTTGCACAAACAACAGTGAAACAGAAAAAGCTAGCAGCAATTTCACAAGTCTGAAACTGTATGGTGACTTCTGTTAAGCAGAGAAACACCTACTGACTCCTACTGCCTTCTTGCCGTTGAGCATGAGTTTGGTCTTGTGGGTTTTGTATTTGTTCATTTGTTTTCCTTATTTTGATAACAGAATCAAGATTTAAGTCGTCTTATCCATTTCTGCTAAAGGCTGATTCTCCCCACATGTCTGATTCCCAGGATAAAGCAGACAAAAGCCACATGGAATATATTAATTTCCACCAACCATACCAAAAAGATGCTAGAGAGCATGTTACAGAGCTGCTTTTCCACACAACCAGGCTTGAAGAATTACACCCCATCATTTTTCTGTTATTCCATGAGCTGTTCATTTAGGACAGACATCTCCTTTTCAGTACTTGTCTCTATGGCACTTGACCCAACAAAATTCTAGTTCTTTTTCTGGTGCTTGTCGATAGGAATGTAATACTTTATACTAATGTACAAAGCAACACAACAAAAACTTATTTCAGTTTATGTTGTGACCATTTCCCCTGAACAGTTTTTTTCAGACTTCAAGAGAGAGGCAGATGGCAAATGATTTTGGGCATAAAAAGGGAATAGCCTTTCTGCAAGCCAGTGAGAACATATGTAGAAAAAAAAATGGACTGTTTAAGTAGGGCCTGCATACTAGTCATATATCTTAAGACTATTTCCATATCCCCAGATCACTTACTGAATGGCTTTGTCTCATTTTCCTCATGAATTATACTCAGGTATGTCCCAATATCACTTCTAACAGCAAAGAACTTCATGAATACTGTCATCTTTACTGTCCTTCTTTGTCATACCTGCCAGAGGCCAAGTGGCTCAACTCCTTCAGAAAAATAATAGTTTCATCTTCCCTAGCATTGAAAGACACCATGTTGACTGGACAGGAGACATCTGAAACTTTCTCAAGGAGTAGCTGCTTTGTGTCCACTGGAACATCTCCCACAGCAAAGTAATAAACAGCTTCAACCTGTCATTAAACAGAAAAAAAGGTAATTGGAAGACACAGTTTTATATAAATGACTGATACTTACTCAAGCACTGTCCTGTCCTCAGTAGGAAAATTTGGTAAAACTGATTAATTACTTGGGCTATAAGATTTTCAGACCTTTGGTTCTTCCTCTCATTTATGCTAGTAATTCAAAGGAAGGCCACACAAAATTTCCTCAAGTGAGATAAGAACCTATCCCACAGTCCCTGGCTCTGATTCTGCCCAGTGCAAGCCTCTTTCCACAGACATTAACTGAAGCCAAAGAGAGGAGTAAGGAAGGACAACTGCACCATTAGTCAGAAAAAGGCTCTGTGCCATATGCCACTTTTATCAAGAGATGTGCTATGTTGGTGCCTTGCCAGCACTGAAAAGTAGGAACTTTATACCAGACATAGTTTTACCGGCAGCATGTATGCTGAGGTTAGGAAAGATGGCAATCAAGAGAGGTGATTTTCCTGTTGTACTCTGCACTAGTGCAACCTCATCTTGAATATTGTGTGCGGTTTTGGTCACCACAATATAAGAAAGACACTAAACTACTGGAGAGCACCCAAGACAGAGCAATAAAGATGGGTCTTAACAGAAGCTGTATGAGGAGTGTCTGAGGTCACCTGGTCTGTTCAGCCTGGAAAAAGGAGACTGAGGGGAGACCTCATGGCAGTCTACATGAGTGGACCTCATGAGTCATGACTTCCTGAGTAGAAGAGGAGGAGTAGGCATTGATTTCTTCTCTGTGATGACCAGTGAGGGAACGGCATGAAGCTGTGTGAGGGAAGGTTTAGGTTGGATATTAGAAAAATTTTTTACACAGATGGTGGTTGGGCATTGGTTTGGTGGTCAGCAGCAAAGCCTGCCAGAGTTCAAGAAGTGTTTGGATAACACTCTCACCACATGGTATGATTCTTGGGGATGGTCCTGTACAGGGCCAGAAGCTGGGTTCAATGATCCTGTGGGTGCTTTCCAACCTAGCATATTCTGTGATTCTGTGATTATTTGAATGCTATTGCTGGTATTTACAGATGATTTGTATTTTTTATACTTCCCAAGGCAGAGGGAGCTTGGCAGTTTTACTATAACCACACACACTTATATTCTGAAAATGTTATTACAAGAAGTGAGAGAAGCTGGAAAAATATACTTTAGTTATTGCTTGAATATTACATTATGAGAGATTTTATGTTACCTGCACTTATCCATGTAATGATCCTCATGGTGAGTAAGTTTCTTGAATTTTCACCATCATTAAAAATAAATGTAATAAACAGCTATCCCATGATGACTTTCAAGACAATATGTGCAGTATATCAGTTCTATATCATGGCACATACCAGCTGATAAATACCTGATAAATCATGGTTTAACTGAAAAAATACATTTGAATATACTCACCTCTGAGCCCAGTATGGAGTGGATTATCCTCAAAACTATGCTAAGGCACAGGGAAAATAAGAAGCCAACATGGCTTCACTAAGAGCAAAGCATGCCTGACAATTTGATAACCTTCTACAATGGAGCTACTGACCTCATCTACCTGGACTTCTATCAAGCATTTTACACTGTTCTACACAACACCCTTGTCTCTAAATTGAAGAAACGTGGATTTGGTGGATGGACCACTCTGTGGATAAGGAACTGACAGGATGCTGCACTCCAAGAGTTGGGGCAAACACTGATGTCCAAGTGGACTGTCCACGGTGCTCCTGAGGGGTCAGCATGGGGAATGGCACTTTTTAACATCTCTGTTGGTGACAAGGGCAGTGAGACTGACTGTACCTTCAGCAAGTTTGCCAACACCACCAAGCTGTGTGGTATCTGATGTCCTGGGAGGAAAGGATGCCATCCAGAGGGATCTGGACAGCCTTGAGACATGGAACCAAGGGAACCTCATGAAGTACAAGACCAAGTGAAAGGTCCTGCTTCTGGGTAAGGGTAATCCCAAGTTCAAGCACAGGCTGGGTGGAGAATAGATTGAGAGCAGCTCTACAGAGAAAGACTTGAAGGTATTGGTTGATGAGAAGTTCAATATGACTCAGCAATGTGTGCTTGCATCCCAGATATCCAACTGTATCCAAGGCTGCATCAAAATCAGCATGGCCAGCAAGGCAAGGGAGGTGTGTCTGCCCCTCTACTCTACACCCATGAAACCTTTCCTTGAGCACTGAGTCCAGCTCTGGGACCCCCAACATCAGAAGACATGGATTTGCTGGAAAGAGTCCAGAGGAGAGCAACAAAGATGATCACAAGGCTGGAGTACTTTTCCTATGAAGACAGACTGAGAGAGTTGGAGCTGTTCAGCCAAAGAAGAGAAGGCTCTGGGGAGACCTCATAGCACCTTCCAGGACGTAAAGGGGCCTGCATGAAAGCTGGAGAGGGACTTTTGAAAAGGACAAGGAAGAAGCACCTTAAACTGAAGGATGGTAGATTTAGATTAGATGCAAGGAAGAAATTCTTCACTATGACGGTGTAAGGCACCAGGAGCAACGGTCCAGAGAAGTTAGGAATGCCCCATCCCAGGAAGTGTTCAAGGACAGGTTAAAGGGGGCTTTGAGCTACCTGGTCTAGTGAAAGTCCACACCCATGGCAGGGGTGTGGGAACTAAACAGTGTTTAAGGTCCCTTCTAAGCCAAACCATTCTGTGACTCTATGATTCTATGGATATGAATATTCTATATTCTATGAATATGAATCCCAGGATATGCACCACAAAAGACAACTATTTGAGTTTGGGATGGAACTGAGGAAATGTCTCTGCACTCACATAATTTTATGTAGTAAAGCAATGTAGTATGCAAATTCAACATCACCTACAAGTGTGCTCATACATTTCCATTATTGCCTTGGATACTGATTTGTATTCCAGCTCCCCGAATAGTTTCTGCATTTCAAGTGTCCTCCCTCATGGACCTTTTGGCACCTTCCTCAACACTGGAAGATGTCTCTCCCAAGTAGCAACCCAATTTCAGGCTGGATCAGGCAAACTAACGAAGCAGCACCTTGCCATCGTGAACTTCTCTTGGATCTTGCAGAGGAGCCAGACTCTCCATGCGGAAGGCAGGAGCCATAGTTACAGATTCCACTTATTTGGGAGCAAGCAGGACCAGGTGTCCTAGCATCACTGATAATTCTAGATAAATACTAAAGAGATAATGAATGTATTTTATTAAAGTACAAGATTAACAAAATACTTACTACCTTTAGAAAAATGTAGCCAGAAACAAAAAGAATGAACTCTTGCACCTATCTGTCTTTTAGTTCAGTTTTACAAAGTTCCCTGTCTGCCTCCTCCAGCTAAAAAGCTATCTGAGCCTGCACAAAGGTCTCCCAGATGAGACCCAGTCCTTGGACAACACCATGTTCCTACTGCTTTTGTTGAAGAGGCTCCTGGCCCAGAGGTATGCATGCACATTTGCACCACCATTTTCCCCGGTGTTCCTTCAGATTCACATCTTCTCTCCCTCCCTCTAAGACTGCCATTAATTCATAAACTTGATATTCAACAAGAATAGAAATTTTCACACTTTCTTCAAGGGATTCTCTGCCTGCCTCTGCAACTTTCAAAATGCTGACATTTATTGGGCATAGCTGAAAAAAATCAACCCCTCACTAGAAAATTTTAAAAAATTATGAACCACAGATTATGAACCACTCTACTTAACCACAAACCCAGCAATGACATACCACAAAGGAAATGTTCCTCATAGGCTAGTGGGGAAACGTTAAAACCTTTCAAGTAAGTCCTTCATATTTGGAAAATTGTAATTTATACATTTAAACAAGCAAACAAACTTCATGTAAGAACAGAAAGGAGAGCAACATGAACAGTTCTTCAGAGTCTTGTTCTGGGTGGCGAGGTGTTTTGGATAAATGATCCATACTTCATGGAGTGGCACTTGTACAGAACTGGAGGCAGTTGGGGCAGGTAGAGCTCAAAGGATTGCAACATTACAGCAGACTGATCTTGAGCTTGGGATTTACAGGTCATAAGGAAAGGAAATCTAAAGAATCACCACATATAGAAAGAAAAGACCAGCTGAAGAAATGACAAGAAGAGCCATGTCTAGGAAAAAAAAAAAAAAATTGTTTTGGAACAACATCTGTGGATGAAGCCAGTTCTTAGGAATTAGTTATTCATGACTGCTCAGTAAGTAGACAAGTTTTCTCTAGGATTGGATGGGGTATCCCCCATCTGCACTACACTGAACATTGCTCTTAAGTGAACTTTCAGCTATGAATGATAATGACTCTGTTTAGGAGCAATTGAAATTTGTTTTATGTTGAGCACCTGCCACAATTGACTCCCCCAGATTGCCTATTGGCCCACCAATATCTGGAAAAATAATGATACATGTTTCATTGTCTGACAGGTTTTAATTTCTGTTTATTCAAACAGAGACCCACCAGGTCCAACAAGACTTTTTTCATCCAGACAATGCTGAAATCTAAGTACAATACTTTAGTTATTCATCAGGAAATCAGTATTAATACTGCAAATTGAAAATGCTAATAAAATTTATGAAGGTGGCATAAAAAAGCATTCATAAAAAAATCTCACTGGTAAACAATTTGTTCTTTACTCAGTTCCTTTTTAATATTAGTTTCCAAACATCAAGGCTCATCTGGATGATAATCTAGCAGCATAAGGAACCAGAAGGTAACTCAAGCAAAATTTACCTTCTCCCTCAATGTTCCAGAAAGAGATTTACATGAGTTAGGATTTGATCTGTGCACAGGGATGGATGTTAACAGCAATGAAAGCCAATGACTCTACTCCACAGACAGTAGGCCAAATTTTCCATTAAATTCAGGTGTTAGAGAACTGAAAGAATATATATTTTAAGGAAATGTCATAAAATATCTCTTTAAAAACACAAATTTTAAGTTACTAGCTGAGATGATGGCATATATGTTTCATTTCTTGTTACTCTATTTTAATGAATAAAGTAATAGGGCACTTTTAAAAATGAACAGCATTTAATTGCAGGAATAACTGTGCATGCTTTGTCTCTGTCTTGGAAGAAAGTCTAGTTATCACCCCGCTGATGAAAAAGGATTTGTGTAGCCCTATCATAAGCTAATATTTCCATAAATCTCTGTACTCACTATTTTGAATTTTAAATATAATTTTTCATGAGCAAGTTGGATGCTAAACAAAATAAAAATGGTTTCCCTGCCTTCAATAATGTTGATACTAGAAATTTTCTCATAAACCTGAAGCCCTGAAAAACTTATATGGCAAAGAAAGTGGAAAGGAAGATACTTTCTCTTTCCCTTAATGATTGAATGTTATTTATTCTGGGTACTCTAGAAAAGAAAATAAACAAGTTTCTGCATTCAAAATACAGTACATTTACATAAAAAGACAATCATTAAGCATAGTATGGAGCTACAATTGAGGGGAAAAAAAATCCTTTCCAAATGCTGACATGAATATTTATCTTTGCAGCATTGATCAGGGCAAATCGCAGCAGCCAGCCTAGCACTGAACACTCTTGGATTTACTTGGGCTTCTGAAAAGATGCATGAGCTTACCGCTTCATCAGCCATGGCTTCCAGCAGAGCTTCAGCAGAGCTGCTGTGGCTGACAGCTGTCATATGCTCCAGCTTCCAGAGCCATCTAACTGCAGACTTTACAGCATGCTCAGTCACAGGAGTGCATTTCTGCTGCCACTTCGTAAGATCCTGAGCAGCTCTGAAAATGAGATTAACTATAAATCAGAAAGAGTGAGAATCATGCCAGCAGAACAAGAGAATGGAGCTCTGCTATTGTTACAATTCTTTTATATTCTTAAATAAGAATTACAGTATACCACAGATACTAAATCTAGACTTGCAATAAAGGAAGCAGAGAAAAAATGAAACCATTAGACAAATACTGTAATTTTACAAGGTGTTTTTTTTGACACAACTGTTTCCAAAGTAGGATCAGAGGAGATAAAATCTTTTTTAAAAGAGTTCCTGATTCATAACTCTTCTTATCATAAAAACTCAATCAGGTTTTTAAAGTATGGGCATGAGAAAGAAAAGTGTATTCCACAGGGCATGAAAAAGAAATGTGTATTCCACAGGTCTTGTTCCACAACTTGCTCCACGATCTTGGTGTCAGAGCACTTTTTTTGGTAGTACAGCTGATCTTTACCTAGCCACCAAAAATAAAATTTATGATGCTAGGCTTTTTGGTATTTTAATTGACAAAAGACTGTAGTCTTAATGGAAGAAGTACAAAGCCAATCAGCACTTTTGCCTCTGCACTTGTACATAAAAAGGCAGAAAGGAACTATAAAACCAACTGGTTCCAGTATCTGTGATATTCCATCAAGAACTATTTTGAAGAGTTTCCTGCAAATCTAAAAGGCAAATATATTACCCAAGATTCTTTTAAAGTAGTAATTTATATGCTATATTGTCTTTTGTTTCCATCCTACAAAGACAAAAAAAATTGATGAACATAATTATTGTTTCAATTTTGACTTGGCTTTGCAGTTCATTTTTAAAGAAAAAGTTCTCTGTTCTCAAAAACTATGGAACCTATCTGCTTTGGAAAATATCTACTTTTCCAACAGGTTGCCCTGAGAAGCTGTTGGAATTATCCATCCCTGGAAATGTTCAAAGCCAGGCCGGACTGGGCTTTGAGAAACTGGGTCTAGTGGAAGATGTCCCTACCCATGGCAGGGGGCTTGGAACTAGATGGTCTATTATGTCCCTTCCAACCCAAACCTTTCTGGGATTTTGTTATTCTCTTTTTCAAATCTCAGTAGTATCACAATCTAGAGAATTAAGATAGGGCACCTGAATCAAACCTGTGCCTGGGTAAAATAACATTAAGAATCACCATGTAACTGCAAGTTAACATTGTGGAGCCAATTTTAAAATTATATTACCTAATTTGTGCATCATTTTTTTCCACTCTTCAATCCAAACCCAAGCTTACACATTCAAACTCTCATGCATGTATGAGAATTTTTGCAGGTAGGTAAAATATGAATAGCTGCTTCTATTCTTCTAACTAAATGCAAATTAATTTATTCCTCTTAGGGAACAAGCGCTTGGAAATCTTCCTTTGTTATGGAAATCTACTATTGTTTCCGAGTGCTGCGACTGATTTCTGTGACCATGGAAATCTACAGAAACACAAATGGCTATGCCTGTGCCTATGGCACTGGGAGGAGTGCACATTTAGCTGCAAGGCAGAAACCTGTAATGTCTAAAGACACAAGAATGCAATAGGTGGTCAGATAGAACCTCACTGTTTCACTAATACTGCAACATCTGAAGGGCATTACTGCTGTTGCAAATCCTTCTGATTTTGTAGATGTGCCAATATTTGTGTTGTTACCCTTTATCTGTTCTTCAGGGTAACAGCAGCCTTCTGTTACACAGAAGTGGCAAGTTCAACATGGCTATAGGTGAAAATTGGTGGGAAATCTACAGATATTATCATGACATGAACCATGACAATTTCCAGTATACAAAGTCCCTTATCCAAACATGTATAACATGCAACTCCTTTTTATTCTCCAGCAATGGGCTGACTTGGACTTCTTTGTCCAGCCTGGGGAAACCTGATTGTGGCCTTTCAGTACTTGAAGGGACTTAAAAGAAAAATGGGGACAGTCTATTAATAGGGCCTATAGCAATATGACAAGGGGTGATGGTTTTAAACTAAAAGAATCTATAATCAGACTAGACAAAATGAAGAATTTTTTTACAATGAGGGTACTCAAACACATGAGCAGGTTGCCCAGAGAGGTGGGAGATGCCTCATCCTTGGAAACATTCAAGGTGCAGATGTGGCTTTGAGCAACTTGGTGTAGTGGAAGGTGTCCCTGCCCATTTGAAGGGGTGTTGGATGAGATCACCTTTAAAAGTGCCTTCCAACCCAAACCATTCTTGATTCTGATTCTTTCTGCTTACCGAATGAGGTTGAATCTGGAAATTTGTATCACCTGTTCCACAAGCACCATAGAAAGTGCATCCCGACACAGATCAAATTCAGTTGGAGCTGCAGTGCCAAAATCCAATACAATGACAATGCACTGTTCTTGAATCACTCCAAATATCTGCCGGCTCTCACTGGTTAACCATTCCATTCGCTGCTTATAGAGCTCAATAGCTCCAATTAGACAATCCACAAAATGAAGAATCAGTTCTTTTTTGGCTGTCAGCTTTATTCAAATAAGGGAGAGAAGGAAATTGAACATCAAAACAAATAATACAAATGCAGCCCCAAGCTTAGCACAGCTGCATAGCTAGTTTGTAAGTGTCAGATATGCCAGCTAAGGTAGCAGTAAAAACAACCCATTTTTCCTCCACTGTTTCAAGAGCAAATACTTGACAAATGCATCTAAGCTATAAAGAAAAGGCATTGCATTTTGTCCTAATTGCTTTTCATAATCTTTTTATGTGAGCATGGGACAGTGCCAGTGGGTTGTCTGACTTGTCTGTCTCAAAACTGGAGCAATTAGAATGAGCTGAACACAGGCTAGGATGTAGAAAGGGCTGCAGAGCAGATGGGTGAACAAACAAGGACACAGAAACTTTGTACCTTCTCAGACTAGAACTTTGACTGGCTTTTAAAAAAAAATTTGCAGCAATACAAGGCAGCATACGGTTTGGTTCTAGGGCACTTCAATCTCCACCTTGTCTTTAGCATTTGAAAGGAAAACGTAAAAAGTTTCTTATTTGTACTATTATTCAACTAACAATGCCCAGCATTACAGATTAACTATTTGTGGGTAGGTGCTTAGGCAAATTTAGTTCAACTAACTGCAATCAACAACTAAAACTTCCCATATCTTTTCAGTAAAGTCAAGTCTAGATTCAGTATTAAAATTAAAACCAGCACATCCTCCCTATGAATAAGTGTATACACATTCACCATAGCCTGTGAGTCTAAAAATGCACCACAGATTTCCCCAATATCTCTGGCCCATGTGAGCTGATTTACTTGTTGCCTTCTACCTCTAACTTCCTTTCCAGGACTAAGTAAAAAACCTCAGAAATACAAATGTTTTTAAATAAGAACATTTCTCAGGGAGAAGATATTTTGTGTGTCAGTCTGCACATTTCTCCCTCTCATTTGTATTTTTCTGTGTTCTTTAATATCAACTCAGGCCCTGTAATGTGCCTCCCAGATACAGAGTCTCAGGCACTCTGCCAAAGGAATGTCGGCCTGGGAAGGAGCACTTAGAAATCCAGTTTCCTCCTATGACAGTCAGATTCATACAAAGTTTATTGCACTACACCAACCAAACTCCATCTTAAAATAAAGCAGTTTTTTTAGAATATTCCCTCATGTGTAGTAAGCAAGTGCAGATTTCCATTTCTCTGAGAGCCAGGAAACTTCTGAGTGTCCTTCCTAATTTTATTCATTCAGTTCATACCCATTTATTTTTGGACTAGCAAGCCTTTTAGCAGAGAAAACTACAGCTTCTCCCTATCCCTGTAATTTGCCTTTCTGTAGCATTCAAGGGCAATAATATTACCCTTCTTCTGTCTTCTTTCAGGCTTATATTTCAGCATCAACAAAGCCCTCTCATAAGATCATCACTCCACTGCAGTTCATCCTAACAGCTCTTCTCAGAACCTACTGTTTTAAATGGCTTCCTCTAAGCCTGTACTAACTGTATACAATATGTACTCAACATCCTAAAGGAGATCTGACCAGAGTGTATATAGTAGCAAAAATGTCTTTCCTGCTGCTCACATGTCCTAAGATTAAAAGACATTATGTAGGTATTTCATACTGAATTAATGGGACTAAAATGAGGGGAAAAGGCTCCCTGATATGGTTCTTTACCCATTTTTAAGCATTGTGACATCAGAAGTGACTCTAATCATCAGAAAAAATGACAAGCCATTTGCTTTTGTAAAATCTTTTATAAATTAACTCTCTCCCTTCCACACTCACAGGCACATCTCTTCAATCAGAATCCATTCTCTTAACAATGGGGTTGCCAGCAGCTGTTGCTAAGACATTCCTTAGAACATGAGCCTGGGCAGAGATCCAGCTAGCTGTCTCTGTAGAATAGACTGAGCCTTTTGTGACCTGCTGGCACTAAGCAAAGCACTGCTTTGCATTGGCAACGACAGTGCATTATGTCTTCTTATTTCAGTGTCCCCATTTGTTTTATTGATTACGATTTTATTTTTTTAACTGGTTCTGAGCATCTTCTCTTGAAGGGTTCCCTTTTTCAAGACAGGGTAGATGTTGCTTAGAAACTGCAATCATGTCTGAAGAAGATTTACTGCAATGCTGCACCAAGGCAAGAGACTAAGACTTAGAAAGGAAAAAAGATATCTAATTTTTCTACCACTGACAGTTATCACAAACAGATTGACAAAACAGAAAAAAAATTATCAAAAGATAAAGTTCTCACAAAGAATAAAAGTATTTTTTGTCATAGGAAAGCATTTTAGTCTCATCATTCTGCTACAGTGATAACTTCAAAGTGCATAGGGAAGGTACCACAAGCCAGCCACACTTACATTATACACGCTGCCATCTTGTGCTCTCTTGTACTGAGGAAACAGACCATCTGCATATCGAGAAGCCACAGGTTTCCCCAAGGTGGTCACATAATCTACAGTAAAATTTACAAAATATCAAGTTGCTAATCTTCAGAACTACTTCAAACAGGTATTTTTCAGGCTGATGTGTATGTCATCCATGTGTGAGGCACTTGCATCAGTATTGAGCTCTTGACATTAAGGAACTTGAGAGAAATTCTAATTCTGTTTTTGTTTTATTTTCTGATTATATCTATGATGGGGCCCTGAGGCTTTCAACCTCTGGCTGCATCTCCTGCTGTCCTTGGCTGCATTCCCTGGCTGGACCCTAGACTTGGTTAATTACCTCGCCCTGCTGCAGGACTGTATCCTGTTCAGTGAGGGCACTGCCTGGGCTGCAGTCCCTTTTGGCTCCTGGCTCATTTTCCTCCCATAGAGCAGCACTGCTTTTGCTGCTTCCTCCCAGTTTAGTCAGAAGTGAGGAGAAAACTCACATCTAACTACTTATAGGCCAGAAAGCTACACAGGACTTTAATTATTGTGAGGTTTGGGCAATCTCACAACAGGACTTGCAAATATTTGTCTGTCAAACCAAATACAAAATCTGGTACAGATAATGCTGTTCTCTTACACAATTTAATGGGTGCAGAAGTGAGTGCATCTAAGGAAAAGGGTGCACTCTGCACTTTCAGTAGCTAGAAATCTTCTCCAGGATCTCCACTGATAGGAAAACATTAGGGGTGGGAATAGTTAACGTCATAAAGCAGTTATCTGTACACCATGCTGCCCTGCCAAGCTAGTACATTCTGCTCCTAACACTGTAACAACTTTAACCCTGCTTATAACAGCTTCTTCTTCATCTGCAGCATACAAGATATCAGGAATTGCACTGGTGATCTTTGAATGCCCCATGGACACAAGCCAGCCAAAACCTTAAATTATGCAACCTAGAACTATGGCAATACATTACAATTCCTACTTCTCAGGCAGCAAGCTGTTCAAAGAAAAGAATATATTACCATGCTCTGCAAAGCACCATTATGGCAGTGGTTAATAATTATTAGCAAACTCTTCCCCTCCAGCTGTCAGATAACTGCAAAGGAACATTTCTCTATAGTCTGACTTTGCATGAAAAGCAGACTGAATTCTAATTAAATTTAACTTTTTCCTTAAAGCTGGATACCCAGAAATAATATCCTATTCCCAAGCACGTTTACTAACCCTGATGATCAATAGTAGATCACAGATTATGGCATGGCATACATTATGTTTGCCATCTGAAAGAAGACAGAAATCTTATTGTGTGTTATTTGCAAGAAAAAGATTAACAGTCCCAACAGCACCAGCTATTTCTGAGTGACAGCTATATTGGTGAGGATGTGAACTGCAGCCTAGGGTAAAGAAACAGTACAGTTGGGTAAGGAAAGCCTTTCTCAGATCCTAAATCCCTCTCATATCAAAAGGAGAAGGAGTTTCTCAGTTCTATGAACTGGCAATGTCGGCAACTGTAGATACAGCTTCCATTTCTGCCATTATCATAAGAGACAATGTGAAAATCTCCACTGCATACATTGGGGTGCAGAATGAGAGTGACTCTCTAGACTGTTCAAAGTTGAGGGATTTATTATCCTATTATTGATTTGTCTTATACCTTTCCTGTGCTGGAATCCAATCTGGGACAAAATCTGGGACAGGGACAATTTGTTTCTTTTGAGACCATAACGCTGAAGCCATTTAGAAGAAGAAACAAGGGACTGTACATCTGTTCTCCACTGACCAACTGCCAGTCTCTTTTTCTTCTCTTTTGATATCTTCTTGTGGACCTTGTGGGAATCTTTAGGATCTTGTCTGTGCTTTGAATCAAAGGCAATTGCTGTAAAGAGAAATGAGGGAAACACTACATTTATATTTTAACCAAACAATTTCAAAACCAAATGAGATTAATTTCTCTTTTCTTTACCTATATTCCATGGTACTGTATATATGCATAGCTTACCTCTTGTTTTCTTTTTTTAATACTGAATAATGTCCTTAATCTGGAAAGCTGCTCTCAGCCCTACTCATCCACTTGCTGTTACATCTTTCTATTCATCCATATATATTCACTTTCAATTTATTAAAGTAAATGTCTCTTGTATGTTGAAATTCAAGCCCTGAAATATAAGTCCAGTTTGCCAAATAGCACTTCTTCCAACTCCTAAGACATCTCTCCTAAGTCTTGGAAATCAGGACATATAATAGGCATTCAAAGATTGTCAGACCATCACTACATACAAATTAGAAGCATTATGCAATAAACAAGTATTTCCTAAAAATTTTATGTTGAACTCTTCCCATAAGCAATAGCATTGTCCCCAGAAGAACCTGACTTTATTGCAAGGCTGGTGAAATTCCCTCCGGTCAAATCACTTGCCTCAAGTTTAAATGATGGTTCTGTCAGTTTCTGCTCTGGGCTGTGATGGATCATGTGCATGCACACGAAATCATCGACATGAAGGTCCAGGTTCCTTTTAACTTCTACAGGACATGGAACACACCTGAGCATGGCAGTATGGTTTGCTAGGCTAGCTCTACTTGCATTTGGCAGCAGCAGCAGCTCAGACCCCAGAGTGCTGAGGCAGAAATGGAAGCAATGACAAACAATAATGCCTCTGTTCTTCAGCACAGAGGTTCCAGGAAGACTTTGGTATTTCCTGTTCATTCCCAAAATACTCTGCATGAGCTAAGCTGGCTGTAATTGATCAAATGCCCTTGCTGTATCTGTGTTTACTTTCTGTGGACTTTGGAAATTTCTGTACATTTTCCCCAGTACCAACATCATCTGGTGTGTCCAGTTCTCCATTGCCCATATACCATAAACTGCCTGTAATTGTACTGCATATATTGAACTGGCCCAAAATACAAAGAAAGGCACCTCTGTCTCTATTGCCTCCAAAATAACCTTCAGCCTTGTATAGAATATGATCAGAACTCCCTGCTAAATTCAAGTAGTATAACAACCAACCTGGTTCCAAAGGTTCATAAGACAGACAGCTCCACATTTAACACTACATAAAGGAAATAAGACTCTTATCTTCAGAAATCATCCTTCAGTGACAGAGGGCTTCTATAAAGTGTAGACTGGCATGAGTTCTTTCACAGCCATCAGTCCTACAAGCAGGACACTGGGTGGGCATGCCTGAAGAGGCTGGCATTTTACCAGCCCTCCTTTGCTCTGTGCAGAAGCAGCAGTGACAGATGTTAACTCTAGAGAGCGGCAGGTGTAGGTTTGCAGCTGCTCGAGCTTTGAATACAGTCAGGCATTGTTTATAGTCATTTGAACAATCATTCCCAGTTTCCTTCCCCAAAAATACATAAAAGTCAGCACAGCACCCCATACACAGCCCAGGTGAGTGTGGCACAGCTTCAGAATGGCTTGTATACAGCCAGCATGCACACCACAGTGCTCCAAAGGAAACTGGAAGTTATCTAGGAGAACATGAAATCTATGCAAAAATAGTGATGAAATACTCACAGTCACTCCAGGCAAGTCTCTTAGATGGATTAGCAGTCATGACAGATCTCTTGACTGGCAGCTCCTCTTTGCTTTATTCTGAAACCTTGAGGAATCACTGTTTTAAAAAATTAAAATATTGCCATGCACAGGCCAACATGAACTGGAGACCAGTTCCACATGCCCAGCTAATAATAAACCACAGAAGGATGAGATCAGGGTTTTCAACAAGCAAAAAAATAATGTAAAAATGATAGCTACTCCCCATCTCAAGAAAGGCTGAAGTCAGATCTGACAGGGATCCACAAGCTCAAAAGCAGGAAATCAGGAAATTGGTAATATTGTTTCCCTTCCTTCACCCCAAATCATCATTAAAAAGAGCCAATATGCTAGAAAAATGACTGTGGTGCTTTGGCATGCTGCCAGCCAGTGTATAATATTCTATTATTGCTTTGCAGTATACCTTACCTTTGCTATAATCCAATTCATGACTAAACCTGGGAGTATCTGAGATCCAGTTTTGTTTAGAGATTCATAACTTTACATATAAAACTACAAGATGAGTCACAAAGAAAAGGAATTACGTGTGTGAACTTGGTATAAGGCCCAAGTGTGAATAAGACACAGCAGAGGAACAGAAGACAAAATGTTAGACAAAGCAAGGTAGCATACAGTAGCTGAGTGTATTGCTTTGAGACACCAGTGCTTTGGTTTTTCTTTTAGTAAGCAAGATGAATGAATAAGAGATACTTATGAATCGCAAGCAGGCCAGCTGTTAGCCATTGTCATCAAGCAGTTTTTCCCACAGTAAAGCAAAAACAGGATAAATATTTAACCCGAAGACTTAGCCTTCTCCCTCTTTCTTCATTGCAGAATGGAACATGCTATTTATTCCTCTTATATGGGTTTAAATACCCACGTGGAAACATATAACCCATTTCAGTCTTTGATCTGCTCACGAAGAAAGAGATGAACAGTGAGAAGGGCAGGGAGGACTTAAAGAAAGCAGAACTCTGCATCCTAACACCCCAGGTGTTGTGCAGCACAACCCTTGACAGCCTTGGCATGAGGGCATTAAAAGGAAGCCCTTGCCACAGGGCAGCTGTGGCATACAATGCCAATAGTGAAAGGCCACAGCAAGCCACAAGGCTCATGCCATTTTTCTATCTACAGAAGAAGTATCATAGTACTCTCATGGTAATAGCTAAGACACATTCTAGCATGCATCAGAGAATGAATCCCAGGTGCTGACTCATTTCCAGATGCCCAGAGGTATGGCAACAGATTTTCCCCTGCCTCAGCCTCCAGCACCACCCCCAGCTGCTTGTGAACAACACCTGGACGGTGAAATATTAGCTCTGTATGAAAAGGAGCATTTGAAAACAGATGAAGCAACTTCCAATGGAAACATTGAGTTTTACCTCAAGTCTTGGAAACAGAGAGCTCAAAACCAATGGTAGCGGGGATAACCTTCAGCCCAAGATCTGAATCCAAACAGGTTATTTTCAAAAGGTGAACCAGAGTTCATCTGGGCACCTCCACCCTTTCTGCTCTGGCCAGTGCAAACAAACAGCTAAAGCCATAACCCAGCACTGGCTCCGGGTGTGTAGCATGTGCAGGTAGCAATGTTTGCTGAGGCCATTCCACTGGGCTGTCCCTGACAGGCAGGAATGCCTTGGGAAAGCCCACACACCTTACAGCCCAAGAAGCTGCCCTACACCAGCTGAAGCACCAAAACCCAGAAAAAGGCAGTGCAGGGAGCTGAGGCTGGTGGCTGCCCACTGAGGAAATGGAATCATGGAATCACGAATGGGTCAGGTCAGAAGAGACCACAGTGGGTGATCTGGTCCAATTTTGCCTCAAGCAGGCAGAGCTTTCTGCCAGAGCACATGGCACAGGATTGTGTCCAGGATGTTCTTGAATATCTCCAGAGAGGGAGACTCCACAACCTTTCTGGACAATTTGTTTCAATGCTCAATGACCCCCACAGCGGAGTTCTTCCTCTTATTCAGGTGGAACTTCTTGTGTATCAGTTTCTGCCCTTTGCCTCCTGTCCTAGTGATTAGCACCACTAAGAAGAACGTGGCTCCCTCCTCTTGGCACACACCCCCTCGCCCGCCCCCCTCCCTTTAGATGTTTATAAACTGATGGGGTCCCTTTTCAAACAGGGCTGAGGTGTCACAGCCGAACCACAGGGGGGCCTTGGAAGAGGGGAAGAGCGGGACAAGGGCCAAGGTGAGCCCCGGCCACGTCGCTCACCGGCGCTGCGACCTCGCAGAGGCCACCCGAGGCAACGGGCCGCGTCCCTGTATACACCGCATGGCAACGGGCGGGGAAGGGAAGCCGGGGCCTCCGGGGTGAAGGACCACGGCTCGGCGCCAGCCCTGCGCCAGCACCGGGACCCGGCTGCCGCTGCCCTGCGGCGGGACCAGGGCCGCCGCCTGAGCCGCCTCCTCTCCTCCCCCAGCGCGGTGGCGCCCGCCCGGCCGCCCTGCGCCCTCACCTGCCTCCAGCCGCGGCCTCTCCGCACCGCCGCCTGCCCGGCCGCGCTCGGAGCCGCTGTGAGCCTGGAGACCGCCCGGTTGCTACGGCACGGCCCGGCCTCACCCCCCGCCGCAACCACCGAGCGGCGGGCGGGACGGCGAGAAGGCTGAGCTGCCCGAGGGCCGGCGGGACGGGCACGGGCATGATGGGCACGGGCATGGGCACGGGCATGGGCACGGGCATGGGCATGATGGGCACGGGCGGCTCCGGGGCCACTGTCCCTGACCGTACCACTGTCCCTGCCGCTGTCCTTGCCCCTGCCCCTGCTACTGGCCCTGCCACCGCCCCCACCCTGCCTGTTCCCCTGCCACTGCTGCCGCGCCGAGACCGATGCGGAATAAATTCATCCTCAGCAGGCGCCTGCACAATGCCGTGCATTCATTCCTTGGGGAGCCAGAAATACGCGGGCCAACTTGGAGAGTTACAGAAATCTATATATAGAGCATTCGAGCCTTCTGGTCTCGTTAATTCTTAATTTAGGCTAAGCCGTTGACAATATTTATAACAAGAGCAGCCACGCATGTCCTTTCTTTAAGTCAGAGGAACTGGCTGAGGAGTTGCTGTGCTCACACAATCACAGAATCAGTCAAGTTGGAAGGGACCACAGTGGGACATCTGGTCCAACCTCCTCCAGCAGGGTCAGCGCATTGCAGAGAATTGTGTCCAGATGGTTCTTGAGTATCTCCAGTGAGGGAGACTCCACAACCTTTCAGGACAATCTGTTCCAGTGCTCAGTCACCCCTACAGTAAAGATCTTCCTCATATTCAGGTGGAACTTCCTGTGCATCAGTTTCTACCCCTTCCCTCGTGTCCTGGTGACTGGCACCACAGAGAAGAGCCTGGCTCCTTCCTCTTGGCATCCCCCCTTTAGATAATTGTATGCACTAAGGAGGTCCCCTTTCAGTCATCTCTTTTCAAGGCTGAACAGGCCCAGCTCCTTCATCCTTCTGGAGAAACCGAAATAAAAACTATTCTAAAATATGTGCACCGTAAACCTGAACTTGGTATTAAAAAGCTCCTGTTGACCTAAGATAACCAGAACCCCAGGTGTTTATTTGCAGTATTTGGTCTGTAAATGTTTGTGAGCTCAGTTTCCAGCTGAGAGACAAATAGGGCTGAGATTTGTACTTTACCTGTTTTGCTCTGATTTACTGTGCAATCACAGAGTAATAAAAGATCTGTCACTTTATAGGATCAACGCATCAGCCTTACCTACATATTGATGTTCAGATGGAAACACACACCCACAGGCCATCCAAAGCATTGGCTTCAACTCTCCAGGATTGGTAAACAGAGACAGGCAAGAGAAGTTCCTTATAAGGCATGCGGTTGGGATGGGAACATGACTTTCTGGAGCTCCAGTTTCTCATACCAGGAGTTTGAAGACTAGCCTAGGCATGGCAAATGATTTGGGCTTACACAACTCTTCCCCTGAGGTATAGAAAAGGCATTTATTTCTCAGCTATGAAACAGTTTCCCATCATATCATTAAAAATAGTAGAACTGAATGTTCTCAAGATCCTTTCAGACACCATGACTGCCACAGCACAAACTTCTGTAGAGACTCATATTTTTGGGGGAAGGTTTAAAAAATTTCTCTTGAAAGTGTAAGTGGAATGGATTTGTAAGTGGGTGCCCAAAAATCAAGCTAGTCATTCTCTTGATTTGTTATGCTGCTTCCAGTGAATTTTTTAACCATCACTCAATTATCCTTACTCAGGTAATTTTTTATGCACTATACAGAAAAGCTCCATCCATTGTCATGCATGAATGTCTGTAAATGTAGTAATTACAAGGTTTTTTTTAAAAGTGATCATATGTGCTGAAACTTTCCCTGCATAGAGTGTGCCAGAAACCTTCTCTTGAGGCTTGGCTGCACTAAACAAAACATGTTGCAAGAAAACATTCCTTTAAATGCTTTGAACTGCAGGGCTTATAGAACTGCCTGACAAGCCCAGGGGCAAAGGCTGACAAATGCAAAGCTACTTCTGGCTCCCACAGACTTTGTAATCTACTGGCTGTTGTCTCTTAGGTGAAATTCTTAGGAAAATAAAATGCTGTCTGCATATCTCATAAACATTGTTCATGTGGAAGCCCTGCCTTGGCCATTGCCAGCTCTGTAACTTGTGAAAATGAGGAATGTATTCTCAGATGCTGCCTGCTCAGTGAGGCAAGGCTGAATAATAAAGGAGGTGGGGAATCCAAGTAACTTGGAAGTGGGAATTGACTCCTTGTCCATTGGGATGATAAAATTTAATCTGGAGCCATTCTGTCATCTGACCTTTAGGCTGAATGACAAAGTGATTTTGATGGGTGGAAATGTTATGATGTCATTGTAACATGAGATTGCATGAGCAAGCATGACTTTCTTCTTACTCGAGTACTTCACCTATCTGTAAATATATTTGATCGCTTTTTCTTGGGGATAAAAATCAGAATTCTCAGCATTTTCTCTCTAGTGGTGCTTAGAACAGGTTACTGTTGCCTTGTGTTTTATGATTACTCCTTTTGAACCAAAATAAAGACATAATCCACTCTTCTCCTGTCTTTCATTTATTAAAACCCCCTGACTCTTTAACATAATATCTTATTTCTTTTAGATAACTAAAACCACATTTAACATAAACTTGCAAAATTTCTTTATCCATGAAAAGCAGTGTAGATGATGTGTCTAATCTAACTGCTCATGTATTAAGAGACTTTTTCTCATGGTGCACAGGATCAGTAGGTAAGGATACTCATGGCACTGATGCTTATGGCTATGATAGTACAAAGAATGAAGCTTCACCAGGAAGTTTAATGCTGTCACACATCCTTCCCCAGAGTGTCATGCTTCCTGTTGACTCCCTTTCAGAGAGAAACAGGAATCATTTGCAAGGAGTAAGGAAAAGAACAAAAACAAGCTGGACTGAACCTGGATTAATGCTATCCTTACATATTGTTTACAGTGATTGTCTTAAAAAACCCTGCATGCACCTAAAAACAGTCAATCAGCACAGAATATATAAAGCATAACAATATCATCAAATAAGTAAAATACTTCTTTCAAGTGTATGTGGTTCTGACCTCTCAAGTGCTTCCTAAAAAATTTCTAACAAAAAATTCTTCAGATTATTGAAGAACCAGAGGTAAATCAGCCATAGAAGAACTGCCCCTGTCTAACAAACTATAATAGCTGTAGGACTAAACTGTTAGCCATAGAGTGATAATGAAAAGCTGGGCATCACTTGTGAATGTCTAGTGCCCATGTTTAAAAATCTAGTTTCAGGCCTTGAGGAAAGAGGGTCATGTTTCCAACATAAGCCAGCAACTGGTTGTCCTCACCAGCCCACCCATGTTTTTGAGCTGTGCATGTCTCCTCTACTTAGTCATACACTGCTGCTTCCTGAATCTACCAGTGCAATCTTGAAAGAAGCATAGTTGCTGAATATGCATATACCATTCTTCAGCTTTTAAAAAAAAATCTTCTTTTTACTTTTTATGGACCTATACTTAACTAGAAGCGTTTCCAAACTGAAACTTTTCCATCCCTATGACTTTGTCTTCCAGTCATCACATGTAGTATGGCCAGGTATTAATGGAGGTGATTTTGTCACTGAAGAGGCAATGCTACTTGGAACAATGCATAACAGATCAATCAAAATTTAAAATTAAAAAATAATGAAAAGATTGTAGGACTCCATAACCTTTGTTTTCAAGACAGGCACTGCAAATCAAGGTTTGCCACTCCCTGGTACCCACACAGTGTTTGTGTCTTCTGGAATGGAGGATGAAAGACACAAATACTGCTGATTCCTTATTGCCTTGGGGTGATATTGCCTTACCTAGATCACATGAATTTCTTTCCAGGTTGCCTGCTTGCACAAGCTCAAAAGCATGCTAGCAGGCACCATGCCAGTACTTGAAATACTGTACTGAAAGAAGAATGAGGCATTCAGCTCAAAGCTCTTGTTCCCCAAATCCATTGTCAGTGATGTTCTTCTTCCCAGTTTTGGAAGTCACAGCTTGTCTTTGACCTGAGGGCTTCTTTTTAAGAAGACTGGAAAGAACTGATTTCTTCTTCCAGTAAGGAATTATCTCATTATTTGCCATGAAATTTTCATGTCTTCCCATAACAGGATGATTCTAGTTAACATGGTAAAAAGTCCCTGCCTACTTCTAATAACATCTGCCTGCTAATATCCTTTGGTCTGTGAACCCCCAGGACAGGACATTGAAAACCTAGTAGCTTATCAAGGAATGAGTAATGCCAAGACAGGTAAAGAAGCTGGGAAGCACAGAGAGCAAAAGTGGAAAAATAAGGTTGTTGTATTTTTTTCCATGCTAGTACAACATGCAAACGAAGGAAATTAAGGTGGCCATTAATAACTCTGGTTTAGAAAACAAAACAAAATTCTTGAATGTGAGAAAAAAGTGAGGATCTGGAACAGACTTAAAGCTAGAGTATTGGTGGAACACAAGCTGCTTAAAAGATAGAGGTTTATATAAAAGAGAACAAACTGACCAAGAAGGTCCTGCCCAGTCCTCTATTTTTAGGAGTAGGGATGTTAAGTGCAAGGTAGAAATGAAAGAAGATAATGAGGCATAAATGGAGAGACAGGAAGAGTGAAAAAATGAATGAATGCATGAGTAGATTAATTTGCACTGGAGGGGAAATTTTCAGTGGCGTATTTGAAATAAGAGCATGTAAAAGCCTTACTAAAATTTGCTTTGGGTTGAGACACTCATTTTGCACCATCATAAAAACACTGAATATGGAGAGATGTTTGGGGCACAGCTGTGATAGTTTACGCTGAAGATGCTTCAATTGTTTGGTACCAGAAGAGTTCAAAAACCAAACAAATATTCTGCCAACACATTTAAAAGCCAGTAAATAGCTTAGCAAGCTGAATACACTAGGATAAGCTAAAGCTAAAAGTTCATTCTTTCAAGGCAAGATGGAGAATGAACAATTTCCTCTAGTAAGGGAAGGTTTGGCTTATCATAAGGACTAGGGAGCAACAGTGATAAAATTGTGCAGTGGTTTGTGCAAACCGCCAGACTAAATTGCCTTCAAAAACTCCAAAGTCTTTCTGGCAGCATCACGTGTGAAAGGGTAGAGAGGTCATGTGTGACAAAGTTATCAAGATACCTCAGAGTCTCTGGGATTCCAGCCAGGTTGGAGACAATTTTTTGATAATATCTAAAGACTGAATTTAACTCAAAGGACATAGATTTATAATGCTACAGTCTTTATGAAAGTCAGGTGGTTTTATTTATAAATACCTAGAGCCACATTGCACTCACTGAACTCTACCTGCACTGTGACCCCACTATTCATACTCAAATCAAATCATCATGGAATTCTGCCATTGTATTTTATTTTCCTAAGTGTGTGCCAGGGTGTTTCATACATTTCTGTCACATTGTCTGCCTACTGTAGAGAAATATGTATTGACTAGAAATTCTTGTTACAGTGACTAAGCCTATGAGATTAGGAAATGTTTGGAATGACAGAAAAAACACTAATTGTTAAAAACAAATTTTTATAAGAAATTGCCCATCTTTATAGCAGCTAACAGAGGATCTTCACTGCAACAGCAAATCAGAGTGGTTATGTTAAGATTTCTAATCAAGCCTAGACAAGAAATAGTGTAATATTGCTGTATTACTGCCAAAACTATGGAAAGCAAAGATGGGGTAAGAGAAGCACCAACTGAGGAAAATAAAGGCAAGACCCCAAAGCAATGGCTGCTGCAGGGGGACACAGTGTGATGGCAAGCAAGAGAAGGGCACAGATGAGAACAAGAACAACAGGAGGGGGGAATCAGAGGAATGGGGGCTGACCCAAAATATCCCACTACCATTCTGCAAGATATATTATGTTATGTGACAATAAATTCAACATTTTAATACACAAATGAAAATCCTATCTCAGTAAGCTGCTTCAGTATAGACCAGTTTTGGATTTTTTACTGTGGACAACTGTAGACCCAGCTTTTTCGGGTTTAGGTAAAGTTGATGTGGATTCCTCTGCTTGTCAGCCATTAAATATACAGCAAAGGACAGTCCATCAGCTTGAAAAATTATTTAAGCTAAGTAGTATTACTTTCATGCAGAGTATAGTATCATTATGTTATCAAAAGGGATAACTGGAGGTGAGAATTGCAGGTGGCATATTGCTGATCACTTAAGCCTACAAAAAAGGGTTTGCCTCCTGTGACTTCAGTCACCTATGACATGGGTGATTAATCAGGGCCAGTCACCTGCCCTCCTTGGCAAGTCAGTGGAGAAAGATGAGTTAGCCACCTCCTCACACCCACGTGTGCTCTGGCTGCCCAGGCTGAGTGTGCCAGCTTGCCCCTCTGAGAAGGAGGGAGTGCTTGCAGCCTCTCCAGTGTTAGAAATGGTGGGAATGATGGGCAGGTGTGGTCCCACCAGTGGGCTCTGATGTGTGCAAGGGAGCCAGGCAGGCAGCCCTTGCTGTCTCTTGCCTGCTTGCAGAGACAGTGCCCTGTGCTGCAGTGGCAGAGAGCTCGGCTGGTCACCACATTCCCATCCGAACCAAGCCTCTGTAAGGCAGCAGGGAAGATGGGACAAGACTGTGTAAGGGCCTCGAGGCTCTGCCAAACCTGAGATGCTGGGAGCTACGTGCCAAAATGAAGTCTCAAAGATGCTGCCTAAATCTTAAGCTGAGATTGCAAGGCTTGCTGACAAAAGGGGTTTAAAAGGATTTGTTTCTGTTTGTAAAAGTAGCATCAGCTCAACAACAATCACTGAGAGATTTACAAATACCAATCCCAAAAGCAATGTTTATACCCAGTCACTGTGTTTATACTAAGAGCTGTGTTTTCAACTATAAAATAATTACCTTCATTCATGCTAAGGGTTGTTTGGCCAAAAGCAATATATCATAGATGACAGTTCTTTACCTAGCATGATATATGTTGGACAGTTATTTCATTTAGAAAAAAGTGGTGTATAATTTCCAAAATGTCAGATATAAAAGGGGTTTTGTCTCATTGGCAGATAGCTAGACTTTCACATGGTATTTTTTACATTAGATTCAAATGGAGGCATCAAACCTATTAATGTCATATTTTAAAACATTTTACTGTCTTTTAACAACATAAAATAGATTTGGTGTTGATAAAATCCTCCACAGCATTTTGATAATACAGGAAAGAAATATGTTGAACAATTAAGACCTGTTTTTCACCTTTTAGTTTTCATATATTTCCTTACTACATTTGTGATGAACATGTTACTCAGCATACTCTTAGGCAGGATTTTGTTTATAAAAAACTTCAACTCTTTCCTCACTCTAAAGGATTTAAAAATATTTGACTACCATTGAACTCATTCAGAAGAGATCAGTAACTTCAGTGTATTCTAATTACAGTCTAAGCACAATTAAGATAATAATTCTCAAGTCTAAATAATTCTTTACAGCATAGTTTCATAAATATCCTACACAGTTAGGAAATAATTAATAGATAACAACTTTCATGAAGTAGTTGCTGACATTTTAATCCCCAGGTGTCACTGTGGGCAGGACCCGCCTCTCAGAGATAGTGCAATTGAGACACTGCCCAGGTGATTTATAACTTGGCCCTGGTTCCTCCTGCTGGATTGTCACAGGATGTCCATGAAAAGGATAGTGACATGCACCATTCTGTAGTAGCCATCAAAGAAGCTGTATTTAGTGACATCTGCACTATGGTCCTCCAGGTAAAGATTTTCAATGCGTGTGGGTTTAGAATAAGGAAAGAGCCAGTGAACGGATTCTGGAGGGAATGTTTCATTATCTTCAGGAAAGTGCATTTTGCAAAGGCTTTGAAAGGCAATTAATAGAATCACGACAAAAAAATAAAGAAAAAAGAAAAAAGAAGAAAAAAGAAAAAAGAAGAAAAAAGAAAAAAAAAAGAAAAAAGAAAAAAGAAAAAAGAAAAAAGAAAAAAGAAGAAAAAAGAAGAAAAAAGAAAAAAGAAAAAAGAAAAAAGAAGAGAGATTGATTACATCATGATTGAAGAACCTGCCGACTAGGCTTGTTGTTTTAATCAGTGCCTTTTATTTCTTTTCACCATGGCTGCCAGCTTCATTCCACAGAGCAGGAGCTGGGATGTCTGCTCACAGCTGTCTTGCTGCATGGCTGGCAGGAGCTGCTGATACTGAGCTGAAATTGCAACCTGCCTTTGGGAAGCAGATGCATGGGTATAATTATACTAATTGTGGATTTTTGCCCCTCCACTTTTCCATCACTTACATCTGCAGCATTTTTATTGTAAATGAAATAGTTTCATGTCATGTTAATTTTAATTTTCCATGATATCCCCCACAGTCTTTGTAACTCAGGGCCCATTTTACACATGACTCACGTAATAGTCAAAGTTATTAGTTTGTTACAAAGCTGCCTGCAATCCCAATTTTTACAGTGCTTCTACATTGCTCACAGACTTAAAATCTGGAGCCACTCACATTGCTTATTAGTTGAGCAAAATAACTGGAAGTGTTAGTGTAACTATTGTTTTATAGGGCCCTGGGCTATGGCATTGCGTGCTGGAGATTCAGTGGAGCCTCTTGTCCCATCTGGGTGGCTCAGAGCTCCCAAGCCAGCCTTTGTCTGGGCCAGGAAGTACCTTTCTTCATGAGCAGTCCCACAGGCTCTGATGGAGCCACTCAGGAGGACATCCATGCCACATGAGTCACAGCACCAGAATGTGCCCCTTAGGTGCTAATTAAAGTCCACTTCACACACAGGAATATACTTCCAATTATCATAGTAGCCTTGGAATGCACTGTGGGATGTGGAGAAGAGCAGAAGCCATTGCAGAAAAAAAGTACTTGGGGTATTTAAATGACAAGGCCCTTGTGATTAATCTGTGTTGTTGTATGAATTATCCCACAATACCTCAGCTCCAGGTTCCAAAACAGATGCTTATGTGAAGGTTTTTCCAGGACTTCCAAGTCCTGGCTTCTCAACAGTCCAAAAATCTGAGGAAATCAGGCTTTTTTAGTTTCCTTCTCTTCAGCTTCCCACGTCAGTGCATGGTAAAGAGCCAAGACTATTGGCTGTTCAAAGAAGTTGAAGGAAAATTTGTAAAGGACTGACAAATATGTCATTCAGAATGTTGTCCTGGGGGAAAAAAAAATCCAAAAATCTACATCCACGGGCAACCTCAAGTTTGTTTTTTGTTTTGAAATGACTTCTTATTTTGGAATTTCACTTGGAATAGATATTCAAAGGGTCTGCCAATTCAAGCCTCTGTTGTGATTCAGCTGTTACTCATCCATAAAATGAATAACTTTATGTCCTGTTTCTTAATTCTTAGAAGTTTATCATCAGTTTATCATTACCTTTCTTCATCATTTCTCAAATACTATCCAAAGCATTTTTCAGGAGGGAAATAAGGACACAGCCTATCTGTAAGGCTATGCTGAAGCCTGGGATATTTATATACAGAGAGATACTGGGACTTCTTTTCTTCTACTTTTTTTATTCTACTTAAGAAAATACTGTAACAAGCCCTTACACCACTTTGCACCTAAAAGCTGTGAATCCCATATAAAAAATCCACTTCAATAAGAAGATCTGTGCCATCAAGTGGTCCCCAGTGTGCCCAAGACTTGCAAGCAATAATCGTATCAGACTCAATTTCCTGTATTTCATTGCCTTTCAGATGCACTTAAATTCTGTCTGTCTTGAAGCAACCTTGCAATGAATATTTATATTAAGCTGTGATTGCACACTATGTCCTCACTTTGTGGTCTGTTGTCAGCAAAATAAACGGTCTCAATGCCAAAGAAGGTTTTGAGTTCAGCCATAAAAGTGAGCACAAATACACTCTAAGATGTAGGTAACTAGCCAAAGGGTGTTGGCCCTTACAGTTCATATTCTTTTTGTGAAAGCATTGGTTTTGACAAGTATTTAAATAAGCATATGACAGGTACACCCAATTGTTGAGTGCTTTTCTTTTTCTGGTATCGTCACAGTGTCACAATGGTAAGCATAAAAAATGCTCTTGCCTCCAAAAGCAAACAACGTGCTCTTTAGTAAGCTGCTACAGAAAGTCCTGCTCTTCCTCTTTTGACTTCTTGGTAAGGTATCCTCCCAGAGACCTCATCAGTCTTCCCCTTTCAGGTCTTCCCAGAGCAATCTCAAAGAAACAGAACAAATCTCACTGCTGTACACAGTTCCTGTTCCACCTTTGGACACAAATTATGAACAAGCAGCACCAAAATGTTGCCAAGACATATCTGGTTTGGAAAACATTATCAGCATCCTGGAAAACAGAATCCAGGATGAGCCAGTCTTTAGCTTTGACTTAACATATAGAACTGAGGGGTCATAACTGATGGGTTGAATGAGGATCCATGAGCAAGATAAAAATGTATTTCACCCCTTCTGTGCTTGGATGGATCTGCACATGTAGCAAGAAAAATAGAATTATTTTTCAATGCTTCAACAAAATCTTCTGTTTCAATTATTTGGTTTAGTTTGTCCTGTGATTTCTATCACTCCAAAGAAATTCGTACTTGGAACACACAACTGTATCATCAGAACTTTTTGGGAAAGGAAGAGATTGATAAAATTAGTAAGAGATAAAAGAAATGTTTAGAAGATGTTCACATCTGAGAATGAAGAACTATTACAAAAACACAATGTACATTATCTATTCCTGAAAACCTGCACAGCTGATGACTCTGCTGAAAGAAATTAGAAAATATAAGCAGGAGTGACCATCAGCATCCCCATGACACAGAATGTCAGTGAGAGGTATGTAAGAGTCTGCTTTGAGGCAAGGCATTGTGTGTGGAAGATCATTCCTTTAATTTTGAGAGGGGAAGCCAGGACTACAGCCCATTTCATTATATTGTGCTGAGCTATTGTCTCCTTTTTATTTTTTACAGTGTCCTCTAACACTGGAGTTTCATGAATGGAAGGCTGCAGGAATTGCATTCATTTTTGAAATTGGCTACTGAGGGACAATGATAATGAGGGCTGATAGAAACAGCTGGAGAAAATGGCTAAGATGTAGCAATTTAATAGATTTTATATAAAAAATAGCATGGCACTTTAGAGCTCCAGCTCTTGGCAATTAGTGAAAGTGCGAGGTGATTATAGCTCTGTTACGGCAGAGGTCTTCCTCTCTCAGCAGTCCCAGGTTACCATTCAGTGCTTTCGCACACCTGCAGTACTGTGCCAATTACCGTCCTTTGCAAGGAAATCCCTTTCATTTGCATTGAATTAGGTCATTGCCCTGCTGCTTTTCCCACAAGTACAGGAAAATGCAGAGATGCTTAGAAAAAGAGAGGAAGGACACTTCCTGCTTCCCAAAGCAGCAGAGGCAGGTCAGTAAAACATCTGAAAAATGACACTAAGTGTAAAACAATTCTGCCCTTCTGTTTTCTAATTCCCACTGACCAGAGCTGCTGCTCAAAAGAAAAACCTGCTCAATATAACCAGAGAATGGAAGACAACAGAATATATACAGCTACATATTAACAAAGACAAGCTGAGCAAATCAAGCCATAATTTTAAAGCACAGCATAGCCTCCCAAAGGTGGCTTCCTCAAGAGAGTGGCTATGGTGGAGGCTGTTTGCATCCTCTGCCATGGGCTTGCAGAAGACATGTCTCAAGTCCTGGCTATTGGGGTGGTGTCAGAAACAGGAGCATAGGGCTCCTGTTAGCTTCTAATCTTGCCAAAGTGCTTTACAAACGTGAGGCTAATCTCGTGGCAGCATGAGGAGGCAGGTGTTATCTTCTGCCCAAAGTCAAATGACTTGGGCAGCTGCACACGTGGAGTCACCAGAGTAGAGTCAGGCAGAGAACACAGAAAGGCTTTTTTATTCTTTCTCTATTGGAACCATCCCTAACTGCAGAACTTGTTTCTTTCCTCAAAAACTGAAAGGCAAAAATCATCATGAATGCCAGCCAGCACCTTAAGTGCAGTCCCTTCAATCTGTCACTGAGGAACACCTAGCATTTAAGGATTATTTTACTTCTAGTCAGGGCTTGTTGCCTACTATGGCTTCAGCCAGACTTTCCATCTCAGTCTGTGAAACTGGATTCATATTACTATGAAACTGGCAGTAGCACAAAGTACTTTTACAAATCAGAAAAAACCCTTTTCCAGCTATTTTTGCCAAGCAGGGAGGAAACACCAGCAGCAGCAAAATGTCTGCTTATGTAATCAGCCTTAGTTAACTGGGTCTGGGTGTTCATATAATTGGTTTGAAATATTTAATTAATGTTTATAAGAACCTCCCACAGCTTCTTAGTGCTCTGTGGTGCACTTAAGTTGCCCTTGGTAGACCAGACTCTAGGAGAACAGCACCATAACTGTTCAGGAGAGGGGGAGACTGACAAATGTGAAAAAACCCTCTGTATCACAGTTTCTTTGCTTTTATTTCAGCTCCTGTTTTACAGCTACCTCACTCAAACTGTTAAACAGCAGCTGTTTTCTTACAGGCACCCAGCAGAAAAGAGACTTGAAAACATATTACAAGTAGATAAGATGGCCTCAGGGGGCTTCCTCCATGCACAAGGGGATGCCATGGAGGGACAAGAGATAATAAGGTATCATCATAGATATCACATATAAAAGGACTGTGAGAAGTGTAGCCTATTGACATCAAATCTTAATCCTCCTGACAGGTTGGTAAGATACAAAAATTTGTTGATTTTCAGTTGATTTTAGAGTTGATGAGGCCTTCTTAACACAAGCTGTTGCACTTGCTTGAATTAATGCATTTCCCAGCCCAGTAGCAGTAGTTGAAGCATCAAATATCTCTTGGAAAAGTCTTTCATTTGTATTTTGAAGTTACTTGCGAAGGAAAAGCAACCCCTGGCAACTTTTCCAGGTGTTATTTTCCTTCCCAGATTAAAAGATCTGTCAGAATGACACTGAGAAACTTGTGCTTTTTTTAAACTTAAAACATTGCATCCTCCTTCTTGCTTATTACTTTAATGGCATTTTCAAAAATGTTGCATTTCTCTCTGCATATTCTCATCCTGTGAAGACCTGTGCGAACTACACAATTGTCAGAAATGACAGCAGCACAGCTGAAGTCAGCAGTGATAATGTCAGGCTTTGCATACAGAGTCCCATTTTTAAACTTTTGTTTTGTTGAGAGAGGAGGGAGGGGTTTCTGTGAGTATAATGAAGTGGTGGTTGGCTGCTTGCTGCTAATAATTTCTTATGCAAATTTTACCTAAGATTGTACTGACAGTTCTCTTATAACCCTGAATGGAGGAAATAAAATCAGCCACAGAGGGAAAAGAGTTCATTATTTTAAAAAACAAAAAAACAAAAAAAAATAAACCCCCTCCAAAAAAATATAATGTGTATGTGATATGTCATTTACATGTTAGAAAGCATGAAATCACTTTTCCAGAGGAAATAGACATATGAAAATAATAATGTACCAACTGGAACACAGCTCTAACCCACTGAAGCCAGAATCTATAGGAACCTGAGGGGAGCTCCCTGTAGCTATCTGTATGAGCTGGGCCAGGCTGGGGTTTCTGAGCAGCAGCAACCAAGAACCTCAACTCTAATCCTGGTCTCCAACCACAGGACAGCAAAGCTCTTGTCCTATAGTACAGCAAGGAAATGCTCATTTCAAGACCTCACTATGTGACTCAAGAAACACTGGAAAACAATACTCTAAAAAAATGTTTAATTTCATCACTTAATCATTTTGATAAATGCATTGATGATTCAGTGATTCATTATTTAGTCCAAAAGTGGATTAAAATGTGCCCACCACTGAAAAAAACCCAAAACTTTTAAGCTAGTATCAGTAATAAGCAATCCAGTAATTTCTTTCAGGTCTGAAAATATATGTGCTGCAGACAAGAAAACCTTATTATAAATGTTAATTAGCTTAGTATAGTTAACGGATGTGTTCTGCAGCATGCTCGGAATTTAAATTCTGTAATTGAAAGTCATAAATTAAATAAAATCAAGAAACACATTTTAATTCTTAATCCCATTATATATATATTGTATTTTAAGCATGAGGAAACCTGAAGTTCACAGTAGATGTTTCATGAATAATCAGATCTGGAAGATACAATTTGTCATAGCCACAGAATTAGCTTGGTAAAAACCAAGCCTGACAAGTTAATTAAATAAGTCTAAATATACTGGATAGTTTAAGTATTTGCCAGCATGTTGGGTTGTTTTTTGGGTTTTTTGTTTTGTTTTGTTTTGTTTTTGCTTTACACCTTATTTACATGTAGAAAAAATAAGAAACAAATAAGAAAGTCTACAGCTTATGGAACTACAAATCTTGACCAAAAAAAAACCCTTTAAATATTAAATATCTAGGGGATTAAATTCTTTGTGCTTTTTACACAAAATCTCATTCTCATAAAACTCAGCCAACACTTAAAAGAGTATTTTCATAAATATCTTGACCTTACAACCCTTTAACCTGATGAGTCATTCCAGATCATGCTAAAGCTTACTCATGAGGAAGAGTGTAATTTTTGGATCCTTAGCATCTGACCTCACAAAGTATGATGCAAACTACCACCACGAGTGAGAAAACTACGTGCAGTATCAGGGTGCTGGAATCTCTTGCTGGAAGAGAAGGAGCTTTTGTGCTCCCTCCTAGGTAGCTCCTGTTCTCTACTGACTACCACCTCTAGCCATGTGAAAAACAGCTTGAGTGGATCAAATGCTTGCAAGATCCAGCCATAAGTCTCCTGACTCCTAAAGGGCCTGGTCTGGCAACAGCCTGAGTCTTGTCCAAACTGGCTGAGTATCTGCAATCCTTCATTAATGGGGTTTTTTAGAGGGTTCATGTTGCTAGGAACTGCCTTGCCAAACATGATGTGAATGATCCTTGCCTTCACAAAGATGGTGAAATGTGCCTCTCCTATCCTCCCTCCACACAGGAAGAAAGATACACAAGGGCATGCTCACACACACCATCTACACATAGACCTGTGCTTTCTCTTTTTTTAGGCTTCAAGAAACCTACAGTTTCAAATTCTTCCATGATGGCTGCCGACATCAACCTCTGATAGGAGGGGAAGGACAAGAAGGAAGAATTTCATAAAAATCACATGACTTAGCTGGGATACACATGACTTAGCTGGAATTCAGGATAAAACCTTGTCACTCATAAAGAGCATGTGAACATGGACAGCAACGGAACCAAGTCTACAGCACAAGTCAGCAATACTTACATGGTTTCCCATTTTGAACTTTTCTATCTTGAGGTGTATTTTTGCTGCTACAAGAAAGCAGGTACTAAGAAATTTGGTATTTCTGTGACATTAAGAAACTGTTATCCTTTAAGTATTATTGATTCTTCTGAGCAGTTAGAGGTTTTACCCTTGGCTGGTGGTTTGTTGAAATACACCAAAAAATATATTTTGTAGCAGTTGTCTTAAATCAATCTCCTGACGCCAGAAAGCCATGTCTAGTGGAACCATGTGGCTATAAAACCTCCCTGCAGCTGTTGCCTTTGCAGTGGACCCTGTCCAGATCCTCCCTCCCTCATGGAGAATGTAATCAGAAGATCTATTGCAGCTTGGGATGCTCTATTCCATAGCTATTTTTTCAGCTGAGAGTGAGGTTCAGTTCCTGATCATGCTCTCTCCCTGACTGCAGATGAGGCTTTTCCTGGTGTTTCAGAAGAGAGGCTACTGTGACAACCCACACCACAATCAGAATTTGACAGAAAGTAAAGTTCTCTGGGCATCTACAACTACAGTGTCTGGGGAGATGGTGGTACTTTCTCCACTCATACATATGCTCTCAAGGCATACTTTATCCCCATTCTTCTGCCACATCACAGCTACAGGCTGGATTAGTAAATAGAGCAAGCGTGGAGCGTGGAATGGGAGGTTAAACATTGCACTGGAAAGTCAGAGGTTTTAGTCATTGGGTAAAATCTCCTGTGATGGCATTCCTTTCTGAAACCTGATCCTGAACAGTTTACAGAGCTGAAGAGATGCCAGGCAATGATCTACAGCCCTGGCCTTCCTGAAACGTATTCCTCCCAAACATCTGTAAGCTGTCAAGTCATCCACGTAGTCCTCACATATGTAATACATCCTTGAGCCATGAGTTTTCTCTCGTGGTTCTAAGCTGTGTTTTCATGTGGCTCTGAGCACTTCAACTATGTGCAATATTGGGACACAGGTCCAAACAAAACAATTTTATGTCAGCTTCCCTATTTATAGAGGACAGTTTATGTTCTGCTTGGCTGAGTGTATAGAAATACTTGGGAATGGCCCCCAACAAACTTCTTGTAAGCTGGAAGTCTAAATGCTACAGCTAAATTCAGGCAATCACATGGTTATGTGTGCAATCAGAACCTTACATCTGCAGGATGTCTTCAGACTTTTCCAGGAAGTTAGGATCTGTCAGAAGAATTGCAAAATTTTGAAAAATTGAATAGTCTTTCTGTTCAGACCTGTTATTACATAGAGTAATACTATTGCTAGCTAAACATGGTTGGAGTCAATGATCTTAGAGATCTTTCCTAACTGTAATGATTCTATGATTCTCTATACCTTTAATGACTTGGGGGCTTTTCTTCCAGATTTTGGAACCAGGCATGAGGGAAAGAAGAAGAGAGAGAATTTCACTTTAGAAACTTGGACATTTGGATTTTTTTTCATCTGACTCCCAAAGAAACTGCAGCCTACATCATAAATCAGCTAAATTAAATAAGTCATTTGCATAACACATTCCAGGACTGAAATATTCAGTATGTGTAGAGTTTGAGAGGAATGTATCATGTTTAGGACTTTTAGCCAACCTCTGGTATTCATGTTGCAATCACAAGTTGCCCAGATATTAAAGTAGCGCTCCAAGACAGAAGGCAGCTCTTCTGGATGGGACCTGTCTGGCTGTGTATAGAAAAGGCATGACTGTCTCCTTATTTCCTGGATAAGGCTGGACAAAAATTAATTACTTTGGTGATTTTATAGAACATTTCAAAAGGTCTCTAAGGGTAGTAATGCTTATAACAGCATCCTGAAATGCCAGCTGAAGGCAATGCTGCTAACAAGGAGTATCTGCAGCTCATGGCTCCTTCTTTTCCAATTTGGTTACCAAACCAAATATGGAATCTGCTGTGGTTTCCCACAGTTGTTGATCCTGGGAACTACTTGTAAGGTATACTTTAATTGCTGATATAATTATATCCACCAATGCATGGGTTACATTGTAGAAACCCATAAACTACATTATTGCCCTACAGCTCATTATCCATGTCATCACCCATGTATCATAGGCACAAAACCACGTGCTCTTTACTGAAGAAGTCTTTACTGTCATTTCTGTACACTTCTCTCCAGAAATTCTCCTGTAAATACCCTCCAAAATTTAAAGAGTTACTTTTATTTGATAACTTTTTCTTGTTTTCACACGGAACCACTAACTGTCACATCTGAGAGCAAGCCCAGCCCTTACAACCAGCATTCTTCCTGCTCCACATTAATTCTTCTATCTCCATCAGGCATTAGAGATGGCTTGTCAGAGGTGGGATCATTAGGCATTGCAATGATAATTAAGGGAATTTTCAACACACAATGATATTTGATTTTTTTGCCTGCTAAAACAGACAGTGAGAGGCCACCTTCCATTCAGGATTGCCCTAAACCTTGGCAAATATGGTACTCTGGAAAAAGAAAAATCAGCTAAAGCTGATTAAAGCAGCAGGAAGTTTTCCAATTAAGAGCATATTTTTGGTTCAATTGGCATTCTGGCCTCCTAGGACAGGTAACATATCCTACCTGGTATTTACTTTAGGATATTCCCTCTCCTCTTGAAATTACTGAAAACTTGACATGTCTACAATATTCACTGTAGTATTTGAAAATTACTTACAGATGACAGGAAGGCATCTGGTGGCCTCTCATATTTGTCTTGAGTCTTTTCCAATTAAAGAATTCAGGCAGTGGGAAAACTTCAGCTGTATCTGTTTAGTCAAAAGAAGCTCATGACCAAAAGCTGTTCAGCAGTCAAGCACAAAAATTAGTGGGACAATTGAGTTAAGGAAAATTAACAAAGTAAGACCAGCAGAAAGCATAACTTCATAAACACCTAGAAAAAGTCAGTCTCCCTGATGTAACTGGTATCCTTTGCTCCACTTCAAATAGTTGTATTTAAGTGATTTCTTTTCAAATTTTTAAAATATAGCAAAATTTTTAATATATATGATTTTGTTCACCATGCCTGGATTCATTGGAAAGTAACAGATTGCAGAACTGAAACATGCATATATATCAATTCTTTAGGAACATACAGCATTTAATTGTTTATTGGTTTTATATAGTATTTGCAGGAGTGTCTAGTAGCTGGTAGAAGGAGTAAGAGGAACAGTCTACGGCTGATCTCTCGATCAACTTAGAAAAGAAATGGTTTTATAGATGGGTCATTTTTTTGCTGTATAGCCTCCTCTGTTCCTCTTTTGTCAGCACCTTTACTGTTAATAAAAATTTACAGTATGCTTGGTAAGCAGAAGGATTACCAGGTGTGATGGGACCAGAGGCTTCCAAAGGCCCTTCTCCCTCCTCTGAAAAAGGAAAGCACTGGGATAGGAGGTGCAGCATCATAGTCTCAGAGGTACAACAGATGGCGGGGCAGATCTCAGATATCTTTGGCAATGGGGATTCAAAAACTCTCACTGTCAGAATTATGGAAAAAAAAATTTTAATGGCCTTCCTTCAGCAAGCAGACAGGCACAGAGACAGGACATGCATCCAGTATTTCTATTTATGAGCCCAGAAGGTCCTGCTTACTAAGCAATTTCCCCATTAGGAAAATAAAAAAAGCAGAGCCTTCTGCAAAGGGCCTATTGGATCACACTGACTGTTTAGAGTCATCTGATACACTGGGAGAAGGATAAAGAATTTGAATATCTGAAACCATCACAGTGAGGACTGTACAAGAGAACAACTAAGTTATCAGGGGATGGCATGTGCTATAATTGCTAGGTCATATGGAAATAACATTCAGCAGCTGTTATTTTACCAGCATTAACAACTCTAGTTCTCCCATAGACACAAAGGAATAAAAAGTCTGTCTGCTGCCTGCGAATCTTAGATCACAAGCCATGGGCCTCAGACAAGACTTTTGCCCCAAATGTCTGCATTTTATTTTAGAGGTAGATATACAACATAAATTAAATGAACTAAAATATTCATTTGCCTGCACATCATTTGCCTACACATCATTGTGCTCCACAAAGTCTGAATAAATGTGGACTTATATTCAGTGAGTCACTGTAAAAATAAAATAATGCTGTTTACCTTTACACGTCAGCCATAGTGCTATATGGAAGTCATTCCACAATAAAGAGCTGAAAAAGTTAAATGAAATTTTAATACCACAATATGAAATTATTCTAGGCCTTTCTTTCCTGTGAAGAAATAAGAAAAAGATAGCAAAAACAGCATTAAGCACAATTCTAATGTTAATCTTCATAAGAACATCTATTTTACTTGAGACAAAGACTTAAACAAATATTTTATTGCCAATACCAAAGGTATTGGTAACCCACCTGGATCAGTGCCTTAGATCACCCTACGGATCTTTGACCACACAGCAAACAAACTGGCAGATGTATGAGTCAATATTCTTTCATTCTAATAAAGAGGACAAGGCAGTTTGGCAAACTGCCTTGGTTACTGTTTGTCTACCAAGAAAAGCATATTAGCAGCAAGCCTGGTCACCTAAAACAGGACTCTGCAGGATACTCACAGCTCAAGGGCCAGATTCAGGTTTAGAAGACTCTTGTAAGTCTCCCATCGTTGCCCTGACTTGACTTAAGCATTCTTCTGCAAAAACCTGAGCAGGTCTTTAACTCAGCCATTACCTTTCTAGCAACTCATTTGCCTCCAGGTTGCAACACCCACTGCCTGCTCTCTCCTAGACAGGTGAGGGAATAAGCAGTTTAAAAAATATTAGGCCAGACAGCACTTCCTCCAAAAGATGGTACAGTATTTTATTAATATCATGCTATGCAGCTTTATACTGTAATAGCTGCCTGTGAGCCAGAGGCAGTAAAGGAGGGCACTGCTGCTCTCTGTGCTGGGCCTTCCCCTGGTAGCTGTTGTGTACTTTGGACTTGTGCAGTGGGCTCAAAATAGGAAAAGCACTTCTAAAGAGAAATTTGTTGGCCTTGAGTAGGAGGGTCTTCCAGTCACTGAGCTGAAGGGAAAGGGAAAGCAGGACTGCATCTTGACAGTGTGTCAAGGCCAAAAGTGTTTGTCAAAATTTTTCATGTGTAGGCTGTGCATCTTGCAAAGCAAAGTCTTATAAATCTTTTCTTGATGTTCAGGAAGGAAAAATGCAGAAATGTGTCTCCTTGGAAATTCAGACTAAACAGCAAAAAGGGCAGCCAAAGGGCAGCCTCCACAGGGTGGTTACCTGCATTGGGGAAGCTTTGCGGGGGGGGTTCCCCTCTCCTGGTCAGAAGACATTTTTAACAAGGCAGAACTTTGTGTATTGAATTTAGAGTGAGTAATACACAGAGACTGTGTGCCCAGTGGGAGACTATTAGAGACTTTTGTGTTAACATTTACTTTGAAAAGAGTTTGCACAAAGGCAATTCATTGTTTGTTAGCAGCAGAAGATAACTCCATGGACAGGTTAGCAACAGAGCTATAAACACTGAGACAGAAATTTGGGGTGTTTTTTTAAAGGTATCAGCTGTGAATTCCCAGCCTCGGGGTGAGTCATTTAAACCAGATGCAGCATTTCAAGGAAACATTTCTGGTGAAGTGACTAAAGAGTTGGAGGAGACCCAACTGCAATGCATTCATAGGCATCCCATGGGTCAGGTGAAAGAAGCTGTTTCAGAGGCCTCCTGGGCCAGAAGGTATTTGTAGATGATGCAGAGACAAAAGCCAAAGGAGGTGGAGTTGCCCATATAGAGGCCAACTCATCAAAAAAAGTAGAAGCTGCAGAGATGTCAGCACCCAACAATAAGAGTAACATGTGCGAAGAGCTGTCCAGGCACCTGCTGCTCTGAGCAGAAATCAACAGCTGAAAAGAATTGTGATTTGGTGAAAATATGACCCATGGAAAATACTTATGAGCTCGAAGGGGAAGGAAATGTACCGCCTGAATAACACTGGGAGCTACTAATGACTGGCTGATGCAGATTTCAAAAGAAATTAATCTCCCATCAACTTTGAGGGTGTGTAAACTCAGTGGATTATGTTTTGTGATCAGTATTTCTATCGCTCTTGTACTGAGACTTGCCTCCATCTAGGGACCCTGAAGGTGTTCTGGGCTACTGAAGCAAGTAAATGTGCTCTGGAGCAGAACTGAACCCCTCCACAGAAAGCTGTCAGGGAGAGATGTGGCTCCAGGGAGTTCTTTAGGCTTCAGGTGCTTCTAGAATGAGTATGGAGTGACAAAGATTAATTGCCACCCCATGACAGCTCTAAACTAGGTCATTGTGTAATAGTATGCCTAAGTGAACCTGTTGGAGTATTTGAAACTACAGCTGTGCCATCAGGTTTTCTCCTTGTCAGGATGCTGCCTCATGTGGCATCAAAAATTGAGCTCTAAGTAAGAACAAAAATGCGATTGACATTACCAGATTCTAAGGACAACAGCCAAACATTTCACAACATGTCATGGCAAAGAATTGTGAAACATCCCACTTAGTCTAAGTACTAAGGAAATATTCACAGAGGACAAAGAATAGAAGCTATTGCTCTAATACAACCCACTTATCTTAAATTTGCAAGAATTTGAGCATGTAACTGGGTGTAGTATCAGGTGATATACCACAATGTGTCTTTGCTTTTTTTTTTTTTTTTTTTGCCATAGTGGATATCTGTGAGGTATTGGGTGGTGGAAAATGGCCTGACCACATCCACATCATCTTGGATTTCCTATATTGGAACTATTAAAAAAAAACCCTACTCAGCCACTTCACCAACAACTGAGTCAAAACTTTGCAATAACTATAAGAAAGGTAATTCAAAATAGCAGCAAACTTTCCTGCAGTCAAGAGCTGAATGTGTTATTGGTTTTGACTGGAAGTCTGCATCATCTAGTTACACTGACATTGACAAATTAAGACAGAGTACAAACCACTGCAAGGTCTGCAGAGTACCTTTCATATTCATGCATACACTAGAGATATTCCAGAGGATGAGAAATTATCTAATATAAGAGATGAAAACTGAACACATTCAGGAAAACCCATAGGAGGAAGATCCAGACCAAGCCAAAAGGTCTCTGAAGCTGTTTTAGAAGATTAGTTAAGAAGGTTTACCTCTCAGGGGATGCCACTGGATTCTGCACTAAAACTTTGAAGAGACAAATTGCACAGGATGGATGGGCCTGGCTGATAGAACAAACATTTTTGTCTCACCAATAATATAGAATCAGGAATTCAGGGTATCCCCCCAACTTGAGCAGGCATTCTCACACTGGAGCCTGTGAGGACTGGTGAGCTTCCTTCCAGCAGAGAAATCCCAGCAGTGATTACACTGGTAATGCTTTCAAATTCTTGCTGAACAACATAGGGAAAAGTTGCAAAGAGCACCTGGCTGTGATACTGTATGTTTGTCCCTGTGGGAAATTGCTGTGTTTATATTATATCACACTTTTTGCACTTGATGGGTGAGGAGAGGAAAATGAAAGTTGTGCCAGAGCTTATACTCAGAGTGCTTCTCTAAGTTTTAAACTTCTATGTGTGAATGATAAAAAATAACCTGGAAGAAGAAAGCTTCACATAGATAAAAACATGACTATAACAAGGTGTTCATCCTAAGGTATTTGCTTTATTTTATTTGATCCCAGCTGAGTGAGAAGAACACCAACAGAAATTGCACAGTACCCCACCCAGACTTCCTTCAAGAAAGTCAGTTCTGTAAACTACAGGACCTGTGTCTGAAGGGATTATACTTTTTGATCATATAACTGCACAGATTGAAAAGAAAAAAATTAAAAGTTGAGACTAAAAACTGACACTGCTGTATAAATAAAAAGCAGCCACCACTTGCTCAGCGGGAGTAAGCAGAACATCTGGCCTCCAGTTCTGTAGCTGCCTAGCTGAACAGTTTGGGAGCACTAAGGAGCTACTGCTGCCTAGGAGGAAGGGAGTGCCCAGCATTAGTCACCAGAAACAAGGTCTGAATCATTACATGGAGTCCTGATTCAGCAAGTTAAACACTGGTGTGAAACAGGAGATGGGTCCTCAGCATTCCTCAGTGAAGCGGACAACTGCTGAGAAAACCAGGGGACACCAGTGACATGCCTGGAGATCCAGGAGGACCTGGGACTGACACATCTGGCTCTACAAGGGCTTGGGCCCAGGCATGAGATATTGGTGTGCCGGGGGGAGGATATCCTGTCTCTGGGGAGGTCAGTGACGACAAGAGGTGTATGAGGTGGCCCTGGAAGCCCACAGCCATGTTCAGAGTTTGCCTTCCCCCACTCATTTTTGCTCTCCCTGAGCAGATGATATAAAGGCTCACACTTAGGCCTCCTGCACCCGAGAGCAACTGCCCACAATTACGCAAACCGAATGTGTGTTTGGAGAATGCCACATCAGCACTCCTCCTAGGGTGTGCAGAGGATTTGAGCCAGCTCCATATGATGTTTACATAAGAGGATTTGATCTAGGCTTCTAGTGTGATTCACAGGGCTCTGCCCTGCTGGAGTAGCTAAAAGTTAATTCCTCTTGCTTCTGTACTTGGCCCTGGTACTCTGCTTTTTATGGCAACTGCATCAGTAACAGCAATATTGCAGCAGTCATTACAGTCCAATTTTAACATAGGTATTTTTAATTGGCTTTTTTTTTTCCTCCACATATTTTCCCAACTGTAAAATTTGTGCTTACAAATTTATACTTCAACTCCAAATCCTGCTTCCTTTATTTAGATGAAAACCAGAACACTAACATTTAGAAATACAAAGTTGCCAGCACTGTTTAAACATCCTTCTTTAAATATGTAGGTTTGCAAAAATGAAACTGGTACCTCTGTATTTTGATGAGCTAAAAATGACACTGGTTTCAAAGATATGAAGCATGAAAAGAAATGAAAGGTTAAACTATAAATAACTTGGTTTTCACTTGTCCTCCAGAAACTTACACAGCTTCCTATACATGTCACCACTAAGATACCAACTCATTTATCAATGCCCAGATGTTTCCCTGTTTAAAGAGAAGGCCAAATAATGATTGACAGTTGTGTCTGTAAAAGCGAATAAAACAGTGCAGAGGTGGTTCTGACACTAATGGAACCAGCCTTAATCTGTTACATGCAGACACAGAACTTTTTCATCTTGGAGCAGGGTACTGTGTCTTTATTGTCTTTGAGCAAAATCTACAGCCTGCTCAGTCATTAGATCAATACACTAGGTGAAATGTAGTAAAAGGTGTGAGAATTTCAAAGAACATCACTGTAGCACTAGATTTTGTTGGTTTTTTATTAGGGATAATAGTCTCAAAAATATGCTTCCTCATATTTTTTCTTATGAATTTATATGTTTTCCATTCAAACCCCTGGTGTTCTCTCTTCCTGCTTTTCGATCAGGGTAACCATTCTGTATCTCAGTTTTCTGACTTTAAAAAGATCGCAAGACTCACAAACCACACAAGAATCTAAGAAAGCTTCACCTACCAAAATTTCTTATGTGTTTTACTTTCCCCATACTTTAGGAGCAATGTGCAGATAAACTAGATGGTGTTAGAAATAACCATGTTTTGAGCTGGATTTAGCATTTAATGCCTGGAAGTTCAAGATGTGACCAGCCCTTATTGGGCTCAGGCTTGATTATGATACTGAATGATCTTTGCTTTCTATGTGGCACAACTTCTGCTGTGCAACTTTTTCATGTAGGGCTATGGTTAAATTGTAAGTTATCGCAGCTAATTTATCTTGATTTGCTCTTCTTCTTCTTCTTGCAGATTAATTTATCTCATTTTTAAGTGTGGTGTGGCTTTCTGGATAGTTCCAACACCAGCAGATGCTGCTTAAGCAAGAAGTTTGACTCCCCAGATCCATCTGTCAGGTTCCCTGGGGATGCTTCTCTTACTCGTATTTCCAGGAAAGCAGGCTGATGGCTGGCTCCAAAATCTCCAGCCAGGAAGTCCCCCTGGCTGCTTTTCATCTAGTCTCTTTCTTCTGACACATCCAGTTTTGGTGGGCTATAAGGAGACAGGCCTCCTCTGGAAGAGCTCCTGAGTTTTTGATGCACTCATGCAATCACACTGTGTCAAAGTACAATGAGAAGCAAAGGAATGCTGGCAAGAGAACATCCTATATAAGCTATGATTAAGACATTAACAGAACCATTATTTATTACTCAATTTTCTATCACAGCAACCAAGATCAAAGGTTTTGTCTTTTATTCTCCTAGGAAAACCTTATCTGGATCAAGCTGAGTAATACTATTCAGATTTTTTGCAGAACTCTCTCCTAGGTGGGCTTTTCATGAACTTGCAAATGTACTTTCTTCAGCTCAGCCCTCCATATCCGTCTCCTCTCCATTCGCCACCTAAATCATTTACACACAAGTAAGTCTGGATTTTATTGCTTACTGTTTCACTTGGAGCCACGAGAAACCCATCTGTCTTTGAAAAGCTTAATTTCATTTCAAAGTAATTTAAAAAATGTCAGTTTAGAGCTGCTCTGGTTTTAATTTTTTTTCCTTTGGTTTCAATATAATGCCATTTTTACATTTTACTTGAACAATCCAAAAGGATTATATACTATGAAATTTGAAATTATATACTAAGAGTGTCATTGTCACAGGAAGTTTGTTTCCACTGCAGTGCCTAGCAATTCTCTCTGTGTCTGCGTACAAGTGCTGCAGTAGCCATTGTGGGAACTGACTTCTGCAACTAAGCAGAAGTGCAGGGTGGTACATGCAGTTGCTTATGGTCTGAGCCAGCTGGAGGTTATCCAGGCTGGTCTGGGTATCAGGTAGCTGCACTAACCAAGAGCTCACAGCTGTGTTGATAAGTCCTGCAGAGAGAACAGTTATGGTAAATGCACACACAGTGTCACACTGTCACGGTTTCAGTTTTCATATCAGAGCTGGCCTGCAGCCTGGTAGCTCAAAGTATAAGAGCAGGCAAGCAGCTCTCACACCCATCCATACAGATATAATCCCTGAGGTATGCATGAGGTCTTTTAATATTCCAGAGAGAACGTCAGTTCCAAAATGCTCTGTTTTCTCTGGGTTCTCAGTTCTCTCTGTTAGATGAAATTCCACCTCCACCCTGATGCGTGCCCAGACGTCTATGCCTCAGTTTGGACAGGCAAGGCTGACAGCTCTTGTGTTGCTTGATGGGAAAGCAGCACCTGGAAGAAGAGCAGCAGGTTCTTATTAAAAATAAATTTCTTTTTAAAAAATTAACTAGTTATGTGGGAGCCTCAGCTTAGGCTTCCTTGGCACTCCAACCAACCACAGCTCCTCATTCAAGACAGCACTTCGTCTTTTGAATCTTTTTGTATAACAAAAGACTGGGATGTTTCATACTTTCATCTTATGCAGACTGGGGTTTGATAGACACTAGATAAAATTTTGCAGGGGACTAAAATATGCTAGCCCTGTTAGGATGAGGTGGCACTGGGAACTGCAGCAAATTCCTGGCTATATCCCATTTGCTCAGCCCCATGCTGTTACTTAAGTGTCATGCAGGAGCTCTGTTGGTCCTGTCCTGCTCAGCTGGTGCTACTTCTCTCTTTTTCTGCCCTTTTTTTTTCTGCCCTGCCTGGTGTCTCCTCTGAAGGGTGAAAGGGAGGAGACAACACCCATGAGCTCTACATCTCATCTCCTCAGACCTCACTCCTTCCCCTGGAGCCTTATAGCACAAAAAGAATGGCACAGCATACTTTAAAAGAAGTTGAGGAGATCTCAAACAAACATGGAGGCTGAGGGAACAGAGCCTTGAATGTTCATACTGGTACAGTCTGTATTGGGGCTAACCTTCATCCATAAATATCTCTGTAGTGCTTCTTGGGAGCCTTTATTTGCCAGTGTGAGAGACGAGATAATAAGCACTTGGAGACATGTTAAAGTGATGTCGATCAGTTCACAGCAGCAGAATATCAGGGACGATCTTTCCAAACATACAAGGTTGTACCATGAGAGTCTACCCTAGCACTTGGTCTTTTTTGGTTTTTTCTATTATAACATGCAGAAGTGAAAGAGATGCTTACCCACAACAGCAGAGGGGAAGTCAGACAAGAGCAAAGAGCCATTATTTATACAATCCAACCCAGAAACACAAATGAGACAACAGCAGAGCAAAAGAGAAGTGCATATCTGAGAGCCTGTACACAGAATGCCAGTACTAATGACAACCTAGGCTACCTGAAAGGACAGGAAAGTCCAGACATCCCCTTACTTATACTTCATATCATAGAGCATATGCCTCAGTTAGGATGGAGAAAATATTTAGTGTTGTCTAGAGGGCAATGAGAATGAGGCAATCATCAAACTCATCAAGCTCCTCCACAAGTGAGACTTTAAAAACACAGAGCAAAAGACACAACGCATGCACAGAAAGCCATAAAAAACAGATTGAACCATTTTCAATTTTTAAGGCATTTAATCAAATTCTACAATCAGAATTTCATCCTACCTCATCCTGCAAGGTAATCTTCATGAACAGATGTCTCTGACTTTGGTCTCTTTGAGGATGAGGGGCCCAGGCAGCAACTGGAATCCACAGCATTTGATGTGTGCCCTCTTTGCACGCTTCATCTATTGCTCTGTTCAGCTTTTAAATTGAAATCAACAGTCCTCATAAAAAATGCCCTCCTATGATATAGGTTCCACGAGCATTGGTAGGTAATCTGGGACTGATAAACTCTGGCCATGAATTTCAGATGGAGGTATCTGTGGCTGAGCTTCTGAATCTGCATGGAGACAACTAGATAAATGATCAAGTGTGTTGGTGATTTTAAATTCTCCATGAAAATGAGTTGCACTTCAGTCTGAGTATGAACTAACATCTTTTCACGCAAGTACAGAAACCCTTTGGCACTGGCACATCATTGCAGTGCTGTTGGATGTGCTCATCAGAAAATAGAGCACACAGCTGAGTGTATCACTATTATGGTAGAATCCAATTTTACTGAAAGAACAGGTTTCCAGTGAAGTTTCAACACCCAGAAAAGCTTTAGGAACTTAAGGATGCAGTTCTGTGTATCTTTGGGCTGAACAAGATATTTATCAGCATTCTGTTCAGGCGCATTTATTTTATTTTATTTTCCTTTCTCCCTTCTCTGTTTTTCTATGGCATCAGTGGATTACTTCTGCAGTCATGAATGTTTTAGCATAAGATGCCTGCTCTTATGGCAGAAAATTCAATACGCAGGATTTACCATACAATTAGCATCTATCTAGCATGATTTTTTGGGTACCACACTATGGTACCATGTCAACAGTCTTGGATTTATACCAGACTATGACAGGGACGAGGACTGTGTTAGAAAGTTCCAGCTTTGCTGAATCAGTGTGGAGTATGGGTGGAATAAATATCACATACCTTGCTGTCACACCAAAATACCTATCCACTACACCTGAAATTGTGCCAGGCTGCCAAACATTGGGAGAGGCAACAATACTGTGCTGACAGCAAATAGGGCTGTATTGCTGCACCCTTGGGGAGTGAATCTGGAAAGTCTGGCTCATACTAGCAAGGCATTTAACAAACACACAGCCAAACAGGAGCAGTTCCCTTCACTGACAGTACTTGTATGCACAAAGCTAACCTGGTGCTGAAGTCTTCTGCCATGCCAGGTTTTGAGGTAGGATAGAGTCCTTTGTGTTCTATCCCCCAAACTCACTATGACCCAGTGCACAGCAGAGCATGGGATAGGCTGTGAGGACACTGCAAATGCATGAGGTCAAGTAACAGCCACTGAAACATCCCTTTCTAGCCAGCCTCCTCCATGCCTTCACCTTTTTCTATATCAAACCTACATGCTGGACACAACTCCTTAGGTCATCCCAGATCAGCCCAGCCCAGTCTGCCTGGTGCTAGGATCACTACAGGAAAGAGGGACAAGAACAGAGCATTTGAAAGACACTGATGTACCAGTGGGGAAACCTGAATTGGTGGTCAAATAAATGAGGCTAATGCTTATTTCATGCATCTTTCCAGGTTCCTATCCACAGCAACAGTTCACATCCCAGTTCACAACAGGGATATTACCACAAAATACTGCATCTTTTATTTACTGTTCTTTTATTAGAAAAATGTGGCAAACCAAAATCAGAGTCATGGCTTTTATCAAGGCAAAGCTGAAAGTGGGCTCTCATCGGGCAAGTGTGTATCAGATTATGAGCCCATACAAAAGGTCATAATCCCTTTCTCCAAAAAAGAAACTTCTGGATCATTACATTCAATTCTTAAAACGCAAAATTCTTAAGGAAATTTGGGATTTTTTTTCTCATGGGGTTAATAAAAATCATATGACATATCTTGGATTTTAATTTAGATGCATGATAATATGAGTGATTAAGCAAACAGACAATCAAAGTAGAACAAATAATAACACCCCCCCCTCAAATTCCCCAATTTAACACTCTAGAAAATAAAATCATTAAGTAAAAAGTAACGAGGGTTCACTGAAAATAAATCTTGTAGACAATCCTGGCTATTAAAATCCCAATATACCATATCTCCTCTGTTTTCATCATGCACAAGTTTCACAATGTCACCAATGTTGGAAACAAAGTGTTGGAAACAAAGCCCTCCAATGACTTGAAGCTGGCATGGAAAATGAAGCAGTAGGGGAATCCTGAGCCACTGGTCCTGAATGCAGGGCTGTCTTCAGCACACAGCTCCAGTATTGGCAAGTAAAAGACACACCACAGATCCACTGGCCAGTAAACCCTGCTTTAGGGTGCTCAAAAACATAGCCAAGTGATGGGGAGCATCAAATTGATGCAAAGTCATTTTGGCAGCTCAAGCTTATTGAAACATTTCCAAAAGGACAACTTTCCCCTGGTAGACTCAGTGGTATGAACATTGTTTCTCTGTCATCCATCATAACATTGAGGCAAATGAAGTAATGTGAGGAACAGCAACAAGCATTATCTGGAAGAGTGGTTTTATAGGGAAAGGTTAAAAGAGCTTAATACATCCAGTTTTGTTAAAGCAGAAGTAGATGGAGGCATGTTTCCAGCCAGCAAATGTTAAAGTAATGCAAACCCTAAAGATGGAAAGGAAATACTTGGGCTTATACATATGGGAACAAGTAGGAATAAATGAAAAGAGGTGGGGATATACTGAATATCAGAAAACCTTGTTGGCAGTGAAGAGCAGAGCCTGTGTAAGATTTTCAGGATAATTTTTTAAGTTATTTAAAAATAATTTGAAAAATATGAATAAACAAGCTACTAGGAGTAAGACTTTACTAGCAGAAGAGTTGATTGGATTACACAACAGCCTCCTCTATCCCCATTTCTTCCTTTGCTTGGTTTATCTTTTACCAGTTAACAATATACAACATTTGGTAAAAGCAAAAAAAAGTAACCTAAGGCACATTCATGACAGAAATCTCAATGCTGATTTAAGAGAGTTTATATGGTCCTGGATCCTGAGAAACTGACCCCACAAAAATTTCTTGTTTATTTGAGTGCAACATCACTTGGATTTGATCCATGTCCCACAGAATAGGTAATTCCCTGCAGGAGAGACAAGGTGGTTCAAACAATGGATTATTGCTTTTGTAGTCTGTCAGGCAGATAATCTCTAGTGAGTACCAGCAGTTGAAAAGGTTACAGCTTCTAACTAACCAGACTGACACTCTCCCAGAAATTTCTGCTTCCATATCAAGGTGGCAGAAGCAAAAAAAATTATTATAACCTATCAGCAAAGGTATCTTACATGACAATTGAATGAGAGCATTTTGGTGTGCTTAGGAGGAATATTTTAAACTATCACAGCTCAGTAAATGCAGCAGTTTTTAGGTACATGATTTTTCACTCAGGGTGGAAGAACCACCACACTCTTCTGGTGTTAACTTTACCCTGTTCGTTGTGCTAGCAAAGCTGACAGTGGCTGCAGGAATCAGAGTACAGCTCTCTGTCTCAAAGTCTTTCTGATGTGTTCTGTAGAACAGGGCATTTCTTCATCTGATGAGTCAGCTGTTGAACTTTAGTGCCTAAGTATTTCTGTCATTTCTGTTTATTAACACAAATACACTTCCATAAGAACTATAATCTAGGTCTTGTCATAGTTTATTATAAGAAGCTTTTTTCTAGTATAGAAATTGTTTTCTAAACTGTTCAACATGCTCAAGCAACACTGCAGTATCCAAATGTTGGTATTTATATGCACTGCATGTACAAATGAAACAACTTGAAGAACCTCAAATACGTATGAAATAATATAACCCAGATTAAAGCAGAAATAAGTTAATGGAATGCTTTTTTGCTTTATCATTTACAGACATTGGACCATATTGTATTGGTTTTTCCTGCACAGAAAACAGTGGGAGTTCTGGACAAAGATGAAAGGGAGAATATGTACTGTGAGCTGTTTGTTTTCTACTCATAATATCTTTTGAAAAAGACATTCTGTATTTAGAACAAATAAAAACTGCCCATATTTTAATGTTGAAAGGTTGAAGATTCATAGATACCATAACAGTAGAACTCATAGTTCTCTTCTCATTTATATCCTGGCAGATTTTGCCATGCTTACATCTTAGCTTTTTTAGAGTTCCCATTCATTTTAGTGGGTAGGACGCTCTAGAGCATGAATTATGAGAAAGTCTTTCTGCTTGGTTGTGCAATAGGGAATTTGAAATACGAGTAATAGAAATTAGCTGACTTTTTTTTCCCACAAGAGTAATGCATGTACAGCAGAAGCCCAGTAAGGAAGGTAAAATCAAAATCCTAGAGGGTCCACTGTAATAAGAAAGCATCACTAACTGCTGTTTATCTTTCTGAGTTCTTAGGTTTGATTGTGCTCTTTGATGTACATACCTAACCCCCACAGAAGTCAACATGTGGGCTTTTGCTCACAGCAGCGATCAAGCTTTATATTTACTGTGGTTTGGGTGGTTCTGAGAAATATGAACAGAGACTCATGCTCATAAATCACTGATTTGTATAAACCCATTTTCAATGCACTAGTCAAAAGGCTATGCAAGTTTGAAAGATTAGTAATTACACAGAAGCCTTAGGTTCCTCCTCACATGTCTTCTGGAAACAATCACTATGGCTGGGAAAGGTTTCAACCCAGTACTTCTAAAATTCCCTTTCTCCCTTGAAAATAAACCTAGTTCATGCTGTAGCCATAGTTCAAGAAAACAACCACCTCCAGACTTTCAAGGTGTCTTTAGGGAGTTTTAACAATAAAGACCAATGTATGTTATGACTGTGTAAGAGCCATAACAAACGTTACTATTTTTAGTTAGGCTGTTAGTCAGTCCCTTAGAGACTCTGGCTCTATTACACTACCAAGATCGGTTATACTGTTGTGACAGATGAAACTCAGTGATGTGTTCAACCACTTCAAATCCAGTGTGACGTGTTGATCAGGTGGTGAAATGAGCAGTTGAGATGGCACGTGGGTGCATACAGGTTCTTATTCTAAAAAGGTAAGGCAGTTCTTCAGTGAACAGACTATACTACAGAGTTTTGCTCCTGACACTTTATCCAAGATGACTTTGAGACTATCAGTCCTGCAGAGATGATACCCAGACCACATCTCTTACTGTGAGCATTGCCACATGGCACACCTGGTACCACAGCTTCTGTCAGCACTGGTTCCACGGACCCATTTCCCAGTGTAACCTCCACTTGACAGACACCAACCTCATATGTATAACAATGCGCCTATTCCCCCACTACAAATTCACTCCATGCCTTCCCAAAGGCCTTACGGCCACGTGTGTCACTCAAACAGACAGCGATAGGTACACGTCTTCCCTCCAGAGGGGCAGACGGGTGGTGTCACACCCTAGCTCCAGCACAGGCTCTCACTGCGCCTCTGAGGCATACAAAACCTCGCAGCCCTCCGCTTCCGCTGCGGCCGAGCCTGCTGCACCGATGGGACCGGCCCAGCCCGGCAGCTGAGGCAGGGAGAATTCCCTCAGTGTGAAGCTATCGAAACCCCTGCTGCACAACGCTCCGGACCTCCAGCTGGGAATATAAGACACAGGAAAAGGACAGCAGCACCGGAGAGAAACGCCCCCGTCTCTCCAGCGAGGCCGCGCACAGAAGGAGCTGCCCGCCCGCCGCCATCTTGGACGCGGCTGGGAGAAGCCCCGACGGCCTCGGCAGGGAAACAACAGCGCCCCCGGCCCGCCCGCAGACCGGGAGACGAGAGCGCTACGGAGGCGGAGTGACCGCACCGCGAACAGCCGCCGCTTGCAGCAGATCTAAAATCGCATTTGAAAAAGCTAAATAAATAAATAAATAAATAAATAAATAAACAAGAAAGAGAAAAAAACCTCAAAACAATTAAACCAAAGCGACCTAGTCAGCAACCCTGCGCCCAGAGCAGGCGGAGCCAACGGAGGGGCGCGCTGCCTTGCCCGCAGTTAAAATGGCACCTGTTCTCCGCCCCAGCCCGGTAGGGGCGTGGCCTGGCCAGGGGGCGTGGCAGCCAGTGACACGCGCGTCAGGAGCCGCAGCGCGCGCTCGCGGGGGTGTCCGCCCCGCCCCTCCCCGAGCTCCTCCGCGCGCGCGCCGCGGCCCGGCCGGAGACAGACGCGGACACTCGGCGGACTCGCGGCGGCGGCGGCAGCAGCAGCGCGATGACGGCGGCGCCCGGCTGCCCCTGCTGCTCCCCCCGCTGCTCCCGCTGCTCCCCCGGTAGCTGCCCCTTCCCCCGCGCCGGCGGCTGGGCAGCCGCCTGGCGGGGCGCGGCGCTGCGCTTCGCGCTGGCGCTGCTCCTCCACACGGCCCGGGCCGAGAAGGAAGGTGAGACCCAGATTTCCCTTCCCTTTCTTGTCCTCCTTCCCCCCGCTCCTCCTCTTCTTCCTCCGGGGGCGGTGGGGCCGTTGGCGGCCGCGGCCCGCGCCCGCTCCCCGGCGGCGGGGTGGGGGGGCGGCTGGGGAGGAGCCCGGGGTCGCCGTCCCTTGTCCCGCATCCCGCCCGCTCTGCTGTCCCGCCCGCTCTGCTATCCCGCCGGTTCCCGCATCCCGCCGCTCCCGCTGCCCTGGCTGTGCGCGGAGTCGCGGCGCTGCCTCCCCCGCCCCGCCGCCGCGGCTGCCGGAGTGCGGGTGTGTGTGTCTGTGTCCCTGTGCCGCTGACGTTTCGCGGGGGTTTCTCCTCCCTGACAGCGGCGGGGACAGGGATGGGAGCTGGAGCTGTCCTTTAAATAGGGGAAAGGGAAATAAATAAATAAATAAAATAGGAGGCTTGCTCGCGTTGAGCTGGTTTCCCTGCGGCAGGCTTCCAGTAGGAGACGAAGCCAAACCAAACAGACTGGCGAAGCAGCATGAGAAAGGGCAGAAATGCACGCTTTTGCATGGATTGGATTTTTATCCAATCACCAAGTGACAGTGGGACACCCCTTTTCCTCCCCAAACTTTTGACAGGTTTCCAGAGCCTTTGCGGAGTCGATGGCGTTTTCTCCAAACTTTTTAAAGTCCCTGTCTGACTTTCCCTAACTTGTAGTGTCTGTGATTTTGGCGTGGAGTCTTTTCATTGTGGTTTAGCAAGGAAGAAAAGCCCTGAGCGAAACACCTAAGCATAATCTGTAGCATTGCTGAGAACAGCTTTCAAGCATTTCCAAGGTGCAGACTTGTAGTCTGCTTGAAAGCATGGCTGTGTGGCAGCATGAAAAAGCAGCAGGTAAATGTAATCTATTACTAAAGTAGGTGAAGCAGATTTACTTTGGCTGGACAGGAGAATTTGCTTTTCAGGCAAGTTGCTGCACCAGAGGAGGGAGGAGATTGAGGTCTGACAGGAAAAAAGGGAGTAAGAATAAAAAAAAGTAAGACTAAAAAGGGTATGGAATAGGAGCTTAGCAAGGAGGGTCTAATCGTATGCCTAGACCAGACTTGAGGGAAGAAATACATCCTAATAAGGCATGTATTATTAAAAAAATAGTAGATATACCTTTCTAAAGAAGGGCTCAATTCCAGTAATTTCCTAGTAGCTTCTTTTTACAAATATGGGGATGTTGATATTAAGGTGATTGAAAACCCAAATCAGTTGTTGCACAGCCACTCTTGTTCACTTGACTTTGTCTACAGGAAATGTAAACATTCAGAAAACAGCGCGAGTATTATCCCATATCCTTAGAGAGATTAGAATGTGTAAGTTTGTCAGTGTGGCCTGTAGTGTCTTGAGGTACTAAAAGAGTTGAAATGCTTGAGAAATTTCTGGTTTTAACTCTTATTGTGATTTCATTTCTTCTCAGGTAATAAGGTATATGTGTTTATAAGCTTTGTCAGTGATGTCATATACTGGTATGATGGAATTGATTCATACCCTAAAAGTTGTGGCAGCTAGGGTCATGGTCTGGTTGGTTCATTTGTGAAGAAGATACTTTTTTTTTTCTCTATGGATTTTCTTGGCATTCCTAAATAAACAAGGGCAGTTTTAGATTCACAATTTGAACAGATACGATTGAAGCCCCTCAAGACAATGAAATAGTTGTAGTGATAACAGTTCAGTTTACACAGTCAATTACTTAAGACTTATTCCAGCAACACATCTGTCATTTTCAAAAAGTGAATTTTTTTCTCAACTAGAACATGGATTTCTTTTAGCCTTCAGATTTCTGACATTTCCTGCCAAGTGTTCTGCTGTTTAGGGTAGTCTATGAGTGGTACATCTAAGGTCATCAAATAAGTGTTTCTTTGGTGTTTGTTTTTTTTCTGTTATTCATCTTTTATGAACTCCTGAGCAGAATTCACTGGCAATCTGCATTTGTGGATCACATGTTATAAAGTGTTGTCTTGCTTCTATTTGCTGAGTGCAATGACTGTTTAAACCCTGGATTAAAAAAAAGCAAAACAAAACATAAACCAAACAATAGTTTTAAAGCAAGACAAAGATTAAAGGGACTTGTGAGAGCTAGTTCCACTGATCTTAAGCTACAATGTAAGTGCCAGTCTGCAAGAGGTAGTGACTGAACACAGGAGAGGAAGGACCACTTTGGACACTGGGCCTTGAGGGAGCTCAAGGTGGGAGCTCAAAATGAAACAATAGTTGAGAAGAAAGGAGGGGATCATGTTCAGGCTCTGTCCTTAAGTGCCTTAGTTTTTACCAGGTTGTGTCAAGTTAAAGGTAGTAAGACAATTTAAAAATAATAGTCAGGAAGCAGGGAGTAGCTAGGAATATCCTTTCCATCTCCCAAATGTGGGCATACATTTTTCACTACAGCTGCAGGAAGGAAGCTGTGGAGAGGGATTAGGCCTGAGGTTGTGCATTGTTGTTCCTGAGCACTGCCAAGTTGAAGGTGGCTGTGGTAAGTAAGACACAGGGCAGTATGTACTCCAGAGAAGCTGGTACAGAAAACACTTGATAGAAGCAAGTGCCAAGTGAACAGTGTGAGAAGAATAGATCAGAATATGACAAAAGAAAATGAAAAATGAATGTGGAGGACATTCTTTTCCTCTTACCTTGCATATACATGAGGAGAAACTGGGGGAATGATGGAGCTGATGGAGAGAAAATTATGCTGGCTTCATGTGGAGAAGAACCAGCAAGCAGTTCTTTATGGATGGAGCTGTCACACATAGAAACAAGATTGATGCTGGAGTATGCTAGATAGACATGACTATTTCTTGTGCCCAGTCTTAGTTAAGGAGTTTGAGGGGGGCAAATGTAAACATCTTTGCCTAAAAGCGAGAAACAAAACTGAAATTGTGTGTTCTAGCTGTAAATCACTCTTGAGGAACTGTGACATTGCTGTACACTCTCTCTGTGCTAGAAAAATAGAACTTCTGGAATTTATCTGGTATCTGAGCAGATAGCAGAGTAAACTGTGATTGAACCAGCCAGAGAACCTTAAACATCAATTTCAGACTAAACACTGATATGTGGCTTTTCTTTTTTTGTGCCTAGCTGGGTCCTCCTGAGTGCCCATGTATTGCTGAGGAATGAGTAAGACTGAGAAGGTTGTAAAATTTTATGTTTGTTTTTTTTTCAGTTAGGAAATCTGTGAACCATTGAAAAGAATGAGATGGAAGGAAAAAATTTCAGTCTCAGAGAGCCTCTTGCTATTTAGGAGGGGCAAAAAATAACTTTATAGTTTCTTTGGCAAATATGTATGATTTTCAGGATTTTTGTAAGGCTTGTCCTTTCCTAGGGTAACTATCACATTCTGTATTGCCACATAGATTGAGGACAACTGTCAGTTTGTATTGGTGTGCTTTTTGTTTGGTGTTTTGTTTGTTTTGTTTTGAGATTTGTTTTGTGTTTTTTTTTTGGTTGGGGATGACACACAACATACACAGAATAGCCTTCTGGGTTTTAGCTAGCTGGAAGCCATAGTAGTGCCATAACCCCATGGTAAGTTAAGTGTTTTGAAGATAAAGGTCTAATATGAGGATGCTTTTTTACCTGAACTGCTTTGTGTTGGCTTCCTTGTTTATATACATTTATATATTTTTAGAAAATCTTCACTTTATACAACTTTTTTTTTTAAATCCTGTTTTATTTGACCAGCTGACTGAAAGCTTGTTGAGACTACTTTGATAGTTGTTTTACCTACCCATCTGCTCACAACATAGGTGCAGGTAGAGCAAGGTTGATATTTAGGCTATGTTCAATTGCTGACTGTAATTTTTGAAGTTACATCTTAGTGCTGGATCTGGGAAAAAAATTCTATTTAAACATCACATTATGAAACCAGACAGACCAGTGAAAATAGCTCTTTTTTTTCTTAATGCTTGATGTATTCTCTTCTAGCTTCCTAGAAACCAAGTTAGTTACTGAGTGTAAGTGGGATATTGTCATCAGAGCAGTGTACTGATATGTTGGAATTCTGGTTCTATTTTTGTCATTCTTTCCAATCTCAAACAAATAACTTGTTTTTTTGTTTTTTACTGATATCTACAATAGCAAACCAGTATACTTCACAGGAGTATCAAAACTAGATTAATATTGGAAGATGACTGAGAGAAAGCTTATATGCTTAATATTATAAAAAGTGTCTTCACATATACTGCTTGTTTTTCATATACTGCTGTCAGAACTAATCTACAGCATGCCAGCTTTTACTTTTATGCTGGTGTTTTGACCCTGGCTAAATCAAAATTTCATTCAGAAAGAATGACCTCAATCAAACTGAAAACACTCCAGCAATTGAAGTAGCACATCAGAACCATGAAGAGTGTGAGGAAAACAAAGTGGATAAAAATTGACCATGCTATCTCACTGTGGTTTTGAAACTTAAGTGTGGGACAGCTGATTAGGTCTGCACTGTGTCTGTGCACTTGTGAATGAAAAATATGGACCATGTGCTTGGATTGAATGTGCTTACTTGCTTGTGAAATCTTTGGACTAAAATAAAGGAAAAATTTTACTGCAGTGGACAGGAAGTTGAGACCCCATATTCTCTGTGACCTTCAATGTAATCTCAAAGTGGGTGCTATCATCTCCCTGCACCTCTTTCTCCCTCGCTGGTGTTCAGTTATATTGCATGTGTGAAGCAGACTGGGGTCCCCTCACCTGTAGAGGTCCATTGAAGGATGGTGTGCTCAGTTCAGGGCCTTGGATTGTCATCTCTTGAAGGAACTTGCTGTGGATTTGCGTAGTGCCTAATATGATGAAATTCCACCAGAGTGTGCGGAAGTCAATAGGCTTGGCATTATTTAAAGCTTTCAGTTGTGATTTTTTTGTGAATGATTGCAATATGGATTGCTCTGAGTCATCTGGATGTATTTGTGCATTTTAAAATTTTCAGCTGTTTGCTTGGACATTTGCTGTGAGTCACTTTATTTCAAAGCCTACCGAGTTTTACGCTGCTTAAAGTGATATGGGTTATGGTTCCACAGTGTGATTTACTGAGCCTGTAAGTTCAAATAATCTTTTCAAACAGTAAACTTGGTAAATTACCTGGGAGTCTGACAGTGAATGGTGGATGCTGTGGTTCATGCATAACGAGCAGTAAAAGTTATGTGACTGAAGCACAGGGTAGAACCAGTTTGGTTTGTTCCTGTGTTTGTGGGTTCGGCAAGAATAGAAGTCTATAATAATCTCTTTTATTTCTCTTGCTTGTACCTTCTGTCCCGTGTAGCACCCCTGACTTTGTCAGTCTACAGCATGAAATTACCTGGGTGCAACAGGCATTCAAGAAAGTGTTTTGTTTCTTTTTTCCTCTAAAAGACAGCAGTTGAATTAAATTCCTACTCTTCATAGTAATAAGTGGGAGTACTTGGAACTGGACTGAGTAATACCTAGAGCAGCCTCCTCTAACTAGATGTTCTCTGATCAGGTGACTGGGGTGGAGCCTCTGGGGTCACATCCAGCCTGCATTATCCTGTAGTTCCAAAAGTTGAGCACAGTAGGTCCTTACAATGGAAGCAGCTGATTTGATCCATTTACACTGTGGGAGTTAGCAAACTTGAGTTTGAACTAAAGTTATTTTTTAAATAATTCCTGTTTTTCAAAAAAATTATGTTAGTATTTCAGCATTTTAATTATTTATACCAAGACAGAGGATGCAGAATTTCTTCTTGCATTGGGGGAAACCAAAGGAACCAGTGACCATTAGATCTAAAAACTTCAAGTTTATCTTTCTAGTCATAAATACAATCAATGAATAAACTTGTGTCAGATACGGATTTGTTAGAGGCAGCTGTTAAAATTTTAATGGGATGCAAGATTGTTATGTATTTCTGTTTTCTCAACTACCCTTATAGAATAGTTAGTGATTTACTGACTGCAGCAAAGATATAGTGCAGCATTTGCATTTAACATTTTTGAAATCTGATTTTAACATTTTCTCATAAGGATCCTTGGATAACTTTTGCTTTGGAATATGAAAGGGATTAAACCAGGATCATGTCTGTCTGTGTCTTAGAAAACCTTGGATGTAATGGGGAAATAGCAGAGCACTGAAGGATTGCCATTTAGTTCCAATCCCTGAAAAGGAGGATAAAATTGAGGTGTTTCACTAGTTTGAGATTTTCCTGCTACAGTTACCAGATTAATCTTCTCACTAAGACTATCATAGATGCATTTTTAATACCTCTTCTACTGCCTGGCATAGCTTGCAACAGAGAACCATCTGAAAACAGGAGTTCTGCTGTCCTTATCAAACTGGTTTTAGAGATATCTGAGTGAAATTTAGTGGAAGGAATTGTACAGGAAATGAAACTACAGCTCCTTCTGTCTGTGTACTCTATGAAACTACAAAATGTTATGTAATATAACTATTTGGCTGACTAATGCAACACGCTTAGTTTTTTTAAGTAATTTTATAAATGGATCCATTGCCTGTTCTTCATGAAGCAGTTTGTCTTCACAATGTCTTAAGCGTTATCTGAGGGGTTTTTTCAGTTGAACACTTAAATCTGTGTTGGACTGTATAGATTTGGTGTAATAGGATGTACATGGACTTTCTAAAGTTACTTAAACTAGGAAAATCCCAGCCAACCCTTGGTTAAAGGGTTAGGTTTTTTTAAAGTTGTTTAAGTGAGGAAGCACAGCTAGTATGATGTTAAACAGATTAAATCACCATTTGAAGGAATGATGATAGGAGACAAAGTTGTAAACACGCATGGTACCAATTTAAGTAGTCTGCAATATTTCCTAATAAATATGTTAAATGAATTTAAAGACTTGTTATCTGAAGCTTGTAAATTAATAGAAAATCATCTAGAAACACAGAAGTCATCTAAGTGAATCAGTGATTTGCACCAAAATACTGTACAAATATTTACAGGTAGATTTTTTAGATAATGATAAAAACTATCTGGGCAACTAGATAAACTGCAAGGTGTATGGTTTTGGTTTATTTCCAGCAGTGGTTCATGTTCTACCTCACAGGCTGGCTACAAGGAGCTCTTCCTGGCTATATTCTGGAACCTGTCCTGCTTTAGATATTTGTCACTGATCTGGAGTTGGAATGTACCAATACTCAAGGGCAAGTCTGCATTTGGGAGAGACCTAAGCAGGACAGAACAATGGGCTGACAGGATCTTCATGAAATCCAAAAAGGACAAATGGAAAGCCCTTTATATGGGACAGAATAACCACCTGCAGGGAATACAACCTGGAAATGCTGTTCATGAGTCAGCAATGTACCCTGGCAACATATAGGAGTGTAGCCACTGGGCTGAACAACGTGATTATTCCTGTTTAGTCAGCACTTAATAGGACACACCTAAACCACTGTGTCTAGTTTTGTTCTCTGCCATCCCACTGGAAGTCTGCAAGGATGGTCAATATATGCATGACCTGTGAATGGAGGCTGAGGGATCTTGTGGCAGTATGCCAAAATCATAGTAGTTTATGGAGGAAAATGGAGCCCAACTCCTCACAGAGGTTCATGGCTGGAGCCTGAGACAGTGGCCATAAAGTTAAACAAAGAAAAGTCCAGGAGATGCTGCTCTCTGATGATCTGAGTAAGAGAGGCACTTGGGCAGTATAAAATAGCATTGAAAATTCTGTTTATTAAAGCTAACCATATAAAGAGAGAGTAGTACAGATAATCTTGGATCTCTTTTGATGCTGAGAACCCTGAATTGTGCAGCACCCAACAGACCTTTGAATGGACTCCCATGTGCAACACACTGTGCAGACCCCATCCAGAAAGGTTACCCTATTTTGCTCTTTTGCTGGATTTCCTTCCTTGTAAGAAGACAAGTCTATTCATAATTTTTGCTGTCAGAAAGGATGTTCACATGGGAACTTCCATCTGCACTTTCAGATAAAGCAAGGCCACCCAGGTGGCATAATCACTGGTGATGTTGATTGCAGCTTCTCTGGGCTCCCCCTGCAGCCACGGAGTACGTGCAGCACGGCCAGCCCAGACACGCAGCCCAGCACAGGGTGGGTCTGCTGGGCTTGGCTCCTGCATGGATCACTGCCTCCCATCTCTCATGGGCTTCCGGTCAGCATGGCTGGGATCTTCTGCCTTGATGTGATGAGTCTGTATTTCACCATGAGGCTGGTCAGGCATTGAAGCAGAGATCCCATAACCTCTAGGGAGGTTATGGGATCTCTGCCTTTGGATGTTTTCAAGACCCACCTAAATGAGAGCCTAAAGCAACACCATCCAAATTCAGCATTCACTTTACTTCTGCAGAAGGTTGAGCTGGATGACAGTCTTAATGTCCATTCCACCCTCAGTTTCCCTGTCTCAATATTTTGTGCCTCCCTTGTGATCTTAAAACTTAGTTAGAGATTGCAGTACTTTAGTTGCAGCTGATGGGAATATCTGTAAGACATTACAGATGTCTTACAGATAGACATCTGACTTTTCGTGTAACTCCATGGTGAAGCCAGTGTTATGGTAATAGTAATACAGATACAATTTTGGTAGAAGCAGAGCTGTAATTGTACCAGGAAGCTTCATGGGTTGCTGCATCACTAAAAAAGGGTGATCATAGATAAAAACAAGACCTTGTCAACCATTCCTTATTTCTGTAATTGTGGATCACATACACTTTTTTGTCCCCATGTTTTTGTTCTTTCTCTTGAAAAATTTCTTTCCAAAGGAGTATTTGTGTCCCATCTTTCATGTGAAGCATAATACAGCCATTAGTTTTTGCCTTTGCCAGCTGCTGGCAATGTAGCAATACATTCAATTGTGATTTACATGTTAATATACAAGATGTATTAAAGTTAACAATCTGTGCAGCTAATATGTCTGAAGAAATACTGAGAGATTTGGATAGTTAATGTTGTGAAGTTTTTGACTATTCCTTTCTTGCAGTGGGAGACATGGAGTACTTTTCCCTTACTAGAAACCTTCTTGTCCGTTTGCTTTGTTATTCTCAGCTGTGTGTAACTTCAATCTGTGGAGGCAGCAACAGGCAGTTTAGAGGTACCAGAAATGACCATTATTTAGTGTGTACTAGGAAGCACTGAGGCTACTCTTGCCCTCTGAGTTGTCTCTCCTAAGTATAAGAAGATAAGGAAGGGGGTGTATGTGTGTAACTTTTATATTATGATACAGCTGCTTTTATATTATCATATACCTTGCCAGTTGCCTTTTGTGTAGCTTAACTAGGTCATGATGTGCCCATATACCTTTGGCTGACCTGTATCATCCAAAATATTCAAAATATTAATAAATATCTTGTTTTCGGAGAAACATCCCAAACATTTGATGTTCAAGGAGAGATGGTTGTCATTGACAGTCTGAATCTTCACAGGTAAAGTCACTGCCAATCAGTACTACTGAATATCATTATCTGATGGAGAAAAGATTGAAATGAACTTCCAGTTCATCAGGGGAAATTTGATCAGAGTTTTATACTTGATGAGTGCTGTGAATTCTTCCTTTGATTAAATGAGATTTCTCTAAGGAAAAAGACTAGACTAAGGACCTTGGTGATTGAATAAAACATTTATTTATTTAGCATTATTTAATTAATCATTCTTTAAAAATACCTGTTTTGTGAAAAAACCCTCTAATGTTGAATTTAGCAAAGGTCTTCCTGTTTAGGTTGAGAGACTGAGTACTAGGCATATCAAAGTAGAAATGAGAACTATTTTTGAGTGAAGTCTTGTCTTGGGGGGCAGCTTAGTGATGAGTAAATTAGATGTCTCTCCATAACATATTCTGTCACTAAGCCTAAGGGTTTGGAATTATTGGGTGAAATCATGATCTGTGTTGCACCGGGTCTCAACTTAGATCATCCCAGCTGTTTGTGAAAGAGTCTGACCAGAAGAGAGTGTTTATTTACTTCTGAGGGGTAACTGCTTCCAGGGTATTGTAGGTAGCTAAATTGCATTTCTGCAAGCATTTAATTTCCCTATGCCTACTTGCACCTTTAATTTCTTATTAATGTTTTTGAAGTGTTCCCCCCAAACTGAAATTCACCTGTTTTAATTGTTTTTGCTCTGTGTTTTATCTTCTTTCAAAGATTCTTTCCAAACTTTCAGTTGTTCTTCTCCACCCTTTTCTCCTCTGGTTTTATCAGCCTTTGCAAGCAGCTTTTTCCTGCTGGTGGTCTGTGTTCCCTCATGGAAAGTCAACAGACTGCTGTGCTCAGCAATCAATAAGTAGTGTTACTGCCACATCATTAACACTACAGCTTTAACGTCAGACCTTTTCTACCTTTTCCTGGCCTTTGATTGTTGTATTTATAAACTTCATATGGCAGCTGAACCAGCATTATCTTGCCACTCTTTTTCGCTTGTCGTCAGCCTTAATAGCTGTTTCCAGCGGACACTCGAGCGTTGCCGAGCGAGCATAGGAGGGGCGGAGATCTGTGCTCCTCCCTGCCAATGATACTTCTCTCCAGTAACTTGGTATTAACCAAGTCGCAACTGTTACACAACAAAATATAAACAATTGTGTTGTTCGTGTACCCTCGTTCTTCTGAAAATTCATGCAGTTCTGCCTTGGTAACTGACCAAGAAAAAAAGGGAGGCAAGATCAGAGCTCTCACTTAGTAGACTGCTGTTTCTGTGCCATGAATGATAGAAAGCATTCTCTGTAGTAGCTAGTAAGATAGGAGTAAGGATGGAAAACTGAGCAGTGTGCACAGAGCATAAGCTGTAGCTCTTACCTGATTGCATTCACCTTGCCAGCAAGACATTTAGATGTCAGGAGGTATCTGCCTGGCTCTGTCACCTTCCTGTTCTGTGGAGGGTTTTTTAGAAACTCTAAAAATTGCATCTTCCTTCCTATTTTCTGTGATGTGGAGAACAATGCTTGATCTTGGTTGGTTTTTATTAAGGTCATTAATCATCCTGGATGTACCTTCTAGGTGGGCCTTTCCATTGTGTTGATACAACCCTTTTTATTGCTAAGTGGGGGTCTGTTCACTGGTTCATTTCATAGGAGTATAAGTTTGGAAGACTGATGTTAATAGCAATAGCTGAAATTATTGTCATTTAATGCATTGTTCTCCTGAGGCTCCAGAAGCCATGAACTGACTGCTGTTTCTGGCAAGCTACATTTTGAATGTTGCTATAGGCTATAATTGTTTCTATATGCTAAAAAGATTAGAATGCCATTAAGTGCATGTTATCTTTTTGCACAACAGGTTTCAGTGCTACATGAGCAGTAAAACTGCCACAATGAAAAGTTTCTGATCTAAAACTTGAGAAATTGAGATAAATCCTTAAGAGTAGTTTGGAGGGACTGTTGATTTCCCCAGTCTCATTGCAGCACTACTTACCTTGTTTTTGTCCCAAATAATTTTATGTCTGTACACATTCAATAACAATACATGTATAGGAGTATAATTTAATTTACATCTTGAAATTTTAAAATGGCCATCATTAGAATGAGTTGAAAGCCACATTTGGTATGGCTCAAAGCAAAAAAAAAAAATGGATGCTATTTGCAGATGTTTGTTTTCTCTCTAGCTCCCTTTTAATTTTTTTACTCTCTTTAAATGATTTCTGAGAAGTTTCCATGAGTGTCAGGAGTATTGTTCTCTTTGGCTTAAAAATAACATGCATGAAAGTTTTTCTCCTGCTTAGAGAATTATTTCTCCTTTTTATTTAATTTAAAAAGAAATTATTTTAAAATAAGTTTTCTCGTAAATACCCCCTGTGAATGGAATTGAGTATTATTTCTTGAGAAGCACTTTGGAGCAGGAAATAAATATCTTTGGAGGAGCTAATGAAATTTTTGAAAAGTTTAAAAGTAAAGCATCAACTTCGAGCATCTGGCAGCTTTTAAAGTAGTAGTGTTTTTTTTCCAGTGAAGTTTTATGGCCTTTACTGCTACTAAATGAAATCTGCCATTTTGGCCCATAGCAGATAGTTTTTTACACTCACTTAAAAAAAGTAGATGAAAATAATAATTGCTTTAGTCAAAGTGGATGGAAATGCACATTTTTGTAAAGCAGAAATACAGGCTGAATACAGAATAAGCATCTGAGAATAAAGGTGTATGAATAAAATGTAATCTTTTTGTGTCTCAATCTGAAATCATCTAATGTAATTTTGTTAGGAATATAAATAAAAGCAGATTTTTAGGTGGAGTACATGTTACTTTCAGTGAGCTTTTCTGTTTCTATGTATGCTTGTATATTTTTTTGCAAGGATATATCTATCACAGAACACATCTAATTAGTGTTAGCTGTAAAAGAAACCTTGATGCAGTTGCACTGTCTTGTGAAGCATGAAACACATGTTGTGAGCCAGGTGTGTGAGCAGTGGCTTCAGGGTGGAGACTCACTTTCTTCCTTTCTCAGTCTAAGCAGTAGCTTCATTGTCTGTCTGGAGCCTGTGTTCTGAATCAGAATCATGCTGTCACTTTCTGTTTCATGGCTAGCTTTAAAAACTGAATTGGTGACCGAATTCCTAAAAATCTGCATCAGTCTTAACTAAGGGGAAAAGAGATGAGTGAATGAGCACAATGTGACAACTCTTCTTACTAGGGAAGGGCCTTGCTGGGCAAAGAAGCTTGTCTTTTATCTGAAGGCAGAAAAGACACAAAAGTAAGTTAGTGAAAGATTACATGCAGACTTACTTGGCTGTCAGTGATATGCTCAATTTGTGCTGTTGTGTGCAGTAAAGCAGAAATCATTTGACTTTCCCCCCCCCCCCACCGTGAAATAGTGTGCTCAGGTATTGCAAGTGATCCACTGTCTCTGTTTAGCTTGTATTAATTTGGGCATAGGTTGGTGCATATGAACTTACTTGAGTATGTATTGTGTAAAGTCAGATTTTTTTTTTTAATGAGGAGTGTAAAATGAGGGTTTTGATGAAGATTCTGGGTTTTTTTATTTAGCTTAATATATTGCTTTCCCATTTCACATGATGATTAAAGTGCATTATCTAGGGATGGTTCTATTTCAAATCTAATATATATAAACAGAAAATACAAATTTGGCCAGTTGGCTTTTTGAGGGATGGTCATTAGATATTTTAATAATGAAGAAAGAATAAATACGTTTCTGTGTAAAAAGACTTCAAAGTGTGATGTTTGTGATCTTTACTGCATGTGATCTTTACTGCATTGTGTGTATTTTCTTGGTCGTGGTGACTCTTCCTGAGGTCTGCTGGAAAAATTATTGATTTCCTTATGTTATGGAGTACTGGAAAATAAATAAGTAAATTGCCTAGGTAAGTGCAAGAGGATTTAGCTGGAAAGCAAACCTGCTGGCTGGTGATTCTCACTTGCCTGACATTCACTGTCTCATGAGAGAATGACCTTTTACATTTCCAGTGAGCAGTCACCTGTTGGGACATAGGCAGAAATCCAGGCTGATAGCTACACTGACTTGTCTGTCTTGGAGAACAGGCCTTTTTTAAACAGATTTGGTGTGTTGGACACTGAACTGAGACGTATTTCTTGAGGCTCACCAGACTTCTGTAGTCCTGAAGCTGATTAAAATGGTCACTCGCATTACAGTGTAACAGTGTTTTCCCTTATGTGTATGGTATTTTATTTTTTACAATGGAATTTTCCATCCATAATAATTTCATTTTTTCATTCTTTATCCACCTACCTGTATTCCCCAAGCTGCTCAGTTTTCCACTGTTCAGAATGATTGAAATTGTGTGACTGTGCATAAGCGGTTAATTCATAGTCAGAGCTTTAAAAATAACTTGTCCAAGTTTAGTTCTGCACTTTAACCAATAGTGATACAAATGTAGCAATTACAGTTACATAGACGGAAGTGAATGGCATTTAGCACATTGTAATTGGCTCATGTGGTTATAGTTACCTTGAAGTGAGCTTAGTCATTAAGACAAAGGGTTAGAAACTGGACTTTAAAAAAATTTAATGTAAATTAGAAATTATTTAAATAATTGACCTTTCCCTATTTTGGTAAGTTAGGACACTATTTTTAGACTTGGGAGAAAATTCGTGGACTAGATGATACAGGTTTGTATAAATCCAGTTTATAAGAAAGAAGACTGGCTTAGACAAGATTTAGGAAAGAAAACAGTTCCTGCAGCATGTAAGAGAGTATATAAAGATCATTAGCATAAAAATAAATCAATGCACTGCTATTGAGTAGCTGTTCCAGAGCTAAGTTATATTTCAGAATAGGGGTTTTATAAATGTATATATGCCAGAATGTACTTCCCTATTAAAATGAAAAAAATAACAGTGGCTAAAGGAAAGATAAATGTGCAAAGCCACCTTAAAAATTGGATCTCAGTCAGAGTAGGCCTCATAAACTGTGAGCCACGGAGATTTTTTTTTTTGTTGTAGCGCACCAAGAGCCTTGGCATATTCACTGCTCTCATTACATGCAAATTTATTCTGTTTTGTGTAATTCAGTCACAGCTGAAGACTGGTGTTGGCTAAAGTGATTTTGATATTAAGTTCCTGTTTGCTTTGGAGATGTGTAGGATTTTAAAATTTTCTTGTTATTTGATGGTTTATAGGTCTGTATTTTTCTTGTTTTAGCCCCAAATATCAAAGGCTTGGACTAGACACAATCAAAATAGGGATGTGTTTGAGCAAGATTTCTCTATTAGGTGTATAAACTTCTGAAAATAAGCTACTTAAGTTAATTCAGCTACTGTTGGTTTAATTTTCTATCAAGCACTGTGATGTTGTTGGAAAGGGCAGGGGAAAGCATTTAGGAATCTTCTGGTAATAATGACTAGATAGTGCTTTCACTGTTCCAGAAAGCCATGGTTTGGGGACTGCGGGGTATGGTTGTGGTGGTGGGTTTTCTTTTGCCATTTTAAAAAGAGTTTGGGATGCTTGGAAAGTGCTGACAAGAACAAGCTGTTCTGGAGCAAGTGGAAAGCCTAGGTTCATGGTCTTTTTCTGATATCTTTTATGGGCTTTTCACAGTAAAGCTGACAATCAAAGAAGTTGCATTTTAAAGGTTAGAGATTGAAAACAGAAATTGAAACTTAGAGTATTTTTAGTGTAAGGTTTATGTATTCTGTTAGTAGTGACCTACTGTCTGAAAAGAGGAAACCAAGAATACACAAGCCAGAAGCTGAAAAAAATTGACCCTGAAATCATATAATATCCTAGTAGCTAGAGTGACTGAAATAGTTACAGATTCTCATCAATCTGTTACATTTGCTTTTTGCAGAAGTTTGAAAGGATAGAGGCCTTCTCTTGAGAGGGATTTGTGTATACCTCTCAGAAGAAAGTATTCTGTTCAGGATAGGTGAAGAGGAAATGAGACTAAGATTCTTCTGGCCTTGAAATCTGCGGATATGAATATGTATCCTTTTCCTTCTTTGGTCCATGAACATTTAAAGTTTGACTAATAGCTATTATAATAAGCCCTCAGGGCTTCAATTGCCTATAGGCTCAGGAAGGAATTATTTTCCATATGTGTAATGTGGCTTCTTGGCTGCTGATTTGTGCAGTGGCAGATCACGCTGTGCCAGCTGAAATGCTTCCTACCCCAAATATTATATTGTGCCCCTCTTGTAGTAGTCACCAGTCATGTTGCAGGGATGACTAAAATAGCACAGGCAAGAGTTCTTAATTTGCTGCATTTTACTCTTCCAGAATATTAAAATATTGGCTACAGTATTAGACTGGTAATGGACCATGATGGTATCAGCTTAAGCTTTGGGAAGAAGTTTTCCCAAGGGAAATTGTTGGGAACTTAGCAGAAAACAGTCATCTTCCTCTGTAGCATGGGGAATAGTTCACCTAATAAAGCATGCCCAAGTGATCTCATACTTAATTATTTACAATGACTTTGCACATTGGTAATAACCTATTGTCTATCGGTGACAATAGGTACGTTGTGTAAAAGGACAGTAAAAACTGGTTTTGGGCTTGCATTGCAAAGTTTGTGAACTTGCTTAGGTCAGGTAGCACAAATGCAAAAGATGAGCAACTGCTTCTAATTCTGGAACGGGTAAAAAAGGACCCACAAGGGCACCGTCAGCATTTCACTTTGAAGAAAACTTTGTCCTCTCTGTGGTCCATGTTGGATGGTTTGAGAGCTGCTCTCAGAGGGATTCAGGTGACTCTTTATGACTCGTCAGTGGAGGTTTTTTAAAATGTAATTAGTTTTGCCTCATTTGAATGAGGTGGCTTGTTGTTTCATCCCGAATTGAGAGTCTGAGAAGCCAGTTGCAAAAACAAGCTTTCATCTCATGAAGGTATATGTATTTACTTGCTATTTCCTTGCTTTGATGAAATAACCAATAAAGAGAAACGCTTGAAAGGCTTGAAAGTTAGTCTAAACCAAAATGAAAGGTATAACCACAGCAACTTCACCACCACCTCGGTTGAGATGTGTCTGCTGTGAAATGGACAGCAGCCAGACTTTGCAGTGCATCTGACTTCACCTGGCACTGTCATCTGCTCTCTGAAAACATTTCTTAAATGGTATAGTGATGAATAGCACTTCTATTTAACGGTGTTTTCCATTCAAAATGTTCTGTAACATCTGTTGCTTTGTTCATAACTTGTTGTAAAGATGGAATAATTAAAGAGTGGCTGAAAAAGTGTTTGTAGCTTACAGAAGGTCTGTCTGAATTCAAGATGCTTGGGTAGAAAGCTTGGGCTAATTTCTGGGGGCTTCAGTCCATATTATCCTTGTGAAAGAATTGTTGCTGCTTTCTGGTCTTTGTACTGATGGTGCATTGTATTTAAATCAGGGGAGAAAAGCCTCAGAAATACTAAGAATTTGTGATTAGATGAAATAGCCTTTTATGCTTTGCTGGTTGTTAATAGATCATTTATGTAAAAAGTTGTTTTCTAATGACTTTTTTTGTTTGTGCCTAATGCCACAATCAAATGCTGTGTATTCTCTGTTTCCAAACTGGAGATCTAGATAGCAGTAGAATGCCAAAAAGTCTAACTTCAGAGGTGCAGTTCCTTTTGATTAATAGGAAGGTTTCCTTGTATCTATAATTTTTAAAATTGTGATTGCTGAATTCCAATATATCAAATACATGAGAAAACATAATTTCATTCTATATTTTTCCCAAGTTAAAAATTGAGAATTTTCCCTCTGTGCTAATCTGTAATTTGGGGTTCTTGTGCAGAGGATAAGCATGACACTTCTGTGAAATCATGATTAACTGTCATACTCTGCATTTTATCCTAACGTGTCAAAGCTTCATTTGACACTGCAATACACTTAGCCTTTTTTTCAGTGATTTTAAAACCAAAATTAAACCATGAAATGAATGTCTTGCATCATATATATTGCCAGATAAATTAAGAAGAATTCACTTGTTCTTTTTTCTGACATTAAACTTTAAACTGGCAGACCTATTCCAGTAATTTAAGTTTTAAAAGCCCAAAATTTGATAAACTGTAGGACTTGATTTTGTAACAGCTCTTCAAGTGCTGTTTTGGTTTGTTTGGTTTTTGTTGGTTTTTTTTTTTAAATCTCTTGCCCTATGTTCTGTATAGCTCTTCAGTATAAATGATTGACCAAACTCCTGATTCTTGGATCAAGGATCGATTTTTGTTTGTTTTGGGTAACATTAAGGTAATAGCAATAAGCACACACAAAAAAATACTAACTTATTGCTGACACTACTGACTAGGACTTCTCATGGCACTGTACGTATTGCAGTGCCAGTGTAAATATTGCAGGACATGTGTTGTTTATGAGCTCCCCCTTTCTTCTCTATGGTGATTCTCACACTCCACCTGAGCTGGGCTTTCTCAGCCTGTGCATGTTAGAGTTGTGTGGTATGGTAGCTTGAAAAGTAATTGTATAAAACTTTGTTATTTGGAGATCTTTTAAATTTGTTTCAGGGTTTTTGCGTACTAAAAGACTTGGAGACAATAGCAGCAATCTTTGTCTTATATTAACTTTTACTTTGGGTCATATGAAAGCAAGGTCGTGGAGTTTGTGCCTTTAAGGTGAAGGTATCGAAATGTGTGAGGAAGTCAGGGATGCAGAATGGAGTTTGCAAACAGTGATATGTTAAGTAGCACAGTGAGTTTTGGGTACTGAGTGAGGTGTCACCAAAGCAGCCAGTGAGGAAATGTTTGGGACAAATATATGTCAAAGCTAATGTTTCTCCATGTGGTAGGTGCCTTTACTCCTGTCTACCAAGAGTGCTTTTTGTTTTCTAAAAGTACTGACATTTTTTTTGTTTAAAAGATCATAGAGTGGCATTGTTGGTGATGTCATAATAAACAAAGCTTCAAAGTGGGAGATAAAGGTCTAAGTCTCCTTTTTCAGACTGAGATTCAAAATTCATCTTCTAGAAGCAAACAGTGTACTTCTGTGCACTGGGAAATCTTTAATTTCTTCCTGTAGAAGTTGTTTCTCTTTGTGGAAAGAGAGGAATGTTACCAGTCTCTACTTCATCTAGTACACGGTAAAGTCAGTCGTGGAAAAAGGACATAGGGTAGAGGAGGAGTTATTTACAGAACTTTTTTTTTTTTAATACAATTTTCTCATTTGAGATTGCTGCTCCATTTTATTCTAAAGACCTCCTTTGTGTGTGTGTGTGTATGTGAGTAGGTTTTTGGGGAAAAATGTAGAACTCTTTGATCCTTTCTTTCCTCTTTAAATCGTACTCATTCTTGTATAGATTATGATATTTACAGGAAGGGCAGTGCCCTTATTCTTTGTCTTTAGAAGAAAGTTGCATTCCCTACATTTAAGAGGAATTGAAAAACAATTGCCTGACCAAACATGTAGAGGAAATGAGTGGAGTGTTTGAGGATCCCAAATTTGACTGAGGCATGAACTTTTCATGGAGTTTAACCTTATGGTACAAACACTTCTAAACTGTTTCAAATTTTAATATGTTCCTGTCAAGATGGAGCGGATTGTTGCCGTGCCAAGGATTAGGCTGCAGTGTGAAGGAGGCTTTCCAGATGTACACTAAAGATTATTGGTGTGTAAATGATACAGAAATTCTGTTTGTGTCTGAACTCTTTGTGGGCTTAGATGTATTAAACTTACTTGTTCAGGTACCCAGCCTGTCATTTTGTTGAAGTATGGAGTTGGCTTGGTACAGTCACTCTTTTTTGAGACCCTAGAAGAAGTTGTTCCCTTTGGAGTTTAGCATTTTTAAGGTAAAAGACTGATTTGCCAAGTGTGGTGCTTCTCAAGCAAAGTTAGTGTCACAGACTTGTGTTTGTTATTTTGGTATCATTGGCATCATTATTTTGGTTTGTCATAGCTCTGTCTACAAAATTAAGATGTTTAATTTTTTTTTCTGATTTAGTAACAAAATGGGTTTTTGTTACATTACTTAGTTTTTTGTTTTTCTTTGCAGCTTTTATCCAGTCGGATGGCATAATAGAAATGCTACGTTTTGATGAAGGAGACCTATTGCAGGTATGTAGTCTGAGTAAATTGTCTGATCCAGCAATATTGCATCTTTTTGATAGCTGCTTTTTGAACTCATGGGTTTGTTGAGTTCTGAAAACAAGCAAGCATTAAGCTCAAGTTCACAGAACCTTTGAACTTTCTAGTTACTTTCAATAGTATGCTTCAGTGTGGCCAGAGGTTCTGGTTCCTTGATATTTTGTGTTGGGAAAACTCGTGGATATTACCACAGGTGCTCTCACAGGTTCTTCTCTCTTTCTCAGAAAAATTGGAGGATACTTTGTGTTTAAAGCTCATCTTGATCTAGAGTTGAGATGCAATTGGCTATGTAATCTGCTGGAACTGCAAGTGTTGCAACATTCCCAAACCTAAAGACAGTTCTTGGAACCAAGTTACCACTGGGTTTAAAGAAATTGTAATTACTGCAGTGAAGTAATTACTGTTGCAAATAGTTGTTTTTCATGTATGATGTTGCCATTCCTGTCAGTTCTCTTTTTGGTCTGAGTCAAAACAGGAAAAAAGTTAATTTTAAAGAATATATGCTGAAATTTTGAGATGGTGGTAGTAGCTAGGATGACATACATAGCAACATGGCTTGATACTAGAGCTGCATAGGTGTGAAGTTCTATTGACTAGGATTTCATATGCATTTATTTTGTGGATTGCATGTATGTTGGGAATATTTTTGTTAAAATTCCTTGATGGTGATAGTCTACTACTTGAAAGGGAGCAGAGGAGTTACCAGAGCAGTACTTGATTTATAATTCCTATCTCCTGTGTAGTTGAGAAAAGTCAATATATGCATCAACATATTACACATTTCAGATTTATGATGTTGCCTTTTTTGTTTTTTCCCTGCCTACTAAGTTGTTTAGATTAGTTTTTTTCTTTCTTCAATCCTTGGTCCTTAATGTAACTCAAGAATATGCTTCTGTGGATGTTAAGACTGTAATGTCCAAGAGTAAGATACTCCAAAATTATGTAAGCTGGTTACAGGAAACATTGCTGTTAAAAACAAATAAGAAACCCCCACTACAAACCCCTCAAAAAAAACCCTCCCAAACCCAAACACCCTACCAAACAGGCAAACAAAAATGCCTCAGGTTCTTCATTAGCCAGTTGTTCAGCTGTCATGTGCTAAACATATTCTCATAGTAGATATCTGTGTATAGGTTTATGTTTGGATGTGTAGAGTAGAGTGGTAGAAGTTTTCCATATAGTGGTTACAGTTTCAATTATTAAAGCTTTCAACTGTGAATATTTCTTTAACTTGCTTGAAGATCCCACATATCACCACAAATAGAAGGAAAAAACCCACAAGACTCAGTTTATTTTCTTTTACATACTCTACTAGAACACATTTGGTTTAATAAAATCAACATATATCATTGGCCCAGTGTTTAGGGTAAAGATGATAGATGATGGGTAGTTGCATTCACTCATCTGTAGTTTAAGTGTTCCTTTATCACCAGGTTTATTTTTTAAGCTAGTTCAAATTAATCATTAAAATCTGTAATTATCTTACTTATTTTAGCACTATATTAACCACTAGTTCTTAGACTAGAAAGTAATGGTACTGCTGTGAGCCACTCAATAAGTCATATCAAGATGGGAAAGTAAAAGAATTGTTAATTATACTAACCATTGCAAGATGTAGAAATATTATTATGGTGGGACAAATCCAAGCAATTCTGCATTGGGCTGCCACTTCCCTTAATATGTTGCTGAATGTTTTATTTAAAAGAAAACAAGGGAGACAAAACTTCTGATAAGTGGTTTGTATGTTTTATGTTATGGTTGTAGCTCTTAAGCCAAACATACCTACATAAGTGAAACCACTTCCTTTTAATGCACAGGATAGCATATATTGTTTTCTCTAGCTTACAAATTATTTGGGTATTTTCATGTAGATATTAATATGGTGACATCTTGTGACTGCTTCCTGGAATTAAAAAAAAAAAAAAGCAATTACACTGTTGTGAAACTAGACTTATGTCTTGTGAACAGCAGTTTACTAAAGTTTTAAACCTACTGTGATGTCACTGACTGTTTCTCTTTTGGCCTTTCCATAAGCTTTCACAAATGGCTGTTGTTCATTACAAATGCTATGATGTAGTGGTAAATCAGTATTGTCTGTTATGTCACCTTCAAACAAATGATTTGGGTTTTTTTTTAATATAAAAAACAACCAATTCAGTACAGTGATTAATAATGATTGAGGTATCAAAGACATCTCCAGTCTTGGTTTATCTCCACTTCTCCCAAGATGCTGATATCTTTAGAGTGGAAGCAAGATTTTTCTTGTTTGAAAGTTGCTTTACGAGTAAAGTAAATCAAATGCCTTGAATAATTAATATTTTTAGGGATTCCTGCCACTTCCTTCCAGTTAGTGTGAACCCTGTTGATACTGGTTTTTTGTACTAATTTGGAGTATATACTGTTGGTAAAATGCTCCTTATGTCTTTCAATCACACTTCAGGAATTCCATTGTAAAAAATTAATGTGTTGAAAAGTTTGGTTTGACCAGTCTGACTGAAAACCACTGTTTATTGAAAGAGAATAAATATTTAAATATTTAAGTAGAAAAGCATTTCATTGGTAAAAATAAACTGACAATGGAAATTTCATGAGCTCATGCTACTGGATAACTAGCAAAATAGAGACTGTACTCTCTGGGTGTGGACTTAGAGTTTGTGGTTTAGAAAGTGCTATACTGTGTAGTTCAACCTTCTGAGAAAAGTGAGAATTATATTCTTTAGCATATGTGTTCAGATTAAAGGTTTATATCTAAATAAATTTATGCTAGTTCTGCCTTTGGATTAAATTAAAATAACGAGGGAATTTCTTATTTCTGTCTATTCACATGAATTGGTCCTTTAAGAGCTCAGCTTTTTGAACTCTTCAAATAATTCATTTAGATCCTGAATATAGGGTAAGAATAGTATTAATGTAAATGCAATGTAGGGTTTGGGGTTTTTTTCAATAGCAGGTGGTTTGCAGATGTCTGTATAATTATTTGTCACTTCAGAGTCATAGACTTGGTTGATTGTGAAGGACCTTGGGAGATCATATATTCATTTTTCAGGTGGGGCTGTGTGTAGATGGGCTATGCCTGGCAGGTGCTTGACTCTTCTGCTCTTAAAACATGTAGAGAAGTACGGAAGTTTCATGCCTAAGGTGGTTTTGCTGCTGCTTTCTTCTCAAGGGCATGTGTACACTCGGGTTTTTTGTTAGGTTGTTTTACCTCTTCATCATGATAATTTTGTGCTGAAATCTACCTGTAGCTTCTTCATGCAAGTTTTTTACAACACTCAATTTACTGGATTTTTATTTGTCACTACTGAAAGTGTAGCATTTATTTGAGACCTTGTGCTGAGAGAGAGGACAGAGTAGTTCCTTCCCTGTCTAGTAACGCTTGTTTTAGTAATGCCAAAATGAGTAGTAAGTTTTTGAGAGCATTTTGTTTGCTCATATAGTTTGTATTTCACTGTGCTTTCCAAGCACATTGTTTTCTTTAGTGTGCTATCAGTTATTCCCTTCCCAGTTTTACCTTTAAGCTCTCCTTCAGCTGAACTTTGCTACGTCAGTGTAGGCTGTCCCCTCCATGTGTTGTCCTGATTATTTGAACCCTTGTCCAGACCTGACAGATGCTTCATGTCTCTGACAGTGATGTCATCTGCAACAATTAGGAGAGCTGAAATAAACTACAACTGTTACTTTTAATAATTTGTCCTTTCATGTTAAGCCAACATACTAGCTCACTTTTTGAGGATGTTACTTTGAAAAATGAATGGTAAAGGAAAATTTATTTTTCAGAGCAAAGATTTCTTTTCTATTTTTTTCTTTTTTTTTTTTTTTTTTTTTAGTTAATAAATTACTTTCCCTGGTCCTTCTATTTGTTATTAGAGCTTTTGCCTTGGGTATCTAATATTCTTCTGGACAGTGTAGTTGGGACCACTATTTTATAGAGTTATTAATTTTTTTTTTTTTAAATTCAGACTGTTTGGAAAGTACTTCTGTATATGTAGTAGTATTTTTAAAGTAGTTTATTGCTAAAATGAGAAAGGAAAGTGCTAAGACTTTTCAAATTATCTTAACATGAATCTGCTGCAATAATCATAAGTGTTTGCAGCCATTTTTTACAAGTAAATTCCTAGAAATTATTTTACTGATAATTACTGGTTTGCAGAATAGCTGAAATACTGGGAATAAAGAAAGCCTGTGTGCTTATATATACTTAATACATATTTGCTGTCTTTGTTCATAAATTGCTGTAAACTGCTTGTTACAGAGACTGATAGTGAGAATTGGTCTTATATGACAAAGAGACAGGATCTTAATGACTTGCAGTGGCTTCTGAAGGCATGGAACCAAATTACCTTTGTAGGACTCAGCTGTATTGGTCTCTTACTGATGGAAGTTTACTATTTTCTGCATGATTTCTACTTCATTCTCAGTAGTGCAGCAAAGAATTCTTTTAACACTAGTGGCAAGCTTTCAGTTTTGGTGTATCAGCACTAGTGTTTTCAGGGAATAAAGTCTAAGTGTATTTTTTAATTACCTCAAATTTTCATAGTCTGTGTAAATCCATTTTTTCATATTTTATATTCATTAATTCATTCATTAATTTTCCTATTGTATAAAAATAATTTTTAAAGGGATTTGATGTGATCTCCATTGATATTTCTGTAGCCCAAGTGTTAAGAATACAGGCTTGCAGGTGGGCAGTAAAGTGGCTGGACCATTGACCTTGATGGGTGTATTCTACAGGACAGAGTTCAGCTGGTAGTTGGTTACCTGTGATGGAGCTTGGAACTGAGGGCAGCATTGCTCAGTGTTGTCTTTAGCAGCCTGGTTGGTGGCATGGAGAGTACTCTTAGTGAGTTTAGAGATGATACCAAATTGGCCAAAGTAGCTGTTACACTGAAAGGCAAGGCTGCTGTTCACAGGGCTTTCAGCAGGCTGACAGGAACCTCATGACATTCAGCTCAAACAAATGCAAGGCCTGCACCTGAGAGGGAACAACAGGATGGGCTGGGCCATGGCAGCAGCACTGCAGAAAAGACATAGGGGGGTTCTGGAAGAGAACAGGTTGAACATAAGTTGTCCATGTGCTGTTGTAGCAAAGACAACTGCCAGCCTTCTGACTTGTGAACAAACGTGGACCCAGAAGATAAAGGGCGTGATTTTGCCCCCTCCTGTGAGACTGCAGCTGAGTATTGTGTCCAGTCTGGGCTACCCAATGTGAGGAAGGCACTGACATACTGGAGCAGGCACAGCAGAGTAATACAGGATGGTAAGGGGCTGAAAGGCTTCTCATGTTAGGATATATTTTTTTCAGCTATTAGGAGAAAAGACCAAGAGGAAAACTGATTTTTGAATTAACACGAACCAGATTTTTCCTGTGTGCCGTGGAAGGATGAGAAGCTTTGGACACAGATTCCCATGCAAGAAAAAAAAATACTTTTAAACTTGAGGATGTTCAAACACTGGACCAGTTTATTAAAAGAAGTCGAATTTCTGTCTTTTGAGATACCCAAAACACGATGCTGCAAAGCTCACCTGCACTTAGGAGACCTCCACTGAGCAGCAGCTGACTAGATGGCCTCTGGAGCTTTCTTTCCCATGTATGTGACTTTATAACAGAGTAAGAGCCATCCTAGTTCATTGCCATGGCTTGTGAGCAGCTGAAGTTCTTCTGCTTCTTGTACTGGAAGAGTTGCCATCCCCAGGCTTTAGATTAAAAATAATTGGTGCCCAGGAGTGACTGTTGTAAAGCCAGTGTCAACAGCATGTGTTGCATCAGCTACAGTGAAGTGATGAGGTTTTTGTTTCCTTATGTGAGTTTGGGTCATGAAAGACCAGGGCAAGAATGGCTTCAGTCCACTTTCAGCTACCTTTCAGATTACAGCATTCGTTTTTTCATTATCTTAAGCAAGATATAACTCATTAAGTTTATTTTAATTATAATAATTATTAGCATAGAGCTCATGAAGATTTAAGAGCAATGAAGATTTAAGCTGCCATTTATGTATCACTTTTGTAGCTATCTCTCAACATTTAGTTGCAAGCAGCACATACCTCTTCTACAAGAAGGAACCAGACCAGCCTTACTATGAAATAGTGAGATGTAAAATGTCCTGAATATTTAGGACTGCAGCAGTCTTTTATATTGGTGTGGCAACTCCATTATGTATGAATATAGAAAACTTTGGTTGTTGAGAATTTTGTTAATATTAAATAAATATAATTGGTGTTGGATATCCCTGCTCTTGAACCCCAAGAGGGTCTGCCTCCTTGCATTGCCCCAAATGTCCTTGTTGAAGATTTCTGATCTCTAGCTTAGCTGCTTAAACATAGGTAACCCGTGCTATTTGAGATGTCCTGGGCATCTACATGGACCTGGCAGATGTGGCACAGGGTGTAGGAGAAACTGTGTCCTTCTGGATGTCAGTCAGGGAGCAGGCAGGCTGCCCTAGGACGTTTATCTCAAGTGGCAGCAGATGCCTATGTTTAGATGACTGAATGTAGTGCTAGGTAATATGACCTCTTATCAAGAAGTGAAGAATAGCTATTATAACAAATTGTGAGGCATTAAAATTAACTTGGTGGTTGTGGCTGTTTGTTTGTTTAGTGGGATTTTTTGTTTTTATGTTCTGGCTGAGGTTAACAACCATGGGTATTTCTTTAGAGACGGCCTTCAGGCTGTAAGGTATGGATTTTGATTCTCCATGTATGCAAGATTATTGTCTGGCGTCTTCCACAATTATACTGAGTCTTTAAAGTGTACTTTGAGGTACAGATTCTCCATGAAATCTGTCTTGAGAATATAACCCTATGGAGAGAAACTGTTCCTAAGTCTTGAAATCATGGTGTTGGCTGACTGCCTTGAAATTTTCTAGCTCACTTTGTGCAAGTTTTCTCAAGATCTTTATACTGAAATCCCTTGATTTATAGTTTAATCCTACTAGGGTTACATAAGAGATTAAATTAAGACATGATACTGTTAGGAGCAACAGCCTAAATGTTATCTTCTCTCTTTAAATTAAAAAAAAAAAAGAATTAAAAAAGAATCATCTTTCTTCAAGTCTTGAACACAGCCTGTTGGGTGGAAGGATCATAAATGCCCAGTACTGGTAAAAGGGGTGATTTTTCCCTTTCTCACTTTTCCCCCACTCAATTGTATATTTCTTCTGTGCATTTTGTGCTGACCTTAGGTTTTGTTGTTAGGGATTTGGATTGGGAAATTAATCCAATTGAAGGGGTTTTTTTCCTGTAATTTATCTTATTATATGTCTTGAAATATTAATAGTGTACACATGCATCATACTTCCTGATCGGTGCATGTCAATATTTTAAAGAGCATAGTTATGTTTCTCTTTACCTGATAAACCAACAGTATTAAGCAAAGCCTATACAATAAATAGTGGATTGACCAGGTACATGGCTTTAGTTCCTGACAGTTTTCTGCAGTCACAGAGGAAAAATAGCAGGCCAGACTGCAATACAATAGGTCCACAATTATACCTGGAGATCAATTTTTAAAAAAAAAAGTGTTTAGGACTTGTAACTGAACATAGTTGTATGTTTTTGTTTACTGCATGACTTGAAAGATTGACGTGTAATAAAAAAGAGTGGTAATTATAGAAACTGCCACATGAGATTTATTTTTGGTTTAGTTCCATGATGCTGTAGTTGCTGAAGTTGGTATGCTATTTCTTTGCTCTTGATTGACACTGATCCAAAAAATGAACTTTAAAAACCCCAGTGAAGTCCACACAACAAAATACACACAAAAACAATCAAACAGAGTAAAATGCAAGCAGGTCATGCTCAAAAAACAGAAAGTGTAATTAAAATGAATTTATAATATTGCTTGTGTTTAATGGACATCTGAGAGCAAAAACCAGGCTTTTTCTTGTAAGCATGAATCTTTGGTGGATTTTTGCTCTTAAATATTTCTAAGAAATACCAGTCTTAGCAGAGTGATTTATGATTTTAAACCTGATCTACAGATATTCGACTTAATATTTTCATAGCAAATCAGTAATTTCAGAACATAGGGGAAAACCTTGGATGTGCAGTCAGATAATTCAACTCCCAGCAGTTAACTACAGCATGGCAATGTAATAGTTGCACTTTTTTTCAGATATGAGTATTTCCATTTCTTTCTGCATTTTTTTCTGGAATTAAAGTTGATCTCCACTGCCCTCTGTCTAAAAGTTGGCCTGGGTGGAATCTTGGACTGAGTCTAATATTAGTAGTATTGACAGCCAATTATGATGCTTAAGAGTACATATAACTAACAACTTTCTGTGTGAACTTATTAAATACTTAATAGAATGAGCTGTCTTGTAAGAGCCAAAGCTAGTTGTCAAGGATGGGACAGTGCTGGTAATTGCTATTTTAGTTGCCCTGTCATAGGATCTGAACCTGTTAGTTCCATCATCGGACTGTCAGGTAGCTGCTGGTAACTTAATTATGTGCTTTAGTTATGTTTTGAAAGAAAAAACCCTGCATTGTTGAAAGAAAAATGTTTTATTTGATTTTTGTGATTCATGTGCTTTAAAGGACATTGGTAAGGATTACAAGGTTTTATATACAGTTTTGTATGTCTGTTAATTTCACAGAGTAAGTCCAGTTGTTGTGGTTTAACTCCAGCTGGAAGCTCAGCCTCACACAGCTGCTTGCTCTGTTTCTCCCATGGGATGGGATGGGGGAAGGGAATCTGAGGAGTAAAAGTGAGAAAACTTGTGGAATAAGATAAAGACACGTTAGTAGGTAAAGCAAAATAAAGCAATCACGGAATCATAATCTCAGAATATTCTGAGTTGGAAGGGACCACAAGGATCAACGAGTCAAACTCTTGGCCCTGCACTGGACAGCCCCAAGATTCACACCATGTGCTTCAGAACATTGTCCAAACACTTCTTAAATGCCTGTTTTTGTGCTAAACCACCCTCTGGGTGAAGAACCCTTTCCTAATATTGAACCTAAACCTTCCCAGACACATGCTGTCACAGAAGTCATGTACCCACTGTCCTTATCTCAAGCCATGAGTTTTCTCATGGTTGAATTGAGAAAATAATGTGTGGCAACTTGAAACTGGAAGGTTTGCCTTTGTCTTTCCAGTCTGAGGAAAATATAAGGTGTGGAAGGAAGAGATCTGCCTTTTTGTGTTTAATTTCTTTAGATTTCAGAGCTAATTAACTTGTTAATTAGCAGTACTTGCTAGAAAGTGTTAGATAGAAAACATTTTGTACCTTAAGCATTCATCACTTAACTAAAACTGATTTTAAATTTCTTCCTTCTTCATTTTAATTTCATTTCTCTTATAGCCTGTTGTAAATTGTTTCAGAGTAGTAAGTATTTACCTGTATCTTACAGGAAATAGAAAAAGGAATGTGGCATCAGAAGTTAAGAAGCTGAACTAAAGCTTATCAGTATATGAGTAATATACCTTAGCTAGGAAAACATGGAAAGATGTGTAAGCTTTTTTTTCTATTCAGTAAATTAATGGTGTTTAAATGAAGATTAAGATATTGACTAGTTTCCTAATTACAGTACTAACATAGAAGGTATATTTAAAGAAAAGCTTGCTGACTTTCGAATTACAAAAGCATAGTATAAAACACCTTTGCTTGTTTTTTAGTCTTCACTGAGTAAAAACTCCACTGATTATTCTGTACTATAAAATGCAATTTCATGTGAACCCTTTCCTGCAATATTCCTTCAGCAAGGCAGTCTGACTCCCTATATCAGAGGTTGTAAACAAAAAAAAAAAAAAAAAATCTAAAGAATACTCTGTATTGCCTTTCAAAATTGCAAATAAATCCTCGAGTTACAAAAGGATTAGCTTTGTTTTACGATGGTAAATAATACACTTCCAGCTTTCTTTAGTTTGATGTGAACTGGAGGGTGAGTAACCAAATAACTTCATTTTAAATCTGGAATGCTATTTAGATTTACAATCCAGAATTGATCCTTGACATGAATCAAACATTAATGTTTGTAGACTCAGTGATTTAATAGGAATAATTATAAAGTTTCCAAAAAGTGTCTCCAAATAGCAAAATCAAATTCCTCTAATAAAAGAATCTATATTTTAAGTAAAGACAATTTTTAAGAAACTATTTAAAAATACTTTTAGCTTAAAAAAAATATACAAAGTGTAATTTTTAGCTGAAATAGAAGTAAGTGAAGTGTCCAGCAAAAGGGACTTGATTTTTAGTTCTGAAATGAGGTACAGGTTTGCATTCCCCTTGCAAACAAATGACATCGTTGTACTGGAGGTGAACTGGTCAAGGTGCACTATGGACTTCATCAGACCTGTGAGCTTTTTCCCCCACTCTCAGGAGATAAGTATTCTGGTTGGCCATGAAATGTCTTTAAGAGGACAACTAAAATCCTCAGTTTGATCTCCAAATCCTGTGGGAAGACAGAAGTTTTCCAAGTGTGGTATGCTTTAACATTAGCAATATTAGAAGGACACTGCATACACAGGCTTCTAATCCAGTTGGTGTTTCTTAGGCAAGAGTAAACTAATTGGGAGTCCCTAGACAACCTAACCTCCTTGTTTGCAGGTAATTAACTGAAATGTCCAGCAGAGTGGAAGGAAGGGTATGAATAATAGAGGCTAGAAGATCATTAGCCGAGAAGGAGGAGATGGTGTTTCCTAGTCAAATGGAGATTATAGCCTTCTTTGTTTTCTAGGTGGTAAATTACATCAATGAGGTAGTTGGCGGACTATTTCTTGTGTTTTATATGCTTTTCCTTGTGGTTTGTTTCTTACATCTATCTATGCTAGGCTTTTCTTTTGCTCCATACAGTGTTATCATTTCCTGGACTTTTTTCTTCTCTCAGTTTTTAGGTTGTTAAGTTGCTGCTTGTTTTGTAGTTTGTGAGCATTACTACTACAATTCTTGTCTAAGGCCAAACTTAATTTCTCTAATTGGAAAAAACCAATTTACATTTTCTGCTCCAGGTCAGAGCTTCTCCTTTTTGTTTTCAAGCTCTGATTTACTCAGTTGCAGTTGCCAGGTTGTTAAGTTGGGGTTTTTTCCTTGCTGGTGGTATAATGCTGTTGGCCTCTTAAACCTAATTTTTTTTTTTTCTTTTACAGACTGAGACAACTTTAGGCCTCAGTTCATATCAACAGAAAAGGTAAGCACTTTCTAAAAGTTTAAAACAGACTTTAATCATAAGATTTGTGATACTTTTCATAAGAATAGTAACATTTTAATTTAAAAAAATCAAATACAAACCATGTTATTTTTTTCCAATTATTTTTCTCATACAGAGGAAATGAAACTAAAATGAGATAGTTTTTAATATTGAACAGCTCAATCATGGAATGGTTTGGGTTGGAAGGGACCTTGAAGATAAGCTAGTTCCATCCTTCTGCCATGGGCTGGGTTCCTGTCCCTCACTATCCTATCAATAAAGAATTCCTTCCTAATATCTCATCTAAACCTTCCCTCTTTCAGTTTAAAGCCCTTTCTTTCTTGTTCTAGTACTAAATGACCTTAATGACCTTGTGAAAAGTCCCTCTCCACCTCTATTGTAGCCTGTTTTGGGTACTGGAAGGTGCTCTAAGGTCACCTCAGCCTTCTCTTCTTCAGGATGAGCAGCCCCAACTCTCCCAGCCTGTCTTTGTAGAAGAGGTGCTTTGTCCTTCTGATTATCTTTTATGGCCCTTCTTGAGGAGGATGCTTCACATGTGGAATAAAAAACTGAAGAATTCTTTGATTCACTTTGTGACTTTTACCACAGAGTAATTCTGTGTAATTAAACTGAAAGTCTGCTTGTAGATTTTTTTATAAAAGTAATTTTTCTGTAGTTTCTTTTATTGAGAAAGTTTGCCTACTTCAAAAATTCTTCATGTACTCTTTGAGGAAAAAGTTGATGTTATCTTTGATAGATTCTTCCCTGCATTCCTTTGTGCCATCATAAAGTCATTAAAGTTGGAAAAGACCTCCAAGATCACCAACTCCTACCTTCAGCCACGTGCCACCATGCCCACTAAGCCATATCACAGAGTTGTTCATGTACTCAATTTGTGATGGTGATGTCACCTCTTCCCTAGGCAGGCTGTTACAGTACTTAGCCACATGATGGTTTTTTTCTGAATATCCAACCTGAATCTCCCTGGCTCAGCTTGAGGCCATTTCCTCCTGTTCTGTCTCTGGTTGCCTGGGAGGAGTCTGACCCCTACATGGCTACAGCCTCCTTTCAGGTGGTTGTAGAGAGCAGTGAGATCACCTCCAAACCTCCTTTTCTCCAGACTAGACAACCCATGACCCTGTGTTGTCTTCTCCTGTCCTGAAGACATAATCTGTTACTGAAGAGTTTGCCATGTATGATCCCTGAGAAGGAAAATAAGTGGCCTCTTTTTTCCCTGGTCTCTAATTTTTCTCTAAAGAATCATCAGATATTCTTGTTTGTTGAATGAATGCATTGAACAGTAATAATCAAGCTTGTTTCTTGCACAAGTAGCATTCAGCAAGCTGTCATAGTGCATTTTCAGTAAATAGAGTTATGTTTTTTCCAAAACCTGTTTTCTGTTCCTTTCCAGGAAATCTAGTAAAAGAATTTTCCATTTTGAATGAGTTTCTATTTTACTGTGTGTATAGTTGCTTAATTGTGGGTTTAAGATCCTTCTTTTTGCAAGTTTTGAAAAAGCTAGGAAATCTCCAGCTGTGGACAGGAATGCAAACAGCTGTAGTTATGTGCTGCAGTATGTCAGATTGCAAGTATGAGAAGATGAATTTACAGGAATGAGAGTTGAACGAAAGATAACAATGATTAGTGTATTTCTGTGTCTTGGATATAGCCAGACCTTATGGAGATTCTTTAAATGGAATAGTATCTTGTTTAAATCATGAAATCTCAATGGCAGGAAGAAAGTGCCTATATTGGCATCCATAGATTTGGTGCAGTATTGTTTCCCAGAAAACAACTGAATTTGGAGGTTCTTGAGATTGAGTTCATGGACTAGATTGCTTGCAGGATTTTTTAAATTTTAATTTCTCATCTAAGAAGATTGCTTTCTGTATTGGAAAACTTCAGTGTTCTAGACTGTGTTCTGTTAAAACACTAGTTTAGATATTTGAAAATAAATTGTCCATTCCACTTAAGAGTGCTAGCCTATTTGAAGTTCAGTCACAATGTGATGAAGGTCTGCATCACAAGGTGTCTGATACCATGTTACATAGCAAATACCAAATTTGCTTTCTGTTTTTCTCTCTCACTACTGTTACTGGTTTTGCATGAATCTTTCCTTGAAGTTTTTTTCTAGGTGATTTTTTTCAATGGCATTGCAAGAAACAATACTTAACTTCTCTTGATGTCTTGTCTTTCCTTGTTCTTATTAGGGATTATTTCTTCTTCTTGGTATAGAAGAAATAATGTTTCTTTGCAATATTTTTCCCTATTTAGGCAGTTTATTCAGTTCTCTGATCTACTTTTTAGCACTAAGTGGAAGGAGGGAAACGAGCTAGCAATTTAATTTGTTTTGTTCATGCCCATGGTCAGGTTACAGTGCATCTATTCAAGCTTCTCCCTGTTCTTTCCCCAGACACTCCCCCTTGGGAGTTGCTGGCTTTGAACTTTGCCTGTTACAAGTGTGTTTTCCTGATATAAGGTTAATATTGACATATCTGAGCTAGCTACTATCTGGATAGTTTATAAAAAAAAAAATTCTTGCTAGTCTTTTTTATTCATCTGCAATTTTAGCAGCAGCTTCTGCCAGATACTGAAGTGGTCAATTGTTTTGTGGAAGTTCACTTTCTCACTTTCTCTCTGTGATTAATACCCATATTTCTAAAAAAAAATAAATCTAGTTTTAAAAATTAAAATATCTCAGTCTTATTTTTAAATATTAACAAGTTGTGGATGCACTCAGGTTGCTTACAGAAGATTTTTAGCTCGAAAGGTCTGCAGTGGCTCTTTCGAGGATTCTGGCACAAAAAGTACCCACTGTGAAGCATTTGCCAATTTGTCATTTTAAAGGTTCACAGAGTTATTTTTAGATACGCTTTTATTTGATTTTGTGGTAATGGAAATAAAGTAGCAGCTTTCTAAGAGTTCTTGTCGCTAAATAAAATCATGAGAATTAAGTTGTTGCACAACTTAATTCTGCTGTCTTTATTTCTTTACAATTTATGGCACAAGAGAGGAAATAAAACCCTTTAAACAACTGCTGAAGTAATGTGGGAAAAAATACATGTGGAGTATGCTTAGATTTGAATTTTCTGCAGTAGCAATTAAAGATGTTACAGATAAGATTCCACAGAGCACACAACTCCTACAGAAATCCCAGAACAGCTAGAAAGGTAAAGTGAGGATACGGAGACACAGTTGCTGCCCAACTTTGCAGAAATCTTTAAGTACTGTATGTGACAAGCTTTTTCTTCATCTCCAAATGCAAAGATGTGCATTGATTATCTACAATTGTGTGCCTAATACTCTGATAAACAGCAAAGCATTATGGAAGTGCTGAAGAATGTCCTTAAGCTAGAAGAATATTGTGGTTCAGCATAGATGGACACCCATATCTGCTACAGTGTTTGCAGGCATTGCTATTTTGACCATGTTAAAGACAGCATGTGTGACAAATACTATTGAGACATGAAGATGCACTTCAGTGAGTTGCATCTGGGTAGCAGCAGTATCTTAGTAGTGGAGATAAATGTCCACTCAGATACAGCATGGATGGAACAGGGAGGATAATGAGCCTGCTGGGCACTATATGTAGCTCATTCTCAAGTCTCATTTTTAAAATCAAAATTCTTGCAGAAGGAAGAGGATGTTGAGAACATGTGAATTATGGGTCCATATGACTCCTGGCCAGTTCTTAGTCTGCTGGCAGATATCTGCAGTCCTCTCTTCCAGATGCATCTTTTCTTTTTCATGCTGTTCTTCTTGTCTTTAAAAGTTAGAAAACTTGGAGGCGTAGGGAAGGAAAAATGTTTAAATTGTGATATAAGACCGGGAGCCATATTTCTACATGCATACAACAGTAATTAACTTCATGTCATTATGCTGTAAAGTTGCCCTTCCCATGGGTGTATCCAGCCTTTGGTGAGCAAGTACCCAGGAGAGCAGAGACATTATCATCATTTCCTTCTCTGCTGCAAGTTGACTCATGTTGGGCCCTTCAGAAGGCAAAGTTTGTGGATCCCTATATTGCTTGCTCCTGTTTGAATCTTATTACAGTTCTTACTTTTATTATAATACTTGGCATTCATTATGATGTTGCTGCCTTTACCAAACTTTAACCAAATGTAACAAATTTTAAAAATCTGTGTTGTCCAACTGGCTTTCCAGGACAATATAGCTCTGTGTCCTGAGAAAATCTTGCCTAACTGTTTGTGTATGTGGAGAATTGAGTATGTAATGATTGTTAGGCCAAGTTACTCTTGACAGTGTTTTCAATGCATTTGAAATAATGATATTAATTATCACTATTGTAAATATTTTTAATATTTTTCCATAAAAGGAATTGATATGTTATTCTGCCAATAATTACTGACACAAAAGAGGCACTGTCTAACTGTTCAAAGTTCTAATTTTGGAAGAAATGGACAGAATTATTTTTAAGATCACTCTAAGATGAGTGGTTTCTGTTTAGCATTACCTTAACAATGGAGGTACAGGAGCTTTTTGGCCTTTTTCATTTTGAAATGCACTCTAAATTGTTTTTAAAATTAGACTGTAAACTCTGAAGACAAGCTAGTCACTTGTTGTATCCTTATGAAATCTAACTGCTAGTATAGTTTTCCAGTTGTATTCTCCTACGTCCAGTGTCTCTGTAAACCTCATTTTGTTGAGTATTTGTTCTTCAATTTGAGATTTGTCTTTAGCCTGATAAGGTGTACCCAAGCACTCTCTTATTTGACAACTGTAATGTCTTACAGTCACACTTAATAGTAGCAAGAATTTTAATTTTTTTTGTAGACCTGAATACAGTTTTTCCTATTGGTGTCTTCTTGTATTTTCACATCTGTTGTACTGTGATCTGCAAACACATGGCATATGTGTACACACACATATTTAAGTATATACTAAGGCTGACTGGATGTACTAAGCCCACTCCTGTCCTGGTAGTGTTTTATTACTTTTATGTGGACAAAGCTGTTTTTAGTGACTAGGCTCTGTAGCATTGGAGATGCTTTGACATTAAAACATAGAGTGCTGGAAATTGATTGTCATGCTATGTATTATACTTGGAGTGTGAAGATTCAGTCTCAGAGTTTAAGTGAGTCATTGAGACAATGTAATTTTATTTAAAATGCTTTTGATTTGATATTGATTAAAGGATACAATTAAGCTTTCCTAGCCTATTCTTAAACTGTTACTGTAAATAGCTTCCTTGTTGAAGTGGTTCTGAAGTATGGTAAGGCATCGGAATTTGATCAATAATTAGCTTTCCTGGAATTGCAGTGGATGGAATTGGGTTGATCTTTGCTCAAGGCCTCAGCTTTCATAAGACAAGCCACATGTGTGTGCCCCATTTCCTGGCTGCTCCTCCATGCTGCGGCAGAGCTGCGTAGTTCTGGCTAGAACTGCGTTTGTGAAGTAGTTTTCCTTACCCAGGACAAGTGGCTGCAGCTCTGTCTTTAGACATCTAGGATTGATACAAAGTCAGAAAACAAGGATCTAAACTAATAAGTCTGTTTTAATAACAGGGAAAAAAGCATTTGAAGAAAAAAAAAGCAGCTGTTGGTCCTGCCATTCAGGAGCCATTGATTTTCTTCCTATTATTCTTTAGTGTTCTGCAATTTTTTTTGATATTGTTGTCTCCCTTTTTTGGTTTTTGTATGAATAGGGTTTTTACTCAGCTCAATTACAGTTACAGAGATGCTTAACTGTGATCACAGTCACATCATTCTGAATAATAAAAAAATGTTTTGGTCAATGAAACCACCTTGTATATTTTACTTTTCTTTTTTGTTGTGGGTTAACTATTGTGCTCTATATAACTATACTGATAAAATAAGCAGTAGAGAATGCTTCCAGGTATGATGTTGACTTCACTGCTGGATTGTTTGAGTGCTGTTTAAGTTTTGGCCTTCATCTACTAGAATTCTCCTAAAGAGTATCCAGGGGGAGGTCAGTGTAAGCAAAGCTAAGGAATATTTCCAGAGCAGAGTCATTGTCTTCTGGATATTGCAAGCTTTGAACTGTATTGGGTGTTTTCTCACATGTGGCCTCAGTAACTTCAAGTGCATTCAAGATTGTTTATGTGCTAGTACAGAAGTAGCTGGAGAAACTCAGGATGTGTATGTAAATTACTGCTACACATTGGACAATATCCAACACCTCTTTCATTGCAATGTTTGGACATTGCTATGAAAGATGATGTAAACCTTTTTAGTGCGTTGTTTCACTCAGCCATCACTATATAAAGGAGAGGTTTACACTTCAATTATGTCCATTTTCAAGATATGTACTCTTACATAATCTTTCTTGGAGACACTACATGTTGTAAAATTGCGGTATTTTGACTGGACAAGTTTTTGTTTGTTTGTTTCTTCTTTTGAATTAATTGCTTTATTAGAATTAATGAATTTTGCTAAGAGAGGGCTATATGCGATGGGAAGGGAGCAAAAATGTGTCATTTAATAGTATTTTTTACAACATTTCAATTTTTCTTGTAGTGTATCCCTGTATCGGGGAAATTGCCGACCTCTCCGGTTTGAGCCACCAATGCTGGACTTCCATGAACAGTAAGTTGAAAAGTCTTTTGATCTATTTCGTTATGCAAATTAAAACAAAACAAAAAACCAACCAAACATAAAAGCCCCCAAACAAACCCCAAAATAACCCTCCATCCACTGCAAAAAGCAAACAACAAATAACAAACAAAACCCCAAAAAATGAATAGGAACAGTGTTTAATCTGATAGAGAAGGTTGTATACATAGATTGCATTAATAGATTGTAGGTGTAATTGACCTACAGAGGGCTGCTGTACTCAATATCATGTAGTATTAAGCACCATGTAGTGACCTGTCAGCTGCTATGGTTTTGATGATTTAGGTACTTGCACAGCTGCTCTGCAGAGTGGACAGCTTTAAGTCTAGAATGTAATGTTCTGAGGTGAGATTACCCCTCTGCTTGAATATAACCTGTGTCAGGGAGCATGTACTCTAGCACATCAGTTTTACTATGGCTTTGGTGGCAAAGAAACTGGGTGTGGATCTGCAATTATTAGAAGAGTAATGTTGAGTTGTGAAAATACAGCCTCAAGCAGAACAAATAGCCTCCAGAAACTTAGCTCCATGTTCTCTACCTTGCAACTCGTTGCTGTTTCCATTAAACAAAAGAAGGAAGGAAACCAAATGTTTCACCAATGTACCTGTTAGTTCTGAGAACTACTTCAATCTTAACTCATCTTACCATGAACTGGTTACTGTGTATAGGTAGCTCCAATCCCTTTTCTTCCCAACAGTCAAAAGTGGTTCTGGAGGAGGTGTTCATGGAGCCTCTGTGCGTGATTGATACTTAGACCAATGCAAACTGTAGTGAAAGCATTTCAAACATTTGTTACCAGTTCAGCCTGGAAGAATGAAAACAGCCCAGGTGTGCCTTCTCACAGCATTCCCTCCTCCATCCTCAGCCAGTACTGCTGCTGGATGAAAGGCTGTTTCATTTACAGATAAGCCACAGATTATTAACAAAAATGTAGTACTTTTTTCTGTTGGAAAGACTGTTGTGCATTGTGGTGACTATGGAGTTGAATAGCAAAATATCTCATGGTAAGCCCTACTCTACTGCATCTCTGCTACAAGAAAATTAGGTTATAGTTAATAAATTATTTTAATGAGTGCAGTATGAATTCAAACTTACAGAGCAGTGTGCTTCTTGTTAGACCTATTGTAAACTTACCAATTGATTTGAGTTTAGGTTAGTTTCTTTTAAAAACTGTAGAAGTTTTCAGTTCATAGTAATTCTGGACTTTGATATTGGGAATGTATTTTATACACCTTTTTCTATAAATAAATTTGATGTTCTCTGAGATATCTTTTAAAGGTTATCTAGCATTTGCATGCTTATGCTCTGAAGAAAGCTACACATGCTTTTTTGTTTTGTGGACTTCCAAAGATGATTTTTTTCTCCCTTGCTACAAGTAGATCCAAGACAGTACTTAGAAATACTTTAAGTCCTTCTTCATTATATTTTGACTTTTTACATAAGCTGTTCTGGTCAAAGCTAAAGGCACTAAAGAAATAGTATAAATCTAATACAGTGTTAAGAGTAACACAAATCTCTTACTTGGGAATGGCTCTGTATGATACATGCAAGCTGCACTGAGGGATTGCTGCCTTCTGTCAATTAAAATAAGGAACCTGTGTGTTAGATTGTGATTCATTGTGTGTTCCTTCTTTGGTTTGGGTGGGTTTTTTTGGTAGCTGTATATAATTAATTAATCTTTTGTCATTTAGGTTATAGTCTCAGGCAGCAATCCTCTTGTGATTTAATAAAACTTAAGTGAGTTGCCAAAAGCAATTTTCAAAAAAGTTTAGTTATGGAGCCCTAAAGTTTAGTGTAAAATCTGTGAACCAGCTCTGAGAAATGCTGAGTAACTCAGCCTTATGGTGGGAACAAGCTGCAGGTGCCAAGTACCTTGGAAGTCAAATAATGCATATTTAAGCTTTTGAGTTTTTGCCTTTTAAATCAGCCAGGGTTTTCACATTCAAATTCTGGTTTTCTGTCTTTGTTATTAATGGATTTTAGAAAAGGCATAAAATGTGTGTTTTGTTTAGGTTCTGAATAAGTACTATACCCAAGGGGTGTTTTGTTAATAGGTAGCATGTAGCATATAGTAGAGCAAACTTTTTCCAAGTTCATCTTTATGCTGAGCTGTCAACATGTATCATACCTAGGCTAAAGAAAGATCTAATATTTATTTTCAGTTGTAAATCATGTCATATTTTTCCTGTGACATTTTTGTTGTGCTACAAATGTGTGGGTTTAATCAGTTGTTTCAAAAACATGTCAACTTAAACAGGAATAATAGTTAATAATAGTTACTTATCTAAGGATCTCAGAAAATCAAAACCAGCATTAAGTTGATAAATATGTGTTGTAGACACATTTCCTATACTCCACCTGGAGATGAGATTACAATGGCCTTCTACTTCTGGTTTATAGCAGTTGGAGGTTTTTTTAATGCTGTTTTCATATAAAGCAAATCATATTCTACCACTTTGAAGGTAGTCCAGGTAATCTGACATTTATCACGAGAAATGCATGCTGTATGTTAGGATATGCAAATCTTTAGCTCACTTGAAGAGATCCCAAATGTTCTTTGTATACATTAAGCCTCTGGGAATGGGATAGAACTGGGGCAGGTTCTCCCATATCACTGTGCCAGGGGACTGCTTGAACTAAGTGTGGAATACTCATTTGGATATTTAATGTGTAAGCCTCTTTCTTGTGTTTCTGAAGCAACACCAATATTTTTCTGGAACAAATTCTGCAACATTTTCAGTATTGGAGATTCAGAGCTTTAAAGAAAACAAAAAAAAACCCTTACACCTAAAGGCAGCTCCACAACTACCTGACTTTTTTTACCAGCATTCTGTTCCTTGTATTCTCTTTTAAACTGTTACTCTCTCCTGTTGTTAAATGGGAATAAGTGAGGTGTTCTACAAACAGTAATCATTATGTTGTTCTCCGTGGTTTTGGGAGTTGGTTTCTCAGAGGCTATTTTGACAGAACAGTCATTATCTATATGATAATGACTCTGTTTAAAACAGGTCTTCATATTAGAGATCTTAGAGATGGCCACCTGAGGTGAAGGCTGAAGAATACTTTTACAGGGCAGTTTCCATTCAGTTCTTGCACCTACTTTGTGGGAGAATGTGGATCTTCACAGATCTCAATGCATTGCCTTTACCTTTGTTAATTCAGCTCTGACAGTATCATAAGTGAAGTTTAAGTTCTTTAACTAAATTTTTTTATAGAGGTACCTTTTGATAATGGAGCACTTGTGCATTGAGTATTTTAGAATTCTACCACAATATAAGCTAGAACTACTTATCAAAAATTTTTTTAGATCTGGAGATATTTTAGAGGAAGTTGATATCCTACCCCTGTTTCATAGAAATGATTGGTAATGTATGAAATAATACTTCTGGTTGCAGTAATATTTTAATCCTTGATTAACATATTCTTCTGTGATGAATGGAGGTTCTTGCTTCACTCAATTTGAGTGACGTCCCATTCTCAGACAAAATTTTCTCATTAGTAGGGCAGTATTCTGAAGTTCTTTATTTCAGTTTTATATTAATAATCTCATTTTGCATTTCCTTTGAAGTGTTTTGATTGGGGAATTTTTTAATGTTTTCATATTTCTTGTTTGTGAACTCTAGTATTTGGCAGGATATTCTGTGAAGGCTTAAGCTGGGCTTGAAAGCAATTGCTTGGCAATGTTCAAATATTGAGACCTTGCAGGTGTGGAGACCTTATGTTACTCTAAGTAACATAAGGGACGTGCTTTACTTTAAGGACAGGATAGTGTCAGAATGGGTAAAAATCTGCACAATATAGCCTATCTTAAACCTGTCTTAATATGCCTCCCTTTGGATCTAGACTGCACTGCCTACAGTTATTCTTCTAATTACATGAACTAAGAACAAGAAGACAAATGAAAAGGGGGCATTCAGAAAGTGAAGGCGTATCATGAATGTGCTACACTGCAGTGTAAATGGATTTATACCCTTGTAAGGCTTGTTTGGTGTAAAAATTAGGGGAAGACTAGCATGAGAATGGAGAAATTATGTTGTTAACAGTTTAGCTATTGGAAGTTTTCTTGAGCTATAGATGAAATGTTTGCATCTACTAGTGTGCAGTAGATATTTGCATCCTTAAAGCCATGGGAGTTACTTGAAGTAATATAGAATTGATATAAGTTTAGCAAAATGGTCTGTTTTCTTCATGAACTCTAATCCCTTATTCAAAAAATAGTGAAGAATTTTAGCAACTAGAGAATTTATTCAGATGACTATTTCTTCTCCATTTTAAGTACATTTACTTAAAAGTAAGTTGTCTACAATGTACATCCAAATGTTTACACAGTACATTTGATACACTTGTAATGAGCGAGTTTGAGATTGTTGAAATTTTAAAGAAATGTTGCTAAAAAAAACTTCATATCCCTTGGAGTTTGCTGAATGTGAGAAATTGTTGACAGTAAATTGACATTTCATCCAGATCTGCCTCAACTTTTGTTCACATATCATGCTAGACTGCACAATGCTGCTGAAAGTTCATTACACTCCTAGATTCATTCCAATCACACTTGGTGATGTGGTTGGATAAACTCTACTACTTGTATATGTGGTTTTGATAACTGTTTGGAAAAGGTGTGATTTTGTTGCATGGAATCTACGTTAGATTCCTAACTTAATATGGAGCACTTGCTCTATTTAGTATGTTACACTGACACCAACTTTTTGTCAAGTCTAATGTCAAAGAACTTTCTCTGTTAAAAGTCAGTGAAATCTGGAAATTAAGAAACAACCAATGTATAGGTTAGTACGTATACAAAACCAAAACCCCTCTGTTTTCTTTTCTTTTCTGAGTTGGAGACATGTTTGAAAATGCAAATGTATGTGCTTCAGCTACTCTTAACTTCAGGTAAAGAAGCCACATGCCTGTGTCACTCAACCGGTTTTGTGTGAAGCAGGAAGAATGCTGTACTCACCATTTCTCTGGTTTTGTACGTGATGCAGGCTTCCTTTCTGTAAGGAAACTAGCATTTTCTTCAGAATGAGGCACAAAAGGCATTCTCTTTCAGTCTCTGGAGGTAACCTTGTAAGACCAGCTCGTTTTGTTTCTTTTAATTAAAAGTTGTTGGATGCGTTACAAAGTCAACACCCCAGTTCTTATTGTTGGAGCTTGCTCAGTCTGATCTTCTGGCTAGAGAACCATCTTCATTGGTTCAGGAAGTTCCAGAGCCTAGGAGAGTGTCCAGGGCACATGACTTTGTATGCTTTCCACATTACTCTTCTGCCTTCTAGGCATCTGTTATTCACCCCTCTCTGATAGGATACTGTGTGACAGGATACTGATTTAACCCTTGTGACACTTCTGATATGTTGTGTGACAACAAGTTTTACAGTTGTCTCTGCAGTTGCCAAAGATGCTAAATGAAAAAATACATGGGGGAAAACATGTCAAATTCTCAAATGTATGAGGAATTTGCCAGAATTGACTAGTGAGTATATTTACCTATATTCTCAGCATTTAAAAATGCATCTAGGAAGCCTTTGATTAACTTCATCTCCCTCTCCAGTCTCATTAGAAAGAGTAAGGGATGGAAGAAGAAGAATATATCTGCTGAATTAATATCTTTTGCTTTTCAGTAATAGATCTGTATCAGTTTTCATAAATCAAGTGAGCTTAAACTATGTGTAGTAAGAAAAAAAATTAATTGCTCTTTCAAAAGGGCATTTATGCAATTTGTATTTGCTTCACAATGAGTAGCTACATATTTTTGCCAGTCAATTTTGGGCCAGTAACTCAAGAACTCATCTCCTCAAAATTTGCAAGAGCTTATTTCCATTGTTAAAATAACCTACCCTTTGATCACTGGAACAGCAGTGAATTCCATTACAAGGACATGCTTACAATACACTGCAGGTACTAACTCAGACTTTGAAAAGAGTTGAGTTGCAGCAGTAACAACATTAACACAGGCTTCTTTACCCATTTGACCATGCACCTCACCCTTGTTAATTAGCATCTTCTCGTCTAGGTTATGGTATCAGGTTTTTTTATCAGTGTAGGTTGACCTTTTTATACAGGGACAAAGAATCAGGAGCAAAATCTTACATGCTTTGATAGTTCATGTTTGCCTGAAGGTCTGTGTCTATACCAGCTTCTCACAATGAAAAGTGCTAGCTGTGACTGCTCTGGGAAATTCTGCTCTAAAATTTGGCATCAGCTACAACCATACTTGTGCTGATCATTGTGGTTTGATAATCTGCAGCTTGGAGAGCATCCCTTATGAGATTATTGCTTGGTATGCAGGCTCATTAGGGGTGTCTGGTGCACATTGCCCTACCTGGATTTTACCATGTCGAATGGCAGAAAAAACAGGTGAGGTTTATGAGGTCCTCTTTCTTTATATTTGTGTAACATCACACTTAAAGAATATAAGGAAAGCTGTATCTCAGCCAAATGTAATACCAGACTCACTGTTTCAAAATCAGAATTATCAGCAAAAGAGTAAGGTAAAACAAAGTCCTAACATCAGAATTCCTTTTTAGTGCCTTCTGCCTTTACTACCTATAATTATACTGTGGTAGTTGAGTCTGGAATATGAAATTAGTTAGCTATGGTGGTGGTCATGGCTGTTCCCCAACCAGTTTGTTTTTATAGATTTGAGCATCTCAAACAGATGTACAGTCCCTTCTTTTCACCACTGGAAAAACATGAAGGTCTTAAAGATTGCAAATAAAACTCATTAGCCAGGAAATCGTTCAAATATTAACAAACTGCCTTTCTGACATAAGCAGAGTGGTGGTTTGCTGTTGTGACTTCATTCAAGATCATTTTCTTGGCCTTGTGATGTTTCACACACAAGTGTGCATCGTAAGTGTGACTGAAGCAACTCTGATGTTCAGTTTTCAGTACATAGCTGTTTCTCTTTAGAGACCACAGATGATACACTAGTCATGTCATTTACTCACATGTAATATACTGATTAAAATCTACTCATCTCTTTCTTCTTGCTGTTGTGGTTGGAAGGAACTGTTCAGTTTGAGTCTAGTTTTTGCTGTCAAGTCCTCATATGAAGTGTGAGTGCTTTGTTACAGAGTAGGAGGATGATTTCCCGTTCTTGACAAGCTGCTAAACATGTTGTGGGGAGAAGTACCCAACAACAGCACTGTGGCAAGCAAAGGAGTTGCATTAAGGCACTGGGAGCATTTCTTCCACTAAGGAGAGTGAAAAATTGTAATGAGAACTACAGAAAAGACAGCTGATCCTCAGGCAACAAGAGCTTTCTTCAGTGTTGGAGGAGATTGACTGTTCTATTTCTTCCCTATTTTTAAAAAATTTTGGTGTTGGTATAATCTGGGTACTGCTTTAAGGCTTGACCACTTTGTCTAAACAAGGAATTTGCTGCAAAAATGTTGACTGGTATAGAAGCTTCTGCTTTTCTTAGTTACCCAACAGATAAAATACTCAAGGCCGTCTGTAGTGATGTCAGTGAAAGGGTGTTTGAAGCAGTGTGTTCATAATTCAGGGGATGCTGGGTAACTCCCTGTCAGCAGACACTTTTCTTGGTTGTGGATTTGCATGTTGGTTTTTATGGTGGGATCTTTGGTGGAAGTGGGGGTAGAGATGAGGAAATTCGGAGGGCTGCCTGTCATTTGCATTCCTCTCATCCGGTAAGCTTTTTCCTAGCAAAAAAACAGGTGCATAGGTTTACTGTTTCATTCCATTGATCAACAGTGTAGCAGTTACAGTAATTAACGCAAAAGGTCAGAGCTGATAAACTATTTCCTTTTCTGATATCCCCATGTATGCTAGAAAGAGATGAAAATATTTTCTGTTAGGGCTTAACCCCGATGTTTGGTTTTGTATAGGTTTTGAAAAGTGAGAGGAATTGTGGTCTTTGTCACTGGTGAAGTTAGAGAAGTCAAAATGAGATTTTTTGATAGTGAAAGAAGGGTTTGCTTACAGAGATATGAAATTAGGTGAACTCAGCAAGCAAAGAGTTTTAGAGTGGCAGACTGTAGATACATTTTTGTTAGTAATGATGTCATTTATTGATGGTTAATAATTGTGTCTTTGAATTAATGGCATCGTCTTTAGCATCTGCTTCATGTGTAGGAGGTTCTGTAACCACGATCACTTTGTTAATTGTGGCACAGTGTGTTTATTGTCACTAAATTCTCCATTCAATAGAGTCTTTAATTTACAACAAAGTTACATTGCTTTATCTGTTGAGATATATTTCACACCCCCCTCTAAGCTGAAAAACTGTGACTGCAGTAGCACATAATTATTTGGTCTGTTAAGGTTAATTGAGGATGGCTGAAGCTGCCTGTTTCTGGTCATCATCACTGCAGGTAGTACAGGTAGTAATTCTTATCAGTAGTTTTGGTGTCCTTGCAGTGTTTGGAGCAAGTGACATGGAAGAGAGTGCTACATGGACTACATGTAGCCTGAAAGGTAAGAGTTAGCTATTTTGAATCCCAGAATTCAAAATGCAGCTGTTTTTAATCTGTAAACTGCACGCTTTATTAGTGCTTTGGTGCTGATACTTAAGATGTATGGGTTAAAAGGCATGAAAAAAAATTCTGAAGAGACAGTAAAGTCTGAAAAATAATTGCTGAAACAGGAGCATCTATTGTCACCTCAGCTGTTGTAAGCAAAAAGAAACTAGCCAAAAACTTGTGTCAAATGAATTTGTTAGCGTGTCTGGTTACTGAAAACTTGAGCAGTTGTTTGACTGTGGACTTCCATCTTTTAGGGTTCCTAAATTCTAGAATTTTTCTTAAGCCTTTTTTTTTTTAACTTAAGATATTAATTCAAATAAATATAGAAATAAAATAGTGGTTGCTGTACATGTCTGCATACTTAATTCTGTAGAGTGCATTGTAAAATATAATACCAGAAAAGTTCTGGGTAAGACAACTTATAATTTATCATCAAAAAAAATTTGCATTTAGACTTTTGGCTAATTTGTGTTCTGTTTATTTTCAATTGCTGTGTGCACCCTGTCTTAAGATAGTTATTTAGAAGTTCTAGCATAGGAATAGAAAACTCTGCTTCTTTTCATTCTGAAGTAAAAATCTGACAATAGAATTTCATGAGCATGATACAACATTAGGTTAACCTTCAGGAAAAGTAAGCAAGAAAATAATGGAAAGTATGTTAACTAAGTAATTCTTATAGGTCCAACATACAAATGTTACTTGAGAAAAGCATTAAATGCAAAGCTCTGTTGTTAGTGCTCATCACTTTTATTCTCCTATCTGGTGTAATGCAAAAAAAGGTCCAATGCTTAATTGTCTAGATTTCTGACACTTTGTAAATATTTTCTCTCTCTGTTTTGACAGGCCAGTTGGAATGCCAAAAATGGAAAAAGTTTACCTACATAACCCTAGCTCAGAAGAAACAATTACATTAGTATCAATATCTGCTACAACATCACATTTTCATGCATCATTTTTCCAAAATAGGGTAAGTTTTTTTTACTTTCTCAAAATTAGCTTTTCTTCTTTCTCTCAAATCTGAATGGAAACTTCTCTAAAAGAGTGACTTACTGCAATAATTGCATATCTAGAAGTATTAAATACTGCAGTTCTTCATCTCATATTAGAGCAAATTTGAACTGAGCACAGAAACACAAGGAGTCCTGACTATGTTGGAAATATAATTGATGGTTTAACAGCAGATCTCCTTTGTTGCTGAAGTGAGTACATTTCCTCAGAGCACTTACAGAAACAGACTGTTCCTGTAAATTTTCTGCATATTCTGAGTCTGTGAAGTGGTGTTAGTTAGTGTGCAGTAGCCACTCCTGTGTACTCAGAGCTGTAAGTAGTTGTGATACAGGAACTTGCACGTTCAAAAGCACATTGTCAGCAGGGTTAACTGCTAACCACACTGCTGTCAGATAGAGTCCTCTAGTTTGTTTTGTTTGCAGGGCCTGTGGCTTAGCAAGAGCCACGTAAATATGAAAGAATTCAGAAAACCTGTCTGTGATAAGCAACCTGTTGCATTTATTGAAGTCTTGTAGCAGTTGCGTTTCTCCAGTGACCTTTGAACTGTCAGTCTAAAATATTTTTGTGATAAGCTGAACTCTAAATTCAGAATTCAGTACAAAAATTCAATTAAATATGATCCTGCACTAGATAATAGTTTGAAAATAATGTTATTTTTATTAGTTTGTTCCACATTTCATTTGTTTGAAAGTTCTTTTTTCTTTCCAAATCTGCAGTTGACTTTCTAACATCAATATTCCACAAAGGACACATGAGGTTTCTGCATCACAAAAACTATTGTTCATCTGCATGATGCAATTTATTCAGTAAACAGTTTTGCTTATCCCTTTGCTTGCTTGTTTTTATTTTTTCCAGAAAATTCTTCCAGGAGGAAATACGTCCTTTGATGTAGTTTTCCTCGCAAGAGTAGTGGGAAATGTAGAGAACACTTTATTTATTAACACTTCTAATCATGGGGTATTTACTTATCAGGTAAGAGAATTACACACTTTTCAGAAAAGTGAAGTGTAAATCAGGCAAAGCAGTGTCTATTATGGGATGTATAACCATCCAAGGATACTTGCACAATAGTGGTGGGTTGTTGGTTTGGGGTTTTTTTTCCATCAACCAAGTTGAAGAAGTTTCCATCCCTGTTGTTTGTTGTAACACAGATACACCATTGTAAGAATCCGTAGGGCAGTTCTGTCAGCCACATCAATGAAATTACATAAGATTTAAAATCCTCCCAATACCTATTTTGCATGTGTTATTTTAGTGACTCATTGTAGGGATCTAGCTTATCCTTTAGCCCTTTACTTATCTGATCCAGTGGCAAGACAATAATATTCATTAAGCTGGCAAAAAATTATTCACAGGAGATTCAGAAAGATAATTCAGACAGATGAGAGAGACTGATAAGTGAAAAATGAGAGAAATCCTTTTGTTGAAAGAATATAACTCTTACCATGACAATGTTTTGCAAACAAAACCAACAAAAATGCTTCCCAGTATAGATAGTTTCATAATGATAGGATTAAAGGCACATTTCCTATTTCATTAGCCTTTAGCTGGTATCTATCTATGACACTCTATTTCTAGAGTGTCAGAAAAAAAGATGGCTTTTTGATTGTCTGTTTTTCAGTGTATGTGTATATAGTGGTAATTAGTAGAAATGAGGAATATACTTTAGCTGCAAACTAAACCAGTTTCTTTATTTCAGACCTTTAGTATGATACTGGTTTTAAAGAATTAATTATAAGTATACTATAAATCTAATGAAAAAGACTTTATGGTGGATTTCTGAAATGGGTGGGCATGTTAGGCTCTGTCACAATTACATACAGCTACTTAAGTTTGTGTTTCTTTTTCTGAACCAGGTGTTTGGCATTGGAGTTCCGAACCCCTATCGATTGCGCCCATTTATTGGGGCACGAGTTCCTGTAAATAGCAGTTTCTCTCCTATAATAAATATCCATAACCCTCACAGTGAACCTTTGCAGGTGAGCATAAGAGAAAAATCATTAAATGCTTGTTTATGGTATTAAACTGAAATTTTGTTTATTTTGGTACTACTTAAAATTGTGTTTGAACTTTAGAGCTATTTGAGGTCATGTATTTCATATTACGAGATTTTTTTTTCTGCTCAAATGCAAATCAGTTCTAGACATTTTAGATTATAGTCGCAGATCTCCTAATTTCCTAAATTGAGATTTTCCAGAGAAATTTCAGTTTTTAAAAGGCTTGTTATTACTGAAAAATAAAGATTTAAACTTCACTAGTAATTAGGAGAAATACTGAAGCAACAGATCTTTTAATCCAGTGATGCCTCTTAGCTTTATTCTGTCTGGTTTGCACAGCATACGGTGTTGTTTCAGTATACCCCAGTATGTAATCTTGGAAACCTTTCTTATGTTTGGGCAGGATTGATGTCTTTACCTAACCAAATTCTGATTCCGTTAAGTGATTCACAAACAGTAAAATGCTCTAGAAATCACATAAAGTGTATCACTAGCAAATGGCTACATCAGCATTAGAGTGAATTTGTAAGGTATTCCAGTGATCAAGTAGTCACTAACCCATGCCATTGCCCATGATAATACCTGATAAGTAAACAGGATCCCTTTAAGGTTGAGTGCTAACATTTTCCTGTTGTCCACCTCAGGTGGTAGAAATGTATTCCAGTGGAGGTGATCTCCATTTAGAGCTTCCAACAGGTCAGCAGGGAGGTACAAGAAAGCTGTGGGTGAGTAGTCATATCTTGCAGCACTCATTGTATTTGTTTGGGAGGTTTTATTTGATATGAGCTTAGGCTTTGGGGTTTGTTTTTTTGTTACTAATGTTGTGTCTTGTCATATAATCATTTAAAATACCCCATAAAAATGGAAACAGTAACAGGGTCTGTTAATATTATGGTAGTAGGAGTTGGATGAAAGGTTTAATTAAGATAAGCCATATGCATTGAGCTGTGCTGTTTTGAAATGTGAAGAATAAAATGATTCCCATTAGAATGAATTACACCTACCTGACCTTTCAGTCCTTGAGGCCTGTGAGCTGGATCTAACCCACAGAAAAACGATATACATCTTTTTCTGTTTGGTTTCTTGGTTGGGTTTTTTTTAATTTATCTTGGCTTTTTTGGTGGTGCTGGGGTTTTTTAACTTAGAAAGTCCTTCCTGCAAATTACTATGAATGCACACATGGGTTGAAAATGAAGCTAAACAAACTTAGGGAAGAAAAGTCTATGATGGACTACTAAGTAAAACAGCAGTGTGTGTAGCTGAAGTAAATCCCTAGATCATGAGTTGAGAGTGGCTGGAAACTGTTCTGGGAAATACTCCTGCATGCATGCCCTGCAGCTACTCCCTACTCATCAATGTCTGCTGCTATAGACAAGGTAGTGGACTGGATGGACTTGTGATCTGGCTCATTAAATCTGGTTTGAAGTAACACATCCTGATATCTTTAAGTGAAATAAAATTTAGAAGCATCCTGAAGGTACAGTTCTTGGCTGAATGCTGTATGTCACACCATTGGTAATGTCCAGCTAGATACAAAACGTATTTTCCTTTTCAGTTAGAATTACTTGATTTTTTTGATGACTAGTTTCTGGTCTAGGAGAGACTTCAGAGCCATTGGGCTCCTAAGTTTGTCTCTTGTTCAAGTGCATCATTACAGTAATGTGACACTTATATTTGTTTTAGGAGAATATTTCCATGTGAGTTACAAAGGACAATCACAATTCTTAAATCTTATGTTTTCTGGAGAAAGTCCATTAGAATGGCAGTATTTTAGTTTTAGGTACAAAAGTTGCAAGGAAATAAGTATTAACACAGATCACAACATTTTAAAAAAGGCAGTAGAAACAGATACCGATGGTTAGATATTCACATGAAAATGGATTTTAAAACATTATTGTCCTAATGCTTTGACACTGCTTTGGTCAAATTGCATTGCTTCTAAAGATAGCCCCTTACTGGTTGTCAGGAGAACTCGGGGGGGATGTTTTTCAGAGCATGAAGCTTTTTGGCTTCTCTTGCCAGGTTGCCAGTTAAAGCAATGATGACTCATATGTGAAAGCTTCCAGTGTCTGGCAAGGACTAATCCTCTTGTTTCCTCTATCCATCCATTTTCATACCCATTGGTATGCATTTTCATATAACCATTGGTATTTCAAAACAATAAGGCAGCTTTAAGTAATCAAACCAGTAGGAGGAAACACACAGATACATCATTGTATTGGTTATGTCAAGAGCTGCACTGCAGTTAGAAAAGGCTTCAAAGCAGTAGAAATTACTTGAGATATGGTGATGATACTTTGACATATGGATATACATAATTGTATAAAATTGTTCTGATGCCAAATGTTTGAATGTTTGGATGGAGCAGTCTGCATATGCAGGAGTATTTTTTGATCTGACCAACATTGGATCCCTAGTTACACATATGGAGGAGTCAGATCACATCCTTTGATACGTTAATGAATGGCTGCATTATGTTGGGTCTGTGAAAACAGAACTTGAAATCTTCTTACTTTGATATTCAACAGCTTTCAAAATATACATCTGCAGTCATTGTGCCTTAGAAAATTTCCAGTCAAGGTTTTCATCTTCTATTTAAAAAAACAAAAACCAAGCAACCTACCAAAAATCCAATCCTCAGACCTTCTGTAATGTGATGAGGAAGACAATCTGATGTTAGTATTTCAGCTGTAGTGCTGAAGTTAGTCTTGTGCTGCAGCTGTGTTCAGAAAATACAGAAAGAGATGTCTTTCAAACCCTGAATGCAGATTAGAACTGGCAGAGAATAGGCATGGTACAGCAACTGAAATTAGTTTTTACTTGCTCTTGTAAATTACATGGTGACTAATAAACATGGAGCTCTGCAAGCTTCTAGCTGAATGGAGTTGTGCACTGGTTTAGTTTGTGTTTAGCACTGAAACTGTATGGCCTGTGTCTGCTTTGGAGAAAAAATACTTAGAGTATGCAAATTCAATATTTGATATTACTGCCAACATTTTTTCTGAATATCTTTTGTTTATTGCCAGATTCTGTTAATGTAGTCTACTGTCTTTTTTACCACAATTTGAATACATAAAACTTAGAATCCTAGAATTGTTAGTTTAATCAAATGGGACATGAAAGTTCTCTTGCATATACCTAGTTTTAATCAGTGTCATATTAGATGATTACAACTATCCTTTATAAATTTAATGGTAATTTTAGTTGTATGAAGCCTCTCTCTTCCTGCTATTGTAGCTTTTTCTCTTTACACAATTATACTCGATGTAATTATTTGGTGTGACAGCATTTTTTGTAATTACTGCACTCTCATAGATGTGCTTTGATTATTTATCAGGAAATACCTCCCTATGAAACAAAAGGAGTGATGAGAGCCAGCTTTTCTTCAAGAGAAGCAGATAATCATACAGCCTTCATTAGAATAAAAACAAATGCCTCAGACAACACAGAAGTTATTATTCTGCCTGTTGAAGTAGAAGTTACAACAGGTTTGTGAAAGAGTGGTTGGGGATTGGTTGATGTTTGGGTTTGTTTTGTGTTTTGGTTGGGTTTTTTTTCAATTAATCAAATTAATTAACTCTTAGTATAATAAGAAAATTGTATTTTTTTTTTTCAAAGCACCAGGAATCTATTCATCAACAGAAATGCTAGATTTTGGTACACTACGAACACAAGGTAAACCAGTCTTCAGTTCTCAAAGTATTGATCAGGAATAGGGTGGGGAGGGGAAAACCCAGTACCTTTGTACTTGTTCAGGGTTGCTTGTGGAATGATGCTTTTAAAAAGACAGATTACAACAGTGGGTCACAATAGTGCACAGATGCAAGAGTACTTGGGGTGTGTACAAGCAAGCAGTAGTTTGCACACCAGGTTGTAAGTCCAGTAGTAAGGTTAATGTTACACAGTTGCACATGGGTTAGTCTGAAAAGCATTTCAGTTCCACTGGTTTGTGAACTTGTGAAAATGGCTTCACTTCTTGGGTAAGTCTTAATAATTTTTAGGCAGGGGAAAAGTGAAGGTGGGCAAACTTAATCAATTGTTTTATGATAGGATCTTTTTTTAATTGCCTCTAACATATTTGGGCTTAACATTTAACATTAATATTGTTTAGTGATAAAAAGTAGTAAAACTACTAGTGATTAGAAAGTAGTAAAACTAGAGGTATTTTTTTAACTGTAAGAGGGATTTATTGCTGACAAAAAGCAATATTTATCTTCTGTTCAACTAAAAAAAGATAGCTTCTGAAGAACTTTTCCATGCTACTTACTTAACATATAAAGATTTTCAAGTAAGCGTAATTTCTTCTGAACATGGTGCATCTGAAAAAGTCATTGATTATAGTATTTTTAGCCTGTTCACTTCTTAATGTGTTAGAAATATGAGTGTAAGCTGAAGTATGTAATGCCTACTAATACACAAAAAGGCAGTTTTGTTGGGACTAGCTATTTTGACTGGCTATTCTGTTGTGTCAGTATAACTTTTTAACACTGAGCAGTGGAGGTATATAAGAAACCAGCTAGTGTAAATGACTTTATATAAGATTCACATGTTAAAATAGCCTAATAGACAGGTGTGTTTTTTGTTCTTTAACAGATCTGCCAAAAATTTTAAATCTGCATTTATTAAATTCAGGAACAAAAGATGTGCCAATTACAGTAAGTTTGATTTCTTTCAATTTGAAACTTTCTACATGGATTTATTTTTTCTCATAAAAATTGATGATTCACAGGTTTACCATGTAGTGGTCAGAATTAGAAGCTAGGTTATGTATGACTGAAAATGTAACTTAATAGCAGAGCAAATAATTTTTATGCATGTTAAAATTAATTTGTGTCATAGTCTCCTTTGAAAGCTCTGAACAGCATTTTTAGGCTGTACCTGCAATATCTGAACCTTTGCAAGCTTTTATACTTGAGAACATAATTCATGTTCAGTGGGTGTGAGATTAATACAGTCTCTGTAAGATTGTTTGTCCTCATCACATTTACACATCAGTATATAAAGTGGTTCCCCAACATAATTTTTAAAGTTAAGCCAAGTGTAGGTTTCAAGACCTGCCTGTAAAATTACCCTTTTTTTCTTGAGCTTATCTGCTTTGTTGCTTGAAATAACAAAAGAACCCAAACACTCTAGGGCCCTGTGCAGTAAGACCACTGGAGCTGAAAGTGAAGTGCAGCCAGCTTCAGAATTGTAGCATTTGGATTTTCTACTTTCTTTTTTTACTTCAGAAATTCAGCACTAGTCTGGTAGTCCGCCTTTGTTCATTGATACCTTCTTCCTGTGTGATTTTTCTCATTGCCCACTATTTTTCTCACTTCCTCCTTCTTCCCTCCCTTCCCTTCCTGTCTTCCTTCTTTTCCAGATTTAGTTATGTAGCTAGCTATACCTTGTCCCAGTGCACTTCAAAAAGTGTTGAAGTGTTGAAAAGGAACCAGAGGAGCCAAAAGAATGACTGAAGGATTGGCAAAGGTTCCTTACTGAGATCTTGGAGAGCATCTCTGTGTTTATAAAGCTTGAAGCTACAACTATGAGGAAGAGTGTTTTAATAGTAGAGATCTACAAAATCTTAGGATACTGGAAACTGAGGCCAGATGAATTTGAAGTAGAAACAGGAAACATTTTTAGTGATGAAGATAAGTTTTCACGGTGACAATAGACCATTGCAGTGCTTGCTAAGCTGTTACTCACTAATAATTTTCAAGACAAGAGACACTTACAGTATACTGCAAAAAGATTTTTTTTCATTGAGGTCCTGATGCTTATTAAAGCAATGAGGTCAGGTGATCCTATAAGAATCATGGCTTTGTAAGCTATGGCACAACTTCCATAGAGAGTTTTAAAAACCAAAAAGACCTGTATAGGTATATGATTTTTGCATTGAGGGTTGGTAAATTCAATAAATTATTTTTCCAGCTGTATTTGCAAGTTTGTCTTAGATTTGACAGTTTACTTGTTGGTTGGGTTTTTTTATTATTTTTTTAAAGCGTGTAATATGCTTGCTTTGTACAATGCAAATAACCACATTTTCAGACCATCAGTATCCCTTCTAATACCTACCTGGTTGTGTAGTGCCTAATTCATACTCCTCCATTTAAAAAAAGACCCAAGCCCATCCATTTTTTTAAGCTATGGTCTTTGGACTGGGGGCTGTAAACCATAAATACCAATCTAATGGAAGGCTGTTACTTGATAACCTTTATACATATCATGACAAAACTTTTCCAGAGAAATTGTTTTTTTACTGTGTATCAAAGCAGTTGATTTGGTATCTTTAAAACCTTTGGGACTCACTTTTGCAAGGAAAAAGCTACCTCACCGGTCCAGATATGATGTGTTTTTCAGTGTGTCACGTGGCACATCAAGTCAATTGTCCTTTTCATTAAGGAACAACTTTGTTGGGAAGTTTGTAAACTTTTTAGCTTTTGAAGCTCTTTGTGAATTTCTGCTGCTGTGCCAATCAATGAATTTCAAAGTGGAAAGCAAGAGTAAAGAATTTCACCAAGAAGGGACTTTATGAATAACTTACTTCTAGGAAAGCTTGACAAATAGACTTCTGACCCTTTAGAGCTAGTTTAAAAGTAGTGAGACAGACTGTGTGACAAATTTCATCTTAATGTCAGAAGAAAAGGCCAAGGCTATATTTAGCATATGTTTAAGCTGGGTGCTGGAGGAGCTAAATATCTTCAGGTCATCAGTGTGTGAGAGACTGCTAATACTGTTGCCAGACTTGTGGTTGTTCTGCCTTCAAGTACTTAGTCATGCTGTGGTCCAACAAACTGGTTGAGGATGATAAGAGCAAGCAAATAATTTTCTTTTTCAAGTTTTAAAACTACTTATAATATCTCCCTCATTTTGTGGGGTTTGTTCCATTACTAAGGATAATAATGCTTATTTAATGACTGGATAAACTAGTCATGCTGCAACAATGAAGCCATTCTGTCAAAAATCTGGTAAATGTAGATTGTTGAACACTGTTTTATCCCTTCTCTATAATGTAAATTTCGTGTTTCCTTATGGCATTTTAAGCCTGTTTGACTGCTGAAAGCAAAGGGATACTTCAAAATTTGAGGTCCTGATCATATTGGATGCCTAAAGAGCCACGAACTTCAGGACAGCCTTAGTGAAGCTGAATTGTATCAGTTTGAAAACCAAAGTGTTTGTGTAAGAAAGTATTAAGTTCTGTCCCAGCTTTAGAATAGGGGTTAATTTCTCTTAGCAACCTGCAAGAAGTAGTTTGCTTCTGTGTTGTGTTTTCATCTTCACATTTGGGTGCATGCATCTCAAAATTATCAAGGAATACAGTTTAGTAGTAGCTTGTTCCATGTTCTGGATGATTCTTTATGGAGAAAGTGAACGTTAATTAGTTAGGTGTTTTCTCTGTTTAAACACAAGACCAAGAAATTTTTGACAGTTGTGTCTGTAAAAGAGAATAAAACAGTTCAGAGGTGGTTCTGACACTAGTGGAACCAGCCTTAATCTGCTACCTATAGCCACAGGGCTTTTTTGTCTGTGCTAGGTGGGCAAGACAAAACTAGGCTTAGGAGCCTTCTGACTGGTAAACATTATAGATGAACATGAGCCAGTCTTCCAACCCATACTCTTTAATTTATTAGAATCCATGTAGCCCAAGAGTCCTTAAACCTTCAAAGTCTTTCTCAAGAACTCCTGCAAAAGCAGGAAGTTTTAGCCCCTCTTTGTGTCCTTTAGCACATTTAAGATCTTAATTTTCTGCAGTTATGCTAAATATTGAATGTGTCTTCACAAAGCAGGGTCAGGAGTCTTGAGTGGGTCATTCTGTGGGAGAGCCATGTGTTACTGAAATATGTCTATTTAAAATTATTCTTCCCTTCAGAAGTTGCTGTTAGGAATTTTTCTGAGAAAATTGGTGGTATTATGTTCTTGATGGAACTTGTTTTGTGGATGATTTTTAATGTGTATTTCAGGACAGGCTTTACTTGAGCTTTATTTAAAATAGGTTGAAATTTGAGGAAAGTGACATTGAAAGGATACCTAAAGGATGTTTGTTTTTTCTCTAGTTGTCTTAATTTTGTATTTCTCTTTATAGCATGTAATCAAGCAACAAATGGGAAATGTGCATTATGTAGTTCAAAAATTTTCAACAAAACAGTATAAATTCCTTCCTTAACTAAATTTGCCAGCTGTAGACATTTTGAGTAAATACATGTAGGTTTGTTACACTTGTGGTTTAAGAGATGCACCTCTGAAACCTGCCTTTTTTTTTTTTGGTAACAGGCTGTCCTTTTGAATACTTCCAGTTTGTTTTTCTAGATGAAATCAGCATTATTTCAAACCAGTAATTAAAGAAAGCATTTTGCATGAAAAGAGCTTTTGAAAATATTTGTCTCTGTCATCCAGAAGTTGTGAACTTTATCACAGCTTTGATTTTTATCTGCTTTAGGAGGGTTGTTGTTTTTTAAAGACGTGTCAAGATTTTAGTTTTGTAGTGTGGATCTCATTAGAAGAAAATTGATATAATTATTAATTGACTTGTGAAGAGAAATACCAAATATCTGTACCCCATGTATACAGATATGGTGGTGGACAAAGGTCAGTGCTATAAATCCAAAATACAAAACTTCTGCTTGAGTTAACAGAGATTATTCATTAGCTGCAGGAGTAGTGCTGCTTGTTCCCACTAAAGATCATATGGTCTGCAGAACTAAGTTATTTATGCACACTTTTATGGCTTTAATTTACAATCAAGGGTAGCTTGGCTTGGAAGAACTGTAATTGGTTTGTGCCACTAGCTGTCTGCCTTCCTCCCTGACCAAGAAAAGCTCAGCTGCTTGTTAAACAGGTGCTAAACCTCTGCAGCCCAGCAGAAGGTAAGGCAGCACTCATTTCAGTTTTCTTAATTCAGCATCTTGTGATTTGCTGTGGCTTAACAGGTGTTATGTGAGCAGCTGATCTGTTCTTAAAGCAGGAGGAGACAGCTGGGGAGGAAGAATCACGGCAGCCATCCTAATTTTAAGCAAAACAAGAATAAGAGCATTTAAATGCTTCATACCCAGTTTCTCCATGGAATCTAGACGGTTTGCTAGCAATCTTTATAGAGTCTTCAGATGACATGGAATCCCTTGTCCTGCTGCACAGCAATGAGTGCCTCCACAAATCAGCTCTGGCTATTGACTGACACAATAGCTCTTCCAGTGATGGCCATTTGCCTTTTCCCTTTGGTTTAAAACAGTAAATCCTCAGATGTAAAGGGTGACCTTGTAAGGTGTTAGTGTAGAATGAGTGTCATCACAGATCTACAAAATGTTTCTCTATACAGTTAGTTATTTTTTTCTCTGCAGACTTAGCATGGGATTAGAGACAAGGGAGATGTCTGTATCCTCTCTGTTAGTTGCACAAGTCAGTTAACAGCTTTGTTAGTGAGTGCACCAGAAACAAATATCCTAGCTATTGTAGCCCTGCAGCATTAAGAACAAAAATTAAATCCTAATTTAAATAAGGTTTGGTTTCTATTTTATTAATATGTTTCTGGCCATACTGCCACTTAATTCAACATCCCCAAGGAGAACTCACTGTTTCCTACTTTCCTGTATATTGACTGAGTAATTTGTAGGACCTGAAAAAAATTCTAAAGCCACTTGTAATGCTGCTTTCTTATAGGAAAGACAGACCTAGAACAGCTTGACCAAAAGTAGTTGCAGTTTTATCACTGTGAAAGGTTTCACAGCATGTTAGCAATGATACATTTACAGATGCTTCATATTTTGTTTGCAGAGTGTGAGACCTACACCACAGAATGAAGCGATAACAGTGTATTTCAAGCCCGTTACGTTAAAAGCCTCTGAAAGTAAATATACCAAAGTTGCAAGCATTAGCTTTGATGGTAAGTACTGCTCCACTCTTCTTAGAACTTGTCAAGTGCTTCTGAAAACTTACTGAAGTTTCATCGATTATTTTCACTATCTAAACAAAAAACTGTTCATAGTTTTGAGAAGAAAATGGGATTTTCCTACCTGGAAAAGGCTTACAATTCTTCTGAACTTCAGTTATTTCTGAAAGGATTGTCTTTGTTTATGATGAACAAGTATCTTAGACTGGTAAATACAGATGAGAAGGTATTCTTTATTTTTCTGATAGACATAACTGTATTCTTATGTTAAGGCCCTGGTTATTTAAATGTATTTTTGTTTTAAGCAGACATTTGTTTTTGAGAAATCCTAACAAACAAGGTAATGAGTACAAGTTACTCCTGGGGAAATTTCAATTAGACACAAGAAGAAAATTTTTCACAATGAAAACAATCGCCCATTGAAATAATCTCCCCAAGATGGGGGGGATTCTGCAGTGTTGGGTGCTTATAATCAATCTGGCCAGGGCACTGAGACATCCTGTTTAAACTGTACTTCTGCCAGGAAAGGTTGGGCCAAGGGGTCCTTGAGGTCTCCTTCAACCTGGTATTTTATGATTTTTCTCCTACATAGTGTGACTTCAAATACTATGCTGACACTTTGTAGAAAGGCACCTCTGTTTTTAAAGAGATTTTAATCAACTGTTAAAATGGTGGTGACTACTCAGATGTTACTGCTTTAAGATACTAGTTGGTGTTGTAAGTCTTTCTGCCTGGATTGCTTAAAAATGGAATCTTACACATGAAATAGTTGTGGTAGACATAATTTTAGAAGTTGCATAGAAAAAGAGGAAAAAATTGATTTTTATTACCATTTATGGATTAGCACTTTAAAAATTTAATAGCGCATGGTTTCTAAAACAAGTGAAGTACATTTTAGCTTATAAATTCTGAAAGAGATGAATTCTGTGAACCTAAGGTGATAATACATTCAGATTTTGAAGCTGGTGGGAATTCTTATATGAGGACCTACTGGCTAACATATGGTGCATCTTAGAAGGAATGGTGGTTCCTGAGAAAAATACCCAGTTAAGCTGCTTAATGTGTTTAAGGAATTGACTTGATGAATTCTTATCAGTGAAGCAGCCAGCCCTAAATATATGCAATTTCAGCTGTCCTAATTACATACAGGGGCTTTAGGGGCTTGGTGGCTTCTCTTAATTAGTATTTGAATACCTTGATTTTTTTTTTTTGGCACTACTTCTACCAGGCTGCCATTGCTTGTTCTGTGATCTTGGAGCAGATCTGTGAGCATCACTCTTGGTGCTTGTGTAGTTTAAGTTCTTACATGGATTCTACTTCTCTTTTTGCAACATTTAGTTTGTCTTCCATTTCTTTATTATTAAGATCCTCTCTACTGCTAATTCTAATTGAGGGACCCAGCAGTCTCAAGCTTCTGTTCTGTTAGGAGAGGGATAGTTTTATTCCATATTCTTAGTGGAGACTTCAGTTCATCTGGATCCAAATTATCCTCTGGACATGTTCAGGTAATTTATATGACAGCAACAATCAGGCTTCCCTATTGTAGAAAAGCTTAGTAAATTGGGCTGGTCATCTAACTGGTGGGAAGATTTCAGAATTGGGATCTCTTGTTTCATAGACTTTACACCATGTCAATTTGGTTATTGAAATTCCCTTAAACTCCACTTTTTTCCCTCCACAATAATTAATTTCTGGGCTAGCTCTGTGGTTTTATTCTTCCACTCATTCTAGTATAACTTAATGGATCAACTTTTGTCAGCTTTAACAAACTTATATTTTTGTGTGTGCAGCATCAAAAGCAAAAAGAGCATCACAGTCTTCTGGGAAAATAACTGTTAAAGCAAAAGAGAAGAGCTATTCCAAACTTGAAATACCGTATCAAGCAGAAGTGTTGGATGGGTAAGCTTCCAGTAACTGAACATAGTTCAAAAACTAAATGCTCTAAATTAGAGGGGATTATTCCTGTTTGTAAACAAATGGATGAAGTAGTCTTAGCCATTAATAAGTTGGTTTCAAGGCTTGAAATTGACATAAGTGAGTTGTTTTTCAGAGTAGCTGAAGACTGCAGATGAGATATTTTTAAAATGCAGTATTGGAAATATTTCTGCTTTTGCATTCGCTGTTCTATTGCCATATGAAGTAAAGGTAGAGAAAGTACTTTTGGTTTTAAGCAAAATTTTGGAAGAATGCTGTATTTCCTTGAGCTTTGTTATTTATTTACAAAGTATGACTAAGTTCACTTTATAAACATTTTGAATGAGGTGCTATTTTATCAACAGAACTGGCAGACTATTTTAACAACCGACAAACTAAACCTTACCTTATCACAGCTTTGTGCTGCAGACACATGATTTGGCTAATAAAAAATACATGTAATTTGCAAATTTTCTTAATACTTCAACACTTCCTTTTAGTCCCCCTATCATCCTCAGTTACGTGTTTCCTTATCTTATTTTAATTACTTAGTTACTGATGTCCCTGTAGTGCTAATATAGTAATATAGTGCTAGGGATAATATAGTTTCACCATGCAGTGGGGTATGTATCTTTTTAGCTGTTTGACATAATGAATTCTTTTCTTTGTGTAAGGAAAACACTTTGAGGAAAATCTTTATTTTCTTTACTCTGTTTTCTTTTGATAGTTATTTAGGATTTGATCATGCTGCCACACTCTTTCACATTCGTGACAGTGCTGCTGATTCTGTGGAAAGACTGATCTATTTAACAAACACATTCAGTTTTGCAGTCCTTATACATGATGTTGTGTTACCAGAAGAAGCAAAACCAATGTTTAAAGTAAGTCCCATTTCAGTGAATGCTTTTATCTATTAGTAAATCCTTAAATGCGATATACTTTGTTCAGTTGTAACCTTGGTCTTCATTGTTCACTGATCTAGATCCAGAACTTCAGTAAACCAGTCTTAATTCCACCCAATGAATCAAGATATATTTTTACACTTCATTTTATGCCTTCCACATCATCTGTTCACGTAGATAATAATATCCTACTTATCACCAATGCTTCTAAATTTCACCTACCTGTCCGAGCATACACAGGATTTCTTGATGTAAGTATTTTCCCTTTTTTTGGCAACTTCTGTGTAATTAGAGGCAGACTTCATAGACTCTTTCAGCAGACACCAAAGTAGAATAAAGAATTAAAAATTCTTTTTTGTTCCCCTAAAGTCTTTAGTTTTACATAGGAAGTTTATTAATGTAGAATTGAGATGGTCATGGTAGTGTTGTATTGAAATTATTAATGTGATTTTTAATGAGCTTAGAGTTTGAGCACACTTTATATTTCACTTATGCTAAAATACTTTTATCAATGTTTCTAGTACTTTGTACTGTCTCCAAAAAGTGAGGAGCGATTTATAGATTTTGGCATATTGAGTGCAACAGAAGCTACCAGCATCTTATTTGCAGTCATCAACAGCAATCCAATAGAGGTGAGGATGCATTTATTTTTAGTTTATCTTTTAAAAATTTACATCAGTGTTGTTACTGAAAACAATACCTTTTGTTCTTTTTAAGCTGGCTATAAAAAGTTGGCATATTATAGGGGATGGTTTGGCTGTAGAACTTCTAACAACTGAAAAGGGAAACAGAACAACAATAATTGCAAACCACCACGAACTACAAAATGCTACTGCATCTGATCAGTCTTCAGTAAGTAAACCTTTGAATCCATTGCTTTAAAGCTAGATATAGGAGAGAAGAGAAAAACCTCTGCAAGTTCTTTCAGTTTCATTTTAGCAGAGGAGAGATAAGAATTCTTAATTTTTGTCTGAACTTGAGTATGATAAAGCATGTAGGCTTCCTAAATTTATTTTAAGGAGCAGCATTATATTTACCCTTTCCAAACCTAATCAATCTCAATACCCTCATGATGCTTGTTGTTAATCTGGGATGAGTAGAAATTTATCACCACAAGGGAATAGATAATTTTTGTGTTAGTCACTTATGTATATGAACTCATTGTTTATCACTGACTGTAGTTTTAAATGGATTTTGAGTCTGGTTTTGGTGAAATTTCTTTTTGTTTAATGGAATACATTGGTGACTTTTTCTACCATTTACAGGTGATACTCGCATCAGGCTATTACGCAGTGTTCAGAGTAAATCTAATAGCGAAGGAACTGGAAGGAATTCATGATGGAGCTGTGCAAATCACAACAGATTATGAGGTATATTTACTGTATAATAAATGAGTATTGCCCAAAAGATCTGTTTAGTCTTTAAGTGTTGTATTAGTGGACAGACAGTAGCCTGAGTTGAGGTTGGACGGGAACTCCAGAGGTCAGATTATCTTTGCAAGTTAACCCTGCATCATACAACAGGAATGTTACTTATGCTTTTATTATGATTTTTGACTGGCTTTCAGAAATATCCATTTAAATCTGACTTAATGCTTTGCAGTTTGGGTTCTTCAGTGACATGACACATCCTCAAAGCATCAATGCATGGATCTTGGGGCATGTCATGTTCTGACAATGTGCTTCTCCACATTATCAGTTACTGAAACAAAGCTGTAATATCAGCCATTTTTGTCAAAATGCAATGTGAAAACTGTTTTGGAGAGTCATAGAATCATTAAGGTTTAAAAAGACTGGATACCCCCATACTCACTAAACCATATTGCAGCTTTCCACAGTTTGCTGGCAGTTGATAAAACAGAATCCTTGCACTGATTATTATGGGAGAGAACAACTGGTTGCCTCAACTTCATGTGCCTTGTTTTTGCAGGAGACAGAGCCTAATGAATAATGCAATCTGTATTTAATATCTTTGTGTGATATATGGAAAAAAACCCCAAATGTGACTCTGTGCTTATGAGGTCAGGAAATTATATCACTGATTGAGTAGTTCTGATGGTGCTACAGAAAATGAGAAATTCCCAAATTCTGCCAGTTATTGGAGATTTGAAGCTTTCTTGTAGTATATCCACCCGTATGTGACCCTTCAGCTACAGATTCTGAAGCATTTTATTTTCTTGCTTGTTACAAGTTATTCTACTTGTAATGGTACTTGAATCTCATTGCCATCCCTTCCAGCTACTTTTTCAATGTGTATCTCAAGGTATTACAATAACACCATGTTTTGAGAAGTTGGGTATATTTTCTTTCCTCAGTTACTTTAAAGATGTTACTCTCCTGTTTTCCAGCAAAGTAAGCCCCATTCAAATGAGACCTATATAATATCCCATTGGGGAGCTTATGTTTTCAGTATGCTTTTCTGTTCCATGTAGAGGAGAACTGAGGATGGCTGAGTAAAGGAGTGCTTCCTGACAGTGTGAACTGACTGTTCAGAATATGATGATGGGTTGAAATCTTAATTCATGTCTCCATGTTTTAAATTTCTATATAATCCTAGACTACATTAATTGTACACTTTCAGGGTTTTATTATTATATGCAATTTAAAAGTGGAAGAGGCATTTAAAGGCTGGAAATGTAAGGGGTCTTTTTCTAAATTTTCCTTTTTATTTTTTTGGTCCAGATTTTAACTATACCAGTGAAGGCTGTGATTGCTGTAGGCTCATTGACCTGCTCCCCAAAACATGTTTTTTTTCCACCTTCTTTTCCGGTAAGAGAGTTGGGGAGGATTAAATGTTTACTTGCTGTGTTTTTTCTTTATATGCCCTTTTCAAGGGAGACCACTGTCCTGAATTCTATGTCAAACTGCTGGGGAGATTTTGCTACCAAACTGTTATGATCAGTTTGTCATTATTTTGGGGGTTGTTTGGGATTTTCCCACTCTGTGTTCCAAACATGAGTTGCCCCTTCATCTCCTCAACAGCCCACTTGAATGGGATCTTGGAATGTTCATGTAATGGGATAGATCTCATAAGAGGAAGATAGGTCAGTCAGCAGGACTATCTCATAAGAGGAAGATAGGTCAGTCAGCAGGACTTCAGTGAATGTTTGCTACAATTGCCACATATTCCATTTTCCTTCTGATCTCCTGTGTCACAAATTCTTCTGAAGTCTTTTGCTACTCCAGAGGTCAGACAGTCATGCCTACAGTTCCCAAGATCACTAGTTGTTTTTTATCTTTAAGATCTATTTTGTTCTTTTACTATATAGCCTCACCATATGGATACTTATTACACTGAGTACCACATCTAAAACTTCATTATTACCTACTTCATAAGCTTTTGATAAGTTAAAATAGCTTAAAGATCCACTTCCCTTTCATTCACTGGACATAAAGCAGTTTCTATATTCTCTATCTGAATCTACTAGAATTACTTGAAATTATTATTATGATTATGAAGAAGAATTCATGTGAAGAATATCCCTTTTGATTGCCACATAAAAATATTTTGTTCTATGTTGGACCATAAAAAAGTAATATTTTTTAATCTCCTTTGAGTTTGTTCCTGCTGAAATGGTTAAAGAACTTCTCAGTATTTCATAGTAATATGCCCACAGTCTTGTCAGCTTGATTTTGGCGGGGGGGGAGGGGGCTTTGTTTTGTTTGTTTGATTATTGTTTGTGAGTGTTTTTGCTTTGGCTCTGCAATTTTTTGTGGGGGAGGGTTCTTTGTTTTTATTTGGGGGAGTTTTGTTTGTTTTGTTTATTTCCTTTTGCTTTATTTTCTTTTGGCAGATACTACTTCTTATAGCACCTGTGTTTCTCAGACATAGCTCTGTTGCTGTCATTATTCTTTCTCTTCCCTAGATTACTGTGATTTTTATTGTCTTCATGCTTCTTTTCTAGTAATGTTTTCAGACAATTATTCTTTCAGGGGATCTTTGGCCTCCTGCATTTTGTTTGGGAGTATAGATTCAGATATAATTATCAGCTTTGACAAGATTATATACTGTTTACTCTGTTCAAGCCCCAAGCTTTTCAGAGCAGTCAGCTTCACTTTCTACTTACATTAGTTGATCACTTAGCTCTTTTTATATTTGAGAACATAAAATACTTACTTTTACTTTTACTTTTCTTGGAATAATTTCAAACTAAACTTATGCTCACTTAATTCATGCTACTCTAACATTTAGTTCTTCTGTAATGCCTCTATTACGTATGAAAATAAGCCTAAAATAGCATCAGTTCTTTTTGTTTCAGTGTTTGCTGGAGAAACTTGACAGCTACACCAGCCAGGAATAACTAGGTGCTACTATTTTAGTAACACATGCTTTTCAGTTCATACTTAGGATGTAATTCCCCTGCAGCTGCCTGGTTCCCAGAGCTGGCTGTCTGTTTATAGTTTTAGTGTATTTGTACCTAAGTGTGATTTCTGGTATTCTGTTGAAGGTTGTCAGCAATACACTGACAGTGTGTACAGGTCTTGTAAAGGTCAGCGTCTTGATTTAAACCAATCTTAGCTCTGTTGACTTCTGCTTCATAGAGTCTTCTTTGCCTCACAGTGCCACCTCTTAACTGTCCCCTGATCAAAGCTCATCTTTGAGGACCTCTATGCTAAATGGCATTGTTCTGTTTTTCTTATTACTGCTGAACAATTGTTTTCCCTTGTCTGTTGTTTCACGTCTAAATGCTGTGTAAAGGTCTTAGTTAGTAAAACAAACTATTTATTTGTTCTAGACACTTTACCAAACCTGTATCTTGTCCCATTGATGACAGTTTGTTACTCATAGGAATTCACAGATGAAGCTCAGATATACCTCCTAATTCAGTTTAACAGGACTGTACTGTTAAGGATTTATTCTTGTACTTTCTTTCCCTCTGCAATTACTTCTGTTGAGACTGTTGCAATATGTGACTGTTTCCTGAGACCACAGGCAAATTTTGAACCTGCAAAAGACCTCTTCCATGTCTCTACTTAAACTTAGACTTATTTTTTTAAAAGTTTGAAGTATTGATTTAAGGGGAACAAAAAAAAAAATTTTCATTAAAAGATAGCCTTGGGTATTTATATTTGCTCAAACTGATTTTTTTTTTTTTTTAACATAAATCTGAAGTCTCCCCACTAGTCCTGAGTTGCACTTCTGTCTGCTTTTGTTTCTAGTATTTGTTTCCTCTCTACATACCAGGGTTGAGTGTTAAGGTGTAAAATATGACCATGGAATCATTAATTTACAACTGGGGCAGGGTAGAGCTTGAGCATTGTAAGGATTTTGATAATGACAATTAAACTACATTTTCTGTGCTTAAAAGATTTGACTCAGAAAAGCAGGCAGGCTTTAAAGGTGTGGGGAAAATCTTCCTGGTTTTTTTCTTGAATGTAGTTTTGGTGTGTTATCTTAATTGCATTTGGGAGCAGGAAGAGGGTTTTAAAAGCTCTCTGTCACCTGTAGTTTTTGTAATTGTAGCTTCCCCTTCCTTTCAGATTGTAGCTTCCCCTTCCTTTCAGATTACTTCTAATTCCTAGTGACTAATTACTATTTCTAATTGCCAGCAGTGATCTTTTACAAAAAGACTGTTTCCTTTTAGTAATAGGATGCTCAGCAAACTGAAGTTTTCTCTTGCCTTTCCTCTTCTGATATTTTTTAATCATGATTTGATTAAAGAGAGCTGTTGTCCAAGCCCTTCAAAGATACTTCAGGTGTTCTTAATTTTCAAAAAAGGGTGCACTGTGTTTGGAAGCAGATGGAGGAAAAAATACAGCTTCACAGAAACTTACTATCTTGAAGTGTTGCAAATGGCATTTCTTTACGATAGCGTAGTTAAAATTGCAGTTTAACATTTCAGCAGTGCTGTGGTCTTTGCCAGCCTGCATAAATAGATACATATGCTAGGGAAAAATGCATATCCTGCAGACTTTTTTCCTTTTATTTTCCTTAGGGGAAAGTAGTTCACCAGAGCCTGAACATTATGAACTCCTTTTCTCAGAAAGTGAAAATACAACACATACGGTCCCTGTCAGAAGATGTAAGGTTTTATTATAAGAGGCTAAGAAGTAATAAAGAAGATTTAGAGCCAGGAAAAAAATCAAAGGTTTGTTTATGTCTTATTTCTAAACATTTATAAGTTCTCTTTTCTATATAGCATGTGTTAAGTTTCTGTGTTCAACAGAAATCTTCCCTCTTTATTCTTTGGTCGTTAGATTTACTGTGCTGTTTAATTGATCAGCTCTTACGTGTTTTGCAGATTGCAAATATTTATTTTGATCCTGGTTTACAGTGTGGAGATCATTGTTATGTAGGATTGCCTTTTCTATCTAAATGTAAGTAAAGTTCAACTTTCTAATGAAAATAATTTCAAATAAGTTTTCTCTTTAAGTAATGATTTTACTTGAAGATTTATAAAACCACATTATTTCCTACAGCGGAATCTAAAGTTCAGCACAGCATAGCAATGCAAGAAGATGCATGGGATTCTGACTGGGATTTGCATGAGAATTTATTCAAAGAATGGACAGAAATAAAAGAGAACTCAAGCCATAGGTAAGTGTTATATTCCTGTTGTTTGCTCAGGCCTTAAGTCAATACTAATTCTGTGATATGTGTGCTCTTATAGAATAAAAGGCTTCTTAATATTGCTGTGCTCTTTGAGAGGGGGCCAGAAAGGATTGCTTGGCCTTCTCTGCAAAATCTTTAAAGAGAGCATTTCAAAAGTTAGAAAACAGTAATAATTTTCCCCAAATTAAAGAAAACATTGACAGTTACTATTCACTGAGTTGCTGGAGTTCTTTACAAGATTGTAACAGCAAGGAAGTTTCTGCTCTGCAAAAATTTCCAAAACCAGATTATACTGGTTGTTCAGTATCCCTGCTTAAACAGTTTTAAAATAATATCCTCAATATCCCTTTTAAGATTTCATACGGTTTTCTGTCATTACCATACCAGGATTTTTGCATTTCAGTGAATTACAAAATTTTTCTGCTATTTTACCTTGAGAAAGATTAATGGTTGCTGCTTAATATTTAGAAAAGTTAAACTCTGTAGACTGCTACATACCCTTTAAATATCTGCCTTCTCATACATAAAGTTGATTTAATGTCCAAGGGACACGAGTTAACATAAACAGCAAGAGTGTGTGTGTCTTTTGTGTTGATAGCATCCAGATTGCCCTTTCAAAAAAAGGCATGTGAAGAAACAAAATGTCTGTATGCAACTAAATAGAATAACAAAAGCATTCCTCCCTTATCACTTCTGTGTTATAATGGTGATATATTATTAACTACTGAGAAAATCTGATCTAAACAGAATCCTCTATTTAGCCGCACCAGTAACTTCCAAGAATGTTCTATTCCCTACGGGAAGAGAACAGTAAAGGAGAATGCTAAAGATCAGTTCTGAATAAGGAGTAGTTCTAACTTGAATATACAATGATTTAATATTATTTATTATATTTTAAAGTATTAAATACTTTTAAAGAGAGTTAAAGTTACCCAGCTGTCCAAAGGAACATTCAGGGAAAGGAAAGAGAACTGAAAAGAGGTATTGTGACTTGGACATCTGGAATTTCTCCAAAATATTTCTCTGGGTTTGAAGCCTAGTATTTTGTTTCTTTTGCTGACTGGAGAGCTCAGTACTTTTAGTTTAGTTTCAGTTCATGCTGGAGAACTTGTGGGAGAAGGGGACCCAAGTCTGTTGTGGAGGTTGTTGAATAGCAAAGAACTTCATTCATTGATGGAAGTAGCAGCTAGCACCAAGTATGACTTGTTCAGATTTGCTTTAGGTTTATTAGACAGAGGTGCAGGCACACAGTCTGTGCATCCATTGCATTTAGAGTAGATGTACTGATTTACTGTACCTATGCAGGCAAAATTAATTTTCTGGATTGTGGATGCTATATTGGAACTTCCCTTTCTACTGTTTGTACCTTTGCAAATCATCGAATAGATTTTTGGGCTATTTTTCTTACTGATCTGAATCTCAGTGATATTTGTTTCTGCAAAACATAAAAGTGAGTTTTATAACTGTTTCTCCAGACTGAATGCTGTATTTGAAGTGGACACAGATCTTCAGAAGAATGTTAGGTTGAAAATTACAGCAGAAATGTCCTGGCCCTCCATCCTTAGTTCACCACGCCATCTAAACTTCCCTCTTACCAACACAAACAGCTCATCAGTAAGTTATTTTAGTGATAGTATCATTTAAACAGATATTTCTAATTGCATCAATGGTAATGTAAACTTATTTAAAATTCTTTCTGAATAGGAAGAAGAAATTTTTCTAGAAAATCCAGCTGATGCTCCTGTGTATGTTCAGTTTCTTCCAGTAGCTCTGTATTCTAACCCATCCACTTTTGTTGATAAGCTGTTGGAACGGTAAGTGTTGTTGTGCAATCATTGGGATGTACTCACTGGGCAGAGAAAATGCATTTTACAAGGAATGAATGCATGATATGGCAGTTGTGTTGGTAATTCATATTGGCCACCTCTAGAATTTGAATCATTAGACCAGTTGGGAGCTGAATCTATTGCCATTGAACACACATCTGTATTTTTTACTGAGCTGAAATGTGTTTACATTTCTTCCTTAACTTGATGTACAACAGGGGGGAAATAAGAAAAAATAAAATCAAGTGATGCTTTCAGATGCATATTGGGCTACCATAGATACTTGATTTTTGCTAAAATCCATAACTGTAAGTATGTCATTACCTTCCCTGATCTGTGAGAAAAAAAAAATTGCAATTTCATTTCAGGTTTAATTTGAGTAAACCAGCTAATTTCAATCAGAGGACTCTAGAGTTCCAGGTCTTCAGAAATTGTGTAAGTATTTCAATACATTCTTGGTAATGTTAAATTCAGGTTTTTAATGTTTTAATAAGAGTTTTGAGTCAGACATGTCTTCAGGTGTTAGTGTGGAAAATGTAATGTAAATGTAATATCTGCTGGATATCAGAAAATCTGGAAAAGAAATATTTCTTCAAATTTAACTAATAAAGTGTCACTTTTTCTATATGCTTACATTATAATACAACTGTGGAAGTTACAGGAAAACTGCATTTTCTCTTTCTCTTACTGGCAGGATTATTTTCTTCAGCATAGTGGTTACTAGTTCTAAAATGAGCAATGAGCAAAAAATTTATTCCATTGCTTTGTCGATTCTTTTAAGTAATTTGAGTATTGTGGACTACTTTTAAGTGTGTGCATTTTCATATAGAGCATGCCACCCCCATCCTAAGCACTACCTTTTTTATCTGGCTTTTCCCCTCCATTTGCAGTTTGTTTTAGATTACCATTTGATGCTTATTTGGTGTCTCAAGACAAATGGCAAACTTTGCAAAATAGACTTCTTTGAGTAGTTCTTCGATTTTGTTTGCTTAACAGTGGAAAATTCCGAGGAGAAAAAATATTCTGTAATGGTTTGATACTAATTTAGTGTTCAAAATATATATGTAAGAACTTCTGATCTTTTTCTTCCACTAGAACTTTATGAATCTACATGGGTGAAGTTTAGCTCAGTTCTGTTTTGTTGTGCTGTTCTGCTTCTCCATTAACGCAAGCAGTTTACTAATAAGTAGGGAAATTCTTGTGCTATCAGAGTTTCTGGTTAGAAAAACCAGATTATGTCATTTTTTAGAACAAGACCAATTTTCTAGCTAAAATAATACCATTTCTATCAAACACATGTAAAAATGTCCTACTTTTTAAAGCCTTGCTTTGTTTGTCCCCCCCCCCTTAAGGTCCAACCACTACAGACCACTGTGGGACTTACAAAGGGCTTGGCTCGTCATTCCATTTTAAGTCTAATATTAAAACCTGGTGAGAGAAAGTCTGTCAAAGTAAAGTTCACTCCAGCTTTTAATAAAACTGTTTCATCATTGATTGTTATCAGGTAAGAGATATTTCAGAAATAAGTGTGAGTTTTTCTCTGTTTTTCTTTTTGTATATATCATACTTGCGATCAGCTGTCAAGAAATTATTGCTTTTACAAGAATAATTGTAGAATCCTATGTGTCTGCAGAGAGGTTAAATGTAGTTGTGACATGTCTTGGAGTATTTTAACTGTATTCATATATATTCAGTGATGTAAATATATAAGCCACGGTTATACTTACCACAGAATCACAGAAGGGCTTGGTTTGGAAGGGACATTTAAAAGTCATTAATCCAATTCCCCCTGCAATACCAGGGACATCTTCAGGTTTCTCAAAGGTCACTCAAAGGTCTGTCTGATCTTGAATGTTTCCAGAGATGGGGCATCTACAACCTCTCTGGGCAATCTGTTCCAGTGTTTCAGTACCCTCACTGTAAAAATTTTTCCCCTTATATCTAATCTGAATCCACCCTGTTTTAGTTTTAAAACCATCATTCCTTTTCTTGTCACTACAGGGCCGATTAAAAAGTTTGTCTCCATATTTCTCACAGGCTCCCTTTAAGTACTGGAGCTCCTGTGTGGTCACCAGAAACTTTCTCTTCTCCAGGCTGAATAATGCCAGTTCTCTCAGCCTCTCCTCATAGCAGAGGTGCTCCATCCCTCTGATCATCCTGGTGCCTCTTGTCTGGACTTGTTCCAACAGGTCCATGTCCTTCCTGTGCTGGGACCCCAGAGCTGGACACAGCACCCCTGGTGGGGTGTCACCAGAGCAGAATAGAGGGGCAGAATCCCCTTTCTCACCCTGCTGCCCACGCTGCTTTGGATGCAGCCCAGGGTGTGATTGGCTTTCTGGGCTGTGAGTGCTCATTGCTGGGTCATGTTCAGCCTCTCACCTACCAACACAGGGAGACTTCATTTCTGAAATACATTCTACACTGTCTTCAAAGAAGGGTCTCTGGTTAGAGATGCCCGTTGCAAGATAAAGCTACAGTGCAAGTTCAGTCTTTCTGGTAAAGAGCATTAAGTTCACTTTTGTGTCAGGTATGATGCCTTACTAAGAGATACAGATTTTAACTAGTATTTCACTGGGGTTTGTATTTGTAATTTATGTTGTAATTTCATAGGGTTTTGTCATGCAAACACTACATTTGAGACCCCTGCTGTTTACTTCCATAATGTGGGGAATTAGCTGTGGAGCAGCTATTTGAACAGGATATTTGTTCTCCAGATTTGGGATATAGACTCATAGTCTATGGAGAAGCTTTTATGAATGTTTCCCCTCGCCCCTTTTCTTTTTCCACAGAAATAATTTGACTGTAGTAGATGCCATAATGGTACAAGGACAAGGAACAACTGAGAGCTTGAAGGTTGCAGGCAAACCTCCTGGTCCAGGAAGTTCTTTACGCTTTAAAATCACAGAAGCATTATTAAAAGACTGTTCAGAAAGTGAGTACTTCTTGAGCTAATATGCTGAACAGAAAAGAAGTCGTATTTTATTTGTAAAACTTGACATGTGTAGAAATATTTTTCCCCTCTTCTAGTGACCTAGAAATTCAACTCCTTTAAATACATTAAAATTGCTACTTTATTTAGGCAGAATACAAAATATATTATGGTTTTTGTTTTAACGTGAGAACTAGGAAATAAAACAGAAGCTGTTTGTCCGCTTAAATTCAAGACAGAGGAGAGGTAAAGATCTTTGCATATTTACTAGCAAAATCTCTAAATTTAATACAAATTGGATCATGGGAGTAACTTCCTGTGTACTTCTTTTCTTCATACCTTCATAATCTTTAAGCACATAACCATTGGGAAAAAAAGGTTGGGCATGTTCCTTGATGAAAATTAAATCCCAGCCAGATTCTACTCTGAGATCAGAGAAAGGTTTCTGCTCTGTAGCCTCAGGCTTGCTTCTGAGAGGAGAGCTAAGAGTACCTATATTACCTAAAAACTGGTAAAAGAGTTTTAGTTATATCTGGTATTAAAATCTGCTTTGCTACTTTGCAGTTTTCCAGACATTTCTAAGTGTCATGTTAATTATTATCTGAGATTATTCTGCTTTTTGTGAGGCATGAGTAAGAAAACCTGAAGTAAAGCTTAGTCATTGCCTTTTACCTGTTGTGGTTAGGGATTTTTTTTGCTAATAAGATATATGTAGTTAAGCCATGTATTTTTTTTAAGACACACCAAAAAGAAACAAAAAACCCCATTTTAATTCTTCTCTTGCTGGGACTGTTCACAGAATACCACAACATTAGGCAGAACATCAAAGAGCTTTGCAGCTCAAGTGATTTCTTTGTGGGGCAGCAGTGCTGTCAGAGGTTAGGGGGTTTGTGTTTTTTCTATGATGAGTTAGAGGCCTCTGGAATTGTACAAGTGCCCTACCTTGACAGTGATGGGAATCTGGCTGCAGAGGTATGTTCCTACAAGTTAATTTCCATGGACCTTGCTAGTCTCTCTTGTGCTGTAATATGGACAGAACTCTGTTCTGCTCTAAAATAGGAATATACTGAAGGATATCTAACCACTAACCACTGCTGTTTGTTTCTAGAAATGAAATATAAAGAACCGAATTTCACACTCAGAAGAACGTTTAAAGTGGAAAATACAGGGCAGCTGCAGATTAATGTGAAAACGATGGAAATCAGTGGCTACACATGTGAAGGATATGGATTTAAAGTAGTTAACTGTCAGGAATTTGCACTAAGTGCCAATGCCTCTAAAGACATTGTCATATTGTAAGTGGTTTTTCTTACATCTAAATGGAGCGTTACATTTGGAATTTTAATTTTGTTTCAGAGGAAAACTCTCTTGGTTAAATTCTGAGGGCTTTTTTCTGAAGTTTTGATTGTATAGGGGTTTTGTACAGTGTTATAACAACTATGACTTTTTTTTCTCTTCTGGCAAACACTATTTGATTTTTCATTTTACCATGTTTTTGTGACTGACTATAGTATTACTTCTATTACTGTCCAGTAAGTATAACTTGCTGTGTTGGAATAATGTTACTATTTGAGTTTATATAAATTTCCCTAATTTAACTTGTGAATGCACATGGGACCTAGACCTACATATGGATTTGGTGCATTGCAGTATGTAGAAGGGAGCCTTCAGTCCAAGGATTTTTATTGTAATGCACAGCATTTTAGTCTTGAATATTTCTTCTCTTGCCTTAATGACAATGATTGTGTAGTTCTATCATTTTCAATTGTAAAAAGTCTCTGCACCAAACACTGATCTTTTAACAGTGCTTTGTTGTAAAGTTAATTATTCATAAAATGGTATCTAAAAAGTTCAGAAGTTTCTTCTGGTCTGCAAGTGGATGTATGAAATATTGCTGCAGTGGAATAGTATTTCACTAGTATTTCTGCACAGTCTTAGTTTGTGATGAGACTGTGATATAGTGGTGATACAGTGTTTTCGAAAAGTCAGGTTTGTGGCTCAAAGGTGAAATGTTTAAAAAATTTATAGCTCACACAGTACTTGTGAGCTATAAATGTGGTAAAACCTTGTCAGGTATTATAACTTCATATGGTACCACAGGAGTAATCTAGAATCAGACGTGTTAAGCATAGGTGTTAATGAACATAGTCAAACACATCTTGAGGTATTTGAAAGATACAGAAGTATTTTTAGGCTAATCAATGGAGCTGAATTACAGTTTTTTTAATTTATAATTTATGAGTTATAAAAATTGCCTCAAACTTTTGTGCTGTTCTTATGAAAAGTTCTGATGTGCTTTATGTTGTTTCCAGGTTTACACCAGATTTCACTGCTTCCAGAGTTATACGTGAATTAAAATTCATCACTGCAGGAGGCTCTGAATTTGTATTTATCTTGAATGCATCGCTTCCATATCACATGTTGGCAACATGTGCTGAAGCACTGCCCAGGCCCAACTGGGAGCTGGCACTGTACATAATCATCTCAGGAATAATGAGGTTGTGTGTGTGTTTGTTCTTACTGCTGTATGGGCACGAGCTGCCACTGCTCCAATATGGGTTACACAGAAGCACATGGGTATTCAGCACATGCTCTAATTGTAGTACACTAAAATAGGGTAAAAGGAGATCAAATTGATAAACACTCCTATAGATTGAATATGAACTGTTTAAGGCAAAGGAGTACTGACTTTCTGTCAAACCAAAGACAAAATAATACACTTCTTGCTTGAACCTATTTCCTTGGGGGAGATGTGTACTCCTCTTAGCCCTGATAATCTGTAGGGGTTTTGATAAATAAGCCAAACTTGAAACATATTTAGATATTAAAGCACTGATAGCAGTGAATTCCTGTAGAAATGTAAGCATCCTTCTCTGGAGTGTTATGCTTTAGAGAGGTATAAGGCAGTGACTGTAATAAGCTTAGCAGATGCCTTGGATGAATTTAACTTTGCTGCCACTTGTAATGTGACAGACAACTGGTGATACTAATAATGGGATTTCTGAGAACCTGAAGGACATTGTTTGCAACACTGCACACTCACAGGTTACATAGTAGGATATTAATGCACATTTTTCCTCAGCAAACAGACATGTGCTAATTATACCTTGTTGAAATATGAGTTGAAAATGCCACCATTTTCACAGTCTAACCTGTACCTATCTTTATTTGCAATAAAGAGTTATAAACCCTATGTCCCTGCTCACCTCTTGGATGTGAGACACTTTAGCCCACTGCTTTTGTGCAGAGAAAACTCTAGCATGGAAACTTATCAGTAGGAGTTTTTACTTATCAGTAGCTACAAATGCTGTTTTCTTAGTGTTAAGCTTATATCTTAGTGTGAAATGTATTGGTGCTGTAGATGCTTGTGAAGAAAAAGTGGCCTTTCTGTATGCTGCAAATCCAAAGCATTATCACATACATGTCATATTCCTTTTTTTTCCCCACAGTAAGTTACTGGCTCTTCCATTTTGCAAATGTTCACTTAGGCTGTCTTTCGTTGTAGGGATTGACAAAAAAAATAGAGAAGATAGTTACAGCCCACTTCATTTTCTTTTTTGACTCTTCAGCACTTTCCTAAGTAATGCAGTGTTTAGTGAGGAAACTGCATTTTTCCAAAGTAAGAGGAAAATTTCTGTTACTTAGGAAATTTTGTGTCGTCACTAACACTGCATTACTTAAAAGTGCTGAGTGAGTACTTATGTGGTTTTCTTCTATATATGTGCTAGAAATGTATAGGCTGAGTTTGGTTTTAATTCTTTGACAGAGTAATGTTTGTCAGCTCATGAGTGTAGTTTGCTTGGATAATTTTATATGGGCTGTATTTGTTAATTAGACTTTACAAAGAATAGAGAATACTAATCCCTTCCTTACTATGTCTTTTTCCTAAAAATACAAAAATCCTTCTTAGCAGCAAACTAGACAAGAGTCTTAATATATTTTATAATATTCTAAGATTCCTGTGCATAAACTGCCTTTAACTTTTAGGATGCCATCGTGTATGTGTTTGCTAGTTGCCACTAAAATAACTCTTCCATGTCACCACAAAACTATCCCTAATTTCTAGGAATGAACACTAGGAGTTTGTATAGTCCATGTTTTTTAATTTGATAAGGTGATGTTTATTTTTGCCTTCCCTAAATCACTGTTGCTTTGAATAGTTACATGCTTGTGGCTCCAGGTTTTGAAGTCCAACTTTTTTTCTTTTGGATTAATACACTTGGCACCTGCATGTCAGGCTTGCATCTAGCTCCCATTCTCAGTGCTGGTGATTTGCTTATCATGCCAGTCTTGTGTATGTTATGTTTCTATCAGACAAAATTGTGGTTTGGATGAAATTTTTAGTATTTTCAGTACAGGATACAAACTTTTTGTCCTGCATGATTAGAGTCATTAGTTTTTAAATGCTCAAAACTAAGAAATAAATCCTTAAATACCTTTCTTCTCTGCAGTGTACTCTTTCTCTTGGTAATTGGAACAGCCTATCTAGAAGCTCAAGGAATTTGGGAGCCATTTAGAAGACGCTTGTCCTTTGAGGCCTCAAATCCTCCCTTTGATATGGGAAGGCCACTTGATCTCAGGAGAATAGTTGGAATTTCATCTGATGGAAAGTAAGTAAATGTTTGGGCTTCTTCTGGTACTTTTGCCATTTATTTCTTTGCTTCTTTAGTTATCAGGTCAGTTAGAAAGTAATACTGCTCTGTAGAAGAGGTGAATGAATAAAAGATATCCCCACAGTTGCTTGTAAAAAGATGGCTTGCATGAAAAGATGAACTTTGTGATTGTGAGGAATATTCTTCTTTTGAGAAAATAAAAAGGAAGGAAAAAAGGAAATCCACCAAAAACCAAACCCTGCCAAGTTTCCTGTTAATATTCTCAAAAATGAAATGTATAGACTGCAAAAAAAGAATTGCAGGCCAGAAGTTCCTACCTTAGGTGTCTTAAGTTAAGATCATCTCCTTTCAGTGTTCCCTCCATCATATATATCAACATTCATTTTGCTGTGGTTTTGTTCCTGCGTACAGCAGGTGAGTGGATGGAAAATGGTAAAGCCTACTGACTTGCCAAACCAGTTTTAGGCATTTTTGCTGGTTATATGCCAAGAATAGGATAGTTCAAGGCTTCTTTTGGATATAGTGATTCTCTTTTCTTGGTGAAGAATGGAAACACTGCAAAGTACGTTTAAACATGTGTTACTCTTCCAGCTTGAATACACTTGGATCGGATTCTAATCACAGTTCGTCCAGAGGAATTTATGGAGCAGGCAGTTCGTCTTCGCGATCCGGTGCAGGGAATCATAAGCAATGCAATGCAACAGCACACCTTCACAGCAATAGAAATGCACCTGATGTTGAAAACATCAAATCCAAAACCAATTCAAGTATACCTAACAGGACTTCAGCACAAGCAGCTTCCATGCAGTCCGTGAACAGAACGGGCCCCTTTACCTTGGATTCAGGTGCCACAGCTCAGACTCATGCCGCGGGCAAAAGAGCCAAGGGGACGAGGCAGAACCAGCAGCTGATGCAGCAGCAGGCACCAGCCTTGGCAGAGCAGCCCCTCCAGCAGCCCCCAGCAGCCGGGCCCCAGCAGCAAGAGCAGCAGACTGAAAGTGCTTTGCCACAGCTCCCGCTCCTCAGCCCGCCTCAGGGCGAGTGTGCCAGCAGCAGAAGGCACAGCTCGGAGGATTCAGATCTCACTGGGCTCATAGAAACTATGGAAAAAGACTTTGACCACCCAGAATCCCCTTCCCCTGATGTGTTTACAGAACAGCCCCCATCTCCACTAGCAAAAAACAAAGGTAATACAATTCTGTTTTAATGGGATGACTCCCTGTGTAAACTACAGGACAAGATTTAAACAATTGTAAAGGTCGTGTTTTCCTGGTGTGGAAGGGAGTGCTTCTCTGTGGTTCCCTGCCTGTGCTGTGTGCCTGTGTCTTGAACACTTCTGTTACCTTATGGCAGTGAAGTTCACTGTGCAGTGCTAGCTTGTCATTCTTCCTACAAAAATGGTGGCATGTTTTGATGAAAGCAGGCGTGAGTATCTAGACACCTGATTCTCTGAAAAAGAAAAATGCTTTTTGGTACTGCCCTTTTGCCTTTGGGTTGGCATCTGTCCCTCCCACCTCCATCATTTGGGCTTTGGGCTCAGGGCTCAGAGGAAGGGAAAAGGAAGTTGTCCTAATGTGTTGTGAAAAGTGAGGCAGGGAGGAGGGGAAGAGAGGGAGAGATGGGTAAATAGTCCCTGTGGTATTGTTTGGGAATGGAATTCTTCATGCCCAGACTTGCAGTTGTAGAAAATCCTTAATGTCAGGTGGTTAGCAAATTAATATAAGGCACCTGTGTCTATACATTACATTCATTTTTGGATGAGGCTAGGGTTGAGTTGGACTTGTTTATTCATCTTTCCAGTTGTATAGTGCTTAAAATAGTGAATTGAATTTCATACATTAGATATGTTTAGACTTTTGAAATTGTCAGTTATTGCCTTCTTATGAACACTTCTTGAAATAGGATTTCTGATTATGATTTTTGCATTAGCAATTTCAATTGCATCCCAGAGTTATATGATCATTTAGTGTTAATATGTTTATTTCTAAACAATTTTTCATTTTTTGTTACCAACACTTGTACAGAAATGGCGCTGTGTTGCTTATTAGAGATAAAGTTAAGAAAATGAATCATGGGAAGGCATATAAACTCTCCAACATCTGTAAGATTGTGCCTCACCAAACACAAAGGCTTCACTCAGTTAGGTGGTAATGAGAGTTCTTAATTAGTTCAGAGTGGATGTTAGGATGTGTTTGGACTTTCAAAGTGGAGAATCTGAAGTGGTGGGAGGTTTTGGTATCACACTGAAATATACTACACTGTTTCTGGGCTGTTATGTTTTTAGTTTTTAGTGATAGGTGGTTGGGAGAATTAAGAGAACTGCCATCAATTTGTCAGATATTCATTCCATAAAGACTAAATAGGACTCCAGGATGTGATGTGATGTTAGGGAGGTTTCATGGATGGTGTCCATAATAGCAAACAGTGAAGTGGTGGAGCTCTGGAAAGCAAAGTGTCTGGTCATGAGGATGCAACATTCTCAAGGGTTGCATATGAACATACATGGGTGTGCAGTGGACTGATCCAGTCCATGTACTGAATGCCTGAAAGCACTTTGGAGTGCATCTTCCATTTCTAGTTCCCCCGAAGAAGGAGGCAGATCTTGCACTTGAGAGCTTTTTGTGATGCAGCTGCATGCAGTACATGGAGATCATCAAGTTTGAATTCATAAGCATATTCCCACTCCAGATAATGTAGTGTGTCTATTCCCATTTGTCCTCTTTAAAATGTAAAAACATAAAACCATAGGGGGAGTTCCATAATGTATCTGCACCTACATACACTCGTGGGTATTTGTCTTTAGATAAGTATTTAGAGCTAATCACAAACTTTTGCAGAAGCAGCAGCTTCTGGACTAAAGCTGTCTGTCATATGACCCTGTGCAGAATTGCTGTCTTATACAGTCTTCTGTTTCAGCTTCCTAAAACTTGGAACCTAGCAGACTGCAGTGGAGGCTGTGTTATATTTTTGTGATACAGCTGCTTTATGTTACATTTTAATGTCATGATAACATTTTACATAGATTTTCTAATTATGAACATTAAACTGTTTAGCAATGCTGAATGTAGACTACATTTCAAGCAGATTTTGGAATGAGGCCTTCTGAGGCCCAGCCAAAATGCCCCCAATATGCTGGAAGTCAACCTTGAAAAAAATGTTCCTAGGAAGATCTACTTGTATTTACATATCTATTTGCATTCACGCTAAAAAGAATATTTTTATCTCCAATATTTTTGTTGTCCTAGATACTGAAAACACTGATACTTATATCTTAAAAAACAAAGTTCGAAGGCAAAGTTTGAAGGATATGTATCTGGTATTTGTCAAAATACTGAAGGCAAATTTCTGGTTTGGTACAAATTTAACCATTTTGCCAAGTGAAATATAACAGCTGTCAGGGTGCTTCCAGTCTCAATTCCAGCTCGAGCTAGTACAAATTCCAGAAGGGGCAGAATCCAGTTATTCAGCACAGGTTCCTTGAGTCTTTATCTGAGTGAACAGTTAAATCCATCCAGGAGGCTGTATGCAGGCACTGTGTGGCTCATAAATGAGAGTGCTTATTTTGAAGAGCAGTATCTCAAGAAGAATCCTGTGAGTAAAGGCACATACTACAGCTAGTAAGACATAAGACTGTTGTGAAAGCTCAAATCCTGTGAGAGTACAGCAGCAGGTGATGGTAAGCTCATGAAGACTCTGCACACACATGCACAGTTGCTTTGTATTGAGAATAGTCCACTCTGAAGGAATAAAATATGTTAGGAGGAGAAAGTATACTTGGGTGTGAGATTTTCAGGTTTTGGTCATTTGGGTTTTTTACCTCTTTGCCAGGCAAATACTGTCAGTGATTTTTCTCATCCATACGAATCTTATTTCAAATTCTTTTGTGTTTTGTTGGGTTTTTTTTCCAACTGACAAGCATGCTGATCATTTCTATTCTTCATTTGTTTGGATGATAGAGCTTTTACCATCCTGAGAAATTTATGTTTAAATCTAATGTTATGTGGTTAAACTGTCAAATTTGATTCTATGGTGTTTAAAAGGAATGCCAGGAACAGAGCAGAAAGGAATTATAGGCAACCAGGTGCCCACATCCACAGAGAGACAATGGGGACACGGCTCAGGAGCGTAAATGTGGTGGTCATTAGGGTTCTTCTTTTGCTCACATTTGGTGCACAGCAGCAAAAGTGGTTGGTGTGTATAACAGGCAACAAACTTCAGAGGCTCAATCACATGAGGCAGCCTCTGAGATGAAGGGAACTCTCCTGTCTCTGAGCTGCTGAGCATCTGAAGCATCCATATCTTTCTAGGAAAAGGGAAAATGATTCAGCGCAAGGCTAAGCCACAGAAGAAGCGGGAAGAAAAGGACAGAAGAGGGAAAGGAAAGCAACAGGAGGATGAGCTGAAGGATTCCTTGGCAGATGATGACAGTTCTTCAACCACAACAGAAACCTCCAACCCAGATACAGAACCACTTCTCAAAGAGGTAAGGCACTTCTGAGGAAAGGAGGCCCTTGTATGGCCGTGTGTCACCCATTGGAGTAGGAACATGGTCTCTCTTCCCCACACCATCCTCATATAATACCTAATAAAGGAAGAATGTTAATTAAAAAGCATATTTCCCTATTCTTGCCTTCACTGTATCAAATCTGCACCTCTGAGTGTGAACATGCTTGAGTCCTGTAGTCTCAGGACTAAATATGCCCAGGTGACTGTGGCCTGAATTAGCCAGCAGCTGTCAGCAGCATTGTGGTGATTATCTCCTGGCCTCTTCTATTTGCAGAATAAAATGCCAAAGTGTGGATGCTAATTTCATTCAGTAATTAAGGTGCATGCTAAATCATGCCTTTTGCCAGTTATAAAGGCTCAGATCAATGGTGGTAACTTGTCAGCACATAGTTAACTTAATTACCTTATACAATACCCCTAGCTTTGCTTAACTTATTCAGCTCACATGCTCCAAGGTAATAAACTAATGTCTACAATTTGTGTAGTGGTTGGATTGTCATAGATATTTTGTCCTAAAGGAAACTCTGACAACCAAAGAAGAGGCAATGCCAAAGGGAAGAAAACTAATCCTAAATTTTGATATCTTAAATTTGAACTTTGTAAAAGACAGGGATTATAGCTATGGGAAAAAAGAAATCCATGGGATATATTTTAAAGGTTACAGTTTAGTAAGTTGTCACTTGAAAGTTACTGTTGATATTTTCAGGATGGCTATTTGAGACTATACTTGTATTTAGACAGTCTCAGAAGTGCAATTAAAGAAAATAATAAATGTAATGGTGAAGTTGCTCATATTATTTGCTTTGTTGAAGAGTGTGTTTTAGGTGGCCTGGACTGCATGCAGGAGATGCAGGAAAGGTCTCAGTACAGAGCTAGCATCATATTAAATAGACTCGGAGGCCATGGCCAGGGGAGCTCTGTATTTGCAAACATCAGATCTGCTTGAAGCTCATTAATTTGGTTATTTCCATTTCTGCTTCTCTAAATAGAAAAAATAGAAACCATATTTTATAGGCAAACTCATTAAGTCATGGAAAAATACTTTTAATACTCCAAAAATGCTCATGTTTTCCAACAGCGTTCTTTCCTCTGCCCTCTTTGTTATGTGTGTTCTGATGCAAGAGGGACTTTGCTTTTCATGATTATTAATATGACATTATGTCTTTTATAGGAACCTGAGAAACAAAAGGGAAAAGTTATAGCAGAAAAACCTGAAAATGAAATAATCCCAGTAAAACAGAAAACCAAAAAAGTGCTTACAAGTATCAAGAAAGAAATCCCTGTAGATGTGAAAACCAGGTAAGCATAATGAAGGCTGTTTAGTAGGGAAAGTATCATGTTTAAAGGGAAGATGGGTTGATAAAAATATCTGTATTTGACTGTTGCAGCTGCCAGTTCGGCAAACGCCAACAGCAGGTACCTTTGAGCAGCTTCCTCTTCCTTCCTGATGTCAGGGAATATCTGAAGCTTGCAAATAATAAATTACTTAATGGAAACACAGCACATAAGTGAGAGCTAAATCCAGTGATGAAAATCAGGAGAAGCAATGTTAAGGTTTTTATAACAGGTATTGCGTACAAAAAGTGAGGTTAATGATTCTAGGGGCAGCACACTGAGCCAGCATTCGTGTGAGTGCCCTTAGCTGCCCTTGAAACTGCAGCCTCAGTTTCCTTTTCCATGTCATAGAGTAAGGTCAGTCTTGGATGCTTTATTAAAGGAGGCTGCTGCCACTGCCAGTCCCTGTCCCTTACTGGCATGTGGTTGATGGCAGAGCATAGATAGAGGGAAACATGAAGAATCTTAGTCTTACTATAGCTAGTTCATTCCAAAATAGTGTTGTGAAATCAGATTGGTATCCAAGTGCCACAAAAGTAAACTTTACCAAATGGAGGTATGGTATATCAGCTGTGTTTTTCCTGCTGTAATTAATAGTAGACTGAGTTTACAGTTAGAATAAATTAATGTTCTTCAATATATTTCTGAAAACATTGCCTGGCAATGTCTTCATTTATTTTTACAATTGCTTTATCTTATATCACAAGTTTGTAATGTGTGGCAGTTTTCAAAGGCCACAATGACTACTGGCTTGGAATTCTTCTGCAAGAAACAGGGAAAATAGTTCCTCCCTAGAAGGTCTGAGAGACAGAATCAAATACCTGGAGAAAAAGAGCAATATACAGCCAATTGAATTTGGTGGTACATTTAAGTAGATTTATATTATTGTTTAAAAACCAGTCCTGTATATTTAGGTTAATAGTGTATTAGGAGCATGGGATCTGACAGGGGTGTATAGGGATAGAGTAGAAACAGGGCAGCTGCCATTTCTTGTTGCCTCTGTACAATCAGATGGCTTTTGTGATCCTGGAGCTCCAGGGTGAAAGCTGCTTCTGGAGCATGAGTGAGCCTAATACAATGTTTGGAGTAGTGTGGATCATATATATATGTGTGTGTGTGTATATAAAAGTGCTTTTCAGTACTTCAGAGCTTTGAAATAAAATAATTTCTGTTTTCTTTTAGTCCCTTGGAATTGTCTTATACTCCCCCACTGGAAAACAAGCAGCGCAAAACCTTTCCATCCAAGATCTCCACACCACACCTTTTGTCGAGTAGCTCTAAATCAAGAAACCTCCCCAAAACAAGAGGTAGTGTGAGGCTGGTTTTTGTAAATACCTCAAGAGTTTTATATCATTATCTGTAACCCCTCTTGAGTGCTTAATTCTAAGTCTGGTGTGAGAAGAAAGCTAGCCAGTTTATTATCCACACACTTGGTTTTTCTTTTGTTTTAATAGGTCCAAGCAGTAAGTTAATGGAGAACAGGCCATCAGTATTAGCAAAATTTCTCCCCAGTGGTTCTGCACAGGAGCTAGGAAACACCAGCAGCTCAGAAGGGGAAAAGGATTCTCCACCACCAGAGTGGGACTCTGTGCCTCTCCACAAAGCTGGCAGCTGTAAGTAATCACTAGACAATGGCAGAATGAGTGTTCTGCAATTAGTATCTGTAGATAGGCTCGATCTGTTTATAGATCTTCCTGTCTCCTTTTCACTGCATAGCTGAGCTCCATTTTTCTGCTGTAGGCCCCATATTGGTAGCATCTGTTATGATTTGGGAGGTTTGAAAATGGCGTGGGCAGAACATAGGTCATTCTACAGCTCTCCAGTGATGAACAGGATTCAGAAGCTGCTGGAGAAATTGAGAAAATTATAATTACTGCTCAAAAAGATGTATTTTCTACAGTAGATGGGGTTTTGCTTGGTCAGGTCTGCTCCAGCCAAATTTGGAACTAATTAGATTATTTGTCCTTGAGAGGGAACACTAAAAGCACCTTAATGCAATGGTTAGCTTGGGACACTTACAATTTTTGTGGTTGCATTGTAAATCCCTTGTATGGGAACCAACTCACCTCTTCCTGCAAATCAGTCTCTCTGAAAATAAACAGCAGACCTGAATAACCATAGGTGACATAGAGAAGGAGCTGCTGCTTCCATCACTGGGAGCAAACAGCCTTTCTCATAATTCCTCCATTTGACCAGAAGGGATAGCAGAAGTTTGAGAAGCCTTTGCTGTAGTGTAAATCCTACAGGAAGATGTTTTGTGTTTCTCTGTATAGCCACAGACAACCTCTACAAGCTGTCTCTGCAAACCCTGAACGCAGACGCCTTCCTGAAGCAGCGGCAGCCCTCTCCAACGCCCGCCTCTCCATCTCCCCCTCCTCCTGCCACACCCTTTGCTTTCGGGCCTCGGGGAGGCACTTACAGCAGCATTGTCAACAGCAGCTGCAGCAAGTGAGTCCAGATCCTACCTCCTACTGATTTCCCAGCTCCACTGGTGGAGCTGTGCTTCACAGGGGGCATCTCCCTGTGCCCCATTCCCTCTTCCCATGGAAACTGCTTTTCTGCAGATACACCACTGTGCACATCTTGCCTTGCTGTGAAACATTGTAAATTGGAAAAAAACTATCTCCAATTTATGATCCAACTCATAAATTTATCTCCACTTTATGATCCAACTCATCTCTACAGCCACAACAGCCCTATTTTCCACAATACCAGCAGTTTCACTCCTAACTCTACTAGTTCTCTTCTTACTAACCATCCTAGAGGTAGCAGTAGGGATAATCTAAGCCTATGTCTTTGTGCTCCTGCTGACCCTCTACCTACAAGAAAACATCTAATTCTCAATGGCACACCAAGCACATTCTTACCACATAGTGGACCCTAGCCCCTGACCCATCCTAGGAGCAGCTGCTGCCCTCCTAACCACCTCAGGATTAACAATATGATTCCACTACAGTTCCCCTGAATTACATGAAACTTTTCAGCTGTTATAAACATTTTCTTGAATGCTAGCTTAAATTGCTCCTTTTTAAATCAAACTGCTGAAGTCCAAAACCTTACTTGTTTTTACCCTCTTTTGTCTTTGTTTCTTTCTCATTTTAGTGAAACAAAAACCAAGCAGCCTAATGGTACCAAGCATAAGCTGGCAAAGGCAGCTTCTCTTCCAGGCAGGAATGGAAACCCCACTTTTGCTGCTGTAGCTGCAGGTTACGACAAAAGTCCAGGTACTAGAACCAGTTTGAAGTTCTTAATAATTCCAAATATTTCCTGAATAATCTGTTATTTTGCTGAGGTTTATTTTACTCATTTTTTACATACATATTCTCCCAGGTGGCAGTGGTTTACCAAAGGTTTCTCCAAGCAAAACAGATGTTTCCAGCAATATCAGCATTTCCCACACAGTTGTTGACAGTGATGGCTCTGACAGGTAATTTTTATATTCTCTAGGCAAATACCTGGACCACTAGAAAAGAAGATTGAGTATTAATGGTATTTTGAAGGGAGTGACAGTATTCATTCTGGTTAGGCTTTTTTTAAACTATTTTTAAAGTCTAGGCACATCATCTCTCACATTGCAGAAAAGTTTAGGAGTTGCAAGTGACTCAAAAGTAGAGAGAAAGATGTTCTGGATGTGATGGGAGCTTTTTCCTCCTCATTCCAAGTAATTCAACTTTCTGTTCCTGTGCATCCACCCAATGAGAAATCAGCTTGGCCCTCTCAGTGCTGAGGAGTGTGTATCAAGGTCACTTGAAGGGTGGCAGGCAGAGTACCTTGCTGTACAGCAAAGCCTTTCACTTCTGCTTTAACATAGAGACCAGATCTGTCAGTGGGCTTTGTGCTTTCAGGAGGAGCAGGGCAGAGCTGCACTAGTCACATTCTCTGAGGCACATGTCTCTTCTGACATTTTGGCAGTTACTTGTAAAAAGCAGTAACCTTTCTGGAGTAGGCAAGAGACTTGAATTCAAGTTTCCATATGTAAAGGAATTACTTTGAGTGAGGTTTGTGCATTGGAGCTTTGTTTGTTTTGGTGGATGTTTAGCACTGGTTCCAGTTAACTCAGCTGTTACTTTTAAGAAGCTTGTTCATGGGTGTATTTGTATCCCTTCCAAGTCACTGAAAATTTTATCTGCTTGAGAAAAAAACCTTGGACTCCATGAGTTTTCTCAACAACTGATCAAAAGAGCTACTCTCATGTTTGTTTGATACTCATTCTACAGATTAAAGAGCACTGTCTGTATTATTGTGTTACTCCAAGATGGGTGTATACACAGGAAAATGTATATCACCAAAATCAATTGTTAAAACAAAACCAAACTGATTTCCTAACTCTTGATCACCATTAAATATTTATTTAGTATGTTTAACTATATATTTTTATATAGATATATATATATAAATATAATAGTTAAATATGTATACACACATACTTTTTTTATATAGATCAGTAAGTTCCTATTGTCAATAGTACTGTGTTAATAAGCTGTGTATTGCCTTCCTGTTCCTCCATAAAATGTAGTTCGGGTTTGTGGAGTCCTATCAGCAATCCCAGCAGCCCTGATTTCACACCTCTCAACTCCTTCTCTGCATTTGGACACTCTTTTAACTTAACTGGAGGTGAGTTCTCCTGTTCAAATATTTTTCTGTATTCAAATACAGGTAGAGAAATGTTGTGCCTTCATTCCACTGGTCTAAATACAGTGTTTCCATCCTGACTTCTAAAAAGGAAGACTATGTAGGAACACTTGTTAAAAACTTGGTATTATATTGTGAGTTTCACTCCAGAGAAAGTTAGTGAAATCTCACAGAGTGTTTGATGGACTGAGAATGCTTGGGTTTGTTTGGAGTTTCTCTGCTGCAGTAAAATTTCTGGGTTTTGGGGGTTATTTCACTACTTCTTCTCCATCCCTCTCCCAAAACTTTACTGTAGGTCCCACAAATGTGCCAGTAGGCCTGTGGTTTCCTGAGCATAAACACCTGCTTAAAATCATGGCTCTGTTAAGTGAGGCAGTGGCCCAGCCCTCGTGTTGCTTTTCTCGTGTTTTCCTGCAGTATTTTTGTCTAGCTGCACAATGAACTGGTGCATACTAAACCAAGCAATTAATTAATTTATGTACTTAAATATTTGGGTAAATTTCCATCAATGTAATAGAGGTGGCCAGGCATTGAGATTGCAGGGTGTGGTTGCTCTGTCTACTTGGGCACGTGTGCTGTGTTTTGAGGTGCCTGAAAAGATGATAAGCAAAGTAAACTTTGGATGTGGCATTGGTGTCTACTGATAAAATGCTATTTACTGCCCCAGTTTGATGTCTGCTGGAAATGAAAACAATGGCAGCTGCTGCTGCTGTGGGGTTCTTTCTTCTTCATCAGCAACACTTGGCACCCGTGGCTCTGAGGGCACCAGTAAAAGGCCTGGGATCAGTTCTGTGTGTGAGAAACAGGCAAGCCATGACTGCTGGTGCTCCCTTTTCCTTCTCATAGCAGAGATGGAGTCAGGGCTGGGGCACTCCCAGTGCTGCCTCTTCCCAGGAGTCACCTGGGAAGGGAGTGCTGCAAGGCAAAGGAGTGCTGCAGTCACAGAGAACTGCCAGGACTCTGAGTGCTGCTGTGCTTAGGCAGGACTGAATTACTCACAGCAAGGCTTCAGCTCTTTCCCCACTTTAACCATGACAAACTCTCTGGCCCTGTCTGATGCTGGTCACATGAGATGAGATTTGTATTACTTTCTAATATCACTGCAGCAGGACCTGCTAGAAAAATATGGGAAATAATGGTGAAAAGTATTGTTCTTGGAAAAAGAGGGAGAGTACTCATTTTTACTTCATTTTATTTTTAGAGGTTTTTAGCAAGCTTGGTTTAGCTCGATCTGCTTATGGGCAGGATGTTCAGAGAAACTGGAATGAATTCAATAATGTTCCATCATCCATCTGGGATCCATCAGCTACAGATTCTGTACCCTCCTGGCCAACAAGCTCAAGTTCCCCAACTCATACAACTGCAGTAAGTACTCAGTCTATCCAAATACAATGGTTTATTACTGTTACCAACCTGTTCTGTATGTGACATATAATTTAATTCAGAGGAATTTGGGATGAAAAGAAATTAACTGAAGAATAAAAGAAGAAGGAATTTACATATATTCATCTTGGTGTATTTAAGTTGACATGGCTGTAGGACAAAGAGTTACTAGTCTCCTCACTTGCAAATGATGAATCCATGGACACTGCTTCCCATAAAACTATCACAAGAGCACTTTGCAGCACTTAAGAAAGTGTATTCTGCTCCCACATCCTTCAGGTTTGCTCCTGTGCCATGGCTGGACACTGCATATGTTACTGAAGGTTTGATGGACAGTTGCAAAATAGGCAATATGATAACTTCCACACTTTGATTCTGCTTTCTGAATGCATTATTGCACCTGTTTGTAAATTAACAAAGGTCCCAGAAAAAACTATCTAAAAGACCTTAAATATATTCTTTTCAGTTTAGGAAAAAACACTAAAGGACTGAACACAAAGTGAAGTCTTTAAACTGACTACTTATTTTGATGAAGATTTTGAGTATAGCAAAATGAGAAAAGCCTCAACTTTACTGATTGTAGTGCTGCACTGTCTTCCTTGTGTCAGACTAGAACTTATGCTGCAACAGCTGTCTTCACTGCCAGCTGAAATCCTTCTTCATGTTGACTTCTGAAAATGTTTTTGTAGTGAGTAAGAGGCAGTGTTTACTTCACCTGGGAGCAGCTCAGATGGAGTGGGGGAAGGCAGGGACAGGGGAAGCCAAAGAAGGTCACACAGCTTCTTATGGACACAGGCTTGCAGATCCCATCCTTGTCATGTGGTTACAGCCAGAGCTGGAACCTCACTGAAACTATGTAAGGAAAGATGTTTGGATTTTGGTCACATGGAGGGCAGGTTTCTCAGCATTTGATAGAGGGAGGGCTTGAGGACAACCAGAACAAGCTCTCTAGCTCTCAACTCATATTTCCCAGCTGCTTCTGAAAAATATTTAGAAGTGTGCTTCAGGAAACATCAAGAAGGAAGCCAGACAAATGATATAGAAGAAGTGTCAGGTACTCCATTTAAGTACTTTGATTTGGGAGGAGATATTTTAGGAGTTTACTCAAGGAGAAGATCACATAATAAACAAGAAGCAAGCAGCAAACTGACTGAGATACTCGAGGCTATTATAAATGATAGGGGCATTTTCAAGTGGGTATGGCAAGCCAGAACAGGAAAGCTTGGCTTTTCCTGTTACTGAGCCTCCTTGCACTAGGTGCTGATAAGAGAGCAGGTACCAGGCCAGGGCCCTGCCCCTTCCTCTGTTCTGGGACAAGAGCCAAAGCCATTGTTGCAAACAGCACTTAGGCAGTGGCTCCTGTGTTACCCTATTTCTAGGAAGGTTTCTGTAGAGTTGATTTTGGTTGTTATCCTTCCTTGTTCCTCTTGCTTTCTCCTTGTATGCACAACTCTGCTTCTGTGCTTCTCCCCTCAGCCTGGCTGCCTTGCTGCTACTCCTCCCCAGGTTTCTTTCCAACCACATTCTCCTACTCCCCCTTCCTGTGTTTCTCTGTGTGTAGTTCTGCCTGCCAGCCCCTTTGTACCTTCTTCCACCAGCCTTGAAAGGGCACAGCAGGTGCTTTTCTCTGCTGCTCCTTTCCTGGTTGCTTCTGATTTATGAGTAAGCCTTTCTATCATGATCTCCCTAACACTTTTGGGACAAGTAGGAGCAAATAGTTCCTGCCTCTTGCCTGCAGCAGGAAATAGGGTGGACTTTTAGTGTGTTAGGGTAGGTTCTGAGCAGCAGAGCGAGTGTTTCATGCTGTAAGCTTAGTAGTCTAAATGCTGCCATAGCTTAAATCTAACCATTTATTTATGTGACAGTAATACACTGTGACCCTGGTCTGGCTCAGTTTCTCAGTGACATCGTAGAGTTCTGGTGTCATTGGCCTGGTTAGCCCCCAAGTAATGCTCAGAACTCCTGTCCAGCTCTTGGTAGCAAATTTTGTGGTGTGTTAGCATCCAGCCAGCTTCAGGTATGATTAGACTGAGCCTGTCTTCTTCATTCCAGAGCAGAGAATAAAAACCTAAAAGGGAGAAATTTTCAGATTCTACCTTGTTTTCTTTCCTAAAGGGATTTTTATTTAAATCTTCAGATGCAGGGTACACTGATACTGGTTAACCTTTAGTGTGTGTTATCCAAGGGCAGAGATCTTGGGAAGGGGTGCCCTATCTCCAGCCACTAAATCCAAACATAAGGATGCTTGTACCTAACAGCACTTACTCAACAAGTCTGCTGCCTTTTGGGTGTATCAAGTTTCCAGTGTATTTGCAAATTGAATTTACAGCTTATGTACATTAAATCTGTTGACACTGGGTTATGTAGTGCCAGAAGCCTGCATGTAGGTTGTGTGCTAATATTAGCAGTAAGTTATGCTAACCTTTCTCATCTCCATCTTTGGCTGCTTCCTGGTATCACTTTCCACCACACCACGGGTCAGGTTCCTCTGCTTGCTGTTTGCTACTGTTTGGTCTTTAGTAAAATACAGTTGAGAGAACCTGGGCCTTGTGTTCCTGCATATATTCTCTAGGCTTGCTGTACCTGTCCTGTATATCTCAGATGCATTTGTGATGTGCTGGAACTCTGCATCTGCACCATGACCATTTGTCAGAGACTTCCAAGTGTCTTGGAACCAGGACAGACTTCATGGAATTCAGTGATAATTGGCCAGTTCTCCTGTCCCCCTCTCCCTTCATCTTGAGAAATTCTGGGTGGGGAAAAAGCACATACTGGGAATATGCAGTAGGTACAGTGGGACTGAACATGAGTAGATTCATCCAAAACAGACAAGGTCTGACTACAGGGCGATAAATCTGCAAACAGCAAAAAAGATGAAAAAAGGACTTTGCTGTTATCTTTCATTGCAACTTGATTTTTTTTTTTTTATTTTTTGAGTCTTGAACCATGTTTATCCACCTCATTCTAACTAGTTTGTTTAAGCATAAGTGTTCTGGCCCTTGTGTGTTGAACACTGCCAGTGCTTAAATTAGCTCTGGTATGGGGACGTCTCACTGCAGTGCAAACAGCTCGAAAGCTGCGCCCTGCAGCCTGTGCAGCTCCCAGAGCACTCAGCTGCAGCAGCAGTGTTGTTCCTCTGGGCAAGCTCTAGTAAAGGCAGGTCAGAGCTCTGTGTTGCAGTGAGGATGGAAGGGGTTTTGGAGCAGGCTTCTTGATGGTGCTGCTCAGATGCTTTTCTTTTGGGGGGCTGGAAGGTGGAAATTGAGGCTTACCAAACCACCACTTTCCTTGCTCTGTCTTTACTGCAGTCAATCCTGGGCAACCCCAGTGGCCTGTGGTCCACCACTCCATTCAGCAGTTCCATTTGGTCAAGTAATCTCAACAGTGGCCTTCCCTTCACCACTCCAACAAACGCCTTGTCAGGCATTGATCTCATGGGTAGTGAGAGCTCCGCCACTGCTCCGCCGCCGCCCGCTGCTGCCGCCGTTGCCAATCCTGCTGAAGACATGGGACAGACCTACAATCCTTGGAGAATTTGGAGCCCAACGATTGGAAGAAGAAGTTCAGATCCTTGGTCAAATTCACACTATCCTCATGAAAACTAAAGCAAAAAGAAATAACTCTTACCCGGGTCGTGATACAATTCTGAATGCAAATTTTTGAAACGTCGTTTTCAGGCCGTTGCTTCCCCCAGCCCCACTCCCCCATCAGTCATGCTTTCATCACTCGCTCCTTTTCAAAGTCTGTCCTGCAGTATGGTAGTGTGAGATTGCAGATAAGCTTGGAAATGTCTGGGTGTGGTCACAAATCCCAACTACAGCTATAGCCTGTAAATATGAACAGTTTCACTGGTTTCATATTTTACCATCTGCCATCTTTATTTAGGAAACAATTTGAACTCTAAAATGATACTGGCATGCAATACTTTCATGAAAAGTTTGGGTTTTTAAATTTTTTCCAGTGTTATCCTCCAAGTTCTAATTTAAAATCAAAAGGCACTTTGTGCTAAAATGCAGAGTATTTTTTTAAAATAAGGCTGTCTTTATTAACACAGGTTGTAAGAATGTAAAAAAGGAAAAAAATCAACAAAAAATACCAACAAAACCAACTCAAAACCTTAAGAGCAAAGTGGCTGAATGTAAGAGCATTCTGTTGAGACTGTAATACACTTTATGCTGTTTGTACATTTGTAAACCTGAATGCATTTTTAAGTTGAAGTGAAATGCACACAGCCAAGACTTGTGCAAGAAACAAGATACCATGTGCATTTCTTACAGATACAACTTTGGGTTGTACTTTAAAATAAATATGCTTTTTTCAAGATTTGTCTGCTGTAGTTCTGTTCCCCTTGTATTTTCTGCACTTGTGTGTTCATGATTCCTCTTGGCAGAGTCTTTGTGCCAAAATCTACTGCACACAGAGTCTGTGTTACCAGAAACTTCACTGCAGATGAAACCTGGCTTCTCACCAGCGTGGGTTTGTATTGCAGTAGAGAATAGAAACTGTTTTCAGGGTTATGCAGTGCCACCCACTTGAAAATTCACTGGATAGCAAAAAGTTGGAAAAATGTCTACATTCTTGAGTTTCCAGGTATCAGGCATAAGAGCAGCTGCTGTTTATGCTCCACCCATCCCTTTGTAACACTGTTCTTGCATGGGTCTGAACAAGAATGTTACTATTCTTAGATATGATTTATCTGTCCCTGTAAGGTGCCTGTTTCCATTCATTAACAGTAAGGCAAGCCCCAGTGACTACATATATTCATCTGAGCTGAAGCCAAGTAAAAATGAACCCTTTCATTGCCAGAAACCATTAACAGACATTAGCACTGTGAATCTCAGTGGCACTGCTACCAATTTACAGCAGCAGGTGTTTATCAGAATCCATCCAGTAAAAGAGTAAGAACTGTATATTTTAGTTAATATTCCTTCTAGCATAAAGGTTATGTATGCAACATAATATATCTCCCATTTATTTAACCAAGGGAGCCCTTTTCTAGCTTGCTTTAAGTGAACAAACTCTCCAGGTGTCAGGCTGCTGCTTTCCTGGTGCCAGCAGCAGAAGCTCAGAGATACAGATCTCCTGAATAGGAACCTGCTGTAACTCCTTTGTTCTTAAAATTTTGAGTACTTCTAGAGCCATGCCAGGTCATGAAATGTTCAACTTGGATTTGTGTGCAATTTCCCTCTGAGTAACTGAGCAAACAAGTCTCTGACTGAGTGAAAATAAAGAATAAGCAGTTAAGCTCCTGACATGCCAGGGCATGCTTCTCTGCAAATGGAGCTTGGGAAGATAACCAGCAGTAACTTCAAGGTGAAGGGAGCTGCTTAAGGTCATATGCCACCTCTTTTACCCAGCAGCTGTTTACATTGGAATTGATTCCATGGAGGATAGAAGCAGAAATTAATTCTGAGATGATAATAGTCTGCTGTGGTTTAATCAGTGAGGGTAGGAATAAAAAATTCTGGTTTAGAACATTTCCTTTTGAACAAGACAAGGCAAAACACAAGTAATTTAGATGCCTTTCCCTGACCCACCCCCACTTCCCCCCAAACATGTGAGCCATTCCCTTGTGATAATGCAAATAACCTTGGCCACTATTAAAATATTCTTAGTTTTTGTTTTGGAAGAGCTTCCCCTTGAGCACCAGTTCAGTGAAACCACCTGAACTATGAAGATCTTTGACACAGTTTTTCAGTTTGCTAAGAGGGGAAAAATCTTGTCTTTCTCCCAAGGGAAATATCAAAAGCCCTAACACTCCCTGAGTGTCCTATCTTGCTGCTCCAGGGTTTTTTGGAGAGCACCTTCACTTTGTTTTGTATACTTAAGGAAAGCAAAAGAGCTGCCTTAAAGAGAAGTCATAATTGCAATTGAAAGGAATTTGGGTGAAATAAAATCTAGGCAAAAAGTTTGGTATAACTAAAGAAACCTCTGTGTATGGTAAGTTTGTGTACAAGATGGGTTTTGCTGCCTCTCCCTGAGGTACCAACTCTCCAGCTTCTATGGTATAGCCACCCTTGGCATGCACTGAAACATCTCTTAAGCAGAGGGTGAGGTGATAATGAGACAGAAGCATCCACCATCACAGAATTGTGGAGAGGACAGACCTCTTATGACCTTATGATGAGGTAAAAATAAAAAGGAATGAGATTTTGACAAAGCACATGCAGTCTTGCATAAAAGTCTGGATGGGGTTGAAAACATTGCAGCGTGCTGGGAGGACAAGCTGAGCATGGGGAAATGTAAGGTCAAAAGCTGGGCAGCAAAGGTGGCTGTTTGCAAAGGCAGCATGGAAAAGGCTGAAGCTGAGACACAAGGGAAGTTCTGTCTGGAGTAAAAAGACCAGAGGAAAAAACATCTTAAAGTGCTCAGAAGATGGGCTGTCCTGGAAACCATGGAGCTCACAGCCCTTTGGATAATTTCAAACATTTCTTTGGAGTAGAATCAGGGCCAAACTGCCCTGAGTCCGCTCTACTCTTCCAGATCTGGAAACTACCAGGAGTGCAAAGTTCCCAGCAAGGAAAAGAAACAAGAGGAACAATTACTGTTAATTTTGGCAATTAGTTTGGTGCTCCTAAAGGGCAGTTCTGTTCTGCCAATGCTAAGAAATAGACTAAAAGCCTAAAAGGTTCCTGGTTTGTTACTGAAATCAGGAAGCCTGAGGTAGGAAGTATGGCCCTAACATGTGAAATCAGTTTAATTATCATGAGCTCTATTTCCAAAAGCCATTGAAAGGCATTAGATACCTTATTAAAGTGCTGTATCAGAACAGGCTGGACTGTTCCAGGGACAGAGAGTGGTTATTTCACAGGTGCAGGTACACTGAGCCCAGCCCTGGCCACAGCTCTGTCAGTGCAGGATGTGCCTGGCTTGGGAGGGAAACACAGAACTGGGGGGTACCTACCTCCAGACAAGGTGGGATGAGAATGTGAGTGAACAGCAGGCTCCCAACCCTGGAGCACAGTGTGAAATGGTGCAGAAGTTGTGCTCTGCACTTCAGCTGATGGTGAGCTGTGCCTGACTGAATGAGAGGTAAAATGAGTACACAAAGTATGAAGCTCTTCCACTGACACTATTTCACCCAGGTATTTTAACACTAAGTACAGCTTTAACTGGGCTTTGTCTGTTTTCCCAGCCTTTAATTATGAGCAAGGTTTCTGAGCTCCAGTGTTTTGGCCCTATGAAACAATGACAACTGCAGCTCTCAATGAGTCAGTTTGTTAGAAGAGGGATTGAAAATAATCCAGCTTCTGTATGGCTGTGCAACTGGAAGAGCATTCAGTCACCTTGTGTTAAACAGGTTCTGCTTCAAAACTGAGTCTTTTGCCCAATACCTGGTTTTGTCTAATGCCTCTCACTGATGGACTTCATGTTCAGCTGGTGCTTCAGTCACATACATACTAAAGCAGCCTTCAGGATGACTGGATCAGCATGCTCTTCAGCAGCCCTCTGAACACAACTTCTAACCATGCTTGCTGCTATTGTGTGCTGCTCCATGCTGTGTAATCCAGCAGCAAGCAGGCATTTCCTTTTTAATTATATATATATATATATGGAACCTGAGGACAGTCCTGAACAAAACTTTTTTTTTGAGCAGAACTGTGTAAAGGTAGCTGCTCAGATCTAAAGATATCAGTTGGATCAGCTGATCTTAAACAGCACATTACATTGTACCAAGAGAAGTGCAGAAAGAAGGAAGTGCCAGTACAGATTTTATGTCCACTTTCTAAGAAAATGCCCTTGAGGGGTTTCTGTCAAGCTGGGATCTCAAATAGTAGTCCTCCAAAAAGAACCCTGTATATGAAAATTTAAAATCTGAAAATTCACTCTCGATTTGCCTATTGTGAAGCCCATGTTTGAGTCATCCAGTCATTAGCACTGAATAAAGTGGGATCTCCAGGAGGTACACTCACTCTCCTGAAGTTTTTACCAGACAACACTCAAGTAGTCCTTGAGTGGCAGCAGGAAGTGAGTGGGATGTTCTCACACTGCAGTAACAAGCTTCACATGGGACTCCCTTGCAAGCTGTGAAAAATCACAGCTCAATTACTTGCCCTAAACAAGCCAGAGCATCTGGAGTGTAGCATCCATGAGAGAGAAAAAAGGGATTGGCTGGGGAGGGCACCAAGGGGGTGGGGGTGGGTGAAGAGAGAATTAAATAGATACAGGCTGACCATTTTATAGTTAAAGGACTAATAAAATATTCCCAAAAGAAAAGAAAAATACAAACAACACAAGGACAACCCCAAACCAAAACAAATTAGCTATTCTGGAAAGTTTCCTAAGTGTTTTTAGTATGAGTCCATGGCAGGATGAAATCACTTGTGTTTCAGCTTAGTTATAAGAATCTTCCTGGGAAACAAGTGTACCAGGAAAGCAGCACCTGGAGCAGCTTCTGCCTCATCCATCATCAATTCCTGGCCATTCTGGAGTTACTGTCAGGGAAGACACTGCTCACCAGAGAGAGGACATTAACCTGCTCTATGGCAATGTAGGACACAAGAGAAGCCAGTGAGGAGAGCCCACTGCCTGTCAAGAGGGAAATATGCAGAAAGTGGAATCAGAGGAGAGGCTGAAATGCTCCTTCCATGGCATTGTTGGCTTCCTGGAAAGGGGAGGGATTTCCATCACCCCTCTTCCTGCTCTAGCCTGTCCTTATCAGTCATTTAATGAGCAGCAAAATCCTACCAGTGCTGAAGAGTCTGACAATGAAGAATGAAGCAGGTCCCTAAAACAACACAACATTCTTCATTTAATGGGTATGACTCAGCTTACAGCTCACAGGGGAATTCCTGATGTGCTAGAAATCTTCTGGGACAGCAGTAATTTTAAGGAATATTCATTTTTGTCTTATTCCAAACCAGAAGTTTATTCCTGTGAGCTTCCCATTCAGGTGTAGCTGCCAAACTTTGCCCACCTGCCAAATTCCGTTCTGTGGCTGGAGATTGGATCTCCAGTTCAAGGAGGTAAAAATCAACAGATCTTAAGAACACATCAATAGTATCTTAAGTCTTCAGTTAAATTGTGCAAAGGCCATGGCAGAAAATATTATACTAATGCTTTGAAATAACAGGGAGGCACACAAGGAATAAAATAGTTCAGCTGAATTTAGCAAGGTAGTGAGAAATTCAGATTTCACATGCATGTGAGGAAGGGAGGGTGGAAAAAAAGAGGTTTAGATTTGCTATTAGAAAAAACTTCTTCACAAAGAGTTGTCAAGTATTGGAACAGGCTGCTCAGGGAACTGGTGGAGTCACCATCCTTGGAGGTATTTAAAACACGTGTTGCACTTGGGGACATAGTTTAGTGATGGACTTGGCAGTGTTACATCAACAGTTGGACCTGATGATCTGAGAGGTCTGTTCCAACCTAAATGGTTCTGTGGTCCTGTTCCTGTTGAAGATGGTCCTCTCTTTGAAGCAGCTAAACTCAACATTTTAAAGAAATGCTCCAAATGGAAAACTCATCACATCTCAAACAGAAAGCAAAAATCCATGCTGCAGCTATTAGCACACAGAATATCTCATGGTTATGTGGAAATTAATTTCAGATGTGAAAATGTGGGAGCAGGGCTGGGCTGTGAGTTGGACCCACAGTTCAGGTATGTGGAATGAGAATGAGGTGCACTGTGAGCTTAGTGCCCTTGCATTGATCAACTGCATGTAAAAATTCATATGGTGCAGTTATTAGAACAATAAAAACTGAATATTGCTCAAGTCAGCAGGTTCAGCACCAGAGAACTTCAGAAAATGGACAGTATTTGTCCTGACTTTGTAATTGAATGGAGCCTCCTTGTGAAAAGACCTTGTGGTTTGGTTTATACAGCAATAATAACTCATGGGGGGAAAAAAGGCTTTTAGGAACTCTGATTAAATTGGCACACTGGAAAACACTTCCCCATACTCGATAAATGTGAGTAATGCCATTTCCTCCCTTTGCAGGGTGAGGAATGAGAGTTCCACTGTTGGATCAACAGCCCCCCTCTGTGGCTGCAAAGAGCAGCCTGGACACCACAGCAGTGCCAGTGGCTTTAAGATTTCCTCTAAGGCTTATCCTGACACCTTGAAAAAAAACCATTTCAGATTTAATGGTAGCATTTTGCTTTAATTAATTGTGCACTGGGAAAATGAACACTCCTTTCCCCACTGCCAGGCTACACAGCTGCCATTCCTCAACAGTGATGTGCCACGAGTCCTACAGCAAGAGGAACTGGAAAGTTCTTGCAGTTCAGTAGGGAAAGTCCACAAACCAGGGCAAAGACCAGTCACACCAGGCTCTTCCTTCTCTTCAAACATGCTATCACAACATGCCAGACAAGCCTAATGCAATCAAACTATTTCCTGAATTTATTCTGATATTTCTTTATATTTCTTTCATCAAACTATCTAAAAGGAACAACTTTTCTTTCTTTTCTCTTCTGCATAGAATCTTTTTCTTTTTCAGTATCTCTTTTTCTATATCTGCTCACCACAAAAAAATTATTTCCCCACCTTTTTAGTAACATTATTCAGTTTTGTGTTCTCTAAATAACTATCACTCTTGATTTATAATATGAAATCAAGAACAGTGATCATATTGCTGTTTATCTAGGTCCACAGCCTGAGAGTAGACACGAATGTATCAATAAAATAAAAACAACAACAATAATAAAAACAAACAGACAAAACAGCTACAGTCTATGGATGAGCCATCATCTTTCTGGTTAACTACTTCCACCACAGAGACAAATTCAGAAGTTAGTTCAAGTATTCTATGCACAATCTGCATAAACATCATAATCTTCATCTTCTGAGGACTCAAATGATGAGAGCCCAAGAAAAAATAAAGAAGTGAATACTCAGAGAAGGGGAAGTAGAGACAAAGTGACACAATGGAAAACACCAAAATGGCACTAAATAAATCAACTCAGACCTAACACTTCTGACAAACCTACTTCCAAAAATGCAAATTATTTTAAAAAACCTGTGCAAATACATGTGGAAATCCCATGCTATCTTTACTCTGCCTTTCTACAGATATAAGGTAAATGCCACTGTCAAGACAGGACATGAGATAGGGATGGGTTTTCCTATACAAAGCCCAGACATTTTGAGGTTTCTAATTCAGGTTGGTAAGTCTTGAATCTATTTGCTTGCTGAATCTTACCTACTAACTGCCTGTTTAATTAAGTAATTCTCACTGCTGTGCCTGTCCAAGCAGGACACAGAAAATCAGATTTTCTCTGGCCCCTGGGTAGTCTCACTAGCAGAACAGCACTGCTCATGAAATGCAAGCCCCAGTGCAGGAATCCTGTTCATGGAGGGAACATTTGGGCCACAGAATTACAAACAAGAGTCTGCTTCTTGCCTTCACCCCAAACTGTGAGAAACAGGGAGTTAACCTAGGATAAATTCACCCTAAGAAATCATTTGTCCCTGGAAATGCCCCATGGCACTCATCCTGCCTGCCTCACTGACAATCCCCCCTGGCAAAATGGGAAGTCACTTTCCCACCTCTCCACTCAGTAAAATTCCCACTGATTCCTCAGAACCTAAATCAGCAGCACTTCACTGCCTTACTGAAAAAGCCACCTGGTGCTTTTGGAGTTGCTGTCTGAGGATAACTGGAGGGAAGGGAGAGAAGCAAAGAACAGACAAAGAAGAGCCCAGTTTCCAGCATCCTGTGCAAAAGCTGATGCAGTGAAGCTGCAGCAAGGGTTTGGAGGGGAAGGACAGTGCTGCTGGTGATGGATTCCTGAGGATGCAATGCAGAGAGAGAACAGGGAACAGGCAGCTCCTGAGGACCTTGTCCACAAGCCATGATTCTCAACAAGGTGTGACAAATGTGGCTGGGCTAAGGCTGTGGCTGTGCCACCAAGGCCAGAAGTACAAATCCCTGCCTCTATTCCCAGCACTGGGCAGTGAGAGAAGGAAGCTCAGGCTGAGGTAAATCTCACTGAAAATTTCTCAATAGCAATTCTGTGATAATCACATATCCTCTGAACTGAGAGAGCCATCATTCTCTCCCAGAATTTTCTTGAGAAGCTGTGAGAAAGCTCAGAGAAAACAATTCTTATCCTCACCCACTGCACCTGTTGTTGTGCACATGTGGAATGTGTTATGGAGCTTGTTTACCAAAAGGTAGTTTCTTAATTGGACTCTGGTGATGGTGTTTTGATGGATTGAACCAATTAGGTCAAAGCTGTATTGGACTGTCTGGCAAGGGCCAGGGGTTTTTCATGTAGTATTGTATAGGATAGGAACAATAAAGCAATGGATCAGCCTTCTGCAATCATGGAGTCGATTATTCCCTGTTCAGGGGCTTGCTGCTACTACAGCAATTCCTAATATAGAAAGCCTTAGGAAACTCATCAGGCAACTGAGATATCTACAATTTGGGCAAGATAGAGGTTGCAAGTGTCATTTGTAGATCTAGTCCAAGTGGTTCTTGCAAAGCTTTGCTGATGGCAGCAGTGGAGCCAGAATCTGGAGTGTGCAGCTCAGTGCAGATCCAGCCACACAGCCAAGGATGACAGCTGGATTGTGTGTGCTGAGTCAGCCCCACAAAATGGTACCACACAGGACCAATCTAGATACACACAGTAAACACAAACATTGCCCATTTCCTCAGTAAATAAGCACCCTACTGGCTGATACTTCTTAATAAGCTTCATTCTAGCTCCTGCCATGTCACCCAGGTGTTCCAAAGTTATCCACTTCCAGAGAGTAATCCCACACAAGTATTGTAAAGCCATACTTTCCACACAGAAAGTTTGTTCACATTTTTTTTAAGAGCTAGAAGTTTCATGAGAGAAATTCTAAATCTGACAAGGAACTGAGAAAAGTCAGAGACTCCTCTTCAGCCATTTGCCTACAGACCTTGAAGCTGTGGACAGGGCCACAGCATTTCAAGGGAGCACCCACTCGAACACCCACTCGCTCACACTTGAAACTAAAGCTGATTAAAAATAAAAGTTTGTGTGCTGTGAAAGAAAGTCCTGACACACTCAGGGGAAATTTGGTCAAAACACAACATGAAGAACATGGAATGAAACACCACGGTTAGAGGAACAAAAGGGGACAGGAATACCCCCAAATGAGAGAGTTCTGCTGTCAGAAAAAAATACAGAAAAACCCATCAGAAGGACAGGATCCTGTTGTAGCTAATGAATGCCATTCCAGACCTGACAGATGTGTCTCAAACACCTAGGCAGGTTCACCTCATGTTTGTTACAAACCTAAAACATGAAGGGCATTTAATCAACATTTTCAGAGCATTTCTATAGCAGCAGGTATTCTCAGTGATTTCAGTGCTTGGTTCTGGTGCCATCATCTGCCTGACACCAACATTGCTTGGTGGCAATTCAATCAACAAAGTGAGCTGATTGAAAAAAAAAAGTGAGTTATTTCCATATTGCATTTCAGAACTTCTCAAATCTGTACTGTAGGCTAACAGCAGCATTTTGAGACATGGCTTCAATTCAAGCAATTTGTAGACAAATACTAAGAGCACTTAAAAGCTATCTTGCCTTCATGTAAACATGTTTTACTGCTTTCATTTTAGGAACTCCAAAGATCAACTTGCCTCTGTTTCAAAATGGAAATTGCAGGTGCCACCATTATGCTGAGCCAATGGAAAACTAAATGATAGGCAGCAACCAGAGTGTGATCCTCAGGATGTTTCATTTAAGTGCAGGATCTAACAAACACTACAACAGGATTCTCAATCCCAGATGAAATGATACTACAGTCCCAGCACATTTCCACAGAAGATGCTGCACAGTGGGAGAGGGGATGGTCCATGGTGCCAAGCAGCCCTTGCCCACGGGGAGCGATGTTTGAGGGGATGTGTGTGAGCACCATGCCACCAGGCCAGCCTCACTTCCACAGCAGCCTCCTTCCATCCCTCCCTCCCTCCCTTCCACCAGAGGAAGGCAGTGGCCTCTGCTGTGGGGCCTCCCTGGCTGGCCAGGACACCCAGAGTAGGTGGGAATGTGCAGGTGGCTGTGGGTGGAAGGGGACAAGTAGGAACCTCTGGCTGGGTCCTGGTGCTCCCAAACCTCCCCAGTGTTGTGCCTGTCACACAGGATCCCAAAGCATTCTGAGTCAGAAGGGCCCACCAGGACCATCAAGTCCCCCTCTTGAGCAAATGGCCCATACAGGGATGAAACCCCCACCCCTGGGGTTGTATTAATACCACACTCCCAGCAGTCTCCCATGGGGAGCAGGGTTATGGCCATTCCTGGTGTCCAGGCTGAAAGGTCCCAGGTGATTCCTCTGTCCATGTCAGTCACTCTTGTTGCTCACCCATTTTCTGCTTACCCCTCTTCAAATCACATTGTGAATAAATGGATAAACTGCATCCATCCCGAATTGTGAAGGGCAGAATATTTCATTAACTGGGAGAGAAAGTTTTCCTGACATTTAAAGCAATATGAGAAAAAGAGGTTGCTGTTATGTTTTCCCCTTCATTGCCTAGAAGTCTTGTAGTTCACTGGGAAGAGATATTTTAAACAAACCCACTTGCAGTCAGCAACAATATATAGACACAAAGTTTCTAAGATATGTCTTAGATATATTTAGGAATTCACAAACTGAAAAAGGTTGAAAAAGTTCACACTTGGTCACCAAAATTACATACAGCTTCTTCTGATGAGGATTCTTTCTCTGGTTTAAACAAGTGGTTTGCTATTTTTTGTTGTACCCTTCTTGGTTTTCTATTCTGCCATGCATTTTTTGTGTTTTATCTATGAATATTTCCTCTCTTTTGGCACAGTGCAGGTTTCAGACTTTAAGCACATCTGTGGCACCAGGTAACCCCTTCAGAAGTGCTGCTGGTGCCTGTACACAGACTCTGTACCAGCACTTCCAGCCCTGCCTGAAGGGCAGCAGAAGCCATGGGGAGAGATGGAGTTCTGCTCCAGAGCAGAGCCCGTGGTCATTGCTGCTCCCAGCGGCTCCCCATGGGATCACTCACAGGCACACAAGGCCCTTCACACAGCCCCAGGTGCTCAGGGAACCCAGAGTCATGGTCAGGGCTCCAAATGGAGCAATCTTTATGGAAACACCTTCACCAGCTTCAAACACATGACACTTCCCAATAGCTCAGAATGCCTTCAAGAGATGTCAGATTTTCACCCATTTTTTAAACAGCCCACCTTTTAAAATTAGGAATAATACTGGTAGATACTTTTTGAACTCCAATTAGAAGTTTTAAAATCTGTGTATATATATTTTTATATATGCATCTGATTTTGCATTTGCAGTTCAGGAATTCCTACCTGTAAAGCATTTTCTCTTTTTGCATTTTGAACGAAAGCAGTGTGGGTTTTTATCTTCTATTGTTTTTCCTTTTATATAACTGAAAAAACTGAATTCACTGAACTCCACAAATGCTCCTCAGCCCTCTTTCACACAAAGAAAATTCTATTTGGCAGTTCCCAAACTCCCAGTGGAAATAGAATTCTATTTTTGTGTTCTATTCTTCATATTTTACAGAAATCTGAATGCTCTGAATTATTGTCTGTTACACTATTATATAAACTTCGTTTAATTTGAAATCAAAATGACAATCAACAAGGACAACCTGTCCCTGCTGAAAAGCAGCACAACTGCTAAAGCTGCTTGGAGGGATGAGTTGGCTCAATGGGAAGCAGCAGCAGAGAAAAAAATCTGCTAATGGAAGGAAAAGTGAAAGAACAGAGAACAAAGCTCAGGAAGCTCTTACACAATATTCACAGAGGAAGTAGGTAAAATTAAGGGAGAAGAATATGTCATATCACTTCTTTACTTAACTGCTGCTGCACAATGTGCAGCATGTGGGACAAGCTGGTGCCTCACTTAACTACAGAAAATTGGTATCAGCTGTTCTTTGGCAGGGGTGAGAAGTAACTACTTCCTGACTTGCACATCTGTGTAAAATGACTCCCTACACAACTTGGCTTTATATGCTCTCCAACAGATAAAAGTGTATCAACTCAAGGAACCTGAAAGTGTTTATTTTCACTTACCACAGATGTATTAAAAGTAAGCCACCATTGTTATTCTTGTCAGTTCTTTATTGGTTTTCATCCTAAAGACTAGCACATTTACAGCATACATGGATTGGATGAACTAGAATATATAAAACAGTAGCCATATGTTTATGATATATTAATACTGCCCAAAACCAAATAAATAAAAATATTTCAATGCACAAAGCATAGCAAATACAGTCGTGTTGGGACAAAACTGTGTCATATAATACAATAATTTTACACATATAAATGAAAAAAAGGCAACTGTGCTGTAGGTACTTTCACAGAACATACACAGAACATACTTGGCAACAGTTTTCTTCTTTTACCTTTGTATGTTTTATAATTTAAAAAATGTACTCAAAAAAGGAACATTAGACAGAACTTCATTTTACAGTAATCCTTAGATTTGCCTCTCTTGTGCAACAGAAAAGCTCCCTTCCCCCTTGTGAGGGTCCCATGTGGACTTCACGTGTCACAGTTTTCTCTGGAGGCACCGCTCGAGCCCTCGCTGTCGGCACTGCCCTTGGGATGAGCCTTAGCTGTGCCCATCCTGGCAGTGCCATGTCCATCCCAGCAGTGCCATGTCCATCCTGGCAGTGCCATGTCCATCCCAGCAGTGCCATGTCCATCCTGGCAGAGCCATGCCCAGCCTGGCAGAGCCGTGCCCATCCCAGCAGTGCCCAGCTCGGCAGAGCTGTGCCCGTCCCAGCAGTGCCATGTCCATCCTGGCAGTGCTGTTCCCATCCTGGCAGTACCATGTCCATCCTGGCAGTGCCATGGCTATCCTGGCAGTGCCATGGCTATCCTGGCATTGCCAATTCCATCCCAGCAGTGCCATGTCCATCCTGGCAGTGCCATGGCTATCCTGGCAGTGCCATGTCCAGGGACACCGCGCTGGCAGCTCAGCACCCGGCACAGCCCCGCGGCACCTGGGGCTGCGGCTCCCCCGCGTGCAGACAAAATTCAGCAACTTTTTCTGATTACATTGCCATACAAAATAAATAAAGGATTGCTAAGCTCTATAGCAGGTCTAATGATTGTTGGCCACCATCTAAGAGAGTGGCACTGCTAATTGTTACAATAGACATTTGTTAGCTTTCCTTCCGAAGCCGAACATTGGGAGATTTTTAGTGTAACAATACAGGACTTAAAATAAACCACGTTTGAAATAGACAAAATAAAATTATCAACTCATGAAAACAAAGGGATATAAAGAGCATAGTTTATACAAAAATAAAGTAGCATTTAATAATGGGCTAGGGACTGAAGGCTGAGCAGAACTAATGGAGTAGCATGTCTAAAGAGATCCCATTGAAAAATTTTTCATCATATATTTCTTTACTTATTAGCAAAAAATAGAACAAAATCAACATTTATTAATTGGCAAACAGGGTTTGCAACATTTCCGAGGGACTGTTCTACTGTAGATGACTTGTTCAGACCCGGGGTAGGTACTACAATACATTGCTTTTGCACAGAATTCCATGTTTTGTTATCCTAAAGAGTCTAAAATAATGGTAACAGCCTAGTTCAGCAGAACTCTCTGACCTGGCTTTGTGACATGCTGCTCAGTGTTAAACTGCAACAAGCAAAATGCAAAAACTGCTGGACCTGTAACCCCCAAACCTACATGGGAGCAGAATGAACATGGCTGATTGATAGAGCAGTGACAGCACAGACAAACATCAGTGAGAGGGAGAAAGAAATCAGAAAACAGCCATATACTTACCTGGCTGTTGCTACTCCCCCAAGAAAAAATGGGCAGATTTTTTCTATTCTAAAACTCAGATTTTTAGGAACTAAGAAGGAAAGGACAGTGTGCTGAATGAAACTAGCTAGAGATTACTGGATCCTGTTAAAATTTGGAAATGAACATTTAGCTGCTTTTTAAAACACTATCTTTGCTTCAAAGGCATTCTTTGGGAGATTACTTCAGAGGAGATCTGTTGAACATTTTTTATCAAATGCTATCCAACTGACCACCTTTGTTATAAGCTAGAACCCACCTGTGGTTCTCAGGCACAAGCAGTAGCACTGAGCAGTTCCTCTCTATCAACACAGGGCATTGCTACCTTCCTCAGAAATACCCTGACACCGGCCACACTTTCCCCCACCAGGACTCTCAACAGGTGAAACACAAACGTAAACAGAACCCAATTTTGATTTTGGAGCAAAGGGGATGCATTGGGCACTTTGAGCATTTTGGTAATGACATACAAAACCAATGCAGAAAAATCGTACGCTGACAAAAATAACGTAACGCCCCAAGATACTGAGGCTTACAATCCAGAAGTGATATAAAAAAACCATGGGTAAAAATGTGTTAATTAATGTACAACACCATGGAAGATACTGAACACGTCATGTGCAACATCAGCAATTTGCTTGTTGCACTTGCCTTAGAGTGGGGAAGGGCATGGGGAACTGTTGCTGGCATTAATAGTTAAGCATCATGATGTTTCTGAAATACCTTTAAAAATCAGTTGTGTGCCCAAGGCCTTATCTGCCAAAGATGACAGGAATTTGTTTTATTTGAACAGAATTATAAACCAGACCTCACATGTCTGGCCTTTTATATATTGTTAATTTCATACATGAAGGTGGCATCCTATATACAGTAAAACAATTCTTTCTCCTGGCTCTTATTGTGCTGATTTTTTTTTTTTTTAAAATCAAACCCCCTTTTATTGATTGTAACAATGCGTTCTACAGTTACTAAACTGCCTAGGATCCTTTTTATTTACAACTTTTGAGTTTTACTCTCAGTTTTAAAAAGTTTAGGAAAAGCTCAATCTGAAATCAACTCAGTATAAAAAGATGTTATGGAATCAGCTGCCTAAATGCCGTTCCTAGAGTCCTTGCCCATCCAGGAGGTACCTAGCTATTTGCATATAGGTAATTATTAAGTAGCACAGTATCTGCTCATCTTACATACACTGAAGGCTATTGAAACGGGCAGAGAGTCATCACACTATTCTCAAGCTAAGGTGTCAGAAGAATTGTTACTATAGATTCCAATTCAGTAACATGCTCTGTATGACCTAACGAAACATACAAAAAGGTTATTTATCTCTTCTGGATGACAAAATCATGTGTTAATCTAGAGTGTATCCACATGTTTTAATGGAACAGCAATTAAAGGACATAGTATGCTTATGTTTCAACTTTTCCATAAGTTCCTTCTGGAGGCCTGTAATACTTTGGGAAAGCCTTCAGTTGCAGGGAATTAAATGCATACTTGCGACATCCAACATTCTTCATTGTATTTTCTCGGCGACAACCCTCACTGGGGAAAAAAACAAGCACAAAAAATGACAGCAGTAAAAGGGAAAAAAAAAAAGAAAAAAGACTTAAACTAAGATGAAATGAACTGGTTATTTTATAGCATTAAAATAAAGTTGGTTATATTTAATGAGCGTTTAATTAATTTGCCACTGCAAATATTAAAAGAGATGATTCATCATACAATGCCAGTAAGAAGCACACAGAATGGACACAAGCTATGTCTGATTGCTAGTTTTGCATTTCTAGAAAGCAGCAGCACATCTACTGAAAAGGCTCTTTCACGCCGGTTTCATGTATTTCAAGGTACACTGTTGTGGAGTTCACATGCCATTCACTGCACAAGGGATCCCAAGGGATTGCTTAAAAGCAGTTCTGCTAATTTATTAACACATAAAGCTGAAAACCAAAACCTGCTGATCTCTCTATAAGAGCTTTAAAGTAATTTTATTGTTCCCTGTATGTCAGTAATATAAGTACTTACTTAAAGATTAGAGCTGATACAAAAATAATGTATGCCTTTCTAGTTATCTCTGCATGCATAAATGGACATGAAAACCATAGCAATCTAAAAAAATCCTAATCGTGAAATAGCAGTGCAAAAAAGACTGGCTGCATCATCACCCGAAAGAAACAAAGCTGTGCAGAATTTAATTTTCACCCAATATTTTGGTGCAACCGCCCCACATTACAAAGAGGTTCTGTGCTACAATAGAAAACTACTCCAGTTATAAGGCTTCTTTACACTTGTGTAAATCTAATCCACAGTTCCTTTGATTATATCCAAAAAACAGACATACAAAGAGGAAGCACTATCTTTTAAATATATATTATAAATCAATTTAGGCTTGCAGGAGAATTATTATCCCTGATTGAGGACTGGAACCTAAACAATGACAACTAGACCTTCATGGCAAAGTGTACAGTACAGCATCCTACAATGGAAATGTCAGGTTAGTCCTGCCTTGGAGACAGCTGCAGCATCTACCAGGTAAGCTGTGATCATCTTATTCAAAAGGAGGGTTTGGATTCTGGTTCAGTTTGAAAGCTCTCATGCTCTTATAGACCTCACCATTCTTCTAATTTTGGTTCATGAAACTGGCTGTAACTGTGTTCTGTATGTAACACCTAGTTTAACTTCATAAAATACAGAATTTTTTTTTTCTTTAAGGAATAGTTTAACTAAGTTTGAAATTCATCTCTGGAGCACATTCTGTGCTTGCCTTTTATAGAATGGATCATCTGTGATGACACTGTTTTTCTGGCACCGGTTTGTGTTTCACAAAACTCCCCCGACGGCTCTTGCAGCCAAATAGATACATCAAAAGTTTGCACAACTCATACTTCAGAGAACTAATAAAAGCAGTAAGTTTAACTAGCAAATATGTGATGCTAGGTGAGCATTTTAACTGCAAAGTGAATTATTCACTTCATATCACATTTCACTGCATCTGGTTATTGCATGTGTCCCTCATGGCACAGATACAATGACAAGGATTTATTTCCCACATTTCACATGGCATCTTCCTTCTCTTGGAAGCACATAAGGAGGATGCACTACTGCATCTTAAATCTGAATGCCTTAACAAAAGCACAGACCAGGCCCCAAAAGGAAAAAAAAAAAAACCCAAATTTGTCCCCATTGAAATTACAAAGAAAAAACCTACATTTTTTCCAAGAAGCTTGGGCTTCATTCCAAACAGTTTTAAGGTGGTCTTACTGCAACCCTAGTGGTATTCATGAGCAGCACCTTCATACTTTAAACAGATTCATAATCTCAGGGAGCTCAGTGGATGTGCCTGCCACCAGAGTGTGGCTGGACCCTGGAACAGCTGCCCAGGGAGGTGTTTGTGGCCCCAAGCCTGCCAGAGTGCAAGAAATTATGGTCAGCACTCTCAGGCACAGCCTGTGGCTATCCTGTGCCAAGCCAGGAACTGATCCTTGACCCTTCCAACTCAGGATATTCTGTGATTCTAAAGTTACTTTCACATCTGGTTAGACTGAATCCAGGACACTCCCCATACTGCCAAATCAAGGCCAAAGTCCAACCTGACAACTGCTCACCTTATAAAAAGGTAGACTGGGGCACCCCCAGCAGACAAACCAGTGCTAACCATAAAGAACAGATGATTTCTGTGGAGACACAGCAGCATCAGGTATCAGCACAGCACAGGGATGTGTCCCAAACCACCACAGCATGATAAACCTCAACAGCAGTAAGGATGCACCAATGTACTGAAACTAAAAATCAATATGATATGTGCTTTATATATGTAGATAAACATATATGTCTTTGTGGTGGTTTTTTTGTGTTTTTTTTTTTTTTTCTTTTAAAAACAAAATTGGAAGAATAGTGAGGAAAAATATTAAGAGATAGTGTACTGCACAGTCTGATTTCATGAAGACACAAATATAACCACACACTTTTTTTTTTTAGTTAGAATAATTAAATCCAAATTTAGGATTTAATTCTGATTTTCATTCTAACTGTGCTTTTTTGGTTTTTTTTGTTTTTTTTTTTATTTCAGCATATTTCTCCCAGCAGCTCTTGATTCCATTAAAATTTATAATAAAAGCTAAAGCTATCTATATTTTTTGAGCAAGTTAATAGTAGAAAATACAAATCACAGTACTAGTTCTCCTCAGAAGCCCAATGTCATCTCAGGCACCAAGCGAAGTAAAACCCCTTATGAAGTTATCAAACTACATTAAATGAGGTTAGTTTTTTTATCAGCTATTGCTATTGACAAGCTCTGCCAGATCACAGCATCAACAAAATCTTTCCATTTAAATAGGCCTCCCCTAGTTTGATGTTATATATAAATGATGATCAAATTTCATCTGCAATTACTCTGCATCACTAAACTAGGAAGCCACTTCATCCTCACCACTTAAATAAATGCTAACTTACCATTGCTTGCTTATCACTAAGCCACTATCAGCATCATAATTTATTAAAGCTGTGCAACGCTTAAAAATGGAAGTAACAGTAATATTTAGTCTAATGTAATTAAAATAAAGCCCAGTGGAAAACCTGAAACCCACCTACTAAAGGAGTTAACTGATACCTCCTACTTCTTGCCTGAAAATTAAAGACCATTATCTTTAACTTCTAAGATGCCCCTATTTCACAGTAAGTTCTATAACAGAGCACCTAAAATAGATAATGGATCATTAGCAGGCTAATACCAGTCACATCCCCTTCCTAACCACAAGTTTCATTTTCCTCATGTCTTTAATACATTGCAAAATGCAGATCTACAAGTAGAATGAAATAATTCTGCATGCAGCACACTGCAAGTTGTTTTATGAGTGTTTTCTAGTCTATTAGAATATATTTAACCATGAGAAAGGAACAAGACTATGTTTCTACAAACTGTTCAATAATGTAATTTGGATATTATGCTTTGAAATGAAAGTATAAATTTGTTACTTCTTTAAATAAATTTCTTACAATTTCTTATAAACCCCACCCATGTTTTTATTTTTCTCTTCGTACCTCGTAAAAATGAAAGGCAAGATTAGCATACACCTTAAATATACAAAAAGATACAAATTCTTTTCAGACAGAGTTCCTTTCTCTGGAATACATGAAACAAGTAACACAAAACTGTATTTGGTAAGAGATCTTCAGGCCGGCTAAAGTAAAGAGGTAACAGGCCAATGTCAGACTATGTTACAAGCACTGAAAGCAGAACAATAATTTAAAGTTTCAATACAACTGTTTTTGATAAAATAATTTGATGTATATTTACAGTTTAGTACAATAGAAACGTAAAATTGTAAGGCATAATAATAATTCTTGGCAGACAATGCTATGACACATTCCTTTGTCCAGCAGGTACCAAGTGGCAATACACATTCAAGCACTTTTTTGTTTTTGTGGGTTTTGTTGTTTTTCTTGTTTTTCTTTTTTCTTTCTTTTTTTTTTGTTTTTTTTTGTTTGTTTGTTTGTTTGTTTGTTTTTGAACTCTATCTTCACTTGCAACGTAATCTGGCCACCAGGTACGCTATGCTCAGAAACAGCCACACAATCAGTAAATTGGGGCTGAGAGCTAGTAAAGGAATAGAGTAGAGAAGGCTGGGATCTAGTCTGAAATCTCGGATGGGCACCAAGCCACTCAAGTTCTTCTGGGTGACTATCTCCCGTGTTCCAATGCTGTGAAAAGGAAGAAGTTTGGGAAGAGGGAAAATAAAACAGAACGGAAGACAGACATGCAAATGGATGGATAAAAAGAGATGGCAACACAAAGCGGTCAAGAAAATGAAAAAACATGGAAGAATGCACAACAGAACCAGAAGATGAAGTAAAGAAAGAGTGGAAAAACATCTCAAAAATATGTATCAGTACAATTATAAAAATAAGGAGAGGGAAAGAGAATAAAAGAGAAAAATAAGAAAGAAGTACTGTAGTCTAGTGAAAATAAACACATGTAGGTTGAACATTAATGGTTTTCCATGTTCATTCTTTCAGATTACCAAGCAATAATACCCCATGCTGCTCTGCCATGCTTTGGCATGCTGCAAAGAAGTGGAACTCTGAAAAGCAAGCTGAACATGAATAACCATTGTAGTATTTGACCCTTTCAAACATCTTTCCATGTGGGCTGGAGTGATTTAATTTAACCTCTTAACTACCTGTCCAACACCTTAATTAAAAAAAAAAACAAAAAAACCCACCCACCTATTTTTCTGCTTAGACATGAATTCAAGGGTATATATAGGCTTTTTGCTGAAGACTGGCTGCAAAGCCCATCTCATTGTGCACCCACTCCTTACACTGAGCACCAAAGGCTACAGTGGAGAACAGCTCCCCAGGTAGCCTGGTTGACTTTGTAGTGTGGTCTTCACAAGTCTGGATCACTCTCATACCCTGAGCACTCCAACTCTATTTTTAGTACACAAAGCAACAACTAAATGACCAAGAAGAACAGAGGGATGGAGCACCTCTCCTACAAGGAAAGGCTGAGAGAACTGGGTTTGGTCAGCCTGGAAAAGGCTTAGGGGAGACTGTATTGCAGCCTTCCAGTACTAGAAGGGAGCATACAGGAAAGAGGGAGAGAGATTATTTACAAGAGCATGTAGTGACAGGACAAGGGGGAATATGCTAAAAGGGAAAGAGAATATGTTTAGATTAGATATAAGGAAAAAATTCTTTATTCTGAGGGTGGTGAGGCAGCCAGGGAAGTTTATCCCTGGGAGTGTTCAAGGCCAGGCTGGATGGGGCTTTGAGCAATCTGGTCTAAGGTTCAATTGAATGTGTCCCTGTCCATGGCAGGGTTGTTTGAACTAGATCCTCTTCAAGGTCCCTTTCAACTCAAACAATTCTATGATTCTGTAATTCTAAATGCAATCTGTAAGCCTGATGCTGTTCGAACTTGTGCACTTGCTCCATCCATAACCTTGATGGTTGAGTAGCAGGGTTATTTTAGCATCAGACAATGTCCTGCAAGGAATCAGACACACCCTGGAGGTGCTGAAAAAGAGCATTCAGATGCTGGTGACACATCAAGTCAAATGGAATTAGGTGGGCAAGGAACTAAACCAACTGTATGTCTTATTTGGATTTGATCCAAATTGGTGATGAAGACATGTTTTCACTCCTGGTGCCTACAGTGGACAAGGCTAGATTGAATCTGTGATGCCAACAAATCCCAATTTCTTTGTAGCAGTGGGGAGAGTGTGTGTGTGATCAGGAGAATCAGCCAGTGGAAACCTAGTGTTTACTGGAAAGTGGTGGATAAAGGCTCAATGAAATGGCCTGGAGGAAGAAAAGCGTTTTAGAATATAGAGAAAATGTACAACAATGGGAGAGGTAAAGAAGAAAGGCTAAAAATGCTAAGTTGGCATTATGAACACCACATGCCACATCTCCACCATTAAAAATTAATATCATGCTGCTCAATTTTACATAAAGACATATACACAGACACATATGGTGGGAATGGAGGCAAGAGCTGGAAAGTGCATTCCTTGTCACTGTTGGCCCCATAAAGATGCTTCCCCCGACAGGTGAAAAGTCACCTTTTGGAAATATCAAATATTCCAAATTGTACAGGGTCTTAAATCAAAACATTCATCAGCAGACTAGCTCTAGGGTTAGGAGACAGAGCAATTTCCCTTCTACTTTAGCTTGCATATGGGAATTCTCGCTGTGAGGAGAGGCCAGGGCTGGACACTGCTGGCTCCAGCCAGCTTCAGTGACCCACTGCAGGCACAGCTGAGTCCTCAGCCATGCTGGTGCCTCGGGGAAGGAGTGTGTGAGAAAAGGCAAAACACTCCATGGCATTGAAGAGTGATGGGAAAAGATCTGAGAAAGAGCCCTGTGAGCACCAAAGTCAGGGAAGGAGAGGAGAAAGAGCTGAAGCAGTCTCCCCTGCAGTTGTAGAGAGGAACTGTCCACACTGCAGCCCATGGAGGACCCACAGTGCAGCAGATGAATATTTACTGAAGGAAACTGGAGACCATGGAGAGCCCATGCAGGAGCAGGTTCATCCTGAAGGACTGCAGCCCATGGGAAGGACCCACACTGGAGTGGAGGAAGAGTGCAAGGAGGAAGGAGCAGAGGAGACTGTTATGGACTGACTGCAAATCCCTGTTCCACATCCACTGTGCATTACTCAGCATGGGGAGGAGGTAGAAGAGCTGAGAAAGAAGCAGTGGAAAACTTTGGCCTGGGACAAGAAGGGAGGTGGTAGGCAAGGTTCTCTAATTTTTGTCTTTATTTCTTAACATCTCCAATCCATTGGCATGAAATAAAAATTTTTTCTCTGAGTCTGGTTTGCCAGTTTTGTATCAGTAACTGGCAAGGGATTTCCCTGTCTTTATTTCATGAGCTTTTTCACATATTTTTTCTTCCTGTCCTGTTGGGGGAAGGTAGTGAACAGTTGGGTGGGCATCTGCCAAGTGGTCTAGCTTAACTCAGTATGATTTTATTCTTAAAGCAGGTCAATCAGTGAAGAAATCCAACCAAGCTTGTTATCATAGCTGTTTTATTGCAGTGAGTGGTCATACCCAAACATGACTCCTAGGACTTTATTATGTAATCCTTTTAGTCAGCACCATGGTGATTTTCCTCACCTCATTTCCAGCTGCTTTTCAAGAGCCCCTGTCAGAGATGGCTCTTCTCTGTTGGCTAAATTGCTTGTGTTGCACCTTCCTAATTAATTTCATTTAATGAAAATGAGCTGGGCTACCCAAAACATGTAAAGGATTTTGCTACCCAGAATGATCTTGACTGAAACTGCCTTGGAGCATATTCCCACGAACAGCTCCACTGGCATTTCTGACAAGACAGAAATCTGGTAGGAAGAGGGAGGGCAGGGAGTCAAAGATCTAGTGGGGAGCGTGGGCTGCAGATGGAAGAGGCTACCTGAGCCAGCTGGACTTTGACTCTTGTTCTGCTGGTCAGGTAGCCATGTCCTCTTAGCTTGGACTTCCAGTCATATCATCATGATTTTACTATTTGTGAGCTGGGAGTTACTGTGTGTTTGATTTGGGACTGGAAAAGCTGTAACTTATTTACAGAAAATGACTTTATTGTAATAGGGTATTTGTTTCTAAGGTGAAAGCCATGAACTTGTATCTGTAAATTTCTACAAGAATATAGAACATTCAATGTTCCCTCCCTGATTTCCCTGCTCATTGAACATAATTATCACAGACACATAATTATCACAAGACTAGGAAAGAAGGGAAGTCCCTGGGGACAAGTAAGTGGGAACTAACACTTCTGAAGACCAACATCAAATGGAAGAAGATGATGCTTTCTTAATTTTTTTAAGACTGGCATAAGTAAGGACACTTTTCTTCTCTGGAAAGTTGTCAGTAAAGAGGAGATTAAACACTTTGAGTCTCACAGATTACTAGTACTTCTTCCCTGTCCTTCCAAATGCCTCAGAAAGTTCAAAAGTCTTTAAGAATGAACCAAACATTCCTTTTCCAGTACACTTAAATAGAAGACCCAAGTTAATAGAACAAAACCAAGCTTTCTGAATGCCCTGGAAGCAATTTGGGCACAATTTTCTTTCTTATTCTGTACCTGTTGTTTAGGTCAGGTCAAACTGTCCAGGCTGAAATGGGATTTGGTGGAGTTGGACTCTTACATATTTGTTCCATAATCCTGTTTCTCTCATTAAGCTTTATTAATTCTGTGTCATTGTTCCTGAGTGGAATTAACAAATAATTTTAAAAACATGACCACATATCCCAAAGAGCAATAAGATGTGAGGAAGAGTGATGGGCTTGAAGAATGATCTAATCTTGGTTTTCTGTCTGGACTAGTCAGTATTTGTCCTGTACAATCTCTCTTAGTCAAAGATTTAACAGAAGAAAAAGTCAAGTCCTTCACCTGCCAGAGCAAGTCCCTGATGTTGGTAGAACACTCAAGCCAAAGGTTCTGATTAAATTGGCCCTCTTTCAATATCCCTGAGTAGGTCAACACAAAGCAGTATTTTTCTTGGGTCAGTATTTTATCTGATCCTGTGTTATATTAAATTGGTAGACTGAAGGACCAAAACAATGTTATTGTTAGCCTCTCTCTCTCTATTGTGTCCACAATTGCATTAAAAACCCAGTGACCCAGTAAAGAATTTGAAGAAAGTAACAAGGTTACCAGTATTTCTCCTAGTTGGTTTTATTCTTATTAAATACACAACTGTGAAACTGTGTAACAGTTTCAGATGTCTATGTCAACAAGTGGCACAATTTAAATAAAGATGTTTGAGAACCACTTAGTCCATTTCAAGTTAGTAAATTCTCCCTCATAAAGCTGTTTCAAGTTTTGTTTCTAATATCAAGGTTTAAGTAGTTTCTGAGTGCACTTTTCATGTACTGTACTAACTCTGTGACAATGTAGCAAAAAGTGCAGCAAAAAATTGAAAATAAAAAAGTCCAGTGCCACCCAATTAGATGTATAAACCCCCAAATTACTAGTGTAAGAGGCTGCAAGTGTTATTATATGAGACATTTTTCTTCTAGGTAACTGAAGAGTAAGAAAGGGTCAAACAGCAAAAACATACAGAAAGGATAAGAGAATTGAACACTCTAGAGAATTCGGTGAAAAGACACACAGTACAGTACATTTGATAAGAGTGAATGTTGAAAAACAGGACTGAACAGCATTGTTGAACTACATTGATAAAGACTAAAGCTAGATTTCTTATCCTTTCTTTTGGTATGTGACTTACGGAGTTTTCCAGCAGTGCTTGAAACAAGGCATTGAACAACAGTAAACAGATTTTTTTTTTAAGTACAGTACTTAATTCTGCAAACATCTCTGCTGCTTCAGAATACAGAACATCATTATTTTGATATGACAACAGCACACTGACACATTGTGATGAAATTTGGTTGCTATATAGTGTGAAACACTCATACTGACAGTTCACCCAGTGAGCAGTGTTTCACTGCTAAAGGATACACTGGCAAACCAGTGCAAACTGCAGGTGTCTGTGTTTCAAAGAATAAAAACAAGTCATCCCGGAGTAATCTCCCTGATCTAGAACTAAGAAACCTAGTGCTATGACAGTTCAGGTAAAGTCATCATTAAACAACTTTCAAAGAAGCACCAGTTTCCTGTTCTGGAAGTTCAGCATTAATGGAAAACATATTTTTACATGCTTGTCTGAAAACTCCTAATTTTCTACTGAAAACTCAAGCCCATCTGATATAAATCTGGTAAGAACCAGCTTTAGCATATGCAACTCACATGCACAGGAGGGATGAATTCTAGCAGTCAGTTTTACAGTTTCCTGACTTTAGCTTACTTTTTTTTTTCTTTTGATGGAAACAGAGACCACCACTCCTCTGCAGTTTGCATGGTTCATTATTTAGGAATAAGTAATGTGGTCAAACTCTTACCTCCTCATACACTCCAGAGCCTGAGTGAAGACCTGTGGGGCCATTCCATGCTCATGCTGTAGGATCAAACACTGCTCCAAGGTGATGGACATGGCAGTCCTATCCTTGGCACTCTTACAGCTCGTGAACCGAACGCCGTTGAGTCTGCGGCATATCTGGAAATGGGACAGACAACCCATCACTCCCTCTACAGGCATAACTTCCTGCCAGAGACAACACCTGTACTTCCCCTCAGACAGACACAAGTGTTCTCTAGGGCTTCAATGTCAAAGTTTGGCATGTTTGAGGGAGCAGAACTTCATTGTATGAGTTGAGGGAAAAATCTGACACAGAAAATACATTTTCTTTCCCCATGTCTCATTCTAGAGGAGGTCTAGCCTGGCAGCATTTGCAAGCAACATGCAAGCAAATGAAGAAATTCAAACATTCCAGTAATAAAAAAGAGGCAAATACATATGAATACAGAAAATCAGCTGAACTATGCAGAGATGGTTAGATGAATAAATACCTCAGCAGCTTGCCAAAGGATATCAACATTCTTGTTTTTCCTTGCATGAACATTTTGTCCCAGAAATCTTAACAGTTCAGGCAGGCACGTCTGACTACGAGATCGAGGTAGACCTATAAAACAAACAAAATCAACTCCACTTATTCATCTGTATTCAACAGATCTTTTACAAAGTGTTTCTATATGCCTGTTGCAAACACATTTGTGTTTTCTTGAAACTAGAACAATTATTCAAGTTCTGTTTAACTTAGTACCATCAACAAAACAAATTCATGCTTAATTAAACTCAATTGGAAATATAAATTCCAGTTATTTAAAACTTTGGGAACTCATAATCTAATAGCAGTATAATAAGAGAATGAACAAAGGGAGCAAGATTGGTATAGTCTTTTCATTTCTGTGCCACAGATTTGACAGGAGAACATGCATGTCTTCAGAGAAACTCTGAAGATATTTTACACTCTGCTTACATTTTTGATTTTAAATTTGCAAGCTGGTCAGCTTTCAGTTACAAGAAACACCCACAGGACAGCACATTGTCATGATCTGTTTATTAATATTTCACTAAGTGGAAATAAAGTAGTTGAAATTTTTCAGAGCACCTTCAGTATTCATCTTCTGCATTCAAATTGTTGCACATCATCTCTTACATACGTAGCAAGATACTCCAGACAATCAATTACAAGTATTCAATAAGTTGTCTTTTTTCTTGTTTAATTTTTTTTAAGGAGTAACCACAGAGAACACCAACTAAAGTTGTGACTGAATAAATACAGAGGTATGCACTGTAAGAGATGACATTGTGACAAAAAGAATCCTACCTGAGTGACATCTGAGGCTTTATTTTAGGCCTACTTCTCACAGCAAATGGTATGTTGGACTAACCTGATCTCCTAGAGGAAGGTGACCTGCTGAGCAGATGGGGGAAGGCTGTGGACATTGTTTATCTGGACCTTGGCAAAGCCTTTATTGCTGCTTCCCACAGCATTCTCCAGGACAAAGTGCTCATGGCTTGGTGGGACATTCTGTTCACTGGGTAAAACAACCCAGCTGGATGGCCAGGCCCACAGGGTGCTGGTGAATGGTGCTACATCCACCAGTGTGGCTCCCCAGGGCTCAGTTCTGCAGCCAGTCCTGTTTAAAATCCTTATCACTGATCAGGAGGAGAGGATCAAGTACACCCTCACTCAGTGGCACCAAGCTGGGCAGCAGTTCTGACCTACTGGAGGGCAGGAAAGCTCTACAGAGGAATCTGGACAGGCTGGATGAATAAGCCAAGGCCACTTTTGTGGGGTTCAGCACAACCAAGTGCCAGCTCCTGCCCTTGGGTCACAACAACCCCAGGCAGTGCTACAGGCTGGGGGCAGAGAGGCTGGGAAGCTGCCCAGTGGAAAAGGACCTGGGGGTGCTGATCCACAGCAGCTGAACATGAACCAGCAGTGCCCAGGTGGCCAAGAAGGCCAATGGTGACCTGGCCTGTGTCAGCAATGGTGTGGCCAGCAGGAGCAGGGCAGGGATTGTGCCCTGTACTCAGCACTGGTGAGGCCACACCTCAAATCCTGTGCTCATTTCTGGGCCCTTCACGGTAAGGAGGACATCCAGGTGCTGAAACCTCAGTGGTGTCCAGAGAAGGGCAACAGAGCTGGTGAAGGGTATGGAGCACAAGTCTTATGAGAAGCAGCTGAAGGAGCAGCTGAAGGAGCAGCTGTTTAGCCTGGAGAAAAGGAGGCTCAGGGGACCTTACTGCTCTCCACAACCACCTGAAAGCCAGCAGGGCTCTTCTCCCAGGCAACCAGCAACAGGATAGGAGAAAATGGCCTCAAGCTTCACCAGGGGAGATTTAGATTGGATGTTGGGAAAAATTTTGTTACTGAAAGGGTTGTCAAGCACTGGAACAAGCTGCTCAGGGAAGTGGTTGAGTCAGCATCCCTGGAGATATTTAAAAAATGTGGAGATGTGGCACTTGGGGAGATGGTTTAGGGGTGGACTTAGCAGTGCTGGGGAAACCGTTGGACTTGATGATCTTAAAGACCTTTTCCAACCTAAAGAATTCTACATTTCTATTCTATAATTAACAGTACCGTGCCTGTCCTGGGCTGGGCTGTTTGAACTCTACATCTAGAAAGAAACCAATACCTGTAAACAAAAAGAGGGCACAGGCCATCTCCTCTTTCTAAAGACAGGGAGAGCTACAGAACAAGCACAAGGAGCTAGTGAAGCTAAGACTAATTTCTTAAAAATTCTGCAGAGTTTAGAACTAATAACACAGGCACATGGACAGTGGATAAGGAATCAACTTTTCTTGTGTAGTGCTCCTGAAGAGAAAATTTCCTGCAATCTTCCAGCAGATAGTTCACTGGGACCTTTGTCCCCTAGAATGATCTGTTTGTTTTCCCTTTTGCCTCTACCTACCACAGACTACATAACTAGGCATAATCACCTGGTTTGCAGTTAAATGTAAAATGCTATTCTCCCTTGATAAGGGTTCACAGAAAAGCGCACTTCATTTTGTATATCCTAAATTATCACAACTTTCAGGAGAAAAAAAAAAGAAGCCAAAAAATGATTGGATCAAACATAAGAAGTTTGGGAAAGAGGGAAGAGACTGAAATAAAAATAAAAAAGGCAAGCAAATAAAAAGGAGAGGAAGGAGCTGAATGAGAATTATTATTATAAAAGACTAGACAGAGACATGAACAAAATTCATTTTAAACTGGTTAATTTTTGAATCATACAAGAAAATCTGATGCTAGACTACTATACAATAAAAAAATTAAACTTTGCAGCTAACATTCCAGAGAATTTATTATGCAGCATTATGAATGTCTGGATGGAGGGAAGCTGGTTGTGCTCTCAGCTCTATGAAAAAAAAATTCAAAGTAACCAAACTTGCAATAACACACTTTAACAGACAGAATTCTTACTATCCTGTTGCATGCTGTTGCATTTGTATTTCTGGAATAAAATTGTAACTGTAGAGCACATGAAATAACCTTAGAAGAGATTTGATTGTCATAATAATGAATTGATGAATATTTTTGTAAATAACACTTATGGCCACTGCCTTCTCAACAAAACCCCAAGCAGTAACAAGCAAATTAAAAACCAGTAAAAATTAAGCATGTAGCTTTTGTTACTTTTCCAGGCTCTCTGTTGTTGGCTGCAGTTGCAACAATTACAGGGAAGTGCCAAAGGAAAAACAGAGGGAAGTGACTGAGTCCCAAAAAACTGGCAGTTGCTCTCTGAGCAGGTTTTATCATAAGTGCAGAGAGCATCACCAAAAACTGCAGATAAAAGTGCTGCTGCTAGAACCTATCACTTTTATACCTTTACCTTACAACAATCTCACTGCCTAACTGGATGATTATACAGTACATAGTGCTACTTAGAAAGAGATGTAAAAGTAACCTTAAAAAGGAAAGTTAATCAGTCTGACCTTTAAGCCTCTTGAATCCACTCTACTTTAGTACTAAAGAATTAAAACAGAATTGTATCATTTCTTGGAGGTTACTAAAGCTGGTGTACCATCAACATTTTAAAAACCAACATAAATCAAACAAATGAAAAAATCAGCCTGAATTGTGCTATTCAAGCAAATTTGTCATTAATTACAAAATACTTACAATCATCAGGCAAAACTTCCTTGAACTGCTCAAAATATGAATTCAACCTCACTAAGCTTTCCATGTTAATTATTTCTTGCAGTGAGGTGTCTCCAAACCTTTAAAAGGAGAAAAAAGGAACAATTAAGCCCAAGGTAAAATGTTTCTCTTTCTTTGAAACAACTGCACTTGCCAATATGTCTACCAAAAAAACAGTTCAAAGATTCATCCCAAGAGTTCCCTAACCATTCAAATGCCAGGAGAAGTGTAACAGAGAACTTGTTGTAATGGTTCATTACAGAGAAGGAAAATATATGAGTATGAGGGGAAAAAGGGAAGGAAGTATAAGAAAAATCTTGAAGAAAATAGTATTTGAAATTCTTTGGCTTTTGTGTCTCTCTTTCAATATGAAATTCCTACCTGGCAAATTGTTTTACCTAAATTTAAACTTTTAATAATGGCTTAACTACTTTAGTTCATAAACTAATAATAACAACCATAACATCAGTAGATAGGACTGAGAATGTTGACTTCAGATATGTAAATGAAAAATATGGCTCTAGGATTAATAAATCATGAATGTAATAAATATGGTCAACAATGCCCCGATGCATCTTATCTAAATATATCCACACACACAGATGTACACACAGAGTGCTGACATCTGTAACTGTGCTAGTCATCTTGGGCTTCCTTTGTAGGCAACAGAGAACAGTAACTGCTGCAATGCTTTTGCTAAGACTTTTTCTCATTGTCCACCACCACAGTGCACACTCCAGCCTGGTACCAAGGCTGCTGTCACAACATGCATGTGCCTGGCTTCACAGGAGTGCTCCATTGGAGCAGTGCTCTGCCAATGTACTCTTTATAGGATGTGGCCAGGGAATCTGCTGGCTCTTCCAGAACTTCCAGAACTGAGCAGTTTTCCTAGCAAATATAATTACATAATTATATTTTTTTCAGTTTTACAACAGCAGTGTTGCATTACATTAATACTGCAAGGGTATTTTAAAACAGAGGTGCACCTTGCCCATTATCCTGAATTTTGACAGTGACCAGGAGAGGGAGTCTCAGGGAGAGTGCAAAACCAAGACAGTAAATACACAGCAATACCCTGAATGATCTCAGCCTCTAGTGATCTATCACTCACAGAGGTCTTAAGTCACAAGGAGCACCTGTGTGCTAACTAGCCCTTGATAGATCTCCCATTGTAAATTCACATCTGAACCACATAAACCTGGACTAGTATCAAACTCATGAGGTAAGGAGCCTTACAGCTGTGTGGCACATTAAGAAGGACTTCTTTTTGTTTGGCATTTGGCAGATTCCTTTAGAAAAGTGCTCCCATGTTCATGTATTGGAGAAACTGAATCAGTCAGTTATGTAAGAGTGCAATTCCACATCAACATAGTTCCATTGCTGAACTGCCAGCAAGGCTGAGCTTGCCTGACTGGACACCTACTTCTCTGCTAGGGTTTGCTGCTCATTGATTCCCACGTTGAAAAGAACAGGCTGAACCCTCAGCAACATTCCACTTTGAATCTCACGCGGCAGCAAATCAAACAAGGCGCTTGGCAGAGGGATCCTCACGTTAAATCCATCACTGAAAAGAAATAAACAGCTGTGAGACATAAGGATAAAAAAGCTACATTCCAAGCATGTGTTATTTGTCTAAAGAGGGATAACACCTAGAATATAATATAAACATTAAAAAACAACCATCAGTCAGAACTGACTCTGAGGAATTGCCACAACTTGCTTCTAGTCAGAAGATCTATTCTAGTTCAAAAACAAACCTGCAGCAACCTGTAATGGTGCATTTATATCCTCACAGACATTCACTTCAGCTCTACCAATCTCCTGGCAATGGCTGATTTTGCACTCCACATTAATACTGCAGTTCTTCTACAACTTGGGTAGAAAAAGCCAAATTTTAGCATGTTCCCACTCATGAGGAATAAAGTATATTTATTGTTTTTTACCGATTTCCAGTGATGACTGGCAGCATGTCAGTAGATGTATTTGATGTAGCCTGAGTTACTTTAAAGGTTACATTCCTCAAGTCCATGATTCCCAAACTCATGTCCTCCAGCATTGCCAGCTCCTCACCTAAATCCAAGAGGAAAAAGTGAATTGTAATTACTTGTTATGCACAACTTTCCTTTGTCAATTTGATGGCAACAATAGGCCAACATTCCATACAGAAGTTCCACAGATGAAGCAGTGCTGCAGCCCCGGTCTCCCCCCTTGACCTACAGACAATGTCATGGCTGATTTTTTGAGTTCAGTTTGTCATTAATTACAAAATACTTACAATCATCAGGCAAAACTTCCTTGAACTGCTCAAAATAACTTGGTGTTTTCAAGTTTAGAAAACACCAGTTATCTAGAACAGTCCAGACTACTGTTCTTTAAGTATTTTATATGCTGATTTTCCAAGTTAGGTGATGCTAATAAGTACTTCTCAGCATTGTCAGAGCCATGATATCCTTTGCACAAGGTATTCTGGATTTGTCTAATAAAACATTCCCTAACCAGTATCCAGACAGCTTCGAGACACAGGAGTGAAACACTTCTGAGTGAAGTACTTTCCCTTTTTATATTCTCTCTTCAGTCTCACGTTGTGCTGCAAGACTACGGAAGTTTCAAGAAAACTCAAAAAGTGTATTTTGGGCACAGTTTCTCCCAGCTTACCAGAACTTTCATCCAATTATTTTCCCAAAAAAATCCCAAAGACCACTGTGATACGTTTTAGTCTTTCTTAAACCTTTGACATTCTATTATAAAAGAAGTACATTTATCTTTTGGGAGCAATTCAAGTAAATGTGAAAAAAATCAGAGTTGTTAGATAATTAAGTACTTCAGCTATAATCTAGTTTTCAATTTTAGTTTTCAAAATAATTTTGTAGCTGAGCTGCAGATTGTCCCAAACACTCAGATCCTGCTGTAGCAAATTTAATGCAGAATTTGCTGATGCAACAACTAATCCCACCCCCTGGCCCTGTGCCTTTACCATAAGTGCTCAGCAGGCTCTCAAACTGTGCCAGCAAGCCAATGGTGTAGAGTTGTCTTAGAAATCCATCATCATGCAGGCAGTTCCTCAGCTTGATAATGAAACCACAAATGAGAGCTGTCAGCTGTGAGAGAGGAAACAGACAAGAATGAAATGACTCAAAATAAAAAAGGTTCTTCAGCCCCAAACAAAAATCACAGCATGTATAAGAGGTGCAATAAAATCTGTCACACAGATATTCTTTTCCTTTAGACATCATTTTTTCCTTGCAGCTGAAGACAACCAACCAATGAAAACCCAAAACATTCATAAAATCAGATTCAGGGCACGCTGCCTTCATCTCACAAGCTGTCTCAAAATGGGGCTGCTGTAGATCTCACACTTTCTTGTTTTCTGAACACGATCACTTGTGGTAGGGTCTACAACTTATGAATTACAGAAGTTGCTCTTTAGAGAATTGGTTTAGTTTTAGACAGAAAAGCAACACAGCTAGTTCTAGGCCAAGAATTTTGATAGTATGAATAAATTACTGCTTTTCAAAAATTACATTTGAGAAAGCTTTAAAATGCAGTATCTGTTTGCATTATGCAGACTTAAACTCTGATGTTACAAGATATTCAGAACAAGATCCTGAGGATCTAGTCCTAAGATAAGTACTAAGTAGTACTAAGTACTAATAGTACTAAGTACTATTATCTAAAATTAATGCTAGTCTTAATTCATTGCCCACAAAGGAATTTCCCAGGTGATAGCCATATACTAGGTATACAGGTGTATGACTTTGTTATAGAATTAAACAGAAGAGAATAAAGTTCTGATCATGATGGGTAAACATATTCAAAGGATTGAATTTTAAAATTATCTGCATTATGTGGTGGGTTTTATATTAGAAAATGCCCTGATTTTATCTCTATGAGATCACAAAATCAAAGAATCATTAAGGTTGGAAAACACCTCCAAGATCACCAAGTCCAACCCAGAACCACCCCCACGTACACCACTAAACCATGTCCTCAACTGCCATATCCACACATTTTTTGAACACTTCAGGGATGGTGATTCCCCCATTTTCCTGGGCAGCCCACTCCAGGTCTTAACAACCACTTCCATGAAGAAATTTTTCCTAATATGTACTCTAAATCTCCCCAGCACAACTTGAGGACATTTCCTCTCATCCTGTCACTTGTTTTACATTTTTGATATTACATTATCGGACTAAAGCCCCGCCAATGATGTCCAAGAAATAAATTGCTTAAAATAAATGAACAAGACCATGATTTCACAGGAAAGCAGACATAATACAAAGGTGTAGTGGGTAGAGGAATTTTTTTTCTGTGGAAGTTTTTTTAGTGCAGACACCTGCTAGTCAGTGTCTGACCCAAGAGATGCCAGCAGGTCCAGAAACAGAACTTCTGGGAAAAAAACCCAGAACTAATTTCTCTTCTTCTAGCTGGACTTCTGCTGGGTTTCTTATTGCAGAAAACAACAAAAGGTAACTGAGGGAGTACACCTGCTACTCACAGACCTTTTTGTCCCCCTGTCTCACACCTTACTTTTGCTTTGGCCTGGTGGCATTGGAAGGCAAAGGCTATTTCTGAAAACAGCAGTATATTTTAGTATACTAGTATTTTTACTAGTTCTGGAATAATTTTTGTTTTCAATAGTGAATGACTGTATATCCAAGGAGACACCTAATTTATGAATTGTCAAATGCACATAACCAGTAAGCACAGGATAGCACAGCTTGTGGGGGGAAATCAGTGTCGAACCAGGGAAGAGATCAGAAAAATTCTGGAAAGAGTAACCTTTCATATTCATAGAAACCCCACCCAATGTGGAAGTGAAATCAAATGATACATATGTGCTTGCTTACAGTCTGGCAGAAGACAACATCCCTGCGATACTGAAGGCTCAGGCAGAGCCCTATTGTTGGGGCACTGTCCTGCATTAACAAGAACACCATGGCTTTCTTGGCCTTGTCGCTCATCATGGCTACACAGTCAGTGAGTGTGGTCAGCAAGGGATAAAGAGCTTCACTCCATTCACCTGGTTCAAAGAGAAAAAGAAAATTAGCAGCAGTGGAAGCACTTTACTTGAAACAAACACACATTAAGAAGAAACTTCCTGTTGCAGGACAAATAATTCACATTTAGAACTCATTTTATTTTGGCTGGATGGTTATTCCCTGCTTTGTAATAATTAAGTAACCTTACAGTGTGGTTATTTGCATGAGGAAAATATGGAGAATTTGACTTTGTAAAGCTGTTATGACTTTCCAGGACATGTAAAATTTACCAGAATTTGTGCCCACACAACAGGCTGTACAATAGCTGATTTGGAAATCATAACAGAAACATGAACAATTATATACAGAAGTGTATATAACTGCATGTTCGTATTCAAACAAACCCTTTCACTGCACATACATGGACAGACAGGAAGGAGTCCATTGTATTACAGAAATAGGGACCATCTGCTTAGCCATCTCTGTCAATGAGATTCCTCCCAAACACCCTGCCTTTTCAATCTCTAGCCTCATAGGTGTATCATTCAATTGCTTCACCACCTTATTGATCCTTATTGCACCTCAGTGAGGCAAGATGATGTTTCATCTCCTACTTGCAGCTAAGAATAATAAGGTGTGAGGTGAGAAATTAATGTAGGTACTCTTTTAAGTGTTTCCTGTCTCCTGAGCAGGTTTAAAGGCTTTAAGTTAGATAAGAAGAAATATTAAACATAGTGAATTAGATGGGAGTCATGCAGATTGTTGGAAGTACTCTGGAGCTTTTTCCACTGAAATACACAAGATACAACCCAGAGGGTTTCTGTTCAAGGTCCTGCACAGGAAGCATAGAAGTGAAACTGAGTTGTCAAAGACCTTCTCTTTTAAAAGGGCAGGACAATATGTTTTATTTTTTAAAAGCACCAGAGCTCACAAACAGCACTCACACAACTCCCTGCCTAGCTGGCTGTAGGAACAAGGCAATGTACAGACCAGAACCTGCATGAATGAGACACTTAAAGCCCCTGAAAGTAAATTGTTTGGGATTTTGATTCAGAGGCAGAACTAAGAGGCAGTAATAATAAATGTTCCTTTGATAACCAGCCAAAGAGGGGAACTCTGGAAGTCTGCTAACAGAAATATATCTGGCAAGACTAACAGAACTATCCTTTTGGCTTTTGTTCTATGTGGTAGATACATAACCTAACAAACTACACAAAGAGAAAGTTGTTTGACTCTGTTTCATTGCCTTAAATAAAGCAGGAAACATCAAAAGAACAGGCAAGGAATCACAGCTTATCTTTTAAATTCTATTAAATATTTATCTGAAAATTAGTCAGATGCCATAACATGGCCTTGTGAACACTTAGAAAGCAAAATACAGATGAAACTAACAGTGTTTCTTTTACTGCATTCAAGAGCTTTTCTGTAAGCAAATGAGAATAACAAGAACTGAAAATATTTTCCAGCACATCATCATCTCATTGACTGTATGTACATACACGTATATAGCTACTAACACAGCGAAGATTTAAAACTGTGTAGATATGCAGCACTTCATTTTAAAGATATGTTTATCTTTGGTAATCACAAAGTACACTGGTAAAGATAACGCAATTATTAGATGGGTTTCTTTCTTCCAACATTCACATACAAGGCAGGGACTCAACTGAGGTAGTGAGCAAAAATCCTCTGTGCTGTGTATTCTCTTGGTTTAAAATTCTGGCCATGAAAAAACAAACCCTTGTCAGTCTGCAAAGCTCTAAATGATTTTTGCTACCTACTTCACAGAAGTGTCACCTGTGCTCCTTTTTTTTTAGTCAGTGGCAGTTGTTATTAACAGTAAACAGGAATAAAATGAATTGCACTCCCCGTCTCAAATTATGTTGGAACAAGGTAGGGGTGTTGGGAAGGCCAATGAGTTCACATAGTGAAATTTTGCTGACTCTATACTACTGCCCATTTCATAAAAAATAAGTGTCTTATTAAGAGAACCAAATACATAAAGCTTGTAGGCTGTAACGTCAGGTGGGAAAAGTTCTTGCTTTTTTTGCCCTAAGGGTCTCTTCTCTAGAGCAATAAAAATATCATTAAAACAGCTGTCCTCCAAGGCCTTGAAAAGATATTTTAGTCTTTTCATATTAAGTACAGAGGGACAAGGACAGAAGAAAGAATGTTAACACTGGGATGAGACTCCTAAATTCTGTATCCTGAAACATGAGACTTGCAATCCCCAATACCACTTGGTGTGCACCTGTGGCCACAGCTCTCTTCACAGAGAGCAGCACGCACAACCTGCCCAGGATTTTTCCTGGGGAAGGCAGTAAGAAAGCTCAGAGAAGAAAAACAATTCGTATCTTCACTTGCTGCATCTGTTGTTTGGCACATGTGGAATGTGTTATGGAGATGGTTTTTCAAAGAGGGATTTGTTAACTGGACTCTGGTGACGGATGTTTGGATTAACTGACCAATTAGGTCAAAGCTGTGTTGTGACTGTCTGGAAAGGGTCACAGGTTTTTTCTTGAGTATAATATAATATAGTTTAGTATAGTATAGTTTAATATAGTATAGTATGCAATATAACATAGTATAGCTTAAGAAAGCAATTGTTCAGTCTTCTGAAATCACTGGAGTCATTGCATGTTATTCCCTGGCTGGGGGTCGTCCTGCATCGATATGCACCCACAACAGAGATTTTCCATCAGCCTTGTTGACTCCTCCATGTTCTGCTCCACTTCTCATTCAGAAAGATCAGCTCAACAGCCCATGTGAAAGGGCATGTCTAAATGCTAGACTCCCACAGACTTCAATGACATTTGAAACAGGCCTCAATCCACTGTCACCTATATCAGTTTGCTGAAACACATCAACTGGAGAAATCCAAGAGGCCCTGAACAAGCACTCTCCCATATCTGGACATGTGAAAGGACCAGATATCCCCTGCACTCTTAGGAAATAACTGCTCAACAGCTTAGGTAACTCACGTGGTGTTGTAAAGCACTGCCATTTCAAAATGGTCCATCTTAAAGCAAGGCACTTGTTCAGTTAAGTATGAACAAACCCCTGCAGTTTTCAGAAGAAGCAGAAGCCATGAATGCACATACCTGGGGCAGATTCTTCCGGAGTAGGGCTGCAATCTGCACAGAAATGGAGGGGCAACATGCATGATTAAGGAGCAGCAACACAGTCTAAATACAAGCAACTCAAATGCTCAGTGCCAGGGTTCTCAAACATTTTCACTGAGTGAAGAGGAGCTAGGCAGAAATACTCTGTTGCCCCCAGGCATCGAGGGCATGGGCTGTCTCCTCCACTCCATTATTCTGATCAGAGGAACACCTGGATGGGGACTTGGAAGAAAGCCAGTACCTGCTAGCTCAGAGGCTCGCTGTGGATTACCAGCAAGTGCACTGTCAACCCCCAGTGATCCACAGGGCACAATTTGAGAACCACTGGTTTACTGCAGTTACAGATTAAGCTGGCAGTAAGGCTGCTAAACAGAAGAGCAAAAGACCAGCAGTAAGTTCAATGCACTTAACAGAAAAATACATTAAGGCACCCACAATGTAAGAGTAATAAGAAACCAGTACTCTGCTACCTGAGTCAAAATTCCATTACACAATTTCTGAGATAATTAACAGAAATTTTAGAATGTATATTAAGGGCTGAAACCCCACCAGTGAAGTCTGTGAGTACTCCATACTCACTTCAGTGGGAGGATCAAGCTGTCAGATGAAAACATACTACAGGTCAGTGCTAACAGTAAAAAATAACATAAGCCCTGTTGTAGCAAGTCCTGCATTAATGAAAAGTAGTTTACTAAGCTAACAGGGTTTAAGCTTCTGTTGTTTATATCTAGATTCACTAGTCAATAAATTATAAATCTGAATATAACAACAGAAAATATAAAATTCAACAGTGTTGCATCAGGACAATCATCTCAGCTAGATAATCAGAAAAAACCTCTCAGTAAATTAAAATCCATCATGTTCACTAAAGAAACTGTATGTCCCTATGTGATTTTAGTAATGAATATCTAAGCCAATAACCTGAGTATATTTGAAAATATATTTTTTAAGTTTCCTTTCTACTATTTCAGGCAATATTTTCTTTCACAAACATTCATTTCTAGAGAGATCCTTCAATCAAATTTTACCGTCCCTCTCTTACCAGTTCTGGAACTATCTTGCTTGCCTTGGTTTTACATTGCTTTCAAAATAATTTCTGCTCTCTGCTCATTTATTCAAAACTCAGAATTACTGACTGGAAAAACCTTAATTCTTTCAATACACTAAACCAAAAATGTTGTGATTCTGAACTTAGAGAAAGGACCTTCTTTGTCCTTCAATTCTGCCCCAGGTTCTCTCAGTTAAACAGTAGGATTTTTTTTCCCTATTTTGGAGGGACAGCAGGGAAAAGTTACAGAAATTCTTTGCACTAAAAAAAATCTTCCGTAGGGTCACACAGCCAATTCCCCTTTTACAAGGCATAAGTGTCAAGATCCAGAGTAGATTTAAAAGTACCACTGAAAATGGTCGGGAAATATTAATCTAAGGTGTTTTCAGCATTGAATTTTATTGGGAAAAGGTTCTGACAAAACTCAACACAGATTTTTCCTGTGAATTTTTAATATTAAAAATCCACAACATTTAATCATTTATGTGAATGTGCATTGAAGGTTACTGATTAAACTTACATGTAAATACATATAAAACTTCATGTAAACTAGCTAGCAAACAAAAACATTTATAGGTATCAAACCAGTAAAAGGAATTTAGTCAAAGGTTGAAACAAAAACCTACACTCCTATTTTTTAATAATGCACAAAAATGTTAGTCTAATCTAGAAAAACATGGTTGTCTAAGATACTAAATAAAACTATAAGGTGACATGCAAAGCTACACCAAAAATATATTAACATTTTTTTTCACTTCATTTTTGCCTTTTTTTCTTAAGGCACTCCCTTCCACTGCAACACTAACAATGTGATGGACATGAAGTCACAGACACACATAAGAGACAAGGGCCATCAAACAAGAAGACAGAACAGGACAAAGGAAATGAGAACACAGATCAGGCATTTTAGAGCTTCACTTCGCCCACCTGCACTATTAAGTGGTGGCCAAATCAGAGTGACCACATGCAAAGAATGTCAGAGTAAGTCAAGTACATAAGTAAATAAAATAATTCTGAAATTTAATGCACAGTTGTCAAACTGTCAGTCTAAACTTATATGGATTTATTTCATTCACAGGCTCACAACCTTACACTGGGTTCAATACAGCACCCGCTTGAGCATAAAGTTTGAATGGATTATTCAACTAAGAACTTGCACTGCCAATTCCTACATTCCAGATACACGAGGTCTAAAATAATTGAGTGCCTCAGCACCACAATTTGGGTTAAAATTTGCTTTGAACTCTGTTAGGTTCATCTACATTCAGCTTAACTAATGGGACTGCTTGTGGTCTTCTCCCATGCTTTAGCAGTCCAGCTGGGACTATCGGTTTTTTAGTAGTGCCTGCACTTCTCTCATGTTTTATTTACCTATAATAAGCTTTGACTGCTGCAAAGAAGCTGAAGCCAACAGGAAAGCTAGCAGAGGTGGTGTCTGTCATGTGATAATCCATACAACTGTTTTACCAGCTTAAAACACACAGAGTGAAAACCAAGCACTACTGCCACCAATGGATTTGGAAATTATTTCAGTGGGACCAGGATTTCAAAATAAGTAATGGGCTTAGCAGCTCCCAGTACACCTAACAGCTCTTTCTGCCTGACATCACTGCTTAACACCACCACTGAGCTAAAAACACATGGAGGGCTGTAGGGGAGGCTTAGGAATGATGCCAGCACACAGGAAGAGAGCAGCAGTGAGAAGCAGTGTCTGGCATACGCACTTGTCTTGAGAGAATGGCATGCACAGGATGATGTGGATGAAGATGGTGGTGAGGATGATGAAGGTGGTGAGGATGATGAGGTCTCATTTAAATCTTCTGGATTTATCCAGTAGGCACGACTGTCCCGATTACCTTTCTTACTGGTACTGCTGACATCACACTGGAAAACGTCCTCACAGCTGTCACTCTGCAGGCGCTCCTTCTGGAGGAGTTTGTCCACTCGCTGTATGATACACTCCAGACTTTTGTCAACATTCAACCAAACTTTCTCCTGAAAAGAAAACAGTTCTTTCCCAGTTTAAAACCAAAAGAGACGTTGGGTAACAAATCCTTGGTGACATATTTCCTCCTGTGATTCTAGTCACAATTCCTCTGCAAACTTTCCTCTGGGCTATTGTGGTTGCATGTGTGCACACAGAAATTATGGGTATATAAATAACGTATACCAGGATGTCAACAATATTTAGTGACATGACTTGTGTAGTAAATTGCAAAGTTATTTTCTGTGTAAGCTTGCCAAACAATTTTAAGTTCCGCTTCCTGCCCTATTATTCTAATTTCTAGCTGGCACTATTGTTTACTCTTGAAATTCATGTTTGACATAATAATTGTATACAATCACACATCTTTTTTCTCTGTAACTCAGTGAACAACAGATAAAATTACTGTATTATAGTAATGTCTAAATACTGAATTAGCTCTATTTGTATCTTATTACTGTGACTTTGACTCTAAGTCAAAGTATGCCAAAATAATTACAACTAGCAAGGATCCATTTCCAAAATGAATTGAATCTCTTTTAAATGTTGATATTTCCCAATATTAATAATTGCTTTAATTAATCTTGACAATTTGTGAGATTTAGTTAACTTCTGTTTATTTAACAAAATGACAGAATTTACACAGTCTGATTCTCATTTTGATTGGCAGTGTGGTAGGGAAAATCATTTAAATACTTCATGCAAACAATTTTAAAATGCTGTTCATAATCAAAACAGTGACTGACTGCAAGTTCTAAATGTTTATGATAGTATTTCTGTAAGAGGAAGCTTAAATTGCATAGCTAGCACCCACAAAATAACACTTTATTTGGGAAAGTGCAAAAGCCCGTTGTAGTGGGGTCAGTTTTTCACTTGAAAAGCTATTTACTTTCCCTTGGGCCTCGCCTTAAAAATGCTGTGCACCTCCTCTAACAATTTCCAGCGTTTAGGAGACCCAGAATTATTTATTAAAGCCTGTTTGATTCCCATCCCAAGGAGTAACTGCCTGCAGGATAGAGACAACATCTTTGCTAGCTGACCAGCACTTCCTACATACTCATCCTATGCATATCTGCTGAGCAGCTACAGAGCTTATTAAAAAAGAAAGTAAAAAGAACAAAGGATTTATCACTCCACTGTGCAAACATACCCATTCCTCTTCGTGCCAGTCCACCTGCAGAGAAGATCGGCTATTTCTTCCTGTCCATCTGGCCACAAGTGTATCTTGATCATTCCTTAGCATCACTTGTTCCCCTTCCCCAGAGGTTGGAGATGCTTTTGAAGCTATATAGTCTGGCCTTGCAGCATTCAGTCCATGTATTGAATTTGCCAAGAGTTTGCAGTCACAAACTGTGACAAGTTGCCGGGTCTAAAAAGCAATAAAGCCCCACATTTTGAAAACTTTTCATTATTCCATACACAATTTATACGGTATTTTTTTTTCAAGAAAGAAAAAAAAAGAAGCAGTATTCTGTAAAAGAAATTACTGCTTGAAGGTGCCTTTAGAATACTTTTACAGAATGACCTTAAAAAATAGTATAGGATCCCAAAACACAAATTATACATTTCCAAAGTCTGTAGTACTATATTAGATTTGTAATTGTTGAAAATTTCACTGAGGAATGTGCAATTCATCTTTATTTGCACTTTATTCTCCATTTGATGAAAACTTAGAACAACGTACAGACACGTGTAGTGTCTGAGCACTGGAACAGGCTCCCCAGGGATGTGGTCACAGCACCAAGACAGAGTTCAAGAAGTGTTTGGACAATGCTCCCAGGTACATGGTGTGAGTCTGGGAGGGCAGGACCAGGATGATCCTGATTAGTCCCTTCCAACTCACTAAAGTCTGTATTAAATGATTTTTATGCCCCACACAACAGTTGCCACACCAGAAGAATCAGGTATCACCCCAATCATCCTGTCTGAAATCATAAAAAGACTTAAGAGGAGGGCTGAAGGTATAACCCACTAATCAATGCAATTTGTTCCCTGTCTTATTTAGCTGTGTTGCATTAAAGGATTTCTGTAAGCCATATGAATATAAAAATTATGTGGCCTGTGTGTCTACTAAAATAACAACAAACAAGACATGAAAATGTTATATATACATATAATCCAGTCGTAGAAAATCCCACAGAACAATTATACACTGCATTCATTTAGAATGAGTATTATAATAAATAATACATTTACATGAGATCCTATTATACAAAGTTGTATGTGTATCCCTTCCACTGGGACAATTTATGGCAAGCTGATTGGCCCCTACTGCTGTTTAGAGCCTTCAGATCTGCTTCAAGGACAGAAGAGGTCAGTAAAACTCTATTTGGGTTTTTTCTCCCTGTAAGGTTATGTTCAGCTGTGGGTCCAGTCTGCTTTTTGTTAGCACACATCAAGAAATAACTTGTTTACATCACTATAATTCAAGCAAAGGTTGTGTCACCATTATTCCTTATTTCACCAGTGGAAAAATACAGAATTGTTTCATTAACTTTCACACAGTTGCTGCTGCTTGACAGATGACTCAGAACATTAAAAAAACCCCAGGTGGTTATGGAGAAAAGGATATAAAAGAAAGTGAAGAATGCACATTACTGCAATGTGATGAATGAATAGAGGGAATCCGAGGACATTGCACTTTCAAGAGGAGGTAAAGGCAAGAGTGTCAAAAGTAGGAGATACATAAATAAAACCAGGAACTTTTAAAGGCTTATATAACTTTTGTTTAGGTCTGTGCATGTTACAACACTCTACTGAAAAAGGTAAAACAGATGTTTCAAGAAAAACTACTAAAGGTACAGACAGAACAAGCAATACACCGTGCTTCAGCAGGAAAATGAATTATTCTCCTACCTTATCTGCTAGGATGGCAAGTGTTCTTTCAAGGCCATTAGCTGATCTATCCTTGGCAGCTCTTGAGAGCCTTTCTGCATAGTAACTGACTTGTGTTTTCAGGGTGTTGATTTGTGCAATAATTTCCTTTGCTCTAACGATGTCCTGTGGGATGTATATTATAGACTGGGAACCTGTTGAAGTGCTGAAAAAGAAAGACTGATTTTAGGGAGGAAATTGATCTAGAGGTACACACATTACAGTGGCATGCTGGGGAATTAATGGCAGACAACAAAAATGTACCTTAACTAGTGAACAACAGTGAAAGTCCAGTGGGCAATTGCACAGCAGGAACATGATGGTAGAGACTTCTCTGCCTTTAGTAAAAGTATTCAGATGCAGATTTACTAATCCCTAATACCAAGGGGCTGTGGGCAGAGTTTGCACACCAGAGGAACAGTTTTGCTGAGGAGAATGCGGGTGACAGATTTTGTCATCAGATACAGAATCACCTTTTGCAGAGACATCTTGCTCCATTCTCCCTCTCCTTACAACACAGATACTTCACTGAGGCCTTGCTTACAAACATGTTTTATCATGTATCTACTAACATCGTGAAAAGAAAATCTATGCTTCTTCTAACACAGAAATGCCACCCAGATCCATAATGCAAACACTGTTGTATTAACAAAGAAGTCCTTCTGCAAGTATATAATTTCCCCTATTGCAGACCAGAATCAAGTTACACCAGCAAAAGCAATTTTATGATATGTAAAAAATCAACATGCATCTTCAGGCTGATCCAAGGACACTGTTCTCTGTGTAGTTTCTGTTAGCACACACTTAAAATACTAAACTAGGGACAAACATATCTTTATATGGGGATAATGCAGCTACACTAGGACTGCTTATTTGACAGTGGAGAACAGATAATGCCCTTTTAAGTTTAGATGTCTATAGAAGTTGCTCATCCAATCCAAGACAGATTATCTACAACTGCTGGAGAAAGAATGGCACTTCCAAAGGGTAATTTGATCCCACTTGAGAGTCATTCACAAAAGGCTGCCTTTTAACTTAGAAAATTACTCTAAGTTGAAGTTGTGCTCTTAGTTAATTATTTGGAACCGACTGACAACGACTCCCTTTGTCAAGCAAAATGCTGGGTTCTTCCTTCCCAGTAGGAAAGGTACCCAAATACCAGGCCTTACATCATCTCCAGCTGTGCCAAGTGCGATATCCATTCTTGACATGGCATCAAGCATGAGAGGACACCTATTGTGTATTACCTTAATTTTATTATGTTTTTTTAGTCATGAATGGCTTCAGCATAGTACAGCCCAGAAGAACCTACTGTTTGCACCCATCTCAGCACTGTTAAATGGAGACAGCCACGCTGAGAGTTTACATGGAGAGGAGTTTCTTTTTCAGGAACAGTTACCACAGACCATGACCTCCAAGGAGTGGGAACTCTTCTGCTACCCTTAGAGCAATGCTCTTCATTTCTGCAGAGTATCTGTGAGGTAGGACACGAGGGTTGCGTGGGGCACACTTCAGAATCATGTCACAATTCCAATTCTTGTCCCTTAAAGGATATTAAGGCAAGGGAGAAGCCTAATGCCAGTGTCTGCCTGAGCTCCATTACAAAAGAAAGATGAGGGATTTGTTATCAAAGGATGTAACTCAGAAGTGATTCTTGGAATAGTTTCCTTCTTTGTGATCTGCTCACCCACCCGAGGGGCAGAGAACAACCACTCCCCAGCACTGCTATCCCATACAGCAAATTAATCTCAGGTTTTAGAGCTTTCCCTGCACTTGATTTGTGCTTTCTAGTGACTGGTGATCTTAGTGACAATTCCTCTGAGCAATTTCTTTCCACAACAGTGTGGTTAACATGCATAAAGACATAGTTGGCAGAAAAGGCCATGCAGCATATTGAGATTGGATTTAGAATTATTATATTTTTAATCATAAACATTTGCTAGGATGACTGGGGAAAAAATTATGGTGTAAAGTTCACATATACTTACTTTCCAACCTGCAAATGCTTTTTCAAATGAACAGCTCTCATTGTATTATAGCAGCCAACTGTAACACAGACTTAAATTCTCAGTGAATTAGGGGTTCAACCTTAATAAGTGTAATTTAGAGCAGAATTTCTGCATTTTTGAACCACCCAGTAATTTCTGCTTTTGACAGCACTGAACACCACAAAATGAGAAAAAATATTATGTGAAAATGTTTAAATAAAGACATGGATTACAAAAAGACACAACATGCCAAATCTGTCACTATCAAGGTCTTAAAATACATAAAATTATCTTAATTATCTTCCATCACTGGCAGAAAAGTTTATCATTCCAGATAGTTTTCATTGGAAATAACGAAGGAAAAATATATAAAATCCTTGTGTTCTGATTTTCAGTTTTTTACCTTCTTATGGCCAGAGAGAGCCAGGAAGCTAGCTGTTCATTGCAAACAAACATTGCAGATGAAATGAAGTTCATTCACACATCATGTTCTACAAAGCAGCTACAATTACTTAGAGCACAATTAGGGATGCCATGATGCATGACATTAAAAAGCCCTGCACACTTTAAAACACACCAGATTTTTGCCAAACAAAAGGAAAATAAAACAACCCAGAGAACAGAAACCCTCTATAGAACTCTCAGAAACAGAAAACTCACCAACACTCCTCATAACTGCTACAAAAACAAAAAACCAAAATAAAATTAGCAGATTGTTAGCAAATACCAAAAGCAGAAACAAAACAAAGTATGATTGGGGAAATAACTTATTTGAGTCATTTTTTCAATAAGGTGGGTATGTGAAGTTGTAAGCAAAAAAACACAGATTGCCAGATGACCATGAGTTGATCTGGGGAAATGCTGTGAATGCACCAAGCACAGTTATGCCAATGAAAGAAGAAGGGACTGAATGTAACAATGAAACTGAGGAGATGGATCTCAGTTCTACTATACTGGCTTTTTTGATAACAGAGATGTATTTAAAATGAATGCTGTTCTTCAAATGTTGAACCTGCAGTTTTCATGGACCCAGAAGGAACAGTTCTGAAAAGCTTAGAGGAAAAGTACTGGACAGAAATTAAACTCTCCAGTCAACTTAATTATTGGGTGAGGGGAAGAAGAACAAATCCACATGGGAAATTAGCTATTGCAGGAGCAAGAACCACTTCAGTGGCTACGCTGACAGAAGGAGGTTATTTCAAAGAGCAATAGTGGTATCAAAAGAACAGAAAGGGTGAGCCTGGCATACCAGTGTTCCTTAATTTTACAGTTTCCTCTAGTCCTGTCCTACTGCACCCTGTCAGCCTGAATAATTACACTAGGTGCTTTTGCACCAATCTTTCTATCAGTACATATCTGACTGACATTCACAAGATGCTGCTATTCATTTCTCTACAGCCAAAATTAATCCTGCAGTTGATTCCCACGTCATTCCCTTGTCCTATCAGCTCCAAATCCTACTAATCCTTTCTTTGGAAGGGCATTATCAAGGTCTCCCTTTCCCTGACTACAACAACTCCTTGTCCTGCTGCTCCTGTGTCTTAAATGCTCCATACAGTAGCAGAAGCAATGCAGACCCTGCAGCACTCTCCCTTCTCTGGGAGCTAGAGTGGGTGCCATGTTAGCAAATGTGACCTTCCCAGCTTCTGCAATTCCTACATCTCATACATCCACACTTCCACAGAGGTCACTGGGCAGTCCCTGTAGACCCCATTGGGGTCAAGTATCCTGCCTGTAGGGCAGAGGCCAAATTCAGAGGCCAAATCTGTGCATAAACCTTAGGCAATGCAGGAAAGCCTCCAGCAATAGTTTCAGAACTAAATCCATTTTGTCAACAAGGAATTTACTAATCAGGCACAGCAGGTTCCTACTAAAGAGAGTTCAGCAACAGGACCTGGAAGCTATGAGAGGGGTGAAAGTCTCCTGAAAAGAATGGGCTGAAGCATGATGTAGTGCAGCTGAAGATGTTCAGCAAATGTTCTGACCCATAGTTAGGCAGAACCCAAACTAACACCTAAAAAAACTAAATTAAATGAATCAACAAGTATTCAGAAAAATTAAAGTTTTCATGAAAAGACTCTTAGAAAGAGCCTGTCAGTAAACAAATAAACACAGTAATATAAGGAAAAAACTGTTTTCCCTCTCCTTCCTTGGAAAAAAAATGCACAGAAAAATATTCAATTAAAAATATTGTATAGTAGTACTATTGAATGAAATAAAAACAGAATGGAATGATTTTCCAAATAACTGAGCATGGACCAGGAGGAAAAGGCACAATAATAGCTGACACAATAGTATTTCTACTTACTGTTTCTTTGCCTCTTCAAATTTATGCAGTTTTTTCCTCAAGCCACCTGATTTAAAGCCTTGACAATGAGCTGCTGGTGCTCCTATGGTGACTATGTCGTAGTTCTGATCTGGGATGGACAAAAAGGACTTACAAATGAAAACCTGTCATCTTTAACGTGGACAAACAATTGTGTAAGCTCAAAATCTTTTCTGAAAGTAATTTCTGGAAAACTTTGCCAAGGTTTGAAAGACATGGAAAACTAAGTTGTTCTAGAGGCCCTGGAAATCCATCAAATACTTTTTCAGGTGAAAGACCCATACATGAATGCAGGTCCTTTGTTTCTTAATCTAGAAGATGGACTGTGAAAAAGAAGTATTGAACACTGGTCTGTATACAAAGCTTGCCATTACTGGAATCCCTCACATGGACACAAGTGTGTGTTCATGGTCACAGGGAATTACTGCTAAAAGAAGGGAAAGCCCATGTTATTTACGATGAAACAAGCTTGATGTGAAAAAATGTGATTTTGCATAGCCATACACGTTGATTCTGGAGAAAAAGCACACAAGCTTAACAAGAAACAACAGTCAGAACCTTTTTTATTCTACTGCAATTCAGAATGTCTGGAAGGGACGCAGCAGCTAAACCCAACTCTAGTACAAAGGCTAACTTGTGCCACCTAGAGTTCAGTTAACTCCAGAACCTAGTTTTGCCACCTGTAAAACAGCAATAATTATACTTCCATCTTTTCTTTTGTAAAGAGATTTGGAATCTGAGGATAGAAGGTGTTACAAAAATGCCAAGTAGCACTACTACAGTAGTTTGTAGAAACTTGGCTGTATGGTTGACAATGGAAATAAAAAGAAGTGGAGAGAAAAGTAACGAGACCAGTGAAGAAAGAGAAACTAATACCTGATCCTCCATCATCCTGGACTCTCATCCTCTGTATATGTAAATTTGTCGGAACAAACTCCAGTTTCTTATCAGCTTTCAAGCTACTGGCTTTAAATGAAGGACCTGAGAAATGCAAGACAAAAGTAAGCATAAAACTCTTCTCCTTGTGCCTATGCTAAAACATTCAAGAAGCTTTATTCATCATTTGCTATGTGCTGAAAGTAAAGCAGAGAAAATTAAAAAGAAAAAACAAACCAAAATTTTTCTGTTACTGTTCAAGCCTTGTCCTCTGCTTTCAGAGTTAGATAACAGGACAAACAGAATGGACAAATATTCCCCGGTAATTAGCAAACTCACAATAATTATTAATAAAGACAAAAAATATAATAGCATTGTTTACTCATCATAAAGCATTCTGGATTCCCAATTTCAGAGAAGCACTAACAACCCTGGTAGAGAAGAATCACGTTTTTATAAAAAAAAAATCACCTTTATACTGGTGCAGGTCAGTCAGATTTTCCTGGTAAGTTAAAATAATTGTTTGGTACTGTGTAACTATTTGTCGACGAAGGCTTTCCCAACAAGGAGACAGTTCTCCCAATTCTTCTAGTTCACAAACCCTGGGGGGGAAAAAAATGGGGAGGGAGGGAAAGAGAGGTATTTATGTCCATAGTCCACTTGACCAAGAATGAGTTTCACATCTTATCAACAAAACACCATCCTCAGCTGACACACTCTCAATTTACCATGTCTGAGCTACTCACCAGACTGGAAACAACACATATCCCAAACACACATCACAAGCACATCTCAGAGCACAGTCTGAGCACTACTGTGAGGTAAACTGCTTCCTCACAGGCAGAATATACTGTACTTCCCCCAGGAGTCTCAGGTGTTGATCATAAGCAGAACTTCCCACCTTTCTGCAGGAGCTCTCCAACTATGTGAGGATTGGTGATTGATGGGAACTGTCTTGTGTCAAGTGACTTGGGACAATGAGGACCTTTTAAGGACACTTTACTGAACTGTGGTGGCTCTTTAATTAAAAACTCTGACAGAGGTTAGGTGGGATATTAGCACCAATCTGATGTTAGGTCCAAGGAGTATATTCACTGGTAAGGTAGGTACACAACAGTTTTCAAGGCCAGGGAAAGCCTAAGAAGTGTAAGCAATAAGGGTTTGGAGAGACTGCAAGCATTAAGCATTAAGGGTTTGGAGAGACTGAAGATGAGCCAAAAAAACCGTCATCTAAAATTCAGGATTTTGGGCACTCAGGGTAGAATAAAGGAGGATTGGACATCCACAGATATAAACAGGAAAACCCCTTGTACCCCAACTGCCAGGTTTCCAGTCACACATGGCAATCCTCTGTTACATTCTGTTCCCCAGCAGTGCTGCTGAGAAAATACTCAGTGTATTTCACGTCACATTTGTATTACTCTCTTCTTGGATTAGTGTATTATTTGGAATAAAGGAAGAAAGGGGAAAAAATAAACAAGTCAACACCAGACTAAATTCAACAGCACATTACCCCGGAAAAGGTAGAACAATCATCTGTCAAAAGGATCCAGCACTTCTTTTTGCAATTCTCTCAATATTCCTAATTCCATAGTTTTAACCAATTGTCTGTGTATAATTTAAGACAGCATTTCACAGAGCAATTCCCACTCCACAGTACTTTGGATATTATCAAAAAGAACTAAATTTCCAAGAAAAACATCAGATTGCTTTGCCAACAGGCAACAGCATAAAGTATATTTATCAGTGACCTAGATAAAGACACTTCCAGTTTCATCATAAAACTTGCTTTCTGCATAAGATGCTATTATGATTACCTTGTCAAACTCCCTGCTCAAAACCAGCCATGCATCTGAGCCCTGGTCTTCCTGAAGTAAATTCACAGCTTACCACTTCAAGTTTACTTGTTTGTCCCTTAGAGCCAAGACAGCAAGGAATATGGATGCCATAAATAAATAGGCAGTCAAAATGCCACACCCCCCAGTAGATGTTTTCTTTCAAAGGGCATTGGCCCAGAAGAGTTTTATCTAAGAGACAGCAGTTGTGATTATCCAAGGACGTTTTAAAAGTCACCAGGATGTGAAGACAGAAACAGCTGTGCTTGTGTAGCTGTCTGTCATTCCTCTGGGCTGCAGCACTGAGAATGGAGAACAGAGCACTTGGTCAAATTTGAGTGACTCTGTGAATACAAAGTGTGATTGTGCACATTATTGAGGGTCACCTCAACTGAGCAGAGACAAGGGAGCCTTTTTCAGTAATTACACAAAGGCCTATTTACCTCTGAGCCACACTACCCAGTGGACATATACAAGGTCATATTAACAATCACCTGGGCTGTTATTAACCTGTACCTGTTTACAACAGGCATCCACCAATCTTTGCATGATTTTAGCAAGAGCCTCTGAACAGTCACAATTCATGGCCAAGGCCTCTAACTTCATTGTCTATAGTCTTACTGAAAGACACATCTTTTTGCTCATTCACCCTGAATTCTCCTTATCTTCAAGTCCTTAACCTATATCCATAATACATGGCATCTTATGGATAAGCTTCCCCACTCTTTATTATTATGGTTGTATCTAATAATGAATAGGTGCTTTTAAATCCTACTGTGAGGAAAGCTGTAGAGAAACAAAGATGCAAAATAAAAAACAAATACCTCATGACTAAATGTGCAATGGCATACCCCTAGCCTGCTCCACCAAGGTTTTAGTAGGATGGCTGAACAAGATAGAGCATTCAATTTGTAGAATCTAAGCACACACCACTAAAAACATAATATCAGAAAGTTCAGATACTCAATGAGCTTTCCCATGAATTACAAAAAGTCTCTGCCGTCTTCCTCTGAGAGTTTGTCATTTTTACAAAATATGAAAATACCTACAATGAATAGATTAACCCATGATTTTATTTCACAATATTCTGAAGGAACTGAAATTCCTAATATACAATAACGAGAACACCAGTTAGTATTAATAAAGGTCAGACTTAGTTAAGGTCTATAGGATTGGATTAAAATACAGTCAAAATAAAAGCTCAATACTCAAAAACACAGCTAAAATGCTTTAACATTCCAATCTTGGCCTTTACAAAGAGTATATAAAACATTACATTTGCAAACCACAGCCTACAAATGTAGGGAAGAAACAATCATAAAGGAGTATGTTGCCTGGAAGAAAGTTAATTGCTCCAAAAAGAAGCAAATTTAGACTAAACCTACAAAATGCTTAACAGATTTCCTTCTCCCTCCCACCTCCTAAAATGAGGCCATGTCATTACTGTACTACAGCATTTCATTTTACTTGCTTTTATTCTGTTTTGTTTTCCAGTCAAAACTACTCTTCTGACTCTCAAAGCCATTTCTTATCTCACTGAGTAGTCAGTGCATTAACACAGATATATTTATGCCTTTGTAACTCAGTAACAGCCACATCACTGCTGTATTACTGCACATGTAAACTATCCCAAAACTCACCTTGCTGCATCTTCCTCTAGAAGCAGCTTCACAAATTGTCTAGGGATGTGCAGTGACAGGATGCTCTCTGCCATCTGCTCCAAGATTCTCAAGTGGTTTCCATCGGTGGTTGGGAAACGATACATTCGGCAAATGGCACCACCAAACACTAAAAAATTAAAACCATGTTATTTAAGCCTAGGGTCTGACTTAAAAGTGTACAAAGTCTCTTCTTTCTTAAAGTAAATGGCTTCAGTTCACTATGCTGAAACACCCTGCTGTAAAGATCTGGTTTAAGCAGGCATCAGTCTACCTTTTGCACGCATGGTCATTCTGCAATGGCCATTCTTCAAGTGTTTGCAGGAAAAGCCTCCACTCCAAATGACCTACTACACTGCTAAAGAAGCTAAATTAAATATATATTCACCTTTTAAAATGCCCTTTTTTTGTCTATGTACTGTGGATTTTCCTCTCACGCAATCATTTGCTGGAAAACTAACTCTTCCGCAAGATTCTTTCTGTAAAGCAATTTGCTTTCCTCTGACCCTCTCCTCACCCAGCAACAATTGTTTAGGAATAGACTATGAAATTGCATGGAAAATGTTATATTACAGTCAATCTAATGGCAAGAGTTTGCTTCTGCTGTTTTTACAGTACAGAATAGTGCATATGATAAAATGATTTATTCTGGTATGACCCTCAAAGGACTGCTCAATCAGCAGCCTGTTCCTATTCAAATGAAACATCTGCTGAAATGCCCTGGGGCCACAGGCACACAGGGAAGATTAGCTTTTACTGATACCTAAAGCTTACTTGTTACAGCCCAGGGCAACTTACCAGATTTCAGTAGTGCATCCTTCCGCAATGAAGCATATTTGGATCTGATTCCTAAGGATTCTGTTAAACTTTCATCAACTGGCAACACAGTCTGAACAAAAAAAACCCAAGAAAAATCAGAAATTGTAAAGAATGAAACATCAGTGCCCAAACAATATGCAGTGATGACCTATCAGAAAGACTTCAAAGAAATATTAAACTCCACACATGCTTTAAATAAATATTCTAATATTTCTCCTGTGGATAAGAAATATTGCAGGCTGGAATCCTAAGCATTCCTATTTACTTCTACTGCACAGTTCAAAATGCCACAAAAATTTTCATCCAGCCTTTCAATTACTTATGCTAGCACAGCTCCAGAGTCCTTGCAGGTACTGCATCAATAGGCACAAACAGATCTGGAGGATAAAAAGGGATTCTAATGCACACTGTGAATATAATACACATATAAGAGTTCAATGATCATCAAAATACTCAAAACACAAGCCTTACAGAATTAAATATATGTCTAGGCTGAGAAAGTACTGCAAGCATCTGCTCTCAAACAATTCTAGGAATTCCTTAGCATCTTCATTACAGATTTGCTGAATGGTATCTTTCAATCCACAATGTGAAATAAAATACCACATGTCTCTGAAACTGCTTATCCATGCACCAAATGCACCAATGAACAGTACCAAAAGCCTCTTCCAAAGAAGAACATGAATACTTGATACTAAAGCTTAACCATTTAAAATTAAAATGTTTTTTCCCAAGACTTTTAACCCCACACATGAGAACCAAGAGCTCTGCAAATCTCAAAATGGCTTCATCACCATTAGGTGATGCTCCTTACAGTATTTTGAAAATGCAAAGCACTAGTAAATATTAAGATGGACAGGAAAGTTGATGGCAGATGTCAGCTTAGCTTATTTCAATGCTGGCAATAAATCTGCATTCTTCTGAATTTGGTCCAATGCTCATACTCACCCTTCCATTAATTGTATCAGGTGACCTTGTCACTGGAGGCCTTTGGTCAGATTTTTCCTCCATCTGCCATCCAATAACTGTGATGTTACCAACACGGTCACTTTCAGCCGACCTGCAACAAATACTCTGCGTTGAGATTTTTTTGGAGGAGGACCTGTTCATCAACAAGGAAACACTTATAAAAGGCTATTAATCTTCAAACTTCAATAACAGTTTAAACAGGAAGCTTTTCAACTTCATTTGGAATAATTTTATAATGGGTTAGTCCAACAGAAGAACATTCCCCTTATTCCACAAGGATGCTGCATGGAATGAAGGCAGCCTAGGTAGCGCTCTGTGCTCAGCTTATACATTTCAGGGTAACATGACAATGAGAAGAAATGCATGTATTCACACATTTTGATAACCAGAATATACTTGATATCAAAACAAGGGAGTTTAATTAAGTCCATTTCAACTTAGCCATGACATAAGAGGTTTTCATCTCATCTTAACCATGTTTTGAAGCATTAACAGTTAAAAGAAGGAAAATACTACAAACCTTAGTGTTATGTGCAACCTGTGGTACTTCTCCTGAAGAAGATCCTTTACAGTGAACGTCCCAGAACCCAACAAATACATCTGAAAGAAGATGAATTCCAGAATTTTATTCACCTTTACAGTGAGCAAAGGCTTTGACCACAGCACTGAAGTGCAAAATACATACTAGTCCAGGAGCAAAACCATAACTAAATATGCCATATACAACTAATTAAAATCTCTTAAAATTTAATATATTTGATAATTTCTACAAGTTTTTCTTCTACTGGAGGACAATATGCATTTTTGTTTCTCTAGGATATACATGGAGGCACCTCAGTATATATGAGCTTAGGTCAAGCAATTCAGGAACATGAAAGCAATGGCTGAACAGGGCTCAGGCTGCATCCTTGACCCAAATTTGTCTCCTTGTGAAGAACTTACTTCCTCTGGGGGTGTTAATTTTTCCCTAGAGTTTCCCTATGAAGCACTGAACAGAGAGGGCTAGCTCTGCTGCCCCTGAGGAAGCCATGGAAGAGCAGATACATTGGGCCTGAAACAGTATTCTGGACAACAGTGGGAGAATAAAAGGCCTGTATTCCCCAAAAATCCAAGTAGCAATATGGGAGTGCTGACACTGAAAGGTTTTTTTTCAGTAAAGGAACAAACCTTATCCCCGAACAAAATCTAATGTATCAGTGATTCCCAGAATTTAGATGTTCTGTTCCAAAGGAACGTTTCATTCTGGCATCTTGGCACAGGCTAGAAGCCTCAGTCAGGGATGTTAGATCCTATTCACTATCTAGTTCACTAAAAATGTCCACAATATAGGAGCACAAGTGACAGGACCTTTTTTATTTAAATCCATGGTTTCCAAAGTTGCTGCAGACAAGCCTTATTTGAGAAAAGTGGCAATGCTTCTCACTCTGCCAAGCCAATCTCATTTGTTCCTCCTTTCGCTACCCATCTTGCTTTCTGTATGATCAGTGCTGCTATCTCTTTGTTTTCTTCCACAGAAGTTACTAATTGTATCTCTTTCCCTCTCATTTCCTTGCTCCACTGACTGGGTAGACAACAGAATAAAGCAAACTTACTGTTCCCTGAGATCTATCTTTGACGTCATACACGGAGAGTTTGATTTGTGTCATTTGATTGATAAGAGAGTCTTGGAAAAAGGCAATGCTGCTTAGAAAGATAGGATTACTTGTTCCCTGTAATCATAAACAAAAAGCCAAAAGTTAATGCAAGGTGATATTTGTTAGGGAAGAAATGATTCCTGTGTTAGCTTTGATTTTAAATGTAATCTAGAAGTACCTGAGCACTCACCTCAATAATTTCTGTCTGTGCATGCTTCGTCCAGAATGCCTGGGGAGGCGTAGTTACACTCACTGCTACAAAACTATTTGGTTTTCGATCTAGCGATGGAGTTAGCAGCTCACTGCAAGCTTAGGTATGCAACAGATAAATACATTTAGATTCAGGATCTTTTTCATGTTGCTGTAAGACTCTACATTTTTATAAAACCACATTATAAACCCTGAGCAATCAAACCACAAAGGGCTTCATATTCATTCTATCACCACACTATAAAAGCAGACATCACCCAACTTTGTGCACGCAAACAGTAAACATGCAATCAGCTCAGTCTGGCTCCAAGCTCTGCAGCTGCAATTTAAACTTGTTCTCTTCTAATACATGCCTATCCACCCCTTGGCAAGCTCATCCTAGGAGCCCACATGCAGGTTTTCCCCTGGGAATCTCATGACCTGGCTGCATTTGATTTGAAGTCACGCTCCATTAAGCCCATTATCAAATGGCATTTGCCCAGGGACAACCAACAGAAGTGCCTGAACATTGATCAAGCAGCACTGCTGAGGAAAACCAGCTTGTAATTGCAAGATGACAGCAATTTATTTCCTCTAAAATGTTACTGTGAGTTTAACTGCTGGGAAAAGGACTATGGTGAGTAGGAAACAATTTCCAAAAATTTCCATAAGTGACCCTAAACAACTACATTAAACTTCAGAGCCAAATTCTATCTGGCTAGATACAGGTAGCTACAGTGTGGTCCAACTCAGCTTCAGCTACATGCAGGAAGTTAATTCTGAAATTTAGCTAAACAGCTTTGTAATTCTAGACATTTTTAATTTATCTGAAAATAATTGAAATACCTCATTCAGCTCTGAGAATGCTTGTTAAGATTATTATTCATAACACAATTACACACAACTGATAAAATTTTCTAATTTTACATTTGCCTACTGTTAAGAGCATAACCTTTCAAATAATAGTCCACTATTAAGCCAAAAAAACCATCCTGCAGTTGAAAATGTGGACTGAATTTTCATAAGAAAACATTTTTCACTTAAAGAATAAGTGAGGTGAGTCAATGCACAAGCTTCTTGTCCAAATTCAACCATCTCACAATTCAGGTGACTTCTACATCTTGCATTATCACTTGACAGCAAAAACCCCAGGAAAGAAGTTAGGTGTAATTCACAAGTCTTAGAAACCATTCTGCCCTAAAATGGTGTTTCCAGCAAATCTTCAGTTAACTGCTGGTTAACCGACAGTGAAGGGAGTTTCACTGCAACTTCACATAAACAAAGTAAACAACAACAACAACAACAATAATAATCACATAGTAAACATTAAAAATTTTGGAAGACCGATTTTTTTGTTACAGACTTCTAGAAACTCCACAAAATGAAACTGCTGGCTGCTTATCAAAAGATACTGTACAAGCAGCACAAAAACTGTACCACATCTCCATAAAAATCGGAGCAAAGTTGCAAACCTTACTATATGAAATGCGCTTCAAAATCAACACTTACAAAACCCCACACATATTCAACAGCATGCATTATCAAAACTAGCATGAAAATCACTAAGCCTACCTAAACTGAACTCTAAAATTGGCTCATCTGGATCCTGAATGTTTCCTGTAAAACAGAAAAATTACCACAAGATTAGACAATTCACATCACTGTCATGTGAATTCTTTCCTGAAGTTGCAATCACACAGAGAAAGAAACTACATTTTATACAAAAAGTATTTTTCTTTAATTCAGTGAGCCATGACTGGTATCTAAAACATTTATCTGGTAATCCTTGGTATCTAATAATTATTTGGAAAATCTGGGATGATCTCAGTTTATAAAACATATTAAAATATGTAAACCTATATGAGATTATATGCAATATGGGAATAGTAAATGCTTAATCTCAATAGAAAACAGCAGGATTAAAGCCTGAGCCACTACTAACTCCAAATTATTAAATCTGTGGTAGTTAATAGGACAAAATTTAGAAGTACCTGTCTCTCTCACTAATGAAAGCAAGCCTCTGAGGGTTAGAATCCTAATTTAATAACCATAAAAGATAAGAGAGACAAGCCTCAGCTCCCTGAACTCTTTTGAAAATTTTATACAATGTAAATCAAGGAGGTTGCCAAGACTCTTCCTAGACCGTGACATTATTTTGTAATTTTCTCCCCATTGCTTATTTTTGAGTGACAAATATAACTACAAAAAATCTAACTTAATTTTTTTAATCCCCCTCTGATTTCAATGTTTTGTCTATTTTAAAAGTAGCAAATTCAAGATTTTTAGAATTTTTTAGCATAATTCCTTTATCTCATTACCTCCAGATAACCAGACAGATCTAAATCTTCGAGCAATTAAAAGAAAAAAAACCAACATTAGCACAAGGCAGATTCTGGAAGAAGCAGCAAAAGAGCAGTAGCTGCCAGGAAGGTACAAACCTGTTAGAGAAAGGCCAACCATGTCAGAGGTGACATCAATGGTGGAGGCCCTCTGCACAGTGCGGGACTTGGCACCATGGCGGGGGCTGTGTTCCCTTGCTGTCATTTTCTCATGAAGAGCCCTTCTCTTCTTGCTGCTTGGCTTTACTGATGTTTGTCTCACAGAGTAGCAGAGTGCAGCAGGTTGTATCCAATTGCTATTCCTCTAACATTACCATGCTAAGCAACAGAGAAAGCAAAAACATACACCAAAATTTTAGGCCACTATCAGCTACTGTTATTTTCAACTGCAGCAAATCTACTGCCATAAAATTATCTCAGGTCATTCAAATAAAATGCTCAAGGCAGATCCAATGCATAGTAACTCCATTTGAATGAACTCTACATCTACAGAATTTTACAGCAAATTGTTGAAAACTGGACCATGTGCAAGAAAGCTTTTCTGTCAGAGAATGGGGATTGAGAGAGACATGCTAACAAACCAGCTGCTCTTCTCCTTTGTCTAAGTGATTAAACCATCCTTAATGAAGTTTCCTGGTTTCTACTCCCTGGGGAGCACAAGTAAATTTGTCAGATGGGGCCTCTGTCTGCAGAGGAAGCACTAGGGATAAGGACAAAGGGACAACAGGTTGGTGGAATGCAGAACAAAAGGGCAGGAAATGTTGTCAGTGTCAGCACACTGCGCTGTTCTAGGCTCTACTGCCATGAGAAAGGGATAATGAAAACTATAAATAAAGCCTACTGGGCCAGAGAGAGGTTGAAATTCTGGGATGGTGGTGGAAAGAAAAAGCAAAAAGGGATGCCTGCTGATGTGGCAGACAGCAGCATTGGTGCTTTTCCTCCACTTTTTTGGACTACAGACATCCATGACAGTCCCTCCCCTCACAATGCCTATGAAGTGAAAATTACAGTAGGAAAGAAAGCCTACAGAAAATTTGGTTATGATTTTGAATGTGAATGTTCCTTCAATCAACTGTGCTAGCACTGCAGTTATGGAACTTTTTTATTTGTTTCATAATCTTATGACAAACTCTATAGCAAGTAAGGAGTAAAATCTAATAAACCTGAAAAGTACTAATAAAGTAACTAACACCTTCCCAGAAGTCTGTCATTCATTCTACAAAACATTTGAACCACACTGCAAAATGGGAGAGTATTTCTTTTCCTTTTAGGTTGATGGGCCTAACAATGAGCAAGATGCATTCTAATCAAACAAAGTACCTAGCTTACATTTTGTTCTAAAACACCACTTTAAATCTGTCAGAAGGCCTCCAAAGGAACATTGAACCTGCTTAACTTAAGTCTCTGAATTTAATTAGTCAGCATACGCCTCTGGAGGATTTCAAAAGAATCTTTCTCTCTCTATGGGGTACTCAAGCTTCTTAACTATCACTGCTTCACTGGACACCAAAAATTCAAATGCAAGTTAAGCATGTAAGACAACTGAACTGAACACAGCCTGGACATCTACATCAGCTTAGAAATTAGATTTTAAATGAGGAGCTCATTCTAGGGAGGAAATTTGGACTTTGCCTACATAATAAGCCAGTCTGTTACCACTCAGAAGTAAGAATTTGATTCAAGTCAGGTTTATATAATATGGCATAAGTCAATTCCAAATGGGAAAAAAATTTTCTTTTGAATGGAAGAAGCAGAAATTGAGATCTCTGAACATCGCACCCCAAAGCTCTAAAACTCAGTGACTGTGTATAAAAACAACACTCTGCCTATATATATAATTTCTGACAGTCAAATATTAAAGTAGGCAGATTTTCAATGCATATTGAATAGTTGAGGTTGGATAAATTCTGGAGTTTACCTAATCCAACCCCTTTGCTTGAAGGAAGCTTCTCAGGACACTGTCCAGTTGGTTTTGGACAAGAATTGGACAAGGTCTTTCGGACAAGACCTCTCTAACCAAACTGGTTGTTCCAAGGTTTGATCACACACAGTAAAAAAAGCTTTATTCTATTTATTAATGTTTAAGTGGTAGTGAATAATCAACCTTTCTCAAATAGTACTGAATGTCCTAGTATTTATTCAAATAAAACTTCCATCAAAATTCTTTGACAGTTTCCAAGGCTTTCCATTCTCCTATTTTTTTCCCTTCCTTCAGCAATAGGTTTTCCTTGGTTTGTTCTTTATATAATGTGATGTTTAACAGTCTGTAAATTTATTAAACCTAACTGCCTGATGAAAAGACCTACAAAATGTACTTGCAGAGATTAAGACAGGATGCCATAGGCCCTTCCCCCAAAATCTACAAATAACATATTAGAGAATTACTGACATGTTCACCAAGGTACAGGTCAGACAGCAATTAGACTTAAGAGCCTGGCTGCTTTTAAGTTTAAATCTCTGCAATCCTTAAAAAGGGTCAATCCTTGATAAGTTACAAGAGGGTCAGGTATGTAATTTGTTTTGAAGCTATTTGTATTTAAATATTACTGGGTGTAATAGTTTTCCAAGGTTCTCTAAGACCTCAACGATTCATTTAAATTGCAATATTAATTTATCATCTAATGACACATCTTTACTTTACTTGCAAGGATCATACTTACAGAGGGCTCTTTTCCTCATGAGGGGGGGGATTTTGTATATCATATCAGTTAAATCCACATCTAAAAAAATAAACAAAATAATCATCATAACTGCATCATCTTTTTATACTGCATACATCACAACCAGTGGGCAGGTACCATTCTCAGATTAATCCATTCTCAGAATTAACTGTAAATGTAACTTCTGATTACCAGTGCTCACAATAAAGTTTACTGAAAAGAAAAAGATTGTATGATCCTCTACTGGACCTCATAGAGCTTTAGTCATGGCAATACCCAGCCAGAGCAGGAGCACAAACAAATAAGCTTATGCTGAAAAGGATGACTTCAGGTCAGCATTTGGTGAGTGGGTAGAACGGCTGTAAGAAATATATGTAAACATGTTTACCAAAAGGCTTGTTGCTATTAAGAAGGAATGTATATGATATGTTGAGTTTAAGACAGCATTTGTTACTATGCTTGCTTTTCTACAGCTAAACTTTCAAAACGTTGTTGTTTGGAAGAGTTCTAACTGTTACTGTCACGAGAGAAGATTCTGTGTCAAAATACAGAAGTTCAAAAGATCAGGATGTAGGTCTCTTACTCCACTGGGTGAAAATACTATGTGAGGGAGGCTTCTACAAGCAGGTGGCAATGTAAAAGCAAATTATTCTTAAGCTTACTACAGGTTAAATGAAGACTTACATTTGATAATGCCACCATCTCATTCAAGTACATTTATATTAAAAGATCTTTTAAGATCTCCAATTTATCCCATATTGCAGTAAAAGATATTAGTAATTCCAGTCTCAGTTTCTTGCTTTAATCACCAGCCCTACCAATTATCCAAGACTACTTTAGAATTTTACTTGAGCTCTTATCACTTACAGAAAGATATTATCTCACCTAAAGAACATGGGAGGCAGGTGTCTGATCTCACCACTCAGGTTCTCTGTGCAGTCAGTGGTGAAACATAGGCACTTCCAGAGAACAAGTCACTCTTTGCCAAGGTAGGTGGGATGAGTCACCCCATGGAGATACCTCTCTCTAATTATAAAAATTATTTAGATGACTCACTTAGCCCTGCTGCAGCTGGGCAAACTGGATCCCTCCCACAGCTGTGCTAGCTCAGGCAGGGGTGAGTTCCCTTTACTCAGTGCATAACCAAACAACAGGTGCTCTGATCCCTCTCCTGAAGGACAACTGCTTCAACAATTACAACCTCATGATCATGTTTTTGAGAAAAACCAAAGGAAGTAGCATTCTTACCAAATTAAAGGTAGTATTAAGAGATCACATAGTTTCCTTAGATGGGATCTATCCTTAAATGGATAGTTTCCAAAGACTGGTACCACTCCAGCAGACAACAATGCCAAGGCTGATGTAATTCATGTTGAAGCAACTTCTCCTGAAGATGGCAGGATTTATCTACACATAGCCTTGGCTTCACTCTTACTAAGATGGCAGACAGTGGATGTTGGCAAGTTGTGCAGCTTTGCACTACATGAAGCTTTGCTGCAAGCCCAGTTTTCAACAGAAACATGAGAGTCTGTTGTTGACCTCCAGGATTGGTAAAGGCCAGATCCACAGTTCAGAAAAGGCTTCTGAACAAGCCTCCCTTCTCTTATGTGAATGTTTGTCACTCTATTAGCACAAAAGTGTATGACCTGGAGAAAGGATCTTCATCTGATGTTACTTCTGCCCTGCTACCCCCAGACCTGCCAGTTAGCTGTGGAAAGTAAATGCCATCCTGCTCAGGTACATGACCTTGCGTCTTCTGGGACTGAAACTTTGGGACGTTTCATCTCGCTCTGCTTGCAAGATCTCAAGCAAAAATGATGATCATCTCAGCCCCAGAATAAACCCCTGATGATTAGTTTGTACAACAGCAAGTTAATATTCTCCTCATCTCACCAACTATTTTGGTAAAGTGCTTTGGTCTGTTCCCTTCTTGAAAAAAAAAATCTCCTACTGAACTACCCCTTGAAATAAACATGTGAGGTAAGATTAAACCTTACTTCAGCCTAACATCTACTTTTTTGACACTCCTTACACAACTGCAGAAAACAGGATTTTTCCAATTCACACATCAATAACAGGAGAAAGAGGATACTCCAATGTCCAATGACTGACTGAATCAAAGTCTGCTTTGAGATTGTACTTTTCTACAGCCATAGTGCTCTAGGCTTATGGCATTGGATCAGGTAAAGAGGCATACCAAAGGAAAAAATGCAACAGCAGTGGAAGGCTAAATGCTACTGATATTTCTACATGAAGAGAGTAATAGACAAAAAGGGAGAGTGTGACAGTTTCCTCAATGCTTTTAAAAAAAATCCCACAGATGTAATCCTACTGAAAGTTTACCATCATCTCCAAGAGAGGGTGAAAAAGCAGTTGTGGGTTACTTACTGCATTGCAATCAGTTTTAGAGTCTCAAGGCTCTCCAGACTGTAAGGACCATTCCCTGAACCTTAACAATTAAGGTTCTTGTTCCTGAAAAATCCATTTTGAAACATCAAGGGGGCTCCTTCAGCCAACTGCATTCTTCAAACAACATCTTCATCAATATTGTCTCTGATTGAAAATGTTTTAACAATACACAAAATCAGAAAAGTGAATACTGCCTGAAACAGTATTTTGGATCTACAGCATGGCCTGGTTTCCAACTAACATTCTATTAACCATATAAATATGGACAAAATAATGGAAAGGAAGAAATGTCTGATTATGCTAAGTTATGAACATGTTGCCTTTTGTGTAAGAGCACCCATCTCTAGTATAACTAGCATGCAGGGAGTGTTTTATTATTTATTTATTACCTCCAACAATAGAAAACCTTGGTAGTGAAACTAGAAACGTGTTGGCTCAAACCCATTCTTTCAGCAATTCCAGCAACCCACCTCCAACACCTGTTTCAAAGATGATGCAAGGAACTTTATTAGGATCTGAGGTGAAGGTCTGGATCAACCCTACCACTGATGGGTGCAGAGGCAGCCCAAGAACAGAGCATCAGCTCAAAGGACAGCAGCTCCCAGCTAAACCCTGCTAAGACCTTCTCCAATTAAGAGCTATTTTCTTTACAGTCTGACATGCACTTCACTCTTCTGTCTCATTTAATGAGAAACTCAATGTCCTGAATCTCACACAGATCAAAACAGGAAAAGTCAAAGCCATGAATTTGGCACCTTGAGTCAGATCCTTCCAGCCAAACTCACAGAGGCAGCAACACAGACTATGTCTACTGCACATCCATGGATTGACAACAGTTTCAGTTCATTCATTCCATGATCTATGATTCCATGAGAAGGCAAAAGAATGCAAGTGATGGCAGCACCCAATATGAAGCTTTGCCTCCCACTGACATTATTTCCCCACAAAGACACACTGGGCAGGTGCCAGCTCCACAAAGAGGCTCTATCTCCCCCTTCAGTCTGCTTCCTAAGTCTAGGTTCCCCTCATCATCTGGTTAAACGTCCCCTTCTCCCAGAACCTTGATTAACAAAGACAAAAATATTAAGTTTGGCCTGAAGTATCTTCTTGTCACTCTCTGAGGATTCCCGGAGGATTCTGAGTAAGTGAGTAACCACAGCAAAAGAGGGAAAAGTCTTCCACAAGAGAATGAAATCAACTAACACAAGATGTAACAAAGGCACTTGTGCAATGTGGAAATCCCTGAATGCAAACTTCCAGTGATATTTAGATAAAAGGGCATTTCAGCACCAGGAAGTGGCTTGTTTTCTTTTTGCTTTCCTGTCCACAGATCCCACTTAGTTGCAGATAAGTTTTTAAGTCACAAAATTTATTCACGATCCTTCCCCACTATGAACTTCAGTAAACTCAAATAATCTAAAAACCCAGTTTTACCTCTTCAATATATTTTAGTACTTTTAACAGGAAACTGCAATTTAGGGCCACTTAGTTTTCTATGCAAATTAAAAATATTTGTCTGTATTCACAACAGAAATACAAATAGCATTCTTTTTAATGAGATACTGTTTTAATTTCACTTGTCATTACAATGTTTTTATTCCTTTAGTGCTTCTAGGAGCACAAAAATACACACATCCAGAGGTGGAAGCAAGCATTTGTAACACACACATCTGTTAGCTAAAAAGGAAAAAGCACAGCTCTGTTTCACTTTGTAGAGCAGCTTTTATCAAGCTGAACACAGTCCAATGCCATGGAAAATGCTAAGTTTTGCTACAGGGGAGTTTGAAAACCAACCCTCTCAGGCTCCTCTGTCACTTTACCAGCAGAAACTGAAACAGCTTACAAGTGGTCTTTACCCCAAATTAACCTTTACCCTCGTCACAAGAAATGTGCTGGGCACTTTGTGGTAAAGTTTCCTGTGCATGGAATGAGTTCTCTCCTCCTGACCTGGGGTTCTCACACTGCCTACACAGACATGAGAAGCCCATGAGAACAGGGGACATATTTTCTGTTGAGGAGTCTGGACTGGAAATACTTCTCTGAGTTTGAGAACACCTGCCTCTCTTAGAGCAGTCTTCCATCATAACCATGAAGGTAACAATGCAGAAACACACTGTTCTAGCTGGAAAAAACAAACTCCCTCTCTGAGCTCCTCCTGCTGCAATGAAGAGTGAGGCAGGGGAACAAAGGCAGGAAAAAAACCCAATGAAACAAAACAAATCAAATAAACAAACAAGCCCACAAAAAACCCCAAGCAACCCCCCAAAACACAGAAAAAAAAAAAGGAAAAAACTCAAACCCAAACCAAACAACCCCCAAACCCATAAATAAATAAACAAATAAAAGCAAACAAAGATAAAACAAAACAAAAACCACAAACAAATCCAAACCCCAACACTTTATGACCTGAAATGGAGATGAACCAGACACACATAACATTTGCTAAAGATTTCATACTGCTGTTGTTTACAGATCAATGGCATTAACATATTCTCCCTCATACAGGCAATGAGAGGGGGACCACAGACAAGACAGAGGGATAAAAGCACTGAAACAAGATCTGTAATAAGAAGTTTTGGTCAAGTTTGGATTACAACCAAACATCTAGGGAACTATCTGATCTACCTACCTATAATATTCATCCACTCCACAGACTAATGTAGCACTAATTAAAGTCAGTGTATACTGAGCAAAACAACCCAGGAATTACAGTGCAGTGACAGCACTGTCCTCTCTGTGTGTGATGGAATCTGTCATCCTGCTCTGAAATCAGTGAGCTTCACCTCGGCAACAGGACTGCACCTCAGAGTCACAGGGGAAACTTTATTTTCCTGACACTTCATTTTTCCATATGGAAGGAATAGTCCATTAGGTCACAGGCACAGCAAAAAAATCTCTCCAGCACTCTTCATTTCCACATGGCATTGTTCTGACTCCCTGTGATTCTCACACTTACTATTTTAAATGTTTATATAAAGGAAAAATACACAACAGCACCTAAAGACAAACCAGCAATGCACAAATTTTTTCTCTAACATACGTGCTTTAAATAAGATATAACTGACTCAGAATTTGAAACAGTATCAAGTATTTAGAAAATTAAAAATAAATGTTAGTGTAGGAGTAATATTCCACAAAGTTTATTACTAAGATTTAGGCAGCTAGCAAAACTGGAGTCCTAAGCTACTAATGCAAATCTGCTGGTGCATATTTCTCCATCAACACTTGTTTTGTACTCCTGAACTGTGTTTTGTTCATGTGTTTCTGATCGTGTAACTTTTTTTCTTACAGAGTACATGCCTACGCTATGCCTAATGGCCACAACACTATATACATATTTAATTTTTTTTTTTCTGTCTTTTTTTTTCTGCTGCTTTCATTTCGTCTTCCTGGAAAATAAAATTATTTGTTTGCTTACAGTGACCTTTCTAAATCAATGGGACAGAGTGTTGCTGCAGGCCAAGATTCTGACTGCATTGCTCTTCCCTGCATTTCTTTCTGGAGTCACGTGAACAAGTGGTGGGATGCTGGCAGTGTGAAGCATGAGCCTCTAACTCCTCAGAGGCCAACAACAGTCCATGCTTCCCACCACTGTTCCCGTTCCAACGCCTCGCTGGAACAGCCTCCCAGTGAAAGGAATCCTTTTTAATGCCAGTACTACCCTGTGGGGAAACAGTAAGATCACCCTGTAACATACAATGGAGGGGGTGTGCTGAGTTGGTTTCCTGCCAAATTCTCAAAATAGATTCCTTGACAAAATAGATTCCTTGACAGGAGGCCTGTCACTAGTGGTGTCCCCCAAGGTTCAGTTCTGGTCCCACTGCTGTGTAATTTATTCATTAAGGATTTGGATGAAGGGGCAGATGCCTCCTCAGCAAGTTCTAGTGACACAAAGCTGGGAGAAGTGGCTGATACCACAGAGTGCTGTGCAGCCCTTGGGAAAGACCTCGACAGGTTGGAGGGACGGGCAGAGAAGAACCATTTGAAATTCAAGGAAAGCAAATGCAGAGTCCTGCACCTTGTGAAGAATAAATCCAGGCACCAGCACAGGCTGGGGGTTCACCTGCTGGAAGGCAGCTCTGCAGAGAAGGACCAGGGGGTCCTGGTGGACAACAAGCTGTCCATGAGAAAGCAATGTGCTTTTGGGGCCAAGAAGGTCAATGGTGTCCTGGGGACCACCAGGAAGAGCACTGGCAGCAAGTCAATGGAGGTGGTCCTGCCTCTCTGCTCAGCCCTGGCGAGGCCACATCTGGAGTGCTGTGCCCAGTTCTGGGCTCCTCGGTGCCAGAGAGACATGGGGCTCCTGGAGCAAGCCCAGGGAGAGCAATAAAGGTGATTAAGAGACTGGAGCACCTCTCCTATGAGGGAAGGCTGAGAAGGCTTGGCTTGTTCAGCCTTGAGAAGAGACTGAGAGGGGACATCAATATATACAAGTATCTGAAGGGAGGGTGTGAAGAGGATGGAGCCAGGCCCTTCTTGTTGGTGCCAAGCAAAACATGACACAATGGGTAGAAACTGATGCCCAGGAAGGTCCACCTGAAAAAATGAGGAAGAAGTTCTTTACTGTGCAGGTGACTGAGCACTGGAACAGACTGTCCAGAGAGGGTGTGGAGTCTCCCTCACTGGGAATATTCAAGAACTGTCTGGACACAATTCTGTGCCATGTGCTCTGGGATGACCCTGCCTGAACAGGAGGTTGGACCAGATGTCCCACTGTGGTCCCTTCACTCTGTGATTCTGTGATTAACTTGTAGCAGAGAAACTGAAACCCAACCATGTAGGAATCATGATATGAACTGATGATCATCAATCACTTTTAAATATACTGGAATTATATTTGGAATATATTGAAACTGGTTGGTATTTGGCTGTTAAATAAAACAACCCCAAATCAGTGGCACAAAACTGGAATAAATAAAGAACACAAGGGCAAAGAAAATAGGTAAGTGGCTTGACTGTCTCTGAAGTGTCATAAGAGGAAACCAGACCAAATATCACTGCCATATTTCTATGAGTTTCATTACAAATCAGTGTCTAAGATCAACAGCTTTCTATTAGAATACCATAATTCAACAATTGATCCCTATTTGTGAAAACTTCTATGAGTTTCCCCAGTTTTTACTATCAGCCTTACCAAAATACAATATTCTTTGTTGAACTGTAATTGAGCAAAAAAGCTATTAGAGAAAATGTCATGTAGTAGACATTATGATGTTATCTCTGAGACAGAAACAACAAAAAGTAAAGTTTGGTATTTGGTAAATTTGGTAAATATTGGTAAATTTCAGCTGCTCTGATGGTTTTCATGTGGAAGATGAGCAAACACATGAACAGCTGATGATAAACAAAAATGTTGCAGGTACTTATTCTAAAGGTTCATATCTCCTCATGCCAGCATATTACAGGTTAAAATGCTCCATTCAGACAGAGAAGCTGCAGTAGCTGCAGTACGTGTTGTGCAACACTTTATTCCATGATAATTTTATTTTCTGTCAGCTACCAACAGACCAGATGGAATAAACAATTCAGTCCAAATTTCCAAGAATTCAAAGAATATTAAGACTCCTGTAGGGTATAGCCATGGATTTCTGGAGTACAGGGCTTTTAAAAACAATTTTCAAGTAACTGTAACCACAATCTATTGGTTTGATTTCAGCAGCTAGTACTGATCAATCTTTCACGCAGTTTAGTGGCCTTCAAAAATTTATTTAAAAATAACAACTGCTGCAGGGAGGCAACAATCACAAAAAAGGTTATAAACGGTATGCAAAGACAAAGGGTGGATATTAATGATGAGTTCCTTGCAGCACTCAGTGCTCAAAAATATGTACCTAAATGTCAGAGTTTTGCCAATTCTCCAAGCACTTACATGACTTCTAAAACTGGAATGTTACTATAGGCCAAGCTTGCATGAATTTCACTTTTTGTAAAAGCAAATTTTGCATGAACACAAAAAAGCCTGAAAATGTGAATGATGTATCCCAAATTATTTTCCTTTCTTAAGCTCATGACTAACTCACTCTCATGACTATTTGACTCCCAATTTTTGCATGTTAAGGCAAGCCACAGTGATGCTGACTTTTGCTAACTTCTGTTGCCTCCCACCAGACTTTATCAGAAATTCATAAGCATGCTGCCTACCTCAGCAGTCAAACCTCCACAGCAAGGCAGCAGAAATGATCATTTTGCACATAGCTACTTGTCTTGATCTTCAGGCCCAGATGAGAGCAGGTAGCTACATTTCAGCCACACTGCATTTACAGTCCATCACCTCATCAAAGCCACTTTCAGCAACAGGTTAAACTAAGCAACTGAACTGCATCACAGTGTGAGCACATGTTCCTACATCCACTGTTTCTGCTGGAGAGGCAGTACCTTCTGGCCAAAAGGTGGGACCAAAAGCTGGATATAAAGACTGGGTCAGAACAAAAGCTTAATCAAGCCTGGAGTCTTCTCTGAGAGCAGGCAATGCTAGAGACTGAGAAAAACACTATAATGAGCAGCACTGATATTCTGTGCAGCATCTCCATGTTTGTACTCCCATATTCAGCTGACAAGCATCCTGAGAACTTCTGACTTAGGTATCACACCCAGACCTTGGTATTTAAGGCCTGGAGGTAACACAACAGACAATGTCACCAATGTCCCTCTCTGGCCCTTGCAGCTCTGTTACCCTGTAGCCCTGTAGATACCAGACTGCCATCACCAGTGACTGCCCTGAAGCCTTGCAGCAGGGCTTGCAAACATTGAGCACTCAGGTTTGTCAGGCTTGCTTTGTTTGAACTTCTATTGACCTGCCTGTAACTTTGTTTTAGCCTGCAATTAAACTTGGTTCAGCTATGACAACAATTTTTTCCAGCTGCATAGATATCTGTGGCTGATTTGTTTTAAATTTTGTTTATATTTACATCATACCATCATCATTTTACAACTCAATACAATGATTTAGTGTAGAAAAATAAAGGCCTGGCATGACAGCAGAGGCCTTCAGACTTGGAGACATAGGATGGAGTAGAAGCATGGGATAAAAAGAGAGAGGGTACAGAGCTGGCATTTGGTGGGACTGTGGCTATAGCTCACCCATGGTCATTTAAAGAATTGCAGACTTAAGGCTGGGCAAAATTAGTTCTAGAGTGATCAATTGTATGTATGGTATCACATACAGTACATTTGTATGTAACTCAGAGCTGCAGACCAATGGAAAAAGGGCCAAATTTAAAAGCTTATAAGTGGATCCTAGAGTGGAGAAGAAGAAACTACCAAAATGAACATCATATTCCTCAGATATTCAGATCTCTCAGTATCTGAAGTCCTTTGGATGCTCACAACTGCTAAAATGCCTTCACATAGCCACCTCCAAAATGAAACCTTACAGTCCAGAAGGGGAGGCAAAAGGTGAGCATTACAGCATGATAGACATAGACACTTTATGTGTTGGATGAATTTAACTGCATAGCTACTTATTGAGACTTTCCCCTATACAGAAGCATTAATTCTTTTCCAGTAATTATTGGATCCAGCCAAGTAATGATTCCTGGACCAGGCTGTAATGAGTTTTAATTATAATAGCAACAACTTTAGATATAACATGAGTCTTTAGATATAACATGAGTTTAATCTTTGCACTTAGATAAAAAAGATTCTGAGTGTAACAGCATTTATGTAGAATTTTGTGCCATTTTTCGCTGTTTACATGTACCAGCAGATGCTGTGGTCCTGTGCTTTATAAGATAATTTCTTCAACAGTTAGGAGCACTAATTTTACTGTTTCCAGCCTTTTCAGGTCCTGCAGATCTCCTCTCTACTCTACAGAGTTCATTTACAGAGTTTTTATAGACTAAAGATGGAAGAATGAGAGCTAGCCATAAGAGGTTAGTCAGGACAGTTTGTGATCATTTGGATAATTTCCATGTTACAAGCACAATATCTCTGCTTCCACTGGAAACATAATATGATTGTCTGCCCACAGAGATATCACTGTGAATCACGGACATCACTGTTATACATCTTTGTTAAATAAGTTTTTAAAACAGCAAATGTCACAAACCTCAACTTTTTAACTTTTAGAAGTGAAATAAGCTAGAACTGCATGGCAAAACTAAATGGGACTTAATAAACTCAGCTATCAATAGCTTTCAATCTTTTTTGATTTGAAAATGCCCTGAAAATTTTCCAGTGGAAGAGCAAGCTAATTTAGAGCTACTGATCGTGGGTTGTATTCCTCAGATACTTCCCACCGATTTTATTTGCATAGTTCATGGACAATTTAAAACCACCAACTTAAACATTCTAAGAACTAAACAGCTGTTTCCATCTGCTCAGAACAACACAAAATATTCACCTAACATTCTAAATTTTTCCATGTTTGGTCTCAATTTAGAAGCAAATTTGTATTTGGAAAGTGTGAGCAAGTGACTTTCTGGGTATTTTCCAGTTCTGAAAAGGGAAAGCCTATTAATAACTTTCCTTATGCAATTAAGAAAAAAAAATAAAGCAATCTTTTTTCAAGAATGCAATCTTTTTTCAATAAAGAAAATAAAAACAGAGTGTAACTGAAATCCTACAGGGCAAATAGTTCTTCATAAAGAATATAGTTACAAACAATTAGCACACTTGCTAATCCAAAACAAAGTGAGTTAGAAAAAAAAATCAGTCTGGCATTTCCTATGTGGAAGAAGTCAGGAACCACTGGTTGACGTGAAGGAGAGTAGCCTTGACCTTTTAATACTGAAGCAACAATTGTGTCAAAGCCCTGTGAAAACCCAGCTACTAAAGGATGATGCAGAAGAAGTGGTATTAGTGTGCATCCAAGAAGCACTTTGCTAATTCTTCCATTCTGAATATCTCTGTGGCTAAGTACCTTAGGAGGGATGGCTCTGGGGTAATAGAGACAAGATTTTTAAGCAGCACTCTACAGGGAACAAGCTACTAAACTGCATCCTTATTTTGGCTATGAAATTGTCTGAGTGCTAGAGAATGTCAAGCATGCAGCCTCAGTCCCCAATAGAGATTGTAAAAGCCACAGAAAAATATCCTCTACCCTTCATTTATACTCTACAAGCCCCATAAAATGTTTAGCTACTTTAAATGATTGGTACTTTAAATTACAATCTTGCAAATGGATGAGTGTTCTCACAGATCAAGAGGGGGTGAGAAGGTAAAGAAGTGTGACTGTACAGTCAGGTAGAAGATGCAAAAGTTACCATATTTATTAACATTTGCATAAAAGCATATGCCATGAAACTGCAGCTATACCTGCCTTTCACAACTGCAGATAAAATTAGATCACCTGGGAGTGGACAACAGCAGCATCCAAATAATTAGAGTTCAAACATATTCAATTTTTCTCCCCAGTGGCAGTCCCCAGGTCCACCCTGCATAAGTAAGAACAGAATTTGTAAACATTATCCAAATGGATTTTCCTAATGCGTTCTGCCGTGTTATACAAGGACTCCTTAATGTGCCAAGATCACAACTCAGAATGCAGGATTCAACAGGGCAAAATACACTGTGAATTTCTCCTCAGTTCTAGGAAACCAGTGACTATGTGGTAATTGCCCTGTTTTCCAGGCATTTTTACAAACCAAAATCCTTTTAGTTCTCATGTTCAGATTTTAGTTTTTGATTACTAATATGGAAACTGACCTCAGCACAAGAGATATCTTACCCCTTTTGTGCTAAATGACTTCAAAGCCCAAACATTTAAGTTACAATATGCCAGTGTCATCTCTGTAGTGGTGGATGCAGCTGCACATAGAAGAGATCTTTCCTATTCTGTGAGGCTCCTATTTAGCAAAGTGATTCAGTCTTGTCTAATGAAAGATGTTTTGTAATGGATGCCAAGTACTCATTGGTACTTAGTGGTGCTCCTGGGGAAGGGGAAGAAGTACAGTTTTTAAACAAGACCCACAAGAGTGGCACCAGATGACTGGAGCTGTGCTGAGACAGTTACAAGCTGCTTTAAGACTTGAAGAAAAATCATAAGATATTTCTTGTCTGCACTTGCCTCTTCCCTTCACTGCATAGCAAGATATCCAAACTCAGTTACAGACAAGCTGGAGTACAACCAAGCGCATTTCTCCAACTCCTAAAGTAGAATAAATATCAACACATAGCAAAACAGAGTCAATGGAAACCACTCATTCCCAGTGCTCTGGGCATCTGTTTTGTCCTTCATATCCATAACCTCTGCCCCTCAGCTTGACTTTTGCTCCCAGCAGAGCTTGCTTCCTTAAAAAAACAGTCCTCAAAACCTTTTTCTTTCCATTTTTTCCTCCTTCCATAGCAAATACTACCTGAAAGCATTTATCTCCCAGCCTTCCTACTCAAAGAAATAGAAGATCCTGTGTGGCAGAGTTGACTTGATAACTGTTACTTAACCCATCAAAGCAAATGGTTAACACATACAACCCATTGTTTGAGGATAAAATGCACCAACAGGCACCACACAAAACAATGCTGATTTGTCCTACTTTGAATCCAAAATAGAAATAGCTTTTCTTCTAGTAGTATATGTTTTTCAAAGCTGATTTATGGAGAAATATCAGGAAATTATTATCATTTTTATTATTATTAAAGTAATTCAAAGAAACTAAATGCTACTTGTCAAACTATTGATACATGCCACATGTTTTAAATATTCAGAAAGACTTTTTTTCAGAATTTATCTTCAAAAGCCATTTAAGTACACAGTTAAAGAACTCATCCTTGAAATAGCAAGGATGAGCAAAGAGCTCATCTGTTTGGTAGTGCATCATTGCTGACTTTGAAAATTTTGTATTATCCCCTAACTTATTGTTAAAAATATGTTAAATGCCCTTAAATTCTAATTTATATTTTTACCTAGTTCATATTTCTTCAGTCTATAAACTACAAAATAATAATGAAATAAAGCAGTGATGGCTTTCTTTTTTTTTTTTTTTTTTTTTTTTAGTAACTACAGAAACATTAAAATTACTATGTTGATAAATAATTGCAATTCTATGGCAAGTTTTTTGCCCCATCAATCCCACTATCCCAAGATGCTTTCAGGACACTATACCAAACCTATATATGTTCACAACTGGAATTTCCTCCACACCACTGTTTTTCTCTACACCTCCACTTTGAATGTTTGAAAGTATTTGGCAGCTGCCTGGGACAACTCCAAAAACCACCATGTCTCAGATCACAGCAGATTTGCCTGAAGGAAAGTCTCCAAAGTGAACATGCACAACCACAAGTGAAAAATGCCTCCACTTAGAAACATCAAATCAATGCTCAAAAGTCCCAGTAAAAATAGCTTGGTGTTAATAGCTGAGCAGCACTCTTAAAACTCTTTCTTTGCTCATGCTAAAATGGAGAAAAGGCAAAAGTATCATTTCAGACAGATTATTATTAAAATGTTTTCAAAGATAATATGCTCTTACAGAGATCTGTACTATAATACATCCTTCAGATTATTTTATATTCACATTCTAAACATTTCTGGGGTTAAAATTTAGCAGGAACTGCATTAAGTGTAGGGGTTTTTTAATAGGGAAATTACAGAATGATCATGAACATAAATATTCTGCAAGGTATATATTCTTGTTTCAAAACAAAATCAACATAAACACATTTCAAGAATAAATTATCTCTATGTTTGACTACAAACCCCCAAAATACTTGGCAAAACTTAGTTTTATTTTTTATAGCATATATCCTGTCCTAACAGCAAACATACTATTAAAACAATCATGATGGAATACGCAAGTAAGTTGGAACAACCTTCTCTCTGCTACTGTGCACAGTTCAGCAGAGACACAGTTCACTAGTTCATATGGTTTTGTTGTAGAAATATATTTAGGTTTTTATTACTGTTTAAGCATCTGTGTGAACAAAGCATAAGTACAGTGTTTACCTAGATTAAACCATGAAAAGGTTAAGTAAGGGGCACAGTCTTGGGATGGGATTCACTTCACTGAACTGTACTGAAGTTAAGCAAAAGAGGCAACTAGATAGAACTGAGTAGGGAAATATAGGAATCTTCAAAAGGTCATTTTCTCTAACTTTCAAACAGCTATTTTAAGAGACTATGAAACAAGATTAAATTTGCATTCCAGCATCTCATGATTAGTAATGATCTGCAGCAGTAGATTGTGCTTATTTGATCATCCACCATCATCCTCCTCACTGCCCATTCCCACACACAAAGAATCTGGGTTTGCTGCAAATTCTTCTCTTTCTTCTTCCCCAATATGACTGTAAGATATCTTTTTCCTGAAATTTAGAGGTGGGTTCCCTCAGACCTTATAATCCTTTCTTTTCCAGAAACATCTTCCAGTGATGTTCTTCCAGTTTTTCTGGGCATCTTTTCAAGTGACAACCATGCAGGCCTGAGATGCTCCAAGTATTGTCTCTCAGGAAGAGGCTTAGACAGATTTTCAAAACAAACCCCCAGTTTACTAGCCAGAAAAACATGACTTGGAGCTAAATAAAACCTAGAATACAGGGGGAAAAAAAGACACATATAAACTGGGACAGATTCTAAATCTAAGGTAGTTGACCATGACTCTAATAAAAAATAAATCTGAAAGAGCTCTGACACATTTTCACACTTATCTTCTCAATCCTCCCCTCCTTGTCATCCCTCCTCTTGGGCTGTTATTCAAATCACTGTTTCCAGCAGAACAACCCCCTTCCAAACTACTGACAATTCAGTGCATAAACAGAGTTTTTCTTCACTGTGGCAACTTTCCAAGTATGGACTGTGAGATCATCATACAATTGGTTTTACCACAGAACAATAACAACGTAGTACCACTATACAATAATTAATTACAAAGCAGAAGGGGAGAAAAAAGAGAAGCCATACTACTCTCCACTGATATTCTTCTCAGCACTTATAAACCTCAGACTCCCAGGCTGAGCCCTTATTAATGAACAAATAACTAAAGAACTAAACACAGTGCTACCAGAAGTACATTTAAAATGTTTCTTGCTGCAGTATTTTCCTCCTGCTATTTTGTGAAGATTTCTGGTAAAGAGCAACCTGATCAATCTCTTAATAGCTGGCAAAGCCAATTAGAGCAACTCAGGATTTGCAACAGAGCAGAAAGCACATTACTCACCATTGCTCAAAGGATTCAACTTCTTTTCAAACCCAGTGTTGGGACAAACCAACATCCAGGGAAAGGGCAGCTCTTCACTAACACACAATTTTAAATTTCAGTGTTTGTCAAAATAAGGAGGTATCTGGGGCAAGGGCTGTCACTGACTGTAAGTGCTGCACCCATCATTTGTCACTACAGGCACATCAGGGATCTACAACCACAGTTTTCACTTCAGAGCAAGGTTTTCTTTCAGTGGTCATGAGTTTGCTACCCAGCAGTCAGCTTCTAAATGTGTATTTGTCACAGGCTAAACTAAACATGCCTTTTTCCAGCCCTACAAATTCACTCAAAGCCTGATTTATCACACAGTTTTCCATGTGCTGTGCAGGGGAACTGTAGGGCAATACAGCAGACAGTAAGCATTACACTCTATAGGAGTTATCAAAAAGCACAAGCAGCCCAAACAGTCTAAGTCCTGCTGAATCCAAGCAATCACTGACCTTTATAAATCTTTAAGCTTGCTCCTAATTTTACATAAAGCATTCTCCTACTGATTACTGTCATGTATTATGCAATTATCACTATGCATTCTATGTTGGTTAAATATTTTATCCACGTGCTATGTGAATGCACAAACTCAATCAGTAAGACATGCCATATACTCAGTTCACATCACCTCTAAATCACACAAGTAGACACTTCTGGTTTGGTATCATAATCTTCCTACAATACCATAATGTTGCACATAGACCTGCATTAGTCCTCTGCAGACATCCTGCTTGTTGGCTATAACCTAGCTGACATCAGCCACATTTCAATGCTCCCCATAACTCCAGCAGCAGAGCTGTGGCAATTACATTTCCCATTTTATCAGTCTTCCTGACATACCCAACACAGCTGTCTCAGACTCCTCTTGTAACATAAGTTCTTTGATCATCCCTGCAGTTTTTCACCAAGTGGTTTGAGTTAAAATGGACCTTAAAGACCAAGTAAACCTGCCATGGGCAGGGAGACTTTCCACTAGACCAAGTTGTTCACAGCCCCATCCAACATGGCTTTGAACACTCCCAGGGATGGGGCATCCACAGCTTCTTTGGGCAACCTGTTCCAATGTCTCACCACTCACACTGTAAAAAATAACTTCTTCACATCTAATCTAAATCCACCCTCTTTCAGTTTTCTCTGCCTGTACCACATACTGAGGTGAGGTTTCTCAGACACTGCAAGAGGTGTTGCACATTTATGCTGTATCATGTCCCAGCCCAGATGCACCCAGCTGAGATTCCCTCCCTCAACTGGAAATACCTCTTTTTGACTTGCCTGTACCCCATACATCATGGGGTACTTGCCTGTACCCCATACATCATTTTCATGATGATGTCAAACTGACAGACTAAAGACAAACTTAAACCCACTTACCCTCATATAGGCCTTTCTCCTTCAAAATCTTCCATTGCTGAACTCCCTCTTCATAGGAAAAGTTGTTGCATTACTTCCTAAGCTGAAGCTGTAGCACCATCCAGTTTCAGGCACTCAGCACTGATGCCAGAGTCAGGTGCCCAGGCTCTGTTAACAGTCAAGACAGAAAGCAGGAGTTGGGTGCCTAATTAAAAATCTGCCTCTTTCTGTTGATTACATAAGAGCTCAGACTGTCATACTGCTAATTTTGATATCAAGGTTAAACTGGGTAAGAGAATTCATGACAATGTGTGGCCTGACACGTTGCTGGGTTGAATTCCATCCCTTTAGTATTATCTAATTGTCCAATTAATTGTATAGTCACTCCATCTAAAACTGTGCACTAGAAATTAACATCCTCCTCCCATCCACAAGTTTCAACAGCCTGCTTTCAATACAGCATGCTAACAATATCAACTGCAGTAAAAAAACAAAACAAAACAAACAAAAAAGCCTCAAGAAAACTAAACAAGCCAACTCCCAGAGAATAATTAATCATATATATCTACCTCCTTCTGTCTCTCTCATGGCAGTTCTTTGGGTGGGTTTACAGTTCTTACACTAACCTTATCTTCCTCCACCTTGAACAGTATTTTTGTTGCAACACCATATTAAATGGCTCAGTAGAATCCAGAGAGACCAGATCTAGCCCATTTATTTTTCTAGAAAACCTACTTTCTTATTAAAAAAAGATACTAGGCCAGTTTGACCTATCTGAGAAAAATAGATTGTGCTTCATCCTTCCTCCCCTCAATTCCCATGTCTTTAATTATTTATTCCTTAAAAAATATTTCTAAGGTTATTAGGGTCAAATTAACAAGCCTGAAGTTGCCTATATTTCCATATATGTAAAATTCAATAGTATGAGTAATAAAAATCCTCTAAAAAATCTTAGTAACGATCTATATTTCAATCACATATACAAAAAGTACCTTGAAGAAATTCCCAAATTGGAAACTCCCAATGGAGCAACTTAAAAAGCCATTCTGACAGCCAGAAAGTCTGATTGATTTTAAAATATGAGAGATGCAAAAATTGGATGCTTTGTCTGAGAAATGTAATATCATGAGTAAAACACCCAAGACTTCCTGAAATCTCCTGAGACCACAAAAAACACAGGATATCGTTAAAGCCTTTGTATAACTTCATATGTATTGTACTCTATAATCTTGGGGGTCCTTTCCAGTCTGATGGGAAATTCCAGTGCAAATCTGAAATGTTTGTGGGATTCTGTCACACAAGCCTCTGAGAGTTGCACAGTACCTTAAATTCTCATTATTCAGTTCAATTTCTCATATTCACAAACTGTTGAATACGTTCACGTAGGCTTTTCAATTACTTGGGTCACTCATGCATGCAACATCTAGAAAAGTTTCTGTTATAAGGCATGATGATTTTCTTGATAATATCCAAAAGCTTTTTAAGAGAATAAGTACACTATTCATTTCAAGAAAACTGTTAACATGCTGTGAGAATTTGGTTTTTGTTTTTCTTCCTCTTCTTGTTGTTTTAGTGTTTTGGTATCTCTACCAGCTTGACATAAAATGAAAAAAAAAAAAAAAACAAAAAAAAACCCTAAAAAGTACAAAACATTTCTTAGTCTGCAATTTCAAACTTTTTTTCTGACCCACATTTGCATTTCTCTGCCTTGAGCTGCAAGTAATCATTTTGTTAAAAGATAACATTTGTATATGTTGCCTCCTTCAGACAAATTTGGCCTTAATTTTATACTCCCTTATTGACTCATTCTTCAAATAGCAAAAGTGTGAGCTGTGCATCTTGGTGCTTTAGCAGTAGGTTTGTAGCTGCCTGCATATGTCACACAACAGTCAAAATAGGCAAACAGTTAAGATTTCTTCTGAATATCATGGCTAAAAATGTCTAATTGTGCTAAATTAACAGCCAAGGGGCATCCAATAGGAGGGGTAGAAGTGGGAGGGCAGGCACCAATCTCTTCTCTTTGGTGACCAGTGACAGAATTGCAAGGGAATGGCATGAAGCTGTTTTGGCAAGGTTTGGTTAGATATTAGGAAAAGGTTCTTCACCCAGGTGGTTGGGCACTGGAGCAGTTCCCCAGGGTGGTCACAGCACCAACCAAGCCTGACAGAGCTCAAGAAGCATTTGGACAACAACCTCAGGCACATGGTGGGATTCTTGGGGCTGTCCTGTGCAGGATCAAGAGCTGGACTTGATGATCCTTGTGGGTTCCTTCCAACTCAGGAGATTCTATGATCAAGTAAATTCTGATTCAGCAAGGTGACTCAGCTGAGGGGCAGCACATGAGCCGACACATAACTATAGGCTTCAGTTCCACTGTAGCAAGCAGAAAAGTTAACATTTCTCCTGGTATAGATTTTAAGACTGACCTGACTTTTTGGGAGGTCTCAGATCACTGACAATTGCTCCTGACTTCACCAAGGGCTGCAGATCCTCAGTGTCTACAGAGAACTTTTATTGAGATGTTGGACTACAGATTAAAGATATGAATTTTAAAAATTTCCCTGCCCCCCAATATTATGAAAAATCCCACACTAAAGTTAAAAATAACTATGAGTCTATTCTGCTATTTATTCTTCAGAGAGTAGCATGCTAGCAATGCCTCAGTCTGAGACAAACTGCAGATATTTTGTCCTTTATTGCAATGCTTCAAGCTATTGCAGGCCATACATATGGAGACCATACAGAGTGTTCACAAGTGTTTGTACTGCACCGTCCAGACCTTTTGGTGTGAGGAAGTCTGTACCTGAGGACTTACATGGTCACTTTCTATCTTCTTAGCTAAAAGGAAAATACTAATGGAAGTAGGAAATTATCCATATGCAGAGTTTCCATGAATGACAGAAGCATGGCAGGCAGCTGATTTTGAAGGTTGGTTTAGATGGTTCAGATTAAGTGTTAATTCTCTCAGTATGTTTTAGTGAAACAATTATTGCTGAAACCCTCATTATCACTCTGTGGTAGTTCATCTATGCATCTCCCAAGGATAATACTGAGATTATTAACAATTAGGTACAGGACATTTTGTAATTTAAACATTGTAACAGCTTTATAATTAAAATACAAACAGAGGAGTAAAATTAATGTTATTGAATTGAATGCAAGCTTGTGCTGGATAAAGTTCCAAAGACTTTAAAGGGCTTGATGTAAGAGTAGCATTTAATTCCAGAAAAAGCTTGATTTTTGTGCTTGCACAGAACACAATATAGACAAAATATTTGTAAAAAGAGACAGAAGCCATAAGAAAGAACCAAAGTAATAGACCACAGATCGCTCTCGTTTCCAGACACTTAAAACATGTGAAATTCTGCCTCTGCCTTCTCCCTTTGTGCCCTCTTCAGCTGTTCTCATTAACTATGTGACATTACGTCCTCTTACTTTTCTTTCTCTCCATCTCCCTGGATTCAGGCTCTATTCAATACCATTACGCCTTCACGTAACATATTATTCAAACTCAGCTCTTCATCTCTCTCTTCACTGCTAAAAGCCATGGTTAGCTCTGTATACTAAAGCCAGCAGTCAGAAAACCCTCTAATGGAATACAGAATATTACAGAAAGGCCAAGTGCCACACATTATGCAATGACTGCACATGTAGTTATTGCAATTATCCATGCCATGTTGGCATGGGGCATGAATTGATCTACCATTAACAAGAGGCCCTAAGAAACAAAATCACTGCACATTGAGCACAGCCACACAGTCACATATGGCCTGCTCTGCATTTATACTTTACAAACTGGCAAGAAGGAAAAAGGAACAAACTAGCAGATGCTGGTGGTTTTTGCTAAAAAAACCCCAAACTGTAAAAGCAGATAGAAAATTTGCAGTAAAAGGTAACAACAATAGCCATAAAGCAGTTTGCTGTGATTATATTAATGATCACCTCTCCTTAGTCAGTCACCTGTGCTGTTTGTCCACTCATCATCTGCACCAATACATTAGCAGGGCACATTTTCTAGAGATGTCACCCAGAGAACTGACTGAAGAGAAAGCTGTGACTTTTACTTAGAAAGAGTGACATAACCTGTCTTATACACAATTAAAGAGCCTTAATAAAAAAAAAAATATATATATGTGGAGCTTTACATATGCAACATAGAGTTTGACTCCTAATAAAGAAGCCACTAAATCTACACCAGTGGAAAGAAAGTATTCACCAAAGTACCAAGCAAACAGGCAAACAGAAGTGGTGGTATTCTCTTTTCCTTCTCTCCTATCTTCTCTCCAGATCTATTCTAACACAAAGCTTCAAGCAGGTAGTGCAATCTGACAAAAAATGGAGTGGGTTGCACAGCCAGGGCTGTATTTGAGAAACACTTAATTAGGATGATATGCTGTCCCTGTAGGGGAGCCCCAAATGCTGGCTTTTTGCTCTATTATTATGGATTTCTTTGCAAGTGTGGAGACAGACCCCACAGGGGAGAAGTCATAGCTGTCTTGGGGTAGAATGACAATTCTTTTTTAATTTCTTCAGCAAGAAACAGCACTACATTGGATGGACATGAAGAATTGCCTCAGGCATTTCTTTTCCAATGCAGACAATGATTAATAAAAGAAAGAAAGATAGTATGAATGACTAGTATTACTGCAATTCCTTTTAAGTCACAAAATAGCTACAGGATCTGGCCATGCTAATTTGCTGCTGGCAACTTTATCCTGGCCCTCTTGGTATGGAGAAAGATCTGTAAGTGCATGCCTGATTCCCAAGTTGTTCTTCACTGAGCAGTTCAAGATGGTCAAAAGAAAAAAAATTGTACATAAGCCCCTAGAGCATCCTGTTGTGCACTCTATTCCATTCTGCCCCAATTAAATAACTGAGTCCATAGTATCGACCATTTGCTTTAATTTCAGATGTAGGCACAGCCATGGCAGCACACCTCTCTAGACTTTCCAGTAATTGATTCTCAGTCTGCATTAAGACACACATTTAACACAAGAAAAGCAATGCTGCAGGAGAAAGTGCATCTGCTGACTTTGTCTGCTTGACCTTACAAAGGAATTTGATCTCCCTTAGCAGGAGCAGGGGAATAACATCTCTGAGAAGTCAATACTGCTCACCATTGACTCTACTCCACCATTCATTATTTGCTGAACTCCGTAAATGGGGACTAAGGGCACTACATCAGGGACAAGGACACTGAGGTCCACCCTCCATTTCTGAATGCAACCATAAGCACCACATTTGACCAAGAGCATCCTGTTACACCTCTCACTACTTCCTACTCCCACACCAGCAAAACTTCCTGCCTCTACCAGAAGACTCTTATTATTAGTCTGCTTCATACTGCCTTGCAGTTCAGGCCACATCCCTTCATCTCATCAGCATATGTGGCCCAACTTCTCTTACTCTCTGGAATGCCAGAAGCAGCTGCTTAGCTCTCAACACAGCTGCTCTGCACACAGGAAGCAAGAGGAGTCCTATGACTGAACTTTGCTTGGAAACAAGTGGCCAAGAGTCTTCTCACTTCTGCTAACAGGAGCCCCAGAGAGAGATTTCCCTCTCAGGGCCTAGAAATGTGACCATCAGCATCTGCACCCTGCCACACAAGGGACATAAAGCAGCTCTTTCACTGTGGAGAAGCAAATAGTTCACAAATGGTTGTGAAGTGCCTACCAGGGTTCAGATCCCATCCTGAAGGATACTGCTCTATGCTACAGCAATGCTCAGTGACAGGCAGACCTGCCTTCTTCATCAATATCTCTGGATGGTTAAGGAGAAAAAGTAAAGAAAGACTGGTTTGCTTCCATGGTAGAAACAGGCAACAAATATTAGCCTTTCATCATAGGCTGTACTTTAAATCTCACAGACTTCCAGAAACACATAATTTGTCCAAATACAAACATATCATACTGTCACTAGCTATTGAACTTCTTCACCTTCTATGGGCAATGCATCCAAATAAGAACAGAAAACCCCTGGCCAATATAATGAACTACTCACACTACAAACCATAGGGTAAAAGCATGCCACTGGTACCAGAATGTTGGATCTTGTCAGTGCTTCATTATTTCCAAGGCTGAAAGTTCCTTTTAGATTTCTCTGCCTCTAATTTATGATGAATCTTTGAACTCTTGCCTTCAGTGTCAACAGATCATCACACATTACAGTAGTAATGACTAAAATTATCTTACCTTACTCCACCTTTCACAAATTAAATTCAGCATATGTATCCAGTTCTTTTTTTAATGAAGTCTGAAAGACACAAAGAGCACAAATTATTTCTGACTGAATGAACCCATATAAACAGGCTAGTAGTATAGGATTTGTGGGGAGGGGAGCAGGGCAGTAAGGAGTAACTACAGGAACTAAACCCAACTAAAAACCTGTGAATAAATGCTGAGTATTAACATTTTATAACATACCTTCTCTATAATTTGAAACAAAATCATTCATTCAGTTTCACACCTTCATCTCTTTATTTACACTCAGAGAACAAAGTCTGTATAACTGGGAGGTAGGAAATAACTCTATGGATCAAACTTCTTATCTTAAGGCCAAAGCATGAACTTATCAAGTAGCATGCCTTCCAGTATAATTTTAACCTGAAATATCTACCATTTTGCTTCAATAGTGCATGTTAGAAATCTTTGAGTGTGGTACCACAAAACTATGGCAAGTCAATGGGTTCCTATGTGGAGAAGATGCTTCTCTATTAAAATGTACACACAGGGCAACCATATAAATATATACAGTAAGATTAAGAAAAGTAAATCCTTAATTCACAGAAAAATGCAGTCATAAGAAAAGCACTCCTCAAAATATTAAATTCAGGAAAAATTCATACATAAAGCAGTGTTCAAATGCGTGATGCAGTAATCAAGATACAATTCATCAGTTTACAGCAAAACTAACAAAGGACAGCCAGAACTGTAGTAAAAGAAAGAAGTTAAAAAGTACTAAGATAAAACAGCACACTGCAGACTAACAAGAACTTCTGCTACCAATTGGGAGCTTATCAGTTGATAAAAACCAAGAAGAAAGAAGGCCTTCGTGTCAGATAACAGAGCCTCAAAAAGGGAGATACTTCACTAGGGCGTACCAGCAATGTGCTCCTGTTGCTACAAGAAGCAGCAATGAAACTAAATTAGGAACACTTGCTACAATGAGCTGAACAGCCTCCAGCTCAGTCTGCAACATTCAGAGAAAAGCTTGTGCAGACAAGGAAGAGCCACCTTCTGCAAAAAACACTGTTAAACTCAGCAAAGTGGAAGCTGTGATGAGTTACAATTTGCTCTTCAGAGATCCATAACAAGGGCTTTCAACACTGATGTGAAAAAAGTGTTAAGATAAACAGAATGTTAACAAAGTAACAAATGTAAGCTGAATAATAGCAACGAAAAAAGACAGTTTAGACAGGGGTAACTTTGTTTTCCATATAATAAACTGTTACACCAATGTTAAAACAGATTTAACAACTCGGGAAACTGCACCCAGCCCTGTGCTTTCATGGACTCGTAAGCAAAGCATCTAAAATTTCTTGCAAAATTATACCTCTTCATAAAAGTGGCCTGCAAAGCAGCTTAGGTTTTCATCGTCCAAGGTGAAGGCCGAAGAACAAACTTGAGGTTCACATCTAATACTGTCAGTTCAGATGAGAAGTTACAAAGTATTTCATTAACCCTGGCTTTTTTTCCTCTATGAGGACAGAGACATCTAACATTACATGGAGCTCTTTTTGGGATAACTGTGATATGCAAGTTATCAGGAAAAAAAGTCATCTACTATTTAAAATCATTTTTATATTGGCAAATTCAGTTGCGAAGTTCCAATTTAATATTCTTTATAACTTCAGCTGTATTTATTTAGTTGGGTTCTTTTTTTCTTCTTCCACTCTAAAAGCAGGGCAAGTGCTGTGAAAGCTCCTGGACACCATGAAGGCTACTGTCAAGGCAAGCCATTGCCAGTCACAGTCACAAGATCAAGGGCTGATACTGTGGACCTACTACATTAATATCCTGTAATACACTGTACCACCTTCACCTTCAAGACATCTAATACAAAACTTAAACCTGGTCAGTTATTATTTATTTAATTTAAAGGAAGAAACTAAAATGGCAGAGATGATAAAGGAATCTAAAAATTCTATTTTCAACACTGTGACAAAAACCAGATTAGTTCTGTGGAGACAGGCAAATCCTTTTCAACTTTGTGGCTTAGCTCAGGTATCTGTAAAATAGAGACAATGTGACCTAGTAACTACATTGAACTTCTTTGCTGCCAAGTCATATTCCTAACTTGTTCACTGCCTTCAGCAAGTCACACCCATCTTGCAAAGCAGCACTGAGGTTGGTGATATGTTTTAAAATCAGCTCATCTGTGAGATTAAAAAAAAAAAAAATTCAACTTCTGAAGAGAAGGCAAGACCTACCCCTACCGATCTCTCTGCAATTTCTGACCTCCTGCAGGTGCCCTCCTGCTCTGCACCCCCTTCTGAAAGCAACTTTGGGTTTTCAACTACATTTCTAGAGGCTGTCTTTAAGTCCTCCTCTTTGACACATCCACAGTTTTCAATTGCACTCCAGTTCTATTGCACTTTGGTACCTGATTAAGAACTGTCAAAGTGCAGCTTTAGCTGTAACAACTAAACTGAAGACCAGCAGCACATGCCCAGGTATTACATTCTGAGATGCCAATGGCACTTGCAGATGAACAATTCTAACTGGGGACCAATTCAAGCCCTTTTGCACCCTACATTGTAAAGTTTTTAAATGATATTGCCCTGTAATAGCAGTAAAACCATAGGAGAGTGTAGTACTACTGTAGACTGCACTACAGGACCATCTTCTTTACATGTTCTGCCTTCTTTCTCTGGCCTTTTGCATTAAGACAGCTTCATTACAGAAAAAAACCCAAAAAAACCACATTCTATTAAAGACTGCAGCATGGTTTTGCTTAATTAAAACCATTCAGAAATTGTTTTGCAATAGACTGATGATGGCAATTCAAACCTTAGAGCTTGCTGCCAGATTTTAAAAGCCACTCAGATCCTTCTCCATACAGAAATTATACATAGTGAGGCTTTTTCTTTCCCCAATCACTTATACTTGCATCCAGGGTTACCACATAAACCAAGGAGAACATAATTTCTCCATTAAATCTGCCACACCATTATTCCAAAGTACTGCAGAAAGTGAAGTGCGTGACACTATTTTGTGTAGAAAAACACCAGCATGATAAAAACCAAACACAAAAATAACAGGGAGTGTACATGCTGTCATTGGAAATCCCTCACTTTCTCCTTCATGCTTCCTTCTTCCTTCTTTCTGACTCACTGGATAGCAGCAGCTAAATCATTCCAGGAAGGAAGGCACAACTAACACTGCTCCTTTGCAATTAAATGTGGTGTCAACATCTCTGAAAGGTACCTGCAACCCATGACACCAGGTGTGATATTGTCTATTAGGTAATCAGGGAAAAACAGAGCTACTTTGACTGGAGGTGAGCCAAAATGGCACATGTTGGTATAACCTAAAAGTCTTAAAACAATAAAAATAAATCCAAACACACCACATTAAAAGTAAACAAACAAAAAAAAATACTCCACCACCCCACCCAACTTCTCTCCAGAATACTTGGACAGAAGAAAAAGAGCAAAACAGAACACTTTGCAAAAGGTACAATGCAAAACCAAAGCTCTCTAGCAAGCTTAGGATGGGGAAGGACTGTTTGCTGATAATACTGGCAAATTTGAGGAACAAGAAACTGCAGTGGACAAGGAGGTGAGGATGAACCACATGACAGCAGAGCTGCAAACTAATGCTCATTCAAATCAAGTTGTTAGACTCAGTGTAGCTCAGAAGATATTTCCTGTAAACATATTTTAGAGGCTCAGGTTTCCAATAATCAGCCTACAAACACAGGCAGCATGTTCTTTTTCTAGCAGACAGAAGGTAGAAAATACTGTGTGTCCTGCTGTGCTGCCTGATCTCCTTTGCTTTGGGGCAAATAAAATACTGCATTGTCTCAACTCTCTTGCAACTCTTGCAATATATTATTTCTTGGACTCTTTCTTCATTCCCCATTTTGAAATACCAGTTTATAGGAAACATAAGGACGTAAAGAAGATAGACTCACTTCATTCTGAGCAAATCATTACTGTGATCAATATGGCACCTCTTTTTGCAGTATTTACACAAGATGCTATCACAATTACACCAAAATATACCCTCCAGAAAAAGAGTAAACCTGATTTGTCTTCATGTCACTTCCTCAGAATTACTTCAGATTCACTTGTATTATGTATGCAACCTGTACTGTGCACATTATGTACACAACATTAACATTTTGTCTATTCTCAGCTCCCAGTTGTGAAGAAATAAAACACATGTCTTCAACTCTATCACTTGGTTGCAGCAGTGCTTTAACATTCCTAATGCTAGACTGTGTTCCTGAAGGAGCCACAGCTTCTTGTCAGGCAGAAACACAGGTACAATTTGCTCTGCATGTGATTTTTATGAAAAGAAACTCACAGAACACAGAAATACCTCCCCAGGTTGAACACACAGAGTCAGAACCCAGAGCATGACCCAACATTAGGTCCATTCCTCAACACTGTCAAATACACACCTCCACAAAGTCAGTCTAGATAAAGAGTGCAGTTCTGCAAAACGGGAAGCCAGGAAGAGAAGATTACAAAAGATAGTCGCGAGGTCAAAGTGGTTTGCACAAGTAGATCCTGTATTTCATATTCTATTTTACATACTAAAGAGAAGACATGGTTTGATTTCACAAGCATTACTGACCCAACCATCTGCTATGTGTTTATGCAAAAAGATGAGGTGACACCCAGGACCATGGTGCACCAGCTGTGAAGAACTTTGTAATAGTGTTGATAGGAAATGAATGGTGTCCAGTGTCTAAAATTCTTACTGTCTTCTTTCATTTATTCTATCATTGTCACAATAAGACACATTTTACTTAGCTACCAAATGCCCACAAGGCCTCTTCTTTTTTTTTTTATCATGGGAGGCAATGTTTTCAAGCTAGATAATATTTCACTGTGAAACTAAACATCCAAGGAACAATGGCTGGAAATTATCTTCATGCAGTGTAACTGATAATTTTCTGAGGATGTTCAGTTTTACACAAATTCCCAAGTTGTTGAGACATTAAGATGTGTTTTCCGTACTACACTGGCCTTATAATGTTCATTTTTTGAGCCCCCAAATGCAGCTTGAGAGCTCATGTAAATGGGAACACTGGGTACTCCAGCCATGAAACATACAGTACAATATGGAGAAATTGAGGCTGCATTATTAACTTTATGTTCATATAAACAGTCATGTTTACTGTGAAAGTTGTTTTCCAGAAATGTGAATCACAAAGGAACACAGGAAAAAAAGCAAGTTCTAGGGAAGTTGGGAAAGATGTCATACTTTAAAAAAAAAAAAGCTGCACACTGTAACATTCTTCCTTCATCAGTTACCACAGCCCTCTCAAATGCCTATTTGACATATACCCTCTTAGCAATCTTTTAGATGTCTGCAAATGTTGCTAGTGACAATAAAGTGCTGTACTAAGAAGAAAATGCTCTTCCCATTTATCCTGGATGCCTTGCTTATGAGTGGAAGGGAGATAAAATCTTCACATAAATTGAGTCAAATTACAAGAGTTCTTGTCTCCTACTTATCACAAATATAACACCAGCTAAGCAGATCTTCACTGGTAAGTGTTCTGTCCTCCATTTGTCTTTCTGCTAAATTTTACATAAAACTGATCTTTAAAGACCCCTCTGGTTTTTAAAGAGACAATTCTTACCTGTGCCAAATTTTTTCTAGCCCACAATAAAATCTTACCAGTGGCCTCTTGTGACATTTCGATTTTCCATGAAATTTAAAGACTATGGCGATGTTTAGATATCTGAAATATAAATCCCACTAACAAGTACAGAAAAGACCATGCAGTCCTTCTTGAGGTATTAGGAAATATTTGCATCCCCCCCAAAAAAAGGCAAAGCATTTACAAGGAAGTCAGAATGGAGACTACATGGGTGTTGAAGCCAAACCCCTCCCTGCCTCAGATCACACACACACACAAACACTGGCAGCCTTCCCTCACTTCCACTCATAAAAGGAGCTGTTTCCCTCACACTCTCACTGTGCAAATGGAGGTTTATCCTTCCATGTGCCCAACCAGGCCCCCCCTCTCACTGCTCTCTGTACCCTGAAGGTGCTCATCTCTTTCCACTATGCCCATGCACTCTGTCTCTCTTACTACATTCCAGCAAAATCTGCCTTTCTTACTATGTACCAGCAAAAGAGTAGTCACTTTTCCAAGCAACTTTCCTGTGTAAAATCAGTTTTCTGTAGAAGTGTCAGCATTATAATATCATGTTCTCATCAGAATCTACAAAGCTATGGGACAATGATGAGAAATCTTCCTTATGCAGGCAAAACCACAATGGCCACATTCTTCCTATTACTCACTACCTCCTGTTTACCAAAACACAATTGAAAGTCATCTATGTCTCTCAGGAACAGAGAATAATTTGAGTAACTTTTCCCAGACACCCACATTTGAGAGAGTGTTTATGACAGAAAGAGCTCACTCTGGCCAGCTCAGTTGCATGCATTTTTATGTCATGTATTTAGAGCTATGATGCTAATATTCAATGACAGTAATAGTTGTGACACAATCCTTTTCATACAAATCCACATATCATACAGAGCTCAAAAGAGCTCTTCTTCCAAATTTTCCTGAAACAATAGAGGACACTGTCAACATGGCATTATTTATTTCATGTTCTTGTACGTGCATTATACAAATCAACATTTTACCATTTTGGTCCATATATCCTCAGAAGAAGCCCTTCCAACTGCTTGACAGAAATAACACTGAAGCCTGGAAAAAAATAAATCTTATCCTGTAAAGTCAGGCCACTTGTGTCTATTTCTGAAATGAGACAGAAGAAATCTTTTATAGCAGTTTGTATTTCAGGAATCTGGGACTTATAATACATTCACCTATCACACACAGGAAATTAGATAAAGTTATTGGCATTTAGTGCAATCTAGAATATTGAAGTGCTGTCTTTTTTTTTTTTAACAGCAGACTCCATGCTCTGTTATTCACCTCTGCCTGTAGCTGCTTTGTCATCTGGAACTAACAAGTATTTATCTAAAAAGTAAATTTGAATTAAGGATCATGAACCCACACCCTTTAAACTGTGTTTCACCTGAACATAGAAGGTCAATTCAGTGTTATGTGAGACATCAAACCTACCAATTGGTGATGTTTATTTAAGCTCATGCAGATGAATCAGAGGTACTCTGCTGCTTTAAAGGCAAAGCATCAATTTGAAATGAAAACAGAGCTAATCCCAGATTTCTGCATCCCTATAAAATACAAGGACAATTCTGCACAGAAATAACATGCCATCATAATCCAGGCCATAACCTCATTTAACCAGAGCAAAATGAACTACCCTCATCCTCACACTGGCTCTGACTCCAGAGCACGAGAGGGGGACTACAGCCATGAAGTCAAGTGAAAACCCCGACCCTGAAGGCAAATGAAAGGACCATTATTGTTATCCTCAGAGTATAGGCTGTACCATTCACTCTTTATTTAAACTAGCACAAGCTTCAAAATACACAAAGGTTTAAACAGACAAAAAATGAGACTGTGACTTTTCCTGCCTGATGCAGAAGCTCATGCAACACAATGAGCTGGGAGCCCCTCTAGCAGTTCAGGCCTTGCAGGGCAACCAGGATGTGTTCACTGTCTCACTGTGTCCTCCTGCTTGAACTGCTTCAGGATTAAGCAAAGAGCTTTTCAGGACACACCACAAACAAAGATTTAACAACTCTTTCCCCCTCCTCTTTAAAACCAGGCAACAAATCTAATCCCTGTAGGAAGAGTTCTTCAGAAAACAGCCAAAGGGGCTGAGGAGATGCCCTCTAGATGCTTACACTTATACAAGACCACAAAAGTAACTCATGTAAAAATTGTCATCTCTAAAAATGACACAAAAAGAGGAGTTGTTCAACAAGCAAGATGGTTCAGTACTGCAAATGGTGCTATTCATACTGCTCACATGCAAGGATTTTATTCCAACAGAACTCCAGTTTACATGGGTTTACTTCAAACATGCAAAAAAAGAAACAAAAACTTGTAAGAAAAAACCCAAGTCATAAAATTTTTCCCTCCCTCCATTTCAAATTCCTATTTGAAAACAGAAATGCTGTGTTGTTCTCTGACAAGGATGTACCACACAAACACCAAGATGCTGCTTTTTCATATACTGCAGAGTCCTTTATCAGGAAGTCTAATGTCAAACAGCATATCACCACAGAAAATATGGCAACTATTTCTTCTGGGGAAAAATATAAATCCTTATTCAGTGCATGACCTATCTTTTACTCTGTGTAAAACTTAGCTTCTGAAACAGCAATGGTCCAGTTTGGGTTGATCATTAGCTAAAAATGTAACACAATAAAAAAATATCACTCATATTAAAGATGACTCACATAAATTAAATGAACTGCAATGACAGGATTGGATTTCCCCTAAGTTCTTCATCAGGCAAGGCTAGTTATAAATCATTGTTAATGCAGCTTTTGTGTAAAACAGGAGAGTAGGTGCTTCCTCACACTAAAGAATTTTGGAGAAATGCTTTATTTTCTCTAGGGTCCTAATTTTTCTACATACTACCCACAGCAACAGCTCTGTTTCCTGCAGCCATTTCCTGCTGTCATGGCAAGGAGAGGTAGAACCACATGCCCAAGGTGATGCCACTGTCTGTTTTCAAACTTCTGCTCAAGGACTGAGAGAGCAGAACATGTAAGAGATCTGAGTTAATCCAGCAGCTGCCAGGAAGACTGACAAAGGGCTCAGAGTAACACAGAGCATGGCCACAAAAGAAGCCACCAAAAAAAAGCAGGAGGTTTTACAAAGGAAGAAACAAATAAAGGACAATCTGAACACCCCACCTGTTGTTTGGAACACAAGCAGCACAAGGAGCAAAAGGGAAGTGCTGAATTACATGAGCTTTGTGGCATTCAAGGCTTTCCTAGGTGGAAAACCTACCAAGGGGAGAGAATCCAGACCTGAGCAGCCGAAGTGAGAATCAAAAAGGGGGCTTAAATTTCAGCAGGAAGTTCACAAAAGCTTTAGAGAAGGCAAAAATAACAAAGCATGGCTCTGTAGTAATGCAGAGATGAGAAAAACAGCTGTGATATCCTGTAGGTTAGGAACAGGAGGGGAGAACAGAGACCTGGGATCTTCTGTTTGGGTTTACAGAAAAAAAAGGCCAAGGATATAATGAACTCTCACAATTCAAGTCCTGCCAAAAAGTACCAGTGAAATAATCCAAATAGCCTCTGCCACTTGTTACCTTTGCAGCCCAATACAAAGCCATCTTAAGGTAACAAAACTCAGCTTTCAGGGTGCCTAGAGAGCAGACTTTGCCAAGCCCTGTTATACTTATTGCAAAGTCCCTCCACAGAAAGATCAAATGCAGCTGGTTCCTTTTCACTTAACACAGATTTTATTTACCTAAATGCATACTTAAAGGCAATTGTTTAAGCAAAATTCTGGCATAATCTTAAATAACAGTAATTAAGATAAAAATCAGTGGAAAAATTCAGACTGTAAAGAATGTTTTATTTCTACTTGTTTGGGTCTGGGAGGAGAAGGAGATTGTCACGTGCCAGAATTTTGTTAGTGAGCAGTCCCAAACCCACTGTTTAAACTAGTTTGCATTTATAATGCTGTAACATGAGAAATATTTAATATCAGAAACACAAGTCACAAAAATTAGTCAACAAAATTTTTCCTCTGGCAGTTGGGCATCCATGACAGACTTTGTTTTAAATGCTCCTCTCACACTGTAGTTTTCCAAGTTGTATGTAATCAGAAGTATAAAGATCCTACAAATGCACTAACAGATTATTTTTTATTATTTTTTATTTATTATTTTTTTTTATTATAATTATTTTATTAAGAAAACTAATCTATTATAAAAGCTAGAGTAACACCAAATCTGGTTAATTCATAGCAATGAAAACACTGTCCATCAGTAAATGCTACAAACTAGCATACAGAAGAAGAACCTAAAGATGCTGTAATTTTTAAATGCTATTATTACAGCACTGTATTTCTTCCAGAGAAGATGACAGTCATCCCTTTTATGTAAATTCTACATGGAAATGAGTGGTAATTTCAAGTACCTGAAAGCAATCTAGGAAATGATCAGGTTTTGAAAATACCCTCATTCCCTCATTCTGAAAACAAACACAAGTGATCTGGCTCCCTTATTACTGAAAGCAACTGCCAACCTCACTGCACTTTAAAAGGATACTGCTTTGCAAATACAAAATAAATGGCGGGGGGGGGGGAGGAAGAGGAGAAAAGAAAAAAATAAAGATAAATTCACTACTGCAGTTCAAAACCAAAATCCCGAGTTTAAAAAATCTCTTGTGGGGAATATAGCAAATGCTCAAGACTCAGAGGATTCTACAAGAGCATAATAAGCTATACCAGCCTAACCTATGTTAAAATTATAGCACTAAAGTGAGTAAAATAGCAGTAAAGCCACTATAAAAAATGTTATAACTACTCTGCATATGTCAACACTAACTAGAATATGTCTCATTTTTTGCATATTACTAATTGCCAGAACATGACATATGTACTTTCAGTGGCATAAGATGAAAATCACCCCAATATCTGGAAGTACCACTTGTAGTATTTGAAGAAACTGTTTACATCCAGGCACTGCACAGATCACATGCACAGTCCCAGCCTGAATGCTGAAGGCAAAACAACACAGTGGCTCCAAAGGTAAACAATTATTTTGCTACTTCAAATACAACTGCTTTTTCTATTCTATTGACACAGAAATTCATTAAGCAAGAACTAGAGAACTGCAGCACCCTCCAAAGAACAGAGAGCTGCTTAAAAACTAATTGTTTTCCTTGCCCTACCATCTAGCAGCACTGTTTCTTCAAAAGAGGTCTTCTGTCCTTAACATGGCTGCCATGCCTTACATAACATCAATGAATGAGAAAGTAGTTATTTTGTTTCCTAGGACACACACTGCCCATTAGCCATATGATTCTCCATATGGCATAGCAAACAGCCCGGACAAAGCTTTGCAGCAACGCAGCTCCAAAGATCAGCATCCTCTGAGGATAGCAGCAACAGTAATTCAGGCTTCACAAGCACCAAATTCCCTTTGGTACATATTTAAATAAACAGGCATTCTTACCTTGAGAAAGCAATACTAATAATAATAGCAGTGCTCAGTAGAGCCTCCTCTGTTTCATCTGTGCTCGTAAAAATGAATCTTGGTGCCACTGTCTGCTGCAGCAGGTAATCAATAATATAACCTGCTTCTTCTGTTGCCAGAGCTGCTCCATCTGAACGCTAGCTAACGTGAACACTGTCAGTGTGAGTCATACCAGTGACTCAGAGCAGATGCAGAGCTGCAGGAGGAGTTTAAGTTTCAAGGCTTCCTCTCGTTCCGGCTCCCTGTCACACAGGCACTCGCTGCCTGCCTGTGTCTCTGTGTGCGCCTGCAGACTGCCCCAGAAGTTGGATTTTATCCTCTGCATAATCTTGGAGAGTTGAGCAGTTTCAGTTTGTTTGTTTGCTTTGGGGTTTGGGTTTTTCCCCCCTGGAATAGCAATTCTGCTTCTTCACAAATATATTTGTCAGGAATAAAGACCAAGTGAATACTATGGTATGGCAGGCAATACACTACTACAAGATACATGTGGGCTCACAAATCTTGTCAAGAATAGGGGTAGAACTCAAAAAAACCAGTAAAGACTGTAAAATGAAAGTATTGAGTCTGGGCAATATCCATTTATTCATGACAACTTCATAACAAAGTGTCTGATTTTGTTAACTACTCTGGGCACATCAAATTTGGTCTCAAATGCAGTGAGATGAGAGAGCTTTAGGAAGGACTGTAAGAAGGGATGCACATGAGCAGAAATGCTGTGTGCCTGACACCAGTTTAGCAGGGAAAAGAGCCTATAGGAAAAGAGAATAGCTGCATTATAAACATGAGCAGTGCATTTGGGTTTAGGGTTGAGTCCTGGCAGCTACCCCCACAGGTATCCATCTCACCAGGCACTGATACCTAGTCAAAGAAGCATTTTGAACATGTATTTATTTCCCAGGCCTGCCAGACTCCCCACCATGAACAAGCAAGAATAGGCATCATGAGCCAAAGTTAGGCACTCAATGTTGGACATTGATATGCATTGCTGTTCTGATCCCACTTATTTCTGAAAGGCACATTGTACTAAGCAGTTGCAGTATTTAACAGATTCAGCCTTCAAGAGAGATGAAGCCATCTAGTACTGAGCCATCAGGTTAAGTACATGGAAACAAATTACAGTGGGATGAATCAAGCAAGTATTGTCATAAGAAGATGCTGGCTGAAAGAACAATGCCACTAAAATGCATAGACCTGCTAAACAGCCACTCATATAAACATCCCAGATAGTCTGGGGAAAAAACACTTGGTTTATGTCAAAGCATTTACAGCTGAACATTTTTCCTCATACTCAGCAAATGTCCAGTTGGCTATCACCCAGCTAAACAGATTTGTGTTGAGATTTCTCATGGAAAGGCTAATATCAAAGCATGACTTTCATGGGTCTGCATGTTTTGTCATTTTAAAGAATTCATTCTCTTTCAAAGCCCAGTAAAATGAAAGGTACCCCTGCCCATTCAATCCAAGTATGTGTGCAGCACTCTTCTGGACTGAATTTGGCTGTTAAAACTGCTGAACAAACCTTGTACTACTGAGGGTGAATGTTTATTCCATGTCTCTCAAAGCAGCCAAGAACACTGCCTTGGCAGAGATCAAGAGATGAGAAGGAATCAAGCTGAGCAAAACAATTCTTGAAGCATGGTCATGGAGACAGCATAAACAAGGGGGATATAGAATAGCTGGTATCTATGAAGATACACTGAATTAAATTCTTTCCCCTAAAACCATTAGTATTCTATCACTTGGAAAATCTGTTGAATCCCATCCTTTCCCCCAGTTCACTAACGACAGTGAATATTTGCTCCTGTTAAGCTTCCAAGGCTTTATTTTCATGTTTTAAATGTTTGAATAGGCAAGAGAATGCTAAGAACCACAGCATATCAGGGGAAAAAAAAACCAAAACACAAAAAACACAACAGCAGCAACAAAAAACCAAACCAAACCCCTGGGATTTTAATCAGGAAAACGAACATGGTCCAAACGGCATCTATGACACAGGCAAAGAAGACAAAACTGGATGATGTTTCACATGTCTGGGGGTTTGGAGGATGGTAATTTGTTTTCTTTTTGGAGGTGGGGAGTTGTGGTTTTTGTCTCCTTTAAGATACATGGCATGCAATTGTATATTTACATTCAATTTTGTGCTGCTGTCCAGCTAAGAGCCAAGATTTGGATCAAAGATGACTCAAAGAAAAGAGCTGTCAAAGGCCTCAAAGGGATAAAGCACACCAAGAGTGAGCACCCACTGTGAAAAATGCATGTACTTGCCTCAGCTGCAAATGACCTCATCTACAAATCAGATGTAATTTAGCTGCTGTAGGCAGCAGTTTCCTGTTGAATTGATCAGCTTTTTTTGCTGGACATTCTGCACTAGAAAGGGGCTGGGTAAGGGGTTGAAAAGTGGGAAAACCTGAATCTTCTTACCCTCCAAAAAAGTGAATGTACACACATGTGGATGAAATCTTGACCAGAAATTTAGTACAGCCTTCTGAATGAAACACTGCTGCAAGAGATTCTGCATCAAGAGGCAGTGTAGACTATTATACGCTCTTTACAGTCTACGGATAATGTTTTTTCCTTCTTCACCTTTAGGTAACAAGCAAGCAAAGCCTTTTCTATAGTAACTATTCAACATGGTACCAGGCTCAAGAATCTTGCTCTTCCTTATCACCTCCCTGTCTCTAGGAATTAGTTTGTTGGGAATTATTTTTAAAGTCATCATTAAGCCAGTGATGGTGGAAATGGTTTCCCACAGCCTATTCCAGATTGTCAGATTTCTTGTTAACCTGCTTTCTCATTAAATCTCAGAATGTCCTTACTGAGAACACAAACCTCTAGTCTTATTTCTGAGCCTTATTCTTAGGTTATACTGTCTGGGGGTGGGGAGGGAATGGAAGAAATAAAAAAAGGCATTCATTCTTTTCAAGGACAGACCTGGCTCCTGATGCAGACGCAGATTGAGGACCACTGCCAATATCCACAGTGCCTCCTTCCACCCTCACCCTCCTAGCTTTCCAGTCATCTTTCCAACAGCTACACTCTCTGCTGCATCCTAATGTTTTGTAATCTTGTTTTTCTGAGCCCTGTGTAAAGGTAAGAGTTCAGAGACACTAATTTTTGAGGAGCACTGACACACATTTTCAAGAGGAAAAGAAGAGTTATTTTCCTGAACCAGCTATTACTCATTTATTATTGACATGGTCATTAAAATACTTTCCAAAGTACCAGTGAGGAGCCACACATGGAAGTGAGCACCACGCACACACACAGTAGAAGACACCCACTGCAAAAGGAGCATGTATTCTGAAAATACATATAGGCAAAAAGTTGGAAAGATAAATATTTTTTGCATTATCTTACCAACACAGCTAACTGACTTGACATATGTCCACAGAAAAGAAAAATGCAGAAACTAGATCTCAGTGTCTTGCTCATTAGACTATCAGACTTCCCTTTTGGTGCATCTCACTTGCAGGTTTCTTTCTTCCATCTAATTACCTTTCATGGGTATTTTGATATGCCATGACAAAAGCACTGTTTGCTTCTCAGGAAAATTAAGACTCCTGCTGGGAAAAGTGTCAGAACCAGAATCTTTACCCTGCACAGACAATGAACAGAGGAAGTCACACATGAAAGCAGATCTTTAGTGATTGGGTATGGGGGCAGGGAAGAGGATGATGCACTTAGCAGAGTTATCTCAAGGTTTCTGAAGATTAATAACAGGACACACTGCAGCAGTTGAACTTTTTACCTTCACTACATCATCCAGCACTCAGTAGCATCTTGCAATCCTCTCTAAAAAGCAGTTAGCAAAGCAACCCACAAGAGGCTGTGGGAAACCATTTCCTCCACATAAGTACATCTCTTCACTGAGACCACCTCCTCAAGCTACTGCTATAGCTGTGACCCACGTAAAATGTATATTTTATTACTCCCTAACAATCCAAAGCTACATAGACTGCAATGGGAAGAGACAACAAAGTTACAAGCTGTCAGTAACACACTGCATGCAGATCTCAGAGGGAAGTACTTCTGCAAATCCAGTGAAAATGCAAAAGACAACCTAAATGCCCATTTCCCCTTAATTGTCCTTTCTCACCAGATGGAACAACAAACTGCAGAGACTAAGATCAGAGAAATCAGCCAAAACAAGACAAGGACAACACATCTCATAGCAACAAAGATGTACTGACCAGATGAGAGACTGGCTTACAGACACTGCTGTGGCTCCTGCATATACAGACAACCATACATTGCAAAGGCTTGCTTGGGTAAGGAGGACTCTCCAGATTGCTCTTGATGTCAGCACAGAGTCAGCTGATCTTTTGGCAATCAGCCTGCTCACATCTATCCACTTCTGCTCTCTTTTTCTCTCTAATGCTAACATCTGCCCATGTTTTGCATCCACAGAAAAGGTCAGCAAGTTCCTAATGACACATTAAATCTGATAATCAAGCAAGACACCATTTGCAATTACTGTGTGCCCACTCTCATTCCCCTGATATTCAGAACTCAGTTTTTTCCTAAAAAAATCCCAACATAGGGCAAGTGCAGAAGAATCCGTAATCTCAAATCTTACATACATGCCATAAATTCAGTTTGGATAACAGAGAAAGTATGTCAGAACACACCCAGCCTCCCCAGGCTTCCAAGAACATTAAAATTTTTTCTATCAATACAGCCACAAATTCCTTGTTCCAAACAATCTTTATTTTTCTATACAATGCACAACTACCCCTCTGTTGCAAACCAGCCTGCTGATTTTCTGCACTCATACAATCACTTCAATTGAATATTGACCTGTGAATCCTAAGAAAAGAGACACCCAAACAACCCAGGCATAAACTCATTTTTAGGCAAGCCTGACTTAAACATCACAGTTCTTCACATTGTCTAACAAAATTCTATACTCTGATGGATATTCTCTAAATCCACTCATTTTTCTCATTCAATATACTCTAAACATTTTCAAACTGAAGTTCTTCCTGTTGTCTCCACAATGCAGGACTTGTAGATCTCATGCTGGTGACCTGTGACTGGTAGATTCTTCAAATGACTCAGAAAGAACAATTGTCAGTGCTGGAGAAAGTGGATGCAAAGACTTACTGTTTTCCCAGTACCATCTGCTGCACTGGGGAAAACAAATCAAAACCCTGCAAGACTGAATGCAAAGCTGGACATTTTTGATGATTATTCCTGCAGTATTTGTTATAAAACTTACTCCTCATTTCCACAAAGAAAGAGCAGCTGTAATGAGATTTCTGTGGTTCTACAACAGATTTCTAATGCTTTGTGCTGTCTTCCCAACTTATCTGTATTCTTTTGCAAGTTAACCAATCCCTATTTTCAGCAGAGAAATCATCTTTTGATAGGTTCCTAATTAGTAAGGCCATGAAAAGTAACTGCCTATCTAGATATGTTTATGGGCCTCATTCTCTTATTCCTATTTTTGTCATTCTTTGCCTCCATTGCAAAAAAAAAAAAAAAAAACAAAGTCCTGCTCTTACTACAGTGTAATACAGCACTTCACAAAATGCTAAGAGGGTTCCCAAATGTAAGTTGATCAGAAAAAAAAAATTAAAAGCCATGGAGTTAAACCATTTTTCTTCCTTCTCAAAATTCTTTATTCCTTCTTTCAAAAGAAGAAATGATTAAAAATATTAGAACACAATCCAATCATAAATAGTCATCTGCAAGCTCACAACTTTGAAGTCATTATGTATTTGTGGTACACAGGAAATTATTCTCCAGATTAATGCCACCAAATAATCAATGAGACCACTGAAAGACTAAGGTAATGTGCACATTGAGTTGTGCATCCAGCAGGGAGCCCAAGGTGGAAAATCTTATTAAAAGTGTTGATAATGGAAGTGTTTCATGACTAATTTAAATTTTGACATTCAGAACTTAATTGATTTGAGATCATTTGGGATTTTTCCTAAAATTAGGTCACAGAAAAAGCTCACTAAAAGTAGCACTGTGGTGTTCCTAATGGGATTTCAAAAAATCTTTATGTCAAAGGCTACATGTCTTATTCTAAGAACAGTCAATTCCAAATCAGCAAACCTACAGAGACAGTAAAAGTAGGCAAGTAATAATCATTTTAAAAAAGAATTGATTCAGAACCTTCCTATTAAATGAACCATTTTCTTTTCTGGCAGAAAAGAACATAAAAATACAGATCCCAAAGAGACCCACCAGTTATGACATCTTTTTCCATGTATCTGTTGGAAGAGCAGGTGATATATCAGTGCTGTGATGGGTTTCTGCTTTTCTTTTTAATGAGCTTCATTTGTTTATGTATAATCCATAAGCATGCATTAATATATTGCTGTATGTTTAGAATATTTTCACTTTCTATTAGAGTTGAAGGTCTCTGGCATGGGATGGCTTGGTGACTAAGGTGAGACCAGAGATTACAGGTGTTTGCATCAGAGTGTTTTGGGAAAAGACCAAGTCCTTGAATTTTATTTTAACATACAACTTCTTGTTTATAGTTAAACTGCACCAATCTAAACTAGTAAGATTACTGGCATCATCCTTTTATATTACAAAGACAATAAAACAAGTATTTTCTATCAACCTGCTCTCTCCCATTTCCACCTTCTTCTAATTCTGTACTTCAGCTCTTTGGAATTGATGGCTGCTCCTGCACTTGCCTGATGATGGTCACAGCCCACAGGTCCTGCCACTCTGAACCCCTGGGAGCTGCAGCTGTCCTTTCCAGCCTGGCTGGGCCACAGAACCAAGGCTTCCTTCACACAGAGATTAGTTTGGTGAAAAGGACAGCTCTGTTGGCATGATTTTGCATCTGAGACAACTGAGGATACAGAAAAAAGCGTGCACCTGGAGATGAGGTCACATTATCCTCATTACTTGTTCTCTAGATTACCTCAAAGCTTTTAACCCAAACCAGAGGAAGGCTGGTTTTCCTCCCCCCAGCTCATTTTAGGTGTTTCTAGGGGGCAAGGTGTGGGACTGGATGGCTGTGTCTTGTTTTGGTTTTTTTTCAAATGGAAGAATGAAGCAGATTGAGTCTGAGGCTCAGAGGTACAAGTTTCTAGGGCCCACCTCACTGAGCTGGTAATGATTTTATTCATTACTTGCCTGACATTTTGTAAAAAGTCTTGGGAACTGAATCTTAAGCTCTAATTAGTGCATTTAATATTGGACGAGTTTTCTTGAGGGTATTATTAAGTAATTCTGGAAAAATGCTTAGTTTTGGAAGGAAAATATCCATTTATCTCCCATCCACATCTTGTGAAGTTGACTCTAGTCAATGCAGAACACTTCAAAGAACTATTTAATAAATGACAGTCACATTCCTAGAAAGGTGCACTCTAAACTACATTCACTTTTGCAAGTTGAGGATTTCAAAAACTCATTAAATCATTTTAGAGACAAAGAAGACAAACAGAAAAAAAACCTGGCTATAAACACAAAACCACCAGTACATGTCAGCAAGAGCCAAAAAGACAGGCAGCATGAAAATACTTCATCAATTGCTATATTCCAAAATAGCATTAATTCTCTGTTAATTTCTCTTGGGAAAAACAATTCTAATAACCCTCTATGCAAGGCCTTCTGAAACAAACTACAGTAAATTAACATTTGCTGATTATATGAAAGGTGAACAGAGACAGCAAGCTGAGCAAAGAGGAAGAACTACATGATCCACACCCATAAAGGTGGAAGGACTCTTAAAATACACAGGCAGTGATTCAATGTTACACCCTTAGTTAAGGTGGAAAAGGAAACAGAAGCATTAAAATGAAAGACAAGTAAAAGCTATCCTCACATTAAACCAGTTTCAAAAGTATGGGTGTTTTGTTTTTTTTTTTACAGTGGGTCTAAAATAGGGTAAGATTTAAGCAGCACCTGTTTTGGCCAGAGTTTCTATATAATCTGCCTATTTTAGGAATTCATATAATAGACTGAAACCACACAAATACTGGCTAAACACTGTTTTAAAAGAACTTGACACTTTGTCAAGTTTATATAAATAAGCTAAAAATTTATTTTTATAGACTATAATAGGTAGCCAACATAAGTCTTTTTCTTCTACAAAAATAGAGCATATTTCTTCAACCTGCTCTCTCCCCCCAAGAGAGAAACTGAAGCAATCAGCATGAAACTGGCAGCAATCAGCACCTATATAAGAAAGTGAAAAGGAAATAATCATTTTTACTTGCATAGAAAAGAAATCCACAGAAGAAAGCAACATATTTTTGGTATCTTACTTCTGATCTTTTAGTTTGTTTGCTTTTAAGAGAAGTCTTTACAGGTCTATTACTACAATGTACAAACTCCTGTAATTTAGGTACTAAAAAGATGAAATAATTAGAGTCAAGTTTTTCATTGAAAAATGTCCCATTAAGGGGGAAAAAAAAGGAAAAGAAAAAGTGGGAACTTAAAACACCTCATTAAAGAAACAAAGTTATTTATTCCTCCTACAGATGCAGCTTGCTAAACAGGTATAAAGGAATATTTAAGTACAGAAGCTGAAAAGTTATGCCTTAAAATTCTGCAATGCCTCTCGTCACTTCAATAGGTTGAAAATAACTACAATTCATGCTACCCCTTATAGGCTATGGGGAGGATGAATAGACTTTGTTAACAAGAATGTCCGGGAGAGTCAGAAAATACACTGTATTCTCTAATTTCTCATCAAGAAGACAGGCAGAGTATAATTCAGAGCACCTAAGCTAGGCAGGAGCTATGTTGCTAACTTAGATTCTGCCAGGAATTGCCTCTATAAAGGCAATTGCTTCCCTCTAAAACCACAGAGGGAACGAAGTCTGGTGGTGTTAATATGCCCCAATCAGGCCTACAATCAAATAAAAAATTCTGCAGAAGATCTACAGAAATGCTGCAGTGGATTAAGTCAAATAGCTATCCAGTAGAAGCAGAGCTCAAAATAGAACATAGATGGGAAGAATCTCTGATGTGATTTTGTACAAGATAATATAAGAAACCGAGGAAATGTCAGAGCAGGGGAATGAAGACTCAGCAAGGCAAAGATCAATGTTACCATCAACAGGATACACACCAACCTGAGAGCAGTTCTTAGCATATGGTGTTGAAAGGAGAGAAGTCAATAGCACTGTGGTGGCTCACTAATCAGCCAAACTGGTTTAGAGAGCAGGAAATGGAGAGGTGATGGCAATAGTGCACAGCAAGTCATCCTAGGGAAAAGTGTGGCAGGGCAGGAAAAACAGCACAGTTAACTCTGATGGAGAAAGATGCAAAGAGGTGGATTCAGGACAGGAGGAACTCAGGCAGAGATGGGCACACATTTCCCCAGGCAAGAGTGACCTGACTGATTGACAGGCTGCTCAAAATAGAGAGAGATGCTTGGGGAAGCTGTGACAGTAAAGGAGAGAGAGGAGACAAAAGGACCTGGGAAGAGATCATCAGGAAAGCTTCACAGAAGCATTATTTGGCAACAAAAACAATGTTTGGTAATTCTCTGTGGAAAAAGACCCAGACTTTTTCAGGTCTGTCTCTTGTTTTGAATTTAGGCAGAAGTTAACTATTTCAATTTAGGCTGTAGTTAACTACATTCCTTGACAGCATCAAGGCCTCTTCCACTGACACAGCTGTATAGAAGCTGTAGAGAGCTTTTCACCATGAAGATCTCTATAGGCTTCAGTCTGGAAAAAGGTCCAATTACAATTTCTGATGAACATACCACTCCCTGAAAGTTTGGGTCTGACTGTCAGGAAACCAAGTGAGACACTAAACCAATAAAGCTTTATTTAGGCAGAGGCTTCAAAAGTAACTCCCTTCCTTGTTCAAGGGGACTAACCATTTACCATGTGAGGCAAGAACTTCTTACACCAAAGCAGTGCTACTTCACATGAAGTATTTAAGGTCTGCTTAGCCTCTTTAATGCAATAAAGGCAAAAATACTGAATAAAGGGAAAGAAATACCATGCAAGCTTGCAGTGCTTCAATGAGAAACTCCTGGCTGGGCATTAAGCAATCCTCAAAGGTTTGGCTCCTGAAGCTGTAATATGGAGTTATGCAAGTCCCCCAGGGTTTCTGAGCATGCTGGAGCACAGTTATATAACCCACATGACAGGCTGAGCTTGGATGCTGTTTTGGACCACCCATCACTGAAACTCCTGGCCTTTTGGCTCATGACAGAAATACTCTTTAATGTCAGCACAGCTTTCTCCAAGTGCTGCTCTGCAGATTGGCACTAGTGCTATTTTTCAGAATTGTGTGGTACCAACAAAAAAGCCAACAAGAAGAAAAATATCAGTAACTCTAGAAGAACTGCTGTGCAGAGCCTCCACATGACATTCTACTGCGTGGGCTTCAGGCCTGGAAAGGTACTGTGGCAGGTGTGGCCTCTAATACTGCAGAAGCCACATAGAAAAAGGAAAAAATTGTACTGCAAGTTCAACATTTCTATGATACTCCGTTATCAACACCCTGAAATCTATAACAAAGCCACCTGTAGCAGTTACCTTTTATTGTCCTCCTTAAGTCCACACACTAGTTTTTGTATTTTGAGCAGCTAGTTACTACAGGGTCTTCTTGAGAAGCTGGATGTCAAATACAGGAGGAAAGGATAACTAAGAGGATTGCTTTTTTACCTCTTGGAAGATGTGGTGCCTGCTTATCCTTTTTCCTCCAAAACCTGCTCTCATCAGTTCTCATCACTACCTCTGCTACTCATCAGTTTTCTCTAAGTACAAATACCACTGAAGGAAGGTGTTTAAAAGGTAGATACATAGCAATACAGGCAGCACTATGGTACTCCAGTCTTAGCCTAGTTTCTAGAAACTAAAGATATTAACAGCTGAACTACTACAGGACAAACTTGGCTTAAATGCAGCATGGTGGAGAATTACAGCACCAGCAGAATGAAATACTGTCTTTAGCTCACATAACACTCGACATACCTCAATTTGTGTACCAAAAGCAGACCAACCCTAATTTTTCAAAACAGCATAAAATTAATCCCAGCAAGACATGGGGGATAGCATCCGTAGTATTCAATTTGGGAGAGCAACTAAGAGCGGCTGGTGCAGAGCAGCATGTCTTCAAGCTAATCTCTAAACTGTTATCAAGTCCCAGAGTGCTCCTACTATCATCTGCAAGCATAAAAATGAGACAATTCAGGAAATCACCGTTAGTCCTTTTTCTCTTTCCTCAGTCTTTCAAGTCTGAGAGCTAACAACTCTAATAAGAAAGAAAAAGAGAGAAAAACCACAACAAAATAATTTTTCATGTAAGTAATTAGGCTGGTAGGTCTTATTTTAGACAGAGATTACCCAGTTAAACATCCAAAAAATTTTTCTATCTCCTAGGTATTTTTTATCCCATGGCCTGTTTGAACAAACACAATACAATATATTTTTGCACTATACAATTGCCATGGGTGCTAAAGGATGAGACTTATACACTTGGGGCTAATTAAAGGTAATGTCAACACTTATGCACACATGCACCATAATCAAGCACTTACCTTTCTTTGCAGGTGAAAACACAAAATTAGTCAGCTAGTTTTTGTAGTAATTTTTCTCTATTTCCTCAAGTCTATCTGCTTTGTCACCCTTCAAATTCTTAAAACAGTGCTGCCACAAAATCACTCAGAGTCAATTATCTGCTTGAAAAATATCCCTATAGAAAGGTGTAATTTTTAAAGTAGGGACAGTTTTCTCCTGGCATTCTTCTAAGCAACATAAAATTTGTAACTCTTGCAACTGTTGTATTTAAACAACATAAAAGAAGTAACTCTTGTATTTATGAGAAATCCTTTAATATACTTCTAAAAAAATGTCACTTAGAACATGAAGCTACAAAGATAATAAAACTTGAATCTCTTTAGGATAAGTTCAGCAAATACTTTAAGAGGACAGTACAGAGATACAGGCCTACCCATCTTACTGCACATACTCATCCACATCTGGCTCAATGCTGCATGGAAAGACTGAAAATCAAACCAAGGAAAGGCATGTTTTGCAAAGAAAATTAGGGCAAAAAACCACCTTAGGATGAAAATACTGCAAGAAGCATAAGGTAGACAAGATACACCCTCTGTTATTCTGCTGTCCCAAGGCTGGGGCCAAGTCAGAAATTTTAAAGCACCTATGGATGTACATAGTGTATCAGGAATTACAAACTCTGTGATATTTAATGTTTTCCTCAAATTCCCAATTGCTAACACTGCAAGACCAGGCTAAAGTCTCAGATCTGACTCTTAAAATTAAGTAACCATCACTGCAAATCTCTACTCTTTTGTTTTTTAGCAGAGGGAACTTTGAAGACCTGAACCACCAAAGTTCAAGTGCAAGAACACTATTACGATGACTTCCACCTCAGGGTTATTTGAAACCTCATCAATGTTTACAGCTAGCTTGAATAATGAGTTTTGATCACTGGCAAGGTAGCTGCACCCAATTACAGTCTGGAACACTGCAGGAATATTAAACCAGGTTCAAGTAGCAAAAAGAAGGATGCATGTTGGCACAAAAGACAAAAAAAAGTAAGCTGCTTCCCTCCAGATGGACAGTACTTTTCTCTCAAAAGAACAGTACCAATGTGAGACTTTCCTCTGAAAAGACAAAGGCATCTTCTGTACATTGCTACATTACAGAGTACTCTCTACTCAATTATGCCTGCCCTATGCCTCTGTAGCCATACATCCACAAGCAAAGCAGCAAAGCCACTTCCCCTTCTCCCTCTAGTAACTCCTTTCAATTTGTATTTTAAAAATGCTCAAGGACAAAGTAGTTTTGCCTATGGTTACAGGTAATTTCTTTAACAGAAGTTATTTAAAACACTGACTCCAGTCAGATAACTAACTTCCTGTTCTGCAAGTAACTTCACCAATGCCAGTGCAACTTACTCAGCACAAGAAAGACACCAAGGCTCCACTTCAAGCTGTTTTCAATATGTAGGACTGGGTGACAAACAGGAAGAAGTCAGTTTCCCAAGGCATGAGTTTTGTGCCTCTGAGCACAGGAAGAGCAGAAAGCCAGCACGTTATCAGTCATGAGTGTCTCAGATGTCTTGTGCAAACCTGTCCCCTTTAGAATTAAAACTGCTGGGAAGCACTGATCAATAAGTAAATGTAACTCTGAAATGCCTCACTTTGTGTAAGGCTGAAGTAATCCATCTGGCAGTGAATAAAAAAAAATCAGGGAATCTGTGGGGACATAACCACATGCAAAGGAGAGATCAGCAAAACCTAACACATCTGTGATCTACATTTCTGGGGGTTCTTCATAGGTATAAGCAGAAATGACAGCAAAACATCTCCTCTAAAATGTGAAGTACTTGAGAAACCCTTCTTAGCAACTACTTCCTTGTTTCATGCTTAATACAGAAAACCACTTTAAGTATTCTAGTGATACAGTTAAAAGCACTAAGAAAACTGAAGTATTAAACTTTGCAGACACCTCAGGTTCCTCTGACTAAATCTGTTGCCTTCAAATTGCAATCCCCAAGTCCCAAATGAAATCTGTTGGTGCTTTAGACCTCACCTTGCCTCTGGCTCACAACTGTTATCCCCATAACCCTACAGCAGAATGAACTAATAGATCATATAATCACCTCTTTGCTACAAGACATTCTAACATGCCTACTTGTAGAGGCCCCAGTGAGTCAGTTCAACCTAGACTGGTGTTAGTTACACCAGTAAAAACCCAGAAAAAACAATCTGAGCCAGCCATTCACTCCCATCCTACTTCCAACAGCAGGCTCATGTCTCTCAGCATGCAGACAACTTGGCTGAAGCCCAGACAAATATAAGTGCACTTACAAAAGCCTTGACAAAAACACTAGTGCTGATGCAAACAAGCACATCCTCTTTCAGCTCATTTCCAACAGTTACCTAGAAAACTCTTAACTTTGCTTAAAGTATGTTTAATTACATTAATTAGTCATTTTTCAGTTCCAAAGGTTTGCAAAGTAGAAAGGAGACAGCAGTTAAAGCTGTGCTTTTCTATTCCTCAAAGAAGCAACAGGCAGACACCTGAACTCACACCTGTAAGAGCTAAACCTTTCATGATTTGTTGATGAACCAGAACATGACATCATTCATTTAAAAGGAATTACTTCTTCCATCTAAAACTATTGGATACTATTTGAGCTAAGTAGTATTTCTGTTTTCTGTATATTGCTTACTACCTTTCCTCATGTCAGCTTGTCCTATTTCTCCTGCTACAAAAATGTACAGATGTTTTTTCTTTCTAGGATTCTATGATCTATCTCCAGTCTGTATGACTTCCACAGAAATAAAGGTTTGGTCCAACACCCACTGATGTCAGAGGAAGAGACAAGTCAGACCATAAAGAGAGGAAAATAGCCAGAATGTAAAAGGTCTGTTCTGACAAATTTAGTCTCTGGCTTTCATGGTTTTTAATGACACCAAGTGCCAAGAACAAAGACTTCCTCAGCTGGAGTCCTGGCAGGTATCATAAGCAAAGATGATGGGTTTGTGTATTCTTCATTCTCAGTGTACTTACCATCATGAACTCTATTTGCACATTAAAATCTATTTATTCTCCTGCAACAGAACAGAACCTGAAATTAATTTTTTAAAGGGAAAAAAAACCCCAAACCTCAGAAAAATATTACATCTTTTCATCCTATTCTTCCATTACCTATAAAAGTTTCTGTTGACCATAGTTACCTGAATACACACCCTGTACAGACAAATTTAAGAGTTCCTGTGTATATGGAACTGACATGCATATGTAAGTTTGCGTATTTGCAGATATTTCTCACCTACAGATATGTAGACAAACACCTTTTTCTAAGCAGAAAACCATCTGCACATGTCTCACTAATCTCTCTGTGCTCATAGTCAAAAAAAACAAACAACTGTTCAAATAATTTTATCTTTAAAATCTGTCATTAGGTCAAATTGAAAGAGGAAAGTGGCCAATATGTCAAAAAGAAAAAAACTCACATAATATTTTCATTGGCCTTTCCATTGTTTTTGGAGAGCTCCTGAATAACACACTATGTAAGAGACCAATGGTATTCTATTTCTCTGAAATTAAAAACCAATTTCAAGGGTAGCAACAACTCTGTCCAGCAAAATAATTTACCATCATGAGTTGTTTCTCTTTTTAGACTTTGTTTTCCTTGAGCAATGAGTAAGCACTGATTTTAATTTCTCAAGCATTAAGAAAATTCTTCATCTCAAAGCCTACATTCACCCTGCCTGGGAAAGAACACATACTTTTTTCCAAAGCAACATCATTATTGATTGCACTGTAACAACCAACAACTGCATTACATCTCGCATCTCTCTGGGTTCTGGCCACTCACCCCTTCTACCACTGATTCCTTGGAAAAAACCAATGAAAACAAAGGAAAGCAAAGCCTGCAGATTCTAAACCAAGTGGTGACTTGTACCAAAACATAAACGAAACCACCCCAAAACCCAAAGAGCTATTTGTGAAGTTTCTGCTTGTACTGTTTCTTGGGATATTCTAAAAGGACTGGAACCCTCAGCAGTCAACAGCCACATTTAGCTTTCTATGTCACCCTCCTGTGAGTCGTGTTGCATTTTTCCCCCACTATGCAAGTAGCCATAAATAGATGTGGGAATCCAAAAATATGAAATTAGTTTTGTGGGATTTGTTTTCTTTACTTAAAAAGGGATTATGGTTGAAAGAAAGAAAGAAAAAGTCACATCATACAGTACAATATATTTAATTACATTTAGAATTCTCTAGGGAAAAGAAAGATCTGAGCAAATTCACCATCTGAAACAAAACCCAGAGTTTTACAGCACAACAAAATAAAAACACACAGAAATACAGAACTTTCCCAAAGTCAAAGCACAGGATGTATGTTTCCTTTATGCAGCAGCAATCATTGTACACAACAGACATTACTGCCATGTCTGATTAGTAGATATCACAGCAGTCCAGATCCCAGCTACAAAGTACTATGGGGAACAAAAATACATGAGAAGTTTCTTCTCCTACATGTCTATAAACATAAAAATGGCTCTACCTAAGCTACACCACAGCAGGTCCCTTGTTGCCCTGCCCTGGCCCATTTGTGATGGTAAAAACTATCTTTTGCAATCACATCTAGATAACCACTGCTAATGACTCACAGAAGCACATTAGTAAAGTGGGATTTATGCCATCTTTTTTTTCAGTCAAGACTAATTTAAATGATTTGGCAGTACTGCAAACACAATTCAGCATCTCTGGCACTGTTTAGAAAACTGTGATCACAGCTTCACATGTATTAAGACAGGTGGTCATCTGCAAAATTTCATGCTGATGCATCCAAAGAACAAATATCCAGCCAGCCATTTGAACTATGGGTAAAAAGGATGGGTGGGAAAAGAAGATAAGATCCAACAGGGTATGATTAAGCAACTACCCTGTTTCTGAGAGGATAAAATTCCAGCATTAAAAATAGACACAGTGTAATGCCATCTCGAGTGTTGCCTTTTACATTAACAACAAATTAAAAACTAAGACTTCAACAAAAATATAGAAGACAACTGGTTTTGATACAAAAATACCTTCTTACAATTATAATTATTATATAAAAATAATAATTTAATTATGTTATCAAACTGCAACAGTGTTTCTCCCCCACCCTCCTCTCTCCTTTTAACTTTGCCTGAAATCAGTTCTCCAATGACAGCAGCAAATCCACTTTGCTTCAGGCATTCTTCTGGCACCAAGAAATGGAAGCAGGGTATCAAGTTAATTAGGAGCATGATATTAAAAGCTGTGTTATCAGCAAATGGAAGGTGCAGACAGCAGCAGATTTTCTGTGACTCTTTATGGGAGAACTTGTCTCCACTTCCATCTGAAAGTCAACATCCAGTGCTCTGAATACGGAAATTCAGTTAAAGCCTGCAGGTCAAACAGCAAGAGATTTCAGATTCAAGCATTTATAAGAGAGAAGGTCCATCTCCAACAGGTAGACTACTGCTGCTACATGGGGCTATACCTTAATTTGTAAGATTTTCACATAGTTGTTAGCAAATCCTTTCCAGAGGAACAATAGGCCAGTCAGCCTGACAGTGCAAACAAATGACAGCATCTTATTTCCAAAGCCTTCCAATGTCCATCTCATCACCCACCATCATGCTTTCTAGTAAAAATCATCTTCATGGGGACATCACAGATCTCCCACTCCAGTTTAATGCCCCTCCTGTTCAGAAAGGAGACTGCTTCACTACTACTCATCTTACCACATTTACTCATTATGTCTGTCATTTCAAGGATTTCCACACTGATCATTACTGCCAGGAACACCCGTCTTGAGCCTAAACTCTGCCTTCATTTCCACCCCTGCTAGCACCCAATGCTGAGTGTTGCAGAGGAATTCAGTATCTGATAAATGCAAAGTCATACACACTCATCAGTACCAAAATATCACTTGCAAGCATGAATACCACAGGAGGTCTCTGGGAAGGGACTTTTTTTAGCAATTCAACCACACAGACACAGAGTAACAGGTCTAAACAGCATATGGTAGAGTTTCTTTGTGTAAAAATCAGATGGAAAAGAGCAGGATGTGCCTGAAAGGTAACATGGAAAATGGCTTTAGCTGGGCTGCCAGAAAAAGACAAGAGTTATCAACTGTGCTGGTATTTTGGTAAATATAAGCACATTCTATATACACATAGAGGTGCCGTTCCTTTTTCTCCCAGAAAACTTCACTAAATCTTATTGAAGAATATTCAAATGAATTCCCAAAAACATGTAAAACAACCCAACAAAACTATGCAATGTAGGAAGGAAACATGTAGCTTTATCTTAATTTTCAACCTATCCACCCATTACCTTATTCACAGTGCCTGCTTTCAGCTGTGTTCAATACATCTTTTAGGAGAAACCAGGTCTACACCCTGGTTTTCCATCCACAGATTATTTCCAGCCACACCCAACACAACAGGAGAGCACAAATACATCCTGCACCATTCTATCATTCCTCCACTCTTGTCAGCAAGCAATAATTTCAGATAAATGCAAGACTCTATTAGAAAGTACCTCCACTAAACAAAGCAAACTAAAAAAAAAAAAAGAAAGAAAGAAAAAAATAAAGCTGTTCTCTAAGTTACCCACCTGCCCACTTTATTTAAACACTGTTAACCAAACCCTTCCTACACCACCTTGTAAAAGGGTACAACAGCTGTTCAAAGGCAAACAGGGAGGCAGGTGATGGGATGGGGAAGGGGACTGACTTCCATTTGCCACGATGGGAAGGCTTAGCATTTGGGAAGGTCAGCAAGCAGCTCTTCAGAGACAGAGGCTGACTAGAACCACCTCTCATGCTGCCCAGCCCCCAGGAGGATTGAATGTTTATTTCCTGTGGGATGTTACTCAACTTTGGTTCAGTGGGAAACAAAAAAACTCTTTATATCCCATGTGCCATGGTACTCAGAGCTACCTGACAGGAAGGACTACATGCCAACATTTTAGTAATGCATCAAACTCCCAGCTTCAAGACAAACTTCCAGCCAAAAGTGTTTCACCTTGACAAACAGCCTAACAAAGCACCGTGTCAGAAGCAAAAAGCTGCTCATTTAGACCAAAAGAGTAGACAGTGGTATGTATCTTGCAGCTGATGGAAGCAGCAAAGATGAGATCCAGAATTTGATGTCAGTGTCTCATTGAAGACATAGTCAACTATCAACCATAGCTTTATTTTTTAGTCATCTTTCTTCCTCTCTGGAAATTAATTACATTTGCATACTTCCTTCTACCCACAGGATAGACTTAAAGAAGTTTTCATATTAGTAATCACTGTCACTAAAACCAAAGTAGCTGAGAATATTTTTGGATAACCATGTAAACTGAAATATTATTTTTATATGCATCAGCTAAAATTAATGGTTTTCTTTGATTTAGGTATCTATAGTAGTCAGCATGGGAACCTCATGCTTCACTTCTAAGTTTTCTTTCTTCCTTTCATGCTTTAGTGTGCTGGTTTTGAAAGTAGAACAAATTCTTATAATTTAAAAATTCTACACAGCCTCTGTACTGGACCTTCTAATTTGCACAGTACCTTGAAGTACTGAAATAAAGCATTATTTCAGTATTTTTAAAATTTATTGTGCAGAGAGCTGCTTCTCCTTTCATTTTCCTTCTGAGAAATGCAATTCTCCCAACTTCTAAACTTTTGTGTACTTTCACTTTCTGACTCCTAATTCTGTAAATTCCTAGTACCAAAATTCTCTCATAGTTCCCCTTCCTTATTTTTCTTTTTTTAATCTATTTTAGAGGGTTGTTTTGGTGATTTTTTTTTTTGCTTTTTCAAGTCTTCCTTCTTGCAGCTCTTTATGTTCTCCTGATCTTCAATCACAATACTAGAGTGTCTTCCATTATCTTCTTCCTAGCAATATCATCAAAATGACAAATTATATTTTCCCTATATTATCCATAAACTAACATTAAGGTCTTTTAAAGTCTGTGAGCCTAGAACTCATATATAATCCTGCCAAACTGTCACAGGCAGACCATGCCTCTCAACTTGTGCTCTCCAAGTACCCTTTCTGTTCAGGCATATATCTCTTGCCACCTTCACAGCTTCCCTGTTTCAACTGATCCAAATTCTTGTCTAATCCCAATGTGGAATCATAACTGTAGCAATGACAAAAAAGGGGTCACTGAAAAAAAAAAAATCCCATTTTCCTTCTACTTATAGAAGTGACACTTTTCCCTTCTACTTACAGAAGTAACACTTTTATTTTCTTTTTTTTTTTCCAAGCTCTTGCAACATTTTAGGTAAACTGAAGCTCTCCTCCTTCCAGAACCACATAACATTACCCTTCCTAGATGAATGTGTCAAGGACTCTCTAACCAAAATGCTAAACAATAAACAAACAAACAAACAAACAAAAAAGGGAAAGAAAATAGATGGATTTTTAGCACTTCTTAGTTCCTCCAATCCTCAGATCTCACAGTTTAAATTATACCAGCTGTTCACAAGCTCTAATTTATAAATCTCAGCAGCAGGTCTCAGATGGAAAGTATCAGACCAAGGGGAGCACGGGACTGCCACAACATTGCTCCCTCCACGTAATTTTCCTTGGCACCACCCATGTGCTGGGAACCTTAGCCTCAGCAAAAGACTGCATTTACTGCTCCACTTGGGGTTAGGGTTACCCTTAGGGTTATGGCTGAGATACAAAGCCTGCAGCTCCAGGAACAGTGGAATTACAAAAGGCATGCTAAGTGGAGCTCTCAATTAAAAATAGTAAAATAGCATGCTGTGTGTCACCTGAAATTCTGCTGTTCCTGAAACTCCTCTTGGCTGACTGTATTTTGCTGTGTTTTCTTTTTATAGAATATACAGTCTTCTGGTCATAAAGGATTGCTTGCTTCCAGCTTGAAAGCCTCTTGGCAACACAGAACTCTAACCTGCCATTCACATATTAAGAACAGAATATTTCAAAACACCATGACACAGCTATAACAAATTGAGAACTTGAGACAGAATCAACAAGGCTTTTTTCCATATCTATCTCTAGATCAAGTGAAGCTCTAAGTCCATAGCTCCTGCTGGATGTCTGTGTCTCTATCACTGCTACCACAGCCACTAGTATTTCTAGCAGAAATACAGTTCTTACTGATACTTCTTGGAAAGGGTAATTTCACTAAAATATACACTAGGTCAAACTAACAGGAACGTGTATGCTTGGGTAATCTGTTCTTGCCAAAAGAAACATATTGTAGAAAAGATTCAATCAGAGCATATGTAGTTTCCTCAAGTCTTACAAACTTTGTAAGATGAAGTGTGTCTATTACTAGAAATGAAACACTCTAAGTAATGCTGACAACTTAGATAGCAGTAGCCATACATTTTGGGTTAATGCTCAACAAATGTTTCCTCACGGTTGTTTGAGAAAAGGTACATTACTTGGAAAGAGAAAGGGTTTTGCTAGACATCAAAGCAAAGGTGCACTTCAACATTTCCACTATTCTTACCTAAAGGGGAAGAGAAGGAAAATGTCTGTTTACAGTGAAAGCAGTTCCTCCTTAACACAAGATTTCCCCTATTTTTCTAATGGCCAAGTCACTTAAATATCATCACTAGTCCCACACTATTTTAAAAACCTCTTATATGCAATTGCATGTCAAACATTATACTGCCATGCCACTGAACAACAGCTGGGATACACAGGCTCCCATGAAGTGAATGAACAGTTTGTAAAGCACTTTCTAATTGTTCAGCACAAGAGGAGCAATCAGAAGGTGGGACCAGTAGCATCTGAGCCTGTAACTACGCCTGCTCAACACCACTTCTTAAATGACTATTCTTTTCACTTGCTTACATTTTTCCAAAGTGTGTGCCCAGAAATTTTTCATGCTGAGTGTTTGTCTCAGACTGGTTTTTAAAGAACAATCATCAGTTTCAGCTCAAACAGTTCAGTTGGTACCAAGAGTAAGGTCTAAAGAAAAAATATTTTGCATAATATGAAAAGAAACCAAAAACAACCAACTGTAAGTATTTCCTTTCTATTGTAATCCTTTAAAAAGTCACAGTAAACACAGATCCAGTAGAGGTTAATTCACAACTAAAATCTCCAAAGATGCCAAAATAATGAGCACTCTTGATTTCCACAGGTATCATAGCTGCACATGCACTGTCTTACAGGCACCCCAAGAGGTTCAGAAGACAGTGCCTCATAATAATCATTGAACATTTGGCTAAATATTGAACTTGGCCAACAGAACCTGTATTTCTACAACAAGCCTTCAGGGATAAGAAAGAAATATCAAATTCAAAAACACAGGTAAAAATGGCCAAACCAAAGGAGCAGAAAAAGTAACTGAAGAGCAATACTGGCAAGTTGTCAGAAGACCAGGACTGATGTTTGGAGCCAGAAATAAAATCAGAAACATTTTGGCTGAGAGGAATCTTTGCAGTAAAGAGCTGGGAAATTGCCAAAAATGAGCAGACCAAAGAGATGGGATAAGTAGCATAAGGAGAATAACCAAAGGGAGTAGTCTAAACTAGTGCAAGGAGGCTGGGAACCATCTCAGAATGGGAGAGATAACGGACACAGATTTCCAGGGAGAACCAGCAGAAAGAATAAAGTACCAACTAGCTTGGGTGTCCAACTCAAGACTCCCATGATTCAACATTGCAACTATGCAGCCTTTTACATAATATATGCAGTAATATATGGGAGGGGTTAGATGAAACTGAAACCAGATCTTACATCAGGCACACAAAATCTGAGAAATATTGTACTAACCAATGGCAAAAGGAAAATTTTCAGACTTGCCTTGCACCACACAGAAACTCTGAGGAGTGGTAGGGTTGTGTCACAGGCCTCTGGAAGGATGCAGCTCTCAATTAAAAAAACAATTTTGTCCTCCTCTTCCTTTAATCTCTTGCTTTGAAGGCTGTACAACTTCCAATTTCTGCAACAAATAAAGCTGTTACACTCACTGATAGTCACAGTGAGTTCATCCCCATCAGAACAGTTCATCCCCAGATTAGACCCCTCCCGTGCACTAAACACAACAAGAGAAAAGTAGATCATCTAACTGAAGATTTAGCATCATTGGAATCCATAAGGCTAAACTGTGGCTACATAGATTGCTCTTTTAAGACAGCTCTTTTGACAGCAGTGTGGGTCATTTGCAGTATAAAATGCTCTATTCATGCCTCTGAACTGTCACGTTTATATGGAACAGCATTGCTTTCCATTATGGCAGGGAACCAGTTCCAAACACCTCTCCCAGTCTCAGGAATAATGATGGGTGGTCCACCCACACTTTGGGAGTACAAGTTATGATCACTGCAAAACCTTGAGGACTGTGTTCATCCATGTTCATAGAAATGTGTGACTGGACAACAAAGCAAGTTTGTGAGCCCACAGGGAGTTAAGTGTCACAGGCCAAAGGCTTCTAGCTGTGACACCATCTTTTAAACATACATATATAAAAAATATTTATAAGGCTTTTCTACTGAAATTAGCATCTTCTGGTATCATATTAATTGTTGCTGTAACTGTCTGTGTGATACCGTACAATTCTGAACTTTAAAAAGTGACCCATAAAAGCTGTAAAAAGCATGAGATAATTCTCTTGTGCAGATAATGTCTATTCTCAAAAATGGAAATGCTGAGAAATGCTCTACAAACTTCTGGACTTGGACAGGAAGACTTATGCCAGATTTTACATTTTACGTGTAGCATCTTCTACAAAACAACATGTGAGAACCTTTTTAAAAAAAATTATGCAATGTACAGTAAGTTTTGATATTTACAAAACTGTTAGAATGTTCAGAATGAACAGTGTACTAGCACTGAGCACTTTCTGGTAAAAAACATAACAGAAAAATGTCACTAAGAGCTCGGCAAGTAGCTCTGGTGACTGAACATATTACCACACTGCTGTTCAAGTTTACAGCCTCCCAAGCAAAGTCAATGGACCAGATCCAGTGAACACTCTTCAGAAATGTCAAGCCAACATTTTAAATCAAGCCACTGAACTTTGCACTGAAGTTGCTGAAGCGTAGGGACACATTTCGTTCCACCTGCCCTGCTGTGGGAGGCAGTAGTTTCCAGCCTAATGAAGGTAAAAAGTAGCTACATGATTGAAAGAATTGTTACTTGCAAGAGAAAATGTAGGTGGGTAAGGGGGAAAATTAAAAAAATTTAAATCTTTAGACATTTTTAGAGATCAATAGTTACTCTATTTATCACAACACAAACACCATCCCCACTCCCAGGTTGGTTTTTGAAAGAGAACTGTGAAAAATTAGAGGCTTAGCAAACTATGAAAAATTATTCTCTTAACACTGGTCATCACAGAGAAAATGTAGAGAAAGAGCTGGAAAAAGAACTGAAGAGACTCCAAGCAGGCCAAGTATTTTTAAAATACCTGATACAAAGTCATTTCATTCTGAAGTCTTATTGTAACTCTTAAAGACAGGACAATCATTTAAAAATTCTTCTTAAGTTTGAATCCAAGCTTCAGACTGCCAAGGGTTAGGACTTGAACCAAACACAAACAGGAATTATAGAAAGATCCAATGGCTAACCTTAGCAGTAAACCCAGCACTGCATTGCAATACAAATAGATTTAACAAAAGAGAATGAGTGGAAGAACAAATTCTCATCAAATCTCTGTGTGCCCACTCCTAGCTGCAATTTCCACCTTAGAGACTTGTTTTACTCATGGCAAGGAGAAAATCCAGGTATCAAATTCCTTCTAATAACATTTCATTTTGCTGGAAGGAACTTAGAGAAAACTCAGTGATACAACAGAGTAGAGCCAGGTAAAACAGTTTTTCAAGCACAGAGTTTAATCTGGGCTTCTTAGGCCTTGCATAGAAGGTGGGAACTGAGCATGTGCAGAGGCATTCACAGGAACTGGTTATAGTTGCAGGATTCTGCACGGTTTGCAACACTGCAGTAAGGGTACCTTAACAATAAACTGTCCCAAGGAATTGAAGTGTGCTGTTTCCAAAGATTTGCAACATCTGTACATACATGCTTCCTATAATTAGTCATACAGTAGGAAGAATAATTATTCTTCTAAAAGTTTAGATGCATGGTAACACATATTATTTTGTTAAGGAAGATTAAAATACCCGTGCCTGTGAGAGCTGATGGCCCCAACAGCTCTAAAACATCTTACCTAGCAATGGGAGTTAGCAGCACACAAACCTTGTAGCAGGCCTCTGTCTGCAGGTTCTCACTCAGAGTGACATAGCCCCACTTGCTTCCCATATGCTCAGATTCAGGATGCATTTGCCAGGGAAGCCCAGCCATAAAGCCCAGCCCCTGCTGTTGCATCCCCCCCAAGCACACCCCAGCTAGATACAGGTTTGGGATACGTCCAGATTTTTTTCAGAAATTACAGCTCCAAAGTGCTCCACTGGAAAATGCTACAAAACCTTGGTGAGAAACATACTGGATGAATTTTTCCTATCTCTATCTGTCCTCCTACCTGTACTGTCTTATCCTCTACACTCATTTCCCTTCACATCCCTCCTCTATATCCCCACTCCTTTTCTCCTATGCTATCCCTTTCACCTCACTTGGTTACTCCTTCACAAGGAGGTAATCTGCTCTGTCTGCAGCAAACTGGAAGAACACAGCTGTATTTAGAGAGAAGCAACTCACACACAACAGGCTTCTCTGTCAGCACACCACAGCAGCAGATGCACAAACAAGATGCAGGCATTTGTGAGATATACAAGAACATTGAAGGGCACAAGTGGGCCAGGTCTAAATGTAACAGCTCAAGAATGTCAATGCTTTTTTGAAAATATCCTGCTGGTTTCATACAAGGTCTTAGCAGTATCTCACTGCTGTACATAATGAGTATTTTCAGTGAATACTGACACACATTTACAAACCTCTGTTGCAGAGAAATCTTTGGTCACATTCTACAAGCTGGACAGAAAGTCTTCCTCACCTAAGGTCAAGATCCCAACTTGCCTGGAAATTTGGGGGAAAACTACGTTACTCTCTCATATATCATCAAGATGGTTTTAGCTAAGTTAGGATGTACCTTGGTACTTCAATTTTCCAGTTCACTATTTATTGCATATTTGGTTAAATCATCATAAATTCAAGAATTTCACACTCAGTGGAAGTCCAGAAACAGCCCTCTTGGTGAGTGAATATACTTCACTACAAGCTTCAAATACTGTTTTCGGGAAACGCTAATATATTTCTATAGTACTGGCACCTGCCTTTCCTCTGTGAGAGACCAAAGTGGCTGGATTGATGTGCTGACAGAAGCACAATGTCCACCTGTGTTGGCTCAGGCAATGTCATTAACTTCATGGAACAGGGAAAAGAGAGCAGTAATTGCCAGGAAAGCCTGGAGTGTTTGCCTTATCTCCTGGATACCTCCCTTACCGTGTACAACACAAACCACAAAGACTATGACCCTACCACTCCCCTGTGCAGTCAAGACATGCCCTCCTCTCAGTCATGCCCTGAACTGACAATGTTCCTGTCATTTTCTGTACTTCAATTGATTTGCTCCTCATTGTCGACCTGCTTTGTCTTGATTGTGACATGGTTTTGCCTCACGTGCCACCAGCCTGTGGTGACACTTCCCACAGCAAGCAAAGCACTGCGGAGAACAGAACACAGGAAGCAAAGGAAGGAAGGCAGCGGTAGCAGGAGGTGCCTGTGAAGCAGAAAAGGGAAATGCCACCTTCTATCTGAGAGCCAGAAGAATCAACTTCATCTGTAGAAAAGAACTTGCTGTATTAGATAAAGCAAAAATAGGTGTGATTTAAATACTTTTGAGTCTATGCCTATCTGCCTGACAGATGTGCATGAAGTAGATACACCCTAAAGCTTTCTTCTTCCAAGGTCAACAACATTTTTCAGCAATGTTTCTGCAAAGGATGTCTGTTTGAGATTTAGGTAGATGATCCAACAATGGAGAGGAAATTCAGTTTATCAGACAAGAAACAGGAAGGGAAGTAGCAAGCAGAAGCAAAGAACGTGTAAGACAGAGCTCTGAGCTGTGCTGCCTGTATTATTTGATCTCCCATCTCTCTTCAAATACAACAGGTAGAGGTTTCAAATATTATGTCCGAGCCAGGCAAATGCTCTTCATATCCAGTCAAGAAATGGGATTTTTTCCAACAGAGATATCTACAAAGGGGGTTCTAAACGTATCATATTCTAACAGTGCATCATACACACAAGCAATTGGGCAATTAAAATTTGCTGTAGCAGAGCACAGCCCAAAAGCCTGAATTAAATCTTAACAAGGAAACAAGAACCGAAAGGGGATCCTTGGCCTTCTCATTTTCTTTCCTAATTCTAGTAAAATAATACATAGACTAAGGAACCAGAACATACAGGAAACAAAGCAGTCATTTCTCCTAACAGTCAGGTCACAGAGAGAACCTCTATTTAATACAGCATCGGTACAATCAGACTGGACTTGAACAGATCTGAGAGATGATTAATGACATCCAACCCTCAATATATCTGAGACCTTAAGACTGAAAATTCTGCTACCTGAGAAGGGGTACAGCCTTCAGTCTCAACTGACAGCAAATTAGACAGATGTAAAATAAGCAAGTTTCTGCAGAGGTGTTATCATTGTCTTCAGTAAGGGAGCCCAACACCCTCTGAAGATCACATGGTTCTTTTGCCACACTTTGGCAGGGTTCTTTGTTTCTCCATGGCTCCCTGCAAGCTACCACCCACTACAGATTAAGTTAAAATTAGCTCATTAAAAATAAATTAAATCAGAAGCAAATGTATCTAGCAAAATATATACAGCCTGGATACAGATACTTAGATACTTGAAAACAGCACTGAAATCATGATTTGCTATCAACTTAGTACTGCAGCAGGGAACAGTGAGTAAAAGAGGTCACATCCACCTCAAAGTTTGAAAGTGCCAGAACTTCTAAATTTAAGAACACTGAATGTCAAGTTCCTGCCAAAAATACATATGCACCCCCCGCCATTTGCTCCCACCTAACATTTGCATAAGAGAGTCAGAGATACTTGTGAAAAAATTGGCAAGATACTGCATTCTCTGAGTTCCTAGAAGCAAGGCCATCCACTGAATTAAGATCTTCAGAAGCAGGAAGAAAAACTTAATAGGCTTTTAATTAAGAGCTTTTGTGAAAAGCATTAGCAAACAGTAGTTCTGCAGTGAGAAACTGCAAAGTAATCTTGTTTTCATCACAACAGGGTTTTCTAGAATTTGAGGGCAGAGACAAAGATGAGTCTCTGCCTCTGTTGCTTAAGAAGTAACCCAGCAAGACCCTCCCAGCTGGGTCTCAACTGCCAGCCTGGAAAGCTCAACAGCAGAGGCTTCTGCAGAAGGATGATACCGGCCTGCGGAGGGAGGGCTTCTGTCAACACCGTGCTGGACCACGCAGGCAAAATCCCCTCTAGTGTCTCTGCAGTCCAAACTGGGCTCTGATCAGCATATATTGACTTTACTCATGGTATGGGGGGAATGTATGCCACTGGGCTAAAGCTTCAAGTTCATTCTTAGCGCTGCTCCGCGAAACCCACATAAGACGGATGATGGTGCATCAGTACTGCAAAGGCATTTCTACCATATTTCACAACCATATTCCAGCTCAATAAATAGGCAAAAATCTGAAATATGCACCAAACTAAACACACAATCTGCTTCCTTTTAAGGCTTCTCAACATGGAAAAGGAATCGTGAAGCCCGGCCTGTAATAAATTAGGGGAGGTTAAACATCATCCCTATGTTCGCTGTCTCGCTCCCGCGTCCCCCCGGAGGCGGCGGCTGTTTACGCGCTGTCCCTTCCACACACGCTGTTTCCGCGCACCGCCGCAGCCCGGCACGGCTCGGGACGAGCCACAGCGAGGGCCGAGCGCGCACGGACAGAGCCGGCAGCGCTGCCCGTGACAGCGCCGGCGACCGAACCGGGCGGGCAGGGCCTCCCCAAGATGGGGGCTCGGCCATGCCTGCCCGGCGCGGGGCCGCCTCCTGCCGCAGCTGCACGACCCCGCCGCGCTCGGCGCTCGCCCCGCGCCTTCTCCCGCTGCCCCCCGCTCCGCGGCCGGCGCCCATCGCTCACCTCCGCAGCCGCGGCTCGCCGGGCACCGCCCCGCGGCAGCCACCGGCCCCGCGCCCCCAGCGGCTCCGGCGCCCGCCCGCTCTGCCGGCGCCGGGAACGGCGGCCCCGCCCCGGCCCTGGCCCGGCCCCCTGCGGCCTCAGCCGGGCCGGCATCGCCCGCCCGTCCCTCCTGGAACGGCAGTGCTTCGGGCTGCCCGCGCGGGCTCCGGAGGATCCAAAAATATAGAAACTAGAATTGTCTTGTATCTTCATCTGCAGTTAAGCACCAGAGACAGAAGAAATTCTTCCTAATGTCCAAACTTAATTTCCCCATGCCCAGCTTATCACTACGTCCTTTTGTCCTGTCGCTGGTTGCCTGAGGGTAGAGGCGAACTCCCACCCAGCTACAGCCTCTTTTCAGGTAGCTGTAGAGAGCACCGAGGTCACCCCCGAGGTCCCTTTTCTCCAGGCTAAACAGCCCCAGCTCCCTCAGTTGCTCCTCACAGGACTTGTGCTCCACACCCGTCACCAGCTCCATTGCCCTTCTCTGGACGTGCTCCAGCACCTCATTGCTTTTCTTGAATTGAGGGGCCCAAAACTGGACATAGTACTCAAGGTGTGACCTCACCTGTGTGGAGTACAAGGGAAGAATTACTTCCCTAGTCTTGCTGCTCACACTGGTACATTTTAGCATGTTTCCACCATCCATCCATCCATCCATCCATCCATCCATCCATCCATCCATCCATCCATCCCTCCCTCATTCTCCACAACTGAAGTTGTTTGATAGCTGTCTCACTCACATGGTGATGAAATTGCTGTGTAGCCTGAGGCTGGGTTCCATTTCTTAACCAATTTCTGTATCCCACTATTATCAATGAGGGATTTATAGTGCTCAGGCAACATTAAGAGCCATTTGAAAGAATGTAGGAAGTGGTCAAAGTCCAGCTCTGGCTCATTCTGTTATTTTTACATGGTGCACAAAAGCCATGTGCTTTTTTGTAACACAGGTTACTAACAAGTTACCTTGTGGGAACTCCCAGGAGGGAGGTTAGGGGGAAAGACTCTGAAGTGGGGAATCAGTGAGCCATAGACACACTTGTCTGGATGCCTCCAGCCAGCTGGGCATGACCTGCAGAGGACTGCTGCCAAGAACCAGCTGAGTCAGTCCCAACGCTGCTCTAGAGTAAGAATTTTAATTTGCCTGTTGCAGTTCCCTCATGCTGGAAGCTGCCAGTTGAAGTCCCCAGTATAATCTAAGCTGGGATAGAGAAGCCAGGAGAGGCAGATTGAATTTTTCATTTTTCTTTCTGCATGTCATTGGTGAAATGCCATGAAGGACTCCCTGCTTCAAAATCACATAGAATTTATAGAGAGGAGGTGTTTTTAATGCATAGTCAAACATGCATAATTTTTCACATTTACCCTTGCCCATCATTTAGCACAAAGCTAATGAACCCTGCCACATTTTTTAGCAAAGAGACAGAAAATAAGAGTTCTTCTGCATACCATGCAAACTTAAAGCCATCCTTGCATAAAAATATTAAGTATACTTGGTGAAAACAAGCTGGAAAGCAAGTAGATCTTGTCACTAGCACCTTTCAAATTAAATACAGATCCTGACAAAAAAAAAAATAAATCAAGAGTTTATTTACAGCTGATGACATTATTAATCATCATCAACCAAAGTACTACCTTTGTAAACAGCAGACTTGGACAGCTCCCCACCAAGGACTCTGGAAGAACAAGGTTTACTATTGATATTCATTTAGTATTTGATTTTGTTCATTTGATACTATTGATATTCATTTAGTATTAGGGAATCAAAACAGCACTAAAACCCAAGGGACCAGAAGGGCCTCACATTGCACCAGTGCTGGAGGATGTGGAAAATCACCATGTTATTTGTGGGCAGAGCAGTCTGAATTACCCAGGGCAAAATACAAGAAAATCCAGCAAGCTAGGAATGGATATGCTTGAGAGGTTTTCCATTTATTTAATTTTTTGTTAGATTATGTTTTCCTAATCTATATGTAACAAAACCTCACAAATAGAGGGGAGTTGTATTTCAGCAGAGTACTTAGAGAGCTGCTTGGGGACCATTACCAGCTTTAAAATTATTTCACATTTTCTTCAAAGGTGTGTACATACATATAAACTCAATGCCAATTGTATTTGTGGACAACCCAACACCTGACAGTAGTGAACAAAAGAACTGGGCCATCACATACAAGTTCTGGAACAGATGATAAAGCATGCTGTTCAAAACTTCTATTATTCTTCAATGGCCACATGTCAGGTTATAAATCCAGGAAAAGAACAAAAAGCTACACCCTGGAAAAACAAGCCATACACTGGGAAAACATCAGAGTGAAAAACTACTGACTCTGAAAAAGGCATCAGGGTCAAAAGGGACAGGGAATTGAACACAAGATCTCAACATGGTGTGTTAAGTGACAAAATGTGACACTCATCTTGGAAGCACAATCAATAGTGTAAAAAGAAAGCAGGGGTTTTACCTGTACAGAGATCAATGAAAAAATCAGTAATAGAGGTTTATCTCCTTCCTAAAAGAAGATTGCAAATTTCCCCCCTGTGATGGGACTAAGGAAGACAGGTATAACACAAGTCACAAGTTTGGGAAGTCAATCCACGCATTTCATTGCATCTTTTTCTTTTCGATTTTTTAACTTTCAAATGCATTACAGCAGGAAAGCATAAGATACTACTAAACTCTTTGAAGAGCCATCCTTTCTTCTTCTCCCAGAAGTAAAAACTGAAGTCAAATTCTAATCATAAGACAGATATGCTCTTTCTACAGAGGGATTACTGGCTATTGAAATATTCTATCAAGAGAAAACATAATCAGATTTTATGCCATTTTCAAGAGCTGATGCCTTTCTCTGGCATAAAAAGCTTCACAGAAAGTCAGACTAGATGAAAGGTACCTTTCCTTAACTACTAATATAAAGCAGGAAGGGACCTGAATGTCCAGTCTCAGCTGATAAAGGGATAAAGGATTATATGGAGTTTTTGCCCACAAATTGAGCAATACAAATTTTTACATATCCAATAATCAATCCCCTCAATGCACTATTTACTCTCATCTTCCTCAGCATGCCAACAATCCAACAACTTGTAACAGATTTCTTCCCATTCGGAGCTCCAGAAATCATCCTGCTATGAACCTTAGTGAGGTACAGCTGCTACAGAACCAAAAGCTTGAGAAAACAGCTAATAAATACTAGACCTTTGTTACCTCAGAAAGACTTCAAAACTTTCCCCACCAAAAAAGCCTCAAAAGTTCCTGTCACATCACAAATTGACTACAAAATGTTCATATTCCTCTTCCTTGCAGTGGTAATGAAAGATAACACAATACAATTTTACAGTAGCACAATTTATCATTAGAACTTATGAATTATGAGCAAATTTCTGCTTTGCTATTTTTCCATGGCTCCTTTTAAAGCAATAGTAGCAATATTGTAGATTTTTAAAATCCTGTTCTAGGTCACAGAGATTTACTTGTATCATTTCCTCTGTTACTAAAAAATTTTTAGGGAAATTATTCCATTCTATTTCACTGCAGCCCATTAGTACCTATAGGCTAGCCAAAAAAGAATATTGCAAATGAAAGCTTCCATAAGGACATACCAATCTCAGCTTGATACAAAAATATATTTCCAATGTTCAGCTACTAAAATACATCATTACTTGAAATATATCACCTTCTACTGACCTAATTAAGCAACTGTTAAAATGCTAACCTTTTTGCTTCTTCCATTTTCAGTGTTCAAGAACATTATAAATGAACCTTCAGGAAGTCCTGAAAATAAAGCATAGTCCACTTCAAGAAGCTGCTCTCTATGTTTACAGAATTTTCTCCCTACAGACTGTCAACCAAGTAATTGTGAAGTGTGCAACTTACAGAAATAGCCAGTCAATGATTTTCTGAAGATATCTGCAATAAAATCATGCCAGAGACAGAAAATTCAGCAGGCAGATTTGGAAAAAGAAAAATGAGAAAGGATCTTGAGGTTTCTGGCTATTATTCTGTCAACTACAACTTATGACTGGAATTAAGCTGTTGTGCTCTTCAGCTTTAGACAAGAAACATATTTACAATAAATACACATATTCTAAATGACCACATATCAAGGCAGCATAAAATTCATCATGTTAACAAAGCTGCTACAGTTCTGTATTTGTAAATTTTCTAACCACAGGCTTGAACAACAGATATTGCTTACCACCTACATTCTGTGGCTGCATTTTTAGATAATGACTTCATTTAATGCTGCTCTTATGAGTAGAAGGTGTCAATCTAGTTTGTTCCAGGCTTTCACTGAAAACATATAATTTTAAATGTTTTCTTTGAAAAAAAGCATCTCATCCAACCTGCTACTCCAGAAACTTGAAGAAGTGAAGAGAGACTAGACAACCAATTCTTTATGCCACCCAGTGAATAGTGAAGCCCTTTATAATATAAATGCACCCAGTCTGCGTGCAGAAAATATTTCAAAAGTGAGGGCTTCATAAAGATACTTTGTCTTTGCTTCTGAGAGGCACATCTTATATTCTAGACATGTGATACTCTTTAAACACCAACCCCTTTCTCTCACTTTTCAAGGTACGTACACATGGGCCTTCGTTGAACAGACTCATATGCTTATCACTCTGTAGTGACTTGAAACAACAATTAACAGCCTAAAGAATTTTTAGAGTAAATGACCACAGCCTATTTTTTATCATCATAAACATGTGAGCAGTTCTGCAATGTGTGCTTACAGCTCTGTAAATAGAACCATGTTTGCAGGATTGGACCACAGAGAGAACATTTAAGTTGCTGAAGCAGCATGTTGTAACACACACACGCCCTAACACTGACAGAGCCACAGCCAGGGACATCAGTCTCGGCAGCATTTAGCACCCTCTGACTCTCCATCATGGAAAACGAATGAGAGGAATGAGGGCAGCAGGGAGGTCCTTGCAAACTCTGTTCTTTACTTATTCAACACAAATTATTAGCACTGCTTATATTTGGGATTCTGAAGCTAGTAGTAGCCTTTTGGCACCATGCCAACCATTGGGCCTCAACAACTCAATTTCAGAAATCCCCTCTTGCAAAATCTACCAAAGACTAGAAACATGCATTTGTTTTAGTAAAAGTCAGTAATATAGCACAAGGCATGAAACAAAAACATCAATATATTTAAATAAAAACATTTTGTGCATTAGGGAAAAAGCTGTAATCAAATGCATAGGACTTAGGGCATTAATGAAATGAATTATTTTTCTCAAAGGAGCATTAATATCTCTCGAGTAGGTCAGTGCTCAAAGTCCCAAGACAATTATATAATTACTTATCTTTAGATAGAGTATTATGTTACACAATATTGGAATTGAGTAAGTCTCTTGAGCAAATCAGTATTTTGATTCCTGTTACAGTATTTTCATACTGTCCTAGGTAGTTTAGTGAACCATTAGGAAGTTTTGACACTAACATTCTATTGGATCAAATAATACATGTGTTCTGTTAATTATTAAATCCATGAATATCCAATAGATTTCATTTTAACACTTGATCTCCACTGGATCAAGCTGATTACTAGAAACAACTATGTGTCTGTCTATGATGTAGCAATGTTATTGCTCCCTTCCAAAAGGAGTTGCTGCAGCACCAACAGGAGAGGCTTAGTGATTATGGCTGAGAAAGGAACAAAGATCACTTGAACAATCAACCTACAAACCCATGCATTAGGACATACCATGAAAGAGTCCTTGACTACCAAACTCACATACCATTCCCACTCCTCTCTCCAACTGACATTTAAATACCTGCCATCTGGCTTTATATTTATTTTTAGTACCTTTTTTGTTTTTCCCCATGGAAAAGGCTTGTGAGCAATACTTTGGAATTAGAGTGTTAAGATAAAAATACTCTTACAGACATAAATCATCATTTTAGTGCATGTAAAAAGATAATATGGTAAGTAGGCTGTGGAAAACAAAGGATGCTTACAGCACTTGAACAAATGAACTAGCTTCCACATGATCAACAGAACACAAAAATGTGAAATCAGAGTTAATTTAGGTAAAATAAAGTCCTACACACAAGGAATACAAACATTCTCTGACTCACTACAGAACAGTTGCTTAAGACAGACAAAATTAAATAGTCAACATGTGCTCAATCACTGAAGTCATCAGTTTTAGAAACAAAAAGCATTGCATACATCTGTTCAGACTGAATGTGTATCAGACACTTGGCTATAAATTCAGCCAAGAAAAGAATTTACTATGGCTCTCTCCCCTCTCACTATTTCCTCATCTTGCTTCTAATCGGCTAGTCTGATTTGAGTTTCCACATGTAAGAGTTACAACACCATTTATTTCTTAAAGGTTTGACACTTAAAGAGGTGGGGACACACTGAAGGAAGAAAAAGGAAATGTTCCTCTGGAAAAGCAAGTCTTATACAGAACCAGTTAACATTTACCACAGTCATGGTTTAAGCACTATTTAATGCTTCTTACTCCCATAAATCCCACTTCCTTAGCAGTGTGGGACTGAAAAACAGCACCAATCCCATCTATTAGAGGTTTATTGGGTAGCAAATTTACTGGACAGGAAGCAGCTTGCACACACATTTTATAACCTTGGTCAACTCCTTGTCTCTGAAAATAGTTTTATTTTGAAAAACCCTCTGAGATACTCATCTACTAAGGAAACTCCTCCTCAACACATCAAGCGAACTCCCAGTTCCATACCTTGTATTATTTATAATAGTAAAAGATTATCAGAATTTACAGTAGAGTCACAAATGACAACTTTACTTCAAAACAGAATTACAACTTCTGCAGCTTTTTCTGGATTTCACATTTTTATTGCAAGTACATGACAGGTACTCATTTTGGCCAGAACTTGTAGCTTTATGCTTGCCTTCTTTTTAACATTTAAATGCACATCCAGGTCAATCTGTTGGGATACTCAGGAGTAGATACCTTCCATGAGAACACTGCAGGAAATGATGCAGCAGGTACCATCTTCTTATTTTAGTCTCTGTTTTGTGTAGAGAGCTGATGAACCCTGAATTTCCATGGCAAGGTCTCTTGATGAGGACTTCAGTATCCCTTCCTTCCTCTGAATCTTGCCCTGGTATCCAACTGAAAATTCAAGACAATATATTAAGAGCAGGTATTTTCCAAAAGAGATATTGTAGAGTGTCGGCACTTTGCAACATCAGAACAATGGCCAGAATAAAGCAGAAGAAAACCAGTGATGTAGCCAACAAGCCACAGGGGATTCCAATGAAAGAGGCATTATATGATCTTAAACCTCACACAAAACTAAAATTATGTGTTAAGTGCCCTACGTGTTCTGAAATAAACAACAGAAATGATAGAACAGCACAGTAGGATGGCAAGGAACACATAAAAAACAAGGTAGAGTAAATCTGCTTAGATCAGTTTTGCAAATGTACTGATAAACTGGAGGAGGAAAATTCAGATCTGGTTGAAGTAAGAGTGACTACAAATGTCTGTGAGGAGAGGGGATAACTTAAATACACTAAGTTTCTGGAAAAAAACTAGAAATAAATCAGTAAAAACAGAAACAATATTCAGTTTGTAAATCTGCAAGTTTGTTCTTGGCAATTACAAAAAAAACATTTAATGACAGGCTAAAGAAGATGGTAAAGCTAAAATAAAAGCCACAGTGCATCACTTACAGAAGCTAAACTGCAAGTTTTTTTCCAATGCAGCAGAAAAACATACTTTGATCTTGGGAGAATTATTCTCAACTTAGTCAGTCTTGAATATGGCAGTGACAGATTGCAACTCAGCCATATTCTATTAGACTGAGGAGGTTTCTTTCACTACCATTAACTAACCTTCTCCCAGAATTCAGGACAGCAGCAAAATTTGTAAAGAGCTAGAGTCATGATGACACAGCTTGTCCAGTAACCAAGCAGCTTTCACTTTAAACCTTGGCCCTACTTCAACATCTCTGATAAGATTTTCTGTTTCCTTGAAAAGAAAACAGCATTGAGGCAAAACTGAGGATTTTAGCATACTGCAAATTATATCTGTATTTAGTATCTACCTAGGTTTTGGATAATCTTTAAATTTCATTATTATAACAAATAACAAGTTTGACTGAGCATGATTATCGAAATTTAAAGAATTAACAGGACAAGAAAAATGTCACTCATCAGCCTTAAAATTTGGGAGAGTTAAATAAAATCATTTAAGAGCCAAGCCTCTTCCTGCATGACTGGAGGCATTTAGCTAGAAACTTAGTTTCATCAGGCTCCCTTAACAATCCACAGACAGAAAAATATAGACACATCACCTGGAGACACATATGTCACTACTGCAGTTTTATATAGACATTTCAGACTTCCAATATACAGCATCTTCCCACACACAGAAATAATAATTTGTAACTTCATGGATTAATACGGTTCATATAGAAGAGGTACAAAAGGTTGCTACAATGAATACAAAATGGAAGAGAAATTTAGAGTACCATTTCAGTTGTACACTCTTCATCAGATAAAAATAAAAATGAGCCCTGCACTTCTCATGTTTGGAAAGTTTTAATACCATCTTTACCACATCTTTAATGTGTTTTAAATGTTATGGAAACACAAGCAAAAAATCCTGGAAAAGGAGCTCCTATCAAAATACAGAAAACTTTATCTAATTACATTTGGACTATCCCATATGGAAATGACTTGTCAATTCCATATGGAATAGTTCATTATATTAAAAAATAAACTGTTATTTATCATGAATTCTAGTATTCCAAGAAAACTAATGACTCGACATGAATTCAATGCAAGATCCTACTTTAACAGTGAAAGTTTTACTTCACTTCATTAAAATGTTCACTATATAGATGTTTTTCAAAGATCTTACAGGTAAACGATATCTTGCTGATATTTAAGCTTACAATTACCTGATCTACTAATATTTTTTAACCCAAAACTTTATTAAAAACAACAGTGAAAATACCTACATCACTACCTGTGACATTCTAAGCCTAACCCAATTTAAACACGTTTTTCCACTTTTTCCTACTCTACAGCTTCTTCTTCATGAGAACTGAGTACAACACCCATAGTTTAATCAGAATTCAAATGCAAGAGCCTGCTTAATGAAATTAATTACTGAAATAACAGTGTTTTTCTTAAAAAGAGAGGGAAAAGGACGGGAAACACCCAGGCCTGTAGCAGAAGACACACCGCACTTACCATTGATCTTTTGCACGCAAAGAACGTCACTTGCAAACTCCTACAGTGTCCTTCCCTCAAGCATTGTTTAGGGCTTTTGTTTTCCTAGTAGATGAAAAATGAAAGATTAAAAATCTGATTTCTACAGCTCATCAAAGAGACATCAAAACACTTGACAGAATTATAGAACAGAATCACCGAATATTCTGAGTAGGAAAGCACCGACAAGGATCATCCAGCCCAACTCTTAAGGGAAGGCCAATACAGGGATCGGACCCATGACCACGTTATTAGCACCACGCGCTGGCCGACTGAGTAATATGGGTTGGAAGGGGCCTTTGAGGATCATTTACTGTCAACTTCAGACTGGGGATTTCTCTTCGGTACGGTGACCTGTGCTCTCCTCTGGAGCTGTAATTCCCTAAACTGCTGGAAACAAGAGGTAAGAGGCCCAAGAAGGGCGACCTGCGGGTCTCTGGGCCGGAAGGGCAGCGGCGCTCACCTGCAGGACGCAGGGGCTCTCCAGCAGGCACTGCCGCAGGTCCTCCCTCACGCCGCTGCAGGCGCGCCCGTCCTCCTCCTTATCCTCGTAGTACTTGGGCATGGCGGCGAGCCCGGCGTTACGCCCCGCTACCACCCGCCCCACGGCCACCGCCGACCGCCGCCGCCATCCCGGGCGCTGCGGCCGCTTCCGGCGGGGGCAGGAAGGGACGGGGCGGCTCCGGGAAGGATCCCGAGCGCCTGCGCCGCGGACGGTGCCGGAAGGCTGCGGGAGGCGGCCGCGGTGGCGGTGCCGGGCGGGGCGGGGGTCGCGCCACGGGCCGGGGCAGCAGGTGAGACCCTCGGCGCGGGGCGGGGCTCGGGGGGCGCGGCGCTACTCGGCCCGAAGCTGAGCGCGGGCCCCGCTGAGGGGGGGCGGGTGTTCGTCAGCAGCGGCGGCCGGGCCGCTCCTATGCCATGGAATCGTTCACTGTAAGGGCTGGAATAGACCGTAACGATTATATGGTTCCAACCCCCCGCCGTGTGTTGGGATATCTCCCACTAGACCAGGTTGTTCTAAGCCCCATCCAACCTGGCTTTGAACGCTGGCAGGGTTGGGGCGTCCACAACCTCCATGGGCAGCCTGTGCCAGTGCCTCATCCCCTCCACAGTAAAGAATTTCTTCCTTGTATGTCACCTAAACTTCCCCTATTTCAGTTTGTTCCCGTTACTCCTTGTCCTGTCACTGCAGTTCATGGTGAAGTGTCCCAGCTTCCCTGTTTTCTCCCTTCAGATATTGGGAGGTGCTAGGAGGTCTCCACACAACCTTCTCTTCTTCAGCTGAACTGCCCCAACTTTCTCGGCCTGTCTTCATAAGGGAGGTTCTCCAGCCCTCTTACCAACTCCACGGCCTCCTCTGGACTTGCTCCAACCAATGTCATTGTTCATGCCTGTGCTCAGTTTTAGTTGCTTCAGCATTGCAGCCGTGGCCTGTATCGCGTTATTTTATTTGTACCCTATATTTCGTGCAAAATCAAGTACATCTTTTGAAATTCTTTCTTTAGCAAGATGCTGCCAACCACGCTGGTTAATTCTGGGAGCCAGGGCAATGGTGTGCTGAGCCGCAGAGATGCTGCGAGGCACACGGCCGGAGCAAAACGCTACAAGTACCTCCGGAGGCTCTTCCACTTCCGACAGATGGACTTCGAGTTTGCGCTTTGGCAGATGCTTTACCTGTTCACTTCACCACAGAGGGTTTACAGGAACTTTCACTACAGAAAACAGACAAAGGACCAATGGGCAAGAGATGATCCTGCTTTCCTTGTGCTGCTCAGTATCTGGCTCTGTGGTGAGTGCGGGAGAACAGACAGCATAAGGAAGAGGGAGGGAAAGTTTAGGGATGAATGTTTATTTTCCTTCTAATAACACACACACACAAAAGGACCAATCTGTATTGGATGATCTTTTAATCAAAGTAGAACAGAAGAAAAAGGACTAGCCTTTTTGAACTTAAGGTGGGAAGTAGAAATTGGAGTAGGCTTAAGTAGTACTCTGTAGTCTTGTACTACAATGTACAAGAGAGAGAGAGAGTACTCTAGTACTCTCCATTGCAACTCATTTTCTGTTACAATTTGAACTGCATAGTTCACTGTAACTTCACAGACACTAAGAAAACTCTATGCCACATGGCAGTGGTTTTGTTTAAAAATAATGAATATTTGGTTTACCAGAATATTATGGATAAAACATTGTTTTTACCATAAAGGCCCTGGTGAGATTCTGTATATTGCAGAATTAAGCTGTAACAAAGTGGCTAATATAAATGACTGAATTGCAAATTCAGTATTGTCTCAGTTGCCTTCTATTAAATAGTGTATTCCTGTTCATAATAGAAAAACTCTTTACTGAGATAGAATTACACATGTTGTTTGGGTTAACAAGGAGCTTTTATAAAAGAAAGAATGTCCTATTGTAGCATTGTCTGAATTTTTTAAAAAATAGTTTGGGTGGAACATTACAATTAGACCCAAGTACAGATGAGTGTTCATATTATGAATAAACTGCATTATATCTGTTTTTTCATGGAAAAAAACCTAACCTGTTGGACTGAAAATCTTGGGGGAAAAATAAAAAGGAAACTGGAGATTTCATAACAGGATACATTAAAAAAATCCATCCATTTAAGATCCCATGCTTTCATTTCCACAGCTGACTTTAATGATCTTTCTCTGCTTTCAGTGTCTACTGTAGGATTTGGATTTGTGTTGGACATGGGTTTTTTTGAAACAATAAAACTGCTACTTTGGGTTGTATTCATAGACTGCGTAGGCGTGGGGCTCCTGATTGCAACTCTGATGTGGTAAGTAGTGATTTCTGAAGCCAAGTTCAGTATTGCTGTTCAGACACAGAGAGTCCTCTGCAGTTTGTGAGACACTTGGTTCTTTGTTTGGAGTAAACTTACACTCAAGTATTAACTATAGGTTTTATGCTGTTGTAGTAATTGTTTCAAAATGATACCTTAAAAAATAATATATATCTTTCTTTACTCTTTCCTACAAGGTTAAATCGTCAGAAGGTCTGTATTTTGATGAACACTCCAGCTTTTTTTTCTTTCTTCTTGAGCTGTTAATGTTCAGCAGTAATGCCAAATTAAAAAAAAAAGGTGATTAAAAAAAGAAAAAGCTGTTAAATCAAAATAATGAATGAAGAAGTCAAGTAGTGTGAGCCTGAGGATGATTCTGTTTAAGCAGAGCCATATACACTTGGCCCGTGCTTCTTGCTGAAGGTTGTAGCTACAGCCCCATCTGCTCTGTCTTGTGCTTGGCACCTTTTTGCTTTGTTGGTAGATGCTGCCAGTTTTATCCTCTCCTGTCCAGAGACTTGCAGAAGTAGAGAGGCAGGAGCAGGTCATTTTACAATCCAGGCCTAATCAGCACCATAGATGGGTCCTGCAGCAGTGAGGGAACCATGAAATGACATGAAGCCACTGTTTCTGTGCTGCAGCAAGGGCAGGACACCAAAAAAAAGAATATTTATTTTACAAGGAACTTAAGAAAGCAAGGGCATTCAAGAGTTTTTAGGGATGGAGTTGACTTCTTAAAGTGATGGTGTTTGGAAAAGGGATAAATCCTGACAGTGGCCTCAGGACTCCTGCTTGTAATTGCAAAATTGAGAATGAGGTACATAAAAGAAACATAGCTGATAGATGAAAGGTCCACTTGACCTATGCTCCTGTCTGGGACAGCAACCCATAAATTGCTTGGGGAAGAGCTTATAGTAATGCTCCCTGCCCCCATCCTCCAGCAATTTGTGCTTCAGGATGCAGTCTCCTAAGCCAGGAAGACTTCAGCATCTGCTGATTTTGCTCTGTCTTTTAGTCAGCTTCCTGCAGGCCTCAATACCAGTCACCTGGCTCAGGTTTAGTTCAAGTCCCTTCTTCCAGTGCAAGCTCACCTTTTTTCCCCAAAAGCTCCTCCCATTCCTAATCAGTCTAAACTCCTTGCCTCACCTCTCCTCACCTTGCATCCAGGCTGTGCCTCTTTGCAACCCTACCCTTGGCACAAAGAGTAGGTCAGAGAAAGCTTCCATGAAAAATCTGGTCTCTTATTTCTGAGCATGTATTGACTCCTTGTTCCTCCTCTATATGGGGTAAATATTTTGATGTCAGCAGAACTTAAACTGAAGGAAAGAGCCTTGAGGCTCATTCAGTAGCCTGTAATACTGGGCAGTGCACATTCCAGTTGCACATCCTTTCAGTAATAATAGGCACATGTTATGAGCACTCTCCTGCCCTCCTCCTGTCCTTGCAGTGCATCAGTTCTGTAGAGATCAAATAAACCATCTCTGTGTGAGATGTGCTGATCCTGTATGAGCACTTCATTGAAGTCATCTCCCAGTGTGTACAGAGAGAAGTGGCAGCTTGTGACTGATAAATTGTAGGACTGATCTCTTCTTTATAAAGAGATTTTGTTTCTGTATTACCCGCAGGGTATTTCAGCTGCCTGTAGCATGCAAAGGATGTGATGATAGTTTTAACAAAATCATTTTAACAATAGTCTGGTCTGCATGATTCTTGCACGTTTTTATTCCCAGATAGCAGAAACTTTGTGGTGGACAGTTGGGATCACGTATGACTTACTGCATCAAACCTATGTTTTGTCAGTCAGCTTTATAGATTCATATTAACAACAGTCTCAAATATCTTTTCATGTAGGTTCATTTCAAATAAGTACTTAGTGAAGCAGCAGAACAGAGATTATGATGTGGAGTGGGGATATGCCTTTGATGTACATCTGAATGCTTTCTACCCTCTTCTGGTCATTCTGCATTTTATCCAGCTGTTCTTCATCAACTGTAAGTTAAATACTTTGAGCGCTCTACTTCAAAATGGTGCACTATCAAAACAGCTGAGAGCAGTTATCTCTTGCAGATGTCATCATATCTGATTCTGTCATTGGGTATTTTGTTGGGAATACATTATGGCTGATTGCAATTGGCTATTACATCTACGTGACATTCCTAGGATACAGTGGTGAGTAACATCAACTTCTTCTCTATTTGTTTGACTAAAAAGAAGAGCATGCTTTCAGGCTATTAATTTGATCTTAGCATATTATTTGTAAAGCAGAGGCTTAGCTGCATTTTGAAGTAACTCTTTCTTTGTGTTAAATGAAGTATGATAGAAATGTACCGATCCATGTTTTCAGCTGGATGGACATCTTAACCAAAGAATTTATATTCTCCACCTCACCAAAGTCCCTTCTTGTATTAGACCTGTAGCACCACAACTTAGTTTTCTTGTTCCTCTGTAAATCCACTTGAAGATGTTTGCATTACATAAAAATTCTGTAATGAGTTTAAGACCATAGTTTTAGGTAAAACAGTTGCCCAAGGCATTTTGAGATAACTGTAGGGCTAGTAGGGCAGAGATGTCTGAGAAGGACAGCAGAGTAGAACTATTTTTTATTGCTACCTTGCCCCAAGGCTACTCTACAAGAAACACTTATTTTAAAGAGCACTACTTTATACTCGCTTCAATATTGCTTCTGTTTCAGCATTGCCCTTTTTGAAGAACACAGCTATTCTTTTGTATCCATTTGCACTTCTCATCATGCTCTATTTGATCTCATTAGCATGTGGATGGAACTTCACCAAGATGCTTTGTTCCTTTTATAAATACAGAGTGAAATAAAACCAGGACTTCATGTATCTAATGTTTATTTTGTTTCTACCTTAGCCATTTTGACAGTAAAGAAAAAATTAAGAACATTTTGTATGTAAATGGTTGTAAATTTCTCTTTATTGTAGATAATTGTGTAAAAAAGTTTGAAGTGTCCTTTTTTATTAAAATATTTACAACAGTAAACATGTTAGCAATTTTGTTCAAATACTTTCGCAGTACATTCCTAAAAACAAGTTACTTGTACATTTCTGTAGCTTAAATTTAACTGTAACAAGTCTATGTAGCATAACTCTTACTGCAGATACTATGCACATACTGGCATAAGCTCTACATTATGAGGGGTTTAAGTGACACCAAAAAGCAGTTTTATTGAAGAGTAATATTGGAATACCTTGCCTTGGGACTGTGTGAAAGTACAGATCAATAGTGTTGCGATGGTAAAGCAACAACTGTGTCTAGATACAGATCTGTCCTCTCCTTGTATGAGAGATTGTGAGAACAGATTTACTTCAGTGACTACTTCAAATATACATGGACAATTCTGGCACACAGAAGAAACAGTGATGAAAGGCACAATTAACATGACCCATATCAGGTTTCCAAAGATAGCAGCAAGTTTTAAACCCAATCTCTAGCAGTCCAGTGGGTATTACTACGTCCACCATTCTGAGTGGCAGGTCAATCAATGAACATGGAAGGAAAGTACAAGTTGGTTTGGCTACAGGGGTGGGCTCATTGCAATGCCTGCAACTGTGAAGTCCACAAGGCAGAAGTAGAAACTGACCATCACAAACAATACCTTATGGAAAGTGAAAATGACAGCTTTCCAATGCAGTGTTCAGCATGAAACATGAGCACTGGGATTCAGGTTCCAAAACAACACAAGAGTAAACTGGTTACAGTAAGACAATTTCAATACTAGAATTGATTTCTAAGGAAAAACTATAATTTATCTTAAAATACCAAATATGCTGGCAGTGCATCTTACAGTACTGTGTGTTTCAGCCACTGTTAAGGCTTGAAGAGATTCATGTTTCCCTCTCAGCAGATGCTGAGCAACGTTCTCCTTTAAACAAGGAAAGCAGTGAACTGCTGATCCATGGAAGGTGAAGGATTCCAGTCAGGATCTGCTACCTTCCTGGCTAACAGCACAAGCTCCTGTCCTGCAGGCAGCTGCAGCCTATCTGTACACCTTTTCCCTAACAGGAATCCTACATCACTGATCATCCACTTCAGTTCAACAGTAAAATCACTTCATATTTAGTGCCCCGGGGTGCGATACCATTGAAGGACTCAGGGCCTGTGTACCTTCCCTTTAGAGACATTAACGGTTTTCCCCTTGAAACAAGGCTTCCTCATTCTCAAAATAAAGCTACTTCAAATTCCAGCAGTTCACTGTTTACAGCAGAATTTAGAAAAACCCTTTAGAGACCACTAAGGTCAGAAAGGTGACACTCAGGAATAATTCACCAGGTCTCCATGGGCTGTGTGTTGTACATCAGCAATCAATGCTAGCCTGAAAACACCAGTTGTTTAATAGCTTTTCAGCCTTATGCTGGTGATTGTAAAGATGATTTAAAAACACGAGGACTTTGTTTTTTGCCCCCTTTCTAGCTAGAGTTACTTGTTCTAGCTTTTTCAGAATACATCCTTCCTAGTAACAAAAGTAGAACCTTGGGTTCATATATTTTAGGGGAGCAAGGCTTGAGAGGATTTCATTTTTCTTTTCCCCTATGAGACTGAAATAATACTTTCCAAGTTGGAGGAAAACTACAAACTACTATGATACTTCATCTGGAGCAAGTACTTCCAACAAAATACAGAGATTACTGAAATTATAATGTATCTGGGAAAAAAAAAAAAAACAAAACTGGTACACAGTTTCCAAATTTTTCCAAAGACTAATCACACTTCAGCTCATTCAAGGAACTGTGTTTCACACAGGCAAAGTATAAATTGCTTTGCTCTAAACTGACTCAAGGTATTTTAAAACTGCTTCAAAACAGTTACACAAGCAGTGATAGCAGACAACAGGAGACTCCAGTCTTTTCTTGGTCCATGAATCACATCTATCTGAATTTTTCTAATCCATCTTTTAAGTACAAAAAAAAAAACCCATAGGAATTTTTTCCATCAATGAAAACACACGATTGAGATGCCTGCAAAAGCTCAAAGCCTTATACAGTGCTTTAGAAACACTCTTAATTATCACATCCTGTTCACATTATTTACAAAGTGTTCAGTAGCATAACCCACTGAATGAGCAAAGCAAGATTATACTGGCAGTCTTGTGTTTTCTTGGTCCCAAGCAATCCTGATCAGCTCAAAAAAGCAAATGTTCACATCAGTCAGTCTGTTTGGCGTCCAGTATAAGAAGTTCATTTGCCCAGGTAACGAAGGTTTCTGGCTATGCCTTTGGTTTCACAATGCTTTTCTGGAGCTTTAACAGCATCAGAAGGAGCTAACAGGAGTATAGGATAGTGCAGGTTTTTTTCAAACACTTTCCATTATTGGATAACTCTAAGATTCAGCGGCCTCAAGGAGATTTTTAAGGTGACAACAAAAGTAACTTGAAATTGAATACATGTAGGGAAAAACTCCCTCAAAACACATGATAAATTTAAGATGCTGTTTAAGATCTCCTGTGATATTATTGTCCCTTACAATGGAAATGTGCAGGAAACACCTGCCCACTGGTGCAGACCCAGTCACAAACAGTACCCAAGCTAAAGGCTGATGAGCCAAACAGCCCAGGTGTTCTTACTTCACCATACTTCCAGGAAGGAGTCTTGCACCACTTTAGCCTGATTTGAAATTTAAAAGTACAAAGACAAAAATGGCTGTCTGCAGAAATAATCTACCTGATTACACCAGCTCTGAATTTACATGGATCTATGAAATATAATTTGTATTGATAATGTGGCACATTTTGTATTTGATAATGTGGCACATTTATCTAGAGAGCCTGTAAGCTCAGGAACATTGCAAGTATTGAAGCAGCCCAGAGTATTTTCTACTCCTGCTACAACAATGTAATAAAAATGCATCAATCTTTAGAAAGCAACCCACATTTTACCACACACTAGTTTAATTTGTTGTCTTGGATAAATTTCTTCTCAACATTTTTGAAAACTAAATCTACTACTAACCAGTCTTGCAATCAATGTGGTATGGGTTCTGTATATTTAAATATATTAGCAGTGATTCATCTTAACTGCTGTGAAATGTCAGGAACAGTGATGCTTTTAGAATAAGCACACAGGTTTCTTACATAAATAGTACCAGTAAACTTCCAGACTCATGGAAAAATGGAAAAGGTCACTGTCAACAAAAATAATTATATAAAGAAACTGCAATATCTAATGTATTTCTGCAGTCTGGATTGTAATAAATAACCCTAGTTTCAATAACTTGCATCATTCATTCACAGACACCACTAAGAAGAAAACCTAAACACTTTCTCAGACCTTTGCTAGCTGATGTGTGATTTAAAAAAAAGCTGTTGCATGTTGGTAATTTGATGGCAGGGCATTATACAAGTAACAAACAGGCCTGTAGCACCACAATAGGCTACAGTCACATGGGATTCAGAACCCAGTCACCCAAATTCCCAAATCCAAGAATAAACTCCATTTATGTGACCAGTGCTTAGACTATGCCCACAGCATCTCTGGGCAACACAAGCTTTCCAAGTAACATTTTATTTACACCACCTGATGCAATCAGGAAAAGTAAACAAGGTCCCCTTGGTGTCTAATTTTTCTTGAACTTACACCAGTCAGTCTAAACAGAAGGTCTTGCTCTGCGTACAAATCTTGTCTTCCCTGTGTCCCCAAACAACGTAGCTAAACCAAAATGACAACAGTCTGTAGAAATAGTTAAGTTCTTCAACTTGAATATTGCTGAATTGTCAAAGCTATGGCACAATTCTCCAACAAGGCAGAAGAGAAGACAGGTTGACACTATAATCCAGTGGTGCTTGCAGTGCTAGCAAGGCAGCTTTAGGCTCCTGCTCCTTACAAGCCTATAGTGAAAGAGAGCCCAAATCTATCAGCTGAACTTTAATAGGGAAGTACAAATTCAAGACCCCTGCTCTAGATCAGGGAACTTGCAACAGGTTTTGTGCATCTGTGCCCTGATCACAAAGACAATAAAAGTCTTTTCCAACTTAAGTGAGTCTATGATTCTGTGTTGGGGGTAGCAGAGTGTGGTTTTTTCCACAGGGAAAGCTGGCCAGCTTTTGAGACGTCAGTTCCAGGAGGCTGGTTCACAGCACAACTGACAACACCCAAGCCAGCGTGGATGCCTCCCTCCAATGTCAATCAGGCACTTTATTCCTATTAAAAGGGAGGAATTCCTGCCTCTCTTTTTCATGGCCGTTTCTGACTAACTGAAATCTTCCCATGCCTGAGTCCTTTCACCAAAGCACCTAAGCAGAAGGACTCTTAAGAAAAGCAGCAGCATTAGTACTGCAACAGTTCCACTCAGATTGTAACCCAGACCACGTTCTGTTCCTGACCGAATTTCTGATTCATTTAAGATCACTGTTGTTTCACTTGACACAAACAGGCAGGCTAGTAACTTGAGGCCAAATTCAGTTCCTACTATAAAGTTAGTGTGAGTTACCATACTGATCCATAAGGGAGTCAAACTAAGACCTTGTTCTTAAACAAAGGAAGAAAATAAACTGTAACAACTTGCTAATGTATCCAAAATAAACGCTGCAAAACAAAACTTTTTAAAAGGAGACCTCTGTAAATCAAATGTATCTACTGTTCATTCTTTTGATAAAAGGTAACCTCTTGTCACTCCAAAGCAAAGCTGGAGGATGATTTTCTTCAGTACAGAAAATGAATTTGTTCAGCCTAGGAAATGTTTACAAATATTTTTAGAAAGAACTGGTTTGGAGTAAAAAAATTCTTCTAAAATGCAATGGATTAAATCTAAAATTACTGCAGATTTAGTACATAATATGAAACAAGACATTTCAACATGCTTTTTATGTGGCTACAAACTGTACATAATGGAATTTCATAGCCCCAAAGAATAATGCTCTTCAGAACTCTGTTTATGCTTCTGAACATCATTCGGATTCTGTGTATAAAACTACATAATTTAGAAACTTAATCTTGGTTTTTTTTTTTTTAACATGGCAGTATATTTGAAATATGATATTAATTTATGTTTGCATCTCCAAAGAAAAATGTAGAAAGATAACTTAAACTAGAGAATTCATAAAAAAACTATATCAATTTAAAATTTTACTGCATAAAAATATGTACTTTTCAAATTATTTTAATAAATTAAATATCCCTAGCATTTTTAATATATATCCCTGACAAGTCTATAAAAGAGGGTTCTTGTTATAGAAAATAAATGGAATTCCGAAAGTACCCCCTTCATAAAACTTATTTAACAATAATTATATTTTTTTTTCTTCAAGGAATGTAACAATATGTACAACTCTATATTACTATACTATCAAAATAGTACAGGTTAAGCGTAGCAGGGTTCTGCAACCATAAGGTGGTAAAGTCACATTACAGTGGAGGACAACCTGGGCCTCAGACGAACGTTATCAGTGTGGAGCATCAGTTTCTGGATGGATCAGATAAGAAGGGGTAAATACAATCTTCTCATCTACAGTAGATTTCACAAGAGGTAGAGTTCAAGTGAAAAAGAATGACATTTGGAATAAGGTGCATGCTCAGTATTTTCAATTTGTGACTTGCTAAGGATGTCAGATTTTATAGGAAGAATTTTCACGAATTCTTTCTTTTTCCTCTAAAGCAGATTTCCATGATCAGTTTGTAATCTTTTTAATATGAATCTGAAATAGAGAATCAGAAGAAATAAGTAATGGTTTAGTGTATTACATTTCTCAGTAATAAGAGGTAACTATTTTTAGTGTTAGCCAAAAATCTGAGCTTCAAAACAGAATGAAGATATCTCCCATTCACCGGTTATGTTTTTCAATGTTCTACCACCTCTTACCTCATTCAGAATTGCCCAAACGGCTGAATTTTGTATCACTGAAAGCCGGAATGATGAAATAGGATTTAGGCTGGGGTCAACTGTTCCTTCAGCTACACCGTTTTCAAACTTCCCTGCAAAAGTACATCATTAAGTCCTGTTCAATAAACTGAAGTACAAAAGCCAGAAAATGTATCTGCAGTATCACAATTCACAGTATCATTGTGACAGAACCACAGTGAAACCAGTATCATTCCCAAAGTAAAAGGCAGTGAGTGATTTTGACATCAGATCCAGTTTTGCAGCAGCAAAAAATACAGGGCACATCATCAGTGCACACAGGATTACACATAAGAATAAAATCTTTGAAACTGTCTAAAGGCATTAACACCTGAAACTTTGTGAAGATTTTGGCACAGGTACTCATTTAATATCACAGAACTAATATGATGCCTTTGGTATATGTGTTTTCAAATAGGATTAAGGACAAGGGATATCATTCATGCATAACATATTCCTATTCAAAGCATCTTCAATTATATTAGGATGAGTAAGAATTCAATTTAAAAGCCCAGTTAGACTTTACAGTTAAGCCACATAGACAACTGAAATTTATTATGACAAAAAAGGTATAACAGGATTGCCCAAACTGTGTCCAGCAACTAATTAAAATCCATGTGTAAAATTTCTCTTCCTTGACAACATGTATCCAAGCACCTTCCCCAACAGCCACTTGGCTGTTGAAATGCCAATTTCCTCCTGTGATGAGACAACTGATTGTCTATAGGGTGGGTTCAAATCCAGGCCAAGCACACAACTCAAAAAAGCACTTGTGCAGTCACAGGACAGAGGAGGTGATCTTACAAAACCTGGAAATCAGTCCTGGCAGAAAAGTTGGATGTAGCTGCACTACAACTAAGATTCACAAGAGATCTCTGTTCAGTACATAAGTCTTTGAAAAGAATTAGTGGACACAACATTAAGTAAAGCCTATGGGACCATATACCCAAAAATGAATGATAAAAACTCAGGTTTAGGTTTGTTTTGGTTTTTAATAAAGATGTCTATGAGAGTTGCAATAGTAAGAATACACATTTTTTTCTACTGTTACATACCTATCCTGAAGTAACCATCCTCTAAGCGTTTGTCTTTGGTTTCTTTGCTTAATACCAGTTCTTCACTCTAGAACAACAAAGCAAAAAGGAGATAATTTATTTTGACATATGACTTTGCCAGAGAAAGACAAATGTGTGTGCACTCTTCTTATATATTCAGCATTCATTTTTTCCAAATAATTAAGAACAAGCCTGGAATATAGTTCTTCATAGCCTTATAGATGCCCACATTAAAAAAAAAGAGCAGCAGTGTTACAGAACTGAACAACTCTTGGCTTCAAAGGAGAAAAATCAAGTACTCTAAGTGCCCCATGAAACTCACATGGTAACTGCCACGTGAACAGAATACTTAGCACATACTGGCATACACAGTAGGAGACAAGCAAAGGCAGGACCTGCCTTCTTTTTCTATGGCTTAACAAGAGCTTTCTTTCTTGGACAAATGAAAACTTACAGTTTATTTTTTGATCTAAGACTTTGGGTGAGATGGAAAGTGCGGGAAGCACCACAATTATCACTGCCTCACTATATGGATGGGGATCAGTAAATTTTATTTAATAAGCACAAAAAAATAATCGTAGAACAGATCCTGAAAAACAGCTTGAAAATTACAACCATGATCCAATACTGAAAGACCCACTTTAAGAATTTCCCAGGAATTAGTTTAAAATGCTTGGCAAAACGGAGATTATATTGATCAGCTTATTTTTTTTTTTATTCCTATTTGGAACTAAAGCTGCTGAAAAAGTGGTGGGAAGGTTTTTGGTTATTTATTTGGGGGGCAGGTGTTTTGGTTTTCTATGTTGTTGTTGGGGTATTTGGGGCAGGTTTTTTTTATTTTGTCATGAGGGGGTTTTTAGTATGCCCAGACAAATCCAGGCTGGGGGTACTCTGGTTTCTAAGGGTTTCTTGTTTTCCTGAATTCTACTAAAGGAAGATCAGGGTTAAAATATTTGAAGGAGTTTCTAGGTTTACTGAAGTCCAGGGTGGAGAAACAGGGCCCTGAGGAGCTGCTCTCCTCAGCTGACATTATTTTACTGACAATATTTTCTTCTGACACCAGTGGCTTAGGAACAGGCCAGATGCAGAATTTCCTGTTTACCTTTTCCACAAATTGCAGCAATAGCAATAGAACCTCTGTAGCATTACTTCCATAAAGGATGCTCCAGTGAGGGACTTTCCACAGCCAAGTAAACCCAAAAAAGAGATGCCTGATGCACATTTTTGCTTGTTATCTTGTGCATTCTTGTATCTTGGGCTTAGATGAAATGAGGGCTGTTGCTGTTTTTTGTGGCTGAATGTATTTCCACAGGTCTTGACAAACAAACCCCTCGGATCTTATGATATAATATCCCACATGTCATGTTTTATAATTAGAAGCAAACTAACAATTTTCTTTTTAAGGATGGGAATAGTAAGAACTTCCTATTTTTGCCTACTCTAAGGAAGGTAGACTAGGAAAATGGAGATGTGAACTCCTCCATGATTACTTACTTAAAAATATAGATAAAAAGAAAGTTAAAAAAAATTCAACTTACAGCAATTTCAGCCCAGATTTCAAGATTCCTACACCAAGTATATGGGGGAATGCAGAGATACTTTGTCATTTTAATACTAAATAAAATACATTTGTCTGAAGTAACATCTTAATCTTCTCAGTCTTTGTGATATAAATAGTTAACTGTAGTACCTAGTAGAGGAAAAGAACCCATACCATCTGACTTCAAACAAGAATATAGTTTAGATAATGTAGTACTCTCCTGTGGTAAAACTGGTTCATTTATGGAGAAAAAACATCAGAAATCAGGAGAAAGGTACACATTCTGTTTTAAGAATCTATATATTTCAGTATCTAGTGGGTTTGGATATGTGTCAATCCCTGAACTAAGACTTTTTTACTAAGTCAAATAGCAGATTGACTTAGGTTTCCCATTTCCCAAAATACACAGGAGAGGGAAGACTGTTTATTTTTTTGTTTTAAATAGTAGCAATGAACTGGAAGAAAATGACCTTGTTCACCTTGAAATTACCAACAGCACTTGTATCAGACTGCACCCTGAATGAACATTTGAATAGTTACAATAGTCTTCTGTGAACATATCCAGTCAAGAGAAGGAAAAGTCTAAGAACATCAGAACATCAAGTTCATACAGTTAAAAGAAGCATTTATGTCTCCTCACTGTTAAAAAAAGTCAATAAAGAGGCTTTGCTTTTATCCTGTAATGGAGAAGATACAAATCAAAAATTTTGTACCTGAAAAGGCAAAACTTCTACAGTTGTGTTTAGAAGGATGTCTCCTGGATGCTCTGGATTGCCACTGTGAAACAAGTACCTATAAATGAAAAGGAAAACAAAAGTCGACATACATCAGTCAGAATCAGCTGTGTTACTGTCTTTCATGTTAATTGTCACATACAGATGTTACAAGGACAAACATCATTTTTATACTGAGTCTACATCAGCTGGGGATAAGGTGCTTTCACATATCACTGTAATTGGAAGGGGTCAAGATTTTCAGTTGCTCAAGAGTAGCTGGGCAGTATTTTACACAGGAAGGGAGCTTGCATCATGTGTAATTTGTGCATTACACAAAGCTGTGGTCATTACTGCCTGGCACATACTGGTATCACCTCCTGAAGCACGAGCCCTGCCCTCCTTCTGCCTCTCCCTGTGCCCACAGGATGAACTCTGGAGATCCTTTCTGAAACAGTTCTGGGAACTTAGCCAAGTCAATATTTTGCCCTTTCTCCACCATGGTTCACTGCAAAATCTCATTGATTATTGTGCCAGGAATTCCCAACCCACATCCACACCCTTCATGTTAGCTGAATTCAAACTTCTATTCCAAAGGCAGATTTATTTAAGAAAAAAATATCCCAAACCAAAAAAAGCCTGGTTCTCACATGTATACACACACAAAAAAACCCTGTACCTTTTTAAACCTGTACAAAGTCCCCATTACTCTCACTCAGTTGTGCAATTAGCTTTTTTTTTAATTGGACAGAGTAAATATGTTTGAAACATTATCTAAGTCATCCCTATCAGTATCAATCAGTGAAGTGTTCAAATTCTAGCTGTCTGCTCTGAACAGCTTTTGCAGTACTGCACATGTGTAGATTATGTTACAAAAGAGACAGTTAATTCCTCTTTCTTTATATGTGACAGGAACTTCATGTTATTCTGAATATGTATTATGTAAACCAGTAATAATATTTTTTTACCACTAGGTGGAATCAATGCTTGAAAATTGTTCACTACTTGCGATTTTTTTCTAGTGGACTGGAGTTAATTCAGATTACTGTCATAAACCAATTAGATCCTACACCTACTCAGATGCCACTTTTAGGAAGAATATTTTACTTTTATTAGGTTTAAATGAATATGTAAAAATCTATCAACACATTTCAAATCTTTCTTCAATTGGAACTTAGATCGTACTTACTGTTAATTTCTCTTCAACATTAAATATGTCACCAGCCAGAGACAAAATTAGTTCACAAATTATCACTTGATTAAAATTAAAAACATTATCTCAATTTGCAATTTATTAAGATGCAGTTAGAAATGTAAATTCCAGCTTGTCTTTATCCAATATATCTGAAGCCAGGCTGAATACCTGCCATTAATTCATACTTCATAGCTACAAGACAAGTAGAAAACAGTGCTCTGACCCCAGCCCAGAAATGTCTGTGACCCCAAAATGATAGAAGTATTTTAAGAAAATGCACACATATGTAGAACATCTGTTTTATCATGGCTCAGAAAAGGAGTAAAACCTCAAGTTAAACTTGTGATACAAGAAATCCACACTGATTTCTACTCCATTGGTTTCAGCAGAACTGCACAGTTGGACTGGAAAACAGAACTGGACTAAATAAGCCTCACTTCTGTGTCTCAAGAAAAATAATTTCCACACTGTACTTTATTGTTAGGTTAGTCAATTCCAAAGTATACAAGCTACCTAAAACCCACAGTTCTTCCAAAAGAAATCTTGTGACTTTTTCTAGACCTTAATTACATCCAAAAAACCCAACAAGTAACAGTAATTATTTTCTAGGAAGATGCCTTCATTGGACATCTCAATAAAAGCAAAACAAAACTCTCTGGAAAGCTGACCAGAAAACCAAAAGTACATTCTGCTGTCTTTTGACCTAATAGATCTAACTAGTCATTCCTTAGTCAGTGAGATATCCTGAGCAGTACTGGCCATGTTTTCACTTGAAAACACTGAAAATTCAGAGGAGACTTAATTTAAAATGGAACTTGCTGTCTAAGGTATTGCCATCAAAGGCTCCACCTAAACCACAGACATGCTGCTTTTCCTTAGCACTTAGTTCTGAGAGGACACACCTAAAAATCCCCAAAGAAACTCCCTGTGGTCTGGGATCACTGTGCTCTCAATGAACAGTGATTGGCTTCAGAGGTTTGGATGGTTTTTTTGGGGGAAGCAATAGCAGTGAAGGTTTTGTTTGTTTGTGAGGGGTTGTCATTTATTTATTTGGGTTTGTTTGCTTGTTTTTACAAACAACCCTGCAAGCACACAGCCACAGCCAACCATTTCTCCTACTGTGCCATCAGCTTTGAGACTGAGCTGCAGCTTCCCCTCCTCAGCAGTTGTCACTCCATTAGAGCAATGCACTCCTGGCACGGAGCCAGAACAATTTACAGCAGTAATTAATCAAACCTGATTTCCATGTAATCAAACCTGCTATTTCAGTATATTTTCTATAACTATCTGTTAATCCATATGCACACACAAATGTAACACATGCTCATGTCACATTTTAAATTATGTTTAGAAAGGAAGGGATATTTTTATATCTGAGCCTTGCTTCAACACTTGACAGATAACACCTACTTAGACATTAGAAGTTACACAGATTGAAAACAGAAGCCTAAATACACATACACAGTTAATCCATACCTATAATATTTTGTTTAGAACTAAAATTTACCAATTATAAAATTTTATTTGAAATAAAATTTAATTGATGAACAAACAGATGTTCTACAGTTCCTAAAATAAGTGTCATTAGCTATTCTTTTGTAAAACTTGCTTTTCTGACATGGTAGAGTTTCCAATGGAGATTCTTTGGAAATGGGTTGAGAGAGTAAAACTAATTTCAAAATAAAGGTCAGTTAAACCTCCCTTTCAAAAACCCTTGAAATGGCTTTTAAGTAACCTATCTTTTCCTCCCCCAAACCTTTTGGGTTTGCACTCTTTACTCGCCAAGACCTTTATTACAAAGGTTGTTAATTGCTGTTATGCTAGCTATTCTCCCTCCCAGGTGGAGAGAAGACTCTTATGTCTCCTAACTAATGAACTAATTTATTCATCTGATATTTCTTAAGTAAAACAGACATTTCTAAAAACCACAGAGACATTTGCAGGACATGTAGGGTCCTCATTAAATCACTAATGTAGAGTAATCCAGCTGATACCCAGAGGATTACAAGGTTGTTTCCTTTTATTTAATTCCTACACCAGTAGTAAGATGTCTGGCCCAATCCTTTTTTCTTTCAAGAGAAACACTGGTTTATAACTGGACTGAATGACCTTAAATGTCTTTTCCAACCTAAATGATTCTATGACTCTATGGTTCTCAGACTATGATAGGTATTTCTCAATACAGATAGTGAAGAACCTGGGAATAGCTTTGCTTTCAATTGCTTAATTATTTTGACACCTGTCCTGGGATTTATACATGACAGGCCATGTAAACAGTAAAAACATGTGCTTTTTTCCCCTAATTACTTAACATTTTTCTTAGGGTAGAATCACTAAGATTTCCTTGTCTACCTGCTGCTTAAACCTAACACCTTGTGAAGCATTCCTTCAAATAAAAATTCTGAAAGCAATGGATCTGTAAATACAGTAATCCCAACCAAATACAAATTCACCTAAAGTTAAAAAAAACAAACCCTACTACTGCCTTATGGAATATTACTTCACTACTTTCTTAATTACAAAATACAAACATGAACACAATTGAACATTTTTGATCAAAGTCATCAGAGAAAAGTAACTCTAACTTACAATTGCTAAGTATAGTACTAATGTATCTGAATCTAAGAGAATCTTTTCTGCTGGCAGTGTCTTTTTAAAGAGTCACAGGTCAAAGATAATAACCAGCTACTCTAGATATTCAAACACAGAGAAAACCTCCTCTCTACCAGAAATAATTAAATCTATGAACTCACATACATTCTGCTCATGACCTCAATGTGGCAGGAGAATAAGAGAAGGCTAAGTATTAATATTTCCTGTAGCATTAAGAAATACACAGAATTTCAAGAGCACTGAAGGTTTAAAGAACAAACGCAAACAGAAAAAAACAACGCCGATCACCAAACTAAATGGAGCAAAGTCAGAGCTGCAAAGAAAAACTTCTGTTTTCATACTCAATGACTTCAGTATTTACCTGGTTTGAGGGGTTGAGTTGTTGTCATGGATCTAGACACACATCTAAAATCAAGCCAAATAGAGGGGAACCCCCCCCAGCCAATAAGCTGAAACAAACATTCATACACACCCTAACACACAAAGGGAGGGGAAGGCAGAAGTGTGATTATCATTTGTACACTGACAAAAGATACCATTAGTCTGCCAATGCAGTTAACTATTTAGGGTACTTTACCAGCCCACACTCAGGTTCAGAACCCCTCCAATAGTGGGGTTCTGAAAGATTCTCACCTTTTGTAACATCCCCCATAAAATGGATTAATCAATATTACTAATCTGAACTGCTGATCTTAATATTCTTTTAATAGCTAAATTTTTTCATCACCTGTGCTTTCAAATAAAGCCCAAAACAACCATGCACACCACTACCCACCCTCTATCTTGCTTATAAAGAGATAAATCTCTCTTCTTTCTCTCACATCCAAGCATATTTATGCCCAAAAAACTATTATTCTATTACCCAATTTGATTTCTTTTAGGTGTTAAAAAAATGTTCTGTATTTTATTTAAATAAAGTGCCCATTATTTTTTCATCTATAGAAAGTGTTCTAATTACATGTTCTAATTAAAATAGAACTGAATACACAACAATTTTATTAGTAAATTATGGCAGTTTTATAAAAGGAAACAGTGTACAAAAATACTTTCAACAGCACAATTCACATCCACTGTCAATATATCTGGGTTTTGTTTTGAAGGAAACAAGAAGTTATTTGACCTGATACTAAGCCTGATTCTAAGAATATAAGAATGCAGGCCTTTGTGCTCTATAAACATCAGGAATCAAATCCTTTCCTTCACATATCCTCCCTGTTTCTTTTTAGCAATCTGATGTATTTTATATCCCATTTTCAGAAAAGGAAAATAGGTAGGAAGGCAGAGAGGAAATGTTTCCTTCCATGTTTGAATGAATTAACCATAGCAACATGCAGCCTTAGAGTTTTTAATTCTGCACAACATGAATTTCTGTAAAAGCAATATTCAGTCAGCAGTTTTTTGGCTTTCTACAGATGCCATCATCCACTGCAAGAGTCATTATTCACCAATTCTATCCAGCATTTTTGATAACTGGATGCAAATGTGGTAAAAGAAAACTAATCTACCTCCTTTGTGTCACTTTCTCAGAATCCTAATTAGGAAGTGTTATTCTACTGTCAATGGAAACCAGTATTAACCATGCACTATTTCCTCATGCAAAACACAAACAGAAGATGAATCATTTTTTTTCCTTCTCTCAAGCTCAATTTATTCTCCTATTCTTCATGCCTCTTACTAAGTCATTTGAAAAAAATTGCTTATACTTCCAAAAAAAAGTGCAGTTCCTCCAGTCTATATATATGCATCTGCAAATTACTCACAATAGGTAAGAAATGCAGTGGAAGCTTTTATATATTTTTATATATATATACATATATTTGTTATAATTCCAAATTTGGAAAAAACTCCCCACAAACAAACAAAGAAGAAATGTCCTGGCCTCCCCAAACAACACAAAACAGAAAATACTCCCACCCTATTACCTTCTGTGCAAAATGCCTGGTAAGATTTCCACTTCCTCTGACAAAATGAGCCCATCTAAGTGTCTTTATATAAATTGGGCTGCATGGTTGAGAGCTGCAAGGGTTGAATTCCCCATTTTCACAGAAGTATTGACCCAGTGCACCAAAAGGGCTGAACTTTCTCATGTTTGGCAATGGACCACAAAGCAGTTTGACTGAAGAGGTGATGGAAGGATTCTGGGGAGTGGTCTGAGTCTGTTTTATCCATCACATGCCTAAGAAACTAATTCTCTCACACCACTTCAAAACCCAATCTGAATCAATGAAACCTGTGAAGAGGGTTAGGAAATGGTACTTGTGCAGTATGTGTAGAAGGTATTTAGCTGTGTAAGAAAATCTCATTCTCTGATCTACTCTTCTACTGTTTCCCAGACAAGACTGTGACACTTTCTAAGGCTGCACTGTCTCTCTGGAGTGGGCTCACATCAACTGTAATAAAAATATCTGGCATTAAATTATTCTTAAATTTTTCATTTTGGAAGTTGTTAGGGGTTTTTTCTATTTTTTGGATAGGGTTTTTTTGTTTGCATTTTTTGCTGGGGGTGATTGATTGTTCTTTTACAAGGTTATTTCTGCTGAATTTTTAATCCAGTGAGATGTAGAAAGGCTTTGTTGGGGTTTTGAGTTTAGTATGTGCATGTGTATGTGGGTGTATGCACATAAACATTTTTACCCCTCCAGCTTGGCTGGGGAAGCACAGATAACTCCCTTCAGTTTTCCTATACACAGGCATTTGCCACCATTTGAGATTGCACTTGGGTATGTGACCTCATCAAAGGCTGGAAAGATGCAATTATGACATCTCAGAGACTCCAGTCCTCCTGGAAATCACGTGAAGTATTTTAGAGTATCTCAAGTGGCATTAGACATCTAACATTTTGGCAACAGCAGTAAGCCTCCAAGATTTCTGACTAAGAACTATAAATCCAGGAACACTGCCAAGTACACAAATCTTGGATATTAGTACCATTAAGGAAGAAGCAGCATGTCCTTGGCTTAGGCAGCTCTTCTGTCTCTGATCCATACTTTGAGGTTTTTTTTCCCCTTTTCATATGAAGTCCTGGCCTCATTGTTATGGGCAGAATTCCATGCCCAGAGCAAACAGCGTCAGTGCCTGGGAGCCTGCCTGCCAAATCCCTGCTGTCAGTGCATCCATTTGAGGATGTTCTACTCATTAGTACAGAAGCTTATGCAAACAGAAAAACCAAAGTTCTCAAATTCTCTTTTATGTACACTAAAAGTATTATCCCACCTGAAATGTACTGACAAACTCCAAAACATTTAAAATAATACAGAGATTTTCAAATATTTCCTATCAGCTGACATGACCATTACAAGCTTCATAAAATGGTGTTGCACTTTAATAGCATACATCTTTGGAATCAGAATTAAAGATTACTTCTAAATTATACACTCACTGTTTATGCAGTTACATGGTTCTTGAGCTAAAACTGGCCATAAAAGGTTTAATGTATTGGGCTGAAGGGGAGGTTCTACACTGAACAGTGATTATGAACAAAGAACAGCTTATACATCAGGCAAGTCACTACTGTACTCATCTAAAACCAAAACAATTTTGCAGGTCTCTAGGTTTTGAGTGGTTGGTACTGCAAAAGTAAATGATGAGGAAGTTCCATTTCCAGTTTTGGAAAGCTGTTACGAAGGTTTTTTTATGAAGTAATGCATTTGTTCTTGTACCTCTCTAGCCACAGGAGGACTTGCATCCCTGTAGGATGGATAATCTATTATATTTTGGATACATACAAAACTGACTGCTATGATACTTTCTTGGTAACTTTTTTGTACTTAAAAAAAATCATTTTATTTTTCACTGCTAGAGAACTTGTTTTAAAAGCTGCCTTTATTTTCCTTTACAAAATATCACGCACATGTCTGTCAGTTTTTATGTAGGTATTTTTCAGCACTGTCATAATAATTTCAAAGCAGACAAAATAATGTATAACTTTAGTTACCAGGAGTCCAACAAGAGACTATTCATACTCAATACATTGATTTTCTAGCTTAAATAGTCAAATATAGATTTTCTTGCATGACTATTAATTCTGTGTTGTGAGAAGATGCCAGGGAAAATATAAATGAGGTTAACATCATGTGTTCCCTGTGATCCCAGTGCCCAGAATATAGAAAATGAGATGAACAGTCTCAAATACTGCACATCCAGTGTCTATGCCAATATCAGAGTCAAATATCATCTACAAGGTGGTTTGTCAAGGTATAAAGATTCCACTTTAAAACTGAAATCCCAGCAAGTCAGCAAGTTGTACCTCATAAAGTCACTTTATTAATAGTCAGTGTCAAATGAGGATGACTACTCAGTAACTTGGTAAAAGGAGAGGCCAACCAGCTACAGGGCAACTATAGAGCTCAAAGCAGTGATGGGGGAAAAAGGAAGGAAAAAACCCAACACTACAAACAAAACCACATTACCCCTCCCCTAAAAAAAGTAACCAGCTAATCCTTTTAAAAATATTCTAAGTAACACTATGAAGCAGTACTGCAGAAGTGTCTGGAGCACAAGTCCTATGGCTGGAGCCAGGTGGGGGTCAGTCTCTTCTACCATGTCTCAGAGGAAAGGACAAGAGGAAATGGCCTTAAGGTGCATCAGGGGAGGTTCAGATTAGATACTAGAAATATTTTCTGCCCTGAAAGAGCAGTCAGGCATTGAAATAATGTCCAGGGAGGTGATGGAGTCATCATCTCAAGAAGTTTCCAAGAGGCAACTGTATGTGGCACGTAGAGATAGGGGTGCTGGGTTGATGGTTGGACTAAGATGACCTTGAAGGTCTCTTCTAACCTTGATGATTCTGTGAAGCAGTTACATACAAGAAACCTCTTAACCTTTAAAATGTGAGCGTCATATTTTAAAAATATAAAGCAAATGTATATATGTATACTAACTTGTCTTTTCCTGCAGCTTTTTTCTTTCAAAATAAAGGTCAGCATTTAAAATGCATTTATACTGAAGCAAATCTGAAGCCCTTTCTAAAAACATCCATTCTTAATTCCTACTGCAGAACAGCCATAAGTTATGCACTTTCAAGGGTTTTCTCAAAGTAATTAGTGCATATGTTCTTTGAAAACAACATCTGATTTGTGTCAATCACACCTATAGAGAGGACTCTGAAACTTAATCAAAAAAGAAAAGGTTGTGTTGATGATGGACACCAGCATCACCTAAGTGCTGCAGCGGAATGTCTTTCTCAGATGTGTTTTGACTGGTTCATAAAGAAACTCTTAAATATCATTGTCAGATTTAACAAATAAATCTGTGCTTGGAACAGCAATGTACATGCAAAAACAGTAAAGTGGATTACAATAATTATGCAAAAAACCTGAGGGAACAGACATTCAATATTATTTATCTTTACAATGTAGGCTGTTTTGAGCATTTAGAGAACAGTCCATCCCTTTATTTAAACAACACAAAAGCAACCAACCAAAACCAAACATGTCTTCAACACTGTTATGCAATTCCTTTTTAAAAGGAACCTCCTTCAATCTACCTTCCTTCTCAAGGATTTTCTACTGAAAGAAATATGTATATTTTCCTATTGCAAAGGATGAGACCCTAGATTACTATTAAGGAACTTCGGTGTTTTGGCTGGAGAACTTTTGCTTTGAAAGAACCTAGAAAGCTTCAGTACAAGAGCTGTCACTAAAGTAAGCATTAGAATGTTTCCATTTACATGTCCCTGATCTCCAGGTGTGGTTTAGAACAAGCACCATTTATTTGACTGCTTAATATTCAGCAGGAATCTGCCAGCCAGGTCTTGCATAAAATAGGAACAAATGCTACTTTCTGCTCAGTGAAGTGAGCTCAGTTCTCACTTTAAGTTAAGAGATCCTTGACAGTGTTATCCCTGACAATATTCTCAGATCTCAAAAATTAAATATTTAAAGACTTAATGAAAGCTAATTACTGAACTGCAGAAAACTCAAATTCAGTTCAGCAAAACATTTGGTGTGGAAAAATAAACTACAGGAACAAGTCAGTGCTCTGTCACTGTGCAATAGATGTGCTATTTATTCAGTCTGAGCTGTGGTCAGTATTTCCATTAAAAAAACTTCTTCATCACAAATTTATTATGGCAGTTACTAAGCAGTTACCTCAAACTGACTTGGCAGACAAATTTTCCTTTAAATTCATAGAGTTCTTCTAATACTTAAAAGAGAAAAAGAAAAGAGAAAAAGCCTGTTGCATGTTTTCACAGACAGAAGATTGCTATCAAAAGTGTATTTTCTACTCTTAATTCCCATCATCAGATGCATTTGCCCACCAGGTAAGTCTTCCTAATGCTTGGTCCATTTTCCCTTTTTTGTGTTTCAATCTGCCAGTCACAGTTTTGTTTTTGACTGCCTCAGTAAGCATCCTTGAAATATCAGGAAACTCCACCGCTCTACTAGGCCTGCACTTGCCAAATTCTGCAGCTGCTGCTCAAGTTACACAGACAAACAAGTCCCCAGTAATTTGAAATTACAACACCTGTAAATCTAACTAGTCACTGAGTTCAGAAAGGTAAAATACTGTATTTTTGAGGACACTGTGGCAATAGAAGCTAAAAGTTATAGTAAACTTTGAAATGGCTTACAATGATAGCTGAATAGGTAGTATCATTCAAAATTGTGAACTTCCTTTGAGGAAGCAATAGAATGCAAGATGTTTCCTTTCTTCTAAAACTAAAATGCATTTCTTCAATAAATAAAACAGGACAAAACAAACAAGGAAAAACCAAAAACAACAACCCCCAAATCATACAACCAAACAAAAACCAAACCAAACCAACACAAAAATCCCCAAACAAACAAATCCTACAACCCAGTAAACCTCCACAAAAACACACACAACCACAAAACCCCCCAGAACAATGACAAAGAAAACCAAACAAAAAACTCTCAAAAAAACACCATCCCACCCAAAAAAAAACCCAAAACAAACTCCCACAAACAAAAGAAACCCCAAACCAAACAAAACAAGACCCTGAAAAACCCCACTTCTTCCCCCAAAACAATAAAACATATAATCCTCTACAGCTAAGACTATTCTTTAATAGAGCAGGTGGACATAACTACCTTAGGCCTGGCTACAATTTTCCAGGGCACAACAATGACCATTATTTTCCCTCCTTTTACACAGATAATTAGTACTTTCTCATTCCCCTAGCTCCCTTCAGCATTAAGGCAGCACGTATTAAAAAATTTATTTTTTCAACTGTTGGCACAGAAAAAAATGTTTTTCCTTTAATCGAAGGAGGTGTGGCAATTTTGCTCCTCCACACATGCACCTTGGACAGCCAACCAGGGGAGTCTTTCAAAGCATAGCAATCTCAAACAACATCTCAAACAACAACCTTGAGTTTCACAGGTCAAACTAGTTTGGAACAACATAGTCACAAGGGAACTACATAGTCACAAGGGAAAAATCTTCACTGTTGTGCTAAGCCAAGGTGAAGACTTAGCCTTTGATTATGTACCAAGGTACACAAGTTGACTAATTGGATTCAGTTCAGGACAGCAAAAATGTCGCCTTCACAAGGAAAACATTCAGTCAAATTGATTCAAAGAAACTTTGTTCTACCAGGCTATAGGTATTGATCTAAAAAAAACCAACCACATAAGGTGTGTGAAGTAAGGAGAAAAGGAATCCACTAACATAGCAATAGTTAACTGGACATTAAATAAACCAAGTATTTTATAAATCTTGAATTACTATGCTGGCGAGACAGTAGCCAGCAAAGCAGCAAATGAGTCTCAAGAAAATGAAAGGACGACTAATTTCTACAGTGCTAATTACCATAGATTACCCTTAATTCATCTGACCAGTAGTTGAAAAGAAGTCACCTTTAGTACCCCATCAAATCTCAGATATTTGTATTCTAAAAGCAAACACCTCCCTTTCTTTTTTGTTGCATTTTAATATTTTTTAAACAGGTCAACCTGGAGTCTTAGCACAGTGAGTTGTTTCAAGCTCTAAAGCTACATCTTAAAAAATACTACCCTTCAGAGTCCCCAGCTTTCAGGTCTGGGGACATCCTTATATGCTCCAGCAAGATTTCTGATCTGGACAACCAAGGAACCAAGGCCACAGGGCGAAACACACTGTACCACAACCATGCCGTACAATTGCTCTGTAATTAGAAACAGACTAACCAACTACAAATAGGACTAAATTGGCTTCTTTTAAATTCTCTGCATCAGAGAAGCACTGGCTTTGCATTGCATTTTTCATAAAGCCTCTAGATTAAATGAAAAGGAAAATTTAAAAGCAAGACAAGATTTATCATAGTAAGAGAATTAGAGGGAAGACAGTAATGATCACTCTTTCAGCTGAACTCCAAATGTCCTACACCATTTCACTTTAGGTTACAATGACAGCCTCAAATTCTACTTTAAAGCATTCTTGGCACAAGAAACTTCATATATGAGACCAGCAGCAAGTAATCACTAACCTTTCTACATTGACTGGCTTGTCAAATTTAAAGAGTATATAATCTCCAGCAACTGGTGTGACAGCCCAGAAAAAATCTTCCCCTACGTAGGTTTTTTCTAGCGTGTGCCCCTGGTAGACTTTTAAAGATGTCGAAACCTCTGCAGGCGGATTCACGTGGATTTTGTGCAGTAATGGTTTCAGGAAGTCTTTATCCTAATTGAAAGACAGACAAACATCATGCTGGTCAGACAACCTTGTTTATTATATTCCTTTCCCAAGTGGTTACACTTAAAACAAACATTGGCATAAAATGGAAAATGAATGCATTACTCATTTTGGGTGCATCAGATCTTGTACTGCTCAGTAATATGGACATTGCATTAAAGTAAAAAAAAATAGAAAAAATATCCCAAAGCAAAAATCCACATAAATAAGCTGGACTGGAACTTCTACTTTATAGTAGTAACCAGTCTGTAACAGATTTAGTTCCAGCTGGAGCAATATACATCATGCTTGAAAATGCAAGACAACCAGAAAAGGCTTTTTTTCTCCACAATGTTTTTTCATTTAATCAGCCTGCTCTGTAAAGGAAGGGAAATGTTTTCTACTAACTGTGAGTTTCTGGATCTTCCCTGCTAGAGAAGAGTGGAGGCCAACATGCTGGAAAAGAGAAGGCCTGAAGCGTATCCGTAGGTTAGATTTCTGTCGATCACAATGTTTCTGAAATGGTGGGGGGAAAAGGTAAGGGTGGGATAAAAAACAAAAACAAAACAACACATTAGTAAAAACCAACACAAGGTAAGAACCTAGGCCTATTTAAGCAGTTTTTCTTGTTTTCATTCCAGAAATCTACCAAGATTGCTGTGCAAATGTAATACTGTTCAAGGTCCTTGCACAGAACCTGTTTATTCAGCAAGGGAGTCTCTTGAGATATGGAGGGCCAAAATATGAAGTTCATTCCCCATTTGTAACTTTCTCCAAGACTGCTAACCAAGCAGTGACATCCTGCAGGGCTTCTCCAGTGGTTACACGTATAAGTTTATTTTAGGTCTGTTACACATAGAATCTTACTAGACTTTTGCTTTTTATCCTACTGCACCCATCTCCAAAATCTGAAGCAATAACAGCTATGATACCCCTGAGAAATTCCCTCTAAAGTTCTTCTTGAGATAAAAACCTTGGCAGGAAGAAAGACTCTTCCAGAGCATGCAGTAACCATAATGTACACTATATGCTGCCTTTCAGCTCACAAAAATTAACTCGTTCATCATCATAAGAGCATTTTAGAAGCTTTATAATAAAAACAAACTTACAGCATCTTTCTCAGGGTTACACACTTTCACCCAGAGGATATGGTCCAGGAGCCAATCAATAGGTTTCTCCTTATAAAACATAAATATGAACTCTACAATAAGAGTGATATCTGGAGACTGGAACATTTTACCTGTGGGTGACATTAAGAATAACTGGAGTTACTTTAGATTAGAGATAACATTTCCTTTGAAATAAATGAGATGGCAGATATAATATTTGTGCTGAGACAAGAAATATTAGCACTGAACAACTTGAAATTTCAATGTTATTCAAAGTTCCATACCTTTCAACTAAATAAAACAGCTATTCAAACAATAACTTGTCATATATCTTGGTGCTATCAAAATATTCAGTGTATATTCAATGTATACACTAAAAGTCTCCTAAAGAATAGAAATTGTCAGTTTTTAAAATTAAGAGAAAGAAGAGTTATGGATTGGCATCTATTGTTGCCCATGTCACGTGTAAGTTCAAGCACCTGAGACGAGGAGTACTGCAAGTGTTATCTGCCCAGTCACACAGTTTCAGCTTCTGCAGGTACAGAAAGCAGAGATGCAACACCTACCACTAACTTCAGAACCTCCCAGGCAGGAAATCAAAGGGAAAGAAGGAAGCTACCAGAACATACCCAGAGACAATGCAACTCAAAAAGAGACATCCCCCAGTAACTGGCGTTTTTTTCTGCAGTGCACAGGCCATCAGCAGGACTTCTGGGTGGCACTGCACAAAAGGATTCTTGGGAATCCTGCAGACTGTGAGGCTTAAAGGAGGCCTTTGCAAAAGAAGGAAACTTACTGCTGATGAAGAAAGTCTATCTAATATCAATATGAGCAATCACCTACATGGTTGTGGAACACACTCCTCTGGCAGTAGAGGTGTCTGAAGAGAAAGGTGGCCAATACACAGGGCTACTGTGTCAATCTGAATGCAGCACTTGAAAAAGGTGCCTTGCATGAAAACACTGCTACAGGAGCAACACAACTGGCAGTGGGGCAGTCCAAGGCTGAAGACAGACTTGTGCTTGCAGGGACAAGTGCTTGCAGGGAGGGCACTGAAGCATTGGAACAGGCTGCTGAGGGGAATGCTTAAGGCACCATCCCTGGAGGTATTTAAAAGATGTATAGATGTGGCACTTGGGGACATGGTTTAGTGGTAGATTTGGCAGTGCTGAGTTAGTAGTTTGTCTCAATGATCTTTGAGGTTTTTTCCAACAAAAATGATTCTATGACCATTTGCCAGCTAAAATCCCAAAGGCAGCTCCAGATTTCAAGAAAGATTCAGAAAACATCACCAGGTTTGCAGATGAAGTCTGAAGTCTTTGCTAGGTTACAACAGAGAAGGCAAGGAAGAAAGACATCATGTAACCATGAATCTCTCAGGAAGACATCTGCTGAAGTGATTCAGTTGTGCAGATGTTGCTGAGATGTGGGCAGTGCTGGACTGAACAGGGATGGGCTATTGGGACATGTGTGCACCAATGGATCAGAGTCCAGCAGAAGCTCTTTTCCAAGGCAAATCTTCTGTCTGTCTATCCACATTTCAGAGTCCTGTACAACACACTGACACACAGCACTCAGGCACGGGAAATGTTTTGTGGGTTTTTTCCACTTGTGAAGAGGCCTCCACAGACTTTCTAAATAACAAATTCCACAAGTGGTAGAGTTCCTAATATTTTCTCTACTCTTAGGAAAACCAGCTGGAGTAGACATTAAGAGGAGATCACTGGAAGAGCCTTGCCCCTTTCAGAAAGCAGGTCTGATGCAATCTCTTTTCTTTATGACTTGTGCAAAATTGGATCAGAACAAAACCAATGCAAGAATATTCAATGGAAACTCTGAGAGCAATCTGGAGGTGTCTGAGTTAGACTACACCATCATGCCATAACAACAAATATGGCAGAAACATCTGACTAAAGTACCAATTATTTCACCTGTTAGAATGATGCTATACTCATTATAGTAGACAATTTACACACTGGGGTGGAAAAGTAAATGTGATAAAACATTAACTGATTTGTCATTGCTATATCAACGTTATCCCTTAGAGAAACTTTTCACCCAGCCCTTTACAAAGCAAAATATTGTCATCACTTCTAAGCTGCTGCTGTAATGAGGTCCTCAAATAGGTATCTCCACATGAAAATACTCTGTAACTAAAATTTGAAACTTCCACTACACAAGGGACAACACTTACTAAGCTAGGGACAATTGCAAAGCTTTATTCTTAAAAGACATCAAAAAGATGTTATTATTTTTATTAGCACATTGTTTAACATTATTTGTGGAAGTAAATATTTAAAAATGGGTAGGAAACAATCATATGATTAGTTAAATGTTGTGTAAAATAGTCATGCAGAATAACAGCTTTCAGCTTGTCACACTTCCAACTAAACAGATCCCAATTTTCCTGGTGATTCATCTCTGCCTACTGCTTCCAATGGCATAGGGCAAGAGAGGAGAAAAATATTGCAAGCCCTGATAAAACACCAGCTAATAAATGGAACTATTGAGATGTTTCTGGGATTTTTATGGGACTGAAACCATCATTTCTAGGTGACAGCTGCTGAGGCAGTCTGTCACACACATCTGTTTCCATACAAAGTCCACCTTTCCATGTGTTGTCAGAGAGATGCACAATATGATGAGAGTCAGAAGACAGAAATATCCCCACATATTGCCCTAATCTCAATGCCTCTTCCAGGATCTGTACACAGCCATGATGCTCTAGAATACTTTTATTCTTCTACCCAAGGACAGAGCAGAAGAATCACACTGACATTTTTTTCCTTTGACTAGCTCATCTTCTGAAGAACATAAGGATTACTGACTGTCTTGTCCTCACCCACAGACCATGTCACTGAGAACTTGGCATGACAGTACAGGATCCTACAATTAAGTAAACTGAGAACAAGACTGAAGATATGAGTAGGAATTTACTCTTATCCCTAATTTAAGTTATCCTAATTTTACATAAAATAGCAACAGGATATCAATGTATTATTTACCTCCATATGGCAAACTTGTCTAGGCTCAGAGGCAGTTTCCTCTAGGCTGGCACTCTACTGTCCACCATGAGTCAACCACTCCAGACCCCAGAATTAGATTACTGGGGAGTAATCTAATCGCCATGGTGATGTCACAGGGCACAGCAGGGAAAAACAAACAAGCAAACAAAACCCAACCAACCAACCACCCACAAAAAACCAAACCAACCAACCAAGCCACTCTGACACATCCAACTGCAGCTAGTCAGAATAAGAGAGGTGAGCCAGCTGTACCTGCACTGGCATCTTTAGACCAAGCAGCCTCTTTGCCTTACACTCACAGCACCATGGAAGTGTTCAACGGTGAACACAAAGTCTTCTCATGTTAATTGCTAATGAACACTGGAGCAAAGATGAACAGGAAACACCCTGATCCCAAGACAAGCCCTTGTCTTCCTTCCTTCAGTAACCAAGGACAGACATGCCCATACCATTATCTGAAATGCTGTCACCACCTTCCACACACAGCTTGGTCCCAGCCCCTCATCCCTCTGCATAACATCACCTCACTTATCTGTCATTTCTGTCTCAGGACACCAGCTGCTCAGCAGTTCTGCCATGGATCCATGTCCCCTTTTTTCCATCAAAACAGTCTCCCTACGGCAGCCCAAAACCAGAGCTCTGCAGTGAAGTCTCTGGTTAAACAGGCCTTCAAAGCTCTGGATCCCTGACTGGGCACACCTAGTCCTTGTAAAAAACCAGCCCAGTAGAACTCCTACTGCACAGATCCAACACTCAGCCCCTCTAATTCAAATCAACCAAGCCCTTGCCTAGTCTCTCCTAACCAAGAGCAGCAGCAGCACCAGCCTGGCTTCCCTAGGGCACAGCCACAGCCCAAGAACAAGCAGCAACATTTGCTGAGGTCCTTCTGTCCTGCAGCTCCCATGCAGCAGCACATGAGGAAAGTGCTGTGAGCCACAGAACCACTGAGACACCACCTACATCCAGCCTAGGGATTGCTCACTGGCCATCCCCAATATGCAGCCAGAAATCATCCAGCCAAAGAGACCAAAGCAAAGCACTGCAGTGAACACAGACTGCCTCTAACTGCAGACTCTGAGAAAGAACTGAAGCAATGGCTCATCCTGCACCATGTAAATGCATTTGGTACAGTACATAGGAACAGTCATAAATCCAGGACACTCTGCTGACAAAACTTCAGAGCTTTTGGATTCTGGGCACATGCAACCTATCATTGTGAAGAAACTTCAAAATCTGAAAGAACTAAGAGACAAAGGTAAAAGTTTGCTCCATAAAACCCTAGAGATAAATAAATTGGACAAAGTCTACATTTTGTATCTATATTGATAAAAATGACAATCAGGACTGAAAAAAAAAACCCAAACCTGTGGAACACTTTCTGATGTACTGTGTCCTGACAAGACTTCTATTCATTTTTCAGTCCCTTTAAAGGCCATCCTTAGTGAATTATTCTGGCCATCTCAGTATTTTGCTGGCAAATACAAGGCACATACAAAATAAAACACTTTGTTTTCTAGTTCTCTGAACTGCCAATATCTAAATCATTTTAATTCTTCCACATAAGCATCACAAACATTGAATCTACACCAACAATAATTTTACACCTGCAAGCACATATTCTAGCCATAGCTGATGTTTTCAACGCTTTCCCTGGTAATGATATGCAAATTGCTGGCATTAAAACCAGAATCTCTTTGAAGTTATTTAAAGCTCAAATGTTTGACTTGTTCTACTCTTTCCCAAACTTCAACTATGTGCACAGCTTGAGCCAAACTGCAATCAGAACAACTTAAAATAATCAAAACAACAGGCCTTAAAACATCAGGACACAATAAGACTCAGAGGAAGTGCACAAGACAACCAAAAGGCCATTTCAGACCACTGCATGAAATGTTTGTGACAGCTGGCATTATAGGTACAGTGCAAGGATTGCAGTTCCTCTGGAAAACACTTCAGCTCACAGGCAGTTGGAAGACAAACCATTATTCCTCATAAAAAGCCAGTAGGACTTTCCTACACTATGTCACAGGTCTCACAGTGCAAACAAGAATCCAGAAGAGTAAAAGATACATCTCCTTCCCCAGAGCTTCTCAAGGAAACAGCATACATCTCACCCATTATTTATTAGATACTTGACAGCACTTAAGACTATGCTTTCAGGATTAAAAAAAACCAAAGGAAGCAACGTCTGTTCTGTGGCAGAGGTGACAGAATTCTATAATCCTGCTGTCAGCCTAAATAGCTACATTTGCCACTTCCTCGTGTAGCACATGCATAAATTAGATTTTCAGTTCAGAAATACACTATGACAAAAAATCCCACATTTTTACCTCGCAATCTTGCAAGCTAAACAAGGCTTCCAACAGCTAACAGTGAATCAACCACACCTCTCTTTTTGAGAGATTATTTCTAAATCAGTAGCATCTAGACAACAGTTGCCCAGAGAAGCTGTGGATAATCCATCCCTGGAAGTGTTCAAAGCCAGGCTGGACTAGGGACAGGTGTCCCTGCCCTTGGCAGGGGGGTTGGAACTGGATGACTTCAAGGTCCTTTCCACACCAGGTCATTCTATGATTCTGTGAATTCAGTGCTCTACATTATTTCTTGGACATCTACACATAAAACTCATCCCCAGTTACAAACTAGTGTTGCTCTTCCCAAAGAAGATAGCTGCATTACCAAATTGCCATAGGATCAGTCTGCATCAAGATCCATAAAGGGACAGCAGAGATGAGAAAAATCTACACTACTTGCATAAAATTTCCAAGCAATATATGGTTAGAGCACACCAATGTGTACCAGAGCCAAAATTTTCAGTTGCTCCTATGAATACTAATTTTCCTCTCAAAGCTTAAAAACATAATAAGTAGCTATATTGGAAGAAGAAAAAAAATCTAATTTAATTTTCTAGGTAGAAAAACAACGTTAAGATCTGTAACCATAGCTAAACACATCTGAAATTCTACTGATATCATGTAGTTAAAAAGAGGCAAACAAATATGATACGAGGAACAAAGAACAGGAATGCAAGCAGCAGGAGCTAACAACTAAATTTAACTACAGCTACTTTCAGAGCCCACACTGCCCAGTAGTATACAGACAGTGTAGAAAAACAAGATATTTTTAAAGAGTTGTGCTTTTGATTAAGCCAAGTCTCAGTATTAAGAACTATCTACCTACCCCACCAGGCTTGACCACTGTGCTCTCTACAACAGAGACTAGAAAGGGAGGGGTGGGGGGTGAAATACACAAATACTAAGCAAGTTAAGTGACCTGAAATACAACTGCATGGGGTAGACAGCACACATCCTAAAGTGTAAGTTGGTTTTATGCACATTTGATGTGTCATTCTTGCAGAATGGCAATTTGTAAGTGAGCACACTCTACTACTAAATCAGGCAAATGTAGAATAGATGTAAATTCTATAGCCCAGGAACTCCATAGAGAATTTACACTTAAAGTGCAATTAGACTGGAGCTTAAACTCAAATTGTGGGCTTAGTCTGGGTAACTGCTTTACTGTTCAACAGTAGAAAAAAAATCTTATCAAATGCTGTATTCAAGCAGTCTCTGCTAACACATAACAGAACGTTGCAAGGAGTTCCCCAAGTAAGGAGAAGTTTATTTAGGGCAAGATGTCAGTAAACTACTTAACTTCTTATTTTTCCATGCTAGGCAGCATAATTTCCTATTTCTCCCACCTCTAAGGCCACAGAACCAATTCCATAATTATTTCATCAGCAGTGTACCTCTGATGGTAGCCCAAAGCAGTTCGGTGATGGCCAAGTGTATAAGGAGACTTCACTCTGCCCATTTCCTTTCCTCCTTCTGTTTCTGTAGGTTAAACTGGCAGGCAAGTCTACAAAGTCTACATTTTGTACCCTAACATAGCATGTAGGAGCGATAATTTCTGTTTTCCTTTCTACTCCAGGAACCTCTGAGACCCCCAAAGTCAGGAACTATTGCCCACCTGATGCTGAGCTGGAAACAGGACAGCACATATTCAAGTGGTGCCAACATGCTCAGTTCATGTACAACCATTATGGGTCACTGAGCTAAAAATGAAGCCATTCTCTAGCAAGTAGATCCAAAGGAAAGAGAATAACAAGAATTTCCAAGAGAATGACAGAACTCAGGGCTGCACTTTTGTCTGTTACACATAGGATTTTCTTTCTGAACTCAACTTACAGCCTTCATTTTGGAACCATTTGTGTTGGCCACAGGAATCTCAAAAGTCTGCCCCAGCTTTTGATTTTTCTTTGCATATCTCCACCTTGCTGCTTTTAAAAAGATCATGACACATCAGTAATGGAATAACCTTTTGATTTCTAAAAACTCTTCCAAACTTCTCTATCATTGCTTTTCTGTTTAGTATCTCTCCATGAAAAGATGTTACTGTAAGAGCAAAGAACCATAATTTCCAGAGCACCCTGACATCTGACCCACAGCCCAAGATCCTGCATTAACTCCTCTCACTGTTGCTCATTGCAAATGACAGACTCTGACTGCATCTTGGAAGGAACAGATTGTTGTAAATTCTCCTTCATGAAGTAGAAAGATGGAGATAGAACAGGTTTTGCAACAAACTGATGCCTCCTAAATCTTGGAAATTTTGGCACAAACAGCAATGAAGTTATTTTAGGTGGAGTTAATTTTCATGGTTTTTCTTTATTTCAGTCAGTTATGCGTTAAATACATTTCATTTTAACAGCAGCTAAATTCAAAATAAATCATGCCTTGCAGTTTGATTGTTAGTATTTTTATAAATTAATTTTTGGTTCTAAAAATGCCCTCTTTTACAACAGTTTGAGTTTGCCTCTGTCATACAAAAGTAGATGAAACAAATGAGGGGCAAAAGCAACAACCATGAGCTAAACCAGAGTTCCAAAAAAAGGCAATGAATTTCTACTTCTTGGTCTATTTCCAGCACAAAGAAGATAGCTTTGAAGTCAGATCACTATTAATTTGCAGTCTGAGTACAAATGTATTCTTTCAAACTACAAAAGTGAACATTTTCTTACCAATGAAACCCAGCTGAGAAAATTCTAGAATCATCCAATCTTCAGAAGCAAGCTGAAGTGCAAAATTTTTTATTGTGCTGAAATAATTCTGCTTGACAACAATGTCATCTTCAAGCTAGAGGAAGGTAGAAGAAATATCAACATTAAAAAAAGCACTAGCAAAGCAACAGAAAAAAGTACAGCTAGGAAATACTGACTTATAATAGATTGCTAACACATAGCCATGTATTTCCAATGCTAGCACTGATATAAAACATAGATGCCATAGCCTGCAATAACTATTGTAGGGATCAGGCTGTCTGTTTGTGGAGAACTAATACAGAATCCTTGTGGAAAAGGAATACAAAACTAGTAAGAATCTACAAACATATCTCAACTTCTTACTTTAGAACACTACTTTTCCAGCTTCTTTCTTCAAAGGAAAAACATCCATGAAATAATGTTAGTCTAAGTGACATCATCAGAACAAGTTTAATATCTGTATTATCTGTACACAAATGTGACTGCTTACTCACAAATGTAAGAGCACTGAAAGAGTTCCTCCTCTGAGACAGGAGGCTGAGAGACACAATATCTGCAGTCCATAGCCACCTAGCCCAGGCTGCAGAACTGCCAACACGGGGTGCTACAATGCCTTTAATTCACAGTAAGTGCTGTAAGGCCATTGCTGCAGTAGAGATCCTGCCTCTCCTGTCCTTTCTCACAGTGCAGTCATGCCCTCCCCTCGTGCTGGCACTAATATTTGTGCAACTTCTCAGTGTCAAACCAGACTGTCACATGCTATTGGCTCTGCAGCTTCCCAGAGAGCTGAGACTCCAACAGCTCTCAGAGAGGAGTCAGCATAGCTTTGTGAAAACTAGATGAGATGTGTGGGACTTTACACCCCAAGGACACAGGCACAACATCTAAATAAAGATCATCAGTGCAGTTACTAAATCTGCAATACCTGTAGGTAAGACTTCAAAGCAGAAACACATGATAGGAACAATTCTGAGCTAAAGGGAAGAACTACTTAACTCTGTTGTTAGAAACCTCTTTTAAAAAAAATTCCATGTCTACACACAACAGTCATATTAAAGTGACACTGCACTTTCAAAAGAAAATAAAAATAGATTTTAGCTTCATTCATTCCCACTAAAAACTATGCTGGCTTTTTTTTTTTTTCCTAGGCAACTCAACAATAATTCATTTCAGGGACAAGGAAAAAACAGTTAAGTTAAGCTGCTGTGATTCCTTCACTTTTTTTTTTGCTAGGCCTCTTAAGAGAAGTGACATAGGATAAATTACTTTCTACTTCAGAGACAGTGAGACAGTATCCTGCTCAAATTACTTTCCCATATACCATAACCACCATACTTAATGCCCTCTTTAAATGATGGGATCAAGTTCTCTGTTCTGTGTAGGTCCTTCTGATGTGTCCAACAACATAATTTCCAGAGACTCATTTGAAAACTTGTCTCAAAATAAAGAAGAAAAATTTACCTGAATATAATAAACCCCTTTTTTCTGGGCGTACATCATAAGAAAACAATAATCCAAGTTTTGTTTTGTTCTCCATCTGAAATTAAATTGAAAGCTTAAGGTTTATGAAAAACTGTTATTTCAATACAAGCTGGCAATATAAAGTAAATTTCATTATGAAGAATGACACATATTAATGAAATGTTAGGACAGCTGCTTTTGGCATTGTTCCCTCAGGAAATCCACTGTCTGGAAAAAAAGAAGGAACAAAGCTTTCACCTTATTCTTTAATACAGACATCAAACTGGTTTAATTTGAACCTGACTTTGTGACAACTACCTGACACTTCACTAAAAACACATGTGCATTTAAAATGGTAATTCAACAAGTACTACTGGGTTTTACCCTGTATTTCATGAAGAAAACCAGCAAATGAAAGAGTCCACATACAGGAATAAAAGTATATTAAAAGTCTCAGTTTCTCCTCCCATATTTTAACACTAAATGGATTCAACCAAGCTTAGGCTCTGATCATGCACAGAGCAGCATGTAGCTAAGAATGAGATGGATTCATACAGCACTTTTAGCATCCCCACACTTGCAAGAATTACAGTAAGAAAACATTTCAAGAATTCACATCCCACTTGCCGTTTTATAAACAACCAAAGTGTGGGTGTGGGAGGAGATGGGAAAAGATCTGGGAGAATAAACCTACCTCACTCTCTCTTTTGAGTCTCCAAATGTTTCTTTCAAGTTTGTCAAGTCAGGATAGTATGTTGCAGGAGGGGCTATTACTTCCACCAAGCCAGAATTGATCTCTGTAGAAAACCTGTCAATGGAAAGATCCTGAAGTCACACGGGAGATTCTGAGTCCTGCAGTTCCTGCTCCCTGTCTGTTGGAGCAGTTGCTGTGTCTGGGTATGAGGACTTGCTCAAATGAGCCACATAGAAGAACAGCAGTATAGAAAAAAGTATTGTTTTCCTTAGCATGTCCTTCAGAGCACTATCACCTTCTGCCAATCAGAATCAAACACATTCTAAACATTTTTTGTGCTTTTTCAGAAACTAGTGATTTTTTTCCTACAGTTCTCTTTGAACATAGCGAATACAAGGCCCTAACACAGATGTCACAAATTTCTGTTCATGTTTAAACAATCCCATCTGTTTATGGTGCATCAAATAATTTAATCCCACTTACTGTTTTACAGTTTAACTGACTGAATCACTGCCTCTTACTTTTTTTGTTCAAAAGTCCAAAGCTCCACAAAACAAAAAGGCATGATCTCTAATTTCCAGAAATCTTTATTTGCTTATTACAACCTGATTTATTTTATCATCAATAAACTAAGAAATCCCCAATTAAAACTACAACTTACTCTCTTTCCAGGCTTGCAACAACACTGTTAACATAATCAAGATCAGTCTGGGGAAAAAAAGCAAAAAAAAAAAAAATAGATTACTTGATAGTTCTAGAGTTACATGTCAAAAGAACGAAGTAAAATAAACATTGCAGTTGGCTGTCCTTGAAAACCACTTTCATTGTGTAAGATATTGGAGCAATAAAAGAAAACAACACACATGTAACTATGTCTTACCTCTAATATGAGAATTTTTTTGTAAACAGAGGGGAATAATTATCTCATACCTGCACTTAACAGAAAAGTGTTAAAAACTCACGCTCTTGATGACAAAATGATCACTGAGTCTTTGTGTAAGAAGAACTTGATATTATTACTATACAACAATCACAATAATATATAAGAAAATATTACCAAAGAAATCTTTCTGGAAAACAGAGCATTGAACACACACACACGCACACAGACACACACTCCTCTCTCAAAAGTACACCTCCTAAGCTTTGCATTTAAAGCAAATGCCCTAACCAAAGAGAGCAGTGAGCCTGCTGCCTTTCTGAACAGGATTGCTTTTTTGCATCGGAGACTAAATCTGAGGGACAACTAATCCCATCAATCACTCAGTTCTCATAGATGCAACAATTCTAAAAATTACTCATTGGTGAAAATAAAAATTGTGACATTCTGGAAAAGTCCAGATCATCTAAATTCCCAGCACTGGGCAATTATTCAACCTGGCTGTACACATGCATTCCAAGAAAAGGGAATTTGTGAACTCATAAATGTGACTGAAAACTCTGGTCTTTGTTACACTTACTAATCTAATGATTTGACATATTGTTTAAATTTTTGAAAAGAATAGTCTATAAATCAACCCAGATTCTGGCTCATGAGGATTCTGGAGAAAGAGTTGTCTTTGAAACACCAGAAACAAAGGAACAGTTCAAATTTTCTCTGAATGAATTTGTAACACAGGATATCATTAAAGGATTATATACAGAGAATAAATCCCTCCCAAGCCTTTCTATAGAACTGTTAATCTTGTTTGATAAAGGTGCTCACCCTTTGATCTTAAAAAACCACCATTTCTATTTTTTAAAGATTTATTTTTATGAAATCAAACATAATGCCAGTGACGCACGCTTTTTAAAAAGGATAACAACAGCAGTGGATTTCTTCCAAAAGCAGATTTTAAATACCACAAGAACGTGTGAGTAGAAAGTATTTCTTGTAATTTTGTCATAGGTATTTTCTTTTAAGTGCTATGCCTAGTGCTGGGCAGAAGTTTTAGTAAGCTGATAAGGTGCTCACAATTTAAAACTCATCTTGCACTGTGTTCCACAAAGGAGACTCACAAGTCCATATGGATCTTTATACATCCCTGTTTAAATACTTCTACTGATTGTTTATACACATTTAATTAAGAGAATGGAGTTGGACATAAATTCTTCTGTTTTGTGTAACAGCTGCAAATCACAGTAACGTAGTGCCTACATAAAAATAATTTTAATATAACCATCTTTAACTGAAACATTTCTTTTTCTCTCTTTTCAAAACCTTTTAAATGTTAAAAATACAGAAATTGCAGTTCAATCATCATGTGAAAAAACAAAAAATTTGCATTTCAATCAGCATGCCAAATTTCAATTACTCAGTCCAGCATTAAGAACTCCAACACATGTAATACAGTCCATACTGAAATTGCATAGAAAATATAGGATTTTTATATATATCTACATACACACACTCAGCAGAAACACAGCTAGTTTCTATTCAGTTTTCCAGAGATTAAAATAAATGCCAAACTTCATGCCAACTGGAATCATATATTTGATCACAAGCCCATGCTTTAGTGCACATCTCCTTAGCAGGAACATAGTTTTGACCTATTTTTCAGACTACCATGAAGGCTTGCTATTGCTTGTAAAACCTTACACTCTTGTACAGAAAACAACATAATCAGGAAAAAAAAAGTCTGGAATAAGAGAGTTTTCTCCTACTTTCCTGTTTGCGTGCTTGACATGAAAGGCTGGCAGTTCCCCCAGTCAGAGCTGCAATCACAATAGGATCACATCAAAAAGATGCAGCTTGAAGTCTTCCAACCTCATATGGTTAATCTTGGCTGTCACAAAAAGTCAAGAAGGTCTGGTCTAGCTGCTATGGACACGAGATACAGAAAATACCACTGCTGGCTTAGTAGGCAACTTTTCCTTCTCAATCAGCAATCACTGAATCACTGTAGTGCAAAAGCACATGACACTTTTAGAAAGAAAAAGAACACGTAGATGAGAAGAGTTGATGTAATTTTTCACATGATCAAATGCATTAAAACACTGTATTCTGCCATCATTTTAAAATAAGCAGTTGTATTTCTATCTACCAGCTCCATACAAGATTCAGAACCAGGATTTCAACACAAACATCTTTCTACATCAGAGCTTCAAGAGACAATTGAGTCCTCTCATTGCCCACTCTAACACTAAGTAGGATCTTCAAGACATGTCCCAAGAAGGTGGCACTTTGATGTTAATTCATACAACATCATGAAATGAGAATACACAGCAGATTTGATCAAGCTGTGACTACACCAAGGGCAGAGTCAAGTAGACAGAAGACTTTGCAGGGTAGCAATGGAAGGAAATCTGGAATAGCTAAATTAAATCAAAGGATCATTCAAGCAGTATCAGTAAATTCAATCAGAAGCTTAAAAGCAACAGATAAAAAATCCATTATTAATCAAAATCTATTTCTTATTTTCGAGGAATGAAGTATTTACTGCCTTGACAAATAAGATACAAGGTCCTCTTTATCAATCTGAAGGACACAAGACTGCTCATCTCCAATAATCCTAAACAGGACAAGACAAATCCAGATTTAAAAAAAGAAGCCATCAAGAAAGAAAAATGTGTAACTGTTCTTTAGGTTTTCAGCGAAAATCATCTGGTCAATTTTGGAGTAAACCTGATGAACTTAAAATCTGTTTCATTGCATCAGTGCTGCTTGTAGCTATTGAAGTGTTGCTTGTGATCATAACAATACAGCTATGAATGCTTTCGTCTATCAAATCCAAAGGCATTACTAAAACTATCATTTTTTCTTACTAACACTCCTAAGGCTGAAGATTAAAAGAAATCCCTAGGAATTCTAGACCCATAAAAAAGAAGCACAAATGAGTATTTTAAGAATAAATCCCTTTAAAGCAATTAAGTGCAGAATTGTGTTAGGCCCCAACCAAAGATAATTTCCAGCCACAAGGATACATCTTACCAATGAATCACATGAAGCCTTACAAAGAACTTTGTCCTGGTGAGTGGATCTCAGAGAACTTCATAATGAAAGGCATAGGTAGGGATGGTTATTTTAGTATCAGCAGTTCAAATTGTTTGGCCTGTTCTTTCTTCCTAGTCATATGAAATTACTGATCTTCAAGACAATGCAAAACACTTGAAGTAGGACACCTTTTTTTATTCACACCAGACCAAGGACTGATTCCCATCAGCACCTTCCCTCCATCAAAGGCAGCCATGAAATGATACATAGCAAAGAATAAGAACAGGACAAGCACATACAACACCCCCTCCTGCTATCATCCACGCTCCAACTACTTTCAGTTCAGGTTACTTCCTGAGACAGATGAGATTTTGTGTATTTAATATTCTTCAGTAGACTCATCTTCAAGGTACCTCATTAGCATCCCCTTGAGCCTATCTAAACTTTCAACAAGAAAGGAAGATTCTAGTTTATGAGATCTGTGGAGTTTTATAAGCCAGTGAACATGGCTGTATCTAAGGTTTAACTGTTTACATCAACAATTTTGATGACAAATGCATGTAGAATGCTTTGATGAATCTCTCTTTTAAAAAAACCTCAGAATCTGTTGTAGAACAAACTGAATTTGCAGATTGTCAGTGAAATAAGTTTGAAAATTTCCTCTGTTTTTGCAAAATGCTGTACTCCAATTCTCTAAAACACTTTTCTGAAGTGCTGGCAAGGCTGCACATCAAATTTGTGATTATTCTAACATTTGTCTGAACAGACATCATAATTCTCAACAAACACAGAAAGCGCCAGAGCAGCGGTGAACTTTCTGAACTTCTTGATTGATTTTTATGAATGAGTATGTGCACAGCAAAGCAGGAGAATACATTAGCTAGCAGTCAAAATGAGAGGTTAGAAAGTTCTGATGAACAGCTAGCCAAATTTCCTACAAAACCAAGATTTCTTCTTTTAAGAATCAACCCTTTCATACTGTTAAATTCATACCCTCAAGAATGACAGAAGGTAGACTGTTTCTAAAAATGTAAGAAAAACCATGGCATTTAAGACCAAAAATTTATTTACTGTCTTAAGTGGCAGATGCCTAGAAAAAAAATGCAATCATAGAATCTCTCAAGCTAAAAAGGACCCAAAAGGATCATCAAGACCAACACCCAGTTCCTCAAATGACTACCTAAAACTAAACTATTTGACTAAAGGCATCATCCAAATGCTTCTTGAGCTCTGACAACCATGGCACCATGACCACTTCCACTGGCAGACTATTCTCATGACTGACCACTCAGTGAAGAATCTTTTCCTGGTGTCCATTCTGAACTTCCCCTGATGCAGCTTCACACCATTTCCATGTGTCCTTCACTGGTCACCAGAGAAAGGACATCAGCATCTCCCTCTCCACTGACCACCTCGGGTAAGCTGCAGACTGTGATGAGGTCACCTCTCAGTCTTCTCTTCTAAGTTTAACAAACCAAGAGACCTCAGCTCCTCCAAAGTCTTGCCCTTGAGGACTTTCACCATCTTGGAAATGTATCTAGACTAGATTATCTAGATTATCCAGATCTCAATTCTTAAATGAAATCTACTAGAAGCAAGACTTAACATTGTTCAAGAACATCTTTCAAGAACACCCTGAGAAACAAGCATGCTAATCTGCATAGTGTGGTCATTTCATTGCTTACTAATTACAATTTTGTTTGATCTTTCATCATCCCATAGAACAGGAGTGGGTAATTTTACCATGTATTTCCTATAATGACGAGCAATATAAAATTACAGCCTTCAGAAAAGGCAAACTACACGTCTATTTGCCTTGAAATAGTAAAAGTAAGTATCATTACCTATATACAAGGCATAACATTTTCATAGGAAAAACCAACCACTAATGTGGCATTTGGACCTATTTTGGGATATATATGCAGTGAAGACAAGGCCCTAAGGAATAAACATGCAGCAGTGGCTTCCAGTGGTTGCAGTAGTGTGTGTATATAAACAAAGCCTGTGGGAAAAGGTAGTATCATCTTTTAGAGTTAAACAAATGCAGCTGAAAAATAATTATATTCAAGAATACTGTGTCTTGTTTCAAATCTGAAGCGGTGAGTTCAAGTTAAATACAGGGAAAGTGAGATCAAGTAGCAAGGCAAGAAACAGGAATGAGAATACTGTCATAACAACCAGCTAATGTTACATAAGCAAAATGCAGCCTGTGTCCTCCATGAGCTAATGACTTCATCTCTCCCTTAAATTCCCCCCTCCACCACATAGGCAAGACATTTCTTTCTGTCTCCAGTCATTTCTATGATTAACCCAATGCAGTTCAGGACAGGGTTTCATAATGCAAAAGCCTTTGGCAGCAATAGCAGGATTACAAGTATACTCTTGTAGCACTCCACTCTTGTTTCTCCCTACCCTTGTGCCCTGCCTGTCAGATCCTCAATCATGAGAGCAAATATCCATATGGATTGTGCTGTGAACCACAACAGCGTGTCAAAGAACAAGCTGAGTTTTTAAGAAGGCCAGCCAGAGCAAAAAGCATCACATTACAATGCAAGACCAGACATTCAGTTATGCTGGTGTTGTACAGCCACTACTAGTTTTGTGGAGTCTGAAAGAAAGCAGCACATACTGCCTTGCAGCATGGGAAACCTTCTGCTCTCCTTGGAGAAGCCATTGTTAAATGGTCTGGACAGTTTGCCTTCCAGAAGATAGGCAGTTGCTGTGTAGTCTAAAGTACCCTTCTCCAATTTGTACTCTTTATTTGGAGGACAGAAGGAATTTTTAGGTCAAGGCGGACGACTGTAGCAAAACTTGATAGTGTTGTCAAAAGATTCAGTGCCAACTCAGTGCCAATTCAGTCCACCACACAAGTATGAAGTCACCTGCTACAATGCTTCTGAAATAAGATTATTACTGCTACTTCCCACCTCACAAATACCCTAGATGTCACCAGAGAGATCAGACATCTCTGCAATCAATAGTGATGTTCCCTTACCAGAAGGATCAGGTAGTTATTGTGGCCCAGGTGCACCTCAGCAAGCATTTCAGAGAAGCTTTTCAGTCATACAAGTCTAGGGCTCGGGGAAAGAGCAAAATCCTGAATTTTATCTTTGTGCTGAGATAGCAAATTTATCTCAGGTACATTCAAGTTTTCAAATCCTGTCAAGGATCTTTTCCTAGATCTAAGAAAGATTTTTTTATCTGGTTTAATTCCTTATAGAAAATTTGCTAGTCACTGACATGAAAAGAGAAGCATAAAATCCTATGTTGGTGCCCAGTATCAGCAGTCCATACTCCTGTGTACCAAAGCTTAGGTGACAAAGGAGAGGGACTGCAAAAACAGCATAAATATCTCAAATTCTCACTGACAGGTAAAGCTACCTTTTCAGATACAAGAGCTGGCAGTGTATCAGGAAGGTGTGTTCATCCTTATCAACTTTGAGTGAGATGTCCAAAACAAAGATTTCCATCTGTGCAGGCCTTTAATATTATTTGGTGTAGATAATGTATCTTGAAATAACAGCTTTGATTAGCTTTGATTTTTTTAAGTGTATATACATTACACACATACACATATTTATGTACACACTAAGATCTATCAGACTCTCTCCAACTCCAGATGCACTGTCAGATCTTTCAGGGGCTGGGAATGCACTCTCCAGGGCAGTTCCAAGAAGAGGCAGCTCACAAACGATTAGCAGAAAGCAAGAACATTTCTGTAGCTGGGATGATGCTAATACATCCAGGTTGAGAGCAAGACAACCAAAATACTCTTTTGTTTTCTATCTAGAGAGCTGCTGATCAGAGAGAACTATAATTCAGGCCCAGAGCAAGAAGAGGTAAAAATACAGCCTTGTTTATTTTGTGGAGAAGGTTTACATATTGCACTGCAGTGTCAATACCTACAAAACAGGTTCAGCAAGGTTTGACCCAGTCTTTAATCTGCTAAGGCTTTGTTCATATCCATGCACAGGATGGTTCCTTGCTGGGTGCTTGTGTCACACTGACCTAACCAGGACAGAAACTTTTCCAAAGAATTGATAAATAAGATTCTCCACAGAAGGAGCACAGAGAAAACACTACTCAAGATCAACATCTCTTAATTTAGCAGCCACTGTTTACATAAAGAGATAACACAATGATAGTAAAAGATAATCAAGATATGTAAATTTTTCCAGCTTAAGTGAAATGTACATACATGAAACAGAGTAAGATTTAAATCAGGAATATGTAAGAAAGTAAAACTTGTGGTCTAATGCTCCAAGAACAAATGTCTGGTCAAGTGCTACCTAGTCAGATGTAATCAGCAGCACACAGAAATAGCAAAATGCTTTTGCATACCTGTAGTGGCTTCCAATTCTTCCTGAAATGATTTGTCCTTCTGATATTTTTGGTCAAATCAAGGGCTTATAGTCTTTCCAGCATGCACTGATTACTGTTTGTACAAAAGACTGTGCTAAGTGAAGTCTCTGATTAATGAAGTGGACTGACAATAATTTCTGATATATTTAGAACAAGTCTAAGATGCATTTTCTTCCTTGTAAATGAGACCTCCCCATAGAAAAAAAAAGAAATAACATTTTGTTTAGATACCAGGAAAGTATTCTAATTTCTCTCATATTCAGTTGTGTGTGTATATGTATGTCTGTTGTTCCACTAATTTAAAGTATTTCAAAACCATGTTTCCCATGTTAATTGCGAGCCCTAATGAATAAAAACACTAGACAACAATTTTAACTCTGAGTTCATGATTTCTTAAACCTAGAGTCTATGGCTTAATCTGAAAACAAGTTCTTGTACAAAGCAGGTTAATGAGATTTAAATAATTTGTTTTCAACTCATATGAACTAGGAACTAGCTACATAGTGAGGGGGAACAAAAAGATTTTGAAGTATTAAGGAATAATGAATCATACCTATTTATTAGTCATCCTAATGAATACCTGCAAATTATTCTGCCATAAAGTGATTTTAACAAATTGGAGAACACAGACATATGTCAGTAACTAGGACAATTGAATAGTTTACTGTCAAGCAATTCTAGTAATTATTTAAATTGGTGATTAGTTGTCACATCAGCTGAGATATTTCAGAGTTTCTTGAACTTCCAGTATGGAAATTTACTGTGTACAATTATATTACTGAGAAATATCCATACAGTAAATTAATATACAGATCTTTTTATTTAGCAACCATAATGCATCTATACTTACTAGCTCCTCTGTTTACACTGTTGATGCTGTTTGCAGAAGGCCATTAGCCTTCTAATTTGTTTTCTAGCAAAAAAAATGAAATGAAAAGAAATGAGTGAGATTGAACTACAAAAAACAGCAGTATTAGAAGAGTTTTGTAGTGTGCTTAGCACAGAGATTACAGTCCACAACTATGGCTCCCAGCAATGCTTCTTAAACACTGTAAATTTGATTTCTCAAATAAAGATAGCAAGTAAAATAATAAAATCCTTTTAAAATGCTATTTTTTTCTATAATTTTCTTCTAAAACCACTTTTGTAGCCTTGTGCTCCCTTTTTTGCTATTGCTACAAGCTATAGACAAGGCACAGATAGTAATTTTAAGCTTATTAGCAAAATTACATAACCTCACCCTATGACCATTTCTTGCTGTACTTAAACTGCACATATGTTGGAGCAGAGGCCATACCTTTTTTTAGAAGCTTTTGACATAATTTTTAAAATAAGCATAGTTGGTCAAAGCTCTAATGTATTTTTAAATAAGCCTTTATTATTGCACCTGTTAATGACAGCAATAGTGCAATGCATTTCAGACCGGGATATGCCACAGATAAGAGGGGACAGACAAGGCTATTTTAAAAGACACGGCCCTTCTTTTTATCTAAGGAGAAACAGAAGTCTACCAGAGGAGTAGACCTTCCTTCAAACAGCCAGAGAAAATGCTTATTAAACCTGCAGTTTTCCTCTTGCAGAAGGAAACTGAAATATACAGAATAACTCAGAAAAAGCACAGCATAATTCAGGATGAAGTATTTAATGCACCATATTAATCATGTCGAGAGTTCCCTGTAGCAACTGCAAAGCAACTATAAGATACTGAGCTTAAGAAAATAAAAACATTGTCCAAGAATAAAGAAGGAAAGAGAATAAATTGGATGGAGAAAAGAAAAAGAAATGCAAATCTAGTGAGTGGTTACAAGAGAACAAAAATATAAACTTTGGTTCTTCAGTTGTTCCCATACATTCCTGACTTGCGTGCCCAAAACAGGCACCTGAATAAGCACACAGAACTGCTCTCAAAGTGCAATAAAGAAGTAAAACACAGTGGGTAACTGCTGTGTAACCACACAACTCTCCATGGCCACAGGAGCAGCAGCTCCCCTGCTGAAATGTTCAGTTCACTGGTAGTCACTTCTGTAGAAACACTCCCAAGGTGAGAGCGCTCCACAGCACCTCAAAGGAAGGAAGTTTCCAGCTATGGAAAACCCAGGTACAGCAATATGGCTTGTCTAAGGCAGCACAAGATGGGGCATTGGGGACACTTCACTCCTATTCCAAATTTTGCAGAAGACAGAGAATCCAATGATGACAGACAGACCTCATAGCTCAGACTTCCTTAAGCAAAACAAAAGAAACTTCAGTTTTAAACCTTGAAAATAAGCCACATTCACAGGCAATAAAATTTCTCCAACTAATACAGTGAAGAAAAACACAGCATTCCAGTAATTCAGAAAGAATTCTGTTCCCTGATACTCTCAACCAAGAAATGTTTTAAAAGAATTTTTTTTCCCAGAAAAACTGTATCTGTCCAGACAGACAGTTTTTGACTGGCTGTCAAGAAAGAGAAAATAGAGCAGTTTGCATTAGAAAATACTAAGAAACAATTCTCAGATAAAAGCAAAATATTTACAAACTTTCCAATGAAAGTTTTAAAATATGTTGATAATAAAAGTATTAAAATGACTGATTTTCTACTGATTTATCCCTGAATGGACACCAGCTCACTAAATTAAAACCATTTCCAGTTATAATTGGGGATTTGAATTTTCATCTGTGGGACTTATAAAAGCCTGTTTCAGCAGAGCACTACAGTTAGATGGATGAAGGTCAAACATAAATATAAATTTCCCAGTGTCTAATTCAGACTTCTGAGAAAGGCATAAAGAACAAAATAGGTACATGCAATTCCCAGCATCTAACAGAATTATTTCTGAAAGTACTCTATCATTTTCCTAAATTTGATTTCCACTAAATCAGAGCCAAAGTGAACAAACAGTCCAACTGAACACTGAATTAATCCATTAAAAAGGTCTGGGCTTCAAACATCCACATTGTCCAGAAAATTAATTCAATAACAATCTGTGCCTCACATCTCCAACTGCAGCACTCGTTTGACAGAGGACTAAGCAGCAGCACAAAGAAAATGGAAGGAATCCTCCCCTACAACAGAGTTCCTTAGCCATTACTCTTATGTTGAAGGAATAATACATCTTTGCCACTAAATATAAACATAAGATTTGCAAAATAACCAATCCACTGAATCCTTTCCCCTGATAAACAGAAAAAGCTGGGCTCTTCAGGATTGTATCTCAGAAACCCAAGACTGACACTTTCCTTTTCCTGGAAGGAGAGAGTCATCTGTCTGCATCTTGAAGAAAAAGCAGATCCTCATCAATTCCTGAAAGGAGTGTTACTTGTGATTAAAGGCAGGTTAGAAATTTTATTAAAAAATGTAAGCGATTTTACCTCTCCTATAAAGACAACCATAACACAATCCAGTTTTTCTTCAGGGGACAGCTTATCAATAAGGGAGTGGAGAGTTTCTGTCAGGTAAGACTTGACTTTTCTTTTCACTGTAGGTATTCCCATTACAATGGAAACTGAAATCAAACAAACCAGAGAGGTACTTTCAGTGATTGCATACACAAGATAGAAAACAAAAATCTTGCAATAAGGCATTGCTTAATAAATGCAAAGGTTTAAAAGGTGGAGATTGCAGTAATTAAAAATAGTTTTAAAATATGCCACCCAGCATCAGGAGCATGACTAACAGTTAACACCAATTCTCAGAACAAACACAGAAGACAAAAAAACCCCAGTCCTAGACATGTCAGACTATTGTGTAGGTGTGATGGGCTGATGCTGACTGGACACTAGGTACCCACCAAAGCTGCTCTATCACTCACCTCCTCAGCTGGACAGGAAGGAGAAAATGTAACAAAAGGCTCATGGGTAGAAATAAGGGCAGGGAGAGACCTCTCCTTACTGTCACAGTCAAAGCAGATTTAAGGAAGTTAATTTATTATGAATTGAGCAAATGAACAGAGGGTAATGAGAAATAAACCCAAATCTTAAAACACCTTTCCCTCCCCCTTCCCTTCTTCCTGGGCTCAATTTCACACCTGATTCCTCTACCTCCTCCCTCCCAGGAGCACAGGGGGATGGGGAATGGAGGCTGGAATTCAGTTAATCACACATGATCTCCACCACTTTTTTCTCCTCAGTAGAAGGACTCCTCAGACTCTTTCCCTGATCCAGCACGGGGTCCCTACTATGGCAGATGGTTCTCCATTAACATCTCCAATGGAAGTTCTTTCTCCAAGCTGCAGTTCTTCATAAACTGCTCCAGCATGGGTCCCTTCCATGGGCTGCAGTCCTTCAGGAACAGGCTCCTCCACTGTGGGTTCTCCACAGGGTTACAAGTCCTGCCAGTAAGCCTGCTCCAGCGTGGGCTCCTCTCTCCATGGGTCCACAGGTCCTGCCAAGGAGCCTGCTCCTGTGTGGGCTTCCCACAGGGTCACAGCCTCCTTTGGGCATCCTCCTGCCATGACATGGGGTCCTCCAGAGGCTGCAGGTGGATCTCTGCTCCATGGGCTACAGGGACACAGCTGCCTCTCCATGCTCTTCACCACAGGCTGCAGGGCACTCTGCCCTGCAGCACCTCCTCCCCTCCTTCTGCACTGACCTTGCAGGTTCTCACTCCTCTCTCCAGCTGCAATTGCCATTGAGCAGTTTTTCCCCCTCTCTTCAATCTGTTATTCCAGTGGTGCTGATCTGGCTATTGGTTCCACTGGAGACAGGGAGAGCTGCTGGCCCCTCTTAGAGAAGTACCCCTGTATCCTCCCTGTTACCAAAATGTTGTCACACAAACCCCAGTTTGGGAAATTATCAACAACCTTGGTGTTATTCAGACAAGGTGCACCAAGAGTGAATAAATTCCCTAACTGAAGTTTAAAATCACTCTTCAAAACTCAAGTATTTAACTTCTCAGAAGTTATCTTTTAAAATAATACTGCTGAAAGCCTCTATTACTTTCCTTGCACCTGGTTTGGTTCTTCTAAATAAACAAGTCCAGGACAACAGAACTGCATGAAAGTTCTTCAACAAAATTTCTTTTCTCTGATAAAAGCACTACAAATGCAAAGCAATACATCCTCAGCTACAAAGTTATTAACACCATCTTTCAGCAGGTCGTTTGAGTCCTGTGTTGCTTAACTTTTCCATAGCTTTTCTTCTGCACTGTACCCAGGGGCTGGTTAGCTTCTGGGAACACTGCAGACAGCAGCAGGAATGCACTGAAAGGATAAAGCAGACTTCATCAAGTCCTAAAACCCTCAATTTCCTCCCTCTGTTTAATTAAATAAATCTGATTCCAATTCCTATTTTTCAATTCCAAATTTCTGCCATATATTCCCAGGAGGACATAATACAGACTTCACTTAAAACAATAACGAATGATTAGATTTTTCCTCCCTGAACAACAACATTGAAATAAAAGGTATTTATAGTCAGAAAAATAAACCTGTGGCCTGAGCCCACACATTTGTCATACAGGCATACCTTCTGTTAAAAGAAGGAGCAATCAAACTCACTGAAGTAATGAAAAAACACAAGCCAGGATTAACTACAACACTGTCCAGATTTTATTGATGCAATTATATCTGGTTATCTTAGTTCCCTCAACTTTTAATTTATATATTGAAATATACTGTTCAGAACAAGAGAAACATCAATGCTAAAATAATTATAACCATGCATGGTTGCCCTGCAAATCTGAAAAGCCAAAGGGATATATACCCATTAGCAGTTCAGAATCTGAAATACTTGAGCTTTGTTTCCCTTTAGCTACAAAAAAATTCATCCAACTAAATACTTCTTAATGTGTACCTTAACATGGCATGGGGTGTGACTGAGATTAGTCAGAAAAGAGCAAAGCTGAAACCAATCTCCTTTCATCTCAGATTCAGTGTGAATTTAAAGGATTTCAATATCACACAAGTTAAATGAGATGTCCTTCATCTACCAAGAAATGCAGTCAATTCTTTCCCTAAAACTAGAAGGTCCTCCAGATATAAAACATGAAATAACCATCATATCAGCATACCTCCTGTCCTTCCAAGGCCAACCTGCACAGAAGGTTGAAGGCTTCCTTCATTTTTCAACAAATGAGGCAAATGGTAATAGATATTTGGCACTTGAAGAGATTTTTTACTTGTTAGCTCTTTTAACAGCTTCAGCGTCTCATCTGCAAACATACATGAAATCAGAAATGCAGAAAACAAATTATATGAAATTTTAAGCAATAGTAAACAGTATAAAATTCCAAGCTTGGTCCTAACTGAAAGCCAGAATAAATTATGCACTTCTCTGAGTCATCAAATTTTGTCTACAAAGAAGGCTTTTCTTATTTCATTTTTTTGATAAACAATGGCCAAGACTATTTTGCACCTATAATCTTGTTACAGATACAGTTAATATTTATTTGATCACATAAGATGTAGTGTGAATTTACAGAAGTAAAGAATGCTCCATTTTTCTGGGGGGGTTGGTGATTTTGTGGGGTTTTTCCCCAATTAATCAAATGGGAGGCTTATTTCCCAAAATAATTTTTCACTGTTGCTTACAGAGGTCATCACCATCCAGCAAACACTACTGCAAATAATTTTTCAGAGCAATGAATACATATTGGAATATACTGCACATAGAGATACAAAATAAAACAGCATTAAACGTACAGTTGATATTTTGAGTATTCCTAAAAAAAAAAAGCAAACTTAATTTAGTCCATTAGCATAGAATTGTCATATTAGATTCCATTAGAATTATTCTTGCTCTTTCTACTGCAGCTGCCCTTCAGTATGTCCAGGTGGCTCTCAAAGTTGCAAATAACAGTTTTTAAAATTACCCTGCTGGGTGTGTTGATTTTCTTGCATCAAGTGTGAAAACAACTCATTTCAAATGAAAAATATGATGGCATATGGATCTTTGAAAACTTATGGGCTTTATAATATCAAGTTAAGCAAAAAACTGTAGTCAAGGTTTCTTGAGATAAAATTGAGAAGCAAGAAAAAGAAAGCCATAAGCGTAATTCCTCTCAGAGTCTTAGCACAGCTTCTACAAACATAGGTGGGATTTGTTGTGGATTTTGGTTCTGTATGTTTGGGGATTTTTAAAGCATTTATTTTTAGGTGAAGCTAAATTCCTGACCACATCAAACCTCACAAAAAGCTTTGTAAATAGATGCCATAAGTAGGTATGTCTATCTTGATAGACTCCAATACAGGAACATTTTACTTTTCCTGCTAACATTTCTTTAACTTCAACTGCAAAGCCTGGACTAAATTCTGTCCAAGTATGACAGCTCTTGTCTGAATGAATAAGGGTCTACACAAAACAATCTGGAATTCTTTCAGCTTCAAAGAGAGCAAAGAGTATTATGTATACTTAAGTGTATTAAGCTTAATAAAAACCTATCTAATCCTATGTTCTGAGCACAAAAGCTCAGTAATTCAGATGGCTTCCCATTATGGCTCTACATGAAAAAAGTGCATGTCCATCCCAGCTGGGATCCAGACATGGTAGAATGTTAAATGAATTAGTACTTTCAGCTGCATCAGAAGAGAATAACTCCTTATAAACATATTGCCTAAAAGCAAGCTAAGTCAATTTTAGAAACAAATGTGGCAATAACTTAATCCTAAATCCAGAATCAAAATTATTTGACCTCCTCCATACACATTTTTATTTTAAAAGCAAAACCACACACATAAAATGAAAGACAAGATTTATAGACCATGCTAAATGTAACCTTTATCTGTGCAATTCCTGGAGATCCAGGGAACTACTGAGATCAGGCCATTAGTGTCAGACAGCAATTCATGAGTGGCATCAACATTGGAGCCTATAATTATAACCATTTCCCAACCAAAAAAAAACTATTGAAAATTGTAAATCACAGCACAAAGGCAAGTAGACAACAAATTCAAAAAAATCTTGTTCCAGGCTTTTGAATTGCAAAACTCTTCGAGTTTCAACTCCTTATAGACCAACTCCTTAAGACCAATACAGTGAAATTTCTGCAACCTACCAAGTCAGACCTCTTGACAGAAAATTTGTACTTATTTGTTATTCATTTTCCATCCACAAAAATCAGAGCAACAAAACAGTAACAGTGTGATTTTAGAAGTCAACATCAATAGTCTGGTGAATATTGCCGTGTTTTTCTCTAATATTGCCAAACAGCCTTTTGTAAATCTGACTATCAGTCTCCAAAATGGGTAAAAACTTATGGAAGATTTTACCAGTTTAATCACTAGTTATTGAAAAGGTCATTTCCTGTACTTACAAATCATTAGCAATACTTTAGTCTATATGATTTAATATTTTCCAGTTGACTTTTAAGCTTATTTTAACTGCTGGAAGTTCATCAATTTCTTCTGTTTGCTCACTTTTTCCCTCTGACTCTATTTAAAAAGTGATGTAAATTAATCATCAAAATATATTCAACCTAATAGATAAGTAACCAGAAGTTCCAAACTTTGGGAGCTATGTATGGAGTAAGTAAATCTTATGACTTTAGGGACTGAATAAGGGTGGGTGAATCATTAAGGACAACAACTGGAAAAAACAAACGAAAACACCCACATCAGATACAACTTTATTCACACTGCTGAACAGTTTCATTAACCTCTCTTGGGAGCAATTTCTTATTCTAGAGTAATAACAAGAAACATTGGCATTGCAGAGTTATAAAAAAATATTTTGGAGCATGTACCTGAAAAATTATTCATGGCATTCTTACTGCCGTTGGTCTCTGCCACGGCCCTCCTGAACTGCTCCAGGATGGCGTTGAGCTCGGAGGAGCGCTGCAGCGTGCGGTGCTCGGCGATGCGCAGGCGCTCCTTCAACGCGTGGAACTCCCGCTGATAGGCAATCAACTTTTCTGGGGAGAAAAGCCACGACCCAGGTTATTTGTGGAAACCAACACCTACTGGCAGATCTGACCAGCAGCTAATGCTGCTCACCTGGGCAGCACCTGGAATGCTCCCAGGAAGGCAGAGCCCGGTATGGCCCCACCTGAGGAGCTGGGTGCCAGCACCCAACGCGAGAGGTGGATGGTGGATACTGCTGCCTATTATCCAACAAGCACCTCCTGTGGAAGAGTCAGCTGGATTAACATTCAGGCAGTGCAGTCAGACTCACACACCACAGCTGGCTCAGCAAGAGAGGCAAGAAGGGTCTTTCTGCAGGAGTTAATTCCAGCAAGATTTATTGCATGGAAGCCAAAGGGAATGCAGGTGAAAAACGAGGGCTACCATGGGCTCTGGACAGCTTCAGAATGGGAAGGGATGGGGGCAGAGCTAAGGGCAGGGCAAAGGGGATTGGTCTCCAGGGGTAGCAGCCACCAGGGGTACCCAACCAGTGAGGAAACAGGGAAGGGAGAAACCAGGGTAGGTTGTAAAATATGGGCAGAGGTCCATGAGGGAGTCTCATCTGTCCCACAGGAGGAATGAACTCTATGGTAAGTCTTTCCAAGGCAAAGCCCTTGGGAATTGGCTGATGGGAGGGAGTTCATGGGATGCTACAATAGGCAATCAACTTTTCTGGGGAGAAAACCACAATCCAGGTTATTTGTGGAAACAAACACCTGCTGACAGATCCGACTGGCATCAAACACTGCTCAGCTTGGCAGCACCTGGAAGCTCCCAGGAAGGCCCCACCTGGGCAGCTGGGTGCCAGCACCCACCCGGCACAGCGAGGGAACAGCTGCACACACCAGGATGGGGACAGGAATGGAGGGGGATGCCCCTCACCACAGCCACAGAGCAGGGACACCCTGAGCACCCAGCACAAGGCAGTTCTGAACCATTTCTTGGAACAGATGCCCACAAACCATTTCTTTTAAGAAGCCACACTGCAGTGGCCTCTTACAAAAGCCCAGGTTACATCTTGTGAAAGACCTCTCTGAATACTTTGTAAGGATGAGTGGAACTTGATAGTACTTCAGATATATCAATTTTAAACCCAAGTTTTAACTTAATATTATGGTCAGTGCCTGAGAACTGAAGAACAAATTTTTTTACCAAAATTCTGTTGATGTTGATACATTCACATACTCTTGAAAGGGGACCAAAAGGGAAACATAAAAACTAATTTGCTGATATATTCGCTTTTCCCTCGACACCCAGTAAAGTAAGTGGGCCTAGATTTTGTACCATTCCTTCTTCCCATTGGTAATTTCTTCAAATCTTCTGCTCACTATCATCACTATCACCCTCCTTCAACCAATATACAGATACTGACTAGAGTATTTTAAGTGAATTTGTAACTCAATCAATATTCCAGCCACTCAGCTGACATCCACAGACATGTCTCTCTTGTTGTTTACCTATCCATTCCCAGACTTTTCATATTGCAATGGCAGGGAAGCAGAAGTTTAGCAAGCAATTTGAAACCCTTCCTGTCGTTATATTACATAACACACAGGGCAAAAAAGGAATTAGAGTCAACTTCCCTTGTTAATAAGGCTGCTTTTCCTCCAAATTCTTTCAATTTACATTTATTTTCCTCCTTTTTTTGGTAGTTGGGATGTACTGCTCCAATTATATTTAGAAAACTTAATTAAGTAAAATGCCCTCTGTTCTGAAGATGGAAAAATAAAAACATGGTTCACTATCTCTTAAAAACATCTCCTTTGCCAGCTTTATTTTGCTTCTTTCGTTAAAACCAAATGATCATTGCTTTTGTGCCAACAAACCCAGAACACAGCTGCTGGCCCACACCACAGTGCTAGGCACACTATACACTGCTGACTGAATCCAGGCTGCTCTTTGAAATAGGAATTGATGCTTTAGTCAGCAGCACTTAGAAGACTGGGAAAATTTTTTGAAGTTTCTGGCATGAAGGCCATTCTTATTTGCCAATGATAACTAACAAAGTAGTTCAGTTCTGATGCTTCCAGTGAACTGTACTGGTATTGCATTCATGGTACTGGAGACCTCAAAAGCATTAATTCCTTTGAGAAATACTAGACAAGTATTTGTTGCTTCAACCAGACATATCTAGGTTAAGGAGGCTGCTCTAAAAGATACACAAACTCTGGGCACCTAACCTTCACAAATATACAGTGATTTTTTCAATTAGGCACAATATTATTCAGTGAAATGTAACGAAAAAATCCTAAGATTAAAAATACAATAAAATTTTTAAGTCTACTACCCTATGAATATTTTTCTAGCTATTTATGTAAAATTAAAGAAAAAATAATTCTTTATTTATGTGAACTTACACGACCTAAAACATTTATATCTCTAACACTAGTAGAGCACTTTACATGTTTTTGGAGATTAATGTGTAATTTGGCATTTTGGTACTTGTTTTATAATACGGCTGCCTGTACTTTTAAACTAAACAAATTAAGTTTAAATGCCTAACACTCATATCTTTAGCATACTTTCAGCCCTTCAAAGATCAACTGATCAGATACTGATTACTTACAAATGAAAAACCACAACATATTTGATCTCATACTGAAAGGCACTTGCAAATGAGAAAATACTTCTTTGACTTTTCCAGTACCACCATTAGCAGTGACCACATGTCCCAGGCTTTAGAAAAGCATCCCTTAAGCCATCAGCATTTTATAAATATTCTAATTTGACTTTTTAGAGTTCCTGACTAAGCACGTGAGAATGAATCTACAAGATTAAATTTAAGAATCTATTTTTATTTAAAGTTTGACTGAGCTCAAGTTTGGTAGAGAAAGTCCTATTTAACTAATTTGGTATCATTCTGTGTTAAAATCACCCTCCTCATGGATGAAGGCAAGATGAAGGAATGGCAGTGGTTGGTGCAGTCTCACCTGGAGTGCTGTGTGCAGTTCTGGCCCCGCAGTTTAAAAAGGATGTGGAGCTCTCTGAATGCACCCAGAGGAGGGGAACTCAGCTGGAAGGTCTGTCCTGGGGGAGTGCCTGGGGACTTTGGGTAGGTCTAGTTTGGAGAAAAGGAGGTTGGAGGGGTGACCTCATTGGTCTGTGCAGATTCCTGAGAGGGGGAATTGGAGAGGGATGTGTTGAGCTCTTCTCCCTGGTATTTAGTGATAGGAACATGGGAATGGCCCTAAGCTATGCCAAGGGATGTTCAGATTGGGCATTAGAAAGCATTTCTGTTCTGAGACATTGGTAAAACACTGGAACAGGTTTCCTGGTGAGCATAAAGTATTTAGGAGGCATCTGGACAATGCACTTAATAATATGCTTTGGCTTTTGCTAAGTCCTGAAGTGGTCAGGCAGTTGGACTGAATGATTGATGGTAGGTCCCATCCCATTCTATGACAAGCATTGTATATACAAAACAGTCAATAGCACACCTGATATTTTCAAAATACATTTGGCCATTTAGTGTTTCATTGTTCAGAGATTTCTTCAAAACCAAAAGAAATTGAATTGATTTCTTGTCCAGAAGTATGAAAACACTTTTTTGGATTGCTATTACAGTAAAAAGGAGAGTAGTGAGCCTAAAACCACAGAGAACACAGAGTGATCACCACCAGCAAAAAAAGATTCTTTTTCTACAGGATTATGGATTCTGTTCTTATTCTCATCCTGAAATGTAGAGTTATTTAAGAAAACAGAAGAAGGAATTCAGACAGTAAGTTATTGGCCTTACAACACTGATGGAAGAACCCCAAACATATCTGTCTGTTCTCTGACAAACAAAACATCCCTCTAACAGCAGCTGTAGCCAATATTGAAGACATCTGGTCTCCAATAATTTCAGCATACATATTTTTATTTAAGAATAATGTGCTATTTTACACTGAAATGAGAAGATTTTCCACACTTTTCTCTGGAAGCCAGAAAGATCAAATAAAATAAATATCTTGTTAAGAAATTACTTGAGAAATGAAAGCATTAATTCTTCATAGTTTTTCTCTTAAATCTAGTTGGTCCAGAAAAACTCCAGAAGCTAAAGACTAAATATTTTAGCTGGCCAGATGCTGTGCAGTCCTTCCAATACTACGTCAACTGAATCAGTACTTTGTCAACTTTTTTCCTTTGTTGCAATACGTTCTCTTAAATATGCAGAACTTAGAATTTAGACAAGCTCATTTGAAAGCTGATGCAGTCATTTGAAAAGTGAAAAGTCAAATAAAACTGGGTGGTTTGCCAGTTTTTAACCAGAGATGAAATCTCAGCTCTCAGCCTCCTCTGGGTTATTTACAATTCTTCTACTACATAACTGTTAAAAAAAATTATTCCAAAAAGACACCACTAACCCAAAATTACAAACTCAGTCCACTCTCTTCTTAGCCATACACAATATTGACAACATATATTGCTAAAGAGTTGTCTAAATTTGAAGAAAAATTCAAAGTTTTAAAACATGGAGTTTCTAATATCTTAGCATGCATATAATTTCTTACTTTGAGCTTTTGTACTTCTTGAAAAATCTGTTCATGTACTTTCACCCCTGCTTTTTGTAATAGCAAAGAGTTTTCCCTTGAGATAAAAAGGGACATTCAAGTAAAGGAATAAGAAAATAGGCTGTAGTTTGAATTTAGAAAAGCATTTTGCAGAGAATTTCAGCTCAACTGAAATAGCATAAATCTGAATTCCAGGTAAATTACAAACACTGTCTGAACACGTACTGAATTCTAATTCCATATTAAATATCGACTGAACAACAAAACAGAAAACATACTGTGGAAACTCAATCAAAGCAATTTTAAGGCTACAGAGTCTCAAAGTCAATAAAAATCATCAACAGCTTAGTTTTTGGTTCATGTTACTTTTTTAGCCAAGTTAGATTTTTTAATGCCCCAAGCCTGTCAGTGTTTAAGAGGCATTTGGACAATGACCTTAATAACGTGCTTTAGCATCTGGTCAGCCCTGAGGTGGTCAGGCAGCTGTACTAGATGACCACTGTAGTTCCCTTCCAATTGAAACAATCTATTCTATTCTAACATGAAAACTTTATGAAGGAACTATTTGAGTGCACTTGCAAACTGAGTGGAGTGCACACTTGTAAAAGGAAACAGAATTGCCTGAAAACCCTTTCACAACCCAAGAACGTTTCGGCGATTCTCAGTATTGCCATTATTCCTCAAGGAAAGCCTTGACTGTCTGCTAAAACTACAGTCTACAACACAAAAAGCAGCATGAAAGCTTTGCAAGCTGTTATTTATCTTATCAATCAAGCAGGTTCCCAAACACGTTAAATCACAGGCCATTTTCACAACTGAAAATTGAACACATCAAATTAAGATTGTTGAACTAAGGTGGCTGCATTCACATAAATAATTAAATAAATAAAAGACAAGCTATAATTTACTCAAGAGCTCTGTTTTAGTATGGCTGGTTCTACCAAAGGTAGATGCATCAGACAAGATCAGGAAAAGCTTTATGACCTTCCCATATCACGAGAAGGCAGCTGAGCTTTCCTTCAAACTCCAAACCAGCTAAACACCAAAAGTGATGGATCTGCTACACAGACAAAAAGGTAATCAGCAATAGACTTGGCACTCAAAAAAGATAGCAAGCCAAGCACAGAGGGCTTACCTTTGCCAATTAATTGTAGGCCTGATTTATATTTTTTACCCTTGCCCAACTGAACCATAGAAACCTCACCCCCTTCTTTCATTAAAGAACAACAGGACACACAGACAAAAGGCTCTGGTTGGCAACAAAGCATTGTACACAAATACCCAATAAGTAAAACACCTAGAGAAGGAACTGATACCAGACACAGCAGGACTTTTCCTCTATCCAAGTGGGGAGACTTTAAATCATGATTCAAATCAACAATGTATCACACATTTGCCAATGTATCACTACATTCACCAATGTAGCAGTTTGTGGCCCACCCTAATGACAACCCTTTCAGCTTTTACAAGTTAAAGGTTCTGCAGCAAAAGCCTCATTTTTCTGTACACCCTATTGAAGAGTTATTAAAATGCCATTAAATAAATGTTTGAATCTGTGAACACACTGTAGTTAGTGCTAATTCAGGTATTTCTGTGATTAGTTATTCTACAACTCATTTACTCCCATTATAAAAGCCCTACAGTAGTTACCATCATGCCATGGGTCAGAGGCTCTAACAAGCTTCATGTATTAATTCATTACACTCCCATCAGGGATGTTGATCAGTTTACAGGTTGAGAGAGAGTAGAGCTCTTAACTGGCAGCAAGTTCCACACTGAGCTGCATACAGAGACAGTGGTGAGGCAAGAGGAGGTTACTCCTCAGTGAATTAGGGATTTGTCAATGTGCCAGCCAATTCAATCTGGCACAGCTCTTACAGGAACATTCCTTTGTTTGAGCTACATGAGCTATAAAAATCAACTTGTGCACTTCCCGTAAAATCAGTTCAGATGTTGTATGTGATCCATGATGTTGTAGTACCAAGTAAATCAGTATCCAGTAAGTCATGATGATAACTGCATGGACCTGCACTTCATTCCCACAGATGTAAGCAACAAGAATTTTTTAGATCATGCTTGGTTCATAATATCCAAGTACCTTACAAGCCATCACATTTGTAGTACTAGTGATAAAATAATCATCATCTAAAAAGCAGATATCCTTTTAAATTAAAATCCTGCTATGCTACCATGTGACAGACTAAATTATATCCACTGTCAGCCAAAAAAGTGAATTTTTCTAATATATAAAATAAAATTCTTACCATGCTAACACTTAAGTAATTCTAAACTTCATCTTAAAACTGACACTCTTTTTGACAAAGGCTACACTTTCTCTTTAGCACAGGTTTTGCAAAATATAACTGCAAATACAATTACCCAATATTGTGATACGAAATTTTGTTCCTACTGCCCTGTACAGTCATCCAGTATCCACAATAAAGATGCACAGACAAAATAAACATATACAAAATATCCTGGCATTTACTGGGACAGCATGCACAGTGCTTCCATTGCCCTTTGGAAGTGACTCCAGAGCTCAGAAGTCATTCACAAGGCGCAGACGAGGCACCACCTTCTCAAATGTCCGACCAAGGGGAGGCAAGCAGAGGAACTGTCAAACCAATCACACAGGCACTGACAAAAAGCTATGTCCACACAAGAGATATTAAAGATGTTCCAGAATCCTCCTGTGACATTTAGACTTACAAAAACAGCAAAACACTGTAGCAAGCTGAGCTAATTATCAAGTGTCAAAACCTGCACATAGGTACAAATCATATTTAGAAATCAGCAATGTCAAACAGTGAAGAGTAAAGAAGGTGTTAACAAAATTTGTCCCCAAAGTTTAAACCTCAAGCGTGCTCGCAAATCAGATTTTGACTTGTCTCAAAACTGGCTAAAAGCTGATACATGGTGTCCTTGAAATGTTACAATGTATTACCATGGATGACTATGCAACAAAAGCTAATTAGCTTCCCTGCTCTTAAAGTGAAATTAAAACCTTTTATAAACAAGCTATGATGAGTTATAAAATCCAAAGCAGTAAAGCAATCAACCATGCAAATACAAATAAAGCAGTATACTGTAAAGGCTAACAACAAGACATGCTATAAATAAAAGTTCTTAAAGAAAACTGCTCAAGGTCAAATTTTATCAGTCCTCTTTCAACATTTGGTTCTGTAGGCCTTTTTAGTTACAGAGTATGTAGCTATGCCTATTCATGAAGCTATCTTATTATTTTGAAGGGATTAGAGGATATGCAAATTTTTTGTGAGTATAATACTCTGTGAAATTAAAGACAGAAAAATATGGGAGATGATTCACAAAAAAATGCATCCTACTAATCATGACAAAACATTTTCTGCATCAGGAAACAAACAAACAAAATCAAGATGCAGGAAAACAACATGGGCAGGTCATTTCTTTATCCCTAATCTTATTATTCAAATTGATAGGTCATTTCAGCAATTCACTAGTTCAATCTACCAAAACAATCCATCAGAATACTCTTTATTACCTTTGTTTTCCACATAGAAATGTACTTATCAGGACTGCAAGTATTTTAAAAAGTACTCATTCAAGTAGCTTTCATTGCGAAGAACAACATGTTTTGGAGGGTAGGTTCTGCAGGTTTTCCTAACTTTGGTAAAAAAACAACTCAATAATTCTAATTACTTCATTTCTCATTGCAATTTTTTCACATTTTGCACTTCAAGGATCTCTATAAACAAATAATGATTTTTGTTCTCTCCAATTTTAGTGCACTAGCACAAGCCTGAAGTGCTTGCTTTGAAACTTTCAGGGCCTGATCCAATCTCAGTCTAGATACTTTTGTTTAAACATTCCATTGCAGCAGGAGCTGAAGTTGTTTTCTCTAAAATTTTTTAAGCAATCTGAATATGATCCTTTGTCATATCAACTGGTAAAACCTTTCTACTTTGAACTGTAAATTTCAGAATCAATTTTCTTGTAAACAGCTCTTTGATCTGAGAATTTGCTTTCCCTCCATTTTTTCAATCTTTAATATAAATACACTAAAAATTATGTAGCTTACCAATGAAAATAGAAGAATGAAATAGTACATCATGTTTGTTTGTTTGATTTTTTTTTTCTAAAAAGCCACAAAATTCAACATTTTTCTAGAGAAAAAAAAAGTCCTAAGAAATTAAAAAGCCAAAGAAGCCAAACTAGAATTGTGACAACTGATGAATGATTTACTTAAGGAGTATCTTCATAGCTGGACAGAACAGCCAGGAACAGTTTTAAATGTCTCCAGATGCAATTGCACACCTCTGCTTCTAGATATAATTTATTCAATAAAGGAAGGTCGCAATTAAGAAGATTTACAAATTAATTATAAAATCCAGTACGACACCACATTCAAACCTCCCCTGATGAGGGCTGACAGCAAGTCTGAATGTTCCTTTGGACACAAGGTATAAAAATAATAATACATCAGAAAATCCAGACACCCACAAATAAGGAGGTCAAGTCAACAGAAGCATATGCTCCTCTGTCTGTGCACTTGCTTCAGACAATAAGGATAATTAAACACATGATTTGTTTGAGAAGAGTTATTGGCAGCACTTGAGCTGAAGGTCTTCTTTTAAAGCAGAGAAAAGCAAGCCACAGCGATGGGGGAAAAGCAAACAAACAAACAACAACAACAAAAACAACCCCAACCAATCAACCAACAAAAAAACCCCAAAAACAACCAACCAAAAACTCCCCAATCTCCCTCCCTAAAAAAAAAAACCCAAACAAAAAACAAAAGAACTCCAAAAAAGAAATCGCACAATCACACATTTGCAAATTATTTGTCCTGATCTGACTGTTAACTTTACTAGGATTCACACTTCTCTGACTAGTAAACAACACTGCCCAACACTCTAAGGATGAATATAAACCTCAGGGCTTTTTAGGTTCCAGCTACTTGGTTCTTATTTTATTCCCAGTGCTAAGTAAAGCCACCTCTACTGGCATTTCTTCTTTAAGGGGACAGTGATATAAAAACATCACTGAAATCATGTGCTAAATCTGTCCCACAATAAGCAATCAGTATTTAACACATCTCTGTCCCTGAACAGAAGCACTAAGGGATGTGTTCATACATCCCTTCATACATTCTATTCCCAAGAAGCAAAGCAGAACAACAAAAATCATTGCAACTTCTGCTGTAGACATTCTTTGTACAAAGAGTTCAGTTTAAGAAATTGATAAAAGAAAAGCTCAGCTGAGTACACAAAGCAATGAATTCATGTAACCTGGACAGTAACTCTTTACAGTGAAGAAAATTACCTTCAAGTAACTGTCACTAAAACATCCCACTTTGACATTTCTAACATGTCTTGCACAAGATTTAAAGCATACAGCAGTGTAAAAGAAACTAGGAAACCTTCTACAACATCACAGTATTACCTCAAAAATATAATTTACAGTGACAGCTTCTACAAAGATCATCATGTCACAATTATTTTTTCAAACTAACTGCCAAATAAAAAGGAAGACTGTAACTATACTGCTCAAGCAAGCACAAAGCTCCAGTTTAAGCAAACATTACAACCATAACACTGAAGCACACTTAAGATACAGGACAGGTCAATAGCTAGCCTGCATTCTTGGGAACACTGAAGGACTGAAGCATATTAGGTCAAAGAAAGCATTTCTATTGGTTTTTTAACATACTAAAATAAAACAATCCCTTCTACATTTCTGCAGAACCATGTGTATTAAGCATACATGTTGCACTAATTTATTATGTTTGCTTCTATCATTTAGGTTTGATGTATGTATATACATACATTTTATTGCTACCAATGAACAGGAACATCTTTCAAAAACCACATAGCAGCTAATTACACTCATTCCCAACAGAACATTTTAAAGAAGCCACAACCATTGATCTGATCTGAGCAGTATGTGGCTTTAGAATCAGCATCTCTGCATGGTATCATAATTCAACATTAAAAATAACAACAAAACCTAATCTTGATGGGTTAGGGTACACATTTCTTTCACATCTGTTAAAAGTGCACAAGAGTGCAACCCTCCACCTGAAATACTTAGAAATTTGCTGACCATGTAAACAAATGTAATTACCCCATAGGTAATCTGACCTCTTAGAGTCAGTTTGACTGCAAGTCATCTGTGACATCTCATGTTTCTCCTCAGATATCAGACAATAATACTTTAAGCTACCTTCTACAAACAAGCACATAGACCTATATTAAGATATCATGCTATCTAGTGGCCTCAAATTCCTGGGGAGCTCTTTTGTGGTGTTTTTCTTTTTATTTTAAAGAAAACTATTTCTCTGCATACCATATTTTATAACCTACTGAACTTCTAATTTCATTTACTAACACAGCATTCTCTGCTGTAGCAGAATTTATGGAAGTAGGGGGTTTGATTCTCCTTGTTACTGACTTGGTAAGTTAAAACTGGAAATGGGATTTGAAAGAGCAAACAAGTTTCCATAAAATTACCAATTTGGTAATCACTCAAGCTTCTTCTAATCCTCTAACCCTCACCTCTTGCAAACAGCCAGACTTGTGCAAGACATTTGACACTGTCCTGCACAACATCCCTGTCTCCAAACTGCAGAGATGTGGATTTGAGAGATGAATCACTCAGTGGGTAAGGAATGAGCTGGATGGCTGCAGTCAGAGTTGCAGGCAATGTCTCAATGTCCACGTGGAGACCAGTGACGTGTGGCACCCTCAGGGGTGAGCATGGGGAATGGCACTTTTTAACATCTCTGTTGGTGACAAGGGCAGTGAGACTGACTGTACCTTCAGCAAGTTTGCCAACACCACCAAGCTGTGTGGTGTCTGGTGCCCTGGAGGGAAGGAATGACATCCAGAGGGATCTGGACAGCCTTGAGACATGGAACCAAGGGAACCTCATGAACTACAAGGCCAAGTGAAAGGTCCTGCTTCTGGGTAAGGGTAATCCCAAGTTCAAGCACAGGCTGGGTGGAGAATGGATTGAGAGCAGCTCTACAGAGAAGGACTTGGGGCTGTTGGTTGACAAGAAGTTCAACAGGACTCATCAATGAGCACGTGCAGTCCCCAAAGCCAGCTGTGTCCTGGCCTGCACCAAAAGCAGTGTGGCCAGCAGGGTGAGGGAGGTGAGCCTGCCCCTCTTCTCTGCTCTCATGTGACCCCAGCAGCAGTGCTGCATCCAGCTCTGGGGTCCCCAGCCCAGGGAAGACACAGATGTATTGGAGACAGTCCAGAGAAGGGTCACAAAGATGGTCAGAGGAGCACCTCTCCTATGAACACAAGGCTGAGAAGCTGGGGGTTGTTCAGCCTGGAAGGGAAAGCTTACAACACTTCCTACATAAAGGGAGCCAACAAGAGAGCTGGGGAGGGACCACTTACAATGGCATGGAGTGACAGGAAAGGGGAAATGGCCTCAAACTGAAAAAAAAAAAAAAAAAAAGGTAGGTTTATATTAGATGCAAGGTAGAACTGCTTTACTATGAGGGTGTGAAGCACTGGAACAAGCTGCCTAGAGCAGTTGTGGATGCCCCATCTCATGAAATGTTTAAGGCCAGGCTGGATAGGGTCTTATTTGCACCATGCTCTGATCAACTGAGCTGATCTCAGTTGCCCCATAAACAGGAAAATGATGAAACAGTAACAAAGATGCTTGCACAAGATTAGAGAAGCTTCTACTGCTGAGCTTCTAGTTAGCCTTGACTAAGGCCATTAGAATGTGTGTGCCACAAAGTATAAGAAGGCAAAATTTAAATGTTTTTGGTGACAAGCAGAGTGTCCAAAATACTCAGTGAAGAAATTTAGTATTTTGGTTAAAATTTTCCAAATCATTGTGCTAATTACGTATTTTAAATTATTTTTCCACTATAGTACTCTTCAACAGTATTACTGAACATTATGATGCTATAACACTGAGAAATATGGCACCATTTGTATTGCAAATGGGTTAACATTTCTGAATAGAATTATAATTTTCATATTGATCCTTTCTGCAACAAGGAAACAAGGAGTTTCTAGAAGAACTAGCACAGCATAGTAATTACTCCCACAGAAGAAGAGATCCAAGAAGCATCATCTTCATAAAGATTACCTGAAAAGAAAAGTTCTTATTTTCCTTACAGGTAGGACTTCGTGTTTTGTTAAAGATTAGTACCTAAAAAATTTTGCATTGCCAAAATTGGATGGAAAATTCAGTTTTTAAATTTGAAAGATGCAAATCAATAAAGCCATAGAAAGTATTAAGTGTCCTGTTCCTTTCATACCATTATTGTGGTATATGAATCAATTTGCTATAAAGCTTTTTTTTTGAGAATGAAGGGCAGAGTCAACTGCATCAGCCACACACTCTGCAGTTCCACCTAAACAACACAAATGGCAACACTCCCCTTTGGTATAAAAACCTAACCTAACAACAAACTCCTACATCCAATTTCCTTTGAAAAATGTATCTATAATGTCTCAATAAAAAACAAAGCCAAGTAGCCTTTAATGCCTTTTTCTTCTATGGCAGATTTAACAGTAACAACAGCATGGACAAGAAGTTAGGATGTACCACAACGCCAGGTATAGATAAAAACAAAAAGCTGAAGCATAGGTTTTTGCCAGGCTTGGAGAGCTATTCTCCACTAATTAAAAAAGTTACTAAGTACAAAAATAAGAAAGACTGTGAACACTACCTCAAGCATTTGTCTTACAGTTTGAAGGACTGAACCAGCAGTATCATGAAAAATCCAAACCTAAGGCATACAATTTACATGTAAATGCCTGCTTGAGTTTTAAATAAGCCATTTCTCTCACCTGGCACTCTGGTAAGTTTGCCTGCCTAGAGAGTGCACAAGGCGGGAAGGGTACCCCCAAACTCAAACACAGCATCCACACAAGCTTGACAGATTTGATTTCCAGCAGTTTCCACCCCTCCTCACTTACAGGAGGTTCTGTCAGAGCAGCCCCTGCTCTTTCCCAAGACTCTGTTCCACAGCAAGACCCATTGTTCCTCTGCCCCAGCCCTCAAAACCAGCATTCAGGCCAAGCACACACCAGCCCTAGTGCTGTTCCCCATGTGTGCCTTCCCATACATAACAGACCTTCCACCCCTGACCAGCACCAGCCTCTAACCCCCAACAGCAGCAGTGCTGCAGCAGCTCTGCACCCACACAGTCAGCAGAACGTGAGCAGTGGCAGCATGGACCATTCCTCCAAACTCAGTGGAATACAATGTTAATTTTTATTCTGCAGTAAATTTGAACCAAGCCAGACTAAAACAGTATTATGTATTATGAAGGAGTGACAGAGGGAAAAAGAGGATACAGCAGCATGTTTTAAATGTAATTTTTGAAAAAAAGCCATTCTACATTCATTATCCAAGATATTAGGTTATCTTATGATTGCACTTAAAACAACTTAAAGCCCTTAACTAAACATTCTGTGAATGTCCTAACATCAATTGTTGTCCTGCATAAGAATAAACTCTCAGTTTCACCCAATTCAAACCTTTGATCACTTTAATCTACATGTAGCTAAAATACCACAAAACCCAATTCAATTAATTGCTGGATCCCAAAACACAACAAGAGAAGTCTTCCATTCAGTTACAGCTTGTTCCAAGTTAAACACTTTCCTCAAACTGAGTTAAATACAGTTAGGTCTAAAGCAACATACTACAAGTACAGAGTAAAGCATTAGTCCCTTTTTCAGGGTCTTTGTGTAACATAAAATAGCATTCTATACAACTCAGTAAAGCAATGTGGAGGAGGAGAACAAGGGAAAATGAGCCCTGACTCGAGGGAGTCTATCTATGAGAAAGCAGTTATTCTACCAGCACATGTGTACACATGTGAATTCCAGAAAGGTCTCCCCCATTTCTTCCAGAGCCCCTCTCATCAACAGAGTGCAAACAACCTTTGGGCAAAGAAAAATGTTTAACCCTGATGCTTCCACACAAAAAAACTCTACAACACATGCACCTCCACACATCCTCCAGATTGTGACTCACAGCACATACACCAACCAACTGTGCAGTGAGTGAGTGTCTGACCCCTCTCAGACATCCCAAGCACATGGACTTGAGCACTACTGTGCAATTGCTGCTCAGCAACTACTTATCACAAATATGCACTTACAGAAAGCTTCCCAAAGGTGTCACTTACTGTGCACGCTCAGTCTGTGTGTACACAACTGGAGTTTCTGGTCATGCAGTAACCTCATCAGCAACAGGATGCCTGTGCAGCAGCACCCACCCATCCAGGCTGCAGGCTCTGCATCTGAACGGATTTTTGCCCAGGCAAAATTTCCATGAAGAAATTGAAGTCTTGTCCGGGAAGACCCATGTTTATGTGTCTCAAAAACCTTGTCCAAAAATTACCACATTAATATGCTCACATATTCTTGAACATTCAGGGCTCAAGATTTTTGAGGGTTAAGATGCTGAATATTCTCAGTATAGTTAACTTAAGAGTCCAATGTGGCAAAGAAACAAAGTGCGCAGCAAAGTGGAACCCAGTAGAACACAGAAAAAGCAGCTACTTTTGATAACCTGAAAGCTTCCAAACCCTTTACCATGATTTGTTTCCACTACAGAAGTGTCAGTAACTCAGCGAGTCTCTGTACAAAATGCTCTTACTTTCAATCATTCCTTTCCCTCCTCTCAGAAACAAACATATACATACAAGGCAGGAACTACAGCAAGAAAACCCAGCTTCCTAAACTAAGAAGATATTAATGATTGATCTACAGCCAAATGTCTAACATAGTAATACATTAGAAGAAAATTCATCTAGCAAAAATAACTGCTCAGAGGAGTGAGTACTACTACCTCAAAATTACCAGCACTATTTTAAGAGCTGAAACTTTTAGAAATTCTTAATAGCCTGGGCACAAAACTCAAGTTATTGCGGAAGTCTGGTTATTGTTTCCACACACGCTAGCGGGCTGAGGTTCTGACACTCCTTGTTTCTTTGTGCCTTGACAACTGTGTTGAACAAACTGTTTCTGAGAACACATTCTTTCTAACTTGTCCTCCTTGCAAGCAACTCAGGATCAAAGCTTCATCATGCTCACACATTGCTGCAAATTAACAACAACCTTCTAAGTCAAATGTAATCCCATCACATTTGTTTTATTCAAATCTCTCTCTAACAGCAGCTCTACAGTTTCTCTCCAGGGGCTATGCAACCAAGTATGAGGGCTGTTTATTGGCACAAGTACTTCACTAGTAATTTGTAGTGGTAAAAAAGATTGAGTTCAGCCCATCTCTGAACTGTCTGAGGAAATTTACACACCCATGGCATTGATATGTAAGACCACAATGGATCTGCAGGCGACTATAGCAAAATTTATGCTTGATAGGCACTGAAAACTTTTCAGTTATTTTTGAGCATTATATAGTAAAATTACATATTGTCACAAGTGAAAAAGAGGGGTTCTCTTGCTTACAGTTAGATGGATGGGTGGCACATCTGTGGGAAGCATCCACAGGAATAGGCAGAAATCTGCATGAAAGCTGAGGAGACAACCAGAAAAACAGCTGGAAGCACAGCTCTAAAATGCTGCAGAGCAATTGCTTTTTAGGCAGAGACTAGCTGGAATAAAGCCTTTCACTGTGAGCAAGGAAACTGCTTTCTATTCACTTTCTGCCATGCTCAGGAAAACAAAATATAGTGCATTATAAACAAAACTAAATTATAGACTTACAAGTGTATCATCTTAAAAAAAACAACTTTCAGGATTCTAGTCCTAAAGATTGTATCAATAAAGAAAAAAGCTTTTTTGTCATCCCAGCAGCAAATAAAGTCATAACTACACAGCAGGAAAAAGGTTACTGAGTAAGATACTACTCCAAACTGTGAGAGTGGGGTGGGGGGGGGGAAATCACACTTGAAAATAAGTAATTTTTTGATGCTTTTCTAACACAGTATGTTCATGGCTCCTAGCTATAGAAGTGGTTGTTTATTGTTAATAACAGTAAGAGACTAAAAATAAACAAATAAAGGAATCTGATAAATACAAGCAAATATTTAATGTATTTTAAGGGATCAAATTATATTATAAGAAATGGCAACTCTCACATATCTCATGCAAACATCAATATTATTTAGTAATGAAACACACTGTCATGTTGCTCTTGGCATAAGGAGAGACAAACCTGGTGAATGCCAAGAATAACTAATATAATTTAGGTTAGAAGGGACTTCTGGGGGTCATCTAGTCCAATCCCCTGCTCAAAATTAATTTCACCACAATTGCTACTTCAAAGCTGGAGCATTCCTGCCAGTTGTAGGTCTTCCCTAGCTAAGATTTATTTTGGAAGTGTCATACTGACTTGAAAAATCAGTATAACTCACTCTTTTTGTGCTAGCCCAAATCTCTATTGGTACCAGTTATGGTATCATTTTTGTCATTACTGATTTAACTATTCTTGAAACTGCCAACATAAAAATTCTTCACCAACAACTCTTCCCCAATAATCTACTCTAATATGTAACTATTCTTGCCACTACAAAAACTGTCCACTATCAAACCTTCCTCTCCCATTCAATTTCAGTCCCTTAGTGAATAACAGATCCTGTTATTCACTATGGCCACAAACAATAGATGATGTCTTTTTTTTTTTTTCTTTCTTTTTTGACAAGAAATTCTTGGCAAGAACTTTTAAAATATTTGAAAACTATCTTCTTGTCTCTCACCTCACACCTCTCCTTTAAGGTAAGGAATGTCAAGACACTGACGCTTCCCTTACAGAGCAGACTTTCTGGATCTTTGATCACTTGTTGCTCCTTTGAACCCCACCTAATGAATCTATTTTCTTTCTAGTGCACCATCCCAAAGCAGACACAGTACAAAGCAGAGCAAAAAGATTTCCTGTATCTTACAGAGCAGTAGACTTCATACGTATTTCCTTAAACCTCTTTTTTCTCAATTCCTATTGTTTTCTGCAATAATGTGATGAGTCATATGTAGCATGACTGTCATTCCTACCTATAATGCCAACATAAAACTTCTTCCCAATTCTTCACATGCACATTTGATTTTCTTTTTCTTTACAGCACCCCACGTTTTGACTGGGGCACTCACCCATCTTCAACCCACCATTTACCCCCCTTCCTGACTCAGTCTCCAAGTTAATAAAATTTAAATTTCAATCTCTTAATCAATTTAAGTTAATAAATTTTAAGTTTCAATCTCTTTGTCTACCTTTGTTGCTCCTCTATTGTGGTGTTGTTTGAAATCCAGTAAGAATTCTCTGCCTCTAATCATCTAGATTCATTAAGGAAAATATCAAATGCCATCAAAAAGGACAGATCATTGCAAAGCCCCTTTTACTCACTTAAAAATATTACAGTAAGTTATGAGCAATTGTCAGATGCTATCTTTTCTAGCTTGGCTAAATTACAACCATGATAGTCTCAATAGTCTCTAGATGTGAGCAGCAACCAGGATTTTGGATGACTTGTTACCAAAAATTGGTAAAAACAAAACTCCTTAACACTAATGTAGCATTAAGAAACAGGCATTCTTTACTTGGCTGGATGCAAGAGGGGGTATCTCATGGAAGCACAGAAGACTCAGGCTGAAGAAGAATTACAAGAAGCTACACTGAGCAGAAGAATGGGCTTTCCCCACCTCTAACACTAGGCTGTAATCAAGAGCAGTACCTCAAGATGTTGGCTAAGCCAGATCCCATTAAATACTCTGGTAGTAACCAAGTTTTATAATCCCATGAACAGACGAGCTAACCTAGCTAGCAGTTTCCAAAAAATGCCAGGAGCAAGGCAGTGCTGCAGAACCCCTTTGGTAGCAATCCTTTTCACTGCAGTTCTCCAAAAATCACTGCTGCCAGAGGAGTTCTCCTGCAGCAGTCATAAGACAGACACAAAGATGCTGCAGACCTAAACACTGTCCCACCTGAACAGCTATACAGCTCTTCTGTATTATTCACCCAGGACAGGGTGTTCACTACCAGTAACCAAACCTACATTCCTGATTAGCTTCAATGAAATACAACTATTTTTAATATCAGTAAGCTATAGGCCAATTTCTTGTTGAAAACAAGCCTGAAATTTATTTTAGATAAAGAACAGAACAACATTCATGTTCTAGTGTTAAGAAGAAAAAGGAAATTCTTATTTCCTTCAATTTCAGCTCCTGGAGGATATGCAACAGAGTTTCCAAAGGAAACCAACATTTTCCTTCTATTTAACAGAAATTAAAGAGCCCCCTCTTCTCCAAACTGGCATATATTTTTATAGCACCTTCCACTTTAGCATCCCAGCCCATCCCTTCCCTTCCCCTGCCTTCACTCCTCCTAGTTTGTAATCCATTTAACTTCTTTGGTTGGTTGGTCTTAACTCACACATCAGTGGGAAATGAGTGTCTAACACTGAAGATCAGAACACACAGCCAGAGGGTTGTAGCAGCATTTACCTGCACAACAGCTTCTCCTAGGATCCATGTAGAAACTAAGGTGGGTTATAGCTGCAAAATACATTTATCTCTCAGAATTTTCACCTTTTTGTAATAAGAATATTTCATAACTACTGCCAAGGGGGAAGATAGATGGATAGATGGATTCTGTCCTGCTTGCCTTGTTTCCTCTGTGGTTCTTGCTTTAGGACTCCTTCCTCTGGGGATAAATATTGCTCCTTCTTACTCCAAAATTAGCCACCCCTGGCTGAGGTTTTTTTGTTTTAGTCACAGCTAGGTTTTGTTATCCTTGCTAAGTTTAGATGTTTTTGAACACTTACGACTATTGTGGCTGAGAACCAGCACTGCAATTCTAATTTTGCAAAAACAGACAGAGAAGAGAGAAGATGACATTTTTATTATAAAGTCTAGGCCATTTTCTCTCCAAATGAGAGAAAACTTCATGCTTAACAGAAAACACATTCAACCTTCATTACTTGAGCATGAGTGACTGTTCAGTGAACCAGGAAGCTAGATAAATATCTCAAAACTTTTCCTGGAGGTCTTCACATGGGAATTTGTATTGGTGTACCAAAATAAGCCATCCCCATGTAGTGAGGAAATCCTGCAGTTATGACAACACCCCTGCATGAATTGAAAACCAGAAGTTCTTCAATCAATTCTTCATCATTAAAGAAGAATGATTAAATACACTAATGGTTTCAGGGTGCTGTGACAACCACATAGTTTAACCAATTCTGAAGGACTAAATTGCATCAGATTTTCACAATAGATACTGCAGTACCTGTTCTCAACACTTCAAGCAGCTAAACATCTCCTAGAAGTGATGCAAGACACTGCCAACAACTGTCTTTGATCGAGAATAAAAGTTACATACTTTAAATGAAAAAATACTTGAATTCTATCCTACCATGCCTGCACTAATTCAGTGAAGTTATTTACCTTCCTTCCCAATTTTCACAGCCATCAGGAAGTTTGTTGATCCAAGTAGGGGAGGTTGTTTAGCATGATGGAGCATAGGGCTCTTCCTGGAACATTATGTACTCAGACCAATAGTCACATTAAAGAACAAAGCATTAAAGTTACACATTTTACATAGCACACAACTGCTTTGATGTAAATTTTGTGATTGGTCTAATAGGTATGCAGTACTGTTCTGTACTGGTTAGATCTTTAGAGCGGTGCCTTCAGGGTAAAAAATCCACCACATTTCTAGAGCTCACAAATGAGGTGCTGAAGACCAGTGACCCTGAGCAGGTCAGTAGTACCAGAAAACACAATTCAGTCAGAAGAAATCTATTAATCATAAAGTTATTCCTTGCATAAGAGCTTGGTTTTAGGAGGAATTCAAGGACATCCTAACTGAACTAACACTTCACTGAATGTGAAGTGACTGCAGATCATTTAGTGTTTCTTCTGCACACCACAGTAATGAGCATTTTTTAAGATTCCATTTCCAACATGTACTTCATTCATGCTAACCATAGCACATTTTAAACCCTAGAAAGTAGTCTTTCAACTGATTTGCAAAATCTCCCAAGAGAGGTCTTTCCCAGGTGCATTCAGGACTTGTACTTCTTCCTTACAACACCAGTGCTTCTGCACATTGAATGAAGTCCAGAAAGCAACAAAGACCTTGGACTCATTTTGAAGACTCTCTCCAATGACCAAAGATATTTCAAACAGTTATTTTAAAAGCAAAATCATATAATTGGCCATTTCATGCAAATAGCAATATATGACTTGTGAAATGTTATTCACATAATCAAACCTCTGGTTAAGATACAGCCATGCTCTTTCCAACAATGAATATTTCCTTCAGCTCCTGACAACTTCTCAGCATATCTTAAAGTTTGTAAAGCATTGTTCTGCTGAGACAAACTTTAGTTCTTTAAAAGTCTTTATCACGTAGAAGTATCTAAATTCTATCCTGTATAGACTAAGTCTACATACATTTACTAGAGGAAGGTATGATCTACAAAATATCAGATCATCCCAGACTAATTGGTATTCTACAAATGATGCTGCATTTTAAGTGACAATCATCCAAGATCTTAGTTCCTAAATTAAAATTAATCACTTGAAAACTGATTAGGGTAGTTAAAAAAAAGCATTATGATTCTGCTTTAAAAAGCAGAATTTGTTTTAGTTATGATTGAGCAATTTGAGGGGGGTAGCTTTGTCTTTAAGAAAGTGCAAAACAGCATTTTCTTTCTAACTGTAGATTTAACTTGCAGTCCAAAGATTGACAAATACCTACAGGAATCTAAATGTAATGAAAAACAAAATATGATCATCAAAGAATGTGACACCCCACAGCCTTTCAGTGAATGGGAACAGCAAGCTGTTTGTTTCTAACTTAGCCACTCAAAAATTTGTAATGAAAGTGTTACAAATGAATTAAAATACCATCCCACGAGGCTATAAAATCACATTGAACTGGAAAAAATAACTTTAGCAAATATTTATTGTCAGTTTCTGAAACCTTTCCATTGTGCATTGATTGAAAATGTGGTACTGAATTAACTCAAATCTGTTTTGATTTTGAATAACCTGTGAAAAAATTAAAAAACAATGTTCTATGTATGAGCATCTCTTGAACAATATTATTTAGACTTTATTTTCATGACTGTGACTTATGATTAATTAACAAATTACTGATGTCCTGTTACACTGATTTTTATTTCACAAACTATCATAATGCTCAACAGCAAGATCTTGAAGAAGATAAATGCAGAACTTTTATACCAGCATTAAGAAAGTATTGATTTTAAGCACTCAGATGGAAAACCAAAGTATATAAAAAAAAAAGTCTAACTAACAAAAGCTTAAATTGTTGCAAAGTGCCATATATTGTATATTCTCCAAATAGCAGGTTTTTGTTGATTTAGCAGAGACTTTTCTTTGTGTCATGCTTTGACAAAAGAGAACAAGACTTGCAAGTCATATATTAGGTAAGAAAGAAAAAAACATATGGAAGAATTTCGTAGAAACATCTTTGCTGAAGCGAGAACGAAATTCTTACAAGGTTCTTAAGCAAGAAATTAGTAAAAATGTAACTACTGAATAGGTTATTAGTCAAAATGAAAGAAAGTACTACCTTCCAGTGCTATTCAGACACCCTTTTCTTGTCTTAGCCACATCTAAGCTTTTATTGTCTAATTAAAAATCTCTATATATTACCATAACCTTGAGAACCTGACATTTCTCCTGCTGCTTGCATTCAGAAGGGTAGCCTACCAACCAACTGCTACAGCAGAGATCACAAAGCATCTGCTTCTTCCACAAGGGTCCAATGGAAAAAAAAACCAGCATGCCACAGAACTCACCTACTTCTTTTTTACTTTAATAGTTGGCCATGCTACAACAGACAGTATTCCTGGAAAACCTCAGCTTCCTCTAATTGGACTTGAGGCACAACTGAAAATAATATTTTCTGCAGAACAATCAGAACAAACTGAAATCACTGAAGATGATTATTAGTTTTAAAATTACTTGATCTTTGAAGGACATAGTCTCCTATTTTTCAAGAGATCAAATGTTTATAATATAAAAAACTAATCCTTTCTTCTTCTAGAAAACATTGCTGAACAAGTTTATTTGCTTTACTGAAGGACAAAACCAAATCACCTTACTTTCATAAACAATCCCAACCCTCAGAAAAACTGGATTTTTCAGGGTTCACAGGGAGTGCAGTAAGATCAAAGATATATGAACAGATAAAAGTCTACTATACAAAACAGTTACTTAAGTATTTTATAAAATTGCTTGTTATTTTAACAGATGTATTTCCTATTACCTAGTGGATTTCATAATTGTATTTCACTTCTTACATGGTACTTTAACAAAAAGTACTTTAAATTTTTTTTTCAAAGACAGCAAGAAAAGTCTTCCAACAGTGTTGATTGGCAGTTTGCCACTGCCATCAGTAAATCACCAGGGAAGACAGAAAGCAGAACCAAAAATAACATTCTCTAGTTGGGTCCATTGACCATATGTTACACACAAAAAAAAAAAAAAAAAACCACCAACCAAAAACAAACATATGTTTATCCAACAACCATAAACCAAGAAACAAAAAAATAATAAAATCGAACCACAACTCCTCAGCCTGGACCAACCCATTCCTCCAAGAGCAGCACTTGCTTTTGCTAAGGTATCTTTCTCTTTTTTTTCCCCTTTTTAAATGAGGACCACTCAAAGTTAATTTTCCTGAACTTATTAGCAAGTGTTTATTTCTCACCAAGGCAGTACCTTCTATAGGAGAGCTAGTGAACAAGCAATTTACAGATTGCCACCATACAGCAGCAGCAGCAGCACACAGAAATGCAGCCACATGAAGGTGATTAGGTTTTGGAGCTTTTTCCTTACCTTTCCCATTTTGCCATGCAGTATACCAGGACAAACTGAGGAAAGTAGTGATGAAAACTAACACGGTGGCCACAGTTCCATTTCGGAGCCTCATCTCATTTCAGCATCACACTTGCTTATGTTCTGCTAGTGGTGAGGACCGATCACTTGGGCTTGCTGCAATGAAGTCAGCTCCAGTACTCCAGCACAGCTGGACAGCAACAACATGAAATGTAGCTCTCACATATCAGATTTATCATAAATCAATCCATTCCAAACTGCTGGACGCTTTCTCATAGCTCTCATCAATCCAGCTTCTCTTTATTCTTCTAGTCCTGTTTAAAGGAAACAAAATTTTAACAGATTATGCCAAAAATACTTACAAGAGTCTCCCTGAAATACACTACATCTTCTGTGTCTTAAGTGTGCCACCCTCTCACTGCCTCAGTCTTGGCTCAGAGAACAGAACTTGTTAGATTAATGTGTGCCTTTTCTAAGACTATTTGCATCTGGGGGAGCTGTATTTCACAGGAATTTGGTCACTGAAGGACAAACACACACATCACCAACATTACAATTTGATTCTCAACTGAAGGGAAAGTCATGTGTCACCTGGCAGGTGTCAAACTGATACAACAGCTGCTTCCAGGATGCCGTAACTTTTAGGAGGCCCCAGTCCTAAGACCTCAATTCAACAAAAACCCTCTGAAATCAGTAAGTCTCATGTAACTGCAGGAGCAGAACTGTCTCCAGTGAGTTGAGAGACCAGAGACCTCATCTTTGCTCAGTGCAAGAGGATTTGATCCACCCACAACAATTTTTTCCCTATCTCAGCTGCAGCTAAAGCACAGACTACAGCCCCACCTGCAGAGACTGCTCAATCCATACCAACTGGCATCAACTCAGAACCCCCCAAAAAGCCATGGTTTGCTCCTCTATACCACACAGTCAAGTTACCTACAGTTCAGTTTTATCCCTCAGGAAAGTTCCATACCCTGGTATTAGAAAATCATCAACTGGCCAAACCCAGCCGGTTGTGTTAATCACACTGTCCTAAGCAGGACAAAGAGAGTATAGGGCAATAAATAAACTGACTTTAAAAGAGAGGGGAAAGGTTTTCAAAGTATTAAATCATCTCTACAGTAGTCAAACATTAGCAGTCAACATTCTTTCAAGGCATTGCCAAGTTTTTTCCCCCACTATAAACTATATCTGATGCAAGTATGTTACTCAGCAATAAATAACTTGCTCTGCATTTTCTTTGGAAGCAGTCTCTGTCACCTTCTTGCCTTGCTGCATTCAGAACAACAGGGGAAAAAACACTCTTTATTATTATGGTACCAAGAGATTCCAGTCCAATTTGAACTATTCTTCCCAAGCTTGTATCACAGCACATATTACCTCTACCAAAGGGCCCACAAAACAAGGCATAACCAACAAGCATGGTTAACAAAAGAACGGAAACGATCAATAAAGTTGCAGAACTACACGCTCTTGTGTTCAAACCTCAGCCATATCATCTCAGTTACTGGAAGTGTTTACCTTTGGACCACAGTTACCTCACCTATAACGCCAGTAACGTGCTCTATTTGAGGAACTTCATGCACAGATAGGTTTCTGGCTTTAAACATTAACTCAGAAAGCCCACAGTACTTATGAGGAAGGGAACAAATGCAAGTACATGAGAAGCAGACACAGTGGATGATAAAATTCATGAGAAGCAAAATAATGAACAGGAACAGAATGAACTGCAAAACACCTTACGATATGAGAAACCCAAGCTCAACACAACGATAAAGACAACTGAGACACCTATAAAAAGCTAACACAGAGAGCACAGAATGCCAGGAAATACCATCAGTACCAGAATGGGAGATGGACACAATTAAAGCCAGAAGTATCAGCAATGATAATTGTCTAGATAAACTTTAATAGCAAGGAGAGGCAAAGATCCCAAGTCCTAAAGTTTTATAAGGACTGTCTATGTTAATTTAGGAAGTTCATGTGATTCCCAAACTTCCAGATAAGCGACTAGGATACCGAGACTAACAGTTCAACTCAGGAGAAGTGTCTCAGAAGCAAGGATGTTGTTACCCTGTTTCAGTATCCTGAAACTGTAACTTAGCTTCCCCCTATTTTAGCATCAGAGCAATCTCTCTGGAGAAGCTCAGGTGTGCACAAAGGACCAGGCTGGGCTGCAAGCTAGAGGGATTATCCCAGGGAGGGCAACTGGCAGCTGGTCCAATGTGCAAACAAGAGAGGGCAACCAGGCGAGTAAAAAAAATTATCCGATAATGCAAGGAACCTTCTGCCTTTCCAGAAAACACAGACATAATTTTTGCGTTTGCTGCAACGAAACCAAGATGCTGCGATCAGGGCCTCTCATTGTGCTATCTGAATCCTCAAAAATAGAGTCAGAAAAAATTCAGAAAACAAAGAGTAAAAGGAATAGTAGCAACCTGATTCAACTAGCAGTCAGTATGCACAACATTGTGTCAAATCAATAACTATCATGAGTTTGAGTTGGCTGGTTCTGCTTTCATCCTTCTCTTTGGGTGTTGTAACCACTCCTCTTAGCACAGGCACCAGCAGCTCAGCTACAGCTCAGCCGTACTTAGATGATTATTTAAGCATTTCACTATATCAAACTGCATACATCAAGGCAATGCATAAACCAGACATGTTCCAGCTTTTAAAAATGTATATAGCTAAACCAGCAGAAACACATGTGTAGTTGCACATAAATTATTTAAGTCCCAGGTGGTCACTTTAGGTTTGTTCAATAATTTACAGCACAATCTAAACAAATTTAGCTGAGGGGTAATCCAGTTTGAGATGACAGTATGATAGGGTATAACTAGACAGATGAAGACTATGAAATTTGCCAGTGCCATTATGACCTGAACCTTTCCCACTGCAGACTAAAAGGAATGACCCGGCTGGATGCTGAAGGCCAAGGGTGCTGAAGGTGCCAGCACCTCTCGGATGCTGAGCAGAACCCTACCGAATCACGTCTTAAATAAACCAAGAAGTTTCTGCTTGTATCCAGACACTCTCAAAATACATACAAAGCATATTCCCAACCGCAAACCATAAAAACTGATACACTCCAGTGCGCCTGCAAAGGCTCTTCACATAGCTGCTGAAGGGCTGGATGGTGCGGGATCACAGCACGAAGCGTGCCAGACTTCCGAGAGGATGAGCCAGACCCCATCCTGCCGGGAGGGTGCGAAATCTCCTACCGCTGTAGCGCTGCTGCACTGAGAAGGCTGCTCTTGAAGGCACGGAAAAACAGCCCGAGAGGAAACGGCAGCTAAAAGGCGAAGGCGGCGGGGACCTGCTAAACAGGGGTTTTTCCGCCGTGTTTCCACTGACACGCTCCCCCGCAGCCCGCCGCCGCCACCGCCGCCCTGGCATCCCGCAGCCCTCAAAGGCGGGGAAGAGGGACCGGCTGCCTCCGTGGAACCCGTCCGAGATAGTCAGGACCTTCCCCGCTGCCCCTCCGCCCCGGTCGCAGCTATCTCGTCGGGAAAGCGAAACATCGGGGGGGTGACGGGCACCGGGAGCCGCCAGCTCTGCCGGGCGGCAGAGGGCGAGAGCTGACGGGGACGGAGGGAGGGAGGGAGGCGGGGAGAGAGAGCGCCGGTCCGGGGAACTGCGCGGCGCCCGGGGCATCGCGGCGAGGCTGCGGGGGAAGGAACAGACACAGGAAACTGCAAACTCTGCCGAACGCCCCTGCGGTCGCAGCGCGCGGCGAGGAGTAAAAAGGGTGGGAAGCGGGGTATCCCCAGGCACCCCAGCAGGAGAGGGAGAGGGCGCAGCGCCGCTCTGCCCCGGAGCCCCGCGGGCACCCTCGAGCAGCGGGCCAAGGGAGAGGGCGGCAGCAAGTCCTGCGGAGGAGCGGCCGGCGCGCCCCGCACCGCCACGCAGGTGCACGGGAGCGCAGAGGAGAGCGGGCGGGCAGATGGCGGAGCAGGACGGCCCCCAGCCTCCCTCCGGCGACACCGCAGAGACCCGCGGGGAGGGGAAGCGCCTCCGCCGTGCTGCCGCTCCAGAGGGTGAGGAGACCCGTCCATCCCCGGACCCTCCCCGGAGCCGAGCCGGCGGTCCGCAGGGGCGCGGGGTGCGCAGGGGCAGCGGGACGCGCCGACCGCCGCTGCCGTGCTCACCTGTGCGCGGCGCTCCGGCACGGCGGACCCGCGGGGCGCGGGGGCTGTGCGGGCTCCGCGGGGGCTGTGCGGGCTCCGCCGGGGCTCTCGCTCCCCTTCCCCGCCCGCCCCCCGCGTCAGCGGCGCGCCCAGCCCCGGCGACCGCCCCCCGCCCCGAGCGCCATGGAGCGCGCGGAGCCCCGCCCCGCCCACCCGCCGACATCGCGGGCAGCCAATGGGCGCCGCCGCGGCTGGCACCACTCATTGGCTGGGCCGCCTGTCACTCTCTTCGGCCGCGGCTATAAATGGCGCTGTCTCGCAAAGCCTCCCTCAGCGGCTGCGGCGGGAGCCGAGAGCGGGGGTGGTGTTTTGGAGTGCCGCTTTCGGCAGCGTGTTCCCTTTTTTGGAGCCGCGCTTGGGGGTTTGTGGCTTTGGGAGAGACCCAGGAAAGGCTTAGCTGCGCCAGCGCTTGGGTGCTCATTGCCCCCTGGCGACGTGCACTCTGAACTTGGCTCAGGGCTGAGCCCCTAGCCTACTACGTGGGTGTTTCTCCGTCTGCCTGTCAGTGCCGCACAAGCCACACGTATCGATGCCCCGAGTCACCTCTCGGCTCACCACGTACAAGAAGTCACAGTCATGAAATTCACTGTTGAGTTCATACCCTGCTAATAAACACCTCCCGGAGCTTGGATTGGGAGGTGTTGAAATTAAAGAGCAGCTTGTTGCTTCACGGCAGTAAAAGGAGCCCTTGTGTGCTTTGTCCCGCTCTGGGCACGGTGTTCTCGGGCAGCGGCGTGTGGGCCGCCCCCGGGCTGGTTACACAGGTACAGCCGTGTGGGCGTGAAAACCAGCTCGGCTTTCTCCAGAGCCTCCTGCACTGCGCGATCACTCAGAGAAAGTCAGTGACAGCTTTACTCTGTGGGTTCACTATTTAGGGTCATGATGCTGCTGTTCTGTAAGTAATCCCCTCTCTTCAGTGGTTTGTTTCATGTGTTTCAGGAATTCCATGCATCTTTTAGGGTCTGAAAACTTCAATTCAAATCCGACGGCATGCTTAGCCATGGGGTCCTATCTACCTCACAAGAGCTCCGTTATTGACGTGTAGTGCTAACTGGCTGGCAATGTTCAATCCTTTTCATGGACTTGATTTCTTCCCCTTCTGTGCTTACCTTCCACCTAATTCAAAGTCCATAGTATACCTTTCTAATCTCCATAGAATCATAGAATGGATTGTATTGGGAGGGACCTTAAAGATGATGTACATCCAAGGCCCCTTGCCATGGGCAGGGATCCATTTCACTAGACGAAGTTTTTCGAAGTCCCATCTAAGCTGGCCTTGAACTCTGCCAGGGCTGGGGTATCAATAACTTCTCTGGGAAACTTGTTGCAGTTTTATTCTCCATTATGGCTCTGATGCTGGATGTAGTGGGATAGCTCCCCACTAGAACTTTAGTAACTGTGGAAAAATCTTGCAAGTTATTCTGTCTGCAGAGTGACATTTAACAAGTTTCCATATGCTTTCATGTTTTCTTAACAGTGCTTCAACACATTACAGTATTTTTACACATTTGGGTACCTGCACAGTAGCCCTCAGTGATTTTTCTGTCTTTCTAAAGGATTTCAAAGAGGGTCTGGTGGCAATTGAGGCAGATTGCAATAAAGAAGCTCAGGAGAAGTTTGCAAGGTCTTGACACCCAGGCTGTTCTGTGATTTTACTCATTGAGTGGTGAGAATTTATTATGTAAATGTGTGCTTCAATCCTCCCTTTTACAAAGAAGTGGAATGAAGAGGATTTTTTATTGAAAAAAACAAATTTAGCACAATAACTTTCAAACAAAAATTAGAGCATGCACATCCTCATGCACACGGACACATCAATAGCAGAATTTTCTGCAGAGATCCCAACAAGCTAGAAACATTAAAGGCACCATTGTTTGCATCTAATAGATTAGTGCTGCTTAGGGATATGAATTTTTGCATTTCTGTGCTGGAAAAAAAAACTGGCAGAGACATTTTCAGATAAAAAGTCCTTTTGTCAGGAGAGCTTAGTCTGCTGAAGAAAAGACTGTTACAAGATGAGTATAATGACAGTTATTTCACAAGGACTGTCTGAGCCTTCCTAATTTTTGTCCTTTCACTGATTGAAGGTTTACATTAGGAAGGTTTACTGACTGGAGCTTGACAGTATCCAATTAACTATTAACTTCCCCAAACAATAGAGTGCATGTAATGTAGCTGCTCCTCTGGCAATCATCCTCTTGAGTTAGCTGTGCTTCTTTCCTGAGAAAGAAGGCAAAGTTCAAAACTGGGAGGAAAAAAATCGACATTGCCCTCATCTGACCTACTACAGCAATATCAAATGCCTCTTGGCATATTCCAGAGCCTGATGCATGGGCAAAGTGCACAGTGAAGGAAATGCTGGAGCTGCCAGTGGAAAGGAGTTGGGGCAGGCACACTGAAACATCCCTTACTTCTGGTGAAGATGGCAGCCCCCTTTTAGGCCTGAACAATATTTAATGCCAGCAAATTTCTAAATTCATCCTTCCTGCTGTTCTTGCATCCTGCAGCCACTGCTGTTGAACTGGAGTTATCTGTCTGAAATGGGAGATGATTAAGCAATCTGAAACTCCCAAAATTGTATTTAAATGCAAGTGTAAGGTACATACACTGTAACAGCCTTAATTGGGGAGACCTGTGGGGAGAAAATAAAATTTTAAAAATAGAAGAAGTTTTAATCCCTAGTATTCCAGCTTTGGTTGCTGAAAAAAGAAAAAATACCAAGAAACTTGCTATTCTATACCAGCACGAAACAACACAAGCGAGAAATAAATAATCATATTTCAACAGAGGGAAGATTTCATGCTGGGAGATTTTTGTTAAGGTATTACCTAACTATCAGAGTAAAGACAAATTGGTAAAAGATGCTCCAGGCCTGCCATAATTTCATATATGCTGCAGTGGCTGCACACCTGGGTAGCCAACTTCTATAGAGCTGTGTGTTTATTGCTATTCATGGGATCTGAATCTTGTTTTATCCAAGCATTTTCCTGACTCCTTCAGAAGCACAGCAGCTGTTGTTCTTGCATTTCACTGTGTTCGTGTTCTGGCTTTCTTGGGCACTGGGAAAGATGCAAAAAAGGTAGAGGTGCTTGGCAGTGGCAGCAAAAATCTGAATGGTTGTTTGGCTGAAAAATGGCCATCTGAAAATTGTCAGCATTTCCCAACCAGAAATTGAGTTCTCTCTTAGAGACAGGATTTATTCCCAGCCTGCCACTTACCCTGTTTTTTAACAGAGCAAATTCCTCTCAGTGCTTCTACCTCCATTTAACCTCCGTTTTGCCTTTTTCAACTGTAAACCTTTCATGACCATCTCTCTTTTGCTTTGTTAGCTGAGCACCTTGCTCAGAGAAGCTGTATTTTTGCTGGGCCTTTTCTATACTCCTGTATCAAAGTGAAGAACGAGGGGCACAAATACACCCAGTATGTATCACAGAGGGACTGGCCATGGTTGCCCACTGCCCCTGCAACTGTTCTGTGCCCCAGGCTGGCTCCTGCTTAAGGCCACGTGCCATCCCTACAGTGCATGGATGGGGGAAGGAAAAGCCAACTGCCCCTCAACCATGTTCTTAAACCCAGTGTGCTGAGGAGCTGGGCTTCAAGTCATGGCACAGCACAAGGAGGATCTGAGGCCCTCACCTGGCACCATGGCAGGGCAGCAGGAGGCCAGGCTCATATGGAGGGAATGGAGGAAGAAGGGGAGCTTTCCCATCCCCTTCCTATGAATAGGTTAAGCAGCATGAGAATAGAGAAAAACATTTGTAGCCACATCTCTTCACTTTATATTCTGTTTCTGATGGGGGTTGATAAGACAAGAGCTCTACAGATGGAGGAGCAAGGGAAAGCTTCCTGTACTTTCCTGACATGACCTCTTTCTTTATAGAGAGAGAGCACTAGGATGAATATTTTCTGACACTAGAGACAGCACAGTGCAGGGAATGAAGATTCCTTCTCACAGCAAAAGATCAGCTGGGAGGTGGGTAGCAACAAGTTAATAATGGAATGTTTTTCAAGGATGGAGCAGGCTGCATGTCCATGAGTGACTCAAGCAGTGTGCATTCATGCCTAATTCCCAATCCAAACTGTGTACATGGAACCTGATGCTGGAGATGATGGCTGGGTGAAGATTTGCATTAACAGCAGTGGCCCACCAGCACCTGAGTCAGCACCACCTCAAGGGGTAAAGCAGCAGAACCCTTCCTCTTGTGCCTTCCTCACCACACCTGATGCTCTGATCCTGTGCCACTCTCCTGTTTTCCCCAGCTGCCTTGCTTTCATAATGCTGTGCCAATATTGTGAAGAGCAGGCAGAAGTGGTTGATCCCATTAAAACTGGTATGAATGGAAGAAGAAGAGACAGTTCCATGAGCACCTTGACAAAGCATGACCCTGAAGCTTGAACTCTTCTAATCATGTCCAGCACCATCCCATCAGATATGGGTAAAATGTTCAAATCCAGTTGATCCCTAATGTTTGGTAAGGGGTTTTTCTTCTCCTCATTAATCTGCCTGCTCTAAATTTCACCCTGAACAGTGTATTTACTGTGCAAGTCATTCCACACCACAGCAGGGCCATGGACCAGTGGGCTCAAATCCAGCCTGGAGAGGATGAGGTCTGTTGCTTGAACCTGAGGTTTATGCCCAAGTGATTCTGTCAGCAGGCGATTTGGGGTGGGGGGTGGAGGAGTAGGAGAATTTATACCTTTAGAGCCCCTTGTTCAACCTGTAGTACATATCATTAACATTAACTTCTTCCAAGACACATCAAGTGTCAAGATAATCACTGTGAGCCTGTGAACTGCAGCACTGAAAATAATTATCAAAGCCACTCTCCATTTAAACTAGAAGAGCTGTTGCTCTGCTGCAATGAAAAGATCTCATGCTTTGCCCTATCACAGCAGGGATCCAGGCTGTATTAAGTCATTCTTGCTGGCCTTAAAGGCTTTAGTGATGTTTCTTTCATTTGAGCCTTATCTTTCTGCCAATTTAGAATCCCAACTCCTCCCCATAAAGCAAACCTGTAGTTATCCAAGCAGTAGTGGAGGATGGTAGGTGGCAAGGAAAACATAGATAGCACAGAAGCATTCTTTGTGGCATTTAGAAATAATGAGTGCAATTTCCTAGGTCTTAGGACTTTTTAGACCATAATTTCAGGAAGAGGAGAAGTGAACCTCAGCCAGACAGGAGCCCTAACCATATAGCTGTAATACCATGTAAGTAGCAGCAAGCTAGGCACTGCTGCAGCACCAACAGGCACCAAAAATTATAGTAATAACATAAGAGCTTTGGGACTATCAGGCAGCTTCCTCCCCCAGGAAGGACAGTGAGGATGTACATTTTTTACTAAAGTAGTGTATTCCCTTTCTTCATTGATTTAAAAGAAGCTTTAGATTCCCATCTTCACTTGCAAAGTAGGTGCTCAGCCTCCTCTCAATTGCATGCAGATTACTCTCCTGGCATACAAGGAAAACCAGCAGTTTAAGATCAATGTGTTGATATTGTATTTTTTTCACAAAAAGTGCTTTTCATAATGACAGCTCCTAGTGTGATCCCATGTGCTGTGCAGCCATGCAGGCAAATCCTAATTCCACCCACCAAATGTGCAGGTAATGAGAGTGAACGGGACAGGGGTTAGGAGCAGACTCCAATCAAAGCTGTTGAGTACCACTGGCAGATGAAGCACACTGAGCAATTAATAAACCCTTTCTTAGGTTGGTACCATGTTGGTGATGATGAGTTTGATAACTGCAACATCTGTATCACTGGCATACTGCATGTCATGCATAATACTGCTGTTATCCCTATGCTGAGAGAAACAGAGCTTTAATAAATGACAAGACTGACAGATGCAGTCCTTTGTTTTTTAAGATAATTACAGGTACAGAATTAGGCCACATGTGTAGCAACATGTTCCAAGGATGACTCCTGTGAATGGATAATTAAACTTTAAAACCATCAAGGGCTGGGTGTTTTCCCTGATTGCCAGAGCTGAAGGGGGGTAAAAGCAAGGACAAAACAGAGAGGTTCACATTGGGCACAGGCAAAGCAGACTTGTCTGGAAAGCAGTGGCTTTCCTCCCTGTCTCTCCCATGCTGCAGGCTGTGTCTCCTTTTCCCTCTGCATTTAGGTGAGGTTGCCAAGTGCAAGAGTGTGAGCCTGGGGCTGGCCTTGCTTGCCAGGGAGCCCAGCTGAGATGGTATGTGGTCCTTGGGGGAAACACATCTGACTTTCTTCTTGCAGAGCGTGGCTGCAGCCTGGCTCTCAGTCTTACCATTGCACCCATCCTGTTTCATTAGAACCTGTTTATATTTTTAATACTGTATCTGTTGCTAATTACAGCCCAACAATACTAACTCAGTGTGCAAACAAGACCATCATCCAAATATTGTTTTGCATAACCAGAATGCTGGGGTTGCAAACATTTGCATAATGTTTAATTATTTAGGCAGAACATAAAATTTGTGTTCCTCTCAAAAGCATTTTGGTGAAATGTCTCAATAATTAAACACCACTATGTTTATTAACAGCAGGGAACACTCATGAAATGTATTAGTCAGAAAAAAGCAAGTAGCTGCATCTACAGTAATCAAAATATGCCATTCCAAAGTAGGTCCCCAAGCAAGACAACCACCAGCATGAACTCCTATGTGCAACCAAGCAGAAGACAATTAAAAGTGTAACAGTTCAGCAGCTGTAACTTGGAGGGGTCAGGGAGCCAGAATTCAATGGCTTAATTCACTCTTTAATCAATACATAACATTTTGAGAAGACTCAATCAATTCTATTGAGCCAGCTGAAGTGAGCCTTTTGTCCATGAAAGGTAAAATTTGGAGTCAGCTGGAGGCCTACACGTGGTGCTGCAGCCTGGGAAAGGTGTCTGCAGGCTCCTGCTCCCACACGCTGCCCATTGGAAGGCACCTGAGCCCACCCACCAGGTGACAGGCACACATTTGTCCCACCCCAGTGGCACCTGGGATAGGGGGTGTTTCTTCATAGGGTTCCTCTAGGCAGTTGTCTAACAGGCTGGAAGAAAGCAAAACAGGATCTACTAAAGTAGCCAGAGGCACATAATAAAAAACATCTTCCTTGATGGCATAAGAAAGGCTTCTGCAGCATTTCTGCACCATTGCTTGCTGATAGGGAAGAGTGACCAGTTTGGACCTCAGTCATTTTGGTGTGTAAGTACAAACATTCCCCTAAAATGAATGGTTAGAGTAGAGACTGAAGTTGACAAATGTGGCACAAGGCAAGATCCAGAGGTTCTTTCAAGCAAGTAAAATTTGCAGGGTGCAGAGGAAGAGACAGACCCTGGCTGTCACCTAGTGGACTCCAATTTGATCAAAATAGTTTATTTTGCTCAAGTGTAAAACCTACAAATTGTATTAGGTTGTTTGAAAGGAAGGCAGAATTCAGAACCAGAGATTGTTTCTCAATTAAAGGAACAATTGCACACTGAATTAAGAGGAAGTATGTCTTATGTCCTGGAAACAAGAGTTCACCTCTAAAGTCAAATATTTTAATAATTTGAAATTTGAAATTATGAGCTTGCATATAAGAGAAGCATAAAATTAAATGGTTATTTTATTTTATTTGGGTAAGATTGAGGTTTTTATCCTTTCTTTTAAATTTAACTTTATACTTCAGTTGTATTTCAATAATGTTATGCAAGAAATTAAGCTTGTGTCCTTCTGCCCTCTCTGAAACTCATCTGCTACTTGCTAACAGGAACTCTACATTACTCAAGCCAGTTTCTGCAACATGCATATAGTTAAGAGGCTCCCTTTTTGTCCATCAATTACATAAAAGCAGCCAAGGAAACCACTTCTCCTGCTCCAATACCATTTGTGTAACTTGCAGGGCTCAGTCTGAGTGTTACTGTTTTGTGGCACGGTGCCAGGGGTTCTGTCACCCAGGATGTGGTGAGGGCATGGCTGACTTTGGTAGGTGAATTTGGAGAGGTGTTTATGCAAAAATATAAAGCAAGCAGGGAAACCAGCACAAGTCTATCTGCTGGAATAACCACCTTCTGCTTTCACCACGTGAAAACCTGGGCCCACATAAACAGGCTCTGACAGCAAATACTGCATTCTTCCTCAGCCAAAGCAAAACCTTCCTTCCCATCCTGCTTTAGGGCAGTAGGTCACAAATCAAAATCTGCCTCCCCAATCTCTTCTCCATGACCCCAAGGTAAAATAAAATATATTCTCACTTTAATTGGGAAAGCTGGGGCATGAAAAGGCAGTTCAAAGGCTCTCTGGTGAGCAGCTGACAGAACCATCCACCACTAAAAGTGCCCTGCACTCTGCTGCTGGATCAAGCTCAGCAGCTGGATCTGATACTGCAGAAGCACAAGGCACCCTTGGGTGGCAGGCAGCTCACTCTGGGCTGCTTCAGCACATATGGAAAACAAACAGAAAATCATAGAGGAGGAAGCAGCAAGGAAAGCAGGCAGTTGGAATTCCCAGCTGAGGTGGAAAGGTTCCCTCTGTTATCTCTTGCTCAAACTTATTACTTTGTATGGCTTTTCTTCCTCCCAAGACTGTGGCAGCACCATAGCCAGGCTGTGCCCAACACACTGCTGTGCTGCCCAAAAGCATAGGCAGCATATCAGGTGTTGGAGCACATCCTGTGAGCACTGCAGCTACATTTACTGAAGCAGCCTTGCAGCGCCACAAGCTTGGGGGCCAGGGAGTGACTGGTGCCATGACTTGTCTTACTTGGGACTCTCATTGTTGTAGTTCAACATAAAGGCATAAGCCAACCTGCAGGCTTCATTAAGCAAAAAGCAGTCCCTTCTGTGTACTTGTGGTGAGTGCTGCAGGAAGAGGCAAAGGAGTTAAAAGAAGGCAAGTCTTGTTTCAAGGAGTGGCTAGATGGGGAAGATGATGTCTGTTTTGCCTGGACAGGCTCAGGACCTTATTCTGTTGCCTTGTCTGCAGGCAGCCTGCCCATCAAAATTATCTCCGGTGCTGAGTGCAGAGAGGATGAGCCAACAGCTTATTAAATAGGAGTCTCTGTTATTTCTGCTGAGAAAGGTGGCTTTTATTTTCCTGAAGGGTTATTAACTGAATTCTTCTCTTGTCATAACTCTGGTTGTTTTCCTCTGCTTTTCCCAGACAGTTCTCCTTGGTTCTTCAGTGGAGGCAAGGACTTGGAGGGATTTACTGGTAGTCTTGTTAAATTTGGGGCAGGAGGAATAAAAAGAATACGGAAATAGGATTTCTTTTGGAGACACAATGACCAGAGCCTGACTTTGGGACAAACTTGGCTCTGCAGTTCAGCAATTGCTTATTTCTGATGGAGTGTTGAAACCTTCACAGCACCTTGGACTGCCACCTGCACAAGCAGTCCCATGACTGGAGTAGGACCCCAGAGATGTGAAAATGTTGGCCTCACCTCAGTGTGTTCTGGTACCAGCTGCTGCTAGGGAGGGCAGCACAGATCGTGGTGGGCAAGAGGAGGGTCTTGCCAGATTCCTCTGCCTCCTTCTCGTCTCTGATGGGGCCATGCTTTGCTGCTGCGTGGCCCAAGAGCAGCATGGATGGCCCATTTGCCATGTCCCAGAGCTGCCAGCATGGGTGACAAGTGCCAGAGTAAAAGCCATGTGCTGATAATTGTTGCAGGACCCATTGGTGCAAAGTGTCATTTTTTAGTAGACAGTGAACAGAGAATTCTTTCTTTTTCCTTTTTTTAATTAGAGGTTTCTGAGGACAAACTGACTCTCAAAGGCAGGGTAATAATTTACATGTCAATTCTAAACTTGAGAAATCAAGCCACATTTGGGAAAAAGTGGAGACTACTGGTTACAATGAGTTAAGATACCACAGTACTTTGCTCAGCAACCTTGAATCTTCTTCAATGGAATTATGAACCTGCAAAATACATCATTTCATACTCATTTGCATAGGTAAATGAACAAAGCTAAAAGAAATCAACAGTGAAAGTATTCAGTGTGATGGTGAGTGAGATGGAAGGAAGGTAATTTGCTTCAGTAATATTTATATGCTCTTAGCTGCATTCCTAACAATTCTTAAGAGAGAGATTTGGAATCCTGGAGAGGGAGATAGTTCAGCATTTCCCAGAATGATCTCCATTTAAGTTGCCTTAAGTAAGCTAGAGTGGTTTTCTTCTGGGAATACAGCCAGTGTATATAGAGAGTTAGATTCTGCAGCAAAGGTGCTGCAAGATGCTGCAAAGGAAGATCTGAATGGTCTGTGAGTACATGTCCCCTTAGTCCCCAGCTTCAAAGTGAAACATGATGCAGAGCATTATCTGGGAGTAATAATCCATTTTAAAATCTATATGTGGTTTTTATTTTGTGAAGTCAGACAATAGAAGATCCCATGATACAAAAACTCAGTGTTTTCTGTCACTTGTTGAGCATCTTGTCAAACATTGGGAGTATGTGAGCGTGAGTGAAACCTGTGCCCCACTGGAGCTGAAATGCCTTCTCCTGCAAGAGTTAATCCCAGGCAGCCCCATGGTGCAGGATCACACAGGGTTACCTTCCCCCCTGGGGTTTTTACAGACACACAGCACTGCCCAGTGCTCACATTGGGTTTTTTTTGTTTTTTTTTTTTTTTTTTCACTCTATAACAGTACAAAAGTTATCTTCTAACCACAAACACAAAATCCTATAATTAAACCTTTGTTACCCACAGCAAAGGGCTCATCATGTATACAAAGCAAACATTTTGGCAAGTTTATTGTGCTCCTTGAGACTAAGACAGAATTAATAGCTTTGCAAAATTACAGCAAGCTGCTTGCTACACTGCTGCTGGATTTTTTCACTGGAACAAAATTTTATGTTCCTCTTCATCTTGAAAAGAAATGCAACTGTTTTTATTGTCAAAGGCAGCACAGTGCAAAACCCCATATCAAAGTAAAGAATGAGGGGATATTTTGACCTTAAAAAATTGCACTTCACTGTCCATTTAAAATCATTTAGGTGCATTTCTTTTTACATAAAATTACTACACACTGGGAGGTAGCTGATTAGGGTAATCCAACTAGTAAACTGCATAAATCATCAAATTTAGGGCTTTTGTGCTGAAAGACTCCTGATAGATGATTTCATCTGCATTATGTCAAGCCTTTCACTGCTGGGAAGGCACCTTGCTCATTAAACAGAAAGCCAAAGATGTCTCATGCAGCACTTCTGGAAGAGGAAACTTCTATTTTTCAAGTCCATTTTGTTGTTGTTCTTTGACTGTAATTCCAAATCTATTAGTTTATGTGCATGAGTCATGAACAAAAGGTGAATTTTTACATTTAATTTCCCTGTTAGATGCTATAGTCCAACAATATATATTGCAGCTGCCTGAGCAAAATGGATCAGCCTGAGTTAGTCATATTGCCTCTCAGCTGGAAAAGTATAATGATGTCCTCAGGAAAGCTGATCAGATCTGAAAGGCTTTTCTGGTGGCATCGAGTGTGAAACATAGCTCACTGTTCATACAGGGGAGAGAACTATATTTTTATTTGCATCTTCCTATTTCCACAAATGAGCCATTTCACCAAAGAAAAATACATGAGTTTTAAAACTATTTTCTGCCTACCTGCTGCAGGACACCTGTAGCAAGTCCTACTTGCATGACCCTTCGTCTTCGACATCTGGAGACAGAACAACACTATGAGAAAATAAAAATTCCCCTGGCTGTCATATCAGAGGTTCAAGTAGCCAAGTGGCTTCACTTGTACAAAAGCCAAGGCCATTGCAGTGGTGGGAGAATATGAAGAAGACCACTGATTGCAAAAGTTCTTGCAGTTTTAATTGTTTCAAACAGGGAGGGAATTGTAAGAAGACAGAACGTACCTTTAACTACATTTCCTGGGAACCTTTTCATGGGGTGGCAATAATTAGAGGGTACAAATTTGGTCTTTTTTTTTTTTATATGCTATATTCCTTAAATAGAGAAACTGGGTTTTTTTCAAGATTTCTACAAAAGGTAATAGCATATCTTAACATTACACTTTTTGCTAATTAGTTATTTATTTCAGAAAGGGTGTTTTGAAAAGAGAGGGAGTTCAGATGGTTTTAATGTATCTCAAAAATGTGTCTGTTTCTAGTGTAGAATATTAATACCAAAACCAAAAAAATATCACTTGAGATTAAGGACTGTTCATGCTTGCTCATGGGGGACAAGTGTGAAAGGTTTTTGCACAGCCAACCTTCGGGCAATTGAGCCCAAGGCTGCAGGTCCTGTAATTAAGTTACCATTTCTGCTGTGGATCTGTTTGACAGAGAGCTGTCTTGCCACTTGTGATTTCAGCAGGTATCTCACACTGCCTTTTGCCATCTGCAGGAAGGAGAAAACCCTGGGACAGCTGGCAGAACCCTGTTTGGGTCAGGGCTGCTGACAGCTCTGTGATGGGCTGCAGCAGGTCTGGACCCCAGCAGCCATGCAGACTGACAGCAGTGCAGGCTCACTGGCTCTATCCTAAGGCTCTGCAAACATAAAACTAGCTCCTCCTCCTCCTGTTTTTAACAATGAAAGACAGCCTGACTGAAAGCCTTTAACAGCACCTTGGATGTTCACATGCTCAACTCTCTATTTCTTTGTTCATTACTAAATGCAGTTGTCATTACCAAGAGGGCTCAGGTTTTCCTTCCTACCTCTGTAGAGAAAACAAGATTTCAAAATTGCAAACACAGGTGCTAGAAAATCCTATGTTTCCTAAAGTCTCCCCACATTTTTCCAAAGAGAATGTAATGTGATAATAAAAACAAAACCATTAATATAAACATAAACAAACCTAGGGATTGCAGTGCTAATATACATGCATACACAAAATGAAATGCTTGTCTCAGCAGTGGGGCATCACAGGGTTTGTCCTTTGCTTCTGTAATTCATAGGGAAGTCTTAAAATATGTTCAGAGTAGTTTCAGTAAATCAGCAGTAAATTATTTATCCTGTCAATCTTGTTAAACAAGCGAAGGTGAAGAGCTGAGGAGACTTCATGAGTGGGAGTCACAAACTGGTGGGGGAGGCTCAGGCCAATGAGCACGAGAATGTTACATAAAGGTAGTCAAGTACAGACATGCCATCTGTATGTTACTGGTTTTTAATGAGAGGAATTAAGATTATGTGGGGGGTGATATGTGAAGCTGGCACTGCGATGAAATTCACAGTTTTCCCCAGCATTTCAGTTTGAACTTTAGCTCCAGTATTTTCAGTTCTTAATTTTTAATTAAATTCATATTGACCATTGTTACTAATATCATCCTCATGACTGGGCATGAGGTTCCACAGGAAGGAAAGCCAGTTGCAGCCAGATGAATCCAGGTAGGAAAGTAACTGTGAATATATTGATGAGTTTCCAGCTGCAGTTCCATTTCCTTACTGTTTGCCTGCTTGAAAACACTGTGCAACCCAGGCTACTCACAGAAAGAAATGAGAATTTTTTCATGGTCACACATAAATGTGCATATTTGTGCCTCCCAAAATGCAACCTAACCCCAGAAACTGAACCAGTGGCTTAGCTAGGCAAACCTGAAGTTTAAGCAACATATTTTAATGGAGTACTCACTAGCAGCTGTTCAGGAGTATCTCCGTGGGCCTAACAGCTTTGGTAGAAAGTGTGTCCCATGATTCCAGTGAAACACATCAGGAGAATCAGGATGTAAGTGCACAATTTATAACTGTAAACAGAGAAAACCGTAACAAATAGAAATTTCCAGCAACAACAGAAGTTCAGGAAAGTTTAGCAAAGATTCTGTTTGGATACAAACATCAGTAAAAGCAGAAAATGCAAGAAATACATAAGGCAAAAGTTTTATTTTCCGAAGTGTAAGTACGTCCTTAGCATAATTTAAGTAATCCATTGCCATTGCAATTCTGATTGCTACAAAATCAAAGGTAAACTTTTGGACTGCACCTATTGCACACTTTCTCCACAGCTGCATAATAAAACCCTTCTGTATCAAGAAATTCTTCACTGTGATTTGCTGGTCTGTAGGAGTTCAGTCAAGTAGTTCTGAAAGATGCTCCTTGTTTGCATGGTTCTATTTTATAATCTGCGGCATACCACTCCAAGCTTGAGACTTCTTTTTGGCCAGCTCCATCCAGGATGGCTGATTGGGAGCAGCATTACTGGCTTTCTTCAAGTGGCTTATTTCCTCCTTATCCACCAGTGCAGGTGATGGAGCTACTGGGAATAAAGCACATGGACATTTTACACTTACCTGCTGTGCAACTAAGCACTCTCTTTTATTAAATACTTCCCATGCCTTGCCCTGTGGTAGAAAATCTTTACATTTCACATGGAAGCTTCTTGTGCAATAAGTTATTGAGAAAATTACCATTCTGTGCTCTAAATAATACAATGTTTTTCTCATCACTATTATATTTTGATCTCTAAATTTGCCAAAACTCAGCATGATGACCTGGATTCCTTGTTGTGCCCTATGTTAACACCCAGGCCAAAGAAGAGAGTCTTTTCATTAGCTAAAGTATTCACATGTGAATTCCTCCTATACTCAGCCCCCAATTCAAAGGAATTTTATTACTTCAAAACTTCTGCCCTTCTTTCAAATTTGAATTTACCAAAGAGATTTACAACAAACTCATTGTGGGAGGACTGATGGCCAGACATTTTTTGATTGCACCATTCCTCAGCTTGCTGAGGAAGCCACATTTAAATTGAGTGCTATTGTAAATATTTTTGTTTACATTTTACACTGGGATAGTGCATTTGGGCCTCTGTCCTGTGAAAGGGCCTGGAGTTCTTGATTCACATTTCTTTCAACACAAGTTTTTGGCTACCCCTTTTTACTCTTTTGCTTGTAGTCAAACTGGTCAGAAGAATATAAATAAGTAAAACCTCAAATAAAATAATAAATAAATAAACCACCAAATAAAATCCCAGACATGAGTGCTGAGAAAACTCTTTGTCCTGGCTGATGCCAGGCCGAGGAAGAGATTAGGATCTAGCCCCTACTCCTTTTGCAGCACACTCAAGCAGGATTTCTTCTGACAAGGGTGAGAGGTTACAGCCTACATTTTAAGAATTTTGTTTCTTACCAGGGACACAATGTGACAATGAATTGGTTCTCAGCAGGGACTTTGTTTCAGACTTTGTGTCTTTCCTCTGCTCTTCAGAAGTGGTTTTAGGTGCCAAGTGTGAAGGTTTACTCCATTGTTGTTTCACTGGCCCCTAGGCACAGAGAGGGATAAAATCCAAGTAATTCAAGGAGAATGAGTTCAGTTTGGAAGAACACAAGCAAAGCAGTGGATGGGGAGCCTGCCACAGTTCAGCAGACATTGATCCCACTCCTCTCCCTTGAGCTGACACTTGTTCAGAAAGTTACAGTGTTTTCATGTAATATCCATGGAACTCAATTTTACTAATTGAAACTATCCCTCAGTATCTCTTACCCATAATGGTGTGAGTAGATAATTATAGTCTTCACCGCAAAATGTATTCCAAGTCCTTTGCACATCTCTACAAGCATACACAGGATTTGGAAACAGCCTCATTCTCTCATGTTCTCCTTCCATCTCCCAAATTTTGAGGGCTATGGCACTGTATTTTTGGACAGTTGGTGGTAAATGGATTTTTCATAAAAAAGAAGTCAAACATATCCTCCAACAGATTTTCTTGCCAGTATCAAAAACTACCCCGAAATGATAGTGCCTGGTGCCATGTGGGAGAAAGAGAAAGTGGGAGTAGTACAGTGGCACCAAGCCTCACATGCTGCAGTCAGAAGCATCTTGGCATGTTTCTCTGCTAGCTGCTACAGGGAAATAAAATGCATGGCATGAATTTCAAGGATCATTGCCAGCTAAAATCTGGAGTTTCCTGTTCTGACATAGAAACTGTATTTTGGGATTGTGTTGGGCATTACTGCAGTTCAGAAGTTGGCCTACACATCTTATTAGGTATGATTTCTTGTTAATCTAACCACTGCTATTTTTCATCACTAGAAACCATCTCTTATTCCAGGATATAATACACCTATCTGGGGTGCTAGCAGTGCCACCTGAAGCAAGAAAGTAGGTCATTTGCACTGGATATGCCATACTGGAGTAGGACACACATGCTCCTGCATCAGAGCAGGGTTTTTATTTGTGCAGGATGCAAAACAGGCAGCAGGTGAGTGTTCTGGATCCATGCCAAGCATTTCCACTGGCACAGCTGTGTCATCTGGGAAGATCATTAGCTACAGGAATCACCCTGTTTTCTATGGGATCTCTGAAGAGGCAGTGTCAGCCCAGATTCCATGGCACCACATGGGTCTCTGAATTATCCATATACAGGGAACCAGAATTTATATATTGGCAATCTCTGAAAATGCAAAAGTTATTTTTATCCTATTTCACTTCTCAGGGCTCTAAAAATTGTTACCTAGGAGCTTCTGGGACCAAGCTGCTCATTCAGAGTTAACTCAGTCAGGAGGTTTAAGAGGTTCAATGAAAGGCTGTGCTTAGAAGGGTAGTTAAAAGAGAACACATTTCCTCTGCATTGAGGAGGATCAAAGACTACAATTTAGCACTTCCTTTTGGATAATTTCAGCATGCAATACATGTGTTAGATCTGGTAGGTATGCCAAGAAATTTTACACACTTCACATAGTTCCAGGATTTTGATTTCTTGGAGACACAAAATTACATATCTGAACAATCAGAAAACTTTGAATCTGTAACCCATTTATGAGAACAGTGTCTTTTTCAGTTACAGTTACAGTCATTGAGTATCTGTAATCATTACGGCATGGTAACATAGCAGCAGATCCAAAGAATACTACAGGAGGTGATACAAAAGCATCACAAATTTGTACTGCAAGTACCTCTGTTTGTTCCTTTCCTTTATTCTGTTTCTCTGTATTTGACTCATTATCTGGAGCCACGAGCTTTTCTCTGTTGAGTTCCTTCTCCTGATGCATGCCCCTCTGCTTTTGCCTTGCAATGGAAATCCAGGCTGGCTCTGTAGGAGTGTCAGGATCTTTTCCAGAGTCTCCTGCAGCCATGGGGGAAGACACGCTTTTCTCTGTTGACAGATTATTTATATACATGGTTAGAGGAAAAAGAGTTGTAATCAGCTCCAGCTCATACTTTCTCAATGTACTGATTGGTCCCAGAATGTGAAACCAGCCTGGACAAATAGGAGTTCTGTTTAGTTTGGTCCCCAGAGAGCAATTTTCCTGTGCTCACAGGTTTAAGTTATCATTCCACTGGTGAGAAACACTTTGCATCTTTGCTCAGCTGGAGTGGCAGTGTCACTGCCCTCACATGAGGGAGATGCAGAAACATGAATGAAACTTCTCTAATCTACCCTTTCCCAAGGTCTGCCCCTTCTGCTCCCTCTCCCACAGTACCTTTGAGACAAGCAGCAGCCCATGCAAAGGTGGACACAGAGGGACTGCGGTGTTTCAAAGGCAAACTTCTCCCCACTGTGGCTGCTCTCAGCTCCCACTCTTCTGATGCCCCTGCAGCAGCAGCCCATGCCTGAGTCTGCTTCCTGCCTGCCTTCCCTCCACCCCTTTAGGAGCAGTTTCCCCACATGCAGCAGCACCCCATGCCTTAATTGTTTCCTGCCTCCTACCCCTTTATGACCAGCCTCCTCTCCAGCTCCGTGGAGCTCGCAGGTGCAGATTCAGTCATGGGTGCCTGTGCATAGCAGTCTGTAGTGACTGAGCACACAGAAGCACTGCTAAAACCACAGAGGGACTTTCTGGTCTTTTGATGTAAGGTCTACATTGACTTATCCCTGCTGATGCTGACCATGGTCATCATCTTCTGGTGCTCTACCAGAAATGAGACTTGAGTAACACAAAAAGAAAAAAGACAATTTCTGGAGAAGAAAGTCAAAACTATTATCCTGCTGACCTCACAACTGCTACCCAAGGACGTGCAGAATCCAGGGTAATGGGAAAGAGAAATACCCTGTATTCAAATATTCTGAGAAAGGAAATCCTGTCTAGCCACTGAACAGAACTTGGTCAGGAGAAGAGCCTCAGCAGCTCCATTGGCTCCATCCCCCTGGTTCTCCATTTTTTGACTCACACTGAACACAAAACTGAGTTTCCCAAAGAATGGTAGAGCTTCTGTGTAGTTTAAATGAGGAACAAGAATAACAACCTCAGACCCAAGATGGCTGATTTCACCTTTCCCAGCCAGTTCTGGTCACTGATGTATCAAAATTTACAGAAGGCTCTTGCAGTGCAGAAGTTAAGCTTCTGATCCTCAAATGATGTGTGGTCTTGCTCTTTGGAAAAGTTTATTACTTGTCAGCATCCTGTTCAGGGGCCTGGGAGGAGACAGACCCAGACAGAAAGGATTACTGCCCTAGGGTCCCTTGGGGGCTCAGCTGCTCTGCTGACAGCAGAGCCAGCCACGGGACCCTGTGGAGCTGTCAGACACATTTCTGGAGCACTATGGTCCAGTTTGGTGGAATTTGGCCCTGATCAGGAAAGCAGGCAAATGTCTCTGAAGGCACATTTGAGATGCCTCGTGAAGGCATGGTAGATAAAAGGGATGATGCACTCCCAAGAGCTGGAGTCTGCCAACACAGGCGTATTATGAAAGCCCACAAACTTGCTTTGCTCAGGGATTTTCTCAAGTCATTTTTATACCTCACCAGAGAGAGAGTAGTTATTTGAACAAGAAAACATTGTAAAGCCTATATCAGCTAAAAAATGAAAAAGAGGAAAAACCCATGCTTTAATGTCAAAGCAAGATGTTTTGCCAGCTGATGCCTGCATTTCCCTTCACATTCATCTCATGCAATCTTGCAGGAAAACCGCTGGAAGAAACAACTCAGAAGTCCAGCTGTGCAAATGCAGCACAGATAAAACAGGGTCCCTGAACACTGAAGGAGCCTCTCTCCCTCTTGCACAGCATATTAGTCTAATTCTCTGCATCCCACCTAACCCCCATCTTTGCATGACAGCAGCTCTTCCTCCCATAATCTTTTTCCAATCTTTTTTTTTTTCCCAATCAGCCTTCTACTGGCTCTCCTTGCTTCATTTTTATCTTCTTTTATAGGATGCTAAAGAATAAGGCTGGAAGAGATCTCAATATGTCATGTATCCTTCATACATATCCTTCAACTGCAAGGCAAGACCAGCTGAAAGATCAGTTTCATAGAAACTGTTTCCTCACAAATATGTATCTAACTGTCCTGAAACAGGACAGGTCTCAGAGTCTCAGAGACTCCCTAAGCAACCTATCCTATGGCACAGCTCTTTTTTTCTACTTTTTTTTTTTCTTTTTTTGCCTGTTGGGTGAGTTAAATCTTCCTTGCTCTTATTTAAATCTGTAACTACTTCTCCTACACACTATGGACACGAGCAGATTACTCATAGTCTCCTTGCAACAGCCTGTTATGCATTTGAAGACTTAGACCACATTTTCCCTACTTTTTAAACTTTTCTGATTAATCTAATTCTCTAGATCACTCTTTCGTTTGTAGGAATTGTTGTAGTTTGGTCAAATCTCCTTCAAATATGATGGACAGAAGTGGCACTTGAGATGAAACAGTGTTAGCATCAGCTGACATGGAAGGACTACACTTCACCTGGAATGGTTTTCTGTACATGTCAGTCAGTGCCCCTTAACTCCCACAGCTCTCCAAGGTAACCACTAGCAAGTCAAAGTCTGCTAGCCATCTTCTCTGTGTCTTAGGACAAACCTCACTGGGATCTTAAGTACAGCCACACAGTTGAAATGACATGATGCCTGCTAATGCATCTGCCATCACATTCCCTCCTTTGCTTGCAGCCATGCCCTTAAGCCCATCTGCAGCTGTCTGCACCTTCTCAGGTGGTGGGCACTTTGGGCAGGGCTTATTAGTGCATTGCCCAGTAAATGCAGGTGCTGTGCTTCCTCAGCTCCCAAAGTATTCCTGCAGCACATGGATGAGCCACAGCTAAGATGATGTCCCATGCTCCTCAGAGCTGAGGAGCAGCTCTCTGGCTGTACAGCTGCAGACACACCACCACGTGCAACCTCTTCCACTACCTCTTTGGCTTCCTTTACCATCTGTAATGTCTTGATGCTCAAAAACTCCAATGTCTTTATGCTGAAGGTCCTTTTCAAGCCACCCACACTTTTTGATGAGACTGGGAACCTGGCTTCTGCCTTGATGCTGCTAGTGATGTACATCTTAGCTGTTGTGACTCCAAATTCCCTTTTGTGTTTTGTCCCATTTTCCCTGTCACACCACAGGAGCTTTATGAAAACATCAAGGTTGTTCCTTCTCTGCTTCCACCACAAAATCCATACTGACAAAATGAA